>NC_092708.1:78586805-80021732 GCF_047496885.1 Scyliorhinus torazame
ATTCCAACCAAGTTTGTCTCTGCTTTCAACTGACATCGCAACATGTATTTGCTAGCTGGAGTCCCCATGAAGAAACAAATGTTCCATCACTTCCCTAGTTTCTAGATATTTTTATTTCCCATTTTCTGTTATTTGCTATCATAGCCGAAAAAAGTTCCATGTGACTTGATGCTACACTAAGTAGTGCCGTAAACTGAGGTCCCAGATTACAGCAGGGCGGAAAAGAAATAGAATGATGCAGGGACATTAGTACAGGAACCTTTTCACCAATCCATCCACAGCAATTAACACACCTGCTTTTGACAGTTTATGGAGACAATTCATTAACTACTGTTTGTTATTTAGCTCTGACTTCATTAATGTTTCTTGGGTATGAACATTGGTCTAAATACTGGTATATTTTACTTTGTTGACTAGTGGCAAACTACACATCTTTCTGCTAATAGCAATTGAAAAACATTTACTAGAAAGTGGAGGTATTTCAAACGAAAGGCAGTTAATCCTAAGTAACTTGTATATAACCTTTACAGAGCGGCGACAGACAATGCTTTTCTCTGCTACACAAACTCGTAAAGTGGAAGATTTAGCTAAAATCTCACTGAAGAAAGAGCCTTTGTATGTTGGTGTTGATGACGATAAAGAAACTGCAACTGTAGAAGGCCTTGAGCAGGTGAGATGAATGCCTATTTTTCTGTTTTTACTTGTATTTGCATAGCGGATCATTGATCAAACAAATACACACGACAATTTTCAGAAATTGCTGGGGTGACATTTGATATACTACAAGTAGTTCAAAATACTTTGTTTTTCAAGCATTCATTTGTGATTTACTTGTCAGAACAGTTGAAAATGGTGAGCAGGTTTGTGTCAGAGAAATACTCGGGGTCATGATCCACAACACCATACGACCCTAGTTTTGTGATCTTCTGAAAAGAGGTAGATTAGCTGTTTAGGAAATTGTTCGTAATGGACAGTGTTTGATCTCACTGCACTTTATCTCAGTGAAGCTAATTCTCTGCTTTTGATTATTGCTCGTAATATGCTCTGCCTTCAGAGACCAACTGTGCGCTTGCTCTTTGGAACTTGCCTTGCTTCTTCTCTCCTTCCTTTCACAATATACTTCAACCATCACCTCACTTTTTCCAAGGCAAGTATGGTCAATGCAACAGTTGTCTATTTATGCCTCCACAGGCCATTCATGATGCCATAAAATCATTAGAAATAGGAGTAGACCATTCAAGCCATTTGAGAATGGCTGACTTGATGTGACCTTAACTCCGCCTTTCTGTCTGTCTGCCATAACCTTTTATTCCCTTGTCAATCAAAATTCTGCCTAACCCAACCTTCAATATCATATCAGCCTTCAAGCTCATATCAAAGCTCCAAATCCGAGGACTGGCTTCTCAGTCTGCCACTGTATCCTCGACTTTCTGACCCATAGACCACAATCAGTAAGGATAAACAACAACACCTACATGATAGTCCTCCGTACCGGGGCCCTGCAAGGCTGCGTACCTAGCCCCCTACTATGTTCCCTATACACAAACACTTGCGTGGCAAAATTTGGCTCCAACTCCATTGACAAGTTTGCTGACAACACGACCATTGTGGGTCGGATCTCGAACAACGATGAGTCAGAATACAGGAGGTAGATAGAGAACCAAGTGGAGTGGTGTAGCGGCAACAAACTATCCCTCAATGCCAACAAAACTAAGGAGCTGGTCATTGACTTAAGGTAGCAAAGTATCGTACACATCCCTGTCTGCATCAATGGGGAGATAGTGGACAGCTTCAAATTTCTAGGCATGCATATCACCAACAATCTGTCCTGGTCCACCCACGTCAACGCTACAACCAAGAAAGCACAACAGCACCTATGCTTTCTCGGGAAACTAAGGAAATTCGGCATGTCCACATTGACTCTTACCAACTTTTACAGATGCACCATATAAAGCATCCTATCAGGCTGCATCACAGCCTGGTATGGCAACTGCTCGGCCCAGGACCGCAGTGAACACAGCCCAGCCCATCACACGAACCTGCCTCCCATCCATTGACTCCATCTACACCTCCAGCTGCCTGGGGAAAGCGGGCAGTATAATCAAAGATCCCTCCCACCCGGCTCACTCACTCTTCCAACTTCTTCCTTCGGGCAGGAGATACAGAAGTCTGAGAACACGCATGAACAGACTCAAATACAGCTTCTCCGCTGTTACCAGACTCCTAAACGGCCCTCTTATGGACTGATCTGATCTCTACGCTCACCTTCTCTACTGAGTAGTACTACACTCCTGTGTGTTTCACCCGATGCCTGTGCCTATGTATTTACATTGTGTATTTTATGTTTGCCCTTTTCTATGCCCTTATGTATTGTCTTTTCATGTATGGAATGATGTGTCTGAACTGTGCGCAGAACAATACTTTTCATTGTACCTCTACACGTGACAATAAACAATTCCAATCCAATACAAATATATTAAATGACCCCAACCTCCACTGCTCATCTGGGCTACCACTAATTTTCACAGTATTTCCACTTCATGCCATCCTTGACTTCCTTGGTTAGCCATGGGTGATGCATCCTTCTTGGAGAGTCTTTCTTTCACAATGGAATATATCTTTGTTGAGAATTATAAAATGTCTCCTTGAATGTCTGCCACTGATTCTTCACTGTTTTACCTTTTTAACTCATTTCCCTATACCATTTTAACCAACTGTCTTTATTCCTTTGCTTTTTAAGTTTAAAACACTAGTTTCAGATCCAAATTTGTCACTGTTGGACTGAATGTGAAAGTCATGTTATGACCACTCTTACCTAGAGGATCCTTTACTATGAGGCTATTAATCCTGCCTCATTACCTTTTACCAGCTTTAAAATAGCTTTTTCCCTGGTTGGCTCCAGAACACATTGTCTATGACCTCGTCCTCCTTTTGCTAATTTGATTCATCCAATCTATGTGAAAATTAAAATCTCTCACGATAATTTCAGTACCTTTCTTACAAGCCCCCGTTATTTGTTTTGATTTATACTCTGCCCTACAGTGAACTACTGGCAGGGACCTATGAACTATTCCCTTCAGTGACCACTTTTCTTTATTATTTCTTATCACCACCAAAACTGATTATATGTTTTGACCCTCTGAACCAAGATCATTTCTTAGTACTAACCCAGACCCAGGGTAATGCTATGGGGACTACTGATCTGATAATTTATCAACAGCCCTCACCTGTCTTCTGGCTGAGATGGTAATTTATTTGTATTTCTTCATGCTCATCGTGCAGTATTCTCTACACTGCGGAGAGCATTTTGCTAAGCATCTCTGTCATCCTTTTAACAAGATTCTGACCGCCTTGTAGCTTGCCACATGAATTCCCAGTCTGACATTTCTAACTTTGCCAATTGCACTCTAATGTACTTTGAACTATATCTCATCTCTTTGGTTTGAACTTTGGTTTCAGAAACTTGCCTGTCTCAGTTTTCCTGATGAAATGTCATTGACCTGAAATGTTAAATCCATTCTTCTCTTCTCAGCTGTTGCCTGATTCCAGTTTAAAAAAAAATCATTTTCTGATTACATTTCAGATTTCCAGTATTTGCAGTGTTTTGCTTTTGTCCTGTTATTTTCCAGTCTGCTTCATCTTCCAGCCAGTATATTTGTCCCTTTCCCCCACCCCAAGGCTCTTTAGAACCCAAATTTGTTCATCATCCAGCTGTTTCTCACCATTTTCTAGATTTTTTTAAAGAGAATAAAATTGCTCACAGACACTTTAAACTCATTTCCTGTTTTCTGATTATATACCTGACTGCAACCTTTGTTACTCTTTGTCTCCTCCCAGTTTTATTCAGTCATGTTGAGTAGCTCTTTAATTTCCCTGTTACAACTGAAGCTTCAGCGCTGCTGTGACTGCTGACTGAGCAGTGGCTCAGCCAAGCCCAACAGTGCCATCAACAGGCTTATAGTGGAATTGCAGCTGGTCATAAAATCCACAATGGCCTTAAGTTATCCAGCCCACAGTATCATCTAATGATCTCTATATTCTGAAGATAAAATTAAACAAACATTTCAGTTGATAAATGTACCCTGGTCAGTCAGAAAAATATTTACTAATTAAATCGTTTATTGCCTTTTGTGTGTTCTGGAAAATAAATATTTAAATTTATATATTCATTCATGGGATGTGGGCATCGCTTGCTGCGCCAGCATTTATTGCCATTCCCTGAGGGCATTTTAAGAGTCAACACGTTGCTATGGTTCTGGAGCCACATGGAGACCTGGTAAGGGTGGCACACCCCTCAAGGACGATAGTGAACTAGATGGGATTAGACTTTTGATTCCCGATTTCTATTGAATTCATATTTCACCATTTGCCATGACTGCATTGGAACCTGGTCCCCATAGCATTACCCTGGTCTGGATTACCAGTCCAATGACAATACCACCACACCACTGCTGCCCCTAAAACCACTTTTTTGTTTAACATGCAGAACACTTATTATTTTGGGGTGTTTGGGATTTTATTGTGCCTCTGTAAACTATAAACATGTTTTGGCTTGGATGGCGGGAAATTGGGTGTTGAGGGCATGCCTCATTCTGCGCTGTTATCCTGCTGCAAGTATTCCACTCACAATGCAATGTCCTTTCCCTATTTCATTCTAGAGTCATTAAAAAAATTAATGGCAGAGAAGGAGGCCATTTAGCCCATTATATTTATACTGGCTAAAAATAATTATCCAGTCTAATCCCACCTCGCAGCGCTTGGTCCATAGCCACGTAGTTTGCAAAATCTTAAGTACATATCCAAGTCTTTAAATGCGACGAGGATTTTTGCCTCTACCAGCCTTTTGGGTAGTGACTTTCAGATCCCCACCACTCTCGTGAAAAATTTACTCCTCAACTCTCTCTATTCCCTCTAAAAACTTTGATACTCCTTATTATTGACCTCTCTACTAATGGAAATAAGTCCTTCCACCACTTTTCCTCGGCGCCACGTAATTTTCTATGCCTCAGTTAAATCACCCCTTAGCCTCCTCATGAGTAAAATTCTTCCTGCCTGGCAGGCAATATCCTTGCAGATCTTTGTATTTTCTCCAGTAAAACCACATGCTTCCTGTAAAATAATGACCAGAAACATGTGCCGTACACTCTCTCTCATCGAACTAGTATTCTACACCATTCTAGCATAACCTCTCTGATCCTGAGCTCTCTGCCTCAGCCAATAAAGAAAAGTATTCCGAAGGCTTTCTATTACCTGTCCAGCTACCTGCAGGGATCTGTCAGCACGCAATCCAAGACCTCCCTGTTCTTAACTTCCCAGAATCCTGCCATTTATTGTGTATTCCCTTACCTTAACCATGGAATTAGAATTCCTACAGTGCAGAAGGAGGCCGTTCGGCCCCTCATTTCTGCACCGACCCTCTGAAACAGCACCACACCTAGGCCCACTCTCCACCCTATCCCCATAACCCCATATAACCCACGCATCTTTGGACACTATGGGGCAATTTAGCATGGCCAATCCACCTAATATGCACACCTTTGGATTGGGAGGAAACCGGAGCACCCAGAGGAAATCGACGCAGACACAGGGAGAAAGTGCAAACTCCACACAGTCACCCAAGGCCAGGATTGAACCCGGGTCTCTGGTGCTGTGAGGCAGCAGTGCTAACCACTGTGCCGCCATTTCCCCCCCCCCACCCCCACCTTGTATGTTCTCCCCAGAATGCATTTTGTCTCACTTAATTGGATTTAATTCTGCCAATTTTCTGCCTGGCGGCCAAATCTAGTGATATCTTCCTGCCGTCAAAAGCTTTCTTTACTAGAAACTACATGACCAATTTTCATAGCTTCTGTGAACTTATTAATAGTGCCTCCTACATTTTTTTAGGTCTAAATCATTTACGTATATTACAAGCAGCAAAGGACCCAGTACTAAGCCCTGTGGGATCCCACTGGAAACCAGACTGCCAGCTTCTATCAGTGAGCCATTTTGGGTTTCCTTCATTTCAGGTGTTTTAAATTTCTGACCAGTCTGCTATGTGGAACCTTGTCAAAACTTTTCTAAAATCTGTGTAAGCTGCATCAAGCCCTCTTGTCGCCTCAAAAGAATTCAGTCAGCATAGTCAGAGACAACCTTCCCTTAAGAAATCCACGCATCTGTTTTTCTAAACCATTTGTACTGACTCGGAATTCTTCCCAACAATGATATCTCATGTTTTCTGTTTTCACGTATCATTTTTATACAACAGATTTACTGTTGGTAGTAATAGGGACAGCCCATATGAATGACTATATTTGGGGAGATCGCAGCATAGTGGTTAGCACTGCTAATGTACCGGTGAGTCGGGTTCAAATCCCAAAACGGTAGGTAGCTGATGGAATTTAAATCCTGTTAATTAAAATAAAGGAAATCTGTCCTTGCCTGACCTGATCGACATGTGACTCCAGATCAACAGCAGAGTGGTTGACTCAACTGCCCTCTGAAAAGACATTCAGATGTGGCAGTTGGGGATGAGTAACAAATGCTGGATCTGCCAGCGATGTCCACATCCCATAAAAAAATTGAGCGGAAAATACAGTGGTCTTTTAACTGTTATAACACCTCAAATGATAATTTCCCCCCCCCCCCCCCCCAAATTAAAGTTTTCCCATGAGGTGGGTCAATTAAAATGGTCTCTTTAAATAAGACTTATGTATTGTTCATGATACAAGATTTCTGAATGACGATGATAAAGTGGGATGCCAGAGCGGTCTGGCCAAAGTACAAATTGACAACCTTTTGACCTGGATACAAATGTCAGTAGATTTTATTTGTAAAAAGATGTACAGTTCAGGCGCAATATTATGTACTAACTGATTTATCTTTATCTTTAGGGTTATGTGGTTTGTCCATCTGAGAAAAGATTCCTCTTGCTCTTCACTTTTTTAAAGAAGAACCGTAAGAAGAAGCTCATGGTTTTCTTCTCTTCATGCATGTCTGTGAAGTATCACTATGAACTCTTAAACTACATTGACCTTCCTGTTATGGCAATTCATGTAAGTACAAAACTCTGGTGCGGCCACATTTGGAGTATTGCGTGCAATTCTGGTCGCCGCATTATAGGAAGGATGTGGAAGCATTGGAAAGGGTGTAGAGGAGATTTACCAGAATGTTGCCTGGTATGGAGGGAAGATCTTATGAGGAAAGGCTGAGGGACTTGAAGCTGTTTTCGTTAGAGAGAAGAAGGTTAAGAGGTGGCTTAATTGAGGCATACAAGATGATCAGAGGATTGGATAGGGTGGACAGTGAGAGCCTTTTTCCTCGGATGGTGATGTCTAGCACGAGGGGACATAGCTTTAAAAATTATGGGGAGATAGATATAGGACAGATGTCAGAGGTAGGTTCTTTACTCAGAGTAGTAAGGGCGTGGAATGCCCTGCCTGCAACAGTAGTGGACTCGCCAACACTAAGGGCATTTAAATGGTCATTGGATAGACATATGGATGATAAGGGAATAGTGTAGATGGGCTTTAGAATGGTTTCACAAGTCGGCACAACATCGAGGGCCGAAGGGCCTGTACTGCGCTGTAATGTTCTTAAAAAAAAAAACATTACCAATCTTCGCTCCCCTTCATATTATAGTTGCGGCAGTATAGTTTTAAAGGTACCATTTGTTTCTGGCTTCCCATCCAGCTGGCCATTATTTGCTAATGAACTATGGTAATGAGTGTTGCATATGTCAGTGTTCTTCAAACTTTTTTTCCGGGGACCCATTTTTACCAACCGGCCAATCTTCGGGTCCCATGCCGGCCGACATTCACGACCCACGCCGGCCGACCTGCGCGACCCACCATTTTCTTGTTTGCTGCTGACAAAAATGGAGGAAATGGTTTTGTGTCCCTTTGGCCCTTGTACACGCTCCTCCAATGGAACCTGTTGGATGAAGGTGAAGCCTTCCGGTGTCAGAAAGTATGGAGTGTCCATCTGTCCAAAGTTCTGCATTTTTTTCCTGTGAGATTTTATCCCACCGAACTTGTAAAAAAAAAAAAAAAATGTCAATGATTAAAATCAATTAAAACAATAAAAATTAAATGAATAAACACCCCCCCCCCCCCCCGAACTTGTAAAACAAAAAGCTGCAACCGTTTTTTTTTTTAAAAACGGCCGCGATGCACATGCATGCCCGATCATCGGCCTGCATACGCATAGTTTTGCGCATGCGCGCCAAAGATCTGGCACGCATGCGCAGTGCGGCCGCATTTTATTTGCATGGTCGTGGCCGTGTTGAAAGCCGCTTGCAGCCGGCGTTATTAAGTGCCGGCTCCTGCAGCTGTTTTGGGCAGATTTGCGCGATCGGCAGCGCCGTGACGGACGGCTCCGCGACCCTCCCGACACCCGCCCGCGACCCCGAGTTTGACAATTCCTAGCGTAGGTTATTGAAAACATGAGCAAAATTTCAATAAGCTTGGTCCTGCCATACCCAGTTACGCTTTAGCATAGTCAGTAGATAGTGATCAAGAGTGGAAACGCTAGTGTCTGTTCTCTTCTGTAATCCTTCGGCATTTGAGGCTATTTGTGATACTTCTCCAGATCTCACTGAGATCAACTTGGTCTTGAACCTCCCTTCTATGTGATTCAGGTAATTGGTGAGCAAACCTGTTGAACCGCAAGAGATGGGATCTCAATCTTGACTGCTTTGGCATGCGGTGGCATTCATATTCAAACATACCTGTTTTGGAAATTGAATATATGGAATCATTTATATTCTCCTTTATGACAATACTGATTTCTAGCTGTTTATCATAGAATTTGCAGTGAAGAAGGAGGCCATTCGCCCCATTGAGTCTGCACCAGCCCTTGGACAGGGCAACCTACTTAAGCCCATGCCTCCACCCTATCCCCGTAACCCAGTTACTTAGAAAAATAGGTAAATATGTTTTATAAAATATAGTTCAAAATAATTAAATTTCTGAGCTATCCTTTAACTCCACCGTAAGCTGAAAATTTTTCATTTGTTTAGGAAAACTCTTGATAATACTTAAGAATTAATATGTGTGGATGGTGCTGGCAGGTGATATTTCATTACTATCTGGCATGGTTCTGATAAGGAGTTACAGGTTTTAATAATGATTGGGCAATGGCATAGCATGGTAACACAGTGGTTAGCACTGTTGCTTCACAGCACCAGGGTCCCAGATTCGATTCCCGGTTTGGGTCACTGACTGTGCAGAATCTGCACGTTCTCCCCGTGCCTACATGGGTTTCCTCCGATGCTCCGGTTTCTTCCCGCAAGTCCCGAAAGACATGCTGTTAGGTGAATTAGACATTCTCATTCTGAATTCTCCCTCTGTGTACCCGAACAAGCGCCGGAATGTGGCAACTGGAGGCTTTTCACAGTAACTTCATTGCAGTGTTAATGTGAGCCTATTTGTGACTATAAAGACTATTTTTAAAATTTTACAAAAGCATGGAACTCAAATTGAGTGTTGGGACACACGACGACACTCATTTATGAAATACCTTGCACCGTGCTTTGCAACGTTAGGAATATCCTAACTGTTGACCAAGACACTGGGAATGCTCTTGCACTTCTTTGAATAGAGCCAAAGTTGGCACCAAAGGTTTTTCTTTACAATCAACCTGTAAGGAAGATGGGACCTTGGTTTAATTTCTCATCTGAAGTATTACGTTGTCTACCTAGATTATGGGCTCAAATCCTGTGTAATTAAGGGTTACTAAAAACATTCCATAATTCAGTTTACAGAAGGTTTCTAACATCTAAGTACAAATCACTTATCTTAATTGTTTGTGAATTTTCTTTCTCAATACTTTTAGGGAAAACAAAAGCAGACAAAACGTACATCCACCTTCTTTCAATTCTGTAATGCAAACAGTGGAATACTGCTGTGTACTGATGTTGCTGCCAGGGGGCTGGATATTCCTGAAGTAGATTGGATTGTACAGTATGACCCACCCGATGATCCAAAGGTATAATATTTCCATTATAAAGTGCTAATTCTAAAGTTTATCAGGTTTATTCATATATTAAAGAGCTTCAAGCCCATTAGCTTGTTCCAAATGTAAATTGTATTTGAGTGGACCCAATTGTGTTTATACATTTTAAAGCAATTTTATGCAAAACAATATATCCTCGCAAGTATCCTGCTGTGAAGGCCTATTTATTTGAAGACCACCTCCTTAGCCTACAGTTGAGAGTTAACCATTGGTCTGGGACTGAAATTACATAGACTAAACCAGGTACGGGTGGTGAATCTCCCAAAGGAGATTAGTGAACTAGTTGAGTTCTTATGGCAATTCAGCAACATTATGATCAATTATTTCCATATTATTTTCTAAACCGAATTCAAATTCTCAGGCTACTATCCTCAGAACCCCGATTCTCAGGATCAGTAACATGACTACTATACTACTTCCTTCTGTACTGTACTGTTCTATGTTGTTCTTAATCATTTACGACCATTTGGAAGCAAATAAATAGACCATTGGCTGATAACCATCTGATGATCCGTTTTCAGGCAGTTTAATGGAAAGGTTGTAACGGTTGAGATTTTGAGAAGTCAAAACAGTGATAGGATGACGAGTTTAAATCAGAAATTTCCATTATAATGCCTTTTTTAAAATCTCAACTTAAGTATTCAAGTGCTCATCTGGCCAGCCTCTCACTTTCCAACCAATCCAAATCTGATGAGCTTATTCAAAATTGCTTGCTGCCCATATGACGATTTGCACCCAGTCCTGTTCTTTCACCACCCTTCTGCTTGCTAACCTACATTGACTTGTGGTCCAGCAATACCTCAATTTTAAAAGTCTCACCTTTGTTTTCAAATCTCTCAATGGCCTTGCTCCTCCCTATCTTTGTACCCTTCCCCAACCTTGCAGCCCTTACAGATATCTCCAGTTCTGGCCTCCTGTGCATTCCAGATTTTAGTCTCTTCACCATTACAGGACAGTCTTCAGCCAAGGCCCTAGGCTTTATAATTCCATCTCTAAAGCTTTCCTCTCTTCTTTACGATGCTGCTTAAAACCTGCCTCCTGATCATGCTTTTCAACCTCTGACCTAATATTTCCTTCTGAGGCTAATATGTGACTCTTTACATCTGCCTTGGTCATAACAAGGCAAAAATTAAGGAATTCCATTTTTATTGTTAAATATTTATGGGTTTTGAATGTTGATGGTTTTGAGTCTTTTTTTTACTGTGACTAGCATGGAGCTGAAAGTTTTTATGCAGCTTTTACTGGAAGGATTTAAGTCGTACTTCTCCCCAAATTAAATGAAAATTAATTATGTACTGGCATTTTATTGTCCTAGGAATATATCCACCGTGTGGGTAGGACTGCACGAGGAATTAATGCACAAGGACATGCATTACTTATTCTGAGAGCAGAAGAACTGGGTTTCCTTCGTTATCTCAAACAGGCCAGGGTAATTGTTGTTTGTTACTTTGCCCACATGACATTAGTGAGATTTAATTTGAGGTTCAGTTAGCATGTTAGAAATGTTGATATTAGTTTTGTAATTCCTAATTTATGCTTCTGTTTTAGAATTTATTTTTATAATGAACGTAATGACCTACATATTATCTGCATGTTGTTATGCATAATTTTGAAATTCATTCACGATTCGGTCAGTTTGATGATCCTTTAGCCAGCACAGATTTTGCGTCCTATTGAAGTATTCAGGAACTCTTATTGTTTGAAGGAAAATTAAGACATTATTAATAGCAACTCCAGAATACAAATTTCCTAAACCTGTAATCTGTAGTTTCATCTTTCTACTTCCTACATCTGGTTTAATGGTGACGAGGTGAAGAGTGGGAAGAGATTCAGTAATAGAAACTTGGAAATAATCGTAGTTTTGCATTGTCTAAAATGAATTAGCTTTGTCATAGAAAGAAAAACTTTTGTTTGCATCGAGCCTTTTCTAATCTCAATGTAGCAAGGCATGTCACAATCAGTGAAATGTAGAGAATGTTGCATGCATTATAATAAGTATATTTTTATGGATATTTTGAATTATCATTTCAGTTGCAGGCACATATATATAGTGTCATCTTCACAACTCTAAATTTTATTTTGATAGGTCCCTTTGAATGAGTTTGAATTTTCCTGGAGCAAGATTGCAAACATACAAGTTCAGGTAAAATTGCATTGCATTATACTTTCTTAAAAATAATTTGCAATTTAAGGGCCAATTAGCATGGCCAATCCACCTACCCTGCATATCTTTTGGGTTGTGGGGGTGAGACTCACACAGACATGGGGGAAATGTGCAAACTCCACACGAAAAGTGACCCGGGACCAGGATCGAACCTGGGTCCTCGATACCATGAGGCGGCAGTGCTAAACACTATGCCATTGTGCCTCAACGGTTTTTATTTTTTGATAAATGTTGGACTCAAAATTGAGAAATTCTCATGGAATTTGCCAATTCAATGCATGAACTGCCACACGGTAATAAAATTAGTCCTTTAGATCTGGAACTGGATTTGCTTACAGTCCTGTGATTCATAAAAGCCAGGCAAAGTCAGAAAAAGTTATGAGATAGGCAAAACTCTGAATAAGACTGAATTTGGGGAAGGTTTCGTCAAACTACTGGTGGCCAATCCTGGAATTAAATAAGGTAGCTATAAATCAAGTACAAATAAGCAAACCGCTTCTGAATTAAGATGTGAATTGGTGTTTTGTATATTTAAAATTGAGTAATCTGTTCTGTAATCCTTTCTGGTGTATATGGTGTTAAAGCAGTAAATATTGAAGCACCAACTTGCAATAACATGCAACAGAAGCTTGGAACTCTCTGTGTTATCCTTTGCACTGCATTCTTGCTCTTTGATGCCACATGGAGGAGAATGGTTGTCAAATAACTGTTGTAACAAACCTCCTCAGTTGCCATAAGAATGTTGTTTAGTGGGATCTGGATATGGGAACTGCACATAAGAAGAATGGCCTGATTCATAATAGGGAGAATAAAGTAATATATACTGAGATACAGTTGATCTGCAAACTTTAGACATTAGAACAGTACAGCACAGAACAGGCCCTTCGGCCCTCGATGTTGTGCCGAGCATTGTCCGAAACCAAGATCAAGCTATCCCACTCCGTCATTCTAGTATGCTCCATGTGCCTATCCAGTAACCCCTTGAAAGTTCCTAAAGTGTCCAACTCCACGATCACAGCAGGCAGTCCATTCCACACCCTAACCACTGAGTAAAGAACCTACCACGGACATCCCTCCTATATCTCCCACCCTGAACCTTATAGTTATGCCCCCTTGTAACAGCTACATCCACCCGAGGAAATAGTCTCTGAACGTCCACTCTATCTATCCCCCTCATCATCTTATAAACCTCTATTAAGTCGCCTCTCATCCTCCTCCGCTCCAAAGAGAAGCCCTAGCTCCCTCAACCTTTCCTCATAAGACATACCCTGCAAACCAGGCAGCATCCTGGTAAATCTCCTTTGCACCCTTTCCAATGCTTCCACATCCTTTCTATAGTGAGGTGACCAGAACTGCACACAATACTCCAAATGTGGTCTCACCAGGGTCATGCACAGTTGCAGCATAACCCCGCGGCTCTTAAACTCAAGCCCCCGTTAATAAACGCTAACACACTATAGGCCTTCTTCACAGCTCTATCCACTTGAGTGGAAACCTTCAGAGACCTGTGGACATGAACCCCAAGATCTCCATGTTCCTCCACATTCCTCAGAACCCTGCCGTTAACCCTGTAATCCGCATTCAAATTTTCTAAACCAAATTGAATCACCTCGCACTTATCAGGGTTAAATTCCATCTGCCCTTTTTCAGCCCAGCTCTGCATCCTATCAATGTCTCTTTGCAGCCTACAACAGCCCTCCACCTCATCCACTACTCCACCAATCTTGGTGTCATCAGCAAATTTACTGACCCACCCTCCAGCCCCCTCCTCCAATTCATTGATAAAAATCACAAATAGCAGAGGACCCAGCACTGATCCCTGTGGTACACCGCTGGTAACTGGTCTCCAGTCTTAAAATTTTCCATCCACCTCTGTCTTCTATGTGATAGCCAGTTACTTATCCTATTGGCCAAATGTCCCTCTATCCCACACCTTACTTTCTTCATAAGCCGACCATAGGGAACCTTATCAAACGCCTTACTAAAATCCATGTATACGACATCAACTGCCCTACCTTCATCTACACACTTAGTTACCTCCTCAAAGAATTCAATCAAATTTGTGAGGCAAGACTTACCTTTCACAAATCCGTGTTGACCATCCTGGATTAAGCTGCATCTTTCCAAATGGTCATAAATCCTATCCTTCAGGACCTTTTCCATTAACTTACCGACCACCGAAGTAAGACTAACCGGCTTATAATTACCAGGGTCATTCCTATTCCCTTTCTTGAACAGAGGAACAATATTCGCCACTCTCCAGTCCCCTGGCACTATCCCCGTGGACAGTGAGGACCCAAAGATCAAAGCCAAAGGCTCTGCAATCTCATCCCTTGCCTCCCAAAGAATCCTTGGATATATCCCATCTGGCCGTGGACTTGTCGACCCTAAGGTTTTTCAAAATTGGTAATACATCCTTCCTCAGAACATCTACCACCTCCAGCCTACCTGCTTATTTTGCCTAAACCACAGTGTTTTAGTATAATAGTGACATTGCCTGGCAACCTCATAAACATAAGTTTCCCATAAGTGGCTCCAAAGCTAAATTGCTCTTGTTCAAGATCCTATAATTTTGATGATGGGCACTTTTTGTCCATAGAATCATTTTATATTTCGTGGAACCATCTAGCACAGGAGTCTCAATTCTTGAGTCTCAATTCTCTTTCTCTCCCCCCACCAACCCCAATATTTACTTGCAAAAACCCAATAAGTCGCTCCGTCCTTTCCTATGCACATTTCTATTCCTATTTGCTCCTCCTGATGGACTTGGGTTTTATGGTTCATTCTGACTTCTAATTTCAAGGAAGTGATTCTGATTTTGCTCATTGTTCATCTGTAAGCATTAGAACATGGGGGCAATTATTTGGGTTCCCAGTCTCATCCTCTCAGTTGAGCAGAAATCCAGTGTGGGGGTGGAGGGTGAAAATCATGCAAATGTTCCCAACATGGGTGTGGCTTTCTCTGCCCCTACTACATTAGCAAATATAGTATTCCTGGAGGCTGTATGATCGGTGCTGAACATTCCGTTTGCAAATCACAGAGGTCAGTTATTACTCTAATTGACTACAGATTCCCTGTGACAGTCTTTCATTTTTCATCAGCTTCAATCTAAACATGTTTTTGTTTTTTCCAGCTTGAAAAACTAATTGAGAAAAATTACTACTTGCACAAATCTGCACAGGAAGCCTACAAGTCTTATATCCGTTCCTATGATTCTCATTCTCTCAAAGAGATATACAGTGTCAGCACCCTGGATTTGCCCAAAGTAGCACTGTCATTTGGCTTTAAAGTGCCACCATATGTTGATCTCAGTATCCTTTTGCAATTGTTGTGCTTTCTTTATTTTTAGTGTTGATGGTAGCCATGACGTGGAGATGCCGGCGTTGGATGGGGGTGTGCACAGTAAGAAGTCTTACAACACCAGGATAAAGTCTAATGGGTTTATTTAGAATCACTAACTTTTGGAGCGCAACTCCTTTACTCATCTGATGAAGGAGCTACGCTCAGAAAGCTAGTGGTTCCAAATAAACCTGTTGGACTTTAATCTGGTGTTGTAAGACTTCTTACTTTTTTCTCAATAGTGCATTTTTAGATTGAAATGAGTTATGTAACAGCATTACCTCCCTCCATCTCTGGTTTTCTGGCAATCTCAGAATGAATCAACACCGTTTCTACGAGGGTGAAAGCCATTTCAAGTGAAGACACTATATTTAATGGGACATGTGTAGCTGCAGAAATGTTTCTGATAAATGTACGCACACACATAAAAAGAATGGCATGTAACTTGCAAGCTCCAGGGCAGCATATCTGGGGGTACCCCAAAGATGGGCTGAGGAGCCCCCTCCACCCCCATGTTCCTGAGGCATATCATGAGAGCGTTTTCAAGGTCCACTCGCTGAGAAGTCAGGAAGAAGTAAAGGTAAGTGGGCAAGATTGGAGGGGGTGTAGAGTTGCGGTGATGTGGCTGGTACTCTGAAAAGATTGGCGGTATTCTGACAAGATGAGGCCTAAAATAACTTGCTAATTGTAAACTGAACCACATGTCTCCAGACTATCGGGTTGACTCAATGGTAATCTGTTCAACTTCAATTTTAATTATTTTCTGTTGTGCAGCTTTAATGTCCCATGTCTGAACTTTGTCATTAGTTTCAGAATGGTGCTGGAGATTATTTCTTAACATTCTTCCAATAATTTAAACAACATTTATATTTGTAGTTTTTCTTAACCAGATTACTTAGATGTAAACGCCAGCAAAGGAATGAAGCTGAAGAAGAGGGGTGGTGGAGGTGGATTTGGGTACCAGAAGGCGAAAAATGTTCGTAAAGCGAAGATCTTCAAGCAAATTGGCAGGAATAAATCAGACAACAGACAGTTTTCCCGTTAGATAGCTCTACCACAATATTCCTTTTCCTTTTTTGAAGCCATCAGGAATGGGATTTTCCTCTGAATTAAGTGCTTTTGGGTTAACCAGCTTTGGCAACTGTCTTTGGACCGATACTGATTAGTAAAGCGATCAATAACTGATTCAGTCAGTTTTACTTGTGTAAAGTTATTATTTTTACACATTTGCACCTTTATAGAACTTTCTATTTAAATGAGTTTAATTTGAACATGAAAGCCCTGTTTATAATGAACCTTTAAATTGTGACAGCCTTGGAATACATTGAATAATATTTTCTACAGCTTATTGACAGATCTTGTATTTAGGTTCAACAAAGAATTTCCCATTATACTGATGTGATTTTAAAGAAAATATTTAACAGGACCGGAGACATTGATAGCTTTGTGTCTCGTTGAAGAAGTAACCTACAAATGTATATAAAATTGTCTACTTTTCTGACTATAATAAACCATTCCACATTGTCTAATCTGCACCTAAAAACTGTTGCATTGTTGTGGAAAAGAGGAAAGCTATTTTGGATATGGGGATACTTTGTTGAAGTGCCATTTAGTGATCGTCAAGCACTTGCAGACTATAAAACTTTGTTCTTGTTTAACAGTCCCATTTTTACTGCAATTTACATATGTACTATTGTTAGTCCTCTCGGTAGTTTATATTCTAACTTTATTTCTTTTCCTGGGCTATTTCGAGAAATTTTGTATTTTGCTCTATGTTCATTTCATTTCTGTTTGGAATACAACAGGTTTCACTTGCAAGTATCTAATGTCACCATTAGTTATACTAGAACCTTGCTTCTCAAACTTTTTCCTGGTGTGACCTGTAGCCACCTAAATTGGCCAACCCCCGATTTAAAATGGCGAACGGCAAAGGCTGATGGGAAAGTCAGCCAATATAGACAGAAACCAGCAGCTGCAGGTTTGCTGTGTATTTACCTCTGAAAAGGCCAGACGACATCGATACCAGCGACCATCAGCATAACAAAGTAGCAGCCATTTGCATACTGATGAGCAATCCCCGGGAACAATAAGTAACATTTTGGACACGCAAAGCAAGACTCCTCGGCGCCAACAGGAGCCAACACAAAGGAGGTGAGCGAGCACCTCAAGACCGCCCATCGATCAGGGAACCGCTCCAGTATTGGAGAAAATCGAACCAAGCGATTGGGACAAAGTCCAATCGCTTGGGACCAGGTACAGGGTCTGCCTCGAAAGGCGGGAAGCCCCTGGGGACTAAGAGTTGAGTCCCAAGTTCAAATTGCTCTCTCTTCACCTCTGCGTCCTGCCCGAGTCACCCAGCAACACAAACCAACATTGACCGTGACCGGTGCAGTGACTCCCGACAGAAGTAAGTCTTAATTCAACGCTCGCTACGAGATAGGCGCTCCTAGCTACCAATCCGTACCAACTTCGAATCCCGCAGACTCAGAACCCGAACGAAAGACCATTTGTTCCCCTGACCTGGTGGGCCAGTCCGAAGTTAAGTATAAGCCTGTTAGTTGTAGGAAGTAGCTTAGATGTAGAATTTGTGCATGTGTAGCGATTATTGTGTATGATAAATATGCTTTGATTTGAATCTTACTAATCGGTGTACTGGGTTATCGATTATTACTCGGGCTTGAACCTCGTGGCAGTATCATAAAGATACCTGGCGACTCGAGAGCAAAGGTAATAAAACAGAGCAATTGAACCAAGGAGAAAATCAGCAACATTATTTGGTGACATCTGACGGGACCCGATCTAGAAGTGGCATAACCACTCCGGGAGAACCCAAGAATTTGAATTGGAGATCCAATTGAGAACAGAAAACCACAAGCAGTTATGATCAATACTCATAATTCGGAAGTGTGTGTATGCATGTGTAACTAACAGGGCGATTAAGGTAAAACTGATAGATTGTTGCGACAAAACTTGGCGGGAGTTTGTACTTCGGAAAGTAGCGAAAGCCATACCCGTATTTACAGCACCGCCTTAATACCCCTGTCCCAAATTTGAAGAGCAGCATTCGGATAGGAAAGATGGCAATGCAACGCCTCATGAACCCCGAGGAATTTGCGGTTGCAGTGACCAGCAGCAGTAGAGTGGGACAATGTCCCATTTGGGAGGAAGAAATCAGAAAATATCTCAAAGGGAAAGGATGGCCCCTTTGGAGTGAATTCTGTGCCAACGAGGAATCCGGTCCCGGGAGTATAGGACATACTTGGTGGGAGAACCTGAGCGAGTTCCACAAAGATATTGGGGAAAGCTCGCAAGCCGATGGCAATCGTGTCCTGCTTGGCACAATTGCGAGGCACAGAGGAGGTCGTTAGGACGCTCCGGAAAGAAGTAGAGGGCATACATCGAATGAGTAAGATTGATGTAAGCGAGGTAGAGAAGGAGAATTTAGAATTGAGAAGGAAATTGGCAGCAAAAGATGGAGAGGTGGATGATGCCAAAAGGGCACACCAGTCTTGTCCGGCGCACTTGAGCAGCTTCCAGTCTCAATATGAAAAGGCCTATCTGGACACGCAACGTGCAGTCCTGGTACGTGAAGAAACAGAAATGCAGGTAGAAGCATTGCAGAGACAGTGCAGCGACCTAAAGGCAGCATTAAGAGCACTCCATGCTGCCACCACAGAGCAAAGACAAAGCACGCTAGATCGCGCAAAGTGCCGGAAGCAGACTGAGGAGCTGCAATCGCTGCTTTCAGTTCAGAAAGGCTTCCAGGGCGCCTTTGGAGCAAAATTAGATCAGGAAGACGGCCCTGATTGGGAAGAATTGAATGAAACAGCGCAGAGATATGTTCAGGGAACATGTGTGCAGGGAAAGCCACAAAAGAGGAAAGCGTCCCAACCCCCCACAGAGCAGATAGTTCAGGCTCCAATGAACCCGGTCACCGCACAGCCGCATCAGACAATGTGGAATTGCTGTACTCCACCCCCTTAACAGTGACCCAATTACGGGACGCGTGCGATAAGATCACATCGTTCCTCCCCACCTCAGACCCCCACCATTTCTTTGCCACAGTAAAGCATCAGGTGACCATGTACGGCCTGGATGAGAGAGAGCATGTAAAGCTCACAGTTTTAAGTTTAGATCCTTCAGTAGCGGCAGCCCTTCCCGACCCACAGAATGTAGGAGGAGGCACCCTTGCAGAAATGCATACCTCGATCCTGGACGCGATCGGGTATAAACCGGGGTGACCCCGTAGATGGCCTCAACAAATGCAGGCAAAAGAAATCCGAGCACCCCACAGCATTTGCTGGACGCCTGTGGATCCACTTTGCAGCAGTCTTTGGAGACTTAGACCGCGCCCATTTGTCCCCAGACAACATGGCCAAATGGACCCGCACCCTTATCTCCCATGCCACAGAAACAGGACAGAAAGCTTGCGCGAGTTATGATCCCTCAGGAGGCTCATAACGAGAAGTGGGTAGTGAAAAGATTGTCCCGCGCTTGGGAGCAATCTATACAAGGCAAAGCCGCAGTCAAGAATCCCGAGGAAAAGCAGGCCGCCACAGATATACAGGCAGTTAGCACACACCAGAACCCCGCATGGGTGAATGAAGGAAAGAACAGCCCCCCACCCAAGTCACAGTAGTGTTACAATTGTGGACAGTTGGGACACTTTGCAAGGGAATGTGATACCCCTAGAAAGCCACAGAGAGCCCAGCAGACGGGCACTCTGAGTAAGAAGAAGGCAGAGCCCATTCATAGCGTTGCGCCCGTTCAGATCAGACTGACCTGACCGGAACAGACTGACTGTGTTCGGGCTCCCCCAGTTGGGTCTGCGACACCCTTTGGGATAGGTCCGGATGACCGGTAGTTGCAGCGAAAATTCGGGGACAGCCCATCGAATTTCTCTGGGACACAGGAGGGTCCCGCACCACAATAAATTCCTCCACCATGTACCAAAAGGACACGTGGCCCACTACAGCCACCATCACCCTCAGCGGCTTTACAGGCCACTCACAGCAGGGACACATCACAGCACCTGTACCCATTCAAATCGGTACCATCACGACCAAGCACCCTGTAGTTTTAGTTGACCTGCCCCACACAGCAGAACACATTCTGGGAACTGATTTCATGAATTCCCACAATCTTTCATTTGATCCAGTCAACCAGTGTGTCTGGAAAATGGCGAGGTCTGCAAGAGCCCCCGCAACGCTCGACATAGGAGAATACGCGAACAAAATTAGCGCAATAGGCGAAATGTGGTTCAACCCAACCACGCTTAGTACAGACCAGCAGGTTAGGGCAGTTCTGCAAAAGAACACGGCAGCATTCGCAACCCACAAGCACGACTGGACGGATGACTGGCTCCGTACAAATAACAGGACCTGACCCTAGACCCCAAATACAGTATGGATTTCCCCAAGAGGCAGAGGGAGAAATCTCAACAGTAATAGATAGCTTATTAGAGCAGGGTGTACTTGGATCAGTAGCCTCTACTAATAATGCCCCGATTTGGCCAGTGAGAGAGCCCGATGGATCATGGCGACCGACCATCGATTACCGGGAACTCAACAAAATCACCACCGCAGCAGCCCCCACAGTAGCAACAAGTCCCGAGACCATGCTCAAGCGGGGACTCAATTCCCGATTCTTTAGGGTTTTGGATGTCAGTAATGAATTCTGGTCCATTCCATTGGCAAAGGCGTGCCAGTACAAATTTGCCTTCACTTTTAAAAATCAGCAGTACACATGGACATGCCTGCCATAAGGATTCCACAACTCCCCTTCCATTTTCCACCGACAGCTGGCAAATGGTTTATAGTCAAATTCTCTCGCCCCGAATGTCCGGTTCAGTATGTAGACGACCTACTACTGCAGACAGACACCAAGGAAGAGCACATTGAGCTTCTGTCTGAACTCCTGGAACTCTTACACTCAATCGGTTGTAAAGTCAACCCCAAAAAGGCCCAGATTTTGGAAGATAAGGTGATATATTTGGGAACAATTATCACACATGGTAAACACGAGATCGAGCATAAAAGGATTGACTCGATTGCTAAATTGCCCCTTCCCCAGAACGTTTCAGCCGTCCGGTCGTTTTTAGGACTGGTTGGCTACTGCCGAAACCACATTGACGGTTTCGCCAGCAAGGCAGCCCCCTGGGAATGGCTTCCGCAGTATACGGATGCTGTGGCTGCGTTGAAGCAATCACTCATAGCAGCCCCCGCACTACAAGTTCCAGACCCGCTTTCCCCTTGCGCTATAGAGGTAGCAACCACAGACCGCACACTATAGGCCGTGCTCCTCCAGGAACGGCACGACCAGTTAAGGCCCGTAGCTTACGCCTCCAGAATTTTAAATGCTGTGGAGCAGGTATTTTCAGCCTGTGAGAGGCACCTGCTCGCAGTATTCTGGGCAGTCCAGTATTTCTCGTATATTACCAGACTGAAACCCATCACAATTCTGGCCGAACACACCCCCACCCAACTTTTACTGGACGGACGACTCCAGGACGGTACAGCAAGCCAGATTAGAGCAGCTAGATAAACCCTTCTCTTGCAGGGACGGGACATCACTGTTAAACGGACAAAGATGCACACCTTTTTAGCCGACAACTTACAGTACCCAGGAACCCCCCATTATTGTCAAATTATCTCTCCACACCACGACACAGGCCCCTTTTATTGCGAAAACACTCCCCAGAAAGATAGGTAGTTCAACCCAGAGCCCCCAGCACACAGACATGTGTGAGCCCATAAAGACCTATGTGGATGGATCTTCCACAGTCTTGGATGGGAAGCTGTTGCTCGTTTTAGCCTTAGTTTAATTGCTCTTGTTCTATCACCTTTGCTCTTGAGTCGCCAAGTATCTTTCTGATACCGCCATGTGGTTCAAGTCCGAGTAATGCTCAATAATCCAACACACCGCTTAGTAAGAGTTAAATCAACGCACATTTATTATATACAGTAATCAATACTTATACTATAATTCTACTTCTAAGCTACTTCCTACAACTAACAGGCCAATACTTAACTTTGGAAATGGCCCACCAGGTCAGGGAAACAAATGGCCTTTCGTATGGGTTCTGAGCCTGCGGGATTCAAAGCTGGTACAGGTCGATAGCCAGGAGCGCCTATCTCGTAGCGAGCATTGAAGTAAGACTTACGATTCTAGCAGTTGCAGAGGGTCAGCAGAAGGCAGCAGGAGTTGCAGTAGGGTGAAGAAGGGTCGATTTGAACTTGGACTCTATTCTTATAGTCCCCAGGGGCTTCCGCCTTTCGGGGCGGACCCTGTACCTGGTTCCAAGTGATTGGACTTTGTCCCAATCACTTGGTTCGATATTCTCCAATGCTGGAGCGATTCCTTGATCGATGGGCGGTTTTGAGGTGGTCGTTCACCTCTCATTGTGTAGGCTCCTGCTGGCGCCGAAAAGTCTGGGTTGGCTTTGTGTGTCTAATTTGTTGCACATTGTTCCCGGGGATTGCTACTTAATATTCAGATGGCTGGTGTGTTATGCTGATGGCTGCAGGTATTGATTCTGTCTGGCCTCCCCAGAGGCGAATACGCAATTTTACCTGCAGCTGCCTGTTTGAGTCCTGTTGGTTGATTTTCCCATCAGCCTCTTCCGTTTGCCATTTTAAATCGGGGTTTGGCCATTCTAATCGGGAGTTAGCCATTTTAACTGGCTACATTCCCTCCTTGTGATCCTAACGCGAAGCATGAAGGATCATATCATTATGTTACTTTCCATTCCCTGACCCGGAGGGGACACTTCCTTCATGGCCTCTGCAATGACCATAGCTATGCACAAAAATGTTAACTAACAATTCTAAGGGCGCTATGTCAGACAGGGACATGATTTACAAACAATAAACTTGGAACCTCTAACTTATCCTTAATATACTACACTTGCTTAAATATTCCATTATCCTACCTTCCTCAATCATCATACAACAAAATCATAGCATTTCATAGTCTTTCCTGGCTTGGCAGTCAAGCTCAGGATCATACAATTTTTGCTCATGAAAAAGTTTTTTTTCCACATCTCTTTATTTACAACAACAATAAACGCAAGTGCATGCACTTTATTATTTTATTATCGATCGCGGGGGTCTGGTCGTAACCGAACATAGGGGATCTGATCCTATATACCAGGGTTCGAGCGCGGTAGGCTCTCCTCCATTTTCGTTGACACGTAGTCTGCACTACACAGCAGAGTATCGCCAACGCTAATAGTGTTTAGATCACAGAGGACAGGGAGTACCAGGTTATGAACCTGGCACACCAAGAAGATGTAGTGTCGCTGGTGACTGAGCTCTGGGTACTGCGGGGCAGTGAAACATTAACGGCTGGGGGTTTTGAAGTCATGGGGTTCGCGGTCACGCGCAACCAAAAGTTCATACAGTATGTTGATCCATATGACGGAAGTCCTCATGGCTGTTCTCTTTCCTTTTGTTTCTTTGTTTTCTCCGGTTCTGGAGTTCTGTAGAAACAAGCATAGTGTCTGTAACTATCTTTGTTTAATATCTGGTGTGCTAGTGTGTCTCCTTTGGTGCCAATTTATAATTGGTCACTATGTGTGACTTCCTCATTTTTTTTTCAAAAAACAAATTTTAGGACATGGTACACTTCCCAATAACAAGCCAGTGCTGATTTACCATCCAAATGTTCCAGGATGTAAATAGCAGATGGCCGGCAACCTAAAGGTTACCTAAACAAACAAAACTTTTTGAAATGAAAAATGCCAAATGAGGTGCGTATGGGCCGCGACGGGTAAGAGGTGGATGGAGTCCCCGGGTAGGACGACTACCAATGCCGTATCTCTCCTACCCCAGCGTAGTTGACCAGCGGCGGGTTCCCAGGCAGGGGGGGGTCTCAAGCCGTTTTTCCACTGCCTGAGCAACCGACAAAAACGGGCAAAATTGTAGTCATCGTGGTGGGGCTGCCGTAGTGGTTCTATCCTTCGAACCAGAAGGGCAGTTACGAGCGGGCGTCTGGTACCCGAACAAGTATCATCCGAAAAGCTAGTTCCTCTGAACAAGTGTCTGGCAACGGTGGGTCTCTGAAGGCAAGTCCTCAGAGGTTTCGGCCGAATAGGCGTGTGGCAGTGAGAAAATTATTCTCCTGTCGGACATACAACATTTAACAAACTTACAAACAACATAAAACATTCTGCAGGTTCCATCAGAAAGGACAACACTTCTCCCAAGCGGTTCCTTTAAAACATCATCTGGACACCTCAGTTCTCGGTTGCGAACAGGGTCGCAAAGGGGTTGGCGGTTTGGGAGTCAGACCCAAGGTCGTCCTCTTCTCCCGGGTGCCAAACTCTGGAGTGGATTAGGGCTGCATGGTGTGAGTTGGGGTTGCGGACGAGTCTATATGAGTTGTCACGGTTCCAGTAATTGGTATCTAGCTGTGTGGGGACAGAATCGGGGCCGTCAGTGTGGTTCGGTGGTGTGGTTTGTTCAGAAAAGTGATCAGGAAGGAATCACTTGGATCGTAGTCTGAGTCGCTGGGTGTGGGTCCGGTTAGTAGGGAGGCGTGCTGTGGCTATCGTCACAGTCACTGTCTCTGCTGCTGCAGTCTGTGGGCGTTCCGGGGCGGAGAGCATATTTCGGGGGTGGAGTCGAGGTCGAGTCCGTGGCTGGGCTGGACGTGGTGGGGGTTGGTAGGGTTACGTTGGCTGTGGGCGGGGTGTGGTGTGCTGCGTCGAGTATGACGTGGTGTGTGTGGTTCGATTGTGTTCCATAAACCTTCAGCTGGTTTATATGAAACCAGGCAGTCTTACCATTGGGGTAATTTATTTTGTAAACGGAAGGGCTTACTTTATCCACAATGGAATACGGACCCGAGTATTTAGGTGACAGGAATGTGCTGGGGTTATATACAGAAACCATCACTTGCTGTCCGATATCGTACTCAGTCGCATGCATTGTCTTGTCAAAACAAGCCTTGCTCTGTTTCTTTCTGGTGCCCAATTTTACTGCGGCTGCTAACTGAGCCGTTTTAACATTTTCCACTAATTGCTCCACAGCTTTCTCAGGTGTGAGGGGCGTTACTTCGGGGCTGGTCAGGTCTAAACCTAACAAGTATTATGTGCCTTTCATGGGGCGTCCGGTCATGAGAGTGTGTGGGGTGTAACCTGTTGATGTAGAAATAGTGTTACGCAAAAACATCAGCGCAAAAGGGAGGACTGAGTCCCAAGTGGTGTTGTTCTGCTGGACAATTTTTCTGAGGGTGGTTTTTAGGGTCCGATTCATGCACTCCACAATACCACTCGACCATGGGTGGTATGCTATGTGGAATTTTTGGGTGATGCCAAATATCGTGAGGACGTTCTGCATGACACGTCCCGTAAAATGGGAACCTTGGTCCGATTCAATGCTGCGGGGGAGTCCCCATCTTGTAAAGATGTGGTGGGTTAGAATCTTGGCTGTGGTTTTTGCAGTGTTTGTGCAGGCTGGAAATGCTTCCACCCATTTTGCAAATGTGTCTATGACCACAAGTACATATTTATAGCCATTCCTGCAGGGGGGCAATGGACCTATAAAATCAATCTGGAGGTTAGTCCAGGGGCCATTAACGGGTCGGGTGTGGCTGAGTTGGGCCTTTTTGGCATATATGTCGGGGTTATTCTGCGCACAGATAAGACAATTTTCTATGTAATGGCTTACATCTCCCTTTAAATTTGGCCACCAACAAAGCTGTTTGAGATGGGCTGTAGTGGGATCGATTCCCTGATGTCCATGACCGTCATGGAACAAACAAATCAGTTGGTTCCTGTCCTGTTCAGGAACCACATAAAGGGTGTCTTTTAACACCACACCGTCATGTGTGGTCAGTGTATTTCTAAACCTCTCATAGGATGCTGGATACTTCCATTTTACAATCTCCGTGAGATTGCTGATCTGCTTCTGGGCCTCCACTAGATCCTCGATCTTTGTCTGTGTGACCTGAACTGCACTCACTGGTGTGCTTTCGGGGGGTGTCCAAAAATACCCATGTCTGGAACCTGCCTTAGCCGTGCGTCGGCTTTTACATTTCCAGGGGGGGAGGAACGATGGTGGCTGCGGACTTTGATGATCCCAAAAGCCCTGTTCTGGGCTTTTTCTAAAATATGGCGGAGCAATGGGGCTTAGTGGAGGGGTTTTCCGTCTGCAGAAACAAATCCTCTTGCTTCCTCTTGGGGCAGAAATTCCTTAAGGCTGTTACAGACATAGAGGCTGTCCGAGTATATGTCTGCTGGGCTGGGGAAGGAATCTGGGTGCTCAACTATATATGCAATGGCCGCAAGCTCTGCTGCCTGCGCGCTTAAGTGTCCGGGTAGTTTCAACGATATTTCCTCAAGGCTGAAAGGGTGCGGTCTGTGGTCACTACCTCTATGGCGTAAGGGGAAAGCGGGTCTGGAACTTGTAGTGCGGGGGCGGCTATGAGTGCTTGTTTTAAAGAGTCCACAGCATCCGTATGCTGCGGAAGCCATTCCCAGGGAGCTCCCTTCTTTATGAGGTCTGAGAGGGGCGCTGCCTTACTGGCGAAACCGTCAATGTGGCTTCGGCAGTAGCCAACCAGTCCTAAAAACGACCGGAGGGCCGAAACGTTCTGGGGAAGGGGCAATGTAGCAATCGAGTCAATCCTTTTATGCTCGATCTCGCGTTTACCGTGTGTGATAATTGTTCCCAAATATACCACTTTTTCTTCCAAAATCTGGGCCTTTTTGGGGTTGACTTTGCAACCAATTAAATGTAATAGTTCCAGGAGTTCGGACAGAAGCTCAATGTGCTCTTCCTTGGTGTCTGTCTGCAGTAGTAGGTCGTCTACATACTGTACCAGACATTCGGGGCGAGAGAGTTTTGCTAATCCATTTGCCAGTTGTCGGTGGAAATAGGAGAGGCAGTTGTGGAATCCTTGTGGCAGGCATGTCCACGTGTACTGCTGTGCTTTAAAGGTGAAGGCAAATTTGTACTGGCACGCCTTTGCCAATGGAATGGACCAGAATTCATTACTGATGTCCAAAACCGTGAAGTAGCGGGAATTGAGTCCCTGCTTGAGCATGGTCTCGGGACTTGTTGCTGGGCTGCTGCGGGGGTGACTTTGTTGAGTTCCCGATAATCAATGGTTAGTCGCCATGATCCATCGGGCTTTCTCACTGGCCAAATCGGGGCATTATTAGTGGAGGCTACTGATCTAAGTACGCCCTGCTCTAATAAGCTCTCTATTACTTTTGAGATTTCTCCCTCTGCCTCTTGGGGAAATCCGTACTGTTGCTGGGGTCTTGGGTCAGGTCCTGTTACTTGTACAGAGCCAGTCATCTGTCCACAGTCGTGCTTGTGGGTCGCGAATGCTGCCCTGTTCTTTTGCAGAACTGCCCTAACCTGCTTGTCCATACTAAACATGGTCGGGTTGAACCAAAATTCACCTACTGCGCTAATTTTGTTCATATATTCTGAACATATATTCCTATGTTGACCGTTGCGGGGGCTCTTGCGGTTTTCGCCATCTCCCAGACACACTGGGTGACTGGATCAAATGAAGGTTGTGGGAATTCATGAAATCAATTCCCAGAATGTGTTCTGCTGTGTGGGGCAGGTCAACTAAAACCGCGGGGTGTTTGGTAGTGATGGTTCCGATTTGAATGGGTACAGGGGCTGTGATGTGTCCCTGCTGTGAGTGGCCTGTGAAGCCGCTGAGGGTGTTATTGGCTGTAGTGGGCCACGTGTCCTTTTGAAATAGGGTGGAGGAATTTATGGGGGTGCGGGACCCTCCTGTGTCCCAGAGAAATTCGATAGGCTGTCCCCGAATCTTCGCTGCAACTACTGGTTGTCCTGACCTATCCCAAAGGGTGTCGCAGACCCAACTGGGGGAGCCCGTACACCGTCAGTCCGTTCCGGTCAAGTCCGTCTGATCCGAATGTGGCTGTGCGGTGGGTGGTTACAGGGTTCATTGGAGCCTGAACTATCTGCTGTGTGGGGAGTTGGGGTGCTTTTCTCTTTTGGGGCTTTCCCTGCGCACATGTTCCCTGAACATATCTCTGCGCTGTTTCATGTATCTCTTCCCAATCAGGGCCGTCTTCCTGGTCTAACTTTGCCCCAAAGGTTTCCTGAAAACTTTTCTGAACTGAAAGCCATGATTGCAGCTCTGCAATCTGCTTCTGGCACTTTGCGTGATCTAAGGTGCTTTGTCTTTGTTCTGTGGTGGCAGCATGGAGTGCTCTTAATGCTGCCTTGAGATCACTACACTGTTTCTGTAATGTCTCTACCTATTTTTCTGTCTCTTCTCTTATCAGGACTGCACGTTGCACGGAGCGTCTTAACGACCTCCTCTGTGCCTCGCAATTGTGCCAAGCAGGACACGATTGCCATCGGCTTGCGAGCTTTTGCTAAGCTCTTTTTATGGATCTCGCTCAGGTTCTCCCACCAAGTATGTCCTATACTCCCGGGACCTGATTCCTTGTTATCACAGAGATCATTCCAAAGGGGCCATCCTTTCCCTTTGAGATATTTCCAGATTTCTTCTTCCCAAATGGGACACTGTCCCACTCTACTGCTGCTGGTCGCTGTGACCGCACATTCCTCAGGGTTCATGAGGCGCTGCATTGCCTGCATTGCCATCTTTCCTATCTGACTGCTTCTTCTAAATTTGGAACAGGGGGCTAAGTGTTGTAGATGCGGGTACGGCTTTCGCTACTTTCTGAAAATACAGACTTCTGACAGTTTTGACGCAACAAAAATCTATCAGTTTTACCTTATAGCCCTGTTAGTTACGCATGCATACACACACTTCCGAATTATGAGTATTGATCAGAACTGCTTGAACACTAGCGGTTTTCTGTTTCCAATTGGGTTTCTAATTCAAATTCTTGGGTTCTCCCGGAGTGGTTTTCCACTTCTAGATCGGGTCCCACCAGAGTCGCCAAAATGTTGCTCGTTTTAGCCTTAGTTTAATTGCTCTTATTCTATCACCTTTGCTCTTGAGTCACCAGGTATCTTTCTGATACTGCCACGTGGTTCAAGTCCGAGTAATGCTCAATAATCCAACACACCGCTTAGTAAGAGTTAAATCAACGCACATTTATTATATACAGTAATCAATACTTATACATTAATTCTACTTCTAAGCTACTTCCTACAACTAACAGGCCAATACTTAACTTTGGAAATGGCCCACCAGGTCAGGGAAACAAATGGCCTTTCATATGGGTTCTGAGCCTGCGGGATTCAAAGCTGGTACAGGTCGATAGCCAGGAGCGTCTATCTCGTAGCGAGCGTTGAAGTAAGACTTACGATTCTAGCGGTTGTTGCAGAGGGTCAGCAGAAGGCAGCAGGGGTTGCAGTAGGGTGAAGAAGGGTCGATTTGAACTTGGACTCTATTCTTATTGTCCCCAGGGGCTTCCTGCCTTTCGGGGCGGACCCTGTACCTGGTTCCAAGTGATTGGACTTTGTCCCAATCACTTGGTTCGATATTCTCCAATGCTGGAGCGATTCCTTGATCGTTGGGCGGTTTTGTGGTGGTCGTTCACCTCTCATTGTGTAGGCTCCTGCTGCCGCCGAAAAGTCTGGGGTGGCTTTGTGTGTCTAATTTGTTGCACATTGTTCCTGGGGATTGCTACTTAATATTCAGTTGGCTGGTATGTTGTTATGCTGATGGCTGCAGGTATTGATTCTGTCTGGCCTCCCCAGAGGCGAATACACAGTTTTACCTGCAGCTGCCTGTTTGAGTCCTGTTGGCTGATTTTCCCATCAGCCTCTTCCATTTGCCATTTTAAATCGGGGTTTGGCCATTCTAATCGGGAGTTAGCCATTTTAACTGGCTACAAAGCAAGCGCATAACAGGTTGCGGTATATATGTCAAGGACGCGCCCTAGAGGAAATATCATTAAAACTGCCAGGCCACTTTGGCGCACAGGCAGCAGAACATGCGGCCATCGCATATATAGTGGAACACCGAGATTCCTTCCCCAGCCCAGCAGACATATACTCGGACAGCCTCTATGTCTGCAACAGCCTCACGGAATTCCTGCCCCTGTGGAAAGCAAGAGGATTTGTTTCCGCAGACGGAAAACCCCTTCACTCAGCCCCATTGGTCCGCCACATTTTAGAGAGAGCACAGAACAGGACATTTGGGATAGTCAAAGTTCGTAGTCACCATCGTTCCTTCCCCCCCCCCCCCCCCCCCCCCCTCTCCCTGCTTGGAAGTGTGAAAGCCGACGCACTGGCTAAAGCGGATTCCAGGCATGGATATTTTTGGACGCCCTCCGAAAGCACACCAGTGAATGCAGTTCAGGTCTCACAGACTAGGATCGAGGATCTAGTGGCGGCCCAGAAGCAGGACAGCAATCTCAGAGAGATTTTAAAAGGAAAATATCCAGCACCCTATGAGACTTAAAAATGCTCTGACCACACATGACGGTGTGGTGTTAAAAGACACCCTTTATGTGGTTCCTGAACAGGACAGGAACCAACTGATTTGTTTGTTCCATGACGGTCATGGACATCAGGGAATCGATCCCACTACAGCCCACCTCTAGCAGCTTTGTTGGTGGCCGAATTTAAAGGAGGATGTAAATCACTACATCGAGAATTGTCTTATCTGCGCCCAGAATAATCCGGACAGATATGCCAAAAAGGCTGAGTTTAGTCACACCCGACCCGTTAATGGCCCCTGGACTAACCTCCAGATTGATTTTATAGGACCATTGCCCCCTTGCAGGAATGGTTATAAATATGTACTCGTGGTGATAGACACGTTTATGAAATGGGTGGAAGCATTCCCAGCCAGAACAAACACTGCAAAAACCACAGCCAAGATTTTGACCCACCACATCTTTACAAGATGGGGACTCCCCCGCAGCATTGAATCAGACCAAGGTTCCCATTTTACGGGCCGTGTCATGCAGAACGTCCTCACGATATTTGGCATCACCCAAAAATTCCACATAGCATACCACCCACAGTCGAGTGGTATCGTGGAGCGCATGAATCGGACCCTAAAATCCACCCTCAGAAAAATGTTCCAGCAAAACAACACCACTTGGGACTCAGTCCTCCCTTTTGTGCTGATGTTTTTGCGTAATACAATTTCAACTTCCACAGGTTACACCCCACACACCCTCATGACCGGACGCCCCATGAAAGGCACAGAATTTTTATTAGGTTTAGACTTGACCAACCCCAAAATGACGGCCCTCACACATGAGAAAGCAGTAGAGCAATTAGTGGAAAATGTTTAAACGGCTCAGCTAGCAGCTGCAGTAAAATTGAGCACAAGGAAGAAACAAAGCCATGCTTGTTTCGACAAGACAGTGCATGCGTCTGAGTACAGTATAGGACAGCAAGTCATGCTCTCCGTATACAACCCCAGCACATTCCTGTCACCAAAGTACTCGGGCCCGTACTCCATTGCGGACAAAGTAAGCCCTTCTGTATACAAGATAAAGTATTCCAATGGTAAGACTGCGTGGTTCCATATCAACCAGCTGAAGGCATATGGAACACAGTCTAACCACTCACACCACGTCATGCTCTACGCAGCACACCTCACCCCGCCCACAGCCAACGTAACCCTACCATCCCCCAACACGTCCAGCCCAGCCACGGACTCGACCTCGACTCCACCCCCGAAATATACACTCCGCCCCGGAACGCCCACCAACTGCAGCAGCAGAGACAGCGACTGTGACTCGGACGATAGCCACAGCACGCCTCCCTACTATCTCCATGCAACAGGACCCACACCCAACGAATCCGTGTACGATCTGAGTGATCCCTTCATGATCACTTTCCTAAACAAACCACACCACTGACCCACGATGACGACCCCAATTCCGTCCCTACACAACTAGACACCACCTATTGGCACAGAGACAACTCGTACAGACTCGTCCGAAACGACGAGAGCGACCCCAAATCATACCATGCAGCCCTATCAACCTTCATACATTCAAGCGTTTGGCACCCGGGAGAAGATGACGATCTTGAGTCTGACTCCCAAACTGAGAACCTCTTTGCGTCCCTGTTCGCAACCGATAGCTGAGGTGTCCAGATGATGTTTTAAAGGAACAGCTTGGGAGAAAACGGTGTCCTTTCTGATGGAACCTGCAGCATGTTTTATGTTGTTTGTAAGTTTGTTAAATGTTGTTTGTCAGACAGGAAGAAAAAAATTTCCACGGCCCAACGCCCTTTCGGCCGAAACCTCTGAGGACTTGTCCGCACGCTCATCAGCAGAAACCTCTGAGGACTTGCCCACAGAGACTTGTTAAGGTCCCAGACGCCAGTTCAGCGGAACTCGTCTGTCGGCAGATGCCCGTTCATAACTGCCCTTCTGGTTCGAAGGTAGAACCACTCCGACAACCCCCCACGATGACTACATTTCTTGCCCGTTCTTGTTGGTTGCTCAGGCAGTGGAGAAACTGCTTGGAACCCACCCTGCCTGGGAACCCCCCCTCTGGTCAACTACCCTCGGGTAGGGGAGACACGGCATTGGTAGCCATCCTACCCGGGGACTCCATCCAACTCTTACCCGTCACGGCCCATACGCACCTCATTTTGGAAATTTTAGTTCAAAAAGTTTTGTTTTGTTTCAGGTAACCCTTAGGTTGCCAACCACATGCTATTTACATCCTGAAACATTTGAATGGTAAACCGCACAGTCTGCGAGACGGCTCGCACTGGTTCATTATTTGTAAGTGTGTCTTCTCCTAAAATTCGGTTTTTGAAAAAAAATGAGGGAGTCACACATAGTGACCAATTATAAAGCGAGTAATTGGCACTAAAGGACAGACAGGCTATCGTACGCGATGTTAAACCAAGATAGTTACAGACACTATGCTTGACTTCCACAGAGCTCCAGGACCGGAGAAGAGAAGAGAAGGGAAAGAAGTAGAACCATGAGGACTTCCTTCGGATGGTTCATCATCACAGTGGACATTTGGTTGCGCGTGAACGAGAACCCCATGACCTCAAGCCCCCCCAGCCGTTAACGATTCACTTCCCCACAGTACCCAGAGCCCAGTCACCAGCGACACTGCACCATCTTGGTGTGCCAGGTTTATAACCTGGTACTCCCTGTCCTACGTGATAGAATCCTTGTTGGTATTGGCGATACTCTGCTGCATCATGCAGACTATGCGTCTAAGAAAATGGAGAAGGAGAGCCTACCGCGCTCGCACCCCGGTATATAGGATCAGATCCCCTATTTTTGGATATGACCAGACCCCCGACCCCCACGATCTATAATAAAGAGCATTCATTTGCGGTTTTATTCTAAATAAAGAAATGTAAAGACATGTTCATGAGCAATTGTACGATCCTGAGCTTGACTGCCAAGCCAGGAAAAATGTGTATAAATTGCTATGATTTTGTTTGTATGGTTGAGGAAGTTAGCGTGATGAAATGTTTAAGTGAGAGTAGTGTATTAAGGATAGTTAGAGGTTCCCAATTTTTTTGTTTTGTAATGCATGTCCCTGTTTGACACAGCGCCCCTTAGAAATGTCAGTGAAAAAAAATTTCCATAGTTATGGTCAATGTAGAGGCCATGAAAGAAGTGCTCCCCAGGTCAGGGAATGGAAAGCAACGTAGTTATGTGATCCTTCACGCTTCGCATTAGGATCACAAGGAGGGAGTGTAGCCACCTAAATTGGCCAACTCCCGATTTAAAATGGCGAACGGCAAAGGCTGATGGGAAAGTCAGCCAACATAGACAGAAACCAGCAGCTACAGGTTTGCTGCGTATTTCCCTCTGAAAAGGCCAGACAACATCGATACCAGCGACCATCAGCATAACAAAGTAGCAGCCATCTGCATACTGATGAGCAATCCCCGGGAACAATAAGTAACATTTTGGATGCACAAAGCAAAGCCAGACTCCTCGGCGCCAGCAGGAGCCAACACAAAGGGGGTGAGCGAGCACCTCAAGACAGCCCATTGATCAGGGAACCGCTCCAGTATTGGAGAAAATCGAACCAAGCGATTGAGACAAAGTCCAATCACTTGGGATCAGGTACAGGGTCCGCCCCAAAAGGCGGGAAGCCCCTGGGGACTATAAGAGATGAGCCCCAAGTTCAAATCGCTTTGCGTCCTGCCCGGGTCACCCAGCAACACGAACCAACATTGACCGTGACTGGTGCAGTGACTCCCGACAGAAGTAAGTCTTAATTCAATGCCCGCTACGAGATAGGCGCTCCTAGCTACCAATCCGTACCAACTTCAAATCCCGCAGGCTCAGAACCCGAACGAAAGGCCATTTGTTCCCCTGACCTGGTGGGCCAGTCCGAAGTTAAGTATAGGCCTGTTAGTTGTAGAAGTAGCTTAGACATAGAATTTGTGCATGAGTAGCGATTACTGTGTATAATAAATGTGCTTTGATTTGAATCTTACTAAGCGGTGTACTGGGTTATCGATCATTACTCGGACTTGAACCTCGTGGCGGTATCATAAAGATACCTGGCGACTCTAGAGCAAAGGTAATAAAACAGAGCAATTGAACCAAGGAGAAAATCAGCAACAGACCCCATTTAATACCTCATACTTCATGTGACTCCAGGTGGAGTTGGGATGGTAACTTCAGCTGCTGAGTGGTGGGGAGGAGGGTTAGCTCCTGAGCAGTTGGTGTGGGGCGAGAAGTTCATCCTGTTGGGAATTTCTTAAACTGGAGGGGTTTTATAAAAAAATAACCTACTTTTTCACTGCCTCTTTTTTGCAGCACCAATCGGGCCTCTAACATCTTTCCATTAGGCTGCATCAACCAATAAAAAGAAAAGCAAGGATTTTAAGGAGTATTCAATCAGAGCTTCATGTTAGCCATTGCTGCCTCGGTACTTGGAACCCTAAAATATTGTCTTGGAAACCGATGGAGGTCTGCACAAGATGCAGAAAAAGCGATATCCGGGATGTGCTGAGCAGTCGCACATCAGGTGTCTCTCCTCCAAAATACAAGAAAATAGGCACTTTTAGCCGAAATTAGCCCACAAAAACCAGACTAAAACATCCCCTCAACAATGCAAAAAGCAGCAAAGATGCCAGGAAGTAGCAGTTCCAGAGGTCACAGAAACGGACTCATGAGGGGAGGGGTCCCCAGCCATTCGCGAGACGGAGACCAGCGACCCGAAGAACGAGCTTCTCTCTCTCTCCCCCACCCCCCCCCCCCCCTCCCCAAGCCAGAGGATTGATGAAAGACATTCCTCACTAGGGAACTGAAAGAGATGAAGGAGGACATTATGGCAGAAATCAAGATGGTGGTGACGGAGTCACTGTGGCCCTTGACAAAATAGGAAAAAGATTGGGGAATGCAATAAAAACTCTGGAGAAAGCCTCGACGGACCAGAGCAACTGAATCATTGCTCTGGAGGCCGGAATAAAGAGGTTGGTGGTGACACGGGAAGGTGTAGGAGCATGGAAACTGGTCGAGATGCCAGATATTAGAATAGTGGGTCTGTCAGAAGCAACTGAGGGCGGTGATCTAACTGACGACGTGGCCCAGATGCCTGAAAACCTAGTAGGAAGAAACAACTTCCCCAAGCCGCCAGAGATGTACAGGCCGCTCCGGCCGAAACCCAAGGTGGGGAGCAGTCGACAGCGATTGTTGTCAAATTTCACAGATACCAGGACCGGGAAAGGATCCTTTGCTGGGCCAGCGAACACAGGCCTGCACCTGGGTGGAACACTGCGTCAGAGTCTACCAGGATGTTGGGGCTGACCCAAAGTGCCGGGTAGAATTTAACTGGGGGAAGTCGGCACTGTACAAGAACAACATCAAATTCAGGATGCTGTACCCAGCCAGGCTCCAGGTAGGTACCAGAATGGAGAACATTATTTCATTGCCCCTGTAGATGCGGACAGATCCAAATGAACACACTGGATAAGCAGCAAGGGAGACCGCGATGAGGCAGACACAGAAGAGGCAAAGAAAACCAGTGAACAATTTGCACGGACTATCACCTCATGAACAGAACAAGTTCGCAGAAAGGAGGGGGCGAATGCAGCAGAACGCAGGAGGGGGTGAGGAGGTGACAGAGGGGATAGTGACAGCAGTCGTAGGAAGGCCACCACTCTCGCGGGAAAGCTAGTGCCAGGATGCATGAGTGAGGGAGGGACTGCTGCGCATTCCCCACCAGGAGAGAGTGCCTGGCGAGGGGCACACCACCAAGGGGGAGGGTAGCAGAAGGAGGGGGAATCATCAGTGAGGGTAGGGCTCTAGACCAGCTCTTGGAAACGTGGAACACAACAGCACCGCAAGCAGCCACTTTGGCGGGTCCCTGAACAAATGGAAATCCCGGAGTGCAGGGGCACCTAGTTGGTGGCCATGTTGGGTGGCCCCTGGACCAAGGGGAACCCTGAAGTGCAGTGGCCCGGCCTTATGGTGACCATGGCCATTTTGGGTGGCCACCTAACAAAGGGAAACCTGGTGGTGTGCAGGGGCGCATCCATGAGGTAAGTATGGTTGATCCGGGGGAGGGGGGGGACACAAAAATAAACCATCAGAATAGTCACCTGGGACATCAGGGAACTAACAGCCCAGTGAAAAGATCCAGGGGGTAAGAAAGGGATGGGTGGGACAGAAGTACCATTCATGTTGCGGGACGAGAGTTGGGGATGGTAGCCATACTTCTGAGCAAGCAGACAGCATTTAACGCGACAAAGACGGTTATGGACCCAAGACGACAGTATGTCATGGTCCGTGGTGTCCTTGCCAGGGCACTGGTGGTCCTAGTTAATGTATACGTACCCAACTGGGACGATGCGGAACTTGTAAAGACCATGGCGCAAATCCCTCACATAGATCCCTTCCAAAGGTTGGTGGAATTGCGGATAGCGATGAGGACTGTCTGAGGATACAGCAGGATTTAGATTGTCTGGAGACTTGGGCGGAGAGATGGCAGATGGAGTTTAACCTGGACAAATGTGAGGTAATGCATTTTGGAAGGGCTAATGCAGGTAGGGAATATACAGTGAATGGTAGAACCCTCAAGAGTATTGAAAGTCAAAGAGATTTAGGAGTACAGGTCCACAGATCACTGAAAGGGGCTACACAGGTGGAGAAGGTAGTCAAGAAGGCATACGGCATGCTTGCCTTCATTGGCCGGGGCATTGAGTATAAGAATTGGCAAGTCATGTTGCAGCTGTATAGAACCTTAGTTAGGCCACACTTGGAGTATAGTGTTCAATTCTGGTCGCCACACTACCAGAAGGATGTGGAGGCTTTAGAGAGGGTGCAGAAGAGATTTACCAGAATGTTGCCTGGTATGGAGGGCATAAGCTATGAGGAGCGATTGAATAAACTCGGTTTGTTCTCACTGGAACGAAGGAGGTTGAGGGGCGACCTGATAGAGGTATACAAAATTATGAGGGGCATAGACAGAGTGGATAGTCAGAGGCTTTTCCCCAGGGTAGAGGGGTCAATTACTAGGGGGCATAGGTTTAAGGTGAGAGGGGCAAAGTTTAGAGTAGATGTACGAGGCAAGTTTTTTACGCAGAGGGTAGTGGGTGCCTGGAACTCACTACCGGAGGAGGTAGTGGAGGCAGGGACGATAGGGACATTTAAGGGGCATCTTGACAAATATATGAATAGGATGGGAATAGAAGGATACGGACCCAGGAAGTGTAGAAGATTGTAGTTTAGTCGGGCAGTATGGTCGGCACGGGCTTGGAGGGCCGAAGGGCCTGTTCCTGTGCTGTACATTTCTTTGTTCTTTGTTCTTTGTTAGATGCACACCGACTGATCATTGGGGGGGGGGGGCTTTAAATGTACAGGATCCACTGAAGGACAGAACAAACCCCGAAAGAGGGAGAATGGCAAGCATGGCGAGAGAACTAGGGACATTTATGACGTATATGGGGCTTGCTGACCCATGGAGGTTCTTGCACCCAGGTGCAAAGGAGTTCTCATTTTTTTCTCAAGTGCACAAGGTATATACCCGTATCGGCAACTTTGTAGTGGAAAATCGGTGCTTCCAAGGATAAAAAGAGCAGAATACTCCGCAATCGTATTCTCCGACCATGCTCCACACTACATGGATGTGAGGCTGGACTCGGGCCATGTCTAATGCCCTCCATGGAGGCTGGACACTGCAAGAAAATGTCACTGGCCATAGATGAGTATATTACTAACAGCCGGAACGGGGAGGTCTCACTCTTCACGTAACGCCTCGTCGGCGGGGCGTGGGGGGGGGAGGGTGAGAGCCCCTCCAATCCGGCTGATAACGTGGAATGTGAGGGGCCTGAATGGGCCGGTGAAGAGAGCTCGAGTGTTCGCGCACTTAAAGGGACTTAAGGCGGACGTGGCCATGCTCCAAGAGGCACATCTGAAGGTGGCGGACCAGGTCAGGTTAAGAAAGGGATGGGTAGGACAGGTATTCCACTCGGGACTGGACGCGAAGAATAGAGGGGTGGCAATATTGGTGGGAAAGCGGGTGTCATTTGAGGCCAAGACTATTGTAGCGGACAATGGAGGACGATATGTAATGGTGAGCGGTAGGCTGCAAGGGACGTGGGTGGTGTTGGTAAACGTATACGCCCCGAACTGGGATGATGCAGGATTCATGAAGCGCATGTTGGGGCGCATTCCGGACCTGGAGATAGGAGGCCTGATGATGGGAGGGGACTTCAATACAGTGTTGGATCCAGCACTGGGCCGTTCCAAATCAAGGACTGGAACGAGGCCGGCGGCAGCCAAGGTACTTAGGGGGTTTATGGATCAGATGGGGGGGAGTGGACCCATGGCAGTTTGCAAGGCCACAGGCCAGGGAATTTTCTTTCTCCTCCCAGGGACACAAAGCCTACTCCCGGATAGATTTCTTTGTTCTGGGTAGGGCGCTCATCCCGAGGGTGGAGGGGACGGAGTATTCGGCTATAGCCGTTTTGGACCATGACCCGCACTGGGTGGAACTGGAGCTGGGAGAGGAGAGGGACCAACGCCCGTTGTGGCAGCTGGATGTGGGACTGCTGGCGGACGAGGTGGTGTGTGGGAAGGTGAGGGGGTGTATGGAAAGGTACTTGGAGGCCAACGACAACGGAGAGATGCGGGTGGGGGTGGTATGGGAGGTGTTGAAGGCGGTGATTAGGGGAGAGCTAATTTCCATTAGGGCTCCTTGGGAGAAGACAGAGGGTATGGAAAGGGAGAGGTTAGTGGGGGAGATTTTGAGAGTGGACAGGAGATACGCAGAGGCCCCGGAAGAAAGATTACTTGGGGAAAGACGACGCCTCCAGACAGAGTTTGACCTGTTGACCACAGGGAAGGCGGAGGCACAGTGGAGGAAAGCGCAGGGGGCGACCTACGAGTATGAGGAAAAGGCTAGTCGGATGCTGGCACACCAGCTCCGTAAGAGGATGGCAGCGAGGGAAATAGGGGGAGTCAAAAATGGAAGGGGAGCCACGGTTCGGAGTGCAACGAAAATAAACGAGGTATTCAAGGCCTTTTATGAAGAGCTGTACAGATCCCAGCCCCCAGCGGGGGAAGAGGGGATGAGACGATTCCTAGATCAGCTGAGATTCCCGAGGGTGGAGGAGCAAGAGGTGGCTGGTTTGGGGGCACCAATTGGGTTGGAGGAGCTGAGCAAGAGTTTGGGGAGCATGCAGGCGGGGAAGGCCCTGGGACCGGACAGATTCCCGGTGGAGTTCTACAGGAAGTACGCAGACCTGTTGGCCCCGCTACTGGTGAGGACCTTTAATGAGGCAAGAGAGGAGGGGACCCTGCCCCCGACAATGTCGGAAGCGACAATTTCTTTGATCCTAAAGCAGGACAAGGACCCACTGTAATGCGGATCGTACAGGCCGATCTCGCTCCTCAATGTGGATGCAAAGTTGCTGGCAAAAGTGCTGGCCACGAGGATCGAGGACTGTGTCCCGGGGGTAATCCACGAGGACCAGACGGGATTTGTAAAGGGCAGGCAACTAAACACCAATGTGCGGCGGCTCTTAAACGTGATAATGATGCCATCGGAGGAGGGAGAGGCGGAGATAGTGGCAGCTATGGACGCGGAGAAGGCCTTTGACCGAGTAGAGTGGGAGTACCTCTGGGAGGTGCTGCGTAGGTTTGGGTTCGGGGTAGGGTTTATCAATTGGGTTAAGCTCCTTTACAGAGCCCCGATGGCGAGTGTAGTGACGAACCGGCGGAGGTCGGAGTACTTTCAACTGTACCGAGGGACAAGGCAGGGGTGCCCCCTGTCCCCCCTGTTGTTCGCATTGGCGATTGAACCATTGGCCATGTCATTGAGGGAGTCTAATAAATGGAGGGGGTGGCCCAAGGGGGAGAAGAGCATCGGGTGTCGCTATATGCGGATGACCTGTTGCTGTACGTGGCGGATCCAATGGAGGGGATGGTGGAGGTCATGCAGACTCTGAGGGAGTTTGGGGAGTTTTCGGGCTATAAGCTCAATGTAGGGAAGAGTGAGCTCTTTATATTACAGGCGGGGGACCAAGAAAGAGAGATAGGGGACCTACCGCTGAGGAGGGCGGAGGGGAGCTTTCGGTATCTGGGGATCCAGATAGCCAGGAGTTGGGGGACCCTACATAAACTGAATCTGACGAGGTTGGTGGAGCAAATGGAGGAGGATTTCAAAAGATGGGACATGTTACCGCTCTCGCTGGCAGGTAGAGTGCTGTCGGTCAAAATGGTGGTCCTTCCGAGGTTTCTGTTTGTGTTTCTTGCCTTCCTATCGTGATCACTAAGGCCTTTTTTAAGAGAGTAGGCAGGAGTATTATGGGGTTTGTGTGGGCGAATAAGACCCCGGGAGTAAGGAGAAGGTTCCTGGAACGCAGTAGGGACCGAGGAGGGTTGGCGCTGCCAAACCTGGGGAGCTACTACTGGGCAGCAAATGTGGCGATGATCCGCAAGTGGGTTATGGAGGGAGAGGGGGCGGCATGGAAGAGGATGGCGATGGCGTCCTGTAAAGGAACGAGCCTGGGGGCGTTGGTGACGGCACCGCTGCCGCTCTCGCCGACAAAGTATACCACGAGCCCAGTGGTGGCGGCAACGCTAAGGATCTGGGGCCAGTGGAGACGGCACCGGGGTGCAATGGGAGCATCGGTGTGGTCCCCGATCAGGGGTAACCACCAGTTTGTCCCGGGGAAGATGAACGGGGGGTTCCAGAGCTGGCATCGGGCGGGGATTGGAAGAATGGGGGACCTGTTCATCGACGGGATGTTTGCGAGCCTAGGGGCACTGGAGGAGAAGTTCGAGTTACCCCCGGGAAATGCCTTTAGATATATGCAGGTGAGGGCTTTTGTGAGGCGACAGGTGAAGGAATTCCCGTTGCTCCCGGCAAAAGAAGTTCAAGATAGGGTGATCTTGGGTGTATGGGTCGGGGAGGGCAAGGTGTCGGAAATACACCAGGGGTTGAAAGAAGAGGGGGAAGCGCTGGTAGAAGAGTTGAAGGGTAAATGGGAGGAGGAGCTGGGGGAGGAGATCGAGGAAGGTCTGTGGGCTGATGCCCTAGGTAGGGTTAATTCCTCCTCCTCGTGTGCCAGGCTCAGCCTGATACAATTTAAGGTGGTCCACAGGGCACACTTGACGGGGGCGAGGTTGAGTAGGTTCTTTGGGGTAGAGGACAGATGTGGAAGGTGCTCAGGGAGCCCGGCGAACCATGTCCATATGTTTTGGTCATGCCCGGCACTGGAGGGGTTCTGGAGAGGAGTGGCGGGAGCAATATCTCAGGTGGTGAAAGTCCGGGTCAAGCCAAGCTGGGGGCTAGCAATATTTGGAGTAGTGGACGAACCGGGAGTGCAGGAGGCGAAAGAGGCCGGCATTCTGGCCTTTGCGTCCCTAGTAGTCCGGCGAAGGATCTTGCTAATGTGGAAGGAGGCAAAGCCCCCCAGCCTGGAGGCCTGGATAAATGATATGGCTGGGTTCATAAAGTTGGAGAGGATTAAGTTCGCATTGAGAGGGTCTGCGCAGGGGTTCTACAGGCGGTGGCAACCGTTCCTAGACTATCTCGCGGAGCGTTAGAGGAAGGTCGGTTAGCAGCAGCAGCAACCTTGGGGGGGGAGGGGGGTGGGGGGGGGGGTGGGGGGGGGGGTGGAGGGGACGTCCTGGGAGGGGGGGGGAGGGGGAGGGAAAGGGGGGACTGCCTGGGAGGGTGGATGAGCAAGAGATAACATGAAGGGTTGGGAAAACTGGCACGTACGGGTGAGAGCCAATGTACAAAGCTGTGTAAATATATCATTTTGCCATTTATATATCTTGCTCTGCGCGATTTCTTGTTTTTTTTTGTTACGAGGGGTTATTGTTTGTAAGGGAGAAAAATTGTGTTAAAAAACTTTAATAAATATATATATATTTTTTTAATGAACGTGGTATCCAGGTTCCACTTCCTGTTTCGATCCATACCGATCTACATCCCCAAGGCCGCCTTTAACGCGGTCGACAAAATGATTGTGCCGTTTGTGTGGGGGTGGAAGAACCCAAGGATCCCCAAAACGTTTCTACAAAGAAAAAGAAACATGGGAGGGGGGCGAGGCTGGGGCTGGCCCTCCCAAACGTGCAATGCTACCACTGGGCAGCCACTGTAGAAAGATTGAAAGAACTGGAAATGGAAGAGGTAAAGATGGACGAAAGCTCCTGTACCTTGACCACCCTCTGCGCCCTCGCCATGGCAGCACTCCCATCACTGCCAACCAAACACTCAACAAGCCCAGTGGTAGTAGCCACACTCCAAAATTGGAATCAAATGAGACAGCAGTTCGGCCTAACCAAAATGTCCATTATGGCCCCCATTTGTGGCAGCCACAGGTTTGTGCCAACCATGCTAGATGCCACATTTAAGAGGTGGAGATGGGATGGGGGAACACTGACTGTTAGGGACTTCTACATAGAGGACAGGCTAGGGTCCTTAGAGGAACTGAGAGAAAAACTACAACTACCCAACAGGAACGAACTGCGACACTTACAGGTAAAGAACTTCCTCTGCAAGGAGACGACAACATACCCACGGACCCCGTGACACACAATGTTAGAGGAACTACTGAATGCGGCCAATCCGTGAGGCGAGAACTGTGGGGACCTGTATGGACAACTATTAGAAAGGGCACGCTCCTCACTGGATGAAACAGAGGAAAAGTGGGAGTAAGAACTAAGGATATAAATAGGCTGGGGACTCTGGAGCGAAGCACTGAACAGGGCCAACTCCAACTCCACTTGCGCAAGGCTAAGCCTCGTGCAATTGAAAGTTGCACCCGAATGAACAGGTTCTTCCTGGAAGTGGAAGACAAATGTGAACGGTGCCAGGGAGGCCCGATCATGCCAGAAGCAATGTCTAAGGTCGTGGGGGTGAGGGTGGAGCCAAGCCTGACAATCTTCGGGGTATTGGATCAGCTGATATTTATGGAGAAGGACTGACTCCCTTGCCTTTGCCGCCATAATCCTGCTCGAGTGGCAGATCAGCAGCACCACCCAAGGCTGCAGACCTGTCGGAATTTCTCCACCTAGAGAAAATCAAATTTGCCATCCGAGGGTCTGAAGAGGGCTTCCACAAAACATGGAGGCAATTCATCAACTTGTTCCAGGGCCTGGTTGGAACCAACGGCCACTGGAGGGAGGGAAGGGGCACACAGGGACCAACAAGACACCAGGGAAAAGGAAGAGTGAGGGGGAGAAGGAGGGCTTTGGGAATGGCCGGAACAGACAATGAAGGACCAAGAACGAGGCCACAAAGACCACATTCCGGCAGGGACGAAAGGCCCCAGGACGAAAGGGGGGCATGCTGAACCACCGGTACGGGGAGGGGTGAAGAAACATGCATTTACATAGAACACACAGCGCAGAAGGAGGCCATTCAACCCATCGAGTCTGTACCGGCTCTTGGATAGAGCACCTTACCTGGGCCCACGACGCCACCCTATCCCTGTAACCCAGTAACCGCACTTAACCATTTTTTTGGACACCAAGGGCAATTTATCCAACTAACCCGCACATCTTTGGAACGTGGGAGGAAACCGGAGCACCCGGAGGAAACCCACGCGGACACAGGAAGAAATTGCAGACTCCACACAGACAGTGACGCAAGCCAGGAATTGAACCTGGGACCCTGGAGCTGTGAAGCAACTGTGCTAAACATTGTGCTGCCCCAATATATTTGTAAATATATGACAATCACCTTTTGTAAACAGTATTCCAATTAAAAATATCTTGTGGAAGATATTTCTAGCGATAAGCTCTTGCAAATTGTATTTGATCCACATAGATTTATTTATTGTGTAGTGCATAAAAGGAAAAACGTCAATAAAAACATTTCCAAAAAGAAAGAGGCAGAACAAACTTTCAATCTCAAGTCCATTCTAACTGCAAAATCATATGGATCACTTCATAAGACAATGTTCTTGTACCATGTGATAAATCAACCATTTACATAGAATTGGGAAGAGTTATAGTCAATTTTACATAAACAGAACCAGTGAAGTTTGAGAAGACTAATCCAAGAGCCATGGGCTGATTTTCAAAATTAATTTTGCACTAAGTGCTTTGATTGATACTTATTTTCAATATTTTCAGAACCTGCACTTAAATCACTTGCCATTATCATTCAGTGGCTATATAATTATCTGCACCATTTTACCTTTATTTACTGTTTGTTCGGTGAATGTAATTTTGCATGAATAGCACAGTGGTTAGCACTGCAGCCTTACAGTGCCAGTAACCCGGGTTCAATTACGGTCTTGGCTGACTGTGTGTGTGGTGTTTCCACTTTCTCCCCGTGTCTGCATGGGTTTCCTCCGGGTGCTCTGGTTTCCTCCCACAGTCCAAAGATGTGCAGGTTAGGTGGATTGGCCACACTAAATTGACCCTTAGTTTCCCAAAGATGTAGATGTTATTTTTTTTTAAAATTTAGAATAGCCAATTCATTTTTTCCAATTAAGGGGCAATTTAATGTGGCCAATCCACCTACCCTGCACATCTGTGGGTTGCGGGGCGAAACCCACGCAGACATGGGGAGAATGTGCAAACTCCACACGGACAGTGACCCTGAGCCGGGATCGAACCTGGGACCTCGGTGCTGTGAGGCAGCAGGGCTAACTCACTGCACCACTGTGCTGCCCTGAGATGTGGATGTTATGTGGGGTTATGGAGGATTAGAGGGAGGATGCTCTTTCGGAAGAGAGGGTCAGACTCGATGGGCCGAATGGCCTCCTGCACTGTAGAGATTCTATGTTTCTAAGAATGGGGTTCCACTTGCCTGATTATCTTAAATGTGTTATTGTAGCTATTACTCATTATTGGTGTCCAGTTGCAGAATCACATCGAGCAGCAGGTGTTAACTCAGCCAATCAGCATTGACTGGCCAACCAATGGCACTCTTCTCCTGAAATGTAACTTACTGTGATTGTTTAAAATTGGGCATTCTGTGTTTGTCCTGATAAGTGTAAGATGAAGCAATTTGACAACATTTCTCTCTCTTCACCAATATTCAAGTTAGGTAATATCAAGTGACTAACTTACTTGGGTTCTCACATTTCAAAAAGTTAGTTCAGTATTGAACAATATAATTAAAGAATTATATTGTTTAATTATATCTGTTTAAAATCTGTTGTGCCACTTACCAATAGTGGGAAAGGTGACAGATAGCCCAGTTCGACAATGTAAGTGGCCAACATTGCAGTGTTAATGTAAGCCTACTTGTGACACTAATAAAGATTATTATTATAACTGTTGGTTTCTGCTTCCGCTGGCATTTTATCAGTGGGGGGGGGGGGGGGGGGGGGGGTCATGGGAAAACTCCCAACACTCCTCAGAAAATTCAATCAAATTTGTTGGGCATGATCTCCCTTTGACGAAGCCACGCTGACTATCCCTGATTAATCCTTGCTTCCCCAAGTGAAGATTAATTCTGTCCCCAGAGTTTCTCTACCACTGAAGTTAAGACTCACTGATCTGTAATTTCCTCGTTTATCCCTACCAGCCTTCTTGAACAATTGTACCACATTAGCTATCCTCTGGCACCTCTCCTGTGGCCAAGAGAAGATTTGAAAGTTGCCAGAGCCTCAGCAATCTTCTCCGTTGCCTCCCACAGCAGCCTGGGATACATGTCAACTGGGCCTGGAGGTGTATCCACTTTTAAGCCTGCTAAAGCCGTTAGTACCTCCTCCCTCTCAATGTTGATTTGTTGAAGTGCACCACAGTCACTCTCCTTGTTTTCTATACCTACATCGTGCTTCTCCATACAGATGCAAGTACTCATTTAAAACCTCACCTATGTCTCCTGGCTCCACACAGAGATTGCCACATTGGTCCCTAATGGACTCTATTCTTTCCCTGGTCATCCTCTTGTCCTTAATAAATTCATATTTCTCCCTTATGCTTCAGTGTGTTCCTAACAGTGGGGGTGGTGTGTGTGTGGGGAGAAGGGAGGGGTGGTGTCTAAAATCTGTTGATTACTTTCTTTCACTCTGCAGATAGGTCACCTCTTCTCGATCTTTGTAACTGGACTATCTGGATCCAGTTCCAGCCAGAAACAGCATCGCATAAATCATCAGAGCTCTTAATTGCTGTCGAATACTTACTGTTACTCCGGCCAAGGCAGAAGCTGGTTTCCGAATAGCAAATTTCTCCAAACAGCCGTGAGGAATTGTCAATACTCTGTTTTGGCGGACTGGACACATTCCCTGCAGTTTGAATAACACTATGATCTTTTATCTCTTCCTAAAAATATAGCCAAGGCCTAACTGTAAAACTAAAAGGCGCTTCTTAACGTATAATAAGCAGGGCCGCGGATAACTTATCAACCGGGCAGAATCATTCTGTTTAACTGCAATATATAACACAAGGAACTCAAAGTTATCTCAACGTCTTAAATAAACTTAGGGTAAACTTGTTTTAAGGACTTATCGTCGTTGTATACACAGATATTTTTCTACTATCGTTTCCTTTGGAGGTTGAATACTGATTTCAGTGCAGAGATTTATTGTGAAGTCTGGTCTGCTGATCATAGATCAGTGTGGTAAGATCGGCACACATTACAAAGTTTGGTGGTAACATTATTCTTAGGCTGTGCCTTATAAGATGCAGCAGGAAGAATATATCCACATAATTTGGCGCATCGTTGCTCTGTAGAAAAACTAGTTCTGACTTGATCTCTTGTGACATTGTTCTATGTAAATTATACATTTTCCGTCTTCCTCTCATGCTGTCACTTTTTTGATTGTACAGTTCTCCAAATTCCTTCCTCTGTAAACGTTATCTTCCTGCTGTCGCCTCTGCTAAACTTCACACTCTACCTTTCAGTGTTAATTTACTAAATTTTCTATATTTTTTTACATTTCTTGAAAACTAGGGAGATAAACTGCGCCTGGTCAAAGATGAGCAGTTAAGGTTGCCCATTTGAGAGATTTTGTAACATTTGCGGATTGAAACTGGGAGATAAACCCCGACTCAAAAAGTGCTGGGATTGCTTGAGAGCCGCTGTTTAAGTAGGCGCAATGCAATATCATCGGGATGTAACATTTACCTTTGCCGTCAAAATACATTTGATAAATCAAAAAATAAGTGTTACAATTTGCAGTGACGGCAAGGACGTTTAAGGTGATTTAAATTACTATTTTCTATCAGCATTTAGATCTAACATTGTGTCAAAAAATGATCTATTGTGTTTGTATGGTCATTTTGTCAAGTGACAAATGGAAATTGACGGCGATCAGGAAATCCTTCCTCATCGCGTACTGCTTCTCATTCATGGGAGCATTGATTGGCCCATCTAGCATTAATCCTCACCAAATCTGAATGACTTCTCGCCATTTCCTTTTAGGAACCCTCTCGTTGTGAGCCCGTGTCTACAAAAATCCGCGAATCCCGGCTCAAGAAATTTCTACTTGGAAGATTTGGCTGGAAAATAATTTAGCTTCTCGGTTTGCATTCGGCCTGTTTTATGAAAGTTGTCTCCTGGGCAGTTCCAAATTATTTTTATTTTTCTGTTTGTTTAAAGAAAACGAGGCCAGAATCGTGTACAATGAAATGGACATAAAGATAACAAGTTGAGATATTTGACAGTCTTGTATCAGGTCGAGAAATATTTCTCCCTTCCCCCACCCCTTTTATTCCCATTGGAGGCCTTCCGATTTATCCCTGTAAACAGTAGTGATCCATTAATTTGATCCCTCACATCCCTTCGTTCCTTTAATGCCATTTACCTTGAAAGATTTTGTCAGTATCCAAATGTTGTCACATATCTGATACATCATTTCCAACAAACAGCGTCCAGTCTGTCCTGTCTATAAGAACATAAGACGTATAATAATAATCTTTATTGTCACAAGTAGGCTTACATTAACACTGCAATGAAGTTACCGTGAAAAAAGGAGCAGGAGTAGGCCATCTGTCCCCTCCAGCCTGCTCCACCATTCAATTAGATCATGGTTGATCGTTGTGTGGACTCAGCTCCACTTATCCGCCCGCTGATTGTAACCTATTATTCCTTTACTGTTCAAAAATCTATCTATCATTGCCTTAAAAAACATCCAACGAGGTGGCCTCAACTGCTTCACTGGGAAGGGAATTCCACAGATTCACAACCCTTTAGGTGAAGAAGTCCCTCCTCAACTCAGTCCTAAATCTGCTCCTCCTTATTTTGAGGCTATGCCCCCTCGCTCTAGTTTCACCCGCCAGTGGAAACAACCTCCCTGCTTCTATCTTAACTATTCCCTTCAGAATTTTATATGATTCTATAAGATACCCCCTCATTCTTCTAAATTTCAATGAGCACTGTCCCAGTCTACTTAGTCTCTCCTCATAAGCCAATCCTCTCAACTCCGGAATCAAGCGAGTGAATCTCCTCTGCACACCCTCCAGTGCCAGTACATCCTTTCTCAAATAAGTAGACCTAAACTCCCCATTATATTTATCAGAGTCACGAAGAGATTTAATGTTTGCCCGTTTGCCTATTTAAATTCTTACGGTGAGGAAGGTAAATCCAGGACTTTAATATTTTGGTCGCCACTGTCACAAAGCTTTAAGAACGGGAGAGACCTGTTGGGGGGTCAGTGTGTGCGGGAGCCAGTGGTCATTTCAGACCTGTCCATTTGTTTCACTGCTATGGGAAAGCACCTCCTGAGTTTCCACAAATCGAAGACTTACCATTTTCCTTTCCCTGCAGATGTAACGAATCTTAATATTGATGTTGAGTGGATCCTCGTGTCTCCAGTGCACATTATAAATCAGAAAGCAGCACTCGGCCATGTTTGCATCAAGAGGGAATCATGCCAGTCTGTAAAGATCCATAGACGGAGATTTTTTTTTTCTCCCCTAGGAATAAGTTTCATCTATGTTTGTATGTGGTTCATCAGCATGGTAATCGCGGGGGCCGGTTTATGTCGCAAACTGCTCAGTACTTGAACGGGATTTGCATGGAGCAGCAGTCCTCCGCTCATTGGGTGCAGCCTTCTTGAGAAAGCTTTGAAGTGGTAATGTTTAAAAGCCCGCTCTCTTCTATGTTTGGTTAATAGACACCAACTGAAAAAAATTACAGGCTGTCTTTGATCAAACTGAACACAATGGAAGATAAGGGGTCATCATTCGTTGTGGCGGTGTGTAGAATAGTCGGGATATTGCGCATTATTTCCGAATTGATCTGCGGAATCGAACAAAGGTAAGCTTGTTTGGCCGGGCAGAGCTGGGAGTCATGTACATCAACGGGTCCTTGCTGCTAAATGGAAGCTCGGGAGAGAGCAGACTGAAGGGACAATCTTTCGCTGTCTTTAGGATCCTGGTCGTGTGTCTGTTGACCCTCCTGATCCTCGCCACCTTCGTGTGGAACTTTCTGGTGCTGGTAACTATCCTGAGAGTGAAGACCTTCCACCGGGTGCCGCACAATCTGGTGGCCTCCATGGCTGTGTCTGATGTGATGGTGGCTGCCTTAGTGATGCCCCTCAGCCTGGTCAATGAGCTGTTCGGCAGGCGCTGGAGGCTGGGCAGGGTCCTCTGCCACATCTGGATCTCTTTCGATGTGCTCTGCTGCACGGCCAGCATCTGGAACGTCACTGCCATCGCCCTAGACAGGTTCTGGTCCATCACCAGGCACCTGGAGTACACTTTAGATACGCGGAAGAGGATCTCCAATGTTCTGATCGCCCTGACCTGGGCGCTTTCCGCTGTCATCGCCTTCTCCCCCCTCTTTGGGTGGGGAGAAGCTTACTCCGCCGCCACGCAGAACTGCCAGGTCAGCCAGGAGCCCTCCTACACCATCTTCTCAACCTGCGGCGCCTTCTACCTGCCTCTCTCCGTGGTTTTGTTCGTATACTGGAAAATCTACAAGGCTGCCAAGTTCAGGATCGGCAGCCGCAAGAGGAATGTTGTGGTGCCCATGCCTGAAATACTGCAGGTAAGAGAGTCACTGTCTCTGCTGCATTCCCTGCGGCCCCATAGACAGATCCTGTATGGATGTCTGCTCAGTATTATATCTAATAAAATAAATACACTTTAAACATCACCAGTGCTTCTCTCACTAACAAGTTAGGAGGGGTTAAGTTCGGGTGGAAGTGAGGGCTTAAGTGGGCCGGTGCAGACTCAATGGGCCGAATGGCCTCCTTCTGCACTGTATGTTCTTTGTTCAAATTACAACGGCGAGTTAGTAACAACATTCTGTCTTTTGGCAATACTATTCTGCTCTCACCCGATTCAGTGGAATAGATTCTTAGAACGGTAATTAAATATCTAAATATAGCTAAATTATTCCATCTGAAGCCCGATTTTTAAAAAGCGTACCGCTCCGGAGTTACTTTGTATGAATAAACCCTGTGGAAGTGAATTCTACTGATTTGTTAGGGTGAGAATGGCAACCTTTCTAACAGAGGAAAGTTACAGCAAATCACCGAGTACAGGGAGGGTTGCTGGGAATATCTCTACATGTGGGGCCTTTTTTGTAACTTCTCCCAACCCCGAGGAAAGGTTCAAAGCAAATCACTGCGGACGCCGGCATCTCAAACAAAAGCAGAATTTGCTGGAAATTCTCAGCGGGTCTGACAGCGTCTGTAGAGAGAGAAGGGAGCTGACATCCCGAGTCTGGATGGCTTTGTCCACAGCAATTCTCAGATTTGCTGAGATTTTCGAGCGTTTTCTGATTTGGCCCCAGAGGAAAGGTGTTGGTACTGATCTCTTAAATTACCAGCAGCAAGTGCATGTTAAACCAGGCCGTAAGGCAAGGTGAAAGAAAATGCACATTGTTTTCACAGTGCAATGTCTGTGCAATTTTAGAAGATAGTTGTGCCAAGAATAACCCGCAGAAAGCGTATTATTAATCCGCCAAACTTCCTCCCTTTGCAAACCCCCGCATTTTTGATTCTCACTCTTTTTTTTCTATGTTCCAAAGTTTAGTTTTTGGATTACATTTTTAAAGTATCACTGTAGAAATATCATCTATTAAAATTCTATTAGAGATTCTGTAAAGATGTTTAAAAAGCAGAGGTTAGGTATCAAAATGAAGTCCAGCTCCCAGTTTCACTGCGCGGAGGAGATTATTGTGGACTGTATATAGATGGGGGAAGAGTCGTGTGGAGCTGGGGTAATGAAGTTGCCTTCACGTGGGAAAGCAAAGCAGGGTCGCGAAGTCAGGAACCTGGCCGGATGATGAGAAGACGGAGAGAACCAGCCAAGAAACAAGACACAGATAAATCGGGGGGGGGGGGGGGGGGGGAATGTTGCGGTCGGGGCTACATCTGCCGTGTGCTTTCGGGTAGCACTATTGTGTATTCAGCAGGTACATATTTAGTTACAAGGAGGAGAGAACAACAGTCTAATAGGTCTCACATGGCAGCACCCGTTGTATCTAATGTAATCTTTTGATTGAAATCCCTCCCTGATACGAAGTACCTGGATAGTGGAGGGGGTCCTGAACGGCAAACGCGGATCTCAGCCACTTTTAATAATTGCCCACCCCAAGGCACATTGGCTTCATTGATCGTTTGAAGTACGGATTTTAAAAAACTACTTCAAGGCATGTGGCCATCACTGGTAAGGCCAGCATTTGCCATCTGTCTCTAATTGCCCTTGAGCTGAGTGGTTTGTTGGGCCACTTCAGGGGGCAGCTGTGGATCTGAAGTCACATAATAATAACATGTAGGCCAGACCAGGTATGGTTAACACATCTCCCTCCCTAAAGAACAATCAGTGAACCAAGTCAATGATAGCTTCCTGGCCACCACCACTAGCTTTAAATCCCAGATTCATTCGTGGAATTTGAGTTCCACTAGCTGCCCAGGTGGGATTTGAGCCCATGTCCAATATGGATTACAGGTCCGTGGCATTGGCATGGTACCGTCATCTTTCCCCTCCAACCCCAATAGGACAAGATTGCATTATCCTTGCATAAATACAAAAAAGGATTTCTAATATCGAGTGACCACATGGATGACTGAAATGGTCATTGTGTGAATCTTATTCTGGTGCAATATTCAGTGGGCTTTAAACATTCAATGCGGAAGAACGGCTAGAATTTTTTGCCCTCCTCTCTTTGTATGATCATACTTAATGTTTTTTTAACTCATTGATTGTTGTAGGTTAAGGAAGCCAGTCACCAGCCCCAGATGGAGTGCGCGGTCCGACACGCAGCCCTGACCTTCCAGGCGGACGGAGAAGCCTGGCGCCAACAGAAGGAAAAAAAGGCAGCGGTGATGGTGGGGATCTTGATCGGGGTTTTTGTCCTGTGCTGGATCCCATTCTTCATCACCGAACTCATCAGTTCTCTGTGCTCTTGTGACATCCCTCCGACCTGGAAGAGCATATTTGTCTGGCTGGGTTACTCCAATTCCTTCTTCAATCCTCTCATCTACACGGCTTTCAACAAAAATTACAACAATGCCTTCAGATATTTATTCATAAAGCAGCGATAAAAGATTCAATATAAATGAATTAAACTGCCCTTGGCGTTGTCCTGAAATTACTGAACAGAAGTAAAATTCCATTTTTATAACTGGTAAAACATGTTTAATACTTAATTTAAGGTATTAATTATACTGAATAATAATTATATTAAAAAAGCATATCTGTGTTAGAGATCTCTAGTATGAATTCTGAAAATTAAACTCAAACCAGCTATTTTACTGCATGTTGTTGCAATATTTGATGCGATTATTGTCATGATATGCAGACGCGCAACCAATGGGTCATCAGAACAGGACACAACCAATGGGTAACCAGAACAACCAGAGGTGGCATTACCACAAGGGGGCACTACACAACCACTATAAAAAGGACAAGGCACACAGGCTTATGGTCCCAGTTTGGAATATTTATTGTTCTGAAGCAGTGCTGAGTCTCCAATAACAATAGAAAATGTTGGAACAACTCAACAGGTCTGGTAGCATCTGTGGAGAGAGAAACACAGTAAATGTTTGAAGTCTGTATGACTTCTTCAGAGCTGAATCTGTAAGGTGTTTGTGAAATAAGTCCAGCTCAAATTAATTTTGGTTTCCTCCCTCACCACTCCCCACAACCAGTTCTAAACTCCACTGGAGGTATTGATTATTTTCTGAACTATCAGTGCTGTCCATCCTCTGATATTTGACCCCAACTGATCATTCATGCTTGTGACTTGACAGAACCAAAGCTTTTCCACGCTTTGAGGCAAGAAACTAAGAACTATGTGTCATCATGTCCACAATCACACATCCAGTTCCTTTGAATATGAGAGTTTAAGTTGCGCACTTCAAAAATGACGACCTTTTAATATATACTATGATTATGCATCTGTTAATGGTACCATTGCTATTAAAATTGTGATCATTTATATGTGGATAAATACAGTATGTGGATAAATAATTTAATTATTCTTTCAGATATTTATAGTTAATACTTATGCAACAACTGAAAGACATTGATCTTAAATTTTTTTAAAGGATTAGAGTTATGTCACTGTCGACCAGGTGTTCAAATGACTGAAAACTCAAGTTTGCTTCAGAAATCTGTGCACAGTTTACTGAGTCACAGGTGGAAATCATCTTTTCATTTTCCATGGTGTTTGCTTTGAACTGCTGCCTATATTCTGTTGGTTTTACAGTCTGTTAACTCAGATAAATATGATTTACTCTATTTGCTGATATAACGAATAGATTTTTAACATTCCAGATGCAGCATTGTACATATAATCAGAATTATTTCTCAACGCTTGGCATCAGCCAGGCAAAGCTACTTAAGAATTGTCCATCAGGCCATTCAAATCAATAAATCCCTGCCTGCAACTGTTTTGTCCTGAATGCAGACTAACTTGCTTATGTTTCTATTTTAGATTTCTAGCATTGCAGTTTTCTTTCTAATGCCTCTATGCATATGAAAAATACACATTAATACTGCCTGTTCTGTGGCTCCATGAAATAATTTTGCAGACCATAGTCGATATTCTTTTGAGAATGCTTTAGAATCCTTTTTCTGCTAAGAAATACATCTTAAAATACAGAATTGTTGTTTGTAAACTGTAAAATAAACTAAATATATGCCACCGGACATTTTTTGATTTGTTCAAACACAAGAACACTTTAATATCCTACTCTATGTAGTAGGCTTATCTTAATTGATCAAAGGTACTTCAATAATTTGTTACAAATTTTGTTTAAATATTTCTAGTTCATGCTTCAATGCCACAAAGAATTCTCCTTGATTCCTTCCTGTGCTGTAGTCATCAGCCAATACAACACACGGCCGTTGCTGGAAAGCTCAATTGCTTATTATCTGTAATACTGCAGTCACTTATTGCAGAAGAGGTAGGATTCCAAATCAATTAGATAATTTTCTTTGGCAGTTCAATCGTCAAAATGAATCCCATAGTCAACTCTGACATTTAAAGTATAAGGTCACGACAACCACAGACATGTTGGTCTTCTTGTGTTAATAACCTATTGTGTAAGGGACAATAAAATTCACTGAGACAAGAGTATGTACAGCAAACAAGAGGAGGAATATATTTTCATATAGATACCAATAAGTGGTTAATTATACCACAGGTGTCAGCCATAGATCAATGTGTCTTTGACACAGAAGGCTAGGGCTGCTCCTATGAATGGAGCACATAATGTAGGCTGACATTCAGTGCAGTTTGGAGACATGGGCTTAAGTAGGGTGCTCTTTCCAAGGGCAGGTGCAGACTCGATGGGCCGAATGGCCTCCTCCTGCACTGTAGGGATTATATGATTTGGTACAAGTTCTCTGCTGCTACATGTAGGCATAAAGCTTGTAATGACCCTGTGAGTAGTACAAACCTTATTTGATTCAAAAAGTGATGAACCAAGTAAAAATATTCAGCTTCTTGATCCATCCTAACAACATTTGTGGAAGAATAATTTACGACTGTATACAAAAGAAAGTCACTTTGGTGCTTCCGTTCAGTAATTAGAGAGCACAGTGGACGAAGGAACAGAGAGATCTGTGGGTTTACGCACAAACATCTTAAAAGTGGTCAGTTGATGAATTTGGCAAAAAAGCAAATGGAAGCTTTGGCATTATATATGGAGCACAAAAGCAATAAAGTGAAGTTAGACCTTTGTAAATCACTGGTTATGCCTCAGCTGGGATATTGTGTTAATTTGGGCACTGCACTTTAGGAAGCATGCCAAGGCCTTGAAGAGGATGTAGAGGAGATTTATTAGCATGATGAGGGACTTGAGTTCTGTGGAGAGACAAAGGCCAGAATTTTATGCACACCCTGGGGATGGGTTGGCAGGCTGAGGGAGGTGGAGTTGGGGGATAAAATGGCAGCAGCATCCCTGCTTACTGCCGAACCACTGCCTACCCACCTGCCCCAGCCAGAGTGTTTTTTATACAGTGGGGCCCTGTCCCAGCGTAAAAGACAGCTCAAGGAACGTTCAAATGTTTCTTCTTCAAGCAGGAAACGTTCAGGGAGGTTTGCTTTCAAACTTGTTCTATCAGTCAATGAGATCACGGCTCATCTGTGACCTAACTCTATATAGCTGCATTTAACCCATATCACTTAATTACAATCGTTAATAAACATTCATCAATCACAGATTTTGAAGTAAAAATTGAATGAGCATCAATTGTCCTTTGTAAGAGAGTTCTGAACTGCTACCATTTTTTTTGTTTAGAAATGTTATCTAATTTCATTGCGGAAATGCCTACTTCTAATTTTTAGATTATGGACTGGATACGTCTACCCGCCTGCCGCAAGATCACCACGGGCGGGACGCGGACAATGGAAAAGTCCATTGACCTCGGGAGATTCTCTGGTCGCTGGGCGGACGCAGCCGGAGAATCTAGCCCTATAACTCCTATTCCTAGTCTCCCCAACTGATAAAAATAGTTTCTATCTACTTAAATTGTTTCCATTAATATCGTGAAACCTTACAATCAAATTACCCCTTAATCTTCTAAATGCCAAGGTATATAGCCCTAATTTGTGAAATTGCTCCATGTAATTTAACACTTGAAGTCCGGGTATCATTGTTGTAAATCTATGCTGCCCTCTCTCCAAGTCCAATATAGTCTTCTTCAAGTGTAGTACTAAGAATTACTTCACGTGTTCCAGTGTGGTTCAACCAGGGTTTTGTATTGCCAAAGCATGGCTTCCATCCCCCTTGTATTCTAGTACACTAAATATAAGGGCCAGCATTCCATTCAACTTTTTGATTATTTTTGTGCCTGTTCTATACATTTTAATGATCTATTATCTGGATCCCCATATTTCTTTAGACCTCAGTGATCATTAAAATTTAAAGATGTGTTCAAGGGGTTTGATAGAGTAAATGAGGAGAAACTGCTTTGACTGACAGGACAGTCTGTATCTAACTGGCACATATTTAATATCATTGCCAAAATAGCCAGTGTTTGGGGGAGAGGGGAAAGGATTGAGTTGAGAAGTCCTTTAAAGTCCTGCTTGAAGAAGAAAGTCGCTTAGGACTTCTCAACTCAACCCCTTCCCCTCTCCCCCAAAAATGTACTATTGGAAAGAGTGGTGGAATCAATTGTATTTTTTCTAAACTGTATTGGATACATTCTCGAAAAGGACATTTTTGTGCAGCTATGGAGAAAGATCAATGGACTGGGACTAGTTGGATAGCTCTTTCAAAGTACCATAGGTACAATAGGTTGAATGGCCTCGCTCTGTGCTGTATGATTCTATTGATGCACGATCAATTGCACAAAGACGAGAGTTGAATACAACTGAGGCTTTATTGCTCTAAGATGTGTGGCCTCCCACAGCAACTGGCGAAATGGCTGCAGCATGGAGGGCACCCATATTTATACTCCGCCTACTGGGCGGAGCCAGCAGACAAGGACTACCAATGTACCTGTAGTACCGGTCCTACCATACATCACCTAATAGAGGTGCAACAGTGGTTTACCACATTCACCCCCTGTTGAGTCCAGCGGGGGTGGTGGAGAACTATATACAACAAATGGGTTTTACATTTACAATATTTGAGAGAAAAAAATGTCTTTTGAAGTCCAGTGGACCAGTTAGAGGTTTAACTGGTCCGGGGCCTTGATGTGCCGCTGGGAGCGAGGTAGTGGTGGCGGCGATGACGATGCTGATCTGATGTTCGGTGACTCCCGGAATGTGCTGAAATCCTCTTCATCCTCGGGTGTGGGCAGGGGGAGGATGGATGGCCCTGGGGGCGTTGCTGCTGGGAGTGCAGGGGGAGGGGAGGTGGTGCCGGGCCAGAGTGGTGTGTGTGTGGGGAACCTGCTGGTGCCAGGTCCCTGAGGGAGACAGTATCCTGGCGGCTGTCGGGGTAGAGTGTGTAGATATTCTGAGTCATGTTGATATTAATAAAGAGGAGGTGTTGGGCATCTTCAAAGCATTAAAGTAGATAAGACCCCAGGGCCTGATGGGATCTACCCCAGAATACTGAGGGAGGCAAGGGAGGAAATTGCTGGGGCCTTGACAGTAATCTTTGTATCCTCATTGGTTACAGGTGAAGTTCCAGAGGAGAGCTGGCAAGTTGGATACTGAACTGGCTTGGGCATAGAAGACAGAGGGTAGCAGTAGAAGGGTGTTTTTCTGAATGGAAGACTGCGACTAGCGGCATTCCACAGGGATTAGTTCTGGGACCTTCGATGTTTGTGGTGTATATAAATGATTTGGAAGAAAATGTAGCTGATCTGATCAGTAAGTTTGCAGGCGACACAAAAATTGGTGGAGTTGCGGATAGTGAAGAAGATTGTCAGAGGATACAGCAGGATATAAACTGGTTGGAGTCTTGGGCGCAGAAATGGCAGATGGAGTTTAATCCGCACAAGTGTGAGGTAATGCACTTTGGAAGGTCCAATGCATGTAGGAATTACACAATAAATGGTAGAACTCTTATGAGTACTGACAGGCAGAGAGATCTGGCCGTGCATGGCCACCGATCACTGAAAATGGCAACGCATCTGGATAAGGTGGTCAAGAAGGCATACGGCATGCTGGCCTTCATCGGTCGGGGCATTGAATATAAAAATTGGCAAGTCATGTTGCAGCTGTACAGGACCTTAGTTAGGCCTCATTTGGAATATTGTAAACAATTCTGGTCGTCACACTACCAGAAGGATGTGGATGCTTTGGAGAGGGTGCAGAAGCGGTTTACTAGGATGTTGCCTGGTATGGAGGGCATTAGCTATGTGGAGAGGTTAGATAAACTCGGTCTGTTCTCACTGGAACAACTGAGGTTGAGAGAATACCTGACAGAGATCTACAAGATTATGAGTGGCATGGACAGTGTGGATAGTCAGATGCTCTTTCCTAGGGGAGGAGAGTCAAGTACTAGGGGACATAGGTTTAAAGTGCGTGGGGAAAATTTTAGAACAGATGTGCGAGGAAAGGTTTTACACAGAGGATGATAAATATATGGAATGCGCTGCCTGGGGAGGTGGTGGAAGCAGGTATGATAGCCGCATTTAAGTGACATCTAGACAAACATATGAATAGGGTGGAAATGGAAGGAAACGGACTCCGTAATACAGACGGTTTTAGTTTAGGCAGGTACCATGGTTGGCACAGGCTTGGGGGTCGAAGAGCCTGTTCCTGTGCTGTATTGTTCTTTGTTCTTTATTACTTAAACATTTTACCCAAGTGCCCCTATTTGCAAGTTGAACAAAAGATTCAACTAAATGTATTGTTTTTTTTCAATATAAATTTAGAATACCTAATTCTTTTTTTCCAATTGAGGGCAATTTAGCATGGCCAATTCACCTACCCCGCAGATCTTTGGGTTGTGGGGGTGAGACCCACGCAGACAGGACTAGAATGTGCAAACACAACGCAGACAGTGAACCGGGGCTGGGATCGAACCTGGGTCCTGCGGCACCATGAGGCAGCAGTGCTAACCACTGCGCCACTGTACAGCCAAATCAAATTTGTTATTAAACACAGTAAACGCGTTACCCCCTTTAAATGATGGCAACTACAATAATCCCAAAATTCTTAATACTCCCCGTGCTGATGAGCTCAGTCCAGGTCTCTGAGTCTCTGTTGCCTCGTGGCCTCCATCCGCGAAGGTGGGTCGCGCACGCTTCTTCCATCCTCTGGTCTTTCGCCGAATCTTCTCTGTTACCTCTGTGCTGAGTCTTCACTGGGGAGGGTTATTGAATGGGCAGGGTTATGGGGCGGGGGAGTCAGGTTGGGTACTCTTTCAGAGGGTCAGTGCAGACTTGGTGGGCCGAATGGCCTCCTTCTGCACTGTAGGGATTCTATGATTCCCATAACCCTTGATTTCCTTACTGATTAAAAACCTGTCCTCTGTTTTTTGACCCTCCAGTCAATTTGAACAGTTTCTCTCCACTCTGTGCAGATCCCTCATGATTTTGAACACCCTAAGGGCAGCGCGGTGGCTCAGTAAGCATTGCTGCCTACGGTGCTGAGGACCCGGGTTCGAATCCTCGTCCTGGGTCACTGTCTGTGTGGAGTTTCCACATTCTCCCCATGTCTGCATGGGTTTCACCCCCACAACCCAAAGATCTGTAGCGTAGGTGGATTGGCCACGCTAAATTTCCCCTTAATTGGAAAAAATAATTGGGTACTCTAAATTTTAAAAAAATGATTTTGAACACCATTATCAAATGTCCTCTCAACTGTCTCTTCTCTTTTAACCACTTTCTCACTATGCTCTGCATGAACAGTTTGTACACATATATCCCAGGACCTATTCTGCTCCTGCACCATCTTCAGAATTGTACCCTATCTTTTATATTGCTTCTCGTCATTCTTCCTGTCAAGATGTATCACTTTGTACTTCACTGCATTAAATCTTATCCGCCAAGTGCTCACCTGTTCTACCTGCCTATATCCTCTTGAAGTTTACTGCTTTCCTCTTCACAGTTCACAATATTTCCAATTTTTGTGTCATCCATACATTTTGAAATTTGTCAAGTACACCCAAGTCTAGCTCATTAAAGTAGATGAAGAAAAGTTATGAACCTCTTAGTGATCCCTGGGAAATTGCACTGTATTCCATTGTCCAATCCAAATAAACTTCCTTTTTACACTACGCTGTGCTTTCTGTCATTCAGCCAACCTTTTATCCATTTTGTCATCTTCTCTTTATTCCATGAGCTTTAACTTAGCTGGCAAGTCTACTATGAGGCAATTTATCAAAGGTTTTTGAAAGGCCATGTACACCACATCAGGTGCATTATCCTCATCAACCTTTCTGCTACCTCATCAAAAATATCATTTATGTTAGTTTAACACGGTTTGCCTTTAACATGTGCATGCTGGCTTTCCTTAAGTAATCCATGTTTGTCCAAGTGGCTGTTAATTTTGTCTCAAATAATCGTTACTAAAATCTTGGGCTGGATTCTCCGCACCCCCACGCCGAAATCGTGTCTGGCGCCGGGGCAGAGAATACATTTCCACGCCAAAATCGTGTCTGGCGCCGGGGCAGAGAATACATTTCCACGCCGAAATCGTGTCTGGCGCCGGGGCAGAGAATACATTTCCACGCCGAAATCGTGTCTGGCGCCGGGGCAGAGAATACATTTCCACGCCAAAATCGTGTCTGGTGCCGGGGCAGAGAATACATTTCCACGCATGGAATCGGGACCAGTGCCGGTTCCTCGATTCTCCGGCCCCGAAAAGCGGCGTACCCGGGAAGTACGCCCAACCGCATATCACCCATCTGCGGCCATTGCCAGAGGCCCACCCTGCTATTCTCTGCCCCCAACTGACCAAAGTCCCGACTGCGTAGCTCATCTGGACCTGCCGTTTGGGATACTCGCATGGCGGCTGTGGACTCAGTCCGCGGCAGCCATGGTAGGGGCGGGCCAATTGGAGGGCAGGGGGGGCCTCATATGGGATCGGGGTATTTTTGGGCGGGCAGTCCAGGTCGGGCGTGCGGCTGATCAGGGGCACTATTTACAAGGTCCAGTTCCGCGGTCTGAGTCCGCCATGGAGCACAGCATGGCTGCTGGAGGCCGCAGCCGAGCGCATGTGCGGCCTCTGACCTGGAAGTACGGGGTCCGTATCTGCAACTGGAGCTGCGAGCTTCACGGCGGGTCCCTGCTCGCCCCCTGCAGGGCTGTGAATATGTGACCTTTTGACGCCAGTTGTTCTGGCGTGAAAGGCCACAGTTTTCAAGGCGGCGTGGGGACATAGTCCCTGAAATGGAGAATCCAGCCCCTTGTCTTTCTCAGAAGTTAAATTGACTGGCCTGTAGTTGCTGGGTTTATCCTTGCACCCTTTTTGAACAAGGGTACATAATTTGCATTTCTCCAGTCTTCTGGCCCCCTGTTTCTAAGAGTGATTGGAAAATTAGGCCCAAAACCTTTGTGAATTCTACCCTTACTTTCTCCAGAATCCTCAGGTGCATTCTATTGGGTCCTGGTGAATTATCAGCTTTAAGTGCAGCCAGCCTTTCTGCTACATTCTCGTTACCAATTTTTAGCCTATCCAGTATCTCAACTACCTCGTCTTTTACTATGGCCTTGGTAAAGGCAGATGCAAAGTAGTAATTTAGTACTCCAGCCATGCCTTCTTCCTCCATGAGTAGGTCTCCTTTTTGATCTCCAACCAGCCCCACTCTTGCACTTGCGACCATTTTTTAATTTATTGGCCCATAAAGGTCTTTTAAGTTCTTCTTTCATATTATCTGACAGTCTTTCCCTGACTGTCCCTTTGCCTCCCTGATATCCTTTTTCAATTCCCCTTTGAATATTTTATATTCATCCTGGTTCTCACTGGAATTATCAACTGGACATCTCACATATGGACAGAAAATACTGGACCATCTCAGTAGGTCTGACAGCAGCTGTGGAGAGAGAAGGGAGCTAATGTTTCAGGTCTGGCAGACATTTTGTCAAAGCTGGAGAGAACTCGAAATAAGGTCAGATTTATACTGTTGTGGGGTGGCATGGAGCAGTGGGGCTGAATAGAGATACAGTGATATGTGGAAATTGACAAAGATGTCATGGACAGAAGGACAAAGGAAATGTAAATGGATTGATCATGGCTAAGAAGGGTGCTGATAGTGGTACATTAAGAGATTGTTAATGGCAGAACAAAGGTAAGCAGTGTGTCAAAGGACAACTAGGAACAGGGAACAGATGGCCCAAGTGGAATGGGGGAGAGGGGTGGGGACAATGGTGAGGGAAAAACAGATCGATGGAAGAAATGAAAATACATTGATAGAAATAAAAATAGGGTGAAGGTGGAGGAGAGAGTTCACAGTCTGAAGTTGTTTAACTCAATGTTGAGTCCGGAAGGCTGTAACGTGCCTAATCGGAAGATGAGGTGCTGCTCCTAGAGTTTGCGTTGGGCTTCACTGGAACATTGCAGCAGACTAAGGATGAACATTTGGATGTGAGAGCAGGACAGTGAGTTGAAATAGCAACGGCAGGAAGGTCTGGGTCCTGTTTGCAGATGGACCGAAAGTGTTCTGCAAAGCAGTCACCTAGTCTGCATTTAGTCTCTCCAATGTAGAGTAGATTGCATTGGGTGCAAAAAGTGCAGTAGACCAGATTGAAAGTGGTGCACATGAAGCATTGCCTCGCTTGAAAATAGTGTTTCCACCTTTGGATGGTGAGCAGGGAGGAGGTAAAGGGGCAGGCATTACACCTTCTGCGATTGCATGGGGTGGTGCCTTGGGAAGAGGCTGAGGAGTTGGGGGTGATGAAGGAGTGGACCAGGGTATCCCGGAAGGAACGGTCCCTGTGAAATGCTAACAGGGGGAGTGAGGAGAAGATGTATTTGGTGGTGGCATCATGCTGGAGTTGGTGGAACTGACGGAGGATGATTCTTTGAATATGGAGGCTGGTGGGGTGAAACGTGAGGACAAGGGGCCCCTATCCTGGATCTGGGAGGGAGGGGAAGGAGTGAGATAAGAGATGCGGGAGATAGGTCGGGCATGGTTGAGAGCCCTGGCAACCACAGTGAGCGGGAAACCACGATTAAGGAAGAATGAAGACATGTCAGCAGCAGCATTGTGGAAAGTGGCATCATCGGAACAGATGCAATGGAGGCGAAAGAACTGAGACAATGAGATAGAGTCTTTACAGGATGTGGGGTGGGAAAAGCTGTCGTCGAGCTAGCTAGAGTCAATGGTTTAGTAATAGATATGGACTACATATGATCCATATGGATATGGATCTCACATATGGACCCTTTTTAGCTTCATCTTACTCTTTATCTCTTTTGTCATCCAGGGAGCTCTGACTTTGCTCACTCTACCTTTCACTCTTATGAATGTATCTTGGCTGTACCTGAATGATCTATTCTTTAAAGGTAGCCCATTGATCAATTGTAGTCTTGGCTGCTAACCTTGACTCTAATTAACTTGGACCATTCTCTTTTGATTCCACTGAAATTGACCTTTCTCCTCAATATTGCCCATTTCCATAGCTAACCTAAACTTTGTGATACTATGATCACCATTCCGTAAATGTTCGCATACTTTCATTTGTTCCATTTAACCCACCTTATTCAGCATAACCAGGTCCAACAATGGCTTCTTCTTCATTGGGCTGGAAAAATACCAATCAAGAAAATTTGTCTGAACACAACTCATAAACTCTTCCACTTCTCTGCTCTTTACACTATTCCTATCCCAGTCTTGATTGGGATAATTCAAGTCGCTTATTATCAATAGTCCAAATTTATTGCAGCTCTCTGTAATTTTCCTTGTGTTTTGCTCCTTTATATTTTTCCATTTAATTTTGCTGAGAAGGGAAACATGTTTCCAAAACCTTTTGACTTGCACTTGTCAGGGCAAATGCAAGAATGCCAAATTTCAAAAAATGGCAACAGTTTATACGGCTGGAGAAAAGGGTGCTGATTGGTTGACAAATTGATTTTGATTGGCTGAGGAGTTGCCATACCATTGAGCAAGCAATGGGATTCTAAGTTCTTCAAACTCCTGAGTAATTCAAAAAAGAAGCAAGGCTTGAACATATCCCTTCTGTGTCCAGAGAACAAGTTCCTGAGTATGAATGTATGTCAATTCCAGCAAGCATAAATGAGCCACATTACGAGCTCAACTGATTATCTTAAATTATTTGTCAGTGTAGCAAGAGCACACTCAGGATGTTCAGCAAGTGCTGCCCAATCGCGGAATCGCATCTAATAGTAGGTATTTTAATTTGGGTTTTGTAAGCGTGGGCTAATTGAGTGCAGTTTGTACTCTGCCTATGAACAACAGAAAGAACACGCTGTTGGATTTGATCAGCTATCCATGGTGCAAATGGCCTATATACCTGGCATCGCACCAGCATGAAATTCATACAGGATATTGCTCAATTGTGTGGTAGGCAGATCACCTTTTGGACAGACAGCAGCATCCTGTTAATTGAAAATACCACCTGTGTAGCCTGTACATAGTAGAAGTGTGAGAGAGCTTTCTTAACCTGTTGTTCAAATTTGTTTTGTTCAAAGCAATAGTCTACTGTTAGCTATGATTCCAAGGGTGGCACAGTGGCACAGTGGTTAGCATTGCTGCCTCAGAGGGTGGCACGTGGCACAGTGGTGAGCACTGCAACCTCCGGCGCTGAGGACCCGGGTTTGAATCCCGGCTCTATGTCACTGTCTGTGTGGAGTTTGCACATTCTCCCCGTGTCTACGTGGGTTTCACCCCCACAACCCAAAAATGTGTAGGTTAAGTGGATTGGCCACGCCAAATTTCCCCTTAATTAAAACAATAAAAATTTGGATACTCTAAATTTAATTTTTAAAAAGAAGTAAAAAAAAGCAGTGCTGCCTCATGGCGCCAAGGATCCGGGTTCGATCCCGGCCCCTGGTCACGGTCTGTGTGGAGGTTGCATATTCTCCCCGTGTCTGCATGGGTCTCACCCCCACAACCCAAAGATGTGCAGGGTAGGTGAATGGCCATGCTAAATTGCCCCTTAATTTGGAAAAAAATGAATTGGATACTTTAAATTTATAAAAATTTTAAAAAGCTATGGTTCTATGACTGGGTGGCACTGTATAAGAGCAGGACATTTCAGGTTGCTGAGAACATAGGACTATAGGACATGGGGACAGAGGTAGCCAACTAGCTCTTTATAATAATCTTTATTAGTGTCACAACTAGGCTTACATTAACACTGCAATGAAGTTATTGTGAAAACTTCCTAGTTGCCACATTCCGGCGCCTGTTCGGGTACACTGAGGGGAAATTCAGAATGTCCAAATTACCTAACAAGCACGTCTTTCAGGACTTGTGGGAGGAAACTGGAGGAAACCCACACAGACATGGGGAGAACGTGCAGGCTCCACACAGACAGTGACCCAAGTGGGAATCGAACCCAGGACACTGGCGCTGTGAAGCAACAGTGCTAACCACTGTGCCACCGTACCGCCCTGCTCTGGTTGTGTGTCAACTTCACTTTGCCGTATGCCTCCCAAAGATCTGTCTAACTCTGACTTAAATAGATTCAAGGATCGAACTTCCACTGCTTTCTAGAGAAGAGAATTCCCCAAACAAACAACCCTGTGAGAGAAAATAAATTAAACGGTTGACCCCCTTATTCTTAAACATGATATTATACACGATATTGTTCAATTGTGTGGTAGGCAGATCACCTTTTGGACAGACAGCAGCATCCTGTTAATTGAAAATACCACTTGTGTAGCCTGTACATAGTCGAAGTGTGACAGAGCTTTCTTAACCTGCTGTTCAAATTTGTTTTGTTCAAATAGTCTACTGTTAGCTATGATTCCAAGGGTGGCACGGTGGCACAGTGGTTAGCATTGCTGCCTCAGAGGGTGGCACGTGGCACAGTGGTTAGCATTGCTGCCTCAGAGCTCTAGTCTCTCCCATAAGTGGAAATATCCTCCCGCTATCATCCTCTCAAATCTCCTCAGGATCTTATATGATTCAATCTCTCATTCTTCTAATCTCCAGAGGATATAGGCCCTACCTATCCAATATTTATTCGTAAGATAAGCCCTTCATCCCAGAGATGAGTCCAATGAACCTTCCCTGAACTGCTTTTAAAATAACAATAGTTTTTTTTCAATTAAGGAGGCCAAAATTAAGAACATAAGAACTAGGAGCAGGAATAGGCCATCTGGCCCTTCAAGCCTGCTCCACCATTCAATGAGATCATGGCTGATCTTTTGTGGACTCAGCTCCACTTCCCGCCCGAACACCATAACCCTTTATTCCTTTATTCTTCAAAAAACTATCTATCTTTATCTTGAAAACGAAATTGTACACAGTATTCCAGATGTGTTCTCACCAAGGCCTTGTACAGCATCAGTAAAACTTCCCTACTTTTATATTCCATTCCCCTGGCAATAAATGCCAAAATTCCATTTGCCTTTCTAATCACTAGCTGTACCTCCTTCTAAATATGGGTAATGAGGATATTTCCATCGTCTACTGGAGCTGATTGGAGACTTTTGGTGTGAGAAACAAATTTCCAAAAGAGTTGGTTATAGATTGTCTCTCCGGAGATTGCTAACTGTGAGTTGGGATAGAAGCCATTCGGCAGTTGAGAATTGTACAAATGTTCACCATGTCTGGATGCTATGGCATTGGTTAACCTGATGTCTCTGCCATTTCTTATCTTTGCATGTCCAAATGTTTTTCGTGTAAAGATTGTCTAATTATGCATTTGGTTATGTCATGTTCAACTTGCTACTTCTGACCCTGGAAGTCTGAAAATTGAACAATTATCGGGAATAAAACAATTAAGGAAAAGTAATTTTTTCACTCAAGCTTTTCATTAACAGGGGCAACCAAATGCGGTATTCCAATGTTCCCCTTAAATATCCACTACATTTCCAGTGATGGCGAATGTCGGCCATCTCAGTTATTTAAAACCCTCATTCACATAATAATAATCTTTATTGTCATAAGTAGGTATACACTAACACTGCAATGAAGTTACTGTGAAAAACACATAGTCGCCACGTTCCAGCACCTATTCGGGTACACAGAGGGAGAATTCAGAATGTCCAAATTACCTAACAGCACGTCTTTTGGGACTTGCGGGAGGAAACTGGAGAACCCAAAGGAGACCCACGCAGACTTGGCGAGAACGTGCAGACCTCTGTGGTACTTGTGAGTAATGGGCTCTTTACAGATGAAATAATTTATAACTCTCCATCACAGGCAATATATTGTGCATTTACTTATTCAGTCAATGCCAAATTGAAATTAAACATTTGTTTGAATGGTTGTGCCATATTTCTGGGTTATCAATGGATTTATGACCTTTATGCACCCAACATTTTTCCTCCAACACAGGCAGACATCTAAATATAATCAGATAAAATGATTCACAATTGAAATGTTATTATATGGAATAAGGTGAGGTAAACAATAAAGTTCGATTTGTTAGAATTGTATATAACAGACTGGCAGAATAATATCAGAATAATGGCTGAACTCCAGACATGGCATAAATCATATATATGAATTCACAAAAGTTACATTGTGCTTGTTTTGATGTGACCTTAACAAACGATTAAAAATATACAAAATTACCATTGTGATATCGCTAATTTGCGGTATGTTTTTACTTCAAGGTGCTCAACTGAAGTACAGCAAATAGCACACGTTTGATAAGTTAAGGATATTCTTCACACTGAATGTGAATTATCCAACAATCAGAATTGAGCAAGAATTGAGTTCTATGTTACACTGCACTTTATGTTAATTTGCCATTTCAGACAAGTATAACATTGCACACAGTTCTGTTTTACGTCTAGCTGCCCTTGTCTTGTTAAAGTGATAATCGGTCAATAGGAAATTATATTTCTAATTAATCAATTTCTTTATTAGCAGCAACTATAAAAAAAATGAACACATGCCAGCGATAACGGCACAGCTGTCACAGCTCGACAGGACTTAACAGATGCGCCAGAATAATATTTTTATTCTGGTTTAATCAACCAATATTTGTTTCCGGTGAAGTTGAAGTAAAGCGAGAGTCCCCCCAAAGCTCCGGGGATTCCCTCCTGACGGTTCTGATCCCAAATTTCAAGTAAGTTCGATGTTCCGCCATTCCTGGATCTCTGCACCTTTGCTTTATTATTATGATATGGATGTATTTTGATACGTATTAATTGGGAAATGTGTCGGTATAAAGAATTCAACCCTTAACAAAGCTACCGAAAACTGTCCACCTTGTGAATAAGCAAATATTGCAATCCCTTGCATTTCCCCAACAGGTTTCAATACAAGATCTAAAGGTGCCCTCTATACAAATCATTTCCATACGCAATTTTGGAGAATTAAACTGCTTTGTCGTCGTCGCCCCCCCCCCCCCCCCCCCCCCCGCATTGAGCCGCACACGTCCTGTGCAATTCTTAGTTTGCATTTACCACTCAGCACAAAGATTTGTAAGGATTTTGCCGTCGACCGTTCATAACATTGCACAGAAACAACATATTAAAAAATAAGGCCACAGAAAAAAATGTAAAAGGATACCATTGGATGATGATAACCAAAGGATGAATAATCAAAAGAGAAGAAAGTGAATATCTGACAAAAGGCAAATTCGTAAGGGGCAGCAGAAAAGAACAAGGGACAATAAATTCAGAAGTATTGAGGTAAATTCAATACAAAAGCAATTGCTTTCACCAGCGTAAAGTAGTGGGAGGCTTGATGGAGAAGCTTTGATAGCCAATGCATGGCGGAGATTTGTAGCCACTGTGTAGGTGGATAAGCAAAACTTGTCTAACAGAGCAACCCACAATGCAATTTGAAGACAAAAAGAAGTTCGAAAAAACCGAATTGCAAGATGTAAACCTTTCAAGACTGAATATATCGCGTTAGAGCAAATACACTTACTGGCAAATCAATACCAAATAAATTAGCATCAACGTTTTAACAATTTTCCTTGCTATTTTTGTACAATTGTTTGGGGGAGAGCAAGATACTAAAATAAAATAAATTCTGAACCGCAGACTAATTTAAGTAGGTCATTATAAATTAATAACTGGTGCAACACAATGTTTAGATAATGTAGTTTCAAGGAGAATGTAATTACACAACTTCCATGGAAATTGAGAGGTTATATTGTTTTTTCTTAATTAAAATTTAGAGTATCCAATTAATTTTTTCCAATTAAGGGGCAATTTTGCATAGTCACTCCACCTACCCTGCACAGCTTTGTATTGTGGGGGCAAAACCCATGCAGACACGGGAAGAATGTGCAAACTCCACATGGGCAGTGACCCAGGGCCAGGATCGAACCTGGGACCTCAGTGCCATGAGGTAGCAGTGCTAACCACTGCACCACCGTGTTGTCCCAAGAGGTTGTATTGTTATGGAATCACGGTCTTTGTATTTGGCAGCATGGTAGCACAGTGGGTAGCACTGTTGCTTCACAGCTCCCGGGTCCCAGGTTCGATTCCCGGCTTGGGTCACTGTCTGTGCGGAGTCTGCACATTCTCCCCATGTCTGCGTGGGTAACCTCCGGATGCTCCAGTTTCCTCCCACAAGTTCCGAAAGACATACTGTTAGGTGAATTGGATATTCTAAATTCTCCCTCTGTGTACCCGAACAGGCGGTGGAACACAGTAACTTCATTGCAGTGTTAATGTAAGCCTACTTGTGACAATAATGTTTATTATAACTGAGGAGAAGTATGAATGCAGGAAGACAATATGAAAAATCTCAGAAGTTAAATACCCCAATTGAGCCCATTTTTCAACAGTTCAATGCTATTTCATGATTTTATCCAATTAATATATACCTTTGGGAAATATATTAAACCTAGATTTAGGTCCACTTTGTGGTGGTTCCAGTGATCTGATCTGGTCTGTTGTTGACATAACAACAGGCATTGCAAAACCCTATGGGAAGTACCTTGCGATGTTCTCCAGAATGCAGCTTCATTTTTCTTAAAGTAACGTATTCCAAAGATCATCTTTGCCCTCCAAAAGCGAATGGAGCAAACTGTAGAAAACAAATCAAACTTTGCATCCTGCTTTATTCTTTTTAGACTAGTCCTTTGCACTGTCGCGATGTCACAACGTTCTCAGTAACTCATAAATCATTGTTACATGGAACATCCTGTTGGTCACATTGAATACTTTAGGGTGTACTTTTTGCCCTTAAAGCTGTTTCTGAAATTCTTTACCTGGGAGCCCAGGCAAATATGGGGAGCATTCAATAACCCTGGCTTGCAATTTTTCAACTGGGGTCATTATGTTCTCCTTGTGAAAGGGATAAGAGAAAGCAATCTCGCATTTTTTGTAAAACCCTGGTTAGGAAATAACGAGGAACACTGCCACACAAGATCGTACAACACAATCTCATTACTAGTTATGTTTAAAAAAAATACTACTGGACCGATCAGCGACACATACCTAGCAGTGTGTGCAAGTGTCCAGTTCAAGGATAATAGGGACGCATAAATTTATTGCTGAATGTTGGATGTTGTGTTTCTTAGTCAATTCAGCTAAAGTGGACCTGATTACCATTTTTCTTCCCAAGCTGTTTAGCTCCTGTTTCTGAAACCTCTCATTCAGGAAACATTTATAAACTAATTGTTAAATATCAAATAATTATATTAAGAATTTAATATATGTGTTGCCGTCGCTGATGCATTTTGAAAGTCTCTGAAATAAATCAAGATCTCTGTTTTATTTTCGCACTGTGGTTTGTTAATGCTAGTGTGCTGTCAATAGATCTCTATCTAACATTCAATATTAGCATAGCACCACCCATACTCTGGATAGAAATGAAAGAGCTCTCTGTAATTATCCTAATTCAAAAGTCTGTAAAATTGCTCCTTTGATATTATACTCATTAAATCTCACACAGGCAGAAAAAACAAACCTATCCGGCTGGCAGAATAGTCAGAGCAAATAACAGATGATATCATGCGGCTGTAACACAATGGCCCATTTCAAATCTGCTTAATCCCTCATGGCTGATATTTCAAAAGTTTTTTTTTAATTTCACACAAAGCAGGGAATTGGAATGAATGCAAGGTTACATTTGCGTGCTGAGCTCACAGTTGATTGCTGGCCTTGAAACATGATAATTTGCGTTCTGGCACTAATTCTGCACTTACATTTGATATTATGGTGCAGTCGAAGAATTAAATAAACATCCATTTGTAAGACTTGGGACTTTGTCCAATGAGAAAGGTTTCAGGGAGGATTAAGTGGCAGGTAAAATTAGAAAATAAAATAACTGAAAAGTTACATTGACAGGTGTGGAAAGAAGGTATGTGTCCACTGGAAATATAATTCACACAGGAGGAGCGAGGCTCACATCCACAGAAAGGTTAATTTTAAATAACAGAGAGTCCAATTTCTCAAGCACCAAGAGAACTGGAGGACTTTGTTCAGTTTGTTGCATGAAATAGACGAGGTGTTGAAACTGACGCGTTATCAATGTTGGGCTCTCTGATTCTGCTGATCAGGAGACTCGGTCCATTTTGAGCTCTGGGCTGTATTCCCATGCCACTGGCGAGCCAAACAGGCCAGGTCAATGCAGGTAGCCTGACGACTGACCGAGTTGGCAGAAAGATAGACCTGGAGGGACGATTGCGACAATGGAATGGGGTGGAACCCAGGAGGAGCAGTGGCTCACATTACTCTCGTTGTGACTTGGGCCTGCACTCCTCCTGCACTGGGCCCCACAAAAGTAATTTAAACTTACCCTTTTGGAACCTCTTCTGCCAGATAGGTCAGTAAAACAAGGCGGAGTCCGCATGGCAAATGTGCCACCAGAATTACACATGACGCCCGATATGTGCCCATTATTCGTGTTAAAATAAGCAATGCCTGAAAAAGATGGGTGCCCTGAGGGTGGTGGGGGTGGTGGTGGTTGGGGGGGGGGGGGGCAGCAGTTGGTGTAAAGCATGTGATGAGCCATATCTGGTCCCAACCTCCCCAGAGGGCCCGAGTTAAAATCCATTCACTTCTCACCTTTCTGAAGATGATATAGCTCGTTACCAACCCACAGGGAGCTCTTCTGTCCTTTATGCGTGCACAACAGATAGTGAGCAATGGCAAACCACAAGACCATAACCATAAGACATAGGAGCAGAACTAGGCCACTCGGCCCATCGAGTCTGCTCCACCATTCAATCATGGCTGATATTTTTCTCATCCCCATTCTCCTGCCTTCTCCCCATAACCCCTGATCCCCTTATTAATCAAGAAACCGTTCAGCAACAATGTGGAGCCCAATCATTTGTCATTGACTCTTGGCCAGTTATTTACATTTGCAAGGCAGATGGTAATTGCTGACATATGTCCGACTCACAGACTGCGTTCAAAGTTGATTATTTTTTGGGGGAAACAACGAATTTCAATTTGGTACATCAAAAACAAACACATTGAAGGAATAAGACAGGAAGGGAAGGGGAACAGAAGAGGTGGGGAACAGGTGGGTGTGTCCGGCCTCTTTTTATTGCCTTGTATGGAGGAATGGATAGAGTGCTCGGGGAAGCTGGGTCCCTGGCTGCGGCAACAATGTCCTTGCGGGTTGTGGCCTCAAATGCCCCTGACCCTGCTCCCTGGACATATAAGGTAATATCTGGAATCGGGTCATCCAACACGGTTTCAATGTCCTGCCAATCCCACCATGGCTCTAGACTACCTACTTGGGGTCAATTCCTGCTCTCCATGGTTGTGGTGGTGGTGTGGGGGGGGGGGGGGGGGGGGGGGCAGGTGCTGCCTCCCGGGTCAAACCAAGGGCATCCGAATGGATACAATATCTGCATCTTGATATCGCAGGAAGAAAACTATTTATGCATCTTCAGAGAGACCACTGTCTGTGTAAAGTGTTGTGGACACTGTGTCTGGCAGTATAATTTAGTCTGGGCCACCAGTTTGTCCTGATACGTGTCCCTGGTCAGTTGAAAATGTCTTTATTTTTTCAAATCTAATCTGAACCTCAGTGGTGGCGCCTTCGGTCAGAATTTATCTTCTTTCGTCCTGATATTCTCCACCCCGCCCATGTTCCTGCCAACCTGAAAGCTCCACATGCTGTTCTACATCACGATTGGTTACATTTTACTTACAAACAGATATACAAGAGATGTCTGAAAAAATCCTTACAGAGGACAGGGGAAGCAATAACTTCCAGCTCCATTTCATTACCTTCGAATTTCCTCTTCTATTACTTACTTGCATGTCACCCTTCACCAGTTGAAACTGACCTCTCACAACTATATGCTCTATTCTGTCTTGGCCTGAGCTTCGCACCCAATATCCTCTCCATCACAAAGAAAAATGACCCATCTTCGCTCTTGCCTCAGCCAACCTTCTGCCAATGAAACCTTTGTCAACTCCAGACCTAACTATTCTAATGCTCTTCCATTACAGGCCAGTGAGTCTAACATCAGTGGTAGGGAAATTATTGGAAAAAATTCTGAGGGACAGAAATAATCTCCTCTTGGAGAAGCAAGGATTGATCAAGAATAGTCAGCATGGCCTTATCAGGGGGAGATTATGCCTAATAAATTTAAATTGTTTGAGGAGGTGACTAGGTGTACAGATGCTTTTAAAAAAATTTAGAGTACCCAATTATTTTGTTTTTCCAATTAAGGGGCAATTTAGCGTGGCCAATCCACCTAACCTGCACATCTTTGGGTTGTGGGGGTGAAATCCACGCAGACAAAAGGAAAATGTGCAAACTCCACACGGACAATGACCCAGGGCCGGGATCTGAACCCGGGTCCTCAGCGCCATAGGCAGCAGTGCTAACCACTGCACCCTGTGCCGCCCCGACTAGGTGTACTGATGAGGACAGTGCAGTTGATGTAGTCCACGTGGACTCCAGTAAAGCTTTTGACAAGATTCCGCCTGGAAGACTACTCAAGAAGGTAAGAGCCCATGGGATCCCGGGCAATTTGGCAAATTGGATCCAAAATTGGCTTTGTGACAGGAGGCAGACAGTGATGGTCTATGGTTTTTGTGACTGGAAGCCTGTCCATTGGTGTATCGCAGGGATGGTGCTGTGTCCCTTGCTGTTTGTTGTGTAATGATCTAGACGCGAGTGTGGAATGTATGATCAGTATGTTTGCAGATGGCATGTAAATTGATGGTGTGGTAAAGAGCAAGGAGGAAAGCCTTAGATTACAGGATGATATAGAGTGGCTGGTCAGATGGTCGGAACAGTGGCAAATGGAATTTAAACCTGAAAGGTGTGAGGTGATGAATTTTGGGAGGACTTACAAGGCAAGGGAATACACAATGAATGGTAGGAAGAAAGGAAGTTCAAAGAGCCAGAGGGACCTTGGGGTGCATGTCCAAAGATCCCTGAAGGCAGCAGGATAGGTAGATAAGGTGGTAAAGAAGTCATATGGGATACTTGCCTATATTAGCCGAGGCATAGAATATAAGAGCAAGGAGCTTATGATGGAGCTGTATAAAATGATCATTTGGCCACAGCTAGAATACTGTGTGCAGTTCTGGTCACCGCACTATAGGAAGGATGTGACTGTGCTTGAGAGGATTGCCTGGGCTGGAAATCTCAGCTGTGAGGGGATCTGGTTAGGCTGGGGTTTGTTTCCTTGCACCAGAGAAGGCTGAGGGGGACATGATTGAGGTGTACAAAATTAAGAAGGACATTGGATTTGGATTTTGTTTATTGTCACGTGTACCGAGGTACAGTGAAAAGCATTTTACTGCGAGCAGCTCAACAGATCATTAAGTACATGAAAATAAAAGAAAACACATAATAGGGCAACACAAGGTACACAATGTAACTACATAAACACTGGCATCGGGTGAAGCATACAGGGGTGTAGTGTTAATGAGTTCAGTCCATAAGAGGGTCATTTAGGAGTCCGGTAACAGCGGGGAAGAAGCTGTTTTTGAGTCTGTTCGTGGGTGTTCTCAGACTTTTGTCTGATGGAAGAAGTTGGAAGAATGAGTAAGCCGGGTGGGAGGCATCTTTGATTATGCAGCCCGCTTTCCCCAGGCAGCGGGAGGTGTAGATGGAGTCAATGGATGGGAGGCAGGTTTGTGTGATGGACTGGGCTGTTTTCACAACTCTGAAGTTACTTGAGGTCTTGGGCCGAGCAGTTGCCATACCAGGCTGTGATGCAGCCAGATAGGATGCTATCTATGGTGCATCTGCAAAAATTGGTAAGAGTTAATGTGGACATGCCGAATTTTCTTAGATTCCTGATGAATTATAGAGCTGTTGTGCTTTCTTGGTGGTAGCGTCAACGTGGATGTACCAGGACAAATTTTTTGGAGATGTGTATCTCTAGGAATTTGAAGCTGTTAACCATCTCCACCTCGACCCCGTTGATGCACAGTACTTTGCTCTTTAGTGTGTACAGTACTTTGTTCTTTAGTTTTGCTGGCATTGAGGGATAGATTGTGTCGTTGCACCACTCCACTAGGTTCTCCATCTCCTTCCTGTATTCTGACTTGTCGTTATTCGAAATCTGGCCCACTATGGTCATATCGTCAGCAAACCTGTCAATGGAGTTGGAACCAAATTTTGCCACGCACACGTGTGTGTACAGGGAGTATAGTAGGGGGCTGGATACGCAGCCTTGCGGGGCCCCGGATTGAGGACTATTGTGGAGAAGTGTGTTGTTTATTCTTACTGATTGTTGTCTATCGGTCAGAAAGTCAAGGATCCAGTTGCAGAGTGAGGAGCCAAGTCCTAGGTTTTGGAGCTTTGATATGAGCTTGGCTGGGATTATGGTGTTGAAGGCAGAGTTGTAGTCAATAAATAGGAGTCTGATGTAGGAGTCCTTGTTGTCGAGACGCTCTAAGGATGAGTGTAGGGCCAGGGAGATGGCACCTGCTGTGGAGGTGATGCGCTTCATGACCAACCTCTTGAAGCATTTTGTTACGACTGAAGTCAGGGCCACCGGACACTAGTCATTGAGGCACGTTGCCTGGTTCTTCAATGGGACCGGCATGATGATGGTCTTCTTGAAGCAGGTGGTGACCTCGGAGCGGAGTAGAGACAGGTTAAAGATGTCCGCGAACACATCTGCCAGCTGGTCCACGCAGGCTCTTGGTGCACGACCAGGGATCCCGAACAGACCCGTCGCCTTCCGAGCGTTCACATTCAGGAAGGCCGATCTGATTTTGGAAGCTGTGATGGTGGATATGGGTGTGTTATGGGCTGCTGGGGCACACGACAGCAGATCATTGGTTTCCTGCTCAAACCGAGCATACAATGCATTGAGTTCATCGGGGAGGGGTGCGCTGCTGCTGGAGATACTGCTTGGCTTTGCTCTGTAGCCCGTTATGTTTTTTAGGCCTTGCCACAACCGCCGAGCATCTGTATCGCTAGTTTGTGACTCTAGCTTGGTCTGATATTCTCTCTTGGCAACTCGGATGGCTTTGCGAAGGTCGTACCTGGATTTCTTGTATAGGTCAGGGTCGCCTGACTTGAACACCTCAGACCTGTCCTTCAGTAGGGAGTCAATCTCGTGATTGAGCCATGGTTTCCGGTTGGGGAACGTACGTACTGCTTTCTTTGGCACAGTCATCCACACATTTGCTGATGAAGTCTGTGACGGTGGTGGCGTACGCATTTAAGTTAGTCACTGAGTTCTTAATTATGGACCAGTCCATTGTCTCTAAGCAGTCACGTAGGAGCTCTTCTGTTTCCTCAGACCAGCACTGCATGACCTTCTTAGCTGGATTCTCCCGCTTGAGTTTCTGCTTGTATGCTGGGAGAAGGAGCACCTTCTTATGGTCTGATTTCCCAAAGTGCGGTCGAGGGATGGAACGGTAGGCACCCTTGATTTTTGAGTAGCAGTGGTCAAGAGTGTTGTCGGCCCTGGTGAGACAGGAGATGTGCTGGTGGAATTTTGGCAGTGCACTCTTGAGGTTGGCCTTGTTGAAGTACCCGGCCACGATGAACAAGGCCTCCGGATGTTCTGTTTCGTAGTTGTTTATAACTGTGTACAGTTTGTCCAGCGCCTTTTTCACTTCTGCCTGGGGTGGGATGTGGACCACTGTGATAATGGCTGAAGTGAACTCACATGGAAGATAGTGTGGGCGGAACTTCACGGTCAGGTATTCCAGGTCCGGGGAGCAGTAGGTCACCAGGGTCGCGGCATCCAAGCACCAGGAGAAATTGATGAGGAGGCAAACCCCTCCACCCTTCGCTTTGCCTGATGACGCAGTGCGGTCCGCCCGGTGAATTGAGAAACCTTCAGGTTGTATTGGCACAGTCTAGTGAGGCGGGGGTGAGCCGTGTCTCTGTGAAACAGAGCACACAGCAGTCTCTTACTTCCCTCTGAGAAGTAAGTCTGGCGTTAAGTTCATCCAGCTTGTTTTCGATCGGATGTACATTTGCCAGGAGTATGCTGGGGAGAGGAGTCTTGAAACCATGTTGCTTCAGTCTCACCTGCAGACTGCCCCATTTCCCTTGCTTGGCGGCTGCCACTGGATGGTCCCAGGATCCGATGGGAGAATCAGCCCTTGTGGAAGGTAGGTGGTCGCATCTGGCGGGGGCCGGGGCGCTGGCGGAGACCAGGGCACTGGTTATGCTTCCGGGGTCGCGTCTGGCAGGGTCCTGGGCACTGGTTGTGGTAGTGGGGTTGCTGGGAGCGCATGTTTGCGTTCCGGTCGGTTGATAAGCATGGGAATACCTTGCGGCACGTTCGGGTCCTTGCGCGGGGTCTCCGTCGTGTCGGGGGTCCTGGGTTGCAGGCAGGAGCTTCTTGAGGCAGGTTGGATTGGTCCTGCGTTCTGTTCCCTCCTTGGGCGCTCCTGGGATCGGGTCTTGGAAAATCCACATGGATTTTTCTTTCCTCCATCTTCAGGTAGGTCGGGTTGCTGGGCAGGCCTCTCCTGGTCGGGTTGCTGGGTGGGCCTCTCCAGGTCGGGTTGCTGGGTGGGCCTCTCCAGTTCGGGTTGCTGGGCAGGCCTCTCCAGGTCGGGTTGCTGGGTGGGCCTCTCCAGGTCGAGTTGGTCATGTCTTGCAGTCGGGAGCTTCGGGGACTGGACCCTGGCGGCTGGCGTCAGTTCTTAGGCCGGGCCGGGCGCTCCTTGGTCCAAGTCGGGGCCAAATCGAGGTCGGTGCCTCACTTCCGGTTTGGGCCTCATCCGCGTCCAGGTCAGGTCGGGTCAAAAGGTCACCACGGGCCTCGGAGGATATTCAAACCTGCAAGAAAAGATTAAAGAGAAAGGTTAGTAATAATGTTAGTCTTGAATTAAATTTTAAAAGATTAGAACTATTATAAGTGAAAAGAGGATCTGTTCGGGAGAGCTCGCAGAGAGTTGCCACACTCCAGCACCATCTTGCTTCTACCAACATAGATAGGATAGATGGGAAGGTACTTTTCTCCTTAGTAGTGGGATTAATAACAAGGGGGCATAGATTTAAGGTAAAGACCAGGAGATTGAGAGGGCATCTGAAGAAATACCTTTTTAACTAGAGTGTGGTGGGAATCTGCAACTCATTGCCTGAAGGGACGGTAGAGGCAAGAACCTTCACAACATTTAAGAAGCATATTGATGAACACTTGAAATGACATAGCATACAAGGCTACTACTGCCCAAGTGCTGAAAAATGGGATCTGGATAGTTGCAAGATGGCCTTCGCAGACATGATGGGCCAACATAAGACCATAAGACATAGGAGCGGACGTAAGGCCATTCGGCCCATCGAGTCCACTCCACCATTCAATCATGGCTGACTTCAACTCCATTTACCCGCTCTCTCTCCATAGCCCTTAATTCCTCAAGAAATCAAGAATTTATCAACTTCTGTCTTAAAGATACTCAACGTCCCGGCCTCCACCGCCCTCTGTGGCAATGAATTCCACAGACCCACCACTCACTGGCTGAAGAAATTTCTCATCTCTTTTCTAAAGTGACTCCCTTTTATTCTAAGGCTGTGCCCCTGGGTCCTAGTCTCCCCTGCTAATGGAAACAACTTCCCTACGTCCACCCTATCTAAGCCATTCATTATCTTGTAAGTTTCTATTAGATCTCCCCTCAACCTCCTAAACTCCAATGAATATAAACAGGCCTCTTTCTGTGCTGTAAAACTCTATGCCTGTTCTTCCACCCTCTATAATTGTTGGCTTAGCTGATGGACTGGGACAGTGATATGCAGAAGGTATTACAGACAAGCCAGGGGAGGAAAATGGTGTAGAACTAATGGATCAAATGGGGGCAATAGGAATTTGGATCCCTTTCACCTGCCCCATCTGTTGCCAGATGCCAGCAAGCCCCAGCACCCCAGTGCTCAACCACACCTAAACCTCACACTGCTCACATCCCAAGGCCCACCTCAAATGTTAACAAATGTCAAGACCTAATTTTTCCGATTCCAGGACTACTTCATTGCTCCAAGAATGTCCCCAGACTTCTTCCTGTGATTCTCAGACTTCTCACAAACCTTCCTCCATCACTCGCCCAGAACACTGGGATATTATTATTGTACACTCCAAAGCCCGAGATCCCATCTCAGTACAGGCAGTGTAGATCCCTTGCTCATTGTTTCTACGTACACCCCTCACTTCAGATAAGCGCACTGACTCTGATAATATTGTTGGACATAACACCCATTCACCATAGACAATCAACTAGCATGTTATAAAAGAACTTGTGTGCATAGGAGTGCAGTGTAATTGCTTTTCATTTAATGCATTCTACAGATAAAAATGTGGCTCAGGTGGTTAATGCAACAATGATAGAAGGAAATTGAGTCTCCTGACAAAGATGTTCTTTGTTTAGTCCGAATCAGAAACCAAAAACGCTACCAAAGTACCACTATATTTTGCTATGCTTTGATCAGAACTACTTATAACAAAAGAACTAGAACAAAAATAATGAGTGCATAATCTCCCTCCCCCTTCATAAATGTTAAATGCTTTGTTGGAACAAACTTTAATTTTCATAAATACAACTGAGACAATTGTACTTGATGCTTATTTTGTTATGATTTTTGTTGTACCTGAAGGTTACATAATACTGAAATTCCATAAATCAATCGGCTATTTTTCTAGCAAAAATTAATTTTGCTGTCCGACTACACCACAAGGTGTTTCAGAATACTATTCATTTTTGAATTTTTTTTTCTGGTTTACTCATTTTGATTACCTTTATGAAACAAATCTGCCTGCAATCCCTCTTGGAACGAATCTATGTAACATTAAGCTCAATATTAAGATAACTTAACAATCTTTGTTGATGACAGCCAATTATTTTTTCACTCAATTAATAGATTGTTGATTTGTATATAGTTGTAAAATACAATTATCAAAAGGAATATTTTCTACCTATTCGGATACAAATGTTAAGTTTAATCAGGGCTGACCTTGCATTGATTTCCTTTGGGCCCCTTTTTAAGCCAGCTGGTAACATCTTCCTTCCAACTTGTTATACTATTGCAAATCGCCTTTTGTCACTTTTACCTGTCATTAGCATCTTGATCCTATGTGTCAGTTGAGGAGTCATTTTTAAAAATTGATCTTTAGGCCATCTTTATATTGTTCAAACTGATAATGCAATTTACTAAGTAGCAGCTCACAGTACAATATGTTTTTGGGTAGTCCAATACCCAGTATTTAGACTAATTGGCCAGGCCACCTTAGTTGTGCCTTTAGTATAACTTCTATTATTGGCATAATTGCTCTTTGAAGACATCAGTATCTGGAATCTTGTGCCAATAGTGAATGTTCTTTTTTTATTGCAAAAATATACTTTATTCATAAAATATCTGAAAGAACATTACAAACATTTCAAAATGGCCACCGCAGAAGGTGCAATAATATTCAGGTTTTCTACAGATCACTTTACACACTCAGGTGCTTCAATACAACCAGAAAACATTAGACATTTCAAAATGGTCAATGGTCTTTAGGTTGCCCACGAGATCATGTTGTACTCGGAGATACTTCAGTACAATTGTGATATATTTAATGAGAGTCATGCATTCGAGTGGTTCTGTTCAATTTGCAGCCTTGGTGAACGATGGCTGAAAGGTCTTTTTCCATTGCACCTCTTGTGGAGGATGCCCAAGCTTTGGTGCATCCTTTAGCATGTAGTTATTGTTGAATTTTTATGATCGCTCAGGCAACCTAGGTAGAAGTGATGAGTTTTCTGATTTGACGACTGGAATGGTCAACTATCGCATGCATCCAGGAAGAATGTGGTAACTCGTCATTTAGTAGTACAGAATTTTAGTACTGTATTGCTGAAAAAGACATGCCAAGCTTTTCAGCTTGCACTCATCGAGATCACTTGCAACTGAAGAAACAACAATTTATACTGCATGAGAGTGGGCTGATTTGTTGGCAAGTGGACTGAGGCATTGCCATTGAGAATCCAGCATGGACGAGTTGGCTGCCCAGCCTTGCTCAAATTCAAACTGGATAGGTCAACTCAGATCGGTCAGGGCATTGCTGTACAAATGAACCAGGAAAGTAATGTTCTCTACCCCTTTTTCATCTAAAGGAAAGCTTAAAGTGTGCATGTTTCTTCTGTCTGCAAAGGCAGGGCCTTGTGCGTGAATAGATGTGACTTCTAGCATGTGCAAGAACAATTGAGCCCCTCTAGTCTGCTTTGCCATTTAATATCATGGCTGCTGTGATTGTAACCTAAAATGTGCATTCTGTATACTCATGAGGTACCTCTGCCTTAAAAATATTCAGACTCCTTCCACAACCTTTTCAGGAAGAATTCATCGGAGTTTTAAATGGTAACATCTTATTTTTAAACAGTGACACCTAGTTCTACATTTGCCCAAAGAGGAAACAGCCTCTCGACATCCACCGTGTCAAGATTTCTCAGGATCTTGTATGTTTCAGTCAAGTCACCTCTTACTCTTCTAAACTCCAGCCGATAACAGGCCTAGCCTGTCCCACATTCCCTCTCAAGACAACCCACCCGTTCGAGGTATTCGTTTGGTAAACCTTCCCTGAACTTCTTTACATCTTTTCTTAAATATGACTAATGCTGTGTACGGTACTCCAAATGTGGTCTCATTAGTGCCCTGTACAACTGAAGCATAACCTCCCAGCCTTCGTATTCAATCCTCCTCCCAATAAATAACATTCGCTTTCCTAATTATTTGCAGTAGCTGCACATAATCACATCTAATATTGGACATTATGTTTTGAGTTTTGAAAGAACAGGCTTGGTTGGGTTCGGTCAGTACTTTGCCTATTACGAACAGCTGACAGCAAGTGCTGTTTGGATATGATTTGCCAATTGCCACACAGTCTGTAACACCTGGTGTTACACTGGCATTAAAATTCATATACTACATTGCTCATTGATAGGTAGAATATTACTGTGGGTGAGCATGTTTGACTGCAGCATTCCTTTAATGGAGAACACCACTCACATTACTACAGCAGAGTAACAGCATACAATAGCTAGTTTCGCCCCATTGCCCAAACTTTTGACACGTTTCCAGCATAATGGAATCTAAACTGGGCACTTTTCAGGAGCAAACGTGCTAGCATTCGGTCCATTTATGTGTTTGCACAATATACAACAAGCAATGATCTGATCAGGATAGCCATTATCCCACAGGAGGGCTTTGTTGCATCTGTTTTAGGACCAAGCTTGCATAGCGAGTAAATAACTTGGGTCCTATTAATGAGGTTGACAATCAGGCCAATCTAAGGTGAATTTGAGCACAAGATGAAGCCCATTAATATATGCAAGGAAGTTCTTATAAACAGCTCCAGATATAGTGAACAAAACGAAGCAATCAAACCTTTCCTCAAAGTACTAGTTGCAAAATCTGTCATTGGGTTCTTTATATGGTCAATATTTTGGATTCCTACAGTTCTGCTCACTAAGATTAGCCATATCAGCAACCTCATTAGTAGACCTTGTTCACTGTACAAGGTACTGAGAAAGAACCAGCTTATGAACTAATTGTCATATAATGTGCAAGTTTAAAAGGACAAACAAATTGGAGAATGTGGACAAATATCAAAGAAAACCTTATTTCAAATATATTTTTAGAACTATCTTGTTCGACAGGCAAAAGATTGAGATTGCTAGATACCCAGTAGGGAAAGTTGGCATCTAGTTGGACTACTTGATCCCATGTTCTTCTCTCTGTGCTCAAAGATTTAAGGATCATCCTCAAAATACTGTAGTTACCTTAATTCTGTTGTGATTTTTCACTGTCCTGTTTGCGTTTAGATAGATGCAACAGATTTGAACAGTAAAATTCACTGGGCGATCCCATGTGAGGTAATTAAAACAAAGGTAAAGTGACCACAAATACAACTTTTGCATGAGAAAAATAAATCAGCTAGTTAAAAGAGATTCAATTCCAACAGATAAGACATTGGGGTAACTTAATGTATCAAAAGGTCCTAAACAGGGTTAGCAGTATTGGTGGCAAATGATCTTAGTACTGGACGACCATCAAACCAGAGATAAATGGAAAGCGAGAAAGATCAGGATGGTATTAATTAAACAGATGATCACATAATTCTCTGCAAAGAGCATGTCCAATTATTATAGCAGATTAACCAAATCAAAATTGGCAAGTATTTTGGGAACAATGCTTAGGTAGGGAAGCTGGCATACACTGTTCACTGCTGAAACAAATCAATCAAACAGTTAATTTTGATGCATGACTCTTATGGCAAGAACGTTACTCTGTTGTTTGACCATTGCTGGTCTGGGAACAAGGACAGCGAGTGAATTAGCATTTATACATTGTCACAAAATGCTTCACAGCCAATAGAAACATTTAATGTTTAATGTAAACTAACTACAAAAACCAATTTTCACACTAAATCCCCCAAAACAAATGTCAATAACCAGATAATCTGTGTTTTTATATGAAATGAATTGAGGGGGTAAACATTGGCCAGGACATCAGAATCTCTCTGCTCTTTATTATTTCTTGAATATGCTTTTGAATATTTTATGTGCACGAGGGCAGAGGGGGCCTATATTTAACACAAGTGAAAGTACCTTTGACAATGTAGCATTCCTTCAGTACTGCAGTGAAGCTTAGAACATGTGCTCAAGGGCAGGATGTTCTGTGGGCAGAATTTTCTAGTCTTGCCCAAAGCCAATAGGCTTTTGGCTGCCTCTCCAAATTTCTCACTTGTGATGATTTCCCAGTACAAGTCTCTAAACCCGCCATCTTCTGACTGAGAAGCATTGAGCTATGACTGACATTAGCTGGTACAACATTAAGTCATCATTTATCATTCAGTGTTTCGGATCATCAAAGTCAGGAAATAGACAAGCAAATTCACAGACCCTGATCCTTCCTTACCCATAGAGAAGTTCAAGAATTTTAGATAAAATATAACTAACCAATACCAGATCACAACTTCTGTTCAAAGTGCACAATGATCTCAAAAAAGTTGTGCTTGATAAAACTTTACATATGGACACATTTCCCATCCTTGACATTTTAGAAATGTCAGTTTACCCAATGTCAAATTCTGTATCAAAATAAAGACAGTGTACAGAAAAATTCCAAGAACAGAAAATGCTGGAGCCACAATAGAAATTAATCTTTGAATTAAATCACCCAATTAGACTTTGCAGCATTAAAGCAACACAGATATTTTGGCAGTAAAATACTTTTAAACAAAAACACATGTCCCTGCCACATAACAAACGTACTCCTTGCCTGCAAATATCAATTCAGCTTTAGTTGTTAAGAATGCTGTAATTTGCTTAAGTTCAGAAAATATATTTTGCAATCAATTTATTATACAACAGATTGTTTTGCACAGTAATAACTGGTTTACTCAGATCATCTTATTGTGTAATTGATATACAAAATTCTCATTTGTGTAAATTACACAAAAATAAACTATGAAATGCATTCAGTTCCATCTCCTGTTCCTTGGATAAGTAATGAATTGAGGCCATCAACTGGAGGAACACAGCAAGTCCACTTTAGATCCCTGGTGAATCCATTCAGGAAGCCCCTTTGGATTGCAATAACACTTCATTTTTACGACACTCCTGCAGATTAGAGCAAATTAAATGTTAAAAAGAGGCTCAGTGCTGTAAAGAATAAATTTGTTTATAAGTACATGGCTTTATATTTATAGGACCTGACAGTTTGGAAAATGTAATTATCTGAAATGAATTTGGTCAGTGATAACATAGACCAGCGTGTTAAAAAGATTTAACTTATTTTCCCATCATCCCCAATATGTTCCCGTGCCATACTAATCATTCAACAAAGTCTTTTAGTCAGCACAGTGGTTAGCACTGTTGCTTCATAGCTGCAGAGTCCCTGTATTCGATTCCCGCTTGGGTCACTGTCTGTGCGGAGTCTGCAAGTTCTCCCCGAGTCTGCGTGGGCTTCCTCCGGGTGCTCCGGTTTCCTCTCAAGTCCCAAAAGACGTGCTTGTTGGGTGAACGGGACATTCTGAATTCTCCCTCAGTGTACCTGAACAGGCGTCATAGTGTGGTGACAACAGGATTTTCACAGTAACTTCATTGCCGTGTTAATGTAAGGCTACTTGTGACAATAATAAAGATTATATTATTATTGTAATCCTTCATAAGTCCTGTGACTTTATTTTCTCTCACCATGTCCAAAATTGAGTGTTTTGGTTCAGACTGCACATTACTTTCCTTCTAGTTATTGGATCATCCCTATTCAACTTTGATGAAAATGGTCAACTAGTGAAGCCAACTTCTCCATCCCGAATCTGAAGGAGAGTAGGTGCCTTGTAAATATTGGAAAACGTATAAATGGTCAGTGTTTTCTACCTCAGTCACTTTTTTGTTTTTCAGTGCAATACATTAGAGGGCCCGGTTTAGCTCAGTGGGCTAAACAGCTGGTTTGTGATGCAGAACAAGGCCAGCAGCGCAGGTTCAATTCCCGTACCAGCAGCTGAGAATTTTGAATTCTTTCCAAAATTATTCCCTCTAATCATATTAACTATGCAAATAGACATTACAGCATTATTGCAATTTGACAAAAGCTGATTTAGTTTACTTTTCCATAATATAATCTTTTGTTCCTTTGAACATTAGGGGCTGGTTTAGCACAGGGCTAAATCGCTGGCTTTGAAAGCAGACCAAGGCAGGCCAGCAGCACGGTTCAATTCCCGTACCAGCCTCCCCGAACAGGTGCCGGAATATGGCGATAGGGGCTTTTCACAGTAATTTCATTTGAAGCCTACTTGCGACAATAAGCGATTTTCATTTTCATTCACCCACTTGCAAATGCTTAGACATTTGACCAAAATTACCTCTTTAAATTCTTTGACAGTTTTAAAGTACAAACGCTGTTTCTCCAGCAGTTCAAGGTACTCATCATTCAATTGATCACGTCTCATTTTGTTTTCTTGCTTTTTCTTCTCCAACTTGGGATGGTGGGAATGCAAGAAAGAAAGAAAAAAAAAAAGAAGAAAAAAAAAAAATAAAATTCAAAATTACAAGCAATCAACTTTGTAATGAGGATTATATTACATTTACAACTGCAAAAGAATCAATTAAATATGGATACTATGGCACAAAAACAGAAAATACTGGACAATCGCAGCAGCATCTGACAGCATCAGTGGAGCAAGAAGGGAGCTAACGTTTAGAATCTAGATGACTCTAATTGAAGATGTAATGGACAAGTCATTTCATGTTTGTGCATAAACGTACAAACTAGACCTACAAGATAAGGACACGGAGTTAATGACCAGGTATTCTCAAGGTGGTATGAATAATCCACAGAAGCTGTGAACTTCAATCTCCTTACAGAGCATTCTGAAACAGCATTTTCTTCCATGTGCGCACTCTTGATAAAAAAAAAAAACTGCTGCTGGTCTTCACCTGCAGCTGACTCTATCAAAGTGTCTTTTAGATACTCACAAGAAGGTGGCTAGCAGAATGGGCAGACATGACAGAAAAAAAAATATCAAGTGATGCATTATCACAGAAGAGGCAAGGGGAAGCAATATAATTGAAATGGTACAATTCTACAGAGTGCACCAGAACAGAAGGACCAGTGGGTCCATGTGCATAGATCTTTAAAAGGTGACAGGACATATTGAGAGTAGAGTAGTTGGCAAAGCATGAGAAATTTTGACTTCATAAGTAGAAGTACAGAATACAAAAGCAGGAAAGTTATGCTAAACCTTTATAAAACTCTGGTTAGGCCTACAATGTATGCATCACTTCTACATTTTATGGAGTGTGTGAGGCCCTTGAGAAGATGTAGAGGGGATTTACCAGAATGGTTCCAGGGATGAGGGATTTTAGCTACAAGGTTAGGCTGGAGAAGTGAAGGTTGTTCTCCTTGGAACAAAGGAGATTGAGGAGAGATTTGACAGAGCTGCAGTTCAGTTCAGGTAGACAAGGAAAAGCTGATGGTACAAGGACTAGGGGAACACAGATTTAAAGTTTTGAGCAAGAGATTGGGGGGGGGGGGGGGGGGGGGCGGCGCGAATGAAGAAGTACTTTAAAAAAAAGGCAGAGTGTGCCAACGACCTGGAATCCACTGCCAGTGAAGGTGATGGCAGCAGAGTCGATGAATTAAATCAAAAAGAAATTGGTTGGGCACTTGAGGATAATAAACCTGCAGGAGTATGGGGGGTCTACAGTAGAGGAATGGGACTGACTGGACTGTTTACGGAGAGGCTGGCTTGAACCCACTGGGCTGATTGGCCTTCTGCACTGTAATGACTGAATGTGACTTCTTAATTATTCAGATGCATATTATTTGGTTCAGATGCCCCTTCAGTTCTGATATTTCATGCAAATCTTTATCCTTCCAATAAAGCATAGTCATTATGCTCTACACCCAACTTTTGCCTAGTTTTCTTCATCCCTGCATTCAACAATCCTATAATCGTTTTCAATTGTACCATCTAAATGTGGGACCTCTTTACCCTTTTTGTTTTCTCCAATGCCCATTTTCCCCACCAAATGGAATAGCTGAAAATAACAGGATTATTACCTTCATGCGATTCTGTTTAATACCTTCCACAATCTGTTCCATCTGGCGCAAGAACTGATCTCGAGCAGTAGTAGCAGCCATTGCCCTGAAAAATATTTTTAAAAAGTAGTTTATGAAAATACTGCACAGTTGTTCTTATTAGTGTATCTTCACATCCATACACTTTTTAAAAACCCTTTGGGGAATAGTGGGGAAAGAATTTCCAAGCTGATTATCAGCCTGTTGAACCACGTCGAACGCTCCTTCAGTGGAGCAAGCTTTATTTCTCTTCCTGTTTCTTCAAATGTAGACATTACTCTCCAGCAATTGAAATAGCCAGCTTCCTACATTGGTAACACTAAGCACCAACCTCAAAAAGACACTATTCGTCAGCTTTTCTCCAAATCATGGTTGCCCTGTGCTGAAAGATTGAGCTGGTTTGGCCGATAATCGTAGATGATGAATGAAAAGTGTTCTTATTGAAATACCGAGGGGACCTGACAGTCCGGGTCCGAGTTAGACAGATTTTTGATCGCCAAGGGAGTGTTACTTATTTTTCTTTTTAAATTTAGTGTACCCAATTCACTTTTTCCAATTAAGGGACAATTTGGCGTGGCAAATTCACCTAGCCTGCACATCTTTGGGTTGTGGGGGCGAAACCCACACAAACACGGGGAGAATGTGCAAACTCCACACGGACAGTGACCCAGAGCCAGGATCAAACCTGGAACCTCGGTGCCATGAGGCTGCAGGGCTAACCCACTGCGCCACTGTGCTGCCTGCCAAGGGAGTGTTATTGGGAATTGTGGAAGAAGGTGGTGGTGTTCAGTGAGGAAATTGGACAGCCAAAATCAGAACAGTCACAATCTTATTGAATAGCAGAAGAGGTTTGATGGGCCAAATGGTTTATTCCGGCTTCTATTTAGGAATTTATGGTATATTCCATATTTACTTAGACCAGAAATAATCCAAAGGAACTATTTTAAGAAAGAAGTTTGGATTCAAAGAGGGGAGGAGAAAGCTAAGAGACGACGATTAAGAACGCAGCCAATACTTTCTTCCCATTCTTTCTGCCACACATGACAGCAAAAGTAATGACAATATTAGAACAGGAAGGGGATTAGGAGTAGCACAAAGTACATTATCTACACAGTATGGAAATAAAGGGAGATGATCATACAGTACAGGCATGGCCAGGTTTGCAAATCTAAGTTTTTGCAATTATGCCAAATTCACCGCTGTGAAACAGGTAACTGAATGAAAAAAAAATGCCTCACTTAAGTCATAAATCAAAGGGGATTAATTTATTAGGCTGATGATTAATTGGATAATTCAATTGAATCCCTATGAGTCAAAATTGATAGAAGTTCTAATGTAGTACACTTTTACGCTAATATATTGAGAACTACATTATTTGATAATCTCATGGGATTTGACATTTAATTATGAAAATGCATACAGAGGACATCATGAGGATAAACATCTCCAAGAACTATTCAATTATTTCACTAAAGCCAGAAACGAAAATGGGCACACGCCTATTGAAAAACTTTTTTTTTGTTTTTGGAACAAATTTCCTTGAAAGCTTGAACATGGTGTATTTAGGAAGCACACTACAAGCAAGCCTATTGACTCAGAAAAAAATGTTTCCAAAGCATGATTAATAAATGAACTTTTAGAACCTCAGCAAAGGTACAAAACAGTGTACCCAACTTGCATGGTACTTACTGTTGAAAGTTATCATGAATTGAATTCAACAGGTTAACCTGGTAAAAAGAAAGTTGGATCAGTCCTTCAGACAGACATTGACACAATACTTATGGAGTGCTTAGTCCTCAATAAGGCACCAAACTTTCTATCTTGCAATAAATAAACATGCTTAAATGTCAAAACATATGTATTAGCCAGTGCTCACTAAAACGTTCAAAAAAGGGCTTTGCCTACACATAGAACACATTGGGCTCTTCAATTGGCAAAATAATTCCCCAAGCTCAGTGTTTTTCAAACGTTTCTTCCCAGGATCCAGCCCAGCCGAACTTTCGTGACCCACATCACATCTGCTTATATTTAATGCGAAAGGGAAGCCTTCTTGGTACTCACAATCTCATTTGAATCAGGTTCAAAGGAAGAGAGGACAATGCATGCATCAGGTGCAGACTTCAGACAGTTCCTTTGTGCTGTCTTAATCTTTGTGAGAAAGGAAAATCCAACCTCGCATATATAGATCACCATGAAGGACAATAGCAACAAAATGCTTGTTTTATTCAGCACTGGATAGCTACTCCAGAATGCTGACAGGCTCATAGGCTTGTAGCGTGATTTTAATGTGGTATCACTGGTCAGGTACACCTGCGTAGCCTTTTCATTTGGAGTCAGCTATAAGTTAATAACTGACTCTGGGGTCTCAACTTCAAATTTTTCATCTACCATTTCTTTTCAAAATCGGAAATTTCTCCTCACATTTGACAGTACTTCCCTGCATATAACACACATGGGCTTTGCACCTTTATTTACATTGGCACAATTGACAAAACCATACCAGAAATCAATGTTATATTGCTTTGTTCCGTAGTTAAGTTTATTTGTAGGCTGTTAGTCAGGAGGTCCAGGAGATGTGTACAGAGCTAACACTAACACTGCTCAGTCCTGTCATGGACTCTCCTACGCACGTCTTTGGGACTTGTGGGAGGAGACTGGATTACTTGGAGGAAACCCACGCAGACACGGAGAATGTGCAGACTCCGCACAGATAGTGAGGCAAGCCGGGAATTGAACCTCAGACCCTGGCACTGTGAAGAAACAATGCTAACCACTGTGCTACCTGCCGCCCAAACAAACATGGGACTCATTAAAATCCCAAATTTATGAAAACAAATTCAAAGTAACTTCATAATTGACTGCTTTTTTGAGAACCAAGTTTAACTATCCTTGTACACATTCTAATAATGAAACACTAAATTCTCTTTTTTTATTAGTCAAGTTTTACAGACTTCAAAAATACTTCACACTTGCCAAAGATAAACTTCTTTGGCAGCTTGCTTTATTCTTTGAAGGAATTTTCTTTCCCAGATACATTCACAGAAAACAGATTTGCTATATCCAGACACCTTTGGGTGAACCAGCCTTTTGCTCCCTATACATTTCCCAACCTCTATTAACAATTATTTTGAATATATCTTCCCAAATTAAGACAAATCCAAAGATGCTTAAATCACAATGCTGTAGATATAAATAAACAGATTCAGGCTCAATTGTGCACACTACTTGGGTTGTTGAACTAATGCTAACAGTCAAATTCATCACACCAGATTTCCCAAATCTATGGGATTCCCTCGCCAACTTGACATCTGGGGTACGGGGGAAGGGGGGGTTGAGTCCTCAAAACCACATAATTGAAGTTTCAAGTGGCTTGGTGGACAAGTGCATCCCTTGTGTTGCTCCGAGCGAAGATCAGGAGGTCTTAGAATTGTTGCCTGTTCTTTGCAAGACATCAGTTCAGTTACTAATCTGAGTTTAGCATCACTGAATCAGGGGCGGAGATTAAAAAAAGATTAGCCAGAATTTCTGGAAAGTGTACATAATTGTATATTGAACAAGGACGGACAGGATTGGGCTGAACTGTGATGGCTAGCAGAGTCAAATAGTTTGCCAAAATTAATCACCAGGTTTAAGTTAACATAACCAGTTCACAGGAGAACTTGCAAAATCAAAGTTCACCAGTATTTCAGGTGACAAATGAAAATTGGATGGTGCGAGAAAGGAAGAATATATATGATTATATTTTATTGCTCAATTAATTAGAATTTTATTTTTCCTTAACCACCTGTCTCATCAACAAGCAACCTGCTTCCAACTTCCTTCATCAAATGTAGCATGGAAGGCCTCATTATAGAAAAGAAAACTACTCTTTACTTATTAACAACTTTGATTTCCCCTGGGCACTGCATCATTGTTACTGGTCCACGATGCTCTGCAACTCCCCATTAAGAGGTGCAGAATAATTTGTTGGCCTTCTTTCTTCGTCCTTCTTTCTTCACCCCCCTTTCTATGGTGGTGATAGCAGTCAACATGGCTGAGATAGTAAATTCTCTGAATGTTCGTGCACACATCTCTTTGGAAGCAACAGACTTTTTCTGTCGATTTGTGCAACAACGTTTTTTTAAAAATTCATGCACGGATTATTCATTACTCTACGAATAAGGCCATATATCATTGCCCATCCCCAATTATCTTTGGGAATATGGAGGTGAGTCACCCTCTTGAACCACTCCATATGGTGTAGGTACAGCAACAGTGCTGTTTGGGAGGGAGTGCCAGGTTTATAATACAGCAATAGTGAAGGAACAGCAATATATTTCCTAATCAGGATGGTGTGACTTTGAAGGAAGTGTCTGTGCACCTTATTCATCAAGATATTAGAGGTTTGGAAGGTGCTGTTGAAGGAGCCTTGAAAATTGCTGCATGACATCTCGCAAATGTGTCAACATTATTGTTACTGTGCTCTGGCAGTGGTGGAAGTGAGTGAATGTTTAAGGTAGTGGAATGTGGTGCTGATTAGAAAGATGCAAATTGTGACTCCCTAACTTTCTCTCTCTCCAAACTAACCAAAATGCCTGTTTTTAAAATTTATTTTCAGTTCTGAGTGGCCCAAATGTAAAAATCAATAATGTCCTTTTGCAGATTTTTGACAGATCGCCTGGGTATTTCCATCTTTGTTTTGCTTTCAAACCTGCCAATGTCGAGCATTTGCAATTTTAAAAAAAAATGTTTAGATAGATGTAGAAACTTTTAATTAGCTTTGGACGAGCATGTTTGCTACAGAACTAAACAGTAAGCTTAAGATATAAAGCAAAAAGTTGATTTGGAGTTCCTTACCTCTTTTTCCAAGTACACTTTTTTATCATCAAGTGTATTATAGAGTGTAAAGAACTGTTTTGTTTCCTTGTGAGTTGCTGCAACTACAACAGAACATAGTGATGTAAAGCAGCAACATTCAAGGTTGACTGAGCAAATCCTACACTACAGAGGAAGTGCATTTCCTATAAAACGTCATCTACAAGTGATTAAAATGTTACATACTTATTTTCTATTGTTTTTGATAAGTGAAGCAGTGTTTAGAGAAATGAATGCCATGTAGGCATGAGTTAGACAATTCAATACTACCAAAGTACTAAATTATTAGCAACACTGATTCACTTAGTTTTTAAATCTTGCCTAAACCAGTTGAAACAAACCAACTGAATCTTTTTTGAAAAAGCAATTTAGGTTTTACATGTATTTTTTTTTCTTAGGATGAGCAGGAATTTTTAACATACACCTTAGTCTTGATCGCATTTTCTTTTTCCATTTAAACTAATCTATTCTATGAAACCTACTACTCCCTTAACCGATTCACACCTTCCCCTCCTCCCCACAACATGGCAGCTTCTGACCGAACATACTCTCAGATAATCAAGAGACACCTATTCTATAATCACCTCCACCACATCAGTCAACTTTGTCACACTGCTTTCAAAACTTAATATACTTTCAATGTCCCCTCCCCTACTTCTTCAACTACCACCTAATATTCAACCATTCCTTTCTTTCTCAAGGTTTGCAAATTGTTGTTTCCATCTTTCTTTCTATTTATAATAATAATAATCTTTATTAATGTCACAAGTAGGCTTACATTAACACTACAATGAGGTTACTGTGAAAATTCCATCGTCGCCACACTCTGGCGCCTGTTCGGGTACACAAAGGGAGAATTCAGAATGTCAGATTCATCTAACAGCACGTCTTTCGGGACTTGTGGGAGGAAACCTGAGCACCGAGAGGAAACCCACGCAGACACGGGGTAATCATGCAGACTCCGCACAGACAGTGACCCAAGCCATGAATCGAACCCAGTGTGAAGCAACAGTGATAACCACTGTGCCACCCTAAGCCCTCCAAATCAAGTGTTTGTCCATTGCGTAACACAAATACCACTATCACGTGGGTAACGTTCAGCAATATTCTCCCATGACAGCAACAACAGTATAAAGGTACTTTCACTATTCCTGGACTCCTCGGCAGTCTTCAAACATTGGTGACCACTCTATCCTCTTGAACATCTTCCTCTACAGTCCAACTCCATAAGCGCTGCTCCTTCTCTGTTCCACTTCCACCTACCATATAGTTATATTTCCTCAGTCTCTCCTTGAAATATTCCTCCATAATATACCCCAGTGTTCTAGTCTTGCCTCCCTCTTGCAGGTTTCTGGTCAGCATCTCAGCTACTCATCTCTCTGCTTTTTCCAGCCAACAAGCAGCTGCAGCTCAGCTGGATTCAAAGTTACCATTCTGGGATTTGATTTTTGAAACCATTATCACTAATACGGAGAGTTGAAAAAAATGTTTACAATCATTTGCATTGCCAAAACACTCATACAAAGTGTTGCAAAATCCTCCAAGGCATCTCTTCACACATGACAACATTAGAAAATTGGAAACATTTCTCAAAAATCATTCGTTGATGAGCAAAACAACTTTAGCAACTTAAAAAACAAAAATCAACTGATTCCTGGGATGAAGAGGCTATCTTTGGAGGAAAGGTTATGTCTGTATCCACTGGAGTTTAAAAAAGTGAGAGGTGATCTTGTTGAAACATGCAAGAACATGAGGAAGCTTGACAGAATGGATGCTGGAAGGATATTCCCCCTTGTGGGACAGGCCAGAACTAGGGGACCCAGTTTAAGAATGAATGGTCTCCCCCATTTAAAACAGAAATTAGAAGACATTTTTTCTCAGAGGGTCCTGGATCTGTGGAACTCTCTTCCCCAGAGTGATTGAGGCAGGCCATTGAATATCTTTATGGCTGAAGTAAATGGAGTCTTGACTGATGAGAATCAAAGAAAGTCAGCAGGACAGTGGCACTGCGGCCATAATTAAATCACATGATCTTATTGAATGGCAAAGCAGGTTTGAGCAGCTGAATGGCCTATTCCTGATCGTATAGGCAAGTACTTCTCTTCTCAGTACTTAGAAAAGTTAGTCACAATAGTATGTCTATTAATGGACTTCAAGGAGAGGTAATTAGGAAAGGATACACATTATTCTAAAAGGTTTAAAATTTGTTAGCTTAAATGCATACCTTGATTGTAGAGCTCAACAAAACGTTTCTGATATTGGTTCAATTCAGCCCTGCTTGGTACTTCATCAATTTTGCGTTGTAAAACAGCAATTTCCCTATTTCGACGGGCCTGAAAGTAAGTAAATGCATCTGCAAATTAACGGTGCGCAAAACATCAAAACTAGATAACCTATGTAGCAACTCAGTATACAACTGGCCATCAAGCAAGTATATAGTTTGATTCAGTAGTTTCATACCTGCAATTCATTTCGAACAATGGAAACATTAAAAAGCAATCCAGTCTACTTTACTGATTTCCGAGAACTTGTATCCGGAATCCTTTGATCCATAGCAATAATTTGAATACCCCAACTGGAAGTCAAACTTCTAGATATTCAAGTTTAATATTAGTTTTAGAAAAGCAAAATACTGCTGGCTTTAGAAATTTAAAATAATGCTGGCAATGCTAAGCAGGTCTGCCAGCAACTGTGGAGAATTTTAAAAAAAATTAAAGTCATGAGCTTTCACCAAAACTCTGTTAACTACATTTCCTTCTCCAGAATTGCTGCCTGATCCATCCAGCATTTACCATTTTTATTTTAGATTTCCAGCACAGGCAGTATTTTGTTTTTATATTAGGAACTTGTATTCTGTCTTTTGCAGCCATCCCCATTCATCTCATTGCTTCTTCTGGATGTGCAAAAATAGGTGTTGTATTTACAGAACGCTGGTCATTGCATTATAAAGTCAAGCACAAGTTTGAGACACAAATCAAAATGTATGTTTTTTTGAATTCCTTATAGTGTACCCCCTGCTTTGCAATGAGTTTTTTGGGAAATGAAGGATTATTTCAGTCATCACATGGATGATGTGGTGAAACCTAATGTACTATGGAACAAAATGAGTGCAGTGTGAAAGGGATTAAAAGGGATTATTAGTTTTCCTGTCAAATTGTCAATGCTAAAAATAAGAGTATAAAAAAATGTACAACATGCTTGGGATGACAGAAAATTGGTCAACTATCAATCAGGGATGAAGTGGAGAAAATCTCCACTTGAGATGATACTTTGAGCCAAATAAAATAGGAGGGCAAGATTTTTGTTATTTTCATAAATTAGTTTATTTTCAATGATGCAGAAAGGTGCGCTCGGGAGGTGATTTCTCAAGGCAGAATTCCGACCACCAGTCCTTAAACCAATAGCATTTTGGATGGTCTAATTAATTTTCTGGTCAGTGGTGACATCCAGATGGGCAGCACGGTGGCACAGTGGTTAGCACTGCTGCCTCACAGCGGCGAGGTCCCAGGTTAGATCCTGGCTCCAGGTCACTGTCCGTGTGGAGTTTGCACATTTTCCCCGTGTTTGTGTAGGTTTCGGCCCCACAACCCAAAGATGTGCAGGGTAGGTGGATTGGCCATGCTAAATTGCCCCTTAAATGGAAAAATTAATTGGGTACTCTAAATTTATATTTTTTTAAAATGGTGGCATCCAGGTTGCTGATGGTAGTGGATTCAGTGATGGTAATGTTATTGTGCATCAAGGTAAATGGTTTGTTCTCGGTTATTGGAGATGATCATTGTCTGGTACTTGTGTGGCATGAATGTTACTCACCAACAATAGCCGTATTTTCTGTAGTTTTTCTCTGTCTTCTTTATGCTGTTGCTCTATTAATGCACTGTGTTCCTAGTTGAAATTGAAACATTGGTGAAGACAAATTTTAACAGCTTTAACACAAATAACGTACCATATCCTGCAGATTCCATGCAATTCAAAATATTGTACTGATGGAAGCAAAGTAAAAAGACTACGGATATCATTAATTACCAGAGTAATTCCTGTAGAAACAATTTACACATTTCCAGAATGAACAAGTCACCCTCATTCATTGTGTATAGAATTTGCTCCAGGGTCCCTTTTTGGGGGTACTGGATTCTATCCTCCTAGGGTAATACTTTTCCCATTTGAATTTGCTAACCTACTGAAACGTCTGCCTGGAGAAATAGACCATTAGAGAAGTAATGTTTAACAAGGAAAGAGGGAAGACTTGACTAGAACTTGGATCTCAGCTCTTGTGGCAGTGCCAGTGCCAGTGAGAAGGTATCAGGAATTTGAAGCAACCTGCAAATACAGAGGAGAATCAGACAATCTGGAATTGGTAGATCAGCAGCAAGTTCTTATTAATAATTAAAGTTGTTTGAAGATTTTCATAGTGAGAGCAGTGACATTGAGGAAGACACATTTACTATTACACCATGTAAAATGTTGCTTTTCACAGCAAGATTTTACATGGTGCAATTAACTTAACCTTCCCCATTGATGTGCTCTTGACATGGTTGGTGTTTGCCAGGAAAGCAGTTGATTTGACTTCCAGCAGTTAAATCTGCCACAACAAAATTGGAGAGATGAAATACACTATCTCCCGTTTTAATAGAGAATAACTGGTCCAGTATTCCAATTGCAAATCCACATATGGTTAATGCACAGTTTGAGCAATGTGACAATTTTGGAGACAAAATAATCAAAGCACAACTTATCCTCACCTTTATAAATTATTGGTAGGCCCCAGTTGGAACATTATGGTCAATTCTAGGAGCCATATTTTATAGGAAGGATGAGGGGAGGGGGGCCCCAGTGGAAATGTAATTGAACCAGTAACCCAGGCTATTTCTCGAGAGACACAAATTTAAATCCCAACATGATAACTGGTGAAATTTAAATTCAATTAATGAAAACTGCTGTTAAAGCTAGTCTAATGGTGACTACAAAGCTACTGTTGATCGCCATAAAAACACATGTTCAACTGTTGCAATGACCTTTCCTCCACCATAAGGTAATAAATTATCACAAGTAGGCTTACATTAACACTGCAATGAAGTTACTGTGAAAATCCCCTAGTTGCCACACGCCGGCACCTGTTCGGGTACACTGAGGGAGAATTCAGAAATGTCCAATTCACCGAACAAGCACGTCTTTCGGGACTTGTGGGAGGAAACCGGAGCACCTGGAGGAAACCCACGCAGACAAGGCGAGAACGTGCAGATTCTGCACACACATACCCGATTCCCTGGTGCTGTGAAGCAACAGTGCTAGCCACTTGTGCTCCCATGCTGCTGGATATTCACAGGTAATTGTCCAATGTTCAGCATTATTTGCGACTCCTCAGATTCTCAATTTGCCCATGTCCATATATGGCAAAACCTGGGCAACATTTAGGCTTTGGCTTAAAACTGGCAAGTAACATTTGTGTCACACCAGTGCCAGGCAATGGCCATCTCCGAACATAGAATCCAACCATTGCTCCTTGACATTTAATGGCATTACCAATACTAAATCCCCTATTAACATCCTGGGGATACCACTGACCAGAAACTAAACTGGACGAGCCATATAAATACAAAGGCAAGTTAAAGACTGGCAATTGTGCAGCATGTAACCCACCTCCCGACTCCCCTAAGTCTGTTCACCATCTACAAGACCCATGTGAGTGTGAGGGAATACTTCCTGGATATGTGCAGCTCCAACAATGCTGAAGAAGTTTGACACTGTTACGACACCCTGGGCGAGTCCGTGGTCAGTTGCCCCACAGACCCTGGAGTCTCAACATAAGTGAATTAACCAATAATGTGTTTTTTCCAAAAGATCTTTAACCCTCGATTGCTTCAATGTGCCACAGACACTAGATTTATAATTAAACATTAACAAACTGTTTATTAATAATATATATATATATATATATATATATATATATGTGTGTATATATATATATATATATATATATGTAAATATATATATGTGAATATATGAATAAATGAATATATGTAGAAATACATATGTAAAAGTAAATAAAATAAATAACAGGACAATGGCCTATGAGTCTAGCTATCCCAAAACCCCGTCGCACCCGCCACCCAGACACACACAAGATAAGGGTTGGAGACGATGAAAAAAATGGGGATTGAAGGGAAAAGTTTGAGGTGAGTCTTCACTGCTGTGGTTGCGGCTTTTGGGAATAGATTTCCTCAAAAGGTCAGGTTGGCGCAGTTCCATCTTTTCGCCAGCGGATGGAGCTAGGTACAGGATGCTCAGATTAGTGCAATTCTAATCGCCAGCCACCAGATGGTGCTGTACACAGGATGTTCAGATCAATGCAATTCTGCTCTTCTACCACCAGACGGAGCTATCTTCTCCCTGTGAGATTGCAGACCTGTGGAAAACAGCTTACACTTTCCCGTTCCAGAGATCTCTTATGTAAATCTGGTTTGGCCCCATGTCGTGCAAAACCAGAACGCTCTGGATATTTTTTCCCCCCTCAACTTCACAAAAATAGATCTCATTTATAATTTATCATTACTCTTAGCAGGACGACTCTGTCTGCTATGTAACAATATTTGTCTGCCATGTTGCTATGTAACAATATTTCTAAAGTTCTTCATTGGTTGTTAAATACTTGGACTGTCTCTTGGGCATGAATACTCTTTATATACTGTATTTTGACCAGCAGGAGTACCTTACTAAGGTAAAGTAGCTACTTTTTAATCTTGTGGCTCACTTTAAAATGACAAGGGGCTACTTTGGCACAACAGGATTTACAGTATTTGGAGTACTGACTGACAATAAGAAATAAGGGATAATGGTGAAACCATTTTCGGTCATTTGGCCATTTTTTGGGATCATCTCAAGAACTGGGTGCAAAATGTTTGGAATGAATTCCAAGCTGGAAATATCGAACATGATATTTGAGAGTGAATACTTTAGGTATGGGAGCCTCCTGGTTATGGAGACCGAACGAATGGAAAAAAATTAAACAAACATTCAGGCTAAAACAATGACTTTGCTATATAGATACAGCATTAAGATAAAATGAGATGAGGAGAAGGCAGAGAAACGAATAGGATTAGTTTAGGTAGTTCCAAATGAACAACTAGCAGCACAAAAGGTGAAATAATCACATAAGCCATTGACTGCTCTGCAAATTCTTCAATTCTGTAGAAACGGATTTTTTCCAATTATTTTCTACTTAAGGGAATTATTACAAGGACAGTGTTCTTCAGAATGAGAAATAAATATACTGCAACCTCCTCTAGGCCATGTTAACTTCAGAATTCATTTAAGGCAGGAAAGGAAAATAAATGAAAAATCTGAATTAGGTGTCTCAATTTGATGTTCATCTCAACAATTCTTTTTAGATTAGTACAGATGAGCTACTCATCAAGGCATCAATTGTTTCTTACACAGTGCTACATACCTTTTCTTCAGCTTCCTCAGTTCCTGCTACAACCTTAAGACTTTTGATAACCTGTTGCAATCGAGCCATTTCTTCCTGCAAACAAACAGCTCAAAAGTCACATGAGGAAAATTGCCTGCAATCAATTCTTTTACTCAGCCATACTTTGTGACAACAGCTAGACTGATATATTTATATTTTCAAAAACACAAAAGATTCATGTCAGTAAAATGCAGCTGTTACAACCTGTGCTCGTTCTGCGGTATCTCACACTTCATCTGCTATTTGGGAAGAATGACTTGCAGGAAGTGTAACTTATTTCTCAGTCAGGTTACTGTTTGAACCGATCTCCAGGTGGGAATATCAGTCTCTGAATAGTGGGATTACAAGTACTGATACACATGGCAGTGAAGGGAGGAGATAACCTCAACTGAAGAAATTGTATGGCTGTACACACTGAAGGGATGATGACAGAAGGTGCTCAAACTTCACATCTTAGTCCTTACAAAAGAATACAAGTTTGAGAAGAAATGTTGTATTGCAGATTTTTTGGCATCACAAATTAATTGTAATAGAATGTACAACACATTAATGCCTGAAGTTGTATCTGGAGCAAATCAAAAAAGCCAGACTTTTATAAATCTGAAAAGAACACAAGAGTTTAGAGAACTACTGGTGTAGCAGGATATCCTGAAGCTTTTGACATTTCGTTACTTTGGATAGTAGTTACTCTTGAATGCTCACCTGACAAAATTCTACAATTGCTCACGGTTAACTTTCTGTAGCAACAGAATTCAAAGTTTGTAGCAAATTAAGCATTTTCTGCATACAAGACTAATCAATCCAGGCACAAAGTCTGAACAAAGTAAGTAATTTTCAGATTAAAACAAAATACCACAAATTAAAATTAAGCTGTTTGAGCTTTAAGCTGTCAGTGCTTGATGAGGATATGGGGTAGTGGGCCGAATCACAGACCTGAAGCAACTGGTTGTTTATTTGTGACTTCAGTCGCATGCTTATCTGAACAATATATACATTCACTCATACAAAACATAACTTAAAACACTTACCCTGCAATGATTCCTAAATTGCAGCTCCTGGTCCTTTAGGCCTTCATTCATGGTGACCAATGACCTCAACTTCTCCAGTATGCTAATTGGAAATAATTTTTTTTTGGTTTTTGCACTGGTATAATATAAAATACTATAATGAAAACAGAATATGTTGGAAATATTCAGCAGGTCAGGCAGTGTCGCTGGAGAGTGAACTAGAATTAATGTTCCAGATCAGTACCTGGGGAGGTGGTGGTATAGTGGTATCGTCACTAGTGTAGTAATCCAGAGTTCCAGGGAATGCTCCAAATCTGTGCAGATCACGATGCCCCAACTAAAAAAACACTTTCTTCCCTTACCCGGTTCATATTCCTCCATCTCCTCCCTATTCATGTACCCATCGAGATGCCACTTAAATATTCCTAATGTGCCTGCTTCCACATCATCCTCTGGCAGCACATCCCAGGCATCCACCACTCTGCGTACACTCCCCATAAACTTTCCCCTCACAACGTGAACCTGTGCACCCTTGTAATTGCTACTTGCACCCTTGGAAAAACCCTCTGACTATCCACCGTGTCTAGCCTCTCAATTTTGTAGACCTCTATCAGGCCTCCATCTTTCCAGTGAAAACAATCCTTGTTTATTCAACCTCTCCTCATAGCCAACACCCTCGAGACCAGGCAACACCCTGGTTAACCTTCTTTGCACCTCTCCAAGCTTCCAAATTCTCCTTATAATGTGGTGACAAGAACTCCATGCAATACTCCAAATTCAGCCTAACCAAGGTTTTATATAGCTGCAACATGATTTCCCAACTCTTGTTATCAATGTCCCGGCTGAAGAAGGCAAGCGTGTCATATGCCTTCTTAATCACCGTGGCCACCTATATTGCCACTTTCAAGGAACTGTGGACGTGCAGGCCCAGATCCCCCCGCATTTTCCAGTAACTTCACTGCACATTTAATGTAAGCCTACTTGTGACACTAATAAAAATAATGTTTTTTAAATTTAGAGTACCCAATTATTTTTTTTCCCCAATTAAGGGGCAATTTAGTGTGGCTAATCCACCTAAACTGCACATCTTTGGGTTGTGGGAGTGAAACCCACGCAGACACAGAGAGAATGTGCAAACTCCACATGTGGTGCAGTGGTTAGCACTGGGACTGCGGCGCTGAGGACCCGGGTTTGAATCCCGGTTTGGGTCACTGTCTGTGTGGAGTCTGCACATTCTCCCTGTGTGTGCATGGGTTTCCTCCAGGTGCACTGGTTTCCTCCCACAAAGATGTGCAGGTTAGGTGGATTGGCTATGATAAATTGCCCTTAATGTCCAAAAATGTTAGGTGGGGTTACTGGGTTATGGGGATAGGGTGGAGGCGTAGGCTTAAGTGGGGTGCTCTTTCTGAGGGCCTGTGCAGACTCCATGGGCCAAATGGCCTCCTTCTGCACTGTAAATTCTATAATTCTATGATTCTAAGTAAGTGCCAGGCAATGACCACCTTCAACAAGAAGGTTGTTGGCCGTTGCTGAATCTCACCCTATCAACATCTTGAGGGGTGGAGGTACCATTTTTAAAATAATCTTTATTGTCACAAGTAGACTTACATTAACACTGCAATGAAGTTACTGTGAAAAGCCCCTAGTCGCCACATTCCGACACCGACACCTCACACACCGGGTACACAGGGAGAATTTAGAATGTCCAATTCACCTAACAGCATGTCGTTCGGGACTGGAGGGAGGAAACTGGAGCGACCGGAAGAAACCCACACAGACATGGGGAGAACGTGCAGACTCCACACAGACAGTTACCCAAACCGGGAATCGAACCTGGGACCCTGAAGCTGTGAAGCAACAGTGTTACCCACTGTGCTACCCCATTGACCTAAAACTGAACTATCCATTTAAATACTGTGGTTACAAGGACAGATCTGAATTTAGGAAACCTGCAGCGAGTAAGTCACCTCCTGACTCCCCAAACCATGTCCATCAGCTACAAGGCACAAGCCAGGAATGTGATATAATCGTCTCCACTTGCTTAGCCAGCTCCAACAACACTCAGAAGCTTGGCACTGTCCAGGACAAAACAGTCTGCTTAATTGCTACTCCATCCACAAACATTCCCTCCCTTCACCACTGATGAACAGTAGCAGCAAGGTGTTCCATTCACAACATGCGCTGCAGGAACTCACCAAGGCCCTTTGGGTATACCTCCTAAACTCATGAGAAGGACAAAAGCAGCAGATACATAGGAACACCACCACCTGGGGCTTCCTCTTCAAGTCATTCCAATTTACCATCCTGACTTGGAAATATATATGGCTGTTTCTTCAGTCTTTGGGTCAAAATGCTGGAATTCCCTCCCAATCAGCACAGTGCATGTACCTGCACCACATGGGCTGCAGCAGTTCAAGGCAGCAGCTCACCATTACCTTCTCAAGAACAATTATGGAAGGCAATGAATGCTAGCCTGGCCAGCAAAGCTCACTTTCCCCGAATAAGAAAAAAAAAGGGTTGGGCCATGTATTAAATGTTCTATTCTTACTTGCCCTATGCCAATTACCAAGGACTCAGGTATTGCCTGATATATGCAAATACAAATATGAAGACAGACTGGAAAACTGACTTTTGTTGAAAAACTGATAGTGGCAGAATTACATTTTTAAATAGGCTAGATAAATGCAGATTGTTTGCACAAATGCAAGGACCGATTGTCCTATTTCTGTGTTGTAATTTCTATGCTAGAGTGATTCCAAAGAGACTCAAGTTAAGATCTCAATTGAATTTGTTCGCGAAAAAACAATAATCAAGGTCTTCATTCAAACTAAATTACTTTACAGGGTGGCCTATTAAATACACGTAGACATAAATAGGAAATTAAGTGTTACTTTTGACAGATTAGACCTTTTTCTAACAGTAGTGTACACATGAAATAGACAGAGATTGAACAATGGAGTGATCAACAACCTTCATTTATGTAGCATACTTAACATAAATCTATGTACCGTGGTACATTTTATCAATAAACATTTTTCAAATAGATGCATATCTGTTTAGGAGCATTCATACTCCAAGAGAATTAAAGACAGATAGCTGAATATGACAGCTAATTATGGTGCCTGATGAAAGGTTATCATTCTAAAATATTAACAGTTCTTTTCTCTCCACTGGTGCTTCTGAGCTGCAGTGTGTTTTCCAGCAATTTGTTTTTATTTCCAGCATTCAGAGTACTTTGCTTTCCAGACAATTGAATGATTTGTTGAATCAAATAGTCCTTGAACTGCTACAACCATGGACAAATACCAAGCTATAAAAACAACCAGGCATGGAAAAAATATCACACAGGAAGCCAGAGAGTTTACTCAATTGACTTCCTCAAAGGAAAATGCTTCCCTTGTTTCACTCTATCCTTATGATTACATGTTATGGGAAGAAGCCAAGATAGTGCAGTGCACATTATACAATTTCAGTGGTTAGAAAATTCAGTCATCAGTTTGCACTTCGTCGTTATTCGCTAACTCTCAGGCACAACCTTCTTACAGAAGAAATCATAAAATTGTTAGTCATGCGGACTCCATTATTTCTAGGTTTCTGGTCATGCTCCAGATGCCGCATCTGTTTTCATTACCTGGTAATGCAGAATCTGAAGTTGCTCTTTATTACACTAGATTTTACTGGATCTAGAATTTGTCTAGTCATTACCTGTAACTACTTCTATTTTTCTATCCATCTATATTTCAATTCAACTAGTTTGAAACCACCATGTTCAACTTTACGCTTTTTGCATCACATGCAGAACCTCAAAACTTAAATTTCTCTTGCAATCTACAAGTCACTTTTCTTACCTTGAACAAGTCTCAATGATATTTATTTCAACTACCAATTCCACTGTCCCAGAAGTCACATTTAGTAAATGGAAAATAATTTGTCCTTGCAGACACCACCAGACTTCTTGGCAATGCTACATGAACTCAAACTTGTGATTGTTGTATCAGAAAGTAAAGGTTTAGCTGTTCCTCAACAAGACCTACAAGGACTTAAAATATGTGACTAACACCTACCTGGAATCAGCTTGGGATTCTGCAGCTTCAACAGTAGACAGCTCTTTATCCAATTTCTGCCCATAATTCACAACCTATAAATACAAATCTGAAGTAAAACGATAATATAAAAAGCTAAATACTACAGATGCTGAAAATACTCAGGTCAACCAACAACGTGTAGAGAAACAAGAATGGTCTTCAACTAGAAACCTTGTTTTGCATTGATGTTGCCTGACCTGCTAAGTGCTTCCAGCATTATTTGTATTAAATAGACCTGTAATGTGTTGTCCAACTTTTTTTTGAAATGTCAAAAAATACTAACAAACATGAAAATTATAAACAATTTAAATCTCAGATTCATGACATTCTACAGTAATAGATCTGCGCAACCTTGACAGATCCACTAGCCCAACAGCAATGTTAATAGAATGAACAGTACCAGCCTCCCCGAACAGGCGCCAGAATGTGGCAACTAGGGGCTTTTCACAGTAACTTCATTTGAAGCCTACTTGTGACAATAAGCGATTTTCATTTCATTATCATCTTTCTCTCCCTTCACTAACTAGATTACTCACGACCTTTACTTCTCATAATTATAGCTGCTTTCAGAAGATATTAACTTTATTGAAATAGGCTTACTTCCAGCAAACTAAGCACACAAGAGGCATGATATGTTTAGACAGGAAGAATGAGGAGACACGATGCAAGCTAATAGTACGATTTTAAAACGTCTGTAAGAACAGAGACCTCGAGATATTGTGTATAAATCTAGAAAGATGATAGGACAGGATAAAACTGTTAATAAAGCGTATGGGCTTTAAAACGTACAAAGAAAAAAATACGAGGACATTTAGCCCTTCAAGCCCGCTCCGCCACTTATTATGATCATGGTTGATCATCAATTTAATAGCCTAATCCCGCTGTCCCCTACATCCTTTGATCCCCTTTGCCCAAAGTGCTATACCTAACTGCTTCTTGAAACCATACAATGTTTTGGACTCAACTACTTTTTGGAATGAATTCCACAGGCTCACCGCTCTCTGGGTGAAGACATTTCTCCTCATCTCTATCCTAAATGGTCCACCCCACATCTTCGGACTGTGACCCCTGGTTCTGGACACACCCTCCATCGGGAACATCCTTCCTACATCAACCCAGCCCAGCCAGGATGGAATTTATAGGTTTCTATGTGACCCCCCCCACCCCCCACATTCTTCTGAACTCCACAGAATCCTAATTGATTCAATCTATCTTCGTATGTCAGTACTGCCATCCCAGGAATCAGTCTGGTAAACCTTCACTGCACTCCCTCTATAGCTCGAACATCCTTCCTCAGATAAGGAGACCAAAACTGCACACAATATTCCAGGTGTGGCCTCATCAAGACCCTGTATATTGCAGCAAGACATCCGTGCTCCTGTGCTCAAAATTTACCTTCTTTACAGCCTGCTGCACCTGCATGCTTAGCTTCAGCGACTGGTGTATGAGGACACCCAGATCTCGTTGCACGTTCCCCTCTCCAACTTTTGGCTAGTTAATAGTCTGCCTTCCTGTTTTTGCTACCAAGGTGGATAACCTCACATTTATCCAAATTATACTGCATCTGTCATTCATGTGCCCACTCACTCAACTTGTCCAAATCACACTGAAGGATCTCTGCATCCTCTTCACAGCTCACCCTCCCACCCAACTTGGTGTCATCTGCAAGATTGGAGATATGACATTTTGTTCCCTCATCTAAATCATTAATATATATTGTGACTAGCTGGGGTCCTAGCACCAATCCCTGTAGTACCCCACTAGTCACTTCCTGCCAATTTGGAAAAGACCCGTTAATTCCGACTGTTTCCTGTCTGCCAATCAGTTTTCTATCTCAATATACTACCCCAAATCCCATGCGCTGTATTTTAACACGCTAATCTTTTATGCGGGACTTTGTCAAAAGCCTTCGGAAAGTCCAAACACACCACATCCACTGGCTCCCCTTCATCAATTCTAAGTTACATCCCCAAAGAATTCCACCTTTCCCATTTTACTTTTGTGTCAGACAGGAATATACAATTGTTGCAGTCCCTTCATGCACTCTTAAATGTTTGCCATTGCCTATCCACTGTCATCCCTTTAAGTAACATTCCCCAATCGATCATAGCCAATAAAAAGGTAAGAGGAAGTGTACAAAAGTCAATTATCCTAAACCAATATAAAACCAGCTGAAGTAGTGCATCTACTTCTGAGATCCATATTTTAGGAAGACCATAAAGGCTTTGGAGAGGATACAGAAAATAATTCTGGAATGGTCCGAGGGATTAGTTATGTGTATAGACTGGGAAAATTGAGGTTGTTCGCCTTAAGAGTGAAGGTGGCCAGGAAGAGTTTGATATGCTCAAAGCCAGGAAACAAAAGAGAAAATGTTTCCAATGGCTGAAACATCAGACGACAGTGAAGATGATTGGCAAAAGAATCAGAGACAACGAGGGTGAAAAAACACTGGATATGGATTGCACTGTCCGATAGGATGGTGGAAACAGGATTCAATAGTAGCTTTCAAAAGGCAATTGAGTAAATATTTAAAGAAAAACAATGGCAGGATATGGGCAAAGAGCAAGCAAGTGGGACTAACTGGATTGTTTTTTGAAGGAGACAGAAGAGACTTGAATGGTCGTGCTAGAGTATCATGAATGGTCGTGCTGGAGTATCGTGAATGGCCGTGCTAGAGTATCGTTCATGCTGTACCACCCAATGATTCTATAAATGATTTAAGCAAACACGGATGCTAGATTTGCTGGTTACCTAAAATGAAGTAATCTTACCTCCACCAGTTTCTTCTTTGCTTCCTCACATGTAGCTTGAATCCCACCATATTTAACTTGAAGCTGTTAAGAAAACAATAAGCTTAGACTGGGAGAGGGTGGGTGGGGAGACAGCTAAATCGAAGAGGAAGGAAAGGCGAACCACAGGTGGGGGGGGGGGGGGGGGGGAGGTCAGGAGCGGGGAGAGGGGGGGGAGGGAGGGTAGAGGGAAGTGACGGAACAATGGAGGAGAGCCAGGGAGGGGGAGGGAGGAGGCAGGGAAACGTTAACAAACTTAATGTCAACAGGAACAGAGAAAACGGGGAAGACGGGAGGGCCGCAGAAGCGGAAGTGCGCAGAAGCGGAACGAGACGACAACGGCAGCAAACTCCGTCTGGGAGAAGTAAGGGACGACAACACCACGAACAGATGCCTGCTTACGTGTGTAAATAATTTTGCCAAGGGTACAGAGCTGCTGCTGTTGAGCGGGGGCATTCTCAGGGAAAATTAAAACGTCAGCAGCAGCAGCGACTCGTAGGGGAGTGGGGGTGAGTGCTCCGTTGGGAGGGTCATGAGGCGCGTGGGGTCACGTCTAGTCAATTGCTATTGTATATTCTCTTTTTGCACTATGTTAATGTTCACTCTATTTTGCTGTGTTAGGATTACTATTTATTATGAAAAACATTGCAAATTTCAATAAAAAATTAAAAAAAAAAAAGAAAACAAGCTCATGATAACCTCAGTGCATCTATTTTGTCAGATACATGGTCACTACGGTAACCTGAGAGTTAACAGCTCAGTTCTGAATGCCTGCTGGAAATTCATAAATACCCTATTCTAGAGATCAGCAATCCTTGCGAACCCAACATCTAACCTAGTGCCTTATACTGGTGTTCCCTAGTTTACCCTAACTGACACAGCTCATAATCGTGGAAGGATCAGACAGTCCAAATGTAAAAACCTAATTATTTTGGCAACACAACCCAAAGCCCTGTTCACTTTCACAACAGCCTTACTGCACTGGTCACTGTTACATACTGAAGCTACACAACTGCTTTCAGGATGTGGACACTGTTGACTAATTCAGGGAATAGTCTATCTATCTTCCTTTTGATGGAATTTTCATCAAGGGTTCCATTAGTTTCCTCCTGGTGCTCATTGGCCCAAGGCTGTTGACATTTTCTGAACTTGGCTAAGTTAATTAATTACTGTCCAGTACTCAATGTTGACCAGTCACATGTAGTATAATCTACTGTAATGATCACAGTGGATCTTAAAACATGGATACTTTTGATCTTACTGCAGAACAAAAACAAAATGTTTCATTAGGGGCTAGTTCAATTAGGAGCTAGTTTAGCACAGTGGGCTAAACAGCTGGCTTGTAGTGCAGAACAAGGCCAGCAGCACAGGTTCAAGTCCCGTACCATCTCCCCGAACAGGCGCCGGAATGTGGCGACTAGGAACTTTTCACAGTAACTTCATTGAAACCTACTTGTGGCAATAAGCGATTATTATTATTTTTTAAAAACAAAATCACAAATGCTAGAAATTTTATGGAAAGATATTCACTTTCAAAATGGAAAACCAACACGATTCTCTGGTCAAGGCATGTACACTTGTTCAATTCAAAGGAATCCAAATTCTAAAACACTTATGATACAAAGCAGCTTCATAAGTTCTCGTTTCAGTTTTGCTCACTAGACAGCAAAGTTTTGTATTATAAACATAAGAAATACTTTCACAATACAGGAAATTCAGGACAAATTTAATTCCAGGAACCTACCTCTTCCAACTGCTTGGACTTTTGCAAGATTTGCTTGTTCAGAGATGCAACCTGTCTTCGATATTGCTGAGCGGCTCCAAGTCGTTCAGGGCGCTCCTCGGCTGAAAACTCAGATTGCTGCAATTATAAAAGTTGTCACTTAACTTCAATACTTGCTACTAATAACTGCTTGCGGCTGAGTCACAAAGGAGCTGTAGAAATGTGTTCAAATCGTCATCAAATGAATGTGATTGAAAGAAAAACTACCCAGTTAACAAGGTTTTATATAATGTAATTAATCTGCTTGTACACCTAGTTTGCCTTTTGACATACAAGTTTCTTGGCATACAATCCGATGTAGCTCTTTAAATAATGGAAGCTCTGGCAGTGTGTGCACGCTTGTGAATCCTATACCCAGAATCAGATGGCGAGGTGCCAGATGGAAAGTAGGCACAATAATCTCCTGAAAGGCTTTTCTTTCCGCTTCCATATCAATACCACTGGTGTCCCCCAAGGATGTATCCTTGGCCCCCTCCTATTTCTCAGGTACATGCTGCCCCATGGCAACACCATCCAAAAACAGTTTCCAGGTATCCGTGGACAACATCCAGCTCTACCACACCACTGCCCATCTCGACCACTCCAGAGGTCTCCAAATTAACAGATTGCTTTCCCGACATTCAATACGGCATGTGCAGATATTTCCTCCAATTAAATAGTGGGAATACTGAACCAACTGTCTTCAGACCACCACAAATTCCTTTACCTAGCCTCCAACTCCATCTCTCTCGCTGGCAACTATCTGAGGCTCAGCTAGACTGTTTGCAACTTTGTGTCATACTTGATCCCGAGATGAGCTTCCAACCATTATTTTATGCCATCACGAAGACTGCCAATTTCCACCTCCATACCATGGATTGACTCCGCCCACTTCAGTTCATTGGCTGCCACAACACTCACCTATGTTCTTGGTGCCTTTAGACTTGACCATTTCAACCCACTCCCATCCAGCATCCCACATGCTACCCTCTGTAAACTCAGCACTCATTTTGTCTCATTCAAAACTTTCCTGCATGATAGAGGAACCAGCACCAATTATGTAATCACCTTCTCCCATGTACTCACTAACATTGGCTCCCAGTTAAGCAGTACTTTGATTTTTAAATTCCTACCCATTTTTCAAAGACTTCCATGGCCGCCCCGTGTGTTTGTACACACGGGCATAAATATCTCAAGACACATGCAGTATTTTGCCAGTATCCTGACCCAACAATACTTCCATCAACAAAGAACTCTACATTTATTTAAGTTTGTTCTTTCAGTGAGCGCAAATTGCCTATACAAGGACAGTAACTTTGAGAAATACATTGGAACCCCCATAAGATACAAGGTACATTACCTTTTCGGCATATTCTGATGCAAACTGCTTAATTTCTTCTGACTGTAATCCTACAATGTGACCCACTGTACTAGCAGTCAGTTTTCCCTGAAAGTCATAAAAATATGAAGCCAATGTCAAGCAACTAACCATGGACAGCAATGGTTCAAAGGTTAGAATGATTAAATAAAGTATTTGACAATGCAACGTCTACAGGTGCTTTCTGTGATAGCAAGAACAGCTATTTGGTGCCACTGGGCTACATTTAAGCATGAAGTGTGCTTTTATGACTAATACAATCTTGCGCTGTCAGGATGAGCAAAAGGATACACATTTTATACCAGATTTTAAAACAAATGTATTAGTTTAACAAAGAACATCCTGACAGAAGACAAGTGAGTGCTCAGCCATGCAGGGTAGGTGATTCCTGACATTTAACACTGATGTTCATTAGTGGCAATGCTTTCCTGGCTCTCTGTGAACACAGGCAATGGAACACAGGCTGTGGAATAAAGAGTGCAATGAAGGTGAAGCGTAAACAACACAGCATTTTCAAATTGGTCCACACTTAACTGCAATACTTCAAACGCTAATGCATTATTTACAATGTTTTATATGAAATTCAGAATTGCTCTGCTTTAGGATCAATAAACACATCCACATTTCTGCACTTAGTCAGATTCTGCAAAAATTCAACAATACGAACCCCCCCGCAATTCTAACCTCCCTCACAAAGGGAACATCATTTCAGCATCCACCCAGTCAAGGAAGAAAATAGACAATTCTAAATCTTGTTAATTGTGGATAGGGTATAGAAATTCTATCTAGTTTCCAAACCTCTGGCTTGCATGTTACACTCAATCTTTAGAAATACAATAATACAGCTTATGAGCAAAAATCAGATGAAACAACTGTGCAGACAAGTTTATAGTCTAGAATCAATTAAAAAGAATTGAACATAATCCATTTGTCTACGGCCTTTCAGCATTTAAAATCAATTACCTCCTCAGTTGCCATCACAGCCATTCCAGTCATCAGTTTTTTAATGCGAAGCTGCAATTAAAATGGTAATCATAATTTTTAATCTCCAATTAAATATTAATAAATTGAGTCTCAACTACTCCGATCTATTGGTACAAAAATGTTAAAAGCAAATTAATTTGGAAATTGATTTTATTTGATATTATCCTAAACAATAAGATTTAAGCTATTTGTGCATGATTCAATTTGTTGACTATTGCTAAGTACACAATTCTCAAATAGTTCAGCCAGCATCTTTACATGGTGACTTCACTCTCACACCAATGTGCTCGATTCCTGAAGTGGCCTGAAAACCACTCTGTACATCAAAGTTGATTAATTTGGGTTAAGCAATATCAGTCTTGCTAGTGATCTCATGTCTCAAATGAATGAGAAATTGTGCAAACATTTTCTTAAATTAAAAGTTAGGGAGTGAGAACATCTAGGGCAATGAATTATTTTCCTGGATATAGGCAGCCTCAGAGCTGTTGTCAGCCTGGAGTGACTTTCTACTTCCTACAGTTTGGGTGGATCCCCATATAAATGGAATCTCTTAAGTGGAAATAATTAAGAGTTTTCAGGACATGACGATGTTTTAAAGTCAAATTTAAGACATTTTTCTCCCACTGACATGAATTTTTCAACTTTAATGAGTAATATTCTAGATTTTCCTTTTCTTTTCTTTTGTAATGAGAATAACATTTGGGTGCTGTGAAGTTAGCCGTCATTTTGGTGTATGGAAAATGTAACATCTCAATTCAATTAATAGTCTTCACAGTATTTACATTCTAGTGCAATCTATCCACTATAAATTGTTCATTTATTTGCTGGCATTAAAATCAGGTTTCATCAGTTAAATTGGGCTCTAATTTCTAAGTCAAGGGCACAGACAATCCATCCTTAAGTCTAGCCAACTCTGTCCAATATGCACTTGTGCTTAAATTCTGGTTTATCCTATTTGAATTACATGGTTCCAGAGGTTCGAAAAGGTTTTTTCCCCTCCAAAAGCAAAATCTAGTACCCACAATGTGAACTACATGCAAATTAAAAACATGGTATTTAAATTTCATTTGTGGCTCTCTGCTTTTAATTTGGTAATCTATCAACTGAAGAATTATACAAGCCACGAATGAAAGATGCAAAGGCAAATACTTCAAGACATTTTGCGTTACCAAGATTGTGTGCAAATAACGTACCTCTTCAACAGCCTGCAGATCATCTTCCTCAGATATGTCAGTCGCAACAGCTGTCAGTCCTGTTCCCAGGGCCCCTTTTTTGTCTTCACTCTGTAAAACACAATAGAAAATTATTGTGCAACGGGTGATGCAACACCTTAAAGCAACAATAGCATTGGAAAGGATTTGAATCTGGTCACAACTGTAAAAGACAGTGAAAACATACTTTTAAAAAATATATAAATTTTAAGTACCCAATTATTTTTTTCCAATTAAGGGACAATTTAGCGTGGCCAATCCACCTACCCTGCACATCTTTTGGGTTGTGGGGGCGAAACCCATGCAGACACGGGGAGAATGTGCAAACTCCACACGGAAAGTGATAACATCCTGAGATGCGGGAGGTTTGATTGCAGTCCGAATAAGACAATGACAGCAATTAAGGATACAAATGGTTGGCAACTTAGAAAAGAAAGTGAACACACTTCAAAAGACATCAAGGAATTATCACAAAACTAACTATTCTTAATTCCTAACCTTCTACTTACTACCCCATAAATTCTGTTGCAGTGTCTTACTGTAGGAATCTATGATTTATTGAACTAAACTCAGCATTTTCACCAATGAAAGCTCAAATCAACTGTTTATGCTGAGCAACAAACAAAAAGGAAAAATCTCAAACTAAGACAAAATTCAATTTTTTGTATTATTTAAGTTTAATTCTCACCTTTTCAGTGTTTGACTGTTTGCTGTAACCGTACTTACTGGAGAAAGAGGGAGAAAAGAATCAACATTTCTTAAATAATCAAAAATATCTTTATTAATTGGATTTAATAATCTAGAGAAGATACCAGCTTTGGAACCAAAGTGGATCATATTAATTTTTCAAATGCCATCATACACAGTGCCTAGCTATTCCATCACTTGAAAACAATAAGCCGGATTAATTTCAAGCTGTATTAAGCAGGATAGACTTGTAATACTTGTAGACCATTAACCACGATTCATAACATTGTTCATTGAATCATAGAATTTACAGTGCAGCAGGAGGCCATTCGGCCCATCAAGTCTGCACCAGCCCTTGGAAAGACCACCCTACCCAAGCCCACACCCGCACCCTATCCCCGTAACCCCACCTAACCTTTTTTGGACACAAGGGGCAATTTACCATAGCCAATCCACCTAACCTGCACAGCTTTGGGCCATGGGAGGAAACCCACGCAGACACAGGGAGAAAGTGCAAATGACACACAGTTAGTCACCCAATGCTGGAATGGAACCCAGGTCCCTGGTGCTGTGATGCAGCAGTGCTAACCACTGTGCCACACCGTGAAGCAGTCTTGGATACATATCGATGGAACAAGTGTGCAACAGAACCAAAACAACTATCGACTCAAGAGAAGAGCTTACAACAGCTAATAGTATGCCTTGATCCACTGCAGTTAAGGTTAATAAGCTCTCCTCGTGGTCAAGCGAATTAAAATTTTCAATGCATTTAATGTTGCAAACACCATAATTTAACTAGCCAGCAAGCTGAGCTCTGCACGTGTTTAAATATGCATACAGCAAACATCTCTGCATAGTTCATTGGCAGCACAGTGCAGCATTCAACTCCCAAATGTAACCCAGGTCAGTTGGTATGCATCACACAGTGCTAGTTTGAGACTACCACATTTGAATAAATGCACAAATTATTTCCTATTCAAAACTTATAACTGGTGTCAAGAATTGGAAATCTATTTGAATTTCTTAACTAAATAAATACATTCACTCCATCCCCAGATGACATTGCCAAATCTACTGAAGCACTGCAACACTGTTGTAAAAACATTATATTTTCTAGCAATATTTATTTTGGAATTTAAGGTTGGTATGTAAATGGTGGTCTGGATGCAGTTTTATTATTTGAATCGGTTTCCAAACTGGACAAAAAGTTTTCATCCCCAGCAAAGTCCTGATTAAAAGTCACAAACCATTCTTGTGGTTTTGACTGTGCTGCACTATCCCTTCTCAACCTCTCCACAGCCTTTAATAGGCCCTGCCATTCTCCTCCAAGGCCTTCTTGCCAGCAGAATAGGACTGCCTTTCCTGGTTCCACTCACCCATCTAAAGGCAGCCAGGAATCTCCTGCAATGGATTTTCTTCAGGTCCCATTATCTCAAGTTCAAAATCTATCCTGGTCCTATTTCTCACCCATTTGCTGCATTTCAAAGAAGATCTCTAAATACATGGCTTCACTTCCATATCTATAGGACAGCACCCAGCTCCAACTCACAGAAATTCAAGCCTTCCATTGCCAATGCGTCATCAAACCTGCTTGCCAACATCCGTTCCTGGATGAGCCGCAATTTCATCCAACTAAGTAAACACTGGGAATAACAAAGCCGATATCTTCAGCCTTGACCACTTTGTTTTTCCACTTGCTACCAACTCCATTCTGCTCTCTGTCTCAAGCTGAACAAGATTGTGCACAACATGGCATAAGATGACTCCAAGTTGAGCTCATATCCCGTTGAGCATTAAAAAAACCTATTTCCATCTCTATGTACGTCTCAGCACATCTGCTGCTAATATGTTCATCCACTTTTTTGTTACCACCAGGCTTGATTATTCAAACGTTCTCCTGGCCAGTCTCCCATCATTCACCTCATATAAACTCTCCTGCTAATATCCTAACCAACCAAGTTTTGATCACCCATTAATCCTATGCTTGCTGACCTATGTTGGTTTCTAGCCTAATAGTGCCTCAATTTTTAAATTTTCATATTCAAGTGCCCATGGCCCTACACTCCAAGAGCTATTCTTCTAACTTGTTCATCCTCCACTCTACAATTGGCAGCCACACCTTCTACCATCCAAAACCTAAATCAAGAAACTTCCCTCCTGCTTCTCCTCCTTTTAAAGTAGCCTCTAAAACCCAACTCTGACCAAGGTTTAGTTATTCCTTTCAAGATCTCCTTCAATTCATGTCAACATTTGTCAGATTACACTCCTGTGATGCATCTCTGAACATTTTCCCAAATTAAAGGTGCTAATTAAATGTCAACTGTTGCAGATTTATCAATAATTAAGAAACTAACAATACTAAATTCAGGTATCAATAACGAAATGCAAAGTTTTAAAAACCACATACTAGCTTTTTAAAATTGTGCAAAAGATAACTTTGAAATGAAAATTAAGACTAAATACTCACATGAAGGAATCAGGAAAGCTAGTGAAAATGAAGAACGCAAGAAAACAACAAAATAAGTGAGAAAAGAATAAGAGTTTTAACATAAAGCAGGAAGAATTGTAAGCAATTAAAAGATTTGATAGCTATAAAATTAGTATTGAAATACAAATAAAAAGAGCAGTGACAAGGAAAGAAAGTGCCTACTAAATGTGTGGAGATAAATTACAGTATAAAATAAATTCTACAATCGTTCTGAATATTTTGTAAAAAGCACTTGAATTTTGACAAATTATCTATTTTTAGCCATTTTCAATCTATGCAACAATACAATTTAGTCAAGTTTAGGTGCAGTTAAGGGATCACATCACGTTCCTCAGAGTTAACCATGTAGTCATTCTGACACAAGTTAGAATTCAACCACACCGTGTACTATTCTAGACTGCAGCACGAAAAAGCAGGAGATTCTGCTGATTCGCTAGGTTCCCCAACATTTTCATGAAGCTAGAAGGAAGGCAAAAGTGCTGTAATGAACATGTCAAATTTATTTAAATAGCACACAAAAATAAAACCAATTCATTTGAATCTCAAAGTTTTACCTCACTGAAGGATGCCACCAATTTAACTCCGATCCTACATTCACAACAACCTTTCTGACATGCTCAAATTCTGTGAATAGTTGTACTTCCCCAGCTGAGTTCAATTTAACCTCCTTATATTGTTTGTTAAAATAAGATTTACAAAATATTTTCAACAATTCACATGCAATACAATTTTCTAAACTGTTAAGTATTGAGATTGTTAAAATTCAGACACCTGCAATGTTAAACCTCAGATTCTCCCAAGAGTTATAAATTTAAATCAAATGCTGGATGAATGGTTTATGGTGGGCAACTTTTCTCAAATAGATTAATGATTGCACAATGAACATTGCATAATACTCACCAGGCAAGAAATTGATAAACAGTTAATATAACTGAAAGGTTAGTTTCTTGGTTCTCACCAAAGGAGTGGGACCTCAAATGAAATGCTGGGAGCTGGGTGAGTTGAGGGAATCTTAAAAAAACTAATATAATTTGTGCTACAAGTCACATTCAGGGGCCTAAGCAGGGAGATCGAAGCTATCCACTGTGAGCAGCTGTAGTCAATTCATTAAGCAAACCAGCTTGAACTGGTGTCTCTGTACTTGAACACAGCTAGTCCTTTTGGAACACAAATTTAAAACATTTCAGTACAACCACAACAGAGTTCTGGAAGTTTGGTGAATTGAGGAAGTTAGGGAAGGAAGGGAGAGACTCCTTTACTTTTTCATCCTGTAGGCATCAGTTCTTGCATTACTACAGGGGAAGCTGGCTGTTTGGCAGGTAACGCGAGTGGTTAATATATACCCTATTCCTAAGGTTGAAAGTAGTACAGGAATTTGTGGTAAGGTTAATAAAATAAACAACAAAATATAATAAAATAATCTAGTTAATTAAAACACAGGGCAGGCGGCGTGTAATGGTTGCATTAGTGAGAGTTCCTGAATAGCAGTGTGATTCAGGGCAAACACATCTGACGTGTCTGCGGTTTGAGGAGCTTCGGCTGAGAGTCTTGATGCTGGAGGCCGAGCCGAGGACACTACAACTGATTGGGGGCGGGGTAGAAGGAGGAGCAGAGGATGCTTTGTACCAAGAGACAGTCACATTCCTTCAGATAGGGTCTTCTGATTTGTTGGATGATTGGATGATGCTCAGGGGTGTTTGACTGCAGCTGAGGCAGGTAAGGGGACCCAGACGGCAGGAGTGCCAGCCTCTGCAATTGTCTATAGGTTTGAGGAAAGTGTGGGGCCGTATTGTTGGGATGGTCTACACCTGAACCGTGCTTGAATTGGTGTTCTAGCAAGTTGCATAACTATGGAAGTAGAGAGGGCTTTAAAATAAACGGGGGGGGGGGGGGGGGGGGGGTGTCAGATGAAGCTTGGGTAGATGTAGCAAAACAAGGAGTAGAATCAAGGGAGGAGAGTAAAAATTAATATGGGAAATTAGGTCAGAGAATGAAAGGAAGGGATACCAACAGTCAAGACTAGGTCACAAAACTAACAATGAAATGAAAAATGAAAATCGCTTATAGTCACAAGTAGGCTTCAATTAAGTTACTGTGAAACGCCCCTAGTCGCCACATTCCGGCGCCTGTTCGGGGAGGCTGGTACGGGAACAAGAGACAAAACTAAAGGCTCTGTATCGGAACACACATCACATTCATTACAAAGTAAGTTAATTGATAGCACATACTGAAGTAAATAAATATGATTGGGTAGCCATTATGGAGACATGGCTGCTGAATGTTAAGGGTTGGATCCTGAGTATATGATAATTAAGAATAATAGGAAGCTACATAATTGGAGCAATAGTTAGAGATGACCAAGATGTAGAATCAGTTTGGGTGGAGATGAGAGGGGGGTGGGGTGGGGGGCAAGAGGTCACTAATGAGGCTAGTCGACATATCCCCTAACAATTCCACCGTGTAGAACAAAGCTTAAAGAATAAATATTGGGTGTTTGTGATATAGGGATAACAATAATCATGAATAATTTTAATCTACATGGAACCTGGAAAATGCAGATTGGCAATAGTAACCTGGATGATGAGTTAATAGGATGCTTTTGAGAATTTCGGAGAGCAGCACATTTGGGAACCAACCAGGGAGCAGGTTTATTAGACTTGGTATTGTGTAATGTAAAAAGACTAGAACATAGAACAGTTCAGTACAGAACAGGCCCTTCGGCCCTCGATGTTGTGCCGAGCCTTGTTCGAAACCAAGATCAAGCTATCCCACTCCCTGTCATTCTGGTGTGCTCCATGTGCCTATCCAATAACCGCTTGAAAGTGCCTAAAGTGAATCCGACTCCACTATCACAGCAGGCAGTCCATTCCACACTATAACCACTCTCTGAGTAAAGAACCTACCACGGACATCCCTCCTATATCTCCCACCCTGAACCTTATAGTTATGCCTCCTTGTAACAGCTACATCCTCCCGAGGAAATAGTCTCTGAACGTCCACTCAATCTATCCCCCTCAGCATCTTATAAACCTCTATTAAGTCGCGCCTCATCCTCCTCCGCTCCAAAGAGAAGCCCTAGCTCCCTCAACCTTTCCTCATAAGACCTATTCTCCAAACCAGGCAGCATCCTGGTAAATCTCCTTTGCACCCTTTCCAATGCTTCCACATCCTTCCTATAGTGAGGTGACCAGAACTGTACACAATACTCCAAATGTGGTCTCACCAGGGTCATGTACAGTTGCAGCATAACCTCACAGCTCTTAAACTTAAACCCCCTGTTAATAAATGCTAATACACTATAGGCCTTCTTCACGGCTCTGTCCACTTGAGTGGCAACCTTCAGAGATCTATGGACATGAACCCCAAGATCTCTCTGTTCCTCCATATTTCTCACAACCCTGCCGTTGACCCTGTAATCCGCATTCAAATTTTTCCTACCAAAATGAATCACCTCGCACTTATCCGGGTTAAACTCCATCTGCCATTTTTCGGCCCAGCTCTGCATCCTATCAATGTCTCTTTGCAGCCTACAACAGTACTCCACCTCATCCACTACTCCACCAATCTTGGTGTCATCAGCAAATTTACTGACCCACCCTTCAGCCCCCTCCTCCAAGTCATTGATAAAAATCACAAATAGCAGAGGACCCAGCACTGATCCCTGTGGTACACTGCTGATAACTAGTCTCCAGTCTGAAAATTTTCCATCCACCACCACCCTCTGCCTTCTATGTGATAGTCAGTTACTTATCCAATTGGCCAAATTTCCCTCTATCCCACAGCTCCTTACTTTCTTCATGAGCCGACCATGGGGAACCTTATCAAACGCCTTACTAAAATCCATGTATACAACATCAACTGCTCTACCTTCATCTACACACCTAGTAACCTTCTCAAAGAATTCAATCAAATTTGTGAGGCAAGACTTACCCTTCACAAATCAGTGTTGTCTATTCCGGATTAATCTGCATCTTTCCAAATGGTCATAAATCCTATCCTTCAGGACCTTTTCCATTAACTTACTGACCACCGAAGTAAGACTAACCGGCCTATAATTACCAGGGTCATTCCTATTCCCTTTCTTGAACAGAGGAACAACATTTGCCACTCTCCAGTCCTCTGGCACTATCCCCGTGGACAATGAGGACCCAAAGATCAAAGCCAAAGGCTCTGTAATCTCATCCCTTGCCTCCCAAAGAATCCTAGGATATATCCCATCTGGCCCAGGGGTCTTGTCGACCCCAAGGTTTTTCAAAATTGCTAATACATCCTTCCTCAGAACATCTACCTCCTCAAGCCTACCCGCCTGTATCACACTCTCATCCTCAAAAACATGGCTCCTCTCCTTGGTGAACACTGAAGAAAATTATTCATTCAACACCTCTCCTATCTCTTCTGACTCCATGCACAAGTTCCCACTACTGTCCTTGACCGGCCCTAACCTCACCCTGGTCATTCTTTTATTTCTCACATAAGAAAAAAAAGCCTTGGGGTTTACCTTGATCCGACCCGCCAAGGACTTCTCATGCCCCCTCCTAGCTCTCCTGAGCCCTTTTATTGGCTCATTCCTTGCTCCTTGTAACCCTCAAGCGACCCAACTGAACCAATTAATAATCTGAGAGTACAACCACCCCTAGGTATCGATTACCACAATATGATTAGATTTTACATCCAGTTTGAAAGGGAGAAGAGTGGATCAAAGACCAGTATTTTAAACTTAATTAAGGACAACTATGTGCACATGAAAGCTGAGCTCGATGTAATGAACCGGGATACTAATCTAGACGATAAATCAATAGAGAAGCAGTGGCAGACCTTGGGGATATTTCAGAATGCTCAATTTATTTTTACTGTGGGAATATATTTATTCTAAGGGAAGGACCCATCATCCGTGGTTAACTAAAGTAGTTGAGGAAAGCAGCAAACTTAAGGGAAAAGCATATAACTGTGCAAAGGTGTCAGGTCAGACAATTGGTCAGAGTATGAGGGGAAGCTACTTAGGAATGTAAAAAGAGTTAGCAAGAGTTAAATAAAGTGAACTTTGGTCAAACAAATATTTTGCTTCTGTCTTCACCTTTGAAGATACAAAAAAAGCATTCCAGTAATAGCTGTAAAATCAGGAGTTGGAAGGGAGAGAGGAACTATGTGAATCACTCGGGAAGTGGTACTGAGCAAACTGATGAGAGCTGCAGGCTGACGAGTCTCCAGGTCCTGATAGCGGTCATCCCAGGGGTTTGAAAGAGGTGGCTAATGAGGTGGATGCGCCGGTATTAATTTTTCAAAATTCACTACATTCTGGAAAAGTTTCATCCGATTGGAATGCAGCCAATATAACCCCTCTATGAAGCAGGAAATTATAGGCCAACTGTCATGGGGAAGGTTATGGAATCAATCATTAAGGATTTTCTAGCTGGGTAGTTAGAAAAACTCAAGGTAATTGGGAAGTGTCAGCATGGTTTTGTTAAAGGGAAATAATCTTTAATCGATTCATTTGATTTCTTTGAAGGAATAACGTGCTGCGGATAAAGGAACTCTGTAGATGTACCATACTTAGAAGGGATTTGAAAAGATGCCACATCAAAGGTTATTGCAGAAAATAAAATTCCATGGCGTAGGGGGTAACATATCAGCATGAATAGAAGACTGGCTGGCAGAAAACAAAATGTATGCATAAATGGTACTTGTCAGGTTGGCAGGATGTAACGAGAGGAGTTTCGCAAAGGTCTGTGCTGAGGCCTCAAACTTTTTACAATTTATTTCAATACCTTAGATAAGGGGACCAAAGGCATGGCTAAATTTGCAGATGACACAAAGATAGGTCGGCATGTTCTGAGGACAGTAGTTGCAGATGGAAATGGATAGATTGAGGGAGTGGACAAAAATCTGGCAGATGGGAGTATAATGTGAAGTTGTTCACTTTGGCAATAAAAATAAAAAAGCAGAGAATTACTTCAACAGAGAACGACTAGATTTCTGAGGTGGAGTTCCTAGTTTTTGTGTATGGCACAAAAGGTTAGCCACCAGGTACAGCAAGTAATTAAGGTGGCTAATGGAATGCTCTTCTTTTTTATGAGGAATTGAACATTGAAAATAAGAATGTTATACATCAGTTACAGAGGACATTTGCGTGCAGTTTTTGGTCCGAAATGCTGTTAATACATTGTAGGCAGCTTGGAGGAGTTTACGAGATGGATGACAAAGCTTTGACAAAGTCATCAGACTCAAAACGTTAGCCCTTTTCTCTCCCTACAGATACTGCCAGACCTGCTGAGATTTTGCAGCATTTTCTCTTTTGTTTCAGATTCCAGCATCCGCAGTAATTTGCTTTTATTTTTTACTAGATGGATACCTGGAATGAGCCAGATGTCTTATAAGGTTGGATAGACTGGGCTTGCTTCCATTGGAGTTTTGAAGAGTGAGGGGTGATTTGCTTGAAATGTACAAAATCATGAACGGTCTCGACAAGATCGAGGTGGAACAGATGTTTCCTCTGGTGGGTGAATCCAGAAGGAGAGGACACAGTTTTAAAATTTGGGGTTATCCTTTTGGAAGAGGAGGGAAAAAGATTTGAGGCATGTGGTACTGTGGAACGTTCTGACTCAGAACGTGGTAGAGGTGGGGGTTATAGAATATTTTTAAGGCGAAGGTAAATGTGTTCTTGTTAGGCAAGGGAATCTAAGGTTATCAGGGTAGATGGGAATGTGGAATTTGAAACATAACCACATTAGCCATCATTTTATTGAATGGAGGAGACAAAAGGTTGAATGGCCTACCCTGCTCCCATTTAGATGTTTGTATGCAGACCTGAGTATTTCCAGCATGTTGTTGTAGTTTTAGTAACATGTCTGTTGGCAGCAATTGTTTTAAAATTAAACCACACAGTCAAAATCATAGATTCATAGAATCCCTACAGTGCAGGAGGTGGCCATTCAGCCTATTGAGTCTGCACCGACCCTCCAAAAGGGCACGCTACCCACCCCCACAACCTAACCTCGACACATCTTTGGACACTAAAGGACAATTTAGCATTGCCAATCCATCTAACCTGCATATCTTTAGACTGGAGGAGGAAACTGGAGCATCAGGTGGAAACCCATCAGATATTTGGAGAACGTGCAAACTCGACAATAACCGGCATCGAAGGCTAGAATCGAACCAGAGTCCCTGGCGCTGTGAAGCAGCAGTGCTAACCACTGCCACTCGATTGAATACAGATCAATTGGGAAGGTAGTGGCATAGTGGTATTGTTGCTAGGCTAGTAATCCAGAGACCCAGGGTAATGCTCTGAGGACATGGGTTTGAATCCCAAGGTAGATGGTGGAATTTGAATTCAATAGAAATCTGGAATTAAAAGTCCAATGACGACCATGAAATCATTGTCAATTGTTGTAAAAACCCATCTGGTTCACGAATGTCCTTTAGGGAAGAAAATCATCCTCACCTGGTCTGGCCTACACGTGACTCCAGACCCACAGCAATGTGGTTGACTCAAACACCCTCAGGGATGGGCAACAAATGCTCGCTCAGTCAGCGACATCCACATCCCGTGAACGAATAAAATAAAATAAAATCTGAGACAATTAGGCAAAACCAAAGCGATTAGATGGATGTAAACTATGTTGAAAAAGCTTGTGTTACTGGGATATACGTATAACCACAACCCATAACAAATGGGATGATGAAAGCAATCTCAGGCTATTGCAAGTTCTGAACTAAAAGGGTTTTGCAGCCTCAATTTACTATGTAATGGGATAAACTCAATACCAAATAAACAAACTGGCTCAAAAGCATAGCAGAGGTTGAAAACTGTAGAGGGTGCTTATATACATAGCCTTCCTATATCTTTACACAAGAGAAAATCACTTCTTACTTGCGCCTACAGCATGTGACTCAAGCTTATTGTCTGCATTAGTGACGACTCAAAGTAACTTTGCACCCGTCATTGATTCATCTTCCAGTCGTCCTTGACATTTTCATTATACTGTCACCTTTAGCATCAAGATCTCATGGAAGACAGAAGATTAAAAGGCCACCTCTGCATTTGCCATCCCATTAAGGAAGAATGGACAGGCCACAAACAAGCAAAGCTCAATTGGCAACCCCACTTAGAGAGCAGGGGCAATATTGATGCAGAGAGGAAGTCATATATATAAATATATATATATATATATATATAAATAAGAGAGAAGGGCACACAGACACAAATCACAAAGGGAGAGGAGAAAAGAAAAAAAAAAACAGTAACAACACGAGGGAAGTACAAAATCAAATAACGTAACTGATAGGGTATAATGCACCCGCCCTATACTGCAGCAACACTGTACACGTGGCAAAATTATTTACACACTTAAGTAGTCATCTGTTTGTGGGGAGGGTGGTAGATATACATTTGGGTGCCGGAGCGACAATTCCGGAGGGCAATCCTCAAGTGGGTCTGGTGCTGGTGTTTCCCCTTGCTTCTCCCGGACGGATTTCACTGCCGCTGTAGTCTCGTGCTCACTACTGCTTCAGCCGGTCCTCCAGTCTTCTGCCTGTATTCTCCTTTTTGTGGATGCAAAGTTAGTTAACATTTCCCTGCTCTCTCTCCCCCTCCCACCTACCTCCCTGGCTCTCCTCTATTGTTCCCTGTCTCTTCCCTCCTCCGCCTCTCCCCCCCCCCCCGTGGTTTGTCTTTCCTTCCTCTTAGATTTAGCTGTCCTCCTCCCCCCCCCCTCCCGGTCTATCTCTCCCTCTCATGCTTTGGCTGCTTTCCCCTGGTACTTGGCTACCTGGCTATTCTTCTGCTTGTTTGTTGGCCACAAACAGGTCCTGGAACAATTGGGTGAATGGCTCCCATGTTCTGTGGAAGCCGTTGTCTGACCCAGAGATGGCGAATTTGATTTTCTCCATTTGGAGAGATTCCAAGAGGTCGGACAGCCAGTCTGCAGCTTTGGGTGGTGCTGCTGACCGCCAGCCGAACAGGATTCTACGGCGGTCGATCAGGGAGGCAAAGGCAAGGGCGTCTGCCCTCCTCCCCAGGAATAGATCTGGCTAGTCAGAAACCCCAGAAATCGCCACTTTCGGGCATGGCTCCACCCTCACCCCCACCATTTTGGACATTGCCTCGAAGGCGGCAGTCCAGTACTCCCCAAGTCTGGGGCAAGACCAGAACATGTGGGCGCGGTTGGCCGGGCCTCCTTGGCACCGTTCACATCTATCCTCCACCTCCGTGAAGAACCTACCCATACGGGTTCTTGTTAGGTGGGCTCCATGTTCCACTTTTAGTTGCATCAGGCTGAGCCTTGCGCATGTGGAGGTGGAGTTGACCCTATGCAGTGCTTCGCTCCAGAGTCCCCACCCTACATCGATCCCCAGGTTCTCCTCCCATTTTATTCTTGTTGCGTCCAGTACGGTGTCGGCCCCTTCTACCAGTCAGTCATACATGTCGCTACAGTTTCCTTTCTCGCGTATGCTCGCGTCCAGGACCTCTTCCAGTAATGTCTGTCATGGCGGTTGTGGGTAAGTCCTTGTCTCCTTTCCTAGGAAGTTTTTGAGTTGCAGGTACCTTAGCTCGTTCCCCCTGGCTAGCTGCAATTTCTCAGTCAGTTCGTCCAGTGTTGCGACCCTGCAGTCGGTGTATAGGTCCTTGACTGTCAGTGTCCCCCCCCCGTCCTGTCTCCACCTTTTGAAGGTGGCGTCAGTCAGTGCTGGTGTGAACCTATGGTTGTTGCAGATGGGAGCTTTGTCCGACATTTTGCTCAGGCCAAATTGCTGCTGTAGTTGGTTCCAGGACTGGAGGGTGGCTATTACCACCGGGCTGCTGGAGTGTTTTTTGGGTGGGGATGGGAGTGCCGCCGTGGCGAGGGCCTCCCGGAGGGAGGTCCCCTTTGGGAAGGCCTCTTCCGCGCACACCCACTTGGCCTCTGGCTTCTTGATCCATCCCCTTATTCGCTTGGCCGTCGCCGCCCAGTGGTAGAATTGGAGGTCTGGGAGGGCTAGCCCTCCCCTTGATTTTGTTTTTTGTAAGACCTTCTTTGGGATCCTAGCATTCTTTCTTCCCCCCCCCCCCGCCCATCCAAACGCTATGATTAGTTTGTCTAATGCTTTGAAAAAGGCCTTGGGGATGTAGATCGGGATGGATCTGAATAGGTGGTGGTACCTGGGCAGCACGTTCATTTTGATCGTCTGGACTCTCCCCGTGAGGGAGAGTGGGAGTGTGTTCCATCTTTGCAGGTCCTTTTTTACTTCCTCTGTCAGACTGCTGAGGTTCCATTTGTGGATCCTTTTCCAGTCATGGGCTATTTGGATTCCCAGGTAGTAGAATTTGTGTCGGGCTTGTTTAAACGGCAGTCCCGTTAGTGCTGCCCCACCTACTTATGGGTGTACCGGAAGATCTCGCTTTTGCTCATGTTGAGTTTGTAGCCCAAGAAGGCGCCAAACTCTTTCAGGAGCACGATGATTCTGTCCATGCTGCTTTGTGGGTCCGAAATGTAGAGGAGCAGGTCATCTTCATAGAGTGAGACTCTGCGCTCTCTGCCGCCCCTTTGGATCCCCCTCCAGCTTTTTGCTGCTCGGAGCGCAATTGCTAGTGGCTCGATCGCTAGAGGGAACAGCAGCGGGGACAGTGGGCATCCTTGTCTGGTGCCCCTGTGCAACTGGAAGTGTCGGGAGTTGGTGTTGTTTGTCCGTACGCTCACCATGGGAGCATTGCATAGGAGTTTTACCCAGGAGGTGAATCCTGTTCCAAGCACGAACCGCTCCAATACCTCTATCAGGTATTTCCATTCGACTCACTCGAAAGCCTTTTCTGCGTCTAGGGAGATGATCACCTCTGGTGTTCTCTCCCCGGATGGGGTCATTAATACGATCAGCAGGCGCCTAATGTTGGATAAGCTGTCTACCTTTGACAAAGCCCATCTGGTCCTCTGCGACCACCTCTGGCACGCAGTCCTCTAGCCTTTTGACTAGAATCTTGGCCAGTATTTTGGCATCTGCGTTCAGCAGTGAGATGGGTCTGTATGACCCACATTCCGTTAGGTCTTTATCTTTCTTCGGTATCAGCGAGATTGAGGCCTGTGCTAGCATGGGTGGCAGTGTGCCCTTAGCCAGCGAGTCTGTGAACATCTCCCGCAGGTGCGGGGCGAGTGCTGTCGCAAATGTTCTGTACAAGTCCGCCGGGAACCTGCTTGCGTGGAGCAAATGCTGTCTATGATCTCTCCCAGTGCTAGTGGTGGCTTCTAGGCCCCGTTTTCTGCCCTTCCCCACGACTGGTATGTCCAGTCCATCAAGGAACCATTTCATCCCGGACTCCCCCATTGGGGGCTCTGAAGTGTACAGCCCTTGGTAAAAGGCCCTGAAGGCTTTGTTGATCTTTTCTGGCTCTGTTTCTAATGTGGCTCTAGTATCCCTGATGGCTGCCTGCTTTCTCAGCTGGCTTTGTCTCCATGTTCGTATGGGGTCCCACATGCCTGGCCGAGTTGAAGCCCTGCTTTCCTGGTGGAGAGCAGATCAAAGTTCCTTTGTAACTCTTTCCTCTCCGCCAGGTGCTCTACGGTCTGGGCCTCGGAGTATTTACGGTCTACCTCCAAAATGGAGTCGACCAGCTGCTGCCTAGCCGCCCTTTGCTCCCTATCTCTTCACGCTTTGAAAGCGATGATTTCCCCTCTTAGTACGGCCTTTAGTGCTTCCCAGAACGTGGAGGGTGAGACCTCCCTGTTCTGGTTGTTCTCCGTATACTCTGCTATGGCCCGCGATATCTTTTCGTTGAAGGCCTTGTCAGCTAGTAGGGGAACGTCTAACCTCCATGTGGGGCGTTGGGCCCTGCCCGTCTCCAGCCTCACGTCCATGTAGTGTGGAGCGTGTTTGGATATCACAATTGCGGAGTATGCCACTTTGTCCATTCCTGGAAGCACCGTTTTCCCCACCACATAGAAGTCAATTCTGGTGTATACGTTGTGTACTGGGGAGAAGGAGGAAAACTCTTTCTCCCCTGGGTGGGCGAACCTCCAGGGGTCCACCGCACCCATCTGTTCCATAAATGACCGAGTTCCCATGCCATGCTTGAGGTTTTCCCCGTCTTGGGGGTTGATCGGTCAGTCGTTGGGTCCTGTACACAGTTGAAGTCCCCCCCCCCCCCCCCCCCCCGCCCCATGATTAACCAGTGCGTCGCTATGTCAGGGATTTCTGTCATGGTCTTCTTGATGAAACTCATGTCGTCCCAGTTGGGCATATACACGTTAACTAGTACTACCGGTGCCCCATTCAGGTCCCCGTTGACCATGACGTACTGTCCCCCTGGGTCAGTAACAGTCTTTGTCGCCCTAAACATCGTCCATTTGCTGATCATATTGCCACCCCCTGGCCCTCGTCCCGTAACAGGAGTGGTAGGTCTGTCCCACCCAGCCCTTTCTTACCTGCAGTCGGTCCTGCTCTCTCAGGTGAGTCACTTGGAGGAAGATTATGTCTGTCTTCATGTTTCTTATGTGGTTGAAGACTCGGGATCTTTTCACTGGGCTGTTGACTTCCCTTCGGTTCCAGGTGACTATCCTGGTGGGGGGTTTCTGTCCCCTCGCTCCTGTGGGATTAACCATATTTACCTGGTGGACGCGCCCCTGCCCTCCGGGGTTCCCCCTCGTTAGGGGGCCGTTCAGGATGGCTGCTTTCACTGCTCTCTCCTTGTGGTCGGGGCCTTCGCTCCGGGGTTTCCCTTAGTCCAGGGGGCCCCCGGCATGGCCGCCCGCTGTGCGACCGCCACGCAGGTAGCCCCCTGCACTCTGGGGTCTCCCTTTGCCCAAAGACCGTACTAGGTGGATGCTTGCAGCGATTCCTTGTTCCGAGCCCTTGGTTATGGCACTTTGTAGCCCTATTACTGTTCCTTTTCTAGCCTGGTTTGTCCCTCCATCCCAGTGTTCCACCCCCCGGTCCGTCTCTTCCTGTGCTTCACCCCCCCCCCCCCTTTCCTCCCCCTCTCCTGTATATCCCTCCTTTGTCCCACTTTCCCCTGCTCCTATCCCCGTTTGCTCTCCCGCCTTTGTTGAGTGGTTCCCCCCCCCCCCCGGGCCTGGCGCCGTTCCCCCTGTTGGGGGCACGCTGCGGCCCTGCTTTTTTGCATGTCCCTGGTGCTAGCTTTCTTGCGAGTGCGGTGACCCCCCCTCTCGGGAGTTACTGTCTCGCTTCTCCCCTGCCCAGCATCTGTGTTTTTCTGCCCACTCTTCCTCATCCTACCCTGCGCCCCCCTCGTTTGCTCTCCCTCCTCCGCTACTCTTGTACCCTCGTGCTGGTCTCCCACCTGTGGCGGTCTCTCGGGTAGTGGTTTGCTTTTTGTTCAGGGTGCGCTCACCTGGCTTTGCCTCACCCCTCCCCCTCGGAGTGTTGTTGCCCCTTGCCAGGGGCCCAGTATTTCTACCCTCGTTGTTGGTTTTCCAGTCCGTGTTCCGCGATGAACTTGTTTGTGTCGGAGGAGGCTATGAAGAAATACTCTTTTTCTTGGTATGTGACCCAGAGTTTCGCTGGGTACAGCATACCAAAACGCACATTGTTCTTGTGAAGGGCTGCTTTCGCTCTATTGAATTCGGCCCGTCTCCTGGCGAGGTCTGCCCCAATGTCATCGTAAACCCTAATGAAATGTCCTTCCCATTTGCAAGTTCTGTTTTGCCTGGCCCAGCGCAGGATTGTTTCCCTGTCTTAGTACCGGTGCAGTTTAGCTATAACTGCCCTCGGGTGGTCACCCGCCCTGGGCTTCAGGCGCAGTGACCGGTGTGCTCTGTCCATTTCTGGTGGGTTGAGGAAAGTTTCTCTCCCCACTAAGTTGCCCAGCATCTCGGCCACGTAGGCCATGGGGTTTCTACCCTCGATCCCCTCAGGTAGGTCCACGATCCTGACATTTTGTCTTCTTGAGCGGTTTCCTGGTCGTCCACCCTGCCCTTTAGGCTCCCCTGCATGTGCCCAGTCTCGCCACCTCTTTCTCCAGGGCCGTGATCTGGTCACTCATGTCAGTCGCGGCTTTTTCCAGCTCCTTAACGGTCGCCTCTTGGGTTTCCAGTTTCGCCTCTTGGGTTTCCAGTTTCGCCTCTTGGGTTTCCAGTTTCGCCTCTTGGGTTTCCAGTTTCTCCTCTTGGGTTTCCAGTTTCTCCTCTTGGGTTTCCAGTTTCTCCTCTTGGGTTTCCAGTTTCTCCTCTTGGGTTTCCAGTTTCTCCTCTTGGGTTTCCAGTTTCTCCTCTTGGGTTTCCAGTTTCTCCTCTTGGGTTTCCAGTTTCTCCTCTTGGGTTTCCAGTTTCTCCTCTTGGGTTTCCAGTTTCTCCTCTTGGGTTTCCAGTTTCTCCTCTTGGGTTTCCAGTTTCTCCTCTTGGGTTTCCAGTTTCTCCTCTTGGGTTTCCAGTTTCTCCTCTTGGGTTTCCAGTTTCTCCTCTTGGGTTTCCAGTTTCTCCTCTTGGGTTTCCAGTTTCTCCTCTTGGGTTTCCAGTTTCTCCTCTTGGGTTTCCAGTTTCTCCTCTTGGGTTTCCAGTTTCTCCTCTTGGGCTTCCAGTTTCTTCTCTGCTCTGCCCAGGGTGAGCTGCACCTCCGCCAGGGCCTTGGTCACTGCTGCCTGTACTGCGGCCTCTATGTCTGCTCTGGTCCCTGCCTTGTTTTCCTGCTGGTGTTCCCTCAGCGCCTCAGCAAAGGCTGCCTTCCAGTTCCCCTCTGGCTCAGGTGGGAAATACTCCTGTCTGCCCAGTTCTTTTTGTTGCGGCGAGGCTTCCATTCTGCCACTGTGTGTGCCGATTAGCTCGTCTGAGCGGGCTTGCGTATTGCCCAGTTTGCTTTTGGTGTCCTTTCTCCCTCTGCTTTGGCTCCCTTCTGGCATTTTTCCCCCCTTTTCTTCTACCCCCCTCCCCCTCTATTTTTTTAATTTCTTTTTTCTCCCCCCCCCTCCCTCAAGACTCTTTTCCGGTAAGTTTTTTTTTAAATGTGGAAAAAGAGAAGGAATTTTCTGTCCCTTTAACAGTTTTCTTTTCAAAGTTTTTTTTTCCCCCCCAAAAAAGGGGAAGTTCTTCTTTTCTTTTTCTCCTCCTCACTCACCCAGGGTCGAGAGAGCAAGAGAGGGGCTTCTGGTCGGGCCGGGAGCCCCCCTCTGTTCCGCTGCCTCCTAGTGGTTGGTCGGTCCTTGTTGATGGCTCGGTCCCCGCTTTGGCTCGGGCCACCGCTCTTCCTGCCCCGCGTTCTGTTGCCCTAACCCTGCTGCCGCGCGTGGGGGGGCCTTCTCCTCGGCCGCCCACGTTCTGCTGTGCTGGGGGGGTGGTGGCTCGGTCGCACCGGCTCGCGCTCCGATGCGCTAGCTCCGTTCCGGGGAGAGCGGGGGGGTCGCGACTCTCCCTGGCCGCGTCCAAGTCTCCGACCCCGGCTCCTCTCACACAACTTTCCCTCCTTTCCTCCCCCGGGCCACAGCTTGCGGCCTCTTCTCCTTTTCCCCTGCTCGTACCTCGCTGTATAATATTTTGAAGGTTTATTAAAAATCAAGGACCTGAACGACCAAGGCCAGTGTGGAGGAGGAGCCCCTCCACACTAATGCTTTAGCTGCTGCTGGGCCTCAAGGTGGTGGTAGTGAGCCACCTTTTTGACAACTAAGTGATCTGCTAAATTATTTCAGAAGCCAGTTAAGAATCAACCACATTGCTGAGGGCTTGCAGTTACATCCATGCATCTTTAACTTCGCGGACATCGTCAACCTGTCCTTACTCCACTCCGAGGTCCCCACCTGCTTCAAGAAGACCACCATCATACCGGTGCCAAAGAAGAACCAGGCAACGTGCCTCAATGACTACAGTCCGGTGGCCCTGAAGTGCTTCGAGAGTTTGATCATGAAGTGCATCACCTCCATACTCCCAGAACGCCTTGATCCACTGCAATTCGCATACCGTCACAACCGGTCCACAGCAGATGCCATTTCCCTGGCCCTACACTCATCCCTAGAGCATCTCGACAACAAAAGTACTCCTACATCAGACTCCTATTTATGGACTACAGCTCCGCCTTCAACACCATAATCCCAGCCAAGCTCATATCAAAGCTCCAAAGCCCAGCACTTGGCTCCCCACTCTGCAACTGGATCCTCGATTTTCTGACCAACAGACCACAATCAGTAAAAATCAACAACACCTCCTCCACAATAGTCCTCAATGCCGGGTCCCCGCAGGGCTGTGTATTTAGACCCCTATTCCACTCCCTGTACACACACGACTACGTGGCAAAATTTGGTTCCAACTCCATCTACATGTTTGCTGACGATACGGCCATAGTGGGCCGGATCTCGAATAACGACGATTCAGAATACAGGAGGGAGATAGGGAATGTAGAGGAGTGATGTAGCAACAACAATCTCCCCCTCAATGCCAGCAAAACTAAAGAGCTGGTCATTGACTTCAGGAAGCAAAGTACTGTACACACCCGTCAGCATCAACGGGGGGGACGAGGTGGAGATGGTTAGCAGTTTCAAATTCCTAGGGGTGCATATCGCCAAAAATCTGTCCTGGTCCACCCACGTCGACACTACCACCAAGAAAGCACAACAGCGCCTATACTTCCTCAGGAAACGAAGGAAATTCGGCATGTCCACATTAACTCTTACCATCTTTTACAGATGCACCATAGAAAGCATCCTACCTGGCTGCATCACAGCCTGGTATGGCAACTGCTCGGACCAGGACCGCAAGAACACCGCCCAGTTCATCACACGAACCTGCCTCCCATCGATTGACCCCATCTACACCTCCCGCTGCCTGGGGAAAGCGGGCAGCATAATCAAAGACCCCTCCCACCCAGCTTACTCACTCTTCCAACTTCTTCCATCGGGCAGGAGATACAGAAGTCTGAGAACACACACGAACAGACTCAAAAATAGCTTCTTCCCTGCTGTTACCAGACTCCTAAACGACCCTCTTATGGACTGACCTCATTAACACTACACCCCGTATGCTTCACCCGATGCCGGTGTCATCTAGTTATATTGCATACCTGGTGTTTCCCTATTATGTATTTTCTTTTATACCCTTTTCTTCCCATTTTCTTAATGATCTGTTGAGCTGCTCGCAGAAAAATACTTTTTACTGTACCTCGGTACACGTGACAATAAACAAATCCAATTCAATCCAATCCATACATACATACACACCATGCCACTCCCAAAAAATGAGCATACGAGGCAGGTTTTTTCCAACAATCCAGTAGGCACATGGCCACAAATATTATACAAGCTTTCTATTCCAGAATCATTAAAAGATAACTGAATTTTCCAGCTTGCATGTAATAGAAACTAGTGATTCGGATATCAGTCGACGACTGAATTATTAGTCACTGATCCTGATCTTCAATTTTTAAAAAAATTCATTCATGGGATGTGGGTGTCGCTGACTGGGCCAGCATTCATTGCCCAATCCTTGGGGCAGTTAAGGGCAACCACAGTGCTGTGGGTCTGGAGTCACATGTAGGCCAGGCCAGGTAAGGACGGCATATTTCCTTCCCTAAAGGATACTAGTGAACCAGATGGGTGTTATGACAATGGATAAGGGTTTCATGGTCGTCATTAGACTTTTAATTACAGATTTTTATTGCATTCAAATTCCATCAATTGCCCTGGTGGGATTCAAACCCAGGTCCCTAGAGCATTACCAAGGGTCTCTGGATTACTAGTCCAGTGACAATATCACTATGCCACTGCTTCCTCTATCCACTGTGTTGTCCATTGTCATGTGTGCTTTTGCACCACATGGTGTGGCGTTTATTTGGAGGTCATGTAAGAGCATCCGTGCATCTATGTAATCACATTAATGTTCAACTTCAGATTTGAATAGCAGTAACCAATGGGACAATTTTCTTTGTTCCAAATAAAATAGTCGGTGAGATTTGATATCAAAGCTCCAAGACAGACCCAAAGCCCATCCAAATATCACTGATTCAGAAGCTGAATTATATTTAGGAAATTCTCCAGAATATACTGAAGATAGACCAACAGACATGGTCGTACACTTTGTAATAGGCTTTTTAATGGATTCCTTGCAGGGACCAAACAAAGGATTGAATCATGTTTTCAGTGGCAGGTTTATCAACAAGATGGATTGGGTTTCAGATACAGTATTTGTCATTCCAAATGAAAGTACAGATTTCGCCTCAATGCAACAACATCCTCAAGTCATAATTGAAAAATATGGTCTGCAAGGCAAAGACCATAAGATCAAAAGGCATGAGAGCAAAATTAGGCTACTCGGCTCATTGAGTCGGCCTCTGCCATTAAATTATGGCTGAAATTTCTCATCATCCCCATTCTCCTGCCTTTTCCCCATAACCCCCAGATCCCCTTATTAATCAAGAATCTATCTATAAGACACTGATTTGGCCTCCACAGCCTTCTGCGGCTAAGAGTTCCACAGATCCACCACACTCTGGCTGAAGAAATTCCTTTTCATCTGTATTAAAGGATCGCCCCTTCAGTCTGAGATTGTGCCCTCTGCTTCTAGTTTTTCCTACTGGTGGAAACTCCTCTCCAACTCTATCCAGGTCTTGCAGTATCCTGTAAGTTTCAATTAGATCTCCTATCATCCTTCTAAACTCCAATGAGTACAGATCCAGAGTCCTCAACCGTTCCTCATACGACAATCTCTTCATTCCAGGGTCATTCTTGTGAACCTCCGCTGGACCCTTTCCAAGGCCAGCACATCCTTCCTTAGATACGGGGCCCAAAACTGCTCACAATACTCCAAATGGGGTCTGAGCAGAACCTTATACAGCCTCAGAAGTACATCCCTGCTCTTGTACTCCAGCCCTCTTGACATGAAACATTACATTTGCCTCCCTAACTGCCGACTGAGCCTGCACATTAACCTTAAGAACATCGTGAACAAGGATGTGCTTTTCATTTTCAAACATTACATTGAACTCAATCATGTTATGATCACTATTTGATAAATGCTCACACACAATTATTTTACTAATTAAATCTGGCTCATTCCTAAATTCAATACAGCTTGTCCCCTTGTTGCCTCCAGGACATATTGCTGTAGGAAATTATTCCTGACACTTCAGATATTCACTAGCTTTTTGATAGGTGCTTGACTGCCTCTCCCAATCTATGTTAAGTTAAAATACCCCAGTAATACTACTTTGCCTTTGCAACACACTTGCCCAATTTCTGCATTTATACCAATCTAGCACTTCTGAGCTGCTGCCAAGGGATCAATACAAAACACCTATTAGTTTTAGATCCTTTACTTATCCTCAGTTCCACCTACAACATCTGCACGGGATGCGTTCCCCTCATTATATCCACTCTCACCAATCTAAGGCTACTCCCGGGGGCAGCAGTGGGTTAGCACTACTGCCTCATGGTGCCGAGGACCTGGGTTTGATCCTGCCCCGGGTCACTATCTGTGTAGAAACTCTACATGGACATTCTCCCTGTGTCTGAGTGGGTCTCATCCCCACTACCCAAAGATGTGCAGAGTAGGTGAAGCCACACCAAATTGCACCTTAATTGGAAAGTAAATTAAGGTTACTCCCCCTCCTGCCAATTTCTCTATCCGTCCTGTAAACTTTATAACCTGGTATATAAAGTTCCTAGTTCTGACAATCTCACGGCCATCTCTCAGTAATGGCTACATCATATTATCCAATTTGAAATTTGCCTCAAGCTCATTTAATTTATTCCTTCTACTCTGTGTAATGTATATAGAGCTCTTAGGTGGACCATATGCTTTATTCACCCATTTATTATTACTTGCTTCTGGTTAAGGTAGGATTCCTAACTTTACTCTTGGTCCTGTGACTTGTTTTTGAAACTGTATTGACCTCCCAGAGCCCTCCCCCCATTTACCAAAGTCCTTGTGACCATCCTATTTAGCCTTAGTCCCAACAGTACAGCTCCTTTCTATCCCAATACTGATGCAAGTGGCCCACAAAACAGAACTCCACCTTCGCTTTTCATTCCTTTCGCAGCAAGGTGCTCAACATAATGCAGCAAGTTTTCTGCACCTGTGGGAATGAGGATACCCAACTGGCTTTGGCTTGATTTATTGCTTACTAATGTGCTCTGAAAGAGGTGGCTTATGGGAGCCAGAGGCAAATTGTTGCATGTGGGATAGCACTTTGAAAAATGATTGCTGTATATAATCATGTTACAGAAGTGACTACAGTTAATAAAAAAGTTCATTTCTGTGAACACAGTTTTACCACACTAAGATTATGACACTACACAAATGAAACTTTCTAGCTTTGGGTATACAGTTGCGACAAGGACTACGTTTCCTGATTGCTGAAGCAAGGATGTCCATTATTTTCTCTGCAGAGTTACAGATTCTGATAACTCCAGACCATAGGAGTTTGGTCACATGCGTCTCCTTCTAAATTTACAAGGCAATGCTTTATTAATATAGGGTCCCATTAAAAAAATAAGTAACATACACCCCCGCCCCTTTGCCGTTGTTTACAGCTCGTGTGTCTGCCCATCTCGTTCATATTCATGAAATGATAGCACTACTTAGATTTTTTTTGTTTTAATAAAAGGTAGAAGTAATCACATTGATCATCATTGTCATTTGGATACCTGGAGTTGCAACTATTCTAAATATAGGGTAGAAATTAATTGTTAATATACCAAACTGTCTTACCTGTCATTTAATACAAAGTTAAGTTATTTTATTTTATGTTCTTCAACATACCGGCCAAATTCCAACAGGGTAGAGTGGACTCTGGATTCTTCATCCACCAATTCTCCTGCTGCAACCAATCGTTTGTACTTGCGCTGCGGTTTATAAACATCCTTTGAAAGCAAAATAATTCAACATTCTGGTGAACACAGTCTACTCTTAAAACAACATGCTGGTGTAGCCTTCAACATACTAAAACATGTCAAGGCACTTCACAGGAGTTTTAATAAAAAAGTTGAGACACAGAAACACAAAAGAATATAAGGGTGGATGGCCAAACATTGTCAAAGGAGGTGGGAGTTGAAGGATGAGAATTTTAAATTCAAGACATTGTTCATACAAGAGTCAATGGAACTTGGGTGCGAATAAGGATAGGAGTAACAGATTGGGCGATCTTTTATGGAGGGCGGAAGATGGGAGGTAGGCCAACAGTGTGTTGAAATGGTCAAATTTATAGGTAACAAAAACATGAATGAGGAGTCAGTTGATGAGCTGAGGTTCGGGTACAGTCAGGCAATATTACATAGGGGAAGGACCTAATCTTAGTAATGCCATGGATGTGGTCAGAGCTTCACCACCGGGTCAGATACAACACTAGGTTGCAAGAAGTCTGGTGTAGCCCCACAATATTTGCCAGAGAGAGAGAGATAGAGTTGGTGGATATAAAACAGGAGTTGCGACAGGGACAAAAGGGCATGGCTTTTATCCTCCCAATATTATACTTATCCAGTGGCAGGAGTTAGAACAGAGAACATTACAGCGCAGTACAGGCCCTTCGGCCCTCAATGTTGCGCCGACCTGTGAAACCACTCTAAAGCCCATCTACACTATTCCCTTATCGTCATATGTCTATCCAATGACCATTTGAATGCCCTTAGTGTTGGCGAGTCCACTACTGTTGCAGGCAGGGCTTACCACACCTTTACTACTCGGAGTAAAGAACCTACCTCTGACATCTGTCCTATATCTATCTCCCCTCAACTTAAAGCTATGTCCCCTCGTGCTAGACATCACCATCCCAGGAAGGCGGCTCTCACTGTCCACCCTAACCAATCCTCGGATCATCTTGTATGCCTCAATTAAGTCACCTCTTAACCTTCTTCTCTCTAACAAAAACAGCCTCAAGTCCCTCAGCCTTTCCTCAAGATCTTCCCTCCATACCAGGCAACATTCTGGTAAATCCCCTCTGCACCCTTTCCAATGCTTCCACATCCTTCCTATAATGCGGCGACCAGAATTGCACGCAATAGTCCAAATGCGGCCGCACCAGAGTTTTGTACAGCTGCAACATGACATCATGGCTCCGAAACTCAATCCCTCTACCAATAAAAGCTAACACACCGTACGCCTTCTTAACAACCCTCTCAACCTGGGTGGCAACTTTCAGAGATCTATGTACATGGACACCGAGATCTCTCTGCTCATCCATACTGCCAAGAAACTTACCATTAGCCCAGTACTCTGTCTTCCTGTTATTCCTTCCAAAATGAATCACCTCACACTTTTCTGCATTAAACTCCATTTGCCACCTCTCAGCCCAGCATTGCAGCTTATCTATGTCCCTCTGTAACTTGTAACATCCTTCCGCACTGCCCACAACTCCACCGACTTTAGTGTAATCTGCAAATTTACTCACCCATCCTTCTACGCCCTCCTCCAGGTCATTTATAAAAATGACAAACAGCAGTGGTCCCTAAACAGATCCTGGTGGTACACCACTAGTAACTGGACTCCAGTCTGAACATTTCCCATCAACCACCACCCTTTGTCTTCTTCCAGCTAGCCAATTTCTGATCCAAACTGCTAAATCACTCTGAATCCCCATGCCTCCGTATTTTCTGCAATAGCCTACCGTAGGGAACCTCATCAAACGCTTTACTGAAATCCATATACACCACATCAACTGCTTTACCCTCATCCACCTGTTTGGTCGCCTTCTCAAAGAACTCAACAAGGTTTGTGAGGCACGACCTACCTTTCACAAAACAGTGTTGACTATGTCTAATCAAATTATTCCTTTCCAGATGATTATACACCCTCTCTCTTATAAACCTTTCCAAGATTTTGCCCACAACAGATGTAAGGCTCACTGGTCTATAGTTACCGGGGTTGTCTCTACTCCACCTCTTGAACAAGGGGACAACATTTGCTATCCTCCAGTCTTCTGGCACTATTCCTGTAGACAAAGATGACTTAAAGATCAAAGCCAAAGGCTCAGCAATCTCCTCCCTAGCTTCCCAGAGAATCCTAGGATAAATCCCATCCGGCCCAAGGGACTTATCTATTTTCACACATTCCAGAACTGCTAACACCTCCTCCTTATTAACCTCAAGCCCTTCTAGTCTAGTAGCCTGAATCTCAGTATTCTCCTCGACAACATAGTCTTTTTCCTGTATGAATACTGACGAAAAATATTCATTTAGCACCTCTCCTATCTCCTCGGAGTCCAAGCACAACTTCCCACTACTGTCCTTGACTGGCCCTACTCTTACCCTAGTCATTCGTTTATTCCTGACATATCTATAGAAAGCTTTAGGGTTATCCTTGATCCTAGCTGCCAAAGACTTCACATGTCCCCTCCAGGCTCTTCTTAGCTCTCACTTTTGGTCCTTTATGTCTCATCTTTACATAAGCCTCCTTCTTCATCTTGACAAGTGTTTTGACTGCTTTAGTAAACCACGGTTCCCTTGCTCGACCACTTCCTCCCTGCCTGACAGATACATACTTATCAAGGACATGCATTAGCTGTTCCTTGAACAAGCGCCACATTTCCATTGTGCCATCCCCTGCAGTTTTCCTCTCCATCCGATGCATCCCAAGTCTTGCCTCATCGCATCATAATTACCTTTCCCCCAGATATAACTCTTGCCCTGCGGTATATACCTATCCCTTTCCATCACTAAAGTAAACGTAATCGAATTGTGGTCACTATCACCAAAGTGCTCACCTACCTCCAAATCTAACACCTGTCCTGGTTCATTACCCAGTACCAAATCCAATATGGCCTCGCCTCTCGTTGGCCTATCTACATACTGTGTCAGGAAACCCTCCTGAACACATTGGACAAAAACGGACCCATCTAAAGTACTCGAACTATAGCGTTTCCAGTCAATATTTGGGAAGTTAAAGTCCCCCGTAACAACTACCCTGTTGCTTTCGCCCCTATCCAGAATCATCTTTGCAATCCTTTCCTCTACATCTCTGGAATTTACCTCTCCTTTCCTGTTTCTAACCTCAGCCCATACTACCTCAGTAGACGAGTCCCCATCAAACGTCCTTTCTGCCACCGTAATACTGTCCTTTAACAATGCCACCCCTCCCCCTCTTTTACCACCTTCCCTGAGCTTACTGAAAAATCTAAACCCCGGCACCTGCAACAACCATTCCTGTCCCTGCTCTATCCATGTCTCCGAAATGGCCACAACATCGAAGTCCCTGGTACCAACCCATGCCGCAAGTTCACCCACCTTATTCCGGATGCTCCTGGCATTGAAGACGACACTTTAAACCACCTTCCTGCCTGCACACTCTTGCAACTTTGAAACCTTACTCATGACCTCACTACTCTCAACCTCCTGTATACCGTATACTATAGCTACAATTCAGGTTCCCAAGCCCCTGCTGAACCAGTTTAAACCCTCCCGAAGAGCATTAGCAAATTTCCCCCCCAGGATATTGGTACCCCTCTGGTCCAGGTGTAGACCATCCCGTTTGTAGAGGTCCCACCGACCCCAGAATGAGCCCCAATTATCCAGAAATCTGAAACCCTCCCTCCTGCACCATCCCTGTAGCCACCTGTTCAACTCCTCTCTCTCCCTATTCCTCGTCTCGCTATCACGTGGCACAGGTAACAACCCAGAGGTAATAACTCTTTGTCCTAGATCTAAGTTTCCACCCTAGCTCACTGAATTCCTGCCTTACATCCCTAGTTGGACAATTAAACAACTGTGGAAGGCTGAGAGTTTTTTTTTTTAAGTTTGCAAATGGCAAGTGGAAGGACTTTTAAGTAGTTAACTCTCAATATTAAAAGTTTGAGAAAGGGCAAATTGAAGCCTTAGCTTCAATTTTTCAGATTCAAGAAAAATATTGCAATGAGTAGCTACCAACAATCAGGTATGTAATTACAGCTGAAATGCACGTGGCAAATTTCATTAATCTGCCCCCAAAATTCCAAATTAATGAAAAAAATCTATCTCTGGAGGCGGCACTGTAATTTTCATGCAATATTTTAGCAATGTGTATTTATTTTAACCACTTTAAAAAAAAATTGCGAACTAATTTTCTTCGACAATTCGATGCCAAAAGCAATGTTCAGATGTAGATGTACAAGATAGTTTCCTGCACTGAAACTGTAGAAGTGTGTAATGCGGTGTTGACGGAGGCAAATGCCAGATTAAAATTGTAGCTAGGAACAGAATTGAAAGTGGAAAGGAAACTGTGAAGTATTCTATGACAACAGCATGCTACAGAAAGTAAACGGAATATCAGTTTTATGGTTTTACTTTGGTGGAGATTTGCTTTAGAAGGCAGAGGGAAAGTTCACATTGTACTTTGGGAGATTAAATTGGGTAAAGCTGGGTAAAGTCAGCAATCACTCATCAGAAAAATATTCTTTCAATGCAAACCATACATAGCCCAACATATTGTCAACAGTAAATCAAACATCACATTTTTTACCTTTAAAAAGGCAGTTACTTCTGATTCAGCATTAAAATAAATTAGATTAATGTATTTACATTATTTAAGTGTCTAAATGTGATTACTTCTTCAGACAGTTGGAGCACTCCAGAAGTAGAACTTCTGGGGGATAAATCTCTTGTTCTATTTCTAGCCTCAACACGCTGCTCTTCCAGTGCATTTGCTGTCAATCCCTCCTCTTCCTCCACCTTCCCAACGGCCCATACAACTGTCCCTTTTTTGTCCAATTAATTAGCTTTGTGCTGGACTTGAATATCTGCAGTTGTTTTTTGGCTTATTTCAGAATGAAGTGTTTCACTTCTCAAAAAGTATGCAGGCTTTGCTGACAGGGCCAACATTCATTGTCCACCCCTAACTGCCCTTGAGATAATATAGGAACATCGAAACAGGAATAAGCCATTCAGCCCCTTGAGCCTGTTCCACTATTTAATGAGATCATGCCTGTTCTGTGGCCTAAATCCATATACCTACTGTTGGCCCATATCCCTTAATATCTTTGCTTAACTAAAATCAATCCATCTCAGATGTAAATAAATTGTTCTAACTTCAACTGCTGTTTGTGGGGAGAGTTCCAAATCTCTACCACCCTTTTAGGGAACTGCTTCTTAACACCACTCATAATTGGTCTAGCCCGAAGTTTTAGATTATGCTCCCTATTTTTAGAATCTCCAACCAGTGGAAATAGTTTATCTTTATCTAGTCTGGTCATTATCCAGTCAAGATCTCAAAGAAGTCAATCAGATCATCCCTTAACCTTCTAATTTCTAGCGAAAACAGGCCTAATTTGTGCAATCTCTCCTCATAACTTAACCCCTGTAAAACCAGGTATCATTTTTGTAAAACGATGTTGCACTCCCTCCAAGGCCAATATATCCTTCTTAAGATGTGGTGACCAGAACTACTCAGTACCAAGTGGGGTCTAACCAGGTTTTGTATAGCTGCAGCTCGTGTGTCTTTATACTCCAATCCTCTAGATATAAAGGCTAGCATTCCATTAGCCTTTTGGATTATTGTCTGCACTTGTTAGTGGCATTGTAAAGATCTATGCAGCTAATCTCCTCCCTCTCAAAGTCTCTTTGAACAGCCGCTGTACCTAACCTCTTTCCATTTAGAAAGTATCCTGCTCTATCCTTTTTTGTTCCAAAATGGAGAACCTCACACTGGTTTACATTGAATTCCATCTGCCACAATTTTGCTCATTCACTTAGTCTGTCAATATCTCCTTGCAATTTTATGCTGTCATCTAGGCTGTCTATAATGCCACCTACCTATGTATCAGCATATTTGGATATATGACCTGTTACGCCATCATCCAAGTCATTAATGAATAATGTAAATAATTGAAGCCCAACATAGAATCCTGGTGGTACACCACTAGTCACCACCTGTCAATTAAGAGTAATTACCCATTATCACCACTCTCTGTCCCCTGCTACTCAACCAATTTGCCCTCAACTCCATGGGCCTCCACCTTAGTTAATAGTCTCTGACGTGCACTTCCGCTTGTGACCATGGAGTGATTGGTCACATAAAGGGCTGTTCCTGTTCAAAGTCACAGAAAAGGGCTCTTTTTACCCAGATCCGAGTTGAATTTTGATGAAAAGGCGGAGGTGAATGTTAGAGTAGTTTACCCCTGGAATGGTATGTCTTCTGATCACCGGACCCGGCAGAAAACAGTGAGAGGTTTAGCTGGAAAGTTGAAACAGTGTTGTGCTTCACAGACAGACAGTCTCTTCCAGCATACAGGCGGGGGGGGGGGAGGCAAGCTGTAAGGCCCCAGATACAGGAAGTGATGACTTTTATCAAGGAGGAATTCCATAAACAGAGGAAAGAAATGCATGAGGATCATGCAAAGGCCATTGCAGAAGCTGTGGCACCCCTGAAGAGTACTTTGGAGCAGATGGAGAGGTGTTTGGAGGTGCAGGGGTCACAGATTCGGGAGACTGAAGGAATTATCTCAGACCACAGCGATCACGTGGTGACTCTGGAGGCGGAGGTGGGGCTCCTAGGAGACCTTTGTAAAACGCTGAGGAGCAGGAGAATACCTCAAAGACAGAACCTGCGAATAGTGGGCCTGCCTGAAGGAATGGAAGTGGGAGTGCCACGAGGTTCGTGTCGAGGATGCTGGCGGGACTGGTGGCAGAAGGGGTGCTAGATAAGGCACCTGAAGTGGACCGAGCGCATAGATCTCGGAGGCAAAAGCCTAGAGCTCGGGAGCCGCCGCGGGCAGTGATCGTGAGACTCCATAAATTTGTGGAGAAAGAGAAAATTCTACAGTGGGCCAGGGAGAAGCGCAGCTGCGACTGGCAGAGAAATAACGTCTGGATTTATCTGGACATCGGAGCAGAGTTGGCAAAACGGTGGGTAGGTTTCAACAAGGCCAAGGCGGTGCTGTACCAGCGGCAGATCAGGTTTGGGTGCTCTACCGGCGAAATTGTGGGCGCGTTAGGAGGCCGGGAGTATTATTTTGAGAACCCAGAAACGGCCAAAGACTTCATTAAAGAGCATAAACTGGGGGCGAACTGGGTGGACAATGCTTGGGAACTGGGGGGCTGGCACTAAGAAATGGTCGGGGGCATGTTTGAAGTGGGTGTAGGGATTGGGGGATCTTTGCCTTTTTTTGGGTGGGGGGGATTCTGTTCAATGTTGAGATTGTAAGGAGTTGTAGGGGTGAAAAGTTTATGTGGGGATGGATGTTCCCATCCCTCCTCCTGTTTTATGGGATTGTTTGTGTTTAACATCTGTTCGTTTGCTTTTGGAGAAGGCTACCTGGAGTTCAGGAGAAGTCCTTGTTTGGGTGGGGGAGGGCAAGGCCAGCAGGAGGTCGTCTTCTTCTTTGAGCTGGGGGGGGGGGGGGGGGGGGGGGAGAGAAAGAGGAGAGGGGGAGGTCATTAGGGTGTGCCTTTGGGCAGGGGCAGCCGCGCTAGCAGTTTATGCTGGTGAACGGAAGTGAGGTGGTGGGGGAGAAGGCCAAGAGGGGTGGCCGAAGGGAGGGGGGGGGGGGGGGGGGGGGGGGGTGTTCTGCAACACGACAGGGGGTAAGAGATGACATGGTCAAGGGCGAGGAAAGGTGCCATCTGGGATGGGCTAGATACAGAATGGAATTAAAGGGGCAGGAGTTAAGTGGGGAAGATGACAGACAGTAGAGGGGATTGGAGGCGCAAGCCTCTGGTAAGGTTGGTAACATGGAACGTCCGGGGACTGAATGGGCCAGTTAAAAGGTCGCGGGTGTTCGTGCACCTCAGGAGCTTGAAAGCGGGGGCTGTCTTTTTGCAGGACACACCTCCGTGTGAAGGACCAGGGCAGGTTAAAGAAGGTGGGTCGGGCAGGTTTTTCACTCGGGGTTTGATTTGAAATCGAGGGGTGTGGCGATTGTAATGAGCAAACAAATGTGATTCGTGAGTGCAAAGGAGGGGAGAGATCCAGGTGGAAGGTATGTGATTGTGAGTGGGGTATTGGAAGGGGCACCGGTAGTGTTGGCAAATGTGTATGCCCCAAATTGGGATGATGTGGGTTTTATGAGGGGGTTGCTGGCAGCAATCCCGGATTTGGCCATGTACCAGTTGATCATGGGAGGAGATTTTAACTGTGTCCTGGAGCCGAGGGTGGATAGATCGAGCCCCAGATCGATGGGTAGGGTATGAATGGCAAGGGAGCTGGGTTTTTTTTTTTGGAGAGGATGGGCATGGTTGATCCATGGCACTTTCAGAACCCAGGGGAAGGGATTATTCCTTCTTTTCACACGTCTATAAGGTGTATTCGAGGATTGATTACTTTGTAGTGAGTCGGCAGATTTTGGTTGGGGTGGAGGGGGGAAAGAGTATGGGGGGGGATAGTTATCTCAGACCGTGCACCCCACTGGCTGGATAGTCGGTTCAGTACGGGACGAGAGCAGAGACCGTGGTGGAGGTTTGACTCGGGGTTGTTGGCGGATGGAGGTTTTTGTGATAAGGTGTGGCTAGCGATTAGGGATTATGTGGAGTTCAATCAGAATGAGGTGGGGTCGACGGGCATTTTTTGGGAAGCACTGAAGGCAGTGGTCTGGGGAGAAGTTCTCTCATTTACGGTTTGTGCGAATAAGGAAAGGAGGACAGAACATGACCGTTTAGTGAGCGAGATAGCGGAGGTGGACAGGGAATATTCGAGGGTGCCCACCGTGGAGGGATTGGGGAGGAGGAAAAAGTTGCTGGGGCAATTTGACAGGCTGACAACGGGGAGGGCGGTAGGGCAACTGCGTAGGGCAAGAGGGGTGCAATGGGGAGAAGGCGAGCCGCATGCTGGCGCATCAGCTGCGGAGGCAGGCTGCATCCAGGGAAATATTGAAGATCCGGACTGGGGCTGGGGATGTGGTGTCGAAGCCGGGTAATATAACCAGGGACTTTATGAGGCAGATCCAGGAGGAGAGGAGGGGGACATGGGGTGGTTTCTGGACGAGCTGGAATTTCCCCAGGTGGAGGAAGCAAAGAGGCAGACGTTGGAGGAGCCCCTGGGGCTGAGGGAGGTGCTGGATGGTATCAGGGGTATGAAGGTGGGGAAGGCCCCTGGGCCGGATGGGTACCTGGCAGACTTTTATAAGAAATTTGCGGCAGACCTGGCACCACATTTGTTGGGGGCGTTTAATGAAGTACTGGAGAAGTGAGAGTTGCCGGAGACGATGAAGCAGGCAGTAATCACACTAATCCCCCAAAAAGGGAAGGATCCGGTGGAATGTGGGTTGTATAGACCCACATCACGATTGAACACGGATGTGAAAGTATTGGCTAAGTTGTTGGCAGGGAGGATGGAGGATTGTGTCTCGGGAGTGGTTGCAGAAGATCAAACAGGCTTCGTGAAGGGCAGGCAGCTCGCGAGTAATATAAGACAGCTGTTGAATGTGGTGTTGAATCCGTCAACAGCTCTGGTACCGGAGGTGGTGGTGTCCATGGACGCCGAGAAAGCATTTGATCGGGGAGAGTGGCGGTACTTGTTCGAAGTTTTGGGAAGCTTTGGGTTTGGGCCGAGATTTGTGGCATGGCTGCGGATGCTGTATATGGCACCAAGAGCGAGGGGGAGGACGAATGATATGAGCTCATGAAGCTTTGACTTACACAGGGGTACGAGACAGGGGTGCCCGCTGTCGCCGCTGCTGTTTGCGCTGGCCTAGAACCATTGGCGATGGCTCTCAGGGGGTCAGTAGAGTGGCAGGGGATAATGAGGGGACAGAGGGAGCATCGGGTGTCACTCTATGCCGATGACCTCTTGCTGCATGTTTCGGATCCGTTGGAGAGTAAGGGAAGGATTATGGGCCTGTTGGGGAGGTTTGGAGGGTTCTCGGGATACAAACTGAATGTAGGGAAAAGCGAGGTATTCCCGGTGAATGAGCTGTCACAGCAGGCTAATTTAGGTGGGGATGCCATTTACGTTCGCGAGGAATAGGTTTAGGGACTTGGGGATTCAGGTAGCGAGGGAATGGACGGGGCTCCAAAAGTGTAACTTAACGAAACTGGTGGAGGAGACCAGGGAGGATCTTAAGAGGTGTGATACACTGCACTTAACGTTGGCGGGGAGGGTCCAAGTGGTGAAAATGAATATTCTGCCGATGTTCTTGTTTATCTTAAAGGCTCTCCCGATCTTTATACCAAAGGCCTTTTTTTCGGAAAGTGGACACGATCATTTCTGACTTTGTATGGGCGGGAAAGGTGCCGAGGGTGGGGAGGACCCTGCTATAGATGCAGAGGCAGCAAGGGGGGGTTGGCGTTTCCAAACTTGCTTCATTATTATTGGGCGGCGAATGTGGACAAGGTGCGGTGGTGATGGGAAAGAGAAGGGGTAGAGTGAGTTAGGATGGAGAAGAAATATTGTAAGGGGTCTAGTTTGAGGGCTATGGTGACAGCAGCATTGCCAATGGCTGAGTAGGTATTCAGGGAGCCCAGTGGTGCAGTCCACGGTGAAGATATGGAATCAGCTGAGGCGGCATTTTAGGGTAGAAGGGATGTTGGTGTTAACGCCGCTGTGCGAGAATCATGGGTTTGAGCCAGGGTGGATGAATAGTGTATAAAGGAGGTGGAGGGAAGTAGGGCGTGGGGCTGGTCAAGGTGAGGGATTTGCATTTGGAGGAAGGGAGAGGGTATAGCTGCCGAGGGGTAGCGAGTTCAGGTATCTACAGGTTAGGGACTTTGCACGAAAGGTCTGGAAGGGGTTCCCTAGATTGCCGGGATACACCCTGCTGGAGCGATTGTTGCTTCCGGATGTGGGAGGGGAGGGAAGAATTGGGGATATACACAAGTGGCTAGGGGAGCAGGGAGGCAAGCTGGTGGTAAAGATCAAGGAGAAATGGGAAACGGAGTTGGGAATGGAGATCAATTGGGGAGTATTGAGTGAGGCACTGCGAAGTGTAAACGGGACCTCCTCTTGTGCAAGGATGAGCCTGATACAGTTTAAGGTGGTGCACAGGGTGCATATGACTCGGGCGAGAATGAGTGGGTTCTTTCAGGGGGTAGCAGATGAGTGAGAGGGGTGTGGGCGGGGGCCAGCGAATCATGCGCACATGTTTTGGGGTTGTGAAAAATTGGGAAGATTCTGGGCGGGAGTGTTCGCAGTCTTAGTCAGGATAGTGGAGGAGGGAGTGGGCTCCGACCCTTTGGTGGCGATATTTAGGGTTTCAGAGAAGCCGGAGCTCATGGAGAGGAGGAAGGCCGATGTCTTGGCCTTCGCCTCTCTGATTGCATGGCGACGAATTTTGTTGGAGTGTCGACATCGCCACCGGGGTAGCAGCATGGTTGGGTGACCTGTATGACTTCCTGCAGTTAGAGAAGATAAAGTATGAGTTAAGGGGCTCAGCAGGAGAGTTTGAGAAAAAGGTGGGGGATGTTTGTGACCGTGTTTGAGGAGCTGTTCGTCGCAGGGGTTGGGGGTGAAAAAGGAGAAAAATCTGTACAAACTGTATAGTTGATTGTTGGGAAGAATGTTTCCCGGGGTGTTTATTTGCTGTAACCTACTTTGATACAAGTTTGAATAAAATGCGTTAAAAAAAATATATAAATATATATATATATATTAGAGTCGCTTACGTGGGACTTAAGCAAATGTCTTCTGGAAGTCTATTTAAATAACATCCATAGATGTTTCCGTGTCCACTACCTTAGCCACCTCTTCAAAAAATTCAACAAGATTAATCAGGCATGATTTTCCCTTCACAAATCCATTCCGTCTCTCCCTGATCTACCAACATTTTTCAAGCTATTCAGTTACCCCATCCCGGATTATAGACTCCAACCATTTCCCACCACAGATGTTAGGCTAACCAGTCTGCAATTCCCTGGTTTCCCCTTTCACCCTTCTTAAAAAGTGGAGTGACATGTGCAATTTTCCAATCCAGTGGTACTACACTGGAATCTGGGGAACTCTGAAACATTATCGTTAGGGTAGCTACAATGTTCTCCCCTACTTCCTTTAACACCTGGAAACTGTCAGGTCTTGGGGATTTGTCACTCTTTAGTTCAATTAATTTCCTAGTTACTTATGTTGTACTTATTATTATATTTAGGGACGTCCAGCAAGTTTGCGTCAGTATTTACAGTTGAAAAAGAGGATAAGTAATTGTTCAATTTGCCTGCCATTTCCCCATTATCATTGAGAATATCTCAATTTTCAGCTTTTATTGGGCCTACATTGCTCTTCACCACCTAATTTCCCTTTATATAACTATAAAAAGAGGTGGTGGCATGCTACCTTCTTGAACTGCTGCAGTTGCATGAGATGTGGGTACACCCACACTGCTGTTTGTGGAGTTCCAGGAATTTGACCAGCGTCAGTGAGGGAAAAGCAAGATATTTCCAAGTCAGGATAGTGAGTTCCTGAGATGGGAAATTACAGGTGGTGGTGGTCGTCCTTCTAGATGATAGAGGTCATGGGTTTGGAAGATGCTGTCGAAAGAACCTTGATGAGTTTCTGCAGTGTGTCTTTCGATGGTACACACTGCTGATACTGCACATTGGTGGAGGGAGCGAGGTGAGTCTTCACTAATAAATGCATGCAATTCTTTTGGTTAAAATGCATTGGGCCATAACTTGCTCGGAATGGCAATCAGCATCAGATTACCATTCCACAGCCACTTACTCATGCTCAATTTCTTCAGTGCCTGTCTCGCCCAATCTTCCCGACTCAGACTGGATGAGATCCAGGCAGCGAAGCAGGTCCATTGTTGGAGTCCAAAAGAATCACAGCAAAGGAAGACAAACCTGCTTTTTTATAGCACTAGCTGCCTGCGGGTTCGGGGGGGACACATGAAGTCTCATCCGAGGTTCAGTCTGGATATTTAAAATAGTTATGCTGAAGTTAGCCCTCTCTTCACACTAACATACCCTCTCCTTATTCCCTGAATAATGTACTCGCTAATGACTCAGTGTGACTCAGTGGCTGATCAACTAATCACTTTAAAGCATGAATACAAATCATGAAAAAGATAAATAGACATAAATAGCAACTGAAAAAAACAGAAATGTATGCAGTTATTTTGTTTTATACTAGCACGATTCGGCAATATTAACATTTCATCAAAAAATGCATGAGTGAAGATAATCGATAATCAAGTAGAATTTAAAAAAGTTAAGGAATGGGCGGCATGGTAGCGCAGTGGTTAGCATTGCTTCCCCACGGCGCCGAGGTCCCAGGTTCGATCCCAGCTCTGGGTCATTGTCCGTGGGACGTTTGCACATTCTTCCCGTGTTTGCATGGGTTTCGCCCCCACAACCCAAAATGATGTGCAGGGTAGGTGGATAGGCCACGCTAAATTGCCCCTTAATTGGAAAAAATGAATTGGGTACTCTAAATTTATTTTTAAAAAGTTAAGGAATTAATTTAGAAATTCAAAAGAAAAATATGTTAACTATGTTGGCTGCATAATACATTTTTCTCAGTACTGGAATTAGGAATTTAAAAAGATTATAGTAATCAACTGTTCTCTTAACAATTTTTACTCACAGAAACTTCTACAATTGCATTCATAGCTTTGTCTTTCCGTTGCTTGAAATCATCATCCTATTACAAATAAAAGTTGAAAATTGAAATGCAGTAATTCTAGCTGTAATATTTTAAAAAGTTTACTAGTTATTTCTAATTATACAAGCAAATCCGAAACTTCAAGTTGTGTTCTTTTGCGCTTCTCTTTATTTGGAACTAATTTTGAGATGAGGACCTTCCTACAAATAAATGAAAATTACAGTCACAGCAGCTCAATGTGGTCAACAGAAAGACGGGGTTGTTTTGGCTTTGTGAGCTACCACAGTCAACGCAAGGGACTGAAGGTTCATGAGATGGATCTTGTGCCAATCTATGTATTCCAGATTTGTCCAGGCATGGACAGGAGAGGGAAGAATCAATGAAAACTGGCTTCACTGCTGGAAATTGATTTAAGAAACTCTACAAAAATTAAGGAAAGTGCCTGGAGACGGTCACTCAAGTTACTACCCTGTGAAACGGAAATATGGGAACCCATTCGAAGCTGGGAGCAACTGTGGACTGTAATTCCACGAAGAGTGTGGTTTGTGCCAAGTGTAAAACAGGAGTGTACCTCTCTGAAGATCATTAAGCTGCTAAAAAGAAAATATCACATAAAAGGCATACTGTTGAAGCTTTTTATCTTGCACTCATCATGTTGGTTGCAAGAAAGCCAAATTTCAAAGGGAGCAACAATCTGTAATGCATGAGAAACAGCTGCTGATTGGTTGGCAGTATAAATTTTTGCTTCCTTCAAATTTGGTATTCTTTGGTTCCAAGATGGTGCCGGAGTGAGGCGACTCTCTGCGAGCTCTCCCAAACAGATCCACTTTTTACTTAACCTATACTCGTTCTAATCTTTTAAAAATTAACTCTAAAACTAACATTATTACTAACCTCTCTCTCTTATCTTCTCTTGCAGGCTTGAACATCCTCCGAGGCCCGTGGAGACCTTTTGACCCGACCCGACCTGACCTCTGCGACCTGGAAGATGATCGGGCCCATACCGGAAGTGAAGCCCCGACCTCGATTTGGAGCCGACCTGGACCTCGGAGCTCTCAACACAGCCTAACGACCGACGCCAGCCCCCGGATCGCATCGCCCAGTCCCCGGAGCTCCCGACCCGACCCCCCGACGTCAAGACCCGGCCCAACGTGACCCCCCAGAGACCCGCCCAGTGACCCGACCCGGAGAGGCCCGCCCAACAACCCAACCTACCTGGCGATGGAAGAAAGAAAAATCCACGCAGAGGCTCGACCGGGCCTACTTCAAGATCCAATCCCAGGAGCGCCTAGGGAAGGAACAGACCACGGGACCCAGCCCAACCTGCCTCAGGATGCCCCTGCCCACGACCCAGGACCCCAGAAAAGGCGGAGACCGCGCACGAGGACCCGAACGCGCTGCAAGGTATTCCCACGCCCGCAGGACGCCGGGGCCCATCCGGACCGCAAACATGCCCCCCTAGCAATCCCTCTACCTCAACCAGTGCCCGGGACCCTGCCAGACGCAACTCCAGATACGTAAACAGCGCCCTGTTCCCCGCCAGCGCCCTGGACCCCGCCAGACACGACCACCTACCTTCCACAAGAGCTCACATTTGCCATCGGATCCCAGGATCATCCAGCAGCAGTCGCCGACCGAGGAAGCGAGGGAAACGCAGCGGTCTGCAGGTTAGACTGAAGCAACGTGGTTTCAAGACCCCTCTCCCCAGCATACTCCTGGCAAACGTACAAGCGATCGAAAACAAGCTGGATGAACTTAACGCCAGACTTACCTTTCAGAGGGAAGTAAGAGACTGTGTGCTCTGTTTCACAGAGACATGGCTCACCCCTGCCTCACCGGACTGTGCCATACAACCTGAAGGCTTCTCAATTCACTGGGCGGACCGCACTTCATCATCAGGGAAAGCGAAGGGTGGAGGGGTTTGCCTCCTCATCAACTCCTCCTGGTGCTTGGATGTGGCGACTCTGGCGACCTACTCTCCCCAGACCGAGAATACCTGACCGTGAAGTGCCCCCCATATTATCTTCCATGTGAGTTCACTTCAGCCATTATCACAGTGGTCCACATCCCACCCCAGGCAGAAGTGAAAAAGGCGCTGGACAAACTGTACACAGTTGTAAACAACTACGAAACAGAACATCCGGAGGCCTTGTTCATCGTGGCCGGGTACTTCAACAAGGCCAACCTCAAAAGTGTGCTGCCAAAATTCCACCAGCACATCTCCTGTCTCACCAGGGCCGACAACACTCTTGACCACTGCTACTCAAAAATCAAGGGCGCTACCGTTCCATCCCCCGACCGCACTTTGGGAAATCAGACCATAAGACGGTGCTCCTTCTCCCGGCATACAAGCAGAAACTCAAGCGGGACAGTGGACTGGTCCATATTTAAGAACTCAGCGACCAACTTAAATGAGTATGCCACCACCATCACAGACTTCATCAGCAAATGTGTGGACGACTGCGTGCCAAAGAAAGCAGTACGTGCGTTCCCCAACTGGAAACAATAGCTCAATTGCGAGATTGACTCCCTACTGAAGGACAGATCTGAGGCGTTCAAGGCCTATACAAGAAATCCAGGTACGACCTCCGCAAAGCCATCCGGAATGCCAAGAGAGAATATCAAACCAAGCTAGTCACAGACAGACTCTCGGCAGTTGTGGCAAGGACTAAACAACATAACGGGCTACAAAGCGAAGCTGAACAGTATCTCTGGCAGCAGCGCACCCCTCCCCGATGAACTCAATGCATTCTAGGCTCGGTTCGAGCAGGTAAGCAACAATCCGCTGGAGAGTGCCCCAGCAGCCCATAATTCACCCATACCCACCATCACAGCTTCCGAAGTCAGATTGGCCTTCCTGAAAGTGAACCCTCGGGAGGCGACGGGTCCAGACGGGATCCCTGGTCGTGCACGCAGAGCCTGCGCGGACCAGCTGGCAGAGGTATTCACAGACATCTTTAACCTGTCCCTACTCCACTCCGCTTCAAGAAGATCACCATCATACCGGTACCAAAGAAGAACCAGGCAACGTGCCTCAATGACTACCGACCAGTGGCCCTGACTTCAGTCGTAATGAAGTGCTTAGAGAGGTTGATCATGAAGCGCATCACCTCCATACTCCCAGAATGCCTTGATCCACTGCAATTCGCATACCGCTGCAACCGGTCCACATCAGACACCATTTCCCTGGCCCTACACTCATCCCTAGAGCATCTCAAAAACAAGGACTCCTACATTAGACTCCTATTTATTGACTACAGCTCCGCCTTCAACACCATAATCCCAGCCAAGCTCATATCAAAGCTCCAAAACCTAGGACTTGGCTCCTCACTCTGCAACTGGATCCTCGATTTTCTGACCAACAGACCACAATCAGTAAGAATGAACAACAACATCTCCTCCACAATAGTCCTCAACACCGGCGCCCCGCAAGGCTGCGTACTTAGCCCCCTACTCTACTCCCTGTACACACACGATTGCGTGGCAAAACTTGGTTCCAACTCCATCTACAAGTTTGCTGACGATACGACCATAGTGGGCCGGATCTCGAATAACGATGAGTCCGAATACAGGAGGGAGATAGAGAACCTAGTGGAGTGGTGTAGCGACAACAATCTCTCCCTCAATTGACTTCAGGAAGCAAAGTACTGTACACACCCCTGTCAGCATCAACAGGGCCGAGGTGGAGATGGTTAGCAGTTTCAAATTCCATGGGGTGCACATCTCCAAAAATCTGTCCTGGTCCACCCACGTCGACGCTACCACCAAGAAAGCAAAACAGCGCCTATACTTCCTCAGGAAACTATGGAAATTCGACATGTCCACATTGACTCTTACCAACCTTTACAGATGCACCATAGAAAGCATCCTATCAGGCTGCATCACAGCCTGGTATGGCAACTGCTCGGCCCAGGACCGCAAGAAACTTCAAAGAGTCGTGAACACCGCCCAGTCCATCACACAAACCTGCCTCCCATCCATTGACTCCATCTACACCTTCCGCTGCCTGGGGAAAGCGGGCAGTATAATCAAAGATCCCTCCCAACCGGCTTACTCACTCTTCCAACTTCTTCCATTGGGCAGGAGATACAGAAGTCTGAGAACACGCACGAACAGATTCAAAAACAGCTTATTCCCCCCACTGTCACCAGACTCCTAAGTGACCCTCTTATGGACTGACTTCATTAACACTACACCCTGTATGCTTCATCCGATGCCAGTGCTTATGTAGTTACATTGTATATGTTGTGTTGCCCTATTATGTATTTTCTTTTATTCCCTTTTCTTCTCATGTACTTAATGATCTGTTGAGCTGCTCGCAGAAAAATACCCTTCACTGTACCTCGGTACATGTGACAATAAACAAATCCAATCCAATCCAATCCAATCTTGCAGCTGTCCCGATGAATCAAAATGAAAAGCTTCAACTGCAAATCACTTTTTCAACAATACTTCTGGACTCCCAGAAGACTAAAGAAAATAGTGTTTAGTTAACAGTGCTTTCATTCATTTGTTACAGTAAAAGTTTAAAAATGTGAAATTGTGTTGTGTCATTCTTTCAGTTAACAACTGAAAGTACAAATCCTTTTAAAAATCATGATCTCTAGGAAGATCTTTGAAAGGATCTCGTCACACCTCGGTCTTAAAAATGACCGCCATTATAATGGCGTTCCAGCTTTGATGAAAATGTTATTTTAATATGTTTGAGGATATTGTGCTTGTCTGTGGAAATGGTGGGTGTGTGTGTGTTTGTGACTACTTTAATTAAGTTGGGGATTGAGTGTTAATTGAGAATTAAGGAAATGGGCTCAGTGTGTACGGTACCGTCGGCATTTGAGGTGAATTGGGGCAAGCATGTTCTACAAGTAAAGGTAGACAAATCCCAAGGGCCAGATGGCATCTACCCCAGATTACTGAGGGAGACAAGAGATGAAATCGCTGGGCCTCTAACAGGAATCTTTGTGTTGTCATCGTTGGCCACAGGTGAGATCCCAGAGCATTGGAGGATAGCCAATGTTGTACTGTTATTTAAGAAAGGTTGCAAGGATAATCCGGGTAATTATAGTGAGCTTGACATCAGTAACAGTGAAATTGTTGGAAAAGATTCAGAGAGATAGGATCTATGCACATTGCGCATTTGGAAGTGAATGGTCATATTAGCGACAGACAGCATGGTTTTTGTATGAGGGAGGCCATGTTTCACTAATTTAATTGAGTTTCGACAAAAATGATTGACGAGGGAAGGGCTGTGGATGTTGTCTACGTGGACTTTAGAACATCATTTGATAAGGTCCCGCATGGCAGGCTGGTGCAAAAGATTAAATCACATGGGTTCAGGGGTGAACTAGCTGGGTGGAGTTAGTACTGGCTTAGCCATAGAAGACAGAGGGTAGCAGTGGAAGGGTGTTTTTCAGAATGGAGGTTTGTAACTAGTGGTGTTCCGCAGGGATCAGTTCTGGGACCTCTGCTCTTTGTAATATATATAAATTACTTGGAAGAAAACGTAGCGGGTCTGATTAGCAAGTTTGCGGATGATACTAAGATTGCAGGAGTTGCGGATAGTGATGAAGATTGTCAGAGAATACAACAGGATATACACAGGCTGCAAATGGCAAATAGTATTTAACCTGGACAAATGCGAGGTGATGCATTTTGGTATATCCAATTCAGGTGGGAGCTTTAAAATAAATGGCAGAACCATCACGGACAGATCTGGGCGTGCAGGTCCACAGATCCTTAAAAGTGGCAGCACAGATAGAAACGGTGGTAAAGAAAGCATGGTAAAGAAAGCATATGGCATGCTTGCCTTCATAGGACGGGGTATCACGTATAAAAGCTCAAAAATTGTGTTAGTTATATAGAACGTTGGTTAGGCCACATTTGGAATACTGTGCCCAATTCTGGTCACCATACTACTAGAAGGACGTGGAGGTTTTGGAGAGAGTACAGAAAAAGGTTTACCAGGATGTTGCTTTTATGGAGGGAGATTGAATAAACTGGGATTGTTCTCCCTAGAGACGGAGGCTGAGGGGCAACCCGATAGACGTTTATAAAATTATTAGGGGTATAGTAGGATGAACAGTTGGGAGGCTATTTCCCCCAAGGCGGAATTGAAAATTACAAGGGGCACAAGTTCAAGGTGAGGGGGATAGGTTCAGTGGAGATGTGCGAGCGAAGGTTTTTTTTTTTTATCCACAGAGGGTGGTGGTGGCCTGGAATACACTACCAAGTGAGGTGATTGAGGCAGATATGTTCGTGACCTTTAAGACTTATCTGGATAGACACATGAACAGACGGGGTATAGAAGGATACAGTCGGTTTGTCTAGATAGGACATGTGATCGGCGCAGGCTTGGAGAGTCGAAGGGCCTCTTCCTGTGCTGTTTTGTTCTTTGTAAACACATGGGTAGAAATTTGCACCAGGAGATAAGGGAGGATTTGGATTTTTAGCTATGGAATTTCAAATAGAGGCAAGATAGAGTTTACATCTTATATATAAAGTAAACTTGCAAAAGGCCATAAAAGTTTTATTTGATTGAATAGTGGGGCAATTGAAAGCAATGAAAGATTTTTATATTTTGAAGACAGTTAAGTTCAGAGAGATATTGCGAGCAATGGTTTTAAAGATGAAAGAGGAAGAACATACTTAAAAGGAAAGGTTGGGAGTTGTGTTGAGGGGCGTGGCCATGTATGAATCTTATGGTGTACTCTGTGCTAAAAAAAGATCTGTGACGAGGTACAATGTGCTGCTTGTAGGCAGCCTAGAAAAGGGTCCATTGTTTCCAAAAAGCAGGGTTTTGTTTTAAAGATTTTTGGAATTCTCAAAAAGTGGAGTCAAAGTTTTGTGACATATCTTCCCTGCACCAATAGTGGGTGTCTTATCCTACTATTACTGGAATTTTAATAGATTAGAGACCTATGGGACTGCTGCTTAAAGGGGTGTTTGTTAGTCGAATCTAGTAGAAATGTTGATGGGTTAATGTTCTGTAAAACCAATTTTAATTGTATAAATGTAATCGTGTGTTTAGATTTTCTTTCGTTATTAAATGTTTTAATTTATTATTCAAAATCACAAAAAGTGTTATTAGAGTTTCTGATTTCAGTACATAGATCGTTTTATATTAAAATACAAATGAAAAATCATTGTGATAGCTTGCCAAGTTAAGTTTCCCTTTGGGATTTGGTTAACACTGCAATTACTACTTGCCATATCGTAACAGTGAATATAAGTTTTCCCAAGTAAATTGATGTACGAGCAAAAATATTGAAGCTACACATGAATTGGCTATCTTTTAGATAAATCTTGCATTTCAGATTAAGATCCTTCATCAAATCTGAATGCTCAGACGAGGAACTCCCAACAGGCCTGGATGAAATAACTATTCAAAAGTTCATGTACTTGATTAAACATAGGTTCAATAATTTACCACTTAGATCCTCACTCATCTATTAGTTATGATTTTTAGCATTCAATATCTTAACTTTTGATTGTTGATACTCCTATATCCTAGCATTGCTGTTGCTGCTCTTCTTGGTTTTAACACTACCATTTAACAAGTATAGAATGTCTAAATTAAACATAACTACATCTTAGATATCTAGGTAACTAGTTGCATTCAGTGCTTTTTCAAAGATCAACTTAATTCCTGGTCAAAACAATACTGTCGGTGACAAATTTATCCTTAGACCCAAGCTGAACATCTCCAGATTTTGCTTTATTCAGACAACTCCAGATTTTGCTTTATTCAGACAAGACAAATCAATCTGATCTTGTGACTAGGATTTAAAAAGTAACAATATAAAAATTCAATATATCTATTAAAATATTCAAGTCCCAAAATTCAAATTAGTTTCAAACGTCTCCAAAAATTGTTAGTATTCCAATTTCCTAGTCAAGTATCAAAACTACATTGGAAAGAACCAAAATGTAAATTGCAAACTTCATACAAATATTTTCATAAGTTGCCTGTAGACAAGTACATTCCACATTAACAACAATATTCGATAATTTAAACATACTGGGAAACTCACCTCAAGTAGACTATGGGTTTTCTGAAATTGAGATACTGAAAAGGATCGGACATAATCTCCCATCTCTTCCCTGGTCTCAATTGCACGTTTTACCAACCACTTAAAAAAATGGAGATGGAGTATTACTTGGTAATAAGCATCAATATTTCTAGTTTGCTCTATAATCTACTCAAAAATTACAAAATAAATCTTAGCGGTCACCTGCAAGATTTCAAATGAAAAGTCTGGCTTCAAAATAATTATTCTAATAAAATGGGGGAATTGGGATGAAGGCAGCAAAATCCAGCCTAAAGTTTGTGGTTCATTAAAAAGTAAAAATAATATCTTATCACTTAAATGAAATTTACCTACAGATTTTCACATACGAAGAGAAAATGAGCCTTAGCAATAGTGTCCTAAAGAACAAGGTATTTTCTCACCAGAGAATTGTGAAGTTAACTCATTAAACAAGAAGCTGGTTGTGAAAAACCCTTCAATTTGATACAAAAACCATCTTCCCAAAATTAGACATTCATTTCTTTTCTGGCAATGATGACATGTGATTTGAGATGAAGGTTTCTCAAAACTTTTTAATAAATGCAATTTTCAAATGTACATTAGTAGAGGCTCAAGAAAGCATGGTCAATGATGCAAACTGAAACAAAATGGAGTGATTTAATAAACTGAATGATAGCTCACAAAAAGAAAAAACATGCGTTCTCTTATACACTGGCTGTTGGTTGATAGCTTTTGCTATCTGATTAGTATATAAAAGTGCTTTTAATTTGAGATTACTTGAGCTAATCACAATTTTATATCCATCTGATGCACGTTAAGCATGAATCAATTGTGGAGTCACTTAAAATTTCCCTCTGAAAAATGGCTGTTACTCTTAAAATGAACTAAATATACTTGTGTGGGGAATGGTAGTTATGGTTACATTATTTCAACATTTTAAAAGATCAAAGAACAATACAGCACAGGAACAGACCCTTTAGCCCTCCAAGTCATGATACCAACCTTGCCAAAACCCTCAGCACTTCCTTGTGCCTTATCCCTCTATACCCATCCTAGCCTGTATTTGCCAAGACGCCTTTTCAACGCCATTAATGTATCTGCTTCCACAACCTCCCCTGGCAAAGCGTTTCAGGCACTCACTACCTCTGCGTAAAAAAACTGCCTCGCTCATCTCCATTCAACTTTGCCCCATGGACCTTAAACCTATGCCCCCTGGTGACTGACCCCTCCCCCCTGGGAAAGAGTGCCTGCCCATGATAATCTTGTAGACCTCTGTCAGGTTACCCCTCAACCTCTGTCTTTTTAATGAAAACAGTCCAAGTCTATTCAGCCTCTCCGCATTGCTAACACCCTCCAGTCCAGGCAACATCCTGGGAAATCTCCTCTGCACCCTCTCCAAAGCCTCCACATCCTCCCGGTAGTGTGGCGACCAGAATTGTGCACAATATTCCAAGTGCTGCCTTACCAAAGTTCTATACATCTGTAGCCTGACTTGCCAGTTTTTATACTCTATGCCCCATCCAATGAAGGCAATCATTCCGTTATGCTTTCTTGACTACCTTGTCCACGTGTTGCCACTTTCAAAAGATCTGTGGACCTGCACATTCGGATCTCTCTGACTTTCAATATTCCTAAGAGTTTTGCCCTTTACTGTACATCTCCCCTCTGTTAGACCTACCAAAATGCATTACCTCACATTTGTCTGGATTAACTCCATTTGCCATTTCTCGGCCCAAGTCTCCAACCTATCTATGTCAAACCACATTCTGCAGCATTGGGTAAGTAACAAGAATGCTGTGATAGTCAGAAAAATAGTGTCTAATTTTAAGACCATCAGATGCCAAAAAATGTCAAATTATTTTTATTGCTATTTGACAATTGCTCAGAAACAAAATTCTTACCTGTACAACAGGGAAGATGTGTATGAAATCTAGACCCTGGATTTGATGTGGTTCTAAGCGATGAGGACACTTCATAATTGGCAAAACTGATACAATTTTCTCAGTCAATGCTCTAATGCATAAAAAGGTAATATTTTCAGATGAGTCAAAACATTTCATTGGATGTTCTTAAAAATATTTATATTTTAAATTCCATCCTGCAATATCACGGTAATTTCAAATGTCAGGGGAGTGGAAATCCGAAAGAATACTTGTTGAAAGGTAATTGTACAGCTCAAAATTAAAAACCACAAAGGAATTATGGACACTAGTTAAAATATCTCATGCAGTCTTTCAATTTTCAAAAACGTAGCGACTCAAAGCCCTATATTCTCACCCACAGCCCCCTAATGTTGCTAATCCTGTCCTCACTAGTTGACAGAAACTACCCAAGTCCATTCCTCAATTTATCCACTTTACTTCATCCTGCCTTCAAACCTTTTGCAAATATACTTTCAGTCAACTGTTTCTTCTAATATTGTTCGGTGCAGTCTCGCCTGAGCAAAGCATATTGGGGCAATTTATGTTAAAGGTGGTACAGTAAGGCAAGTGATTGCTGGTCATTTCTTTTTAAATTTCAACTATTACATTCCATTCAACCATCAAGATCAAAATGTTTTGTGCAAATTTTCAAGCAGCTTACATTTTTTGACCAATTGTAGAATTTTCTTGAAAAAGTAAATCAACATCAATATCAAAGTTGCATGTTGTAATACACCAGGTCATGCCACCCACTACCTGTGAAGAAAATAAAAGTCTCAATGATCAATAGCAAACTGGTTTTAAACAGATTTAATAAACAACATTATTCATTTGATATGAAACAATAAATAGGATGGTCTTGCCAAGGGCCGGTGCAGACTTGATGGGCTGAATGGCCTCCTTCTGCACTGCAAATTCTATATATCTATAATAATTTTATTCCTTTTTATATTTCTGTCCATCACACAAAAAATCTACAAAGTGGCAACAGCAACTCCAAATAGAAATTGACTAACAAGATACCCAACCTTCCACTTAGAAAATTGTGATTCCAACTTCTCTCCCGTACAAACTGTCACTCCATTGATTAAATCATGATCTCTAAATTTCTGGGGCAATTGACCATCATGATGTGGCTGTCTGGCACAAAAGTCAGGTTCAATTCTTACATCATTCCAACCCATGCATTTAAAAAATATTTAGTGACCATAACATATATTAATGACAGGACATATTTGCTACAGTCAAATTATTAACCTGGTACAGTGGTATAAAAGACTTGGATTTGTAGTTCTCACCTTGTCAAATGGTGATAATCCCTTAATTCTTGCTCTGAAGTATCCAGCAGCAACTAGCAATTCCAAAATTTCTGTCAATTTAATACTTTGTTCCTCATCTTCACGAGTTTCAACCTTTAAATAGAAAAATATCATGATTACCACAAGCATTCCATTTAGTCCCATTATTTTAAAAATGTAGAATATTACTGATAAATAAGATTTAAAAACAAAATTTAGAATACCCAATTAATTTCTTCCAATTAAGGGACAAATTAGTGTGGCCAATCCACCTACCCTGCACATCTTTTGGTTGTGCAGGCGAAACCCACGCAGACGCGGGGAGAATGTGCAAACTCCACATGGATAGTGACCCAGAACCGGGATCGAACCTGGTAGTCATGAAGCAGCAATGCTAACCACTGTGCCACCGTGCTCCCCTGACAAATAAGATTAATGTATTTGGTCATAATCAACTCAAACTTCAGAAACTCAGGGATGTATGTGACACTAAGCTTGTGCATACAATCACTCAACATGATTTGGTTTAGAAATATTAAGATTTAAATTATCCAAGCATCCTAAACCCTCGTGTCAGCTATTGCAGGAATAGATTAAGAAACATTTTCTATAATACTGATAACATTGTGAAATGGTGTGTTCCGTTGGAAGGAAGTCACAAAAAAAAAAAACTCTCAAATTCTCCCTCATGGATAAAAGCAATTAGGTTATTAGAAACTCTACCATACAATCAGGTTTAATTCTCAGTCAGGGATGGGTTCGCTACATGCTGAACAGGCTCGAAGGGCCAAATGGCCTACTCCTGCTCCTAGTTCTTAGGTTTTCAGCACCCATAGAATCGCTACACTGCAGAAGGTGCCATTCGGCCCATTGAGTATGCATCAACCCTCTGAAAGAGCATCCAACCTAGGCCCAGTCCCCACCCGATCCCAATTACCCCACCTAACCTGTACACCTTTGGACACTTAGGGGCAGTTTATTATGACCAATCCACCTAAACCTGCACATCTTTGGATTGTGGGAGGAAACCGGAGCACCCAGAGGAAACCCAAGCAGTCATGGGGAGAACGTGTAAACTTCAGTCACCCAAGGCCAGAACTGAATCTGGTTTCCTGGCACTGAGAAGCAGCAGTGGTAACCACTGTGTCACTGTGCCTCCTGTAATACGCAGATATAGGCTATTAAACAAAGATAAAATCTTGGTTCTGATCTTTGATTTCCGTTTCTCCATTCTCCTGGTCAAAAACTTGCCACTTGTGGAGCATTCAAAGAGTCATAAAAGTTAATCAATTGAGAAGCATACTGGAGGATGAAATTGGTGATGAAAAATTAATTTGGACGGCGAGGAGGGAAAGAGAGCCAAGAGACAACATTTAAATTAGCAATAGTCTGTAAAGTATGTTCTCAGCAGTATTTAACGGTGTCATTATAATCGCTAAACATTAAAATTGTTCTTTGATCCACAGCTTAAGCTCAGGCCAAGTTGTACCAAACATAATATCCAACTAACCAGAAGAAAATACACACTGTCTGAATACAAATGTCAGAAGAGGTATCAAAATGACAATACCAAATAAAACTGAAAATGTCTTAACCTGAACCTCAATTGTTCTGCATATAAAACTGGTGCTACATTTCTGATCTTTGCAAGATCTCAGGCTTTGATGGGAAACAGAAAGAAAACTAATTTTGCATTCTACATTACTCAACATTCAACATTAATTTGCAATGCTCGGGCTTTGTACAGAACTCCCCCAGAAAAATCAGGGAGCGTCAACCTGTTGAGCCAAAAGATCAAAATAAACTTTGAATATAAGGTTACTCCACCTGTAAGGCAGTGCAGTCAGGTTAGTCCATGTGAAGAAAAGCTTTATTAGTAGGTATTTCCTGGAAACAGAGAACTTTCTGAACAAACTTGTAGAGAAACGTGTCTGAAAGCCTCAACGGTTTTGGTCTACTTGGTCAAATTTTATTCAGGAAAATACATTGCTTCATAAGCAACTAAAATGATGCCCTAGAGATCAAAGATATCCTTGGTATCCATAGGAAAAAATGGTCATATGGAGCAACAGATTCTGTAGCCTGCAGTACTCCTATATTGTAAAATGGAAAGGTTGAATGGTCATTGCTCTTCAAACTTTCAACATTGTTAGGAAATCTATCAACACCAAAATTATTATATCCTGGAAGATTTTCTTGGAGGAAGTTAAGGAATACCTGGCACGGCCGCACTTGGAATATAGTGCACAATTCTGATCACCATACTACCAAAAGGACGTTGAGGCTTTGAAGAGGGTGCAGAGGAGGTTTACCAGGATGCTGCCTGGTCTGGAGGGTGTTAGCTATGCGGAGGTGCTGACCAGACTTGGACTGTTTTCATTAGAATGACAGAGGTTGAAGGGTAATCTGATAGAGGTTGACAAAATTATGATAGGCATGGATAAGAGTGGATGGGCAGGCACTCTTTCCCAGGGTGCAGGGGTCAGTCACTAGAGGGCATAGGTTTTGTCCATGGGACAAAGTTTACCGGAGGTTTATTTTATTTTTTATTTATACACTCAGGGGGTGGGGAGTACCTGGAACGTGTTGCCAGAGGAGGTTGTGGAAGCAGATACATCAACAGCGTTAGAACATAAGAACTAGGAACAGGAGTAGGCCATCTGGCCGCTCGAGCCTGCTCCATCATTCAATGAGATCATGGCTGATCTTTTGTGGACTCAGCTCCACCTTCCGGCCCGAACACCATAACCCTTAATCCCTTTATTCTTCAAAAAACTATCTATCTTTATCTTAAAAACATTTAATGAAGGAGCCTCTACTGCTTCACTGGGCAAGGAATTCCATAGATTCACAACCCTTTGGGTGAAGAAGTTCCTCCTAAACTCAGTCCTAAATCTACTTCCCTTTATTTTGAGGCTATGCCCCCTAGTTCTGCTTTCACCCGCCAGTGGAAACAACCTGCCTGCATCTATCCCCTTCATAATCTTATATGTTTCTATAAGATCCCCCCTCATCCTTCTAAATTCCAACGAGTACAGTCCCAGTCTACTCAACCTCTCCTCGTAATCCAACCCCTTCAGCTCTGGGATTAACCTAGTGAATCTCCTCTGCACACCCTCCAGTGCCAGTACGTCCTTTCTCAAGTAAGGTGACCAAAACTGAACAATTGCAGCATAACCTCCCTAGTCTTAAACTCCATCCCTCTAGCAATGAAGGACAAAATTCCATTTGCCTTCTTAATCACCTGTTGCACCTGTAAACCAACTTTTTGCGATTCATGCACTAGCACACCCAGGTCTCTCTGCACAGCAGCATGTTTTAATATTTTATCATTTATCCCTTTTGCTGTTATTCCTACCAAAATGGATAACCTCACATTTGTCAACATTGTATTCCATCTGCCAGACCCTAGCCCATTCACTTAGCCGATTATCCTCTGCACTTTTTGCTTTACCACTCATCTTAGTGTCGTCTGCACTAGATTTAATGGCCACTAAATCATAGTCATTCACGATGATTTGCGCCATCAACTCATTTACCTTATTCCAAATACTACGAGCATTCAGGTAAAGTACACTTATGTTGGCTTTTATACCTCTGTTTTGAATCTTAACACCTTGATCAGTAACCTCTCCGAAGTTATTTTTCCTCTTAAATTTTCTCCTAATTTTCCTTGTCGTTGAACCCATATCTTCATGTAACAACCTGCTCCGTCGCTTACCATTAATGTTTGTACTTTCCGTTTTATTCCTTTTAGTATTCCTGGTCCTATTCACTGAGCTCCCCTCAAGTCACTGTACCTTGTACTGTCGCCCTTTTTGATTTTTGACTATGGCTTCTCTGCCTTACACTTTCCCCCTTACTGCCTTTTGTTTCTGTCCCTGTTTTACTACCTTCCAACTTCCTGCTTCGGTTCCCATCCCACTGCCACATTAGGTTAAACTCTCCCCAACAGCTCTAGCAAACACCCCCCCTCTGACATCGGTTCCAGTCCTGCCCAGGTGCAAACCATCCGGTTTGTACTGGTCCCACCTCCCCCAGAACTGGTTCCAATGCCCCAGGAATTTGAATCCCTCCCTCTTGCACCATCTCTCAAACCACGCATTCATCCTATCTATCTTGACATTCCTACTCTGACTAGCTCGTGGCACTGGTAACAATCCTGAGATTACTACCTTTGAGGTCCTACTTTTTCATTTAACTCCTAACTCCCCAATTCAGCTTGTGGGACCTCGTCACGTTTTTTTTACCTATATCGTTGGTGCCTATGTGCACCATGACAGCTGGCTGTTCACAATCCCTCCCCCCCCAGAATGTCCTGCAGCCACTCCGAGACATCCTTGACCCTTGCACCAGGGGGGCAACATGCCATCCTGGAGTCTCGATTGCGTCCGCAGAACCGCCCGTCTATTCCCCTTACGATTGAGTCCCCTATCACTATAGCCCTGCCATTCTCCTTCCTGCCCTCCTGCGCAGCAGACCCAGCCACGGTGCCATGAACCTGGCTGCTGCTGCCTTCCCCTGGTGAGCCATCTCCCTCAACAGTATCCAAAACGGTATATCTATTTTGCAGGGAGATGACCGCAGGGGACATCTGCACTGCCTTCCTACTCTTGCTCTGTCTTTTGGTCACCCATTTTCTATCTTCCCCAGTACCTTTCGCCTGCGGTGTTACCAACTCGCTAATCGTGCTATCCACGACGTCCTCAGCATCGCGGATGCTCCAAAGTGAGTCCATCCGCAGCTCCAGAGCCGTCATGTGGTCTAACAGGAGCTGCAACTGGACACACTTCTTGCACGTGAAGGTGTCAGGGACAGTGGACGTGTCCCCGAGCTCCCACATCGCACACGAGGAGCATGACACGGGTCTGAGGTCTACTGCCATGTCATAAACCTTCGGTTAACTTCAACTACAATTTCCAAAAAAAATTAAACAAAGAAAAAATAAATAAATATACCAATGAAAAGAAGAAGAAATCAGAAAAATGACTTACCAGGGATAAAAAGCACTTCCTCCCCACCCAGCTTCAAATTCCCACCTAGATTCAAATTCCCAAACTCACTCTTTGCTGTGCCTCATTCCGGCTGTCTTCTCTCTGGCTCACTGGGAGAACTCACTGGGAGAGAGTTACAAGTTGCTCTTTTTAAATTGGCCTGAGTTTACTCCCCTCCCCCACCTGCTTTTAGATCAAGGTAGATTTAAAGTGGCTGACACTTAACTGCCAACCAGTTATGAGTGTGGGTGGGGCAGCCCTTGTTAACCTACACTGCACAATTCTAGATTAATTTAAACTCCTGAAATTTAAAAGGAGCTGCCTTACTGATTTGATTCAATTCCCACCTGGATTCAAATTCCCAAACTCACTCTTTGCTGTCTCATTCTGACTGGGTCTCCTCTGGCTCACTGGGAGAACTCCAAAAGGCCTCTCAACAAATACATGGATAGGACGGGTATAGAGGGATACGGCACTTGGATGTTCTGAGCGTTTTGGCCAAGGGTGGTATCGTGACCAGTACAGACTTGGAGGGCCGAAGGGCCTATCCCTGTGCTGTATTGTTCCTTGAATAGCCTTAATCTGCCATCTTATGGCGAATTGTGTCATCTAATTTCATGTTAACATGTGATGCAGAAATTGGAGCTCTTTGCTCCGACAGCATCAAATTATTTTTTCCTTACTGGTTATTTAGATGCGAGCAAGAAACTAAACACTAAAAATCAATTACTTTTTGTGAGGTCGCATATTAACCTTGTTGCTTTGATATGGTCAACTGCGAAGCCATCAATAGCTGGAACAGTTGCAGGATTCCAAAGTACTCGTGTGAACCACAGGATAAATGTATGCAAATTAGTTTCACGAGGATGCACAAGACGGTCATTGCTCCAAAACAGAGAATTCAAATTCTCTGGAAGAGGTTTGAAAGCGAGTCACCTGACGGCAAATATTCCTGTAAATGTTCTCTATTGCCCAACCTTAACAACAGGGGAACAAGAATGTATTAATTTCAAGGATGAGATCCTCCTCAATTGTCGCTGACATGAGCAACAGGATAAATATGTTTCAACTTCTCAAAAATAAATACCATAAATTGACATCTCCTTCCCACAACCAATTAAAAAAAATAATTTAGAGCACCCAATTCATTTTTTTCCCAATTAGGCGGCAATACCCACGCAAACACGGTGAGAATGTGCAAACTCCACATGGACAGTGACCCAGAGCCGGGATCGAACCTGGGACCTCGGCACCGTGAGGCAGCAGTGCGAACCACTGCGTCACTGTGCTCCAATCCCGCAACCAATCTTAACAATAAACATCCAGCTATATTACAGCAAATGAGAAGCTTTGAAGTGAAATTTTCTGAAATCATCTCTAATGTGACCAATAAAAATTCAAAAATTGTAATAATCAAAGCAGGAAACAAGCATTGGAATTTTTTAATTTTTGTCTCAAGTAATGTAAATCCCACATTAACTCAGTTGGCACTATAAGCCACAGTAATGTATGTACATTAAGCAAATAATCAGTGGAAACAATTGATTTAATGTAGAGCAGTAAAAAAAGTGAGGTATTTTGATGAAGTATCAATTACTTATCATCGCAATTCATCTGCGTCGAGTGCTGGAATACTTCATTTGCTTCAGTTGGCGATTGCAAATTTTACAGATGGTCTGATATTGTGATCTAACACATAAGGTGACTAATTTTATAGGTGTTAGTGGTGGCTCAGTGGTTACATTCTTATCTGAGTCAAGAGGCTGTGGGTTCAAATCCACCTCCAGAAACATGAGCATCAAATCCAGGTTGATATTCTGATGCAGTCCTGAGGGAGCACTGCACTGTCAGTGGTCCCGTTTTCCAGATCAGACCTTTAACTCTAGTCCCATCTGCCCTGTTTCAATACAGAGAGAGAGAGAGAGAGAGAGAGACAGAGAAGGCTGCAACATGCCTGGAGTCACTGTTTCAATACAGGGTGAGAGAGAGAGAGAGAGAGACACACACACAGAGAAGGCTGCAACATGCCTGGAGTCACTGTTTCAATACAGGGTGAGAGAGAGAGAGAGAGAGACACAGAGAAGGCTGCAACATGCCTGGAGTCACTGTTTCAATACAGGGAGAGAGAGACAGAGAAGGCTGCAACATGCCTGGAGTCACTGTTTCAATACAGAGGGAGAGAGAGAGAGAGAGACAGACAGAGAAGGCTGCAATATGCCTGGATAGTCACTGTTTCAATACAGAAAGAGAGACAGTTTGTTACAGAAAAGGCTGCAAATACTGAACTATCACCCGTGGGAAGGCTGAAATAATCATTCTGGAGCAAATAGTTCCCCGATACGGGTTGGTAGAAAATATAGACTCGGACAGGGGAAGTCACTTTACCTCTAAGGTCTTATCAACCGCAGTGTCAGTTCCCTGTCCGGCAAGTTCCCAATATAGCATACAACCCTGCCAACCGCAGGGGCCCAACAACCAGGTATTTCAAAATAATTATTATAATTAATAAATTAATCAAATTTGATACTACTGATTCAGTATTAATAAATTATACAATATAATACAGTCAAACAGTTGATTGATCAGTAACATTTCAATAATAGTATTTCAGCTCAAATTCATCGATTGTAAGGGTTGGAATGCTGCCAAATTCCCGTTATCAGATGTCCTTGAACGATCTGTTTTTTTAAAATCAAAGTTGTTTGGGGTTTTTTTTTTTAAGACCAGCTTCCACATGGTTTGAAGTTTTGATTTCCAGGCTAATTCTAAACTTTTATTTTAAAATATCAAACACAATAACTTATTAAACATATAGGTTTTCTGTAGATGAATTTGTCGATTCTATTAAAGAAGTCACTACTAGAAGTTTGGAGATAAATTGGGACTTCCACACTCCTTGGCACCCCCCCTCATCAGGACAGGTGGAAAGGATGAATCAAACTCTTAAAAATCATTTGTCAAAAATAATACTAGAAACTAGGCTCCCCTGGACAAAATGCTTAACGATAGCCCTTCTAAGAAAAGATTTGGGGTTGCCCCCATACGAAATGTTGTTCGGATTGCCATACCTGGGAACAATGGGAGAATGGCCCATTGCAGAATGTAAAGCGATCTATGTAAAGAAATATATACTGGCACTGTTCCTCATTTTCATTCCTCAGGAGACAAGTACTGCTAGCGCAGACACCTCCCCTTGAATTCGCAGTCCACAAATTTAAACCAGGAGATTGGGTACTGGTGAAATCGTGGAAAGAAAACAAGCTTCAACCCACTTGGGACGGGCCGTTCCTGGTTTTGTTAACCACAGAGACTGCCATACGAACTGCTGAAAAAGGTTGGAGTCATTACAGCAGAACGAAGGGTCAAAGAACAAAGAAATGTACAGCACAGGAACAGGCCCTTCAGCCCTCGCCGACCATGCTGCCCGACTAAACTACAATCTTCTACACTTCCTGGGTCTGTATCCTTCTATTCCCATCCTATTCATATATTTGTCAAGATGCCCCTTAAATGTCCCTATCGTCCCTGTTTCCACCACCTCCACCGGTAGCGAGTTCCAGGCGCCCACTACCCTCTGCGTAAAAAACTTCCCTCGTACATCTACTCTAAACCTTGCCCCTCTCACCTTAAACCTATGCCCCCTAGTAATTGACCCCTCTACCCTGGGGAAAAGCCTCTGACTATCCACTCTGTCTATGCCTCTCATAATTTTGTATACCTCTATCAGGTCTCCCCTCAACCTCCTTCGTTCCAGTGAGAACAAACCGAGTTTATTCAACCGCTCCTCATAGCTAATGCCCTCCATACCAGGCAACATTCTGGTAAATCTCTTCTGCACCCTCTCTAAAGCCTCCACATCCTTCTGGTAGTGTGGCGACCAGAATTGAACACTATACTCCAAGTGTAGCCTAACTAAGGTTCTATACAGCTGCAACACGACTTGCCAATTCTTATACTCAATGCCCCGGCCAATGAAGGCAAGCATGCTGTATGCCTTCTTGACTACCTTCTCCACTTGTGTCATCCCTTTCAATGACCTGTGGACCTGTACTCCTAGATCTCTTTGACTTTCAATACTCTTGAGGGTTCTACCATTCACTGTATATTCCCTACCTGCATTAGACCTTCCAAAATGCATTACCTCACATTTGTCCGGATTAAACTCCATCTGCCATCTCTCTGCCCAAGTTTCCAAACAATCTAAATCCTGCTGTATCCTCTGACAGTCCTCATCGCTATCCGCAATTCCACCAACCTTTGTGTCGTCTGCAAACTTACTAATCAGACCAGTTACATTTTCCTCCAAATCATTTATATATACTACAAAGAGCAGAGGTCCCAGCACTGATCCCTGTGGAACACCACTGGTCACAGCCCTCCAATTAGAAAAGCATCCCTCCATTGCTACTCTCTGCCTTCTATGGCCTAGCCAGTTCTGTATCCACCTTGCCAGCTCACCCCTGATCCCGTGTGACTTCACCTTTTGTACTAGTCTACCATGAGGGACCTTGTCAAAGGCCTTACTGAAGTCCATATAGACAACATCTACTGCCCTACCTGCATCAATCATCTTAGTGACCTCCTCGAAAAACTCTATCAAGTTAGTGAGACACGACCTCCCCTTCACAAAACCGTGCTGCCTCTCACTAATACGTCCATTTGCTTCCAAATGGGAGTAGATCCTGTCTCGAAGAATTCTCTCCAGTAATTTCCCTACCACTGAAGTAAGGCTCACCGGCCTGTAGTTCCCGGGATTATCCTTGCTACCCTTCTTAAACAGAGGAACAACATTGGCTATTCTCCAGTCCTCCGGGACATCCCCTGAAGACAGCGAGGATCCAAAGATTTCTGTCAAGGCCCGTTAAATCACCGCCAGGACAGGAACAATGGCATGTGGAGGCCACTGAGGAACCATTTAAGATAAGATTGAAAAGACACTAAATCCTGAACTGTTCAATAATATGACGAAACTACAGCTAAAATGGACTATGCAATATTTAATAATATTAATGATGTGGGAGTTCGGAATCGGTCGTATGATTACATTGACAATCCCAGAAAGTCGGTACCCTCAGGTAATACGAACTGATCTGTGCACCCTCATAGGCTGCGTGTCAGCGGGGCTGGGAAAGGAGTTTAGGGTAGATTCTCTTCATTATTACCGAGGGGGGATGATTATGGAGAGGGAGGGTTGGTTGAAACGGTTCTGCCAATTGCCCAGAGGGGCACCACCGGTCGTCTTCATTCACCAGATTAATGGTTATTCCCCCTCAACGTGCAATGCTGGTACTTGTCACCCTGTATACATCACCGTAAAACACACGGCCTGGATGGAGTCAGGCAATAGGGCTTGTTCACTTAGAAATGAGATATTCGGGGTGATCATGAGAAATAGCAAGACTGAATGCTGCTTCCGTATTTTATTAGACCAGGGAGCAACTCCCACTAATGACACTAGGGGCGACATGGCGGAGAAAGAACAGGGAGTCAAAAAAATTGAAGTAAAAGATTTAGAGCAAGCCTTTGAGATAGAGACCGGCTATGAGGAACAGAATGCGTGGATTGAGTGGGTGAGGTATTCGGCCCAGACGCTGAAGAAAGACAATTGTTATGCTTGCGCATCAGGTAGACCACAGGCCCATATGGAGCCCTTTCCACTGGGGTGGACAGAAAATAGAGGGAGCATGGAATGTATGATGGCCCTGTACCAAGATGCGACAGCCTGGGGCAACAAGACCTGCACTGCCCTATCTCTGATGTTTCCTCCTGTTAATAAGAAACTATCAGCAAACCCTCCCTCCTTCTTGGTTACCGTGACGCATCACAAATCGTGTATAAGTCGTTCTGATACGGGGCTAAGTAAAAATATGGGAGACCTCAAGACTTGTATTGAGACTAAGAACGTGACCACCCAGGGCAATTACTCATCACTAAAAATACCACGTGCAGATATATGGTGGTATTGCGGAGGAAAGATTCTACGACCCACTCTACCCCCCCAATGGAAAGGGACATGCGCATTAGTTCAGCTCGCCATTCCGTTCAGTATAGCCTATGAAAGACAAGAGGAGAGGGGGAGTGTGAAAGTGGGACGATCTAAACAGGGCATACCTACCTCATTTGATGACAGGATTTACCTGGACTCCGTTGGCATTCCCAGAGGAGTACCAGATGAATTCTAAGCCCAAAATCTGATTGCAGCTGTGTTCGAGTCCCTCTTCTGGTGGGTTACGATCAATAAGAATGTGGATTGGATAAACTATATATATACTATAATCAACATAGGTTCATCAATTATACCAGGGACGCCGTGAAGGGCATAGCAGAACAACTGGACGCAACCAGTAGAATGGCCTGGGAGAATAGATTGGCTCTGGATATGATTTTGGCAGAGAAAGGTGGTGTATGCGTTATGCTTAAGGGACAGTGTTGCACGTTTATCCCCAACAACACGGCACCCGACAGATTGATTACCCGTGCGCTACAAGGGTTAACCACTCTGGCTGAGGAAATGGCAGACAACTCAGGGGCAGACACATCCATGACTGGGTGGCTTGAATCATTGTTTGGGAAATGGAAAGGGTTAATTGTATCCATCCTCACCTCCATCATCGTGGTGATAGGAGCATTGGCGGCAATAGGCTGTTGCATCATCCCGTGCGTAAGAGGCTTGGTACAGAGGCTCATCGAAACAGCCTTGACCAAGCAGATGCCCCTTGGTCAGGATACCATTTGCCTACTAGAAAGTGGGGAGAATGAAGGGGGGGGGACGGCCCCATAGAAAGGGAAGTTGAGAGGACGTTGGACAATTTTGGGGTAGGTTAGAGGGGGCTACGAAGTGTAAAAAGCAACAACAGTAAAAAGAAAAAAATGGGGATTTGTGAGAAATGAACATGGTGTTGTTTTTACATGTATAAACTCGGGTTCACAATTAAGATGTCAACAATGAAGCATGATGGGAAAATTAACATGTCAAGTTCTGAGTAAGCTATAGTGAGCGAATTATTATAACGATGTACCAGGATGACCTGCGGGGAAGAACGGGATGTACAATAACAGAACTTGATAAGCAAGGGGGATATAGGAGGTGCAAGCAGGGGGCCTCATTCTTATCTTTAACTGCCGGTCCAAGGATATACCAGGAGCAGACAGAAATCACTATGCAAGGGGAGGCCAAATAAGGGATCACTGATAAGGGAACTGTCCTTTCTATAGTTTGTGGGATGTGTTTCCCACGGATTGTTTCCCACGGATTGTATTTTCATGGATTGTATATAACGAAGTGATGCTGTGTGAATTCTTTGTGTCTGCTGTTGCTTACTGGAGGCACCCGCTCTTGCAAAATCGATAATAAATGCTTCTTCAGAATTTGACTAAGTGTAAATCTTTTATTAAGTGAGCAGTGTTTCTCACACCCTCTTGCTCCATGTGGCATGCTGGGGACAGTTCCAGTCCCCAGTTGCAGCTCCTGGAAGCTCAAGTTTCAGAGCTGGAGCAGCGGCTGGAGACACTGGAGCATCCGCGAGTCGGAGAGCATCGTGAATAGCACGTATAGAGAGGTGGTCACACCGCAGGCTCAGACTACGCAGGCAGGAAGGGAATGGGTGACCACCAGACAGAGCAAGAGAGTGAGGCAGGTAGTGCAGGAATCTCCTGTGGCCATTCCCCAGCAGAACAGATACACTGCTTTGGATACTGTTGAGGGGAATGGCCTCTCAGGGGAAAACAGCAACAGCCAAACTCGTGGCACCACGGTTGGTTCTGCTGCAGAGGGGAGGGGTAATAAGTGTGACAGTGCAATAGTTATAGGGGATTCAACTGTAAGGGGAATAGACAGACGTTTCTGTGGCCACACACGAGACTCCAGAATGGTGTGTTGCCTCCCTGGTACGAGAGTCAAGGATGTCTCGGAGCAGGTACAGGACATTCTGGAGGGGGAGGGTGAACAGCCAGTGGTCGTGGTACACATCGGTACAAACGACATAGGTAAATAAAGGGATGAGGTCCTAAAAGCAGAATACAGGGAGCTAGGAAGGATGTTAAGAAATCGGACCTTCCATTTTGGTAGGAATAACAGCAAAAGGGATTATCGCTTATTGTCACAAGTAGGCTTCAAATGAAGTTAGTGAAAAGCCCCTAGTCGCCACATTCCAGCACCTGTTCAGGGAAGCTGTTACGGGAATTTCAGATTCCCAGCATCATCAGTATTTTGCTTTGAGGCTGGTATTGGGGCCATTTTAATAGGGCAGTATAGTAGCAGTGGCTAGCACTGTTGCTTCACTGCACCAGTGACCCAGGTTTGATTCCCAGCTTGGGCCACTGTCTGGAGTCTGCACGTTCTCAGTGTCTGCGTGGGTTCCTCCGGGTGCTCCAGTTTCCTTCCACAAGTCCCGAAAGACGTGCCTGTTAGGTGAATTGGACATTCTGAATTCTCCCTCAGCGTACCTGAACAGGCACCAGGAGTATGGCGACTCAGGGATTTGCAGTGTTAATGTAAGCCTACTTGTCACACTACTAAAGATTATTAAATTTACAGTCACCTATATCGTGAACAAAAGTCGTCTGCAAGCCCAACGCAGAGTACCATCAGATTGCCTTAATGTGACATTAACCCAGCAGGAACCCGGCTTCATTCAACCAGCTAGCTGAGTGGCAGGCAGGGAAGCACCAGGCTCAAAATAACGACCAACACCGCCTCATGTGGGGCTAAAAACTGTGAACGGATATCAGGTCACATTCAAAAAGCAGCAGCCTCAGCCCTTCCCGTTCGGGCTGATCCAACCTCAATTCCCCCTCCCTGCAGCCCATAGTCCGGAGAGTGCATTTCAGTCAAAAACAAACAAGTTCTTGAATCCTGGAGGCCCTCCGGCTGTTGAAGGGAAGAATTTATCCCACGGAAAGGGGGAGGCTCAGTTACCTCGATGATGTTGCCCTCCTGGTCAAACTGCGGCCCTAATTTCGAACCCGACCGGAGCTGCCGGAAAACCGAAACCGTCGCCATCGTTTCCCGTCACACCACGTGACCATCCACCGCCGCATTGGATTGTGGGATACCGATGGTCACGTGAACATTTAAGCCCCGCCCTCCTCGCTCACGCGCGCGCTGCGGAGGCCCCCCGGGGGGGGGGGGGGGGGGGGGGGGTCAGGGTGAGGGCTGCACGCGCAACCTCAGTAACGGAGCAGCTGGTGTGGGGAGTCCCTGATGTGAGTTCTGCTCCACAGCCTCATTTACCTTCAACATTGAAACACTAAACAAATCCAATCAGAATAATGATTGGTTTATGGTAGAACTTTTTCCCCACAAGGTGCAAACCATTAATCTTAAAAATGTAGTTTTTGAAATTAGATCTCTTGAGCTCTCTCTCACCACCTCTCCACAAGACTGTTAAAAATGTTCAGAAAGGATTTTGACAAAACTGTAAAAGCTTTGTCGTTCGATCACACAGCCCAGAGTCCAACAAAACGATCCTGTAGCATGGATAAAACTCACAATAAATGGGGACGTGGAAATTTAAATTGTGCCAAAAATGTGAAAACTGGAAAGTAATGTGCAATAAACAAAGTGTATGAGGTGTAAAATTGTTAATATATTACTGGATTGTCTCCAATGACATTGCATGTGGTAAATCAGGGAATTAGAGAACAGAGAACATACAGTGCAGAAGGAGGCCATTCGGCCTATCGAGTCTGCACCGACCCACTTAAGCCCTCACTTCCACCCTATCCCCGTAACCCCTCCTAACCTTTTGGACACTAAGGACAATTTAGCATGGCCAATCCACTTAACCTGCACGTCTTTGGAAGGAAACCGGAGCACCCAGAGGAAACACACAGACAGAGGGAGAACGTGCAGACTTTGCACAGACAGTGAACCAGCGGGGAATCGAACCTGGGACCCTGCCGCTGTGAAGCCATAGTGCTAGCCACTTGTGCTGCCCAAACCGTTGCTTTCATTATTCTGATTATAGGTGCTTTCTTGTCGTCTTTCTGTTTGCTGACACCAAATATTATCCCACAATTACCTTTTTGGACCCCTCCACTTGGCAGTCTGCTTGTTTAATGCAGTGTTTTGAAAGAGTTGCAATTTGCCTACCTAAACATTGGGGAGACTGCAGTCATCCTGACACAAGCTCTGTATCCTTGTCATTGATTTTATCTGCCACCCTGGCCACTTTTTCAGACTAAACCATAACTTGGCATCACATTCAATCCCACACTGAACTTGCAAACTTATTTCCTTTCATACAAAATGCTTACTCTCACTTCGATAACATCACCCAACTCTACTTCTACTCAGTCCATCTACAGCTGCAAACTGCAGATCTAAGTCCCACTTCAAGTGCAGGATGAGGGAGTGATGCAGTGTCTGAGGTGCTGGATTTTGGATGAGGCTTTAAACCAAGGTCTTCTCAGGATGGAAAAGATCCCATGGACCCTTTTTGAAGAAGAGCAGGGGTTTTATCCTAGTGTCACATTACTGAAAATAATTAACTTCTTACGTATGTCATTGGTGTTGTGGGAACTTGATGTATGAAAATAGCAGTCACATATCCTACATTATGGCAGCAACTGCAATTCTGAATGTTAGTGGCTAAAGAGCAAGGTTGTTCTCTTTCTTTAGCACCACTAGTCACAACTATTCAATGTTGTTAGTCATAGAAACATAGAATTTACAGTGCAGAAGGAGGCCATTCGGCCCATTGAGTCTGCACCGGCCCTTGGAAAGAGCACCCTACCTAAGCCCACATGTCCATCCTATCCTCACACCTCCACCCTATCCCCAGTCCTCCACCCAATCCCCGTAACCCCACCTAACCTTTTTTGGACACTAAGGGCAACTCAGCATGGCCAATTCACCAAACCTGCACATCTTTGGTCTGTGGGAGGAAACAGGAGCACCCAGAGAAAACCCACGCAGACACGGGGAGAATGCACAGAGAGTGACCCAAGCTGAGAATCGAACCTGGGATCATGGAGCTGTGAAGCAACTGTGCTAACCACTGTGCTACCGTGCTGCCCTAAGTCTCCCATTCTCTTCTCATATTTTGAAATATTTTGTCTTTTAAAGCTCATCAAAAACACTGCTGCCTGCACCCCTTCCCCTTTGCACTTTGTGTATTTATCGTATATCCTATGTTTTTCATGTATGGAATAACTGTCTGGACTGTATACAGAACAATACTTTTTAGTGTACCTCAGTGCACCCAACTCACTGTGGGTGCAAGTGCACTGACTCAGAGGGCCCTAGTACATTTATATGCTGTATTGTTCTTTATTCTGTGACAATAAATCCAAATTCCTTCACTTTGCCCCTTTTATCAATGACCTACATTATCTTTCAGTTCTCTAATGCCTGAAATTTAAAATTCTCATCCTCATACCTAAATCCCAACATGGCTTTGTCCCTCCCCATCTCTGAAAAACTATTAGAGCATTACAATCTTCTCACCCCATCCCATAACCACACTCCAGAACTCTTTGATGTGCCCCATCTCAAACCCAGATTTGATGATGCATAGACAGCACGTGCACCAGTTAAGATACTTACAATTGGGCCTCAAGCCTCATTAGCATTGTTATAGCCCCTCAGAGGCCATTGGGTGTGTACCATTCGTTTCCCATGAGCTCCAATTAATATGAACGTCCAGGTAATGGGGCGGGGCTCCCCTTTAATGAGAGGAGCCCTCACAGTATAAAAACACATATTAAACCATGAGCAGAGTTCTGCTCATTGTCTGTCTGTTGTAAAATGTCTGATGTAAGCAAACAGTATCAGTGGTGCATTTGGGTCACTAGAAATCCAAAGATGATCAAGTGGACAACCCAAGCTCACCAAATCTCAATTTTAAAATGGTCTGAGATTCTCATTGAGGTGGTCCTATCCTCAATATTGAACAGATGTGAATTAGTTATACTGCATTTTTGTGTGCCCTGCAATGTTTTTCTGGCAATGCTGAACTGGACTTGAAATTCATTCTGCTTGCCCATATAAAGAGTTAGCGTGATTTAGTTAAAAATTGCACGTAATGAGTTCCACAATATAGTTATGTTATTCCAGTGGTGTTTAATCTTTAAAAAATCTTTTGCCGCAGGTAATTTTGTAGATGTTTTATGTAAACAGTTAAGGTTTTTGCACGCTAACTTTGCAGTGATTGATGGAAACTTGCAGCTGAATGGGTAGCAATTTTAATCAGCATGGGAAGTTACACTTCCCGCAGGATCAAAGAGCAAGCCCTGGCACTGGACTGAACCGTCAATCAACTTCACCTTTGAAGGAATCTTTGGATGTCACAGAATATTCCACACACAAGACACTGGTGGACTCTAACACAAGTTTATTTCTCAGGAAAGAGTAAGTAAAAGCGTACGCTCTGTTCATTATACTTCAAAAGAGTTACTCAATTGCTGTGGAGATATGATGCAAAATCAGGAAACCTGATCAAATCAGAAATTGCTTTTGATTACAGTTCAGTCCTATCCTGACAATGTGATCTCATCAGGTTTTTAACCATGCGCCTTGTATATCTCGGATTATTAAAATTCATGCCTAGAGTGTTAGAGACAGGGTAGCAGTGATTGACATTTTCCCACTGAGACAAAATGCTACTAAAGAAATCAGTTTTGCTATTTGTCATGAGTGTCAGACAATTTAAAACCCTGGAGAGGAAAAGTGCTTGAGGGCAGAGTTATGAGGATCTTATAGGCTGAGTGATAAGGAATAGAGACTGCATCCAGCTCTTCTTAAAAATATATGCAAATGACACAGCTGATGCATATGAGACATAGGATATTATGCAGACAATAATTGGAAAAGACAGGCCACGTGGTGTTTTCCTGCTCATCCTCTTTGGGTCTAATGGAAGAACTGCCAACAATGGAAAAATGGCAAAAAACAAATTTTGGAATATGAACAGGAAAATCTCCTGGAAATTCACCATACCCTATGTTATTAATTTCAGAATTTAATATGCCGATATATTCTCATTGCAATGTTATGCACAGATCAAACAGTGCAGTGAATTCTTACAAGCACACTCAGTTTAAGGTATCATCTGGGCATTTTTGTTTGCAGAAAATTTTGAAATTAAATGTTTTGAAGGGAATGCTTGTCATATTATTTTGATTATTAATATTACTGTCTGACATTTAAAAAAAAGATATTTAAAATAATAACTTGCCTTGTCAGTTATTGAATATTACTTTGCTCACCTACTTGTACAAATTATCCAATTTGCTATGGAGTTATCATGACCATCAGTAAAGTACAATTGGGTAAAACTACGCAATTCCAACAAAGTGTTTTCTCTTCCAATATTATTATCATGACAGCAGAAGGTTCTATCAGATAATAAATCTTGAAGTACTTTATAAAATTGATTGTGAAAAATAACTTTTTCTGTTGCCTATTTCAATTTTTGATGCAGTGGTTTACACTTTATTTACATTTCTTTCAACCCATTAAATGGAGTTCTGCTGATTATCTTTACAATAGCAGTAATTCATCTCCAAACAATATCACATCTAGTCATTCATTTCTTTTTATTTATTCATATGATGTGGATGGGTCGCACGGTAGCACAGTGGGCAGCACTGTTGCTTCACAACTCCAGGGTCCCAGGTTCGATTCCCGGCTTGAGTTACTGTGTGTGTGGAGTCTGCACGTTCTCCCCGTGTCTGCGTGGGTTTCCTCCGGGTGCTCCGGTTTCCTCCCACAAGTCCCGAAAGACATGCTGTAAGGTAATTTGGACATTCTGAATTCTCCCAGTGGAAGTGGAAATGAATGTTTAAGGAGTTGCGTGGGGTGTCAGTCAAGAGACCTGCTTTGTCCTGGATGCTGCCACGCTTCTTGAGTGATGTTTGAGCTTCACTCATTCAAGCAAGTGGAGATTATTCCATCACGTTCCTGACTCGTGTCATGTGGATGGTCAGTACTTTAGAGGTGGAGTCACTCACCATAGAATACCCAGATTCTGATCTGCTCTTGTAGCAACAGTATTCAGATAGCTGGCCTTGTTGAAAATGAAATGAAAATGAAAATGAAAATCGCTTATTGTCAAGAGTAGGCTTCAATGAAGTTACTGTGAAAAGCCCCTAGTCGCCATATTCCAGCGCCTGTTCGGGGAGGCTGGTACGGGAATTGAACCGTGCTGCTGGCCTGCCTTGGTCTGCTTTAAAAGACAGCGATTTAACCCAGTGAGCTAAACCAGCCCCTAAGGTTAAGGTTCTGGTCAGTGGTGACCCCCAGGATGTTGATGTTCGAGCATTGGTAATGCTATTGAATAGCAAGGAGAGGCTGTAAACATCACTCTCATTGATAATGGTCATTCCCTGGCACTTATGTGGTGCAAATGTTAATTGCCACTCGGCAGCACTAGCCTTCATGTTTAAAAATTAATTCATGGGACTTGGGCGTCGCTGGCTCAGCATTTATTGCCCATCCCTAATTGTCCCTGAGGGGGCATTTAAGAGTTAACCACATTCCTGTGGGTCTGGAGTCACATGTAGGCCCAATTGATCTCTCTGTGGGGCTCGTGGAATAAGAGCTCCCCTGCTGAGGGGCGGAGGCCCAACAGCAGGGCTTGTTAATGTCCATGATGAAAGCCGGCCCAGAAGGGAACCAGCATCTTCGGATGGTTGGGCCTCCTGAGTCTTTTTTTACACCCCGTCACATGGTCATGTGCTCTATGCTGATTGACGAAAACATGACCATCCTATACAGCAAGGATCTCATCAATCCCTCATTTTAATGTACCTATTCTGCACTTCTCTCTGGATGTATGTGCATTATCAACAAGGAAATAGACATTTGTTAGCAATGACATGAACGTCTTCTTCAGTTCTCTGCCTGAAGGCAGGTCCTTGATGATTATTTGTTAAACCACGGCAGTATGTCATGATTCTTTACTATACGTGGAACAAGGAGGCAGGCCCCGTGTCTACCTCAGACAGAACATGGAGCCCACGCAAAACCCACGCAATCAGCATTAATCTGATCCACATGCTGGCCATTTTGCCAACTGAGCTAACGGGCCTTCCAACATACAATGAACGGACCAATGATTGAATGAATTGGTCTACAGGGGAGATTACACTCTTCTGATAGAGGTAATATCGTTAAAATTCAGATTTATAATTTTCCTTGGTCTTCTGGTAAGTGATACTATAATAATACTTATTACTTGCTGTTTACACTGCACCCTGAAGTGGATCAGTAGGAAGTTACAAAGGTTGGAGCATCGAGCTTATCCACTGTTGGGAAAATAAAAGATATCGGTCATTGTGATCTGACAGGGTAAGAGCAACCTCAGTGAAGAGTGTTGCTAAATAAGAATAAACTGGGAAAATATTTTAAACTAGTTGCTCATATGTACGTGATGCGCAATCAATTACTCTCAAGACGAAGTGATTCATAACTGAAGGCTTTAATCTGCTAGAACTCTTCCCCAGTAGCTTCGATACAGAAAGTGAAGGCTGCTGGGAAGGCACCGGTTCTTATACGCCGCCTCTCAGGGCGGAGCTACGTACATCAGCCAATGGTAGACTCCTGGGTCTAACCAATGGTCATCCACCTCTCAGGTACCGCAATACCTGGTATTACCACAGTACGGTTTAAAGCATTTTGTTTAAATCACACAGTGACGAGATGTTTCTAAAAACAATGCGTACCACCTTTAATAAATTAATGCAGTTAATAAGTTAAAGGCTATTAGGGATTTCCGGGTGGTCGGGGACAGGGCAGTGTGACAACCTGCCCCCCCTATGGTACCCAGGCACCTTGGCACTGCTGGTCAGGCACCCTGACTGTGCCACCCTGGCACTGCCAGAGTGCCTGGTTGGTACTGCCAGGTTTCCAGAGGTATTGTCAGGGTGCCAGGCTGGTAGTGCCAATGTGCCCAGGTGCCAGGTTTGCACTGCTGGGGATGGGGCCCGAAGGCCTTACCAGGTAGAGGGGGAGTGAGGTGGCGTTCCTGGAGATCTCCCCAAGGTTGGGGGGTGAGGGGCCTCGTAAAGAGGGAGGAGGGGGAAGATCGGGGCAACCGTCCAAAATGGCGCCCTGATCTGCGAGGAGCCTGGGAAATCACTCTGCGGCCTCGGCAGAGAGAATCTCCCCGAGGTAAAAAAAAACGACAAAGTGCCGTTGCATAGCAAGGTGTGTCACGGTGCTGCAGCTGCCACGAACTGACCATGTAATATTCATAAAGTGATGCAACTCATCACAATCAAAACTGGTAATAAACTTTAATGTTACATTCAAATGGTCCGAAATCTAACTTGGGAATGAGAGAGACACTAAACCTTGTACACCTCAAATTCAGTGACAAAATGGATCTCCTCAAGTTGCTTTTGGACCAGAACAAATTTGGGAATGTCTTTTCTCTCAGTAAAGGCATTCTTTCTCTGCTGAAGCTTTGCAATCATCAAAGTGTAGATGTTGGCGCTAGGAAACAGGTTAGGCACCTGATTACAGGGTAAAGCCTTCACAAGTAACATAGAGTTAAATTGTAATGAAAGTTTAAGCTCATTATACCCTGCATCACGCCACACGGTAGCACAGTGGTTAGCACTGTTGCTTCACAGCCAGGGTCTCAGGTTCGATTCCGGCATGTGTCACTGTCTGTGCGGAGTCTGCACGTTCTCCCCGTGACTGGGTGGGTTTCTTCCGGGTGCTCTGGATTCCTCCCACAAGTCCCGAAAGACGTGCTGTTAGATAATTTGGATAATTTTCCTCAGTGTACCCGAACAGGCGCCATAGTGTGGCGACTAGGGGCTTTTCACAATAACCTCATTGCAGTGTTAATGTAAGTCGACTTGTGACACTAATAAAGATTATTATCATAATGTACTTTTGATGATAAAACCTCAAAAAGCAGGCGTCCCAATATGCATTTCTGAGTTTTGTTCCCAAGTTCGTCTCAAGTTAGGGCAGTTCTGTGCTGTGGATCGACGTTCATGAGCTAAAGAGTTGAGATTTTACCAGCAGAGATTTCTATCCTTAGTTTCAGTTAGTTAGACAACAGGTAACAAAGGTGAAAGGAATGTGTGCTAATACACTGCAGCATTTCCAGACAGTCGTTTTGGAGTAATACATTGCACTGAAACTAAAGTCCAACATTAATGTAGAAATCAGAATTTGAATGCAGGCTCGGTCACAGACACAGTTAAGGTTGTGTCAGTTTGGCCAATCAGAAAACAGTATCAAAGGAACCTGGGAAATTGCCATGGGGCAGATCATTGCACTCAATAAATTGCATAAGAAATTTAGGAAATGGAGGGATTTAAATTTAAAAAAATTATGCATTCTCACTAAATTACCACAATATGCACAACATTTCAGTGAGAAATTGTCAAGAAAAATGTAAGAAATCTGAAATAAGGGAGGTATATAATCTTATTAGGGTAGTATATTGGTTTGACTGCATTGTAGACATATAAAAGATTGAAGGTTAATACTGGGAATTGATAAGGTAAGAAACACATTTACCAATGTGAGAAGTTATGATAGAGTTAGGAGTTGGAGAAAGGGAGTGAATGGAATCATTATTGTTTCTAATTTACATAAAGGTATTTAGAAACATAAGGATTTGAGCAGAACACACCAGTTAAACTTACTTCAGACGAGTATAAAGTGCTATACATAGGAAGGAAGCAGAGAGGTAATATATGTTCCATGAATGATGTTGAAATAGGTGAAGTGAAGCTGAAAGATGCTGAACAATAACGATATTTAACCAATTAACTGCCAATCTATCACCTTGAACCTGCCACCCCACCACCTCCCATTCACTCCTCTGATTGTGACTGTTTCCTCCCATCGCCAGTACCCTGAGGTTATCCCCAGCTCTACACTGTCAACACCACCTACTCTGCCTTCATTTAAAAAATATATAATTTTTATTCAAAATTTTTCACATGTTATCACAACAGAGAAATAGAACCTTCCCTTTACACAAATAATCAAACAACAAGAACAGCCTTTGCTCCATCCTAACCTCCCTTCCAGCTTTCACATGCATCTTGTGCTCAACCTTGGCTCAGCCTTTGCTACAGGCCAGTGATATGAGTCAAGTGATGCGTGATCCTCAAAAAGGCGAAAGCAATGTCTACTGACCTCAAAGTCATGGAAGAAGTGAAGCTTGCCAGGTGCACACAACTTGGTCGTAAAACAGAGCATTTTAGGAATATCAGGAAATTTCAAAAGTCACTGGAGTCAGGGAAAGTCCCAGAGGATTGGAAAATCACAGTTGTGACCCCCCTGTTCAAGAAGGGAACAAGAAAAAAGATGGAAAATTATAGGCCAATTAGCCTAACCTTGGTTGTTGGCAAGATTCTAGAATCCATCGTTAAGGATGAGATTTCTAAATTCTTGGAAGTGCAGGGTCGGATTAGGACAAGTCAGCATGGATTTAGTAAGGGGAGGTCGTGCCTGACAAACCTGTTAGAGTTCTTTGAAGAGATGACAAATAGGTTATACCAAGGAGAGCGAATGGATGTTATCTATCTTGACTTCCAAAAGGCCTTTGATAATGTGCCTCACGGGAGTCTGCTGAGTAAAATAAGGGCCCATGGTATTCGAGGCAAGGTACTAACATGGATTGACAATTGGCTGTCAGGCAGAAGGCAGAGAGTTGGGATAAAAGGTTATTTTTCGGAATGGCAACCGGTGACGAGTGGTGTCCTGCAGGGTTCAGTGTTGGGGCCACAGCTGTTCTCTTTATATATTAACGATCTAGATGACGGGACTGGGGGCATTCTGGCTAAGTTTGCCGATGATACAAAGATAGGTGGAGGGGCAGGTAGTATTGAGGAGGTGGGGAGGCTGCAGAAAGATTTAGACAGTTTAGGAGAGTGGTCCAAGAAATGGCTGATGAAATTCAACGTGGGCAAGTGCGAGGTCTTGCACTTTGTTAAAAAGAAGAGGCATGGATTATTTTCTAAACGGTGACAAAATTCATAATGCTGAAGTGCAAAGGGACTTGGGAGTCCTAGTCCAGGATTCTCTAAAGGTAAAGTCCGTAATTAAGAAAGCAAATGCAATGTTGTCATTTATCTCAAGAGGCTTGGAATATAAAAGCAGGAATGTACTACTGAAGCTTTAAAAAGCACTAATTAGGCCCCATTTAGAATACTGTGAGCAATTTTGACCCCACATCTCAGGAAGGACATACTGGCACTGGAGCGGGTCCAGCGGAGATTCACATGGATGATCCCAGGAATGGTAGGCCTAACATACGATGAACGTCTGAGGATCCTCGGATTATATTCATTGGAGTTTAGGAGGTTGAGGGGAGATCGAATAGAAACTTACAAGATAATGAATGGCTTCGATAGGGTGGACGTAGGGAAGTTGTTTCCATTAGTAGGGGAGACTAGGACCTGGGGGCGCAGCCTTAGAATAAAAGGGAGTCACTTTAGAACAGAGATGAGGAGTAATTTCTTCAGCCAGAGAGTGGTGGGTCTGTGGAATTCATTGCCACAGAGGGCGGTGGAGGCCGGGAAGTTAAGTGTCTTTAAGACAGAAGTTGATAAATTCTTGATTTCTCGAGGAATTAAGGGCTATGGAGAGAGAGCGGGTAAATGGAGTTGAAATCGGCCATGATTGAATGGTGGAGTGGACTCGGTGGGCCGAATGGCCTTACTTCCGTTCCTATGTCTTATGGTCTTATGGAAATTCCTGTTCAAAGAAAGACTGATATATGTGTGGAGCCGAATGCCTTGTATTAATTTAAGAAACCATTGGAAGACACAATTGTGTGTAATGTTAGGGTGTCGCTCGATGGATTAATTAAGATGGGCTGAATGGCTTTCCTCACATGTATATTGCAACCAGGAAGTACATTCCCTGGGGTTACTTGGGCCAAACTGCACATCATAATTGTTCCTTTCTGTGGCCACTAGAGGGCACTACATTCCAGCAATATCTGCATCATTTAGCTGTTACGTTTGCCAGAATATAAATTTACCAAAATATGTTTTCTCTGTCAATTTGTAAGGAAAGAACTGTATTAAATGTAGTTATATCCCTGAGCAATTGAGAGTTCAATAAGAATCCAAATTAGATGGAGGAACAAAGGGATCATGGGGTACAGATTCAAATCTCTAAAAGCAGCATTACAGGTTAAAGCTGTAAAATAAAACAAACGCTGAGATTACTTTCTAGAGGGATGGAATTCCAAAGCAGAGAATTAATGTGAAGCTTGTAAAACACTTGTTTATTACAAAGAGGATATAGAGGCACGGAGAATATGAATTTTTTTTTGATTTACCCAGATGATACCAGAATTGAAAGGTATGCCTATCAGGAGGGATTGAACAAACTGGCATAAGGCCCAGTGAAACTAATGTGAGAAATGTTTTTGAAAGATAGACACTAAACATATGTTTCCTTTAATAATTTTTATGCTTGCGCTCTTCATTATTGTGTGTCTTTGTACAATGCTACACTTAATTACTATTTGAATATTGAATTGACAATTTTGGGGATTGAGTCCTATTACAGACGATTTTGTTTCACTCGTACTGGATAAATGTACAGGACACAGAATAATTTAATAGTATGGAAAGTTGGAAATATGATTGACCCTGGCCGAAGTTTTCATGCCGCTCCTCCCGGCGGGATCTTCCGGTGCCATCGTGCATACAACCCATCGTGGGGTTCCCAGCGAGGGCGGGTGCATACAAACCAATCGTGGGGTTCCCAGCGAGGGCGGGTGCATACAAACCAATCGTGGGGTTCCCAGCGAGGGCGGGTGCATACAACCCACTGTGGGGTTCCCAGCGAGGGCGGGTGCGTACAACAAGAAACCCCGCCGACAGCAGTGGGACCAGATGATCCCGCCACTCCCAATGGTGGGCCACCTCTTTCTCCCTGAAACATGCGGCGGGGTGTGTGGAACATCCTGCCCTACAATTAAATATGAGGAAACATTGAGCAGAATTAGAGTTGATCTCAATGAAATGTATAAAATTCTTTGAAAGCTTCACATGATAGACGTTGAGAGGCTGTTTTCTTTCTGAAAATGTAGCTACCATACATTCAATCCATTTGTCCAAGTCATTGATGTAGATTGTAAATTGTCGAGGCCCGGGTGGCATGGCGGTGCAATCGTTAGCACTGCTGCCTCACGCCGCCAAGGACGCGGGTTCGATCCTGGCCCCGGGCCCCTTACTATGACTGTAACATTATATTCTGTTCTCCTTCCTTCCCTATGTACGGTATGCATTGTTTGTACAGCATGCAAGAAACACTACTTTTCACTGTATACTAATACATGTGACAATAATAAATCAAATCAAATCACTGTCCACTGTCCGTGTAGAGTTTGCACATTCTCCCCGTGTCTGCGTGGGTCTCACCCCCACAATCCAAAGATGTGCAGAGTAGGTGGATTGGGCACGCTAAATTACCCCTTAATTGGAAGAAAAAAGAATTGGGTACTCTAAATTTATATTAAAAAAATTGTTGAGGCCCCACCATTCATACCTGATGCACATCCACTAGTTACAGCTTGCCAACCTGAAAATGACCCATTATTTCCTGTCAGCTAATCAATCCTCTGTCCATGCCAATATGTTACACCTTATGTGCCATTAGGTCTTATTTTGTACAGTAACCTTTGCTGTACCACCTTAGGGAAAACCTTTTAGAAATCCAAGTACACCACACCTACAGTAGAAACTTTATCCCTCCTGCTTGTTACCATTCAAAGAACTCTAATAAATTAGTCAAAATTGATTTCCCCTTCATAAAACCACATTGACTCTACCTGATTGTATTATGATTTTCTAAATCCCCTGCTGTTACCGCTGACCGATGTTAGACTGACCGACCTATAGTTTCCTGCTATCCGTCTCCTTCTTAGATGTATCAGAACAGTTCTGATGAAAGGCCATCAAGCTGAAACTTCTGTTTCTCTCCACAGATGCTGCCTGAGTGAGTTTTTTTCCAGCTTTTCTTTTGCTTATTATAGCAAAATAATCAGCAATGCCTGAATCTTTGAGTTAGCAACCAATTCTATGCAACCATGGGCCTGGAAAGCAATGTACTTATAAAGCATGCCTTTTAAGGAAACAATGGCCCAGATCTCCAGAGTAGCAGCAATGAACAATGGATTTCTGCTGCACTCAAAATTTCCTCCGACTCTGCACTGCTGTGCATTTCTACTAGTGACGTCCGAGCCCAGCTTTCACAGAAATGTGCCACTCAGTGTCCATCAAGGAACTCTGTTGGAGAGTGTGATATGAGTCAGGTTAGACAGGACGTCAAGACTCCTTTCTATGGCACTCGCTGCCCATCTGGTATGTTTAAAGGTCCAGTTTGAATGTTAGTGAATGGATGAGTGAATGAATGTCAGTGAGTGGGCAAGTGAATGAATGAGTGAATGGGTAAGTATGTAGAGGAAGGTGGGTAATTGAGTGAGGTGGGTAGGTGGGTGAGTTGCATAGGGGGTAAGTGGGTGAGGTGGGTAGGTGGCTAAGTGAGTAAGTGGGGTAAGATGTGTAAGTGGGTAAGTGAACGCTTCTAGGTAATGTGTAAGTCAGTAAGTGAATGGGCACCATGGTAGCACAGTGGTTAGCACTGTTGCTTCACAGCACCAGGGTCCCGGGTTCTCCCTGTGTCTGCGTGGGTTTCCCCGGGTGCTCCGGTTTCCTCCCACAAGTCCTGAAAGACGTACTGTTAGGTGAATTGGACATTCTGAATTCTCCCTCTGTGTACCTGAACAGGTGCCGTAGTGTGGTGACTAGGGACTTTTCACAATCACAGTAACTTCATTGCAGTGTGAATGCAAGCCTACTTGTGACAATAAAGATTATTATTGAATAGGCGAGTAAGTGGGTGAGATGGGTAAGTGGGTAGATGGTGAGTTGGGTAGGTGGATGAGGAGGTTAAATAGGTAAGTGGGTTAATGGGTGAATCGATAGATTGGTAAGTGGGTGAAGTGGTCAAATGTGTGAGGTGGGTGACTGGGCCGGGTGGGTAATTAGCTCATGTTGGGGGAATAGCTGCGTGGTTGGAAGGATTGTTGGGTGGTCTGTGGTGCTGTAGCTGGGTCAGAGGTGTAGTTGTTTTTTTTCAGGGTGTCAGTCAGGTTGGGTTGAGTCGGGGGAAGTTGGGTCGGGTGGGAGTTAGTTGAATGGTTGTGGGATTAGACGTGGGGGGGGGTGGGGGTGGGTGGGGGGGGGGGCGGTGTGGGGGGCAGTCAAGGAGGGTGTTTGGAGGATCAATTGTGGAGTTACCAAGATGTTGGACTAGGGTTTAATCTGTCTAACATTTCCTGGGTAACTGCTCAGCTATATCCCATAGAACTGTCTGAAGTTTCCGACTCTTAACCCAGAATTGGAGACTTTGAAGGAAAGTCGTAGGCACCAGGAGAATGCTCATCAGAAGTTGAAACTTCCCAGGAAATTCACATAGAGGTCCTCACATCATGGCTTCACTGACATCTTCAATCATATGTCCAGCCCCCGACAACTCAGTGACTGGACGATTTGGCCCATAGAATGAAGCATTTCAGCAGGCAATTCTTAAAAGGCATAATTTTGTTTAAAATAACAAGCCCTCTGTGTCATTAGGTTCTGAGTTCAAGTTCCACTCCAGAGTTTGAGCACAAAAACCAAGGCTGGCATTTTAGTGCAACACTGAGGGAATACTGTACTGTGGAGATGCCATCATTCCGATGAGACATTAAACCGAGGCCCCATCTGCTTGCTTGGAACCATTTTGAAGAAGAGCAGGGGAGTTACCCCTGAAGTCTTTCAGGAGTTTAAGCTTTCGCTTAGATGCTTCATCCTTCTACGCTTGCAAGGGTTTTCTCTGGCATGGCTTCTACTTTCTTTGTAGCTTCAAGCTCATTTCAAATATATGGTAAAGATGTGCCATGCACTCACTGGTTTTAGAACAATAAAGCAATCCTTTACTTTAGCAGTGAAAGAGAGGGAGAGAGTTCCTTCTTAGTTCAAGGCCTAATCACTTCTGCCCAGCTCTCTCAGAAGCATTCCACAGGAACCAATCACTGACTGTTATCAGCCAGACCACTGTCCCTGGCCAACCCACAGCCAACTGAAACAACTTCCTCCAAAACTGGTCCTTAATATTTCCTCGGTGCTGACAAGTCTGCATTCCCCTCTCCAAAAGACACACTGTCCTGTGTGCCTCAGCTTAAGTCCACAGTTTAAAGGCACATTCCGATTATAAGTCCACAGACTAGAAATAATTAAATAAAAGCAAAGAAATAGGAACAAAGGGAAATCGAACGGAATGATTCTAACAAATGTATTTATTAGAAAGTGTCATTTTTCCAAGTCGTGTACAAATGGCAAATATTATATTGTTATTTCTAGTGTAATTACTAGACTTAAGTAACAAATGAAAAATTGCACCTCTATGAATTTAAAATTCTTGTGTCAGCTGAAGTTATTTGCTTACAATAGTTCATTATTGCATTGCTATTTTTGCACTTCACCTGATCTTTCAGCTGGCTCCATCTTTCCTTTTGCATGGATCTTGCACAGGTAAGATCCTCTGGCCTTGAGACTAGTTTTAACTGACGATTTAGCTTGCCAGCCAATGTTGCATTTTGCCTTGTCTTAATATCTCTGGATTTCATCACTTGCAGGACAAAACCAAATGGATTCCAGTGTGATGTGCAGTCGACCTGACGCCACAACCTGTGACAAATCCACGCTTTGTTTCAACCTTCACATTGAACAGAGTACTAATCTCAGGGGTTGGATGTCATGCTTGTCAATGTGAAATAATAAATCAGTGCATAGAAGAAAGTTTAAAAAAAACCAAATCGAAGATCAGAGTTTAAGATAAGATAGTAGTCTGGCAGAAAACTGCCTTTCAAATCCGTCTGTAAGAGTTGCATCTTACTAACTGAATCATTTATGCAAGATTATTTTAGACTATGAACTTCAACAAGTGTCCAAAGTTAGATCAATATTACAGATATTACTTCTTTCTATTTTATGTATTCACACTGACTAAACCTTCCTTTGCAAACAAGTTACTTATATTATAATTCAGTGAATGTTGTGGTACGCAGAAATAATGCAATAGTTATTTGCAAATCACTGTTTTTATGACTGTGATGAATGGTTATTGTACCCTTAACACCATGTAGGTGATGCCCCTTTAAGACCGGGTTTGGAACCCTTAGGGACACCGCCTCCGGCTCCACCCACCAGGGAGCCGTATATAAGGTGACACCCTGTAGGCGGCACTCAGTAAGCACACGTCTCTGTAGCTGGCTAGTTCTCTGCTTATTAAAACCTTCATTTACCACTCCACACTCTCGTGTTGTTATTGAGGGTACTACAATGACTTTGAAAAAGCATTAAAACTATGTTTAATGACTCTCTGGTACATTCACTGTGTGCCAATAGATGATATTAATTTTATAGGATGTGATTTAAACACTGACATTCTTATTTGATCAGTTGCCCTGCTATTTTGAATAGATGCTGATTATCCAGATGCTACAAACAAATAAAAGTGAAGTCGTCATAGTCCCAGATGACCATAGGCTGCTTTCCCCTTTGAGCAGGAAAGTTGACTGGTGGTGATTTCACCTGAGGATCAGTGCACCTCAGGCGAGGGGCAAGGTTGACAGGGCAGGACTTCATGAATAACCTCAGCTGGTACGGGAATTGAACTTACACTGCTGGCCTTGCTCTGCATCATGAGCCATCTGTCCCGCCAACAAATAAATGCATATCAAAAGAATACCAGTTCCATCTGTGGATTTCAAATTAATAGATAATCTGGCAATTACTTTTGATCATTAATACTGAAACAGACAATAAGCATCAAATAATTGTCACGTTTCTGAATATATTTTGTGGTAGCTGAAAAGTTACATTTTTCTTAGCATCAGTTGTGCCAACACTTTCTCGCAATGGAAGTTGCTTAAAAGTGGCATTTGAGCTTTATATACATGCATTGTTTTACTTGTTGAAAATAAAGGAGTTATTATTGATTTATAATTTGAATATCTTGTCCTTTATTTGCATGTTTGTTTTACTAATAAAAGAGATAGTATTAAAGGCTGATTTTCATAGATACTAAAAGGGTTCAACAAGTATGTGTTATAATCAGGCCCTGCATTCTCAACCTTGCCCCTCACCTGACCCTCAGGTTAAATCACACCAGTCAGCTCTCAAAGGGGAGAGCAGCCTATGGTCCTCTGGGACTATGGTGACATTTACATTATCATATAACATTTCTTGAAAGAGAAAAATATTTGATTAATGTGCCATCAATACCTTTTTTAAATGTTTGACATAGGTTGAGCCAAATCTGCAATATGTTTGTTATAACCCGTACCGGTCTTACGCGGTAGGGGTATCCTCTACCCCGTGAAGCTTGCGGAATATGAGCTCACCCGATAAGGGGACAAGGTACTCTTAACTAAGTCAATGTGCTTTTGTATAAATACAGGCTGGTTTAGCTCAATGGGCTAGATAGCTGGTTTGTGATGCAGAACAAGGCCAGCAGCACGGGTTCAATTCCCGTACCAGCTTACCTGAACAGGTGCCGGAATGTGGCGACTAGGGGCTTTTCACAGTAACTCCGTACTTGTGACAATAAAAGGTTATTATAATATTATTATTATTAGAGTCGGCCAGTCAGGCACCGACTAGAGAAGACCCAGGAAGGAACTAATGGGGCTGAATGAAGTAGTAAATGTGTTCAATAAAAGTAAGTTTTGTTTTGCTCTACAACTCGCTGTGGACTCCTTTCGTTGCCCCTTTCAAAAATGTTATATGGCAGTTTTGCAACGAAGGAGTTGAAATTACAAACTGAAAATCAAATTGTGAAAAGTTTAATATCGTTCCCTCAAATCCATGATGTATTACTTCCTCGGAAAGTGCACAAGAATATATTATTACCCTTTAGCATGTGGAGAAGCAATTGTGATTTCTTTCTGTATGATGTTCTTTACCAGAATTGGTAAAATTGTGAGATTTAAGTTACAATTGAATCAAATGATTTGAAAATGAAATTTGTGCCGAGATTTAATATCAATGACATTTGGGCTCTGGGTTTGATACAGGAGATTATCATAGACAACATATTACAGTGCGGTCACGTAATTGCAAAGTGAAAATATAGATAAGCGATGAAAGTCAGACGTACTACCCTCCGAGTAGTCGGATTGTGCCTGGAGGGACAAGAGCTGGACTTTGTTACAGGTAGATAATGGGCCTACACCTACCAAAGGCTGTAGCCACAGGGAAGAAAGCCATACCAGATAATGCTAGATAAAAGTAATTGATCACAGATTATAAGGTTACATTCAGAGTATAAATTATCATGAGAATATTTTGGTCTAGACTTTAAGACTACAGTTTGACATAAAATGTGCTCTGCTATGGAGGTTCTTTGGACGAGGAAACAGGAAAATTATATAGTACTATGTGCTTGTTCTTTGTCTTCCAAACCAATTATTTACTTTTATCTTTATCGACAAATTATATTCAGTATCACACCATTAAAGTAGGGTTCAACTAAAGTAGCTACGAGGCAGAAGTGTAAATACTCTTGGTTTCTTGACCTATTCAAAATTGAAAATGTCGGTATAGTTTGAATTCATTTGATCTTAGCATTGAAAAGTATAAAAATAAAATAAATTTTACAGTGTTAAAGAAGACAACATAAAGTAGTAAAATTCAATATATCCTATACAGGGAAACACTTTAGGTGATGTAATAGCTTAAAAACTTTTCCATAATGTGTATTAGCATATTTAATGTTGTCTTGTATTTTCTGGATATTCAACAACTTTTCTGGATTTTAAACTGATTCCTGAACATTTCTCGTGTGCATTCATGTTATTCACATCATACAATATTTGACTTTCAAAAGACTAAATTGGTAAGCATTTTCAGTTGCACATGAAGTCGCCATCTGTTGTTATCAGTAACATTTTATCCAATTTTCTCTCCAATACACTATCAAATGAAAAGCATCATAGTTATGATTTTTTTCTAAATTGATGTTTCTGCCGATCGATTGCCAGGTCCCCTATCATTCCACGGAAATTTCCGCTCTGTCTGTGGTCTTTATTGACTGTTTTCTCCCTTTTCTCTACTTTTTGTTGGTTTTTCTGTCTGCTGTCATTCCGAGCTTTTTGGCTCTCAGCTGCATGCTTTCTCAGCTTTATCATATTCTAATGTTACGCAATTCAAAGCAATCACGACTGAGTTTCAGCTGTTTTCTCCATCATTGCACACATTTTGAGTCCAATACTAAGGTAATCAAAGTAAGACTTCATAATCCTTTTGCATCCTAGTGGCGGAATTAATGAGAGGTTAATATAAAAAACATTTTTTTTTTTCGGGTATTTGTAGTTTTTATAATAATAACAATAACAGCAACAGAAACATGGTTTCCATCCCTAACGCGTTCTTCGCACCCCCAACAATGAAACAATAGCCTAACCCCCCCCAGATTTCTGCTTCTGCTGATATTTTAATTTTCTCTGAGAAAGTCGACGAACGGTTGCCACCTCCGGACGGACACTAACATTGACCCTCTTAAGGCGAACTTTATTTTCTCGAGACTGAGAAACCCAGCAATGTCACTAACCCAGGTCTCTAATTTCGGTGGCTACGAGTCCCTCCACATTAACAGTATCCGTCTCCGGGCTACCAGGAAGGCAAAGGCCAAAATGTCAGCCTCTCTCGTTCCCTGGACACCCGGCTCTTCCGACACTCCAAAGATCGCCACCTCTGGACTCGGCACCACCTGTGTTTTAAGTATCGTGGACATAGCATTAGGAAAACCCTGCCAAAACCCTCCAAGCTTCGGACATGCCCAAAACATATGGACATGGTTTGCTGGACCTCCCGCGCACCTCGCACACCTGTCCTCTACCCCAAAGAACTTGCTCAGTACAAAGGCTAATATAATGAAGGTTGTGGCAGGCTTCTATACGCTGCATGTTCAGTTTCTTCTGATCATGGACTGGTGCAAAATACCATAATGTAGATATTACTGTTGTGGTGATATAATGAATAGATTCAAATCAAATTCATCTCTTTTGATAGAAACATATTCACCCACTAAAAATATATGATTAATGGAGCAGTGGGAGGAATTTGGTACAGACTTATTTAGCATTCTTGTGGTAACACCAATTGTAATTTATTGCATTTGTTTAAAATAAGAGATTCTTGCGGTTTGTATTGTTATTTTCCTGTGCGACTCTGTATTTAAGCCAGAAGTTCATACTCAATGAACACCATTCCATGCTCTTTCAATGAGAGGTAAGTGTGACCTATGCCTGTATTTGCATGAAAAGCATTGTGGCCCAGCACACCAAGGTCGTCTTACTAGCAGCCTTTAGTTAAAAACACCTGATAAGTTGTTTCTGACAGTGGCAGATGTGATGAACTGACAGGTGGTCCTGGAATTTGCAGGTAATCATTCTACCCCTTGTGCCAATAGGCTGCCCACACCTGTTGCAAAAGTAGTTTACAAAACAAGTGTAAATCATATATCCGAAGAGGAAGTAACTTTAATAACAGGTTTGAAGGAATGAGTTAACTTATGCATCCGAGTACAATTAAGGAGTCTTGCCCTGTAACCAAAAAAGAAATCATGTTGGTTATATTAACATGTAGAGGTCAAGAAATATTGTGAAATAGTTTCCTAGAGGCTAGTAAGATTAATAAGGTTCTCTGGGGAAACAATCCTGTTCCAGTCAGTCTGGTTTTTCCAGCAATTAAATTAAATCACTCATTTCACAACCTGCTTCTCAATTGTAATAATAATAATCTTTATTGTCACAAGTAGGCTTACATTTACACTGCAATGAAGTTACTGTGAAAAGTCCATAGTCGCCACATTCCGACACCTGTTCGGGTACACAGAGGGAGAATTCAGAATATCCAAATGACCTAACAGCATGTCTTTCGGGACATGCCAGTTAGCTTAATCAATTCTGAATCAATTGACCAATGACCACTATGTACTCGTGCTGTGAAATAATCCACCTTCTCCTGTTGAAAAACATCCTTTACCTCTCAATCCTTGAAGACTACTTCGCCACCTACAACTTTCCTCTCAAAAGTTCTTCAACCTGCTCTTGTCTGTCAAATCTGTGCTCATCTTTACCACAGCTCCAAAGCCCGGAATCTCATCATAGCTGCTCTAACTTTGCCACCATAACATTGCTGGAAGTGCAGAAGAAATTGAAATATCCTGCACAGGACTTATGGGTTCGGAACGATGATCCCCCCCATGGTCCTTGAGGAGTATGAGCTCCCTTGTTGTATAAAAGGTCGGCCTAAGGCCGAGAGATCAGAGAGGAATCCGGTAAGGATGTATAGGGCCGTGTACATATCGTATTGTAAGTAAAACTAAGTTTCTTTATTTTATTCAGTGTGGACTCCCCGTGTCCTCATTAAACTGGCGATGAGGAGTAAACTGGTTTGCTGTCGATGATGCAACCTACTCGGCTGAGCCACCTCCCCGATTTTCTGGATCCAGGTTGGATCCTCTTATTTCACCATACCTCTATTTGGGCGGTTAGATGCATTTGGTGCCATTGTTGAAGACTGGAACCAGTACGCAGAGAGGATGCCAACAACATTACAGAGAATGAGCGGCAGATGGTCATACTGTTGATGGCCTGTGGAGCATACACATTTGGGATGATCCGTAGTCTCATGTACCCGGCAGCACCTGATACTCAATCGTTAGACAAACCCGTTGTACTTGTGGCAGAGCATGGTAGCATAGTGGTTAGCACTGTGGCTTCACAGCGCCAGGGTCCCAGGTTCGATTCCCTGCTGGGTCACTGTCTGTGCGGAGTCTGCACATTCTCCCCGTGTCTGCATGGGTTTCCTCCGGGTGCTCCGGTTTCCTCCCACAGTCCAAAGACGTGCAGATTAGGTGGATTGGCCATGCTAAATTGCCCTTAATGCCCCAAAAGGTTAGGAGGGGTTATTGGATCAGGGGGATAGGGTGGAAGTGAGGGTTTAAGTGGGTCGGTGCAGACACGATGGGCCGAATGGCCTCCTTCTGCACTGTATGTTCTATGTTAACACTTTAACCTGACCCCACTGTAATGATATGTATAATCTAAGGAGAGAAAATGGTTAACAAGATGATGTTCATGCATATCAACACTAGATAGCATCACTGAGTAATCTTAGAAAAGACTGCGTCTCTAGGCATTCTGGGAGAAGCTGTTGGAGAAGTTGATGAAGAAGGATAGTGTGCGGTTGAGTTAGAGTGTAGGTTATATTAGTGAGAGATAATTAACTACTGTAACATAGATTCAATACTGTTATTTTGTTAGTTGTTACTCAATAGAGTGTGCGAACCATTTCAAGTAGTGTAAAATAAACTAGCTTTGATTTAAACATATAGCTTTATGTTCTTTGTAAACAATACAACTTTGGCTATCTTGGAAAACAATACAAGGAACATAACATGGTACCAGGAAATTACTGAAGTAATTTCGCTAGAAATTAGATAGAATCTAGAAGAAAGAAAGCCAGCACGCGCTCAGACTTCGACGGCAAGACTGCTTCCAGACTTGTTACTTCAACGCACACAGACAAGTCCAGACCTAATGGAGAAACTGCAAACAGTTCCGGAGTTCTGGTAAAATTGATGTAAATTGGAAAATATTTAAGCAGCAATTTCAATTATACCTCTCTGCCTCAGATGTAGATAATGCTAGTAATAACAGAAAACTCATGTTATTTTTACCAATGGCTGAACCACAGGCTACACAGGCTATTGAACTACATAACTCTTTCCAATTCTCCATGGAAGATGACAAAAATAAATTTGGTATAGTTATTGACAAATTTGATCTTCATTGCAAAGCTCAAATTAATGAAATGTATGAACGGTTTGTCTTTAAAACAAAAGTGCAGAAAGATGGAGAATCCATAGATTGCTTCATTACTGATTTAAGATTAAAGTCACAAACCTGTAATTTCTTGATTTTGTCAGACCCAATGATCAGGGATCAAATTGTTTTTGGCATCAAAGATGAGAAGCTCAGAGAATGTTTATTAAGGCAAAAAGAATTCAAATTGGAAGATACAATTGAAATGTGTAGAGCAAATGAAATATCAAAAAAATCAGTATTCAGAAATGTTGATTAAAGAAAAGGGCGCGAAAATGCACCTCGAGGCTGACTGAGTTGATACTGTGGCACAGTTGAGAAAAATGCGCATTTTGGATGGCAACTGGATTGTGCATGTACATAATGCATCTACACATGTGCACTTCAACAAACTACACGACTTGGATGAAGCCCGTTCTACGCATGCGCGCAACCAATTTGCGCATGACGAAAGCAACGTTACAAGAACATAATATAAGAACATAAGAACTAGGAGCAGGAGTAGGCTATTTGGCCCTTTGAGTCTACTCCGCCATTCAATGAGATCATGGCTGATCTTTTGTGGATTCAGCTCCACATTTCCACCCAAACACCATAACCCTTTATTCCTTTATTCTTAAAAAACTATCCGTCTTTATCTTGAAAACATTTAATGAAGGAGCCTCAAATGCTTCACTGGGCAGGGAATTTCTTAGATTCACAACCCTTTGGGTGAAGAAGTTCCTCCTAAACTCAATCCTAAATCTACTTCCCCTTATTTTGAGGCTATGCCCCCTAGTTCTGCTTTCACACGCCAGTGGAAACAACCTCCCCACATCTATCCTTTCTATTCCTTTCATAATTTTATATGTTTCTATAAGATCCCCCCACATCCTTCTAAATTCCAACGAGTACGGTCCCAGTCTACTCAACCTCTCCTCGTAATCCAACACCCTCAACTCTGGGATTAACCTAGTGAATCTCCTCTGCACACCCTCCAATGCAAGTACGTCCTTTCTCAAGTAAGGAGACCAAAACTGAACACAATACTCCAGGCGTGGCCTCACTGACACCTTATACAGTTGCAGGATAACCTCCCTAGTCTCAAACTCCATCCCTCTAGCAATGAAGGACACAATTCCATTTGCCTTCTAAATCACCTGTTGCACCTGTAAACCAACTTTTTGCGACTCATGCACTAGGACACCCAGGTCCCTCTGCACAGCAGCATGTTTTAATATCTTATAATTTAAATAATAATCCCTTTTGCTGTTATTCCTGCTAAAATGGATAACCACACATTTGTCAACATTGTATTCCATCTGCCAGACCCTAGCCCATTCACTTAAACTTTCCAAATCCCTCTGCAGACTTCCAGTTTCCTCTGCACTTTTTGCTTTACCACTCATCTTAGTGTCGTCTGCAAACTTGGACACATTGCACTTGGGCCCCAACTCCAAATCATCTATGTAAATTGTGAACAATTGTGGACCCAACATTGATCCCTGAGGGACACCACTAGCTACTGAATGCCAACCAGAGAAACACCCATTAATCCCCACTCTTTGCTTTCTATTAATTAACCAATCCTCTATCCATGCTACTACTTTACCCTTAACACCATGCATCTATCTTATGCAGCAACCTTTTGTGTGGCACCTTGTCAAAAGCTTTCTGGAAATCCAGACATACCGCATTCATTGGCTCCCATTGTCTAATGCACTGGCAATGTCCTCAAAAAGTTCCACTAAATTAATTAGACACAAGCTGCCCTTTATGAACCCATGCTGCGTCTGTCCAATGGGACAATTTCCATCCAGATGCCTCACTATTTCTTCCTTGATGATAGATTCCAGTATCTTCCCTACTACCAAAGTAAAGCTAACTGGCCTATAATTGCCCGCTTTCTGCCTACCCCCTTTTGTAACAATGATGTCACGTTTGCTAATTTCCAATCCGTTGGGACCACCCCAGAGTCTAGTGAATTTTGGTAAATAATCACGAGTGCATTTGCAATTTCCCTAGCCATCTCTTTTAGTACTCTGGGATGCATTCCATCAGGGCCATTAGCCCCATTAGCTTGTCCATCACTACTTAGTGATAACAATCGTCTCAAGGTCCTCACCTCATTTTCATCAGTCACTGGCATGTTATTTGTGTCTTCCACTGTGAAGACGGACCCAAAAAACTTGTTCAGTTCCTCAGCCATTTCCTCATCTCCCATTATTAAATCTCCCTGCTCATCCTCTAAAGGACCAATGTTTACCGTAGCCACTCTTTTTTGTTTTATATATTTGTAGAAATGTTCACTATATTTCTATATTCTGAGCAAGTTTACTCTCATAATCTATCTTACTCTTCTTTGTAGCTTTTTTAGTAGCTTTCTGTTGCTCTCTAAAGATTTCCCAATCCTCTAGTCTCCCATTAATTTTTGCCACTTTGTATGCTTTTTCCTTCAATTTGACACTCTCCCTTATTTCCTTAGATATCTACGGTTGATTTTCCCTCTTTCTACCGTCCTTCCTTTTTGACGTGTGGACGTTGTGGACACGCCCACCCACATAAAAGATGCCCAGCACATGGAAAAATTTGCAACAAATGTGGCAAACTGAATCACTTTGCTGTTCAATGCAGAACTGCATTAAAAGAGAGACACTTTAAAACTTCAAATTTAATGAAGAAACACATGAATGTTCAGAGTGTTAATTCAAGTGCAGCCACCTCCAAAATGGATAACCCTAATGTTATTATAGATGCTTATTGTCTTGAAGATTCTTTCTTTGTGGGAATTGTTGAGAAGTTCCAGACAACTGTAAGGAACACTTCCTATCCACAGATAATGCATCCCATACAATCGATTAACACAGAATCTGAATGGAACACTCCATTACAAGTCAATAGTCCTGTGATTGTGTTGAAATTGGACACTGAAGCATCTTCAAATTTAATAACTACTCATGATTTATCACAACTTTATCAAAGTCCGAAGATTCAGAAAACTGACTGCCAGTTACGTGACTACAATGGTAACACGATTATTTTTTTAGGGTCATATTTTCTCTTAGTTACGAACAACGACACTGTGATATCCTTGCAGTTCCAGATTGTTGAAGCCAAATGATATTCACTATTAGGTGCACAAGCCTGTCAAGACTTACATCTTGCAAAACTAATCTACAGCACCAGCAAACCTCTTCCACCTGTGCAGGGAGATATTGAAAACATCCTCACTAAATTTCCTCAGGTATTTGAAGATATGGGTACTTTTCCTATCCAATACAAAATCCAACTAAAAGCGAATACTAAACCAGTGGTACACTCTCCAAGAAGAGTTCCTGCTCCGTTACGTGGCCGTCTCAAGCAAGAACTGGAACACATGAAGCACCTTGGAATCATTTCCAAGATCACAAAACCGACAGATTGGGTCAGCTCGATGGTGTGCGGTAAAAAACCCAATGGTGACCACAGGATTTGTATTGATCCAAAGGATCTGAATATGAACATCAGACGTGAACACTGTCCAATACCGAAACGTGAAGAGATAACGAGTGAGATGGCTAATGCCAAGATATTTTCTAAACTAGATGTTTTCAGAGGTTTTTGGCAAATGCAAGTGGATGACACAAGCAAAGAATTATGTACATTCAACACACCATTTGGTCGTTACTGTTTTAACAGAACGCTATTTGGCATAATCTCAGCATCTGAGATATTCCATCGTGTTTTGAAACAAATGACAGAAGTCGTAGATGGAGTTTGTGTGTATGTTGATGACATCACCATATGGTCATCTACTTGTGAAGAACACAATGCAAGACTACTGCAAGTGTAACAGGGAATACACAAATACGTATTGAAGCTCAGTCGATCTAAGTTCAACTTTGGTATCTCAACTTTAAAATGTCTGGGTGACCGAATCTCAGAACATGGTGTGCAACCAGATAATGATACGATTGCTGCCATTCAGAAGATGACAATCCCAGAAGACAAAAAAGCAGTTCTGAGATTCCTTGGTATAGTGAATTTCCTAGGAAAATTCATCGCCAACTTTGTTTCACGAACAACTGCCTTGCGTAACCTCATTAAGAGGAACACATTATTTTTGTGGACTGCAGATCACAAAAGGAATGGTTAGATGTCAATTCAGCATTGACTACCACACCTGTCCTTTACTTCTTTGACCCTGGGCGAGAAACAAAGATTTCCACAGATGGGAGTCAAAATGGGATTGGAGCAGTTCTCCTTCAAAGTAATGATGATGCTTCTTGGAGACCCATTGCACATGCATCTAGATCTATGACTGCAACAGAGCAACGGTACACTCAGATCGAGAAAGAGTGTTTTGGTTTGCTTATGGGAATACAGAAATTCTATGACTATGTATATGGACTTCCAATGTTCGTGGTTGAAACAGATCAATGACCATTCGTTCATAACATAAAGAAAGATTTGAATGAAATAACTCCAAGACTGCAATAAATAATCATGAAACTAAGAAGGTACGATTTTCAACTGGTCTACACTCCAGGTAAAGATCTTGGGCGGGATTCTCCCCTACCCGGCGGGGCGGGGAGTCCCGGAGGGACGGAGTGGCGTGAACCATTCCGGCGTCGAGCCGCCCCAAAGGTGCAGAATCCTCCACACCTTTAGGGGCTAGGCCCGCACCTTTCGGGGCTAAGCCTGCCACGGAGTGGTTGGCGCCCCGCCGGCTGGCGCGAGTCCACGCATGCGTGGGAGTGTCAGCGGCTGCTGACGTCATCCCCGCGAATGCGCAGGGGGGGGGTTCACCTACGCGTGAACCCCCTGGCGGAGGCTGATGGTTGGCACGTAGCAAAAGAATGCCCCCACGGCACAGGCCCACTGTGGGCCCCGATTGCAGGCCAGGCCACCGTGGGGGCACCCCCTGGGGCCAGATCGCCCACGCCCTCTCGAGGACCCCAGAGCCCACCCGCGTCGCCAGGTCCCGCTGGTAAGGGACCTGGTTCAATTTACGCCGGTGGGACTGGCATAGAAGCAGTGGGACTTCGGCCCATCGCGGGACGGAGAATCGCTGGTGGGGGGCCTGGGGGGGGGGGGTGGCCCGCCGACGGGCGCGGTTAGATTCCCACCCCCGCCGAATCTCCGGTGCCAGAGAATTTGTCGGCCGGCGGGGTGGGGATTCACGCCGCCCCCCGGCGATTCTCCGACCCGGCGGGGAGTCGGAGAATCCCGCCCCTGATCATTGCCGATGCATTATCGCATGCGACAGAAACAGATATACAACAACCAGAGATAGTTCAACTAATAGAAGCTCAAGTAGAACTTCTAGATGAAAATTTTCCTGTATCTGATGAAAAACTCAAGCTCATCAGAACGGAGACTGAAATAGATGTCATATTACGAGTAATCAGCCATATGAAAAATGGTTGGCCGATCGTTGCCCTGGCAACCTTTAATCCCCCCCCCCCCCCCCCACCGTTGCTCCCCAAGGAAGGTGGGGGGATCGAGTGAGTACGCAGCCGCCGCGCGTGTTTCACGACCGGCCATACCACATTAGTTCCACGCCGTCGGGAACTCGGCCGGTCGGGTGCAGAGTATCGCTGGGAGGGCCCTTGGAAATGGCCCCCCAGCCGCACGGCGTAATTCGCGTACGAGCGAATCTCCAGGACCCGGAGAATAGCCAGAGTGGCGCAAGGCCCGATTCCGTTCGGAACTTCGATTCTCCGTCCCCGCGCCAAACGCAATTTCGGTGCGGGGCTGCGGAGAATCCAGCCCTACGACTTTGGCTGTCTTAGAGAACAATACAAGGGACATAACACCCGCCAGTGATTATTCAAAGATATCGGTTTAATACAGCAGAGAGATCCCCCGGTGAGTCCATCACTGAATTTGTATCACAGCTACGCATCACTGACACCAGGGTTGATTCAATATTACACCTACCACGTGGATTGCAGCAACTGGTTAGCCAGTCTGGGTAGCTATAGTAGGATTAGCTGTAGTGTCGAACCCGAGTAATAGAAGTGTAAATAGATTAGTGAACGTGTTGAAGTTATCTTCACGTCTGAACCTTTGTCAAGTGCACCACAAGGAAGCCGCTTATGTTACACCTACAACATAACAAATCATGGTTCCAGGACTGAACTGTTTCAATCCAGATAGCCATACCTCAGCGTACAGTGACAGCCAGCAACGATACCCAGGCAGGATATTCAAAATCCGGGTTCCGCAGCAGCTCCAGTGCCATGGCGATCTCTACGAAAACTGGCGGGCATTCTGGCAAAAGCTTGAAATCTTCCTGGTGGCAGCCGAACTAGAAGAAGTGGCCGATCCTGAAAAAACAGAGCTTCTCCTCACCATCGCTGGTGCCAGAGCAGAAGAAATCTTGAAAAAATTCAAGTTCTCCAAGGGGCAAAACAGGAGCAACTTCCAGACAGTCCTGGACAAATTCGGCAAATACTGTGAGGAAAACACACTTCAACCAGTATGAAAAGGTAAGAGAAGTGCGAGTACTCACCTCGAGGCTGAGATCCCGGAGCTGAGAACGATTTTGGTCGGCGGCCATCTTGCCAAAGGGACTGCACTTGCACAGTTGCGCGAGAAGCGCACAGAACGGGAAGGTCTGTTTGCGCATGCGCGAGATGCTGCTCATGCCCAATCACGAAAACGGCCATCGGTTAAGAAACAGCGATCTGCGCATGCGCAATCGCTTCCTACGCACTATGTCACACGTGTCATGAAGTCAGAGGCCCCGGAGCACACCCATTTAAAGGGGAAACGTCCCAAATCAAAGAAAAAATCTTTTAAAGCCGTAAAGCAACCTTCCTTCACCTGGAATGACAGCACAATGCCTCAAATTGAACCAGGAAATGAAATTAACCTCCAAAGAACCCTGCAACAAGCAATTACCTACGCCCAAACCGAGGATTCTAACCTTGAGTACTTCGATACCGACCTTTACATTTTCTCTGGACCTCGTGAGCCCAATGTCAGTTCCGACGCAAATACTGATGATATGGTCCTAGAGGACTACGACTCGGACGAATCTTTCATCTTGGGAGACTACCCCAGTACCAAATCCGAACCGCAACTAGATGTGTTGCACATTGGCGACCCCCGTATTGAATCCGACGCAGACGCGGATTCGTTCTTCGGATTTGAGGATCTTCAGCCCAGCAGATATGACATCCCAACTCGTGGGTGCAGGATGATGCTGCAGCCTGAAACCACGAGACAGAAAGCGGTACAAGCCCACAGAGAGGGGCCTGCTGCCACACAGAGCGTGGTCCACGCTCTGCTCAGGGTTCCCGACTCTACGAAAGAAGACACGCAAGACTCCAAACCACAGTCCTTGCACGAACAAGAAGTGACTCCAGTGTCACAAGCCTCTACAGTGAACTTGTGGACAGACTCCACGATAGAAGAAATGCAAGACTCCACACCGCAGTCCTTGCATGAACAAGAAGTGACTCAGGTGTCACAGGCCTCTGCAGCGAGCTCGTGGACAGCCTCCACGATAGAAGCAACGCAAGACTCCGACACGCAGTCCTTGCAGGAACAAGACCATGAGGGTCTAGCAACCTCCTCTGACCAACTAGCGGCAGACGATGCAATTCTGCCATGCTCCAGTAAACAGCAAGAAGACTATGACAGTCTACCACGCTCCAGTGCACAGCAGGACGACCATGACGGTCCATCATGCTACAGTGAAGAACAAAGCGACGATGACAGTCCAAGCCCAAATGAAGGACAACAGCAAGACAATGACAGTCCACCCACATTGTTTGCACCACCTGATGAAGACTCTGACAATTTACCCAACCCAAGTGAACAACAAGCAGCTACTGAGGCTCTACCCACTGTATGTGAGACGAGTGACGACAGCATCCCACTTCCCATGCAAGATGTGCAAAGTGACAGACCTCAGCTAGTGTGCACAGAGGCACTCGACGATCACTGTGAGACCACTGGTGACTCCGGTGACACCATGATACTTCCACCCTCATTCGCTCGAACCTCTCCACAAGTCAATGCATTCCTGCATGTTTCGACTCCAGACGTGCAGCTTCAAGAAATCACAGCTGACTCCAGTGAACCTGCTAAGACTCCAGACGGGGAGCATCAACAAATCAACCCTGACTCAGTTAAAACAGACCACACTCCAGATGGGGAGCAACCAAACGACGACTCTGATTCACGTAAGCCGGACTTTACTCCAGACAGAGAGTGCCACAACCTCAGTGATGGCACGCTCAGGGTGACAGCAGATGCCACAACGACAGGAGATGGATCACTTAACAATTACACTGGGTCAGTAATAACAAGCAGTGGCTACAGTCCAAGAGGAATACACCAATATTCACGACAGCTATATCCTCACAGTTGTTCCACACCGATAGTGCGGCCAATGACAGCTCATGCTGGACAAACCCAGTATTCAGGCATGCAGCAGCCAGCAGTCTATGCAGCATATTCTCAAACAGGCCAGCACTACGGATTGCCCACTAATGGAATCAAGACCGAAGGAGGACTACCGCAAGCGCAATCTGCACTACAGACTGAATGCCCAGGATTTGCTGCACACCAGCCTGGCCAGACGGCATATTCATATCAGATGCAAGGTTCTAGTTTCACACCATCACCAGGTATTTATGCGAGCAGCAATTCTGTTTCCAATTCGACAAGCTTCAACGGTTCTCAGGAGGATCACCCTTCCAGCACAGCACGTGACCAGAACCAGTATGTACAGTCTTATCCAACTTCAACATATGGCACATCCATGATCTCGAATGATACTGTTGATGGTACCTCTTCAACGTCAACACCTTATCAGCTACAAGATGCCATCCGACAGCAGCATCACAAACATCGGAAAAAGAAAAGGACTGCAAATCAGACAGCGAAGTGATTTGACCACTTCTTGGTTCCTGTGGCACAGGGACGTTGATGGCGTTCATAACCAAGAGAGACATTTGACCGTGATAATTGATGGGTTTTGGACTCACACAAATGATTTGGATTTATTGTTTAATCACTGTTCCCATGACTTGTATATATCTTAACCTATCTGCCTGTTTTTTGTTCAATTTTCTCAAAGTGTGCAGAAAATATGTAACATATAAAAAAAGGGTGGATGTGGTGATGTGCACCAATGTAAATACATGTAGACTAGCTAGACACTAGAGGGAGCACCAGAAACATCACACACACACACTCAACCAATAGATCAGTTAGATAAGATGCAACCAATGGACATTCACGGTACACAAGGAGGTGACACGACCACAGGGGGGCATTACACCAACCCATATATAAAGGACACCACACACATGATTTGGCTCTTTCCAGTGGAGACAGTCAGTGAGTAGAGACACAGGGTTGATTCAATATTACACCCACCACATGGATTGCAGCAACTGATTAATCAGTCTGGGTAGCTATAGTAGGATCAGCAGTAGTGTCGACCCGAGTAATAGAAGTGTAAATAGTTTAATAAACGTGTTGAAGTTATCTCCACGTCTGAACCTTCCTTTGTCAAGTGCACCACAAGGAAGCCGCTTATGTTACACCTACAATATAACAAATCACACCCTGTCACCGAGAAAATCAGAGCCATCAAAATGGCCTCCACCCTACGTGATGCCACAGAGATTCGCTCTTTTCTTGGACTGGCCAATTACTATGAGCAATTCATTCCAATTCTGGCGACCGTCCTGGCTCCCCTTCACTTGCTCCTCAAAAAGCTCCAGCCTTGGGAATGGAGCAAGGCACAGGATGAGGCATTTATGAAGGTGAATCGGTGGTTGTACCTCTTCGGGGATGTTGTTGTATTTCGATCCTTCAAAACCATTATTTGTCGCGTGCGATGCATCGCCATATGGGATTGAGGCAGTCCTCTCTCGTCGGATGAGCGATGCCCGTAAACATCCTTTGCCTCATGGACACTGGCTGTGGCTGAGAGAAAATATGCCCAAATCAAAAAAAAGGTCTGGTGGTCATATTTGGTGTAAAGCAGTTTCATCAGAAGGTCGATGGCCACCATTTCTTTATTATCATAGAGCACAAGCCATTGCTGGGCCTCTTTCGCGAAGACAAGGCGATCCTGCCAATTACTTCCGTGAGGAATCAGTGCTGGGTTTGTTATTGGCTGCTTATCAATACTATTTCAAGCTCCACCCAGGGACCAACATTGCGCATGCTGAGCTGTCTTTCCCTGCAGACTGAATCCGCAAACCCCCCTACGGCGGACAAAGTGGTCACAGTCCTGAAATTTATGGGCTCCTTGCCTGTCATTGCATTGTATATACGTGACTGGACGCAAACTGACCCTGTACTTGCCAAAGTGTGACATCTGGTGCTCTATGGTGGCTAGCATCGACATTTACCATGTTGCTTTATTATATTGCTACTTCTGGAAGCATGTTATATTACTGAGTTTAAAGTAATATATGTCGTTACTAACTGTAGATGATGTTGAAGAACACTCGAGTATTCAAAGTAAACTGAAAGAATTTATTAAGTAACGATAAAACTATAAATGAGTCAACACTTTACTGAACTAACTCTAGCAATAAAGTAAGGATAACTAACTGTACAAACTGTATGTAAGATACATGTGGTGGCTAGGCTGAGATCTCTCTGCCACACTGCTGTTCTCTGGTAACTCCTGCTGGAAAGAAAGCTAGAGCTTCTGGGAACTCAGTTATATAGTGGATCAAGTAATGCCCTCTAGTGGTAGTGTTACAGCTAGGTGTTGTGATTAACCCTTTAGTTACATGTCTGTCTACATATCATTACACAGGGGAATTGAAGGTATTCTCCTCAAAATACTAGGAACTGACCGTGGAAGCTGATATCCTCCTGTGGGGCACGAGGGTTGTTGTTCCGGTGAAGGGCCAGGCCATCGTGCTGAAGAGCCATCACAATGGGCACCCGGGAGTGTCCAAAATGAAGATGCTGGTTAGAAGCTATGTCTGGTGGCTGGGTTTGAAGATGGATATCGAGAAGTTGGCCCAACAGTGCACCATCTGTCAAGAGTACCAGAAGCTCCCTGTGGCAGCACCCCAACATCCTTGGGAGTGGCTGGGGCACCCTTGGGTTCGCATGCACTCCAATTTCGCCAGTCTGTTCCTGGGTTTGATGTTTCTCATCCACAACTTGGCAATGATCACCTCCCACACATCTGCCGAGCTATTGCGCATTTTCTTTCCCACTCTTGGAATTCCTGAGGGACTTGTGACAGATGACGGGGTCTCCCTTACGAGTGAATAATTTGGTACTTTTGTAAAAAGCAACGGGATTCAGCATGTCCACACTGCCCCCCACAATCCGGCATCAAATGGCCTGGCAGAGAGGGCCATGCAGATTGTTAAACGGGGGTTAAAGAAGCAAACTTCATGCTTGATTCACACCAGGCTGGCAAGATTCTTGTTCTCATGCAGGACCACGCCACACGCAGTAACTGCGGTGGCCTCCGCTGAGATGTTAATAAGTCGTAGGCTTCGTACCCAACTGAGTTTGCTTCTGCCAGATATCACCGTGAAGGTGCGCTGTAACCAAGGTTTGCAAGTGCATTGCACAGTTCGATGTTGACCTCTTCGACACCTCGCACCTGACGACGTAGTGTTCATTCGTAACTTCAATGACGGTGCTCGCTGGCTCTCTGGAATTGTCGTTCGTCAAACAGGACCAGTCTCTTACCGAGTTCTGGTCCGGGGACAACTGATGAGATGTCATTTGAGTCACATTCGCTCACGGAGGTTGCTCTCTCTTGAGGTTCTTTGAAAGAAACCTGTCCTGGATCCTCAAGCTCCACTGCCCAACCAGCCTGCTGTGAAGCCTCAGTCTCTTTCAACGACGACATGCCTGATGTAGTATCTTCTGACTCTGAAATGGAGATGCAGACATCTGAGGTCTCGGACGTGGACTACATAGTTCAGCTGCCTCCTGTCGATTATCCACCATGATGTTCCTGCCAAAGACACGGTGACCAGTGAGGTATACACCGACTGATCCGGCGCAACAGGTACAGGACTATTTTCCGGAACCAAAGAGAGTCCGACATCCTCAACCTGCTCGTCCTTCACTTCGTAGGTTTTTGAGGGGTCTTTGGATTTGGGGGGGAGGAATATAGTATCCCGCATGGGATCTAAGATATGGGAATGATTTGTTGCTTTGTTTGTTTGCTTTGTTTGGCTCCTTGTTCCACACTGTAGCCAATCACTGTTTTGTCGATGTACCATTTGTCAATGTTTCCTGTTGATTATTCTTGTGTCTACTATGTATGTACTGTGTACGTTCCTCGGCCGCAGAAAATACCTTTCACTGTACTTCAGTACATGTGACAATAAATCAGATCAATCAATCAATCGATCAATGATTATCTTCCCTGTGGTCCTTGCGGAGTATGAACTCCCCTGCGAGAGGCGGGGTAATCTCTATTAAGCATTGTGTAAAAGGACGGCCAATAAGGCACCGACCAGAGGAGGAACCCAATAGGGATCTACCGGGCAGTGTATATACTGTATTATAAATAAATCTTTTAAAATTTTAAAATATTTGACATTTTTCCAATTAAGGGGCAATTTAGTGTGGCCAATCCACCTACACTGCACATCTTTGGGTTGTGGGGGTGTGGTAGTCACCACTAGCTGTATTCTATGTATTACGGTTAGACACATATACTAGAGGTACATGGGTAAATCCCTGCCTGCTGGCTCCGCCCAGTAGGCGGCGTATAAATGTGTGTGGTCGTCGGTGCTGCAGCCATTCTGGTAGCAGCTACAGGGGGCACGACATCTTTGCTCAATAAAGTATTGATTATTCCACTACTCTCGTCTTTGTGGTAATTGATAGTGCATCAGGCGGTGAGACCCATGCAGACGGGAGGAATGTACAAACGCCACACAGTGACCTGGGGCCGGGATCGAACCCGGGTCCTCGGCACAGTGAATCAGCAGTGCTAACCACTGCCCAACGTGTCGCGTCATCGTATCGTAAATAAAATTAAGTTTCTTTATTTTATTTGGTGTGGGCTCCCCGTCTGCTTATTGAAGAAACTTTGCTTATGTGTGTAAATGGTAATTCTCTCATACCTTCAGTGAAGTTATGGCACTGAAGCAGGAGCAATCCTAAAGGAAATACAGTATTGTATTTGAATCTCTTCAGTCAGGTGTTTGTACCTGCTACAGCACTGCGGCGGCCCTAATCAAGTTCACGATAACATCAGCAGTGCCTGTGGAGTACACCCCCTCCTCATTCTTGACCTCTCTGCTGCTGTTGATGTGATTGAGGATCCTCCTCCAATGCCTCTCCTGTACTGCCCAAGTGTGGATTTATCCTCATTTGGCTCTACATTTATCTCTCCAATTCTAGTCAGGACATCTCTAATTATGGCTTCTCTTCCTGGCCTTGCCATGTTGGCCCTAGAATCTATGCCCTTGTTACCATCTAGGCTTGACTATTCTAATACTGTCTTGGACATCCTTCACATTCCACAAATGTCAACTTATGGAAAACTGTTCCTTCCTGCACTGAAGACACACATCCATTACTTCTGCCTTTGCTGATTTACATTGGCCCCTGATCCACCAACACTCAAATTGAAATAGTCTTGCACCTGTCAATGTCTCCTTCTTTGGTTCAACTTCCATTTTTATCTGATTACACCTCAGTGATATGCCACTCAATGGTTTTCGACATTAAAGGTGCTACAGAGACATGATTTGTGTGCATGGACTGCAAAATCCCTTGACCTGCTCCACAGTTACTGGTCTCACACCACGAAGAACATATTTTTGAATTGTCTTTCTTAGATCCAAAATAGAAGACCTCATTCTTCCCTTGAATGCCACCTGCCCTAGTTGGCCTATGTCCCTTTGCAACTTCCCGCTCTGATGATCATAGCTTCAGGGCGGCACGGTGGCACAGTGGTTAGCACAGCTGCCTCCCGGCGCCGAGGGCCCGGGTTCGATACCGGCCCCGGGTCACTATCCGTGTGAAGTATGCACACTCTCCCCGTGTCTGTAACCAAAAGATATGCAGGGTAGGTGGATTGGCCATGCTAAATTGTCCCTTAATTGGAAAAAAATAGAATTGGGCACTTTAAAATTAAAAAAAAGATGATCATAGCATCCTCGTTGCAGATCGGTAAAGCATCCAAGAACATTGCCAGCATTTTGGGCTAAAACCAGGCTCCAAAAGCAAATTACTCAGCTAACTTAAAATGGGAACTGTACTAATTGACCAGCTTGTGTCCGTAAACCTGATACAAAATTTTCATGTTAAATACTCGAGAGTGACAGTGGATATCATCTTGACTGTGTTGCCATTTGCCAAATCATTCTTAAATGAGATGCCTATGTGTGTTAAACCAAGGCTTTACCTTCAAAGTGATAACCCTGACAAAATCCATGAGCTCATTAGAGTTTGCTCTTATCTTTCCATGATAAAGAGATTGTTATCTCCTTTCTCTGCTGAAAAGTAACTTTTAATGGTGAAACGTTCACAAATGTCAGTCCATTTTGCTTTCTTGATGGAGGAGATTCATCTTTTTTAAATGTTGTTGAGATACTGGCAACAGCATTTTTATCCTTCACTGTTTGCAAGATTGCATTTACATTCTGGTCTGTTTTTCTCAAATGTGGCACAATGTTCCACAGATGTGGGTGCCTTTTCTGCATGCCAAAGATAGTCCACTGGCTTTTCACTACCTCTTTAATGAATAGTTCTATTTCAGTCTTCCTGAAGCATTCCTTGCCAGTTGTTTTGTATCCAGCCATTTTTGAGCTGTTGCTACCAATAGATGGCCACTTATTGAGAAATTCTAACGGACTCATTTCCAGATTTTTAAGCAGATTCATTTGCTTGATATCAACATGATTTTAAAAAATGGCTTGATGTATGCCAGCAGATTTATTACTGTAGCTAAAGCAGAACATGCAGTATTTGGTGTTAAATCGGTAGTAACACTGTCGATTTCTTGTCAAAGTGGCTTTAGTGCATGGTACATATACATATAGATAAACTAGCCCACTTTCTGTTATGGTGAGTGTACAAGAGAAAGGTTGTGCCACAATGCACCAGCAGATGGTGTCAATGTAACATGAAAGAGCGGTCATTTTAATTCATATCGTCAGGTGAAAGATGGGTGACAGTAAATTGACAGTTTGTTTTACACCAGACCTGATTGTTTCTGCCATTGAAAGTTTGTCACTCCAGACAAAAACTAAAAATAATCCCTTTAAAGAATCCTGGTTTTATACAAAGACCTGTGCTATTGTTCATTTTTATTGCATATCAAATCTTGCAATAAAGTATAATGATTTTGCATAAGCAATCGAGTACTTTTAAAAATATAATCATGAATTACACAAGGCAACAAGGGTCACAATGGTCAGGTTAAAGATATCCATAAACACATCTGCCAGCTGGTCCACGCAGGCTCTGAGTGCACGACCAGGGATCCCGTCCGGACCCGTCGTCACTTTCAGGAAGACCACTCGACATCAGATCGTTGGTTTTCTGCTCGAAATGAGCATAGAATACATTGAGTTCATCAGGGAGGGGTGCGCTGCTGCTGGAGAGACTGCTCGGCTTCGCTTTGTAGCCGTTATGTTGCTCAGGCCTTGCCACAACCACCGGGAGTCTGTAACGATAGCCTGTGACTCTAGCTTGATCTGATATTCTCTCTTGGCATCCCGAATGGCTTTGCGAAGGTCGTACCTGGATTTCTTGTATAAGTCAGGGTCGCAGGACTTGAACGCCTCAGACCTGTCCAGTAGGGAATCAATCTCCCGATTAAGCCATGAATTCTGGTTGGGGAACGCACGTACTGCTTTCTTTGGCACACAGTCGTCCACACATTTGCTGATGAAGTCTGCGATGGTGGTGGCATACTCATTTAGGTTGGTCGCTGAGTTCTTAAATATGGACCAGTCCACTGCCTCCAAGCAGTCATGTAGGAGCTCTTCTGTTTCCTCAGACCAGCACTGCATGACCTTCTTAGCCGGATTCTCCCGCTTAAGTTTCTGTTGTATTCCGGGAGAAGAAGCACCGTCTTATGGTCTGCTCACGTAGTTTAAGCTACAATTCATTAATATTGTACAAAGCATTTGAACAGGAATGTTAATATGGCAGAAAGATTATATGGTTTTCTACCTTAAAGAAAATTCATTTTTCTCCCTTTAGTCTGTTATTTTTATGGCTAAAGCTGATACAATATTCTGGTGTAACGAATCACTAAATTAATCATACCTTTGAATCCCATTTCCTCGCCATGATAAACATCGGACCTCTTTGTTAAAATCAAATAATCATGCATTTACGACTGCACACTGCAATCCACTCTCTATACTGGCAAAGAAATAGTTGCTGCAAGGTTAAATAAATGCTCCTCCTGGCCTTTGCTGGAAATTATGATCTGTTCCTTTTCCATTCTCCCTCCCCAGGAGCACTGGTAAGACAAACAGCTTAAATTTTATCTGTTGAAATGGGTGAGGTGCCTCAAGTATAATAAAACCTCAAGTTTTACTGAGCGTTTCTTTGACATTACGATGATTTTATCATTCATGGAGGAAAGTCTTGGGGAAGAATTCTCCCATCCGGAACTAAGTCCCTTGTTGGGGGCAGGGTGTGGAGTATTTCCCATCGCGGAGGCCAGTGGAAAGCCCTTGGTATTTGTTATATTACTGAGTCTAGTAATATGTATTGTTACTAGTTGCTGTTGATGCCGATGGTCTGGTGGTGTGATCCTGAAGAAGCCACGAGTCTTCAACTTAAGGCAAACTAATTTATTAAAGTAGCGTTTGATTACTGAGTTCGAACTGATTCACAACTATAAACACGAACTATACTGAGAGCTATCTAAATACACAACTGCTTTCTAAACATTCCTGGGTTGAAAGAGACCAAGATCCTCTAGGAGCTGATACTTATAGGTGGACCTCGTAGTGCCCTCTAGTGGTAGTGTTACAGCTAGATGTTATAATAAACCCTTTAGTTATATACACATATACATATCATTACAGTATTTGGGCCCCAGCATCATACATTATGCAGTTTGGAGTTTCCCGACATCTTGTGTGGTGGAGTGGGATGGATGGTGTGCACCCTGCTGCCATATCCGGGCACCATTTGTGAAAGGCGCCCAGGCATCCTCACTGTCAATACAAACTACAGAGATTTGTGGAAAGGGAAGTAAAGGTCTAGCGCCGGAGTTCAGTGACACCCGGATCATAAAATTCATGTCATCCTAATTTGGGGCATAATATTAACCTGGATCACCGGCATTCCCTCCAGCTTCCCATTAACCACCACATAAGACCATAAGACATAGGAGCAGAATTAGACCACTCGGCCCATCGAGTCTGCTCTGCTATTCAATCGTGGCTCTTATTTTTCTCATCACCATTCTCCTGCCTTCTTGCCATAACCCCTGATCCCCTTATTAATCAAGAACCTATCGATCTCTGTCTTAAAGACACTCTCTTTTAGAACTCTGGGGTGTAGTCCATCCGGTCCAGGTGATTTATCCACCTTCAGACCTTTCAGTTCCCCCAGAGCCTTCTCCTTAGTGATGGCCACTGCACTCACCACTGCCCCCTGATTCTCCTGGAGCTCTGGTATCCCACTTGGGTTGTCCACCTACCCCCCAGATCAGCCACAATGCTCCCCACCTTAAACGCCAACCTCTTATTGACTAATGCCGCCATTCCCCTCGTCTTCATATCCAGCCCCGAGTGGAACATCTGTCCCACCCATCTTTCCTCAGCCTCGTCTGATTCCCCCAACTTCAGGTGCGTCTCCTGCAGAAACACTACATCCGCACACATCCGCTTTCAGACTCCTCAGGTGCATGAACAGACGCAACCGTTTAACCGGCCCATTCAACCCCCACACGTTCCACATGACCAGCCTGGTTGGTGGGGGGGGGGGGGGGCTCCCCGCGCCCCGCGCCCCGCGCCCCCACCACTGCTGATCAACCATACCCCTTCTTGGGCCAGCCGTTGGCCCGTGGCACCCCTCCCGGCCCGTCCTCGGATGTCCACTGCAAACTCTCCCTTCCCAACAGCGCGGCACCAACCACACCCATGTTGGTAACCTCTCCCCCCCATCCCCAAACAAAGAACCAAACACCTCAAACACCTTCCTCCAGGCAACCCCCCGCTTCACTTCTGTTAACTAACCCACCCGGCTGCATGGTGGCCACTGCCCAACGCCTCCAAACTCCCAATCCTCCTCCAATCCACCCCTCCCCTCCCCCTCAACCCGACCAGCAACAAACAAAGAAGAACAAAAAGCCCACTCACCATCATCGCACCCCTGTCGAAACCTATCCCAAAATACTCACCCCAGAATTTTACCATACATACAAAGCTCCCCTTCAAAGTTCAGCGTCGTCACACCCCTGTCAGTCCATGGTCTCTCATAAAGTCCATTGCCTTCTCCAGCGAGTCAAAATAAAACTCCTGCTTCTGATGAGTCACCCACAAGTGGGCAGGGTACAGAACCCCAAACCCCACTCCCTTCTTGAAGAAGGCAGCCTTTACCCAGTTGAACCCAGCTCTCCTCCTCACCAGCACTGCACCCTGGTCCTGGTAGATGAGCATTCACTCCCTTCCCAGGTACACCTCCTGGTTTGCCTCGAACACTGCAAAATCTTCTCCTTATCCAAGAAACGATGCAACTGGACCACCATCGCCCTCAGCAGCTCCCCACCTGCGGCCTCCTTATCAGCGCCATTTGCCCCGATCCATGTTGAGGGGCCAATCAAAGGCCCCCTCACCCAATAACTGTTCCAACATCCTCGCCACATTCTTGGTGGCATCTGCTCCCTTGATACCCTCAGGCATCTCGACTATCCTCAGATTCTGTTGCCTGGAGCGATTGTCCAGGTCCTCCATCTGAAAAATGAATGAGTAAAATGAAAATCGCTTATTGTCACAAGTAGGCTTCAATGAAGTTACTGCGAAAATTCTTGTCTCTCAGCCTCTTCTACCTCTCCACCGCCATCGCAAACTCTGCCGCCAGCGAGGTCATCTGTTCCTCATGTTCCCCCACCAGCTCCTCCACCTTTTGAATTGCCAGGCCCTGAGCCTCTAGCCTTTGCCCCTCTTTCTCAATCAGCGTGCTAAGCGTCTCCACCACCTTAGCCAGATCCTCTGAGGCTTCCTTCCTCAGCTGCTGGAAGTTCTTATTGAAAACCTCCATCAGTTGCTCTGTCAGCCACTGGGCGGGCAGTGCTGCCCCCTTGCCCTCCACCATCTTGACCTGTGGCGCACCACAAAAATTGCCCTGCTCCATCTGCTCTCTCTTTCTCCTAGCATTTCTCATCCTCTGATCCATACACCAGACTCACCAGAGGAGTATTACCTTCCCTGGGCACTCACACTCCTTTCGCCCTCAAAAAGACCCCCATACGGCTGAAGAAGGACCAGTAAAATCCGCCTTGGGCAGGAGCCACCAAATGTGCGACCACTCACTCCATGGCCGCTGCCATAAGTCTACCATTGACTCTCTTGGCATTAACGTTGACTTCCCCACTGTTACCCTCCGACCCAAAACCTTATCCTTTGATAAATTCACATGTTCCCTTCCTCCCCAGGAATCCCACCCCCAGACACATTGACATGCCTGACCTCCTCCTACCCATTGACCCTTCACTGCTCCTTCACACAATGCCGTAAGACTCTCACTCTCACTCTCTGCCCCCAGTAACACTGACCACACTCTCGTACCATGCCTACCTTGATTTTGCTCCCCAGGATTCAACAGTTGACTCCACTAACCCCTCCCTGTGAGCTGCTTCACACCTGAACATAACCCCCCCCCTTGACATAACATGCCCACCCTCTGCCCTCACCCAGCAATCAAGATGGCTCTTCACAACCTCCTCCCCTGTTCCCTGTGCTGCCTCACTAACCTTTGTAATACCCTTTACAGCACCCCCAACCACCAAAGCACTCCTCTTGGCCTCCATAACCCCATTACATCTTCAGTCCTCTCCTAGCTTTCTCAAACTCCCCCCCCCCCCCCCCCGCCCCCCCCCCCCCCCCCCCCGCAACCCTAAACATCCCTCATCGCTCAACAGTACTTCCTGCTGCCTTCCGATCCCTTGGCGAGACCCTTGAGGAAGGTCCAAACCCATGAAACTATGATAAAGGCCCTGGAAAAAGGGCAAAAGCTTGAGCAAGGTTTCTGGGTGGAGAACGTCCAGTTCTAGAAGCTGGTTTGTGGAGCACCCATGTGGATGAAGCTGCATCCAAACTATGAGTTCTCCCAGTGAGCCAGAAAAGACACAGCCAGAGTCAGTCACAGCGAAGAGTGAGTTTGGGAATTTGAAGTTAGGTGGGAATTCAAAGCTGGGTGGGGAGGAGGTGCTTTTTATTCCTGGTAAGTGACAGGTAAGTAGTTTTTCTTTTCATTTATCTATTTATTTATTTATTTTTTCTTTAGTTTTTTGGAATTGTAGTTGTATAAGTTAACCTAAGGTTTAAGACATGGCAGGAGATCCCAGACCCGATGTGGGAGCTCAGGGACACATCCACTAACCTTGGCTCCTTGACGAGCAAGAAGTGTGTCCAGCTGCAGCTCCTGTTAAACCGCTTGAAGGCTCTGGAGCTGCAGTTGGACTCACTTTGGAGCATCCGCGATGCTGAGGACGTTGTGGATAGCACGTTTAGCGAGTTGGTCACACCGCAAGCAAATATTACTGAGGGAGATAGGAAATGGGTGACCAAAAGACAGAGCAAGAGTAGGAAGGCAGTGCAGGTGTCCCCTGCCGTCATCTCCCTGCAAAACAGATATCCCGCTTTGGATCCTGTTGAGGGAGATGGCTCACCAGGGGAAGGCAGCAGCAGCCAGGTTCATGGCACCGTGGCTGGCTCTGCTGCGCAGGAGGGCAGGAAGGAGAATGGCAGGGCTATAGTGATAGGGGACTCAATCGTAAGGGGAATAGACGGGCGGGTTCTGCGGACGCAATCGAGACTCCAGGATGGCATGTTGCCTCCCTGGTGCAAGGGTCAAGGATGTCTCGGAGTGGCTGCAGGACATTCTGGGGGGGTGGACGGTGAACAGCCAGCTGTCGTGGTGCACATAGGCACCAACGATCTAGGTAAAAAATGGGATGAGGTCGTACAAGCTGAATTTAGGGAGTTAGGAGTTCAAATAAAAAGTAAGATCTCAAAGGTAGTAATCTCAGGATTGCGACCAGTGCCACGAGCTAGTCAGAGTAGGAATGTCAGGATAGATAGGATGAATGTGTGGCTCAAGAGATAGTGCAAGAGGGAGGGATTAAAATGCCTGGGGCATTGGAACCAGTTCTGGGGGAGGTGGAACCAGTACAAACCGGATGGTCTGCACCTGGACAGGACTGGAACCGATGTCCTCGGAGGGGGGTTTGTTAGTGCTGTTGGTGAGGGTTTAAACTAATGTGAAAGGGGGATGGGAATCGATGCACAAAGTCAGAGGTAAGTAAAATGGGGCCAGAAAATAAAGCAGTAAGGGGGAAAGTGTAAGGCGGAGAAGCCATAGTCAAAAATCAAAAAGGGCCACAGTACAGGGTACAGTGACTGAGGAGAGTGTGAAAAGGAAGGTGGTCAATGCAGGATTGAGGGTGTTGTACCTAAATGCGCACAGTATACAGAACAAGGTAAATGAGCTTGTTGCGCACATTGAAATTGGCCGGTACGATGTTGTGGGCATCACAGAGATGTGGCTAAAAGGAGATCAGGGCTGGGATCTAAATATCCAAGGATATATATCTTATCGAAAGGACTGGCAGATGGGCAAAGGGGGCAGGGTTGCATTGTTAGTAAGGAATGAAGTTAAATCGATAGCAGGGAGCGATATAGGATCAGAAGGCATAGAATCTCTGTGGGTAGAATTGAGGAATCGCAAATGTAAAAGACCCTGATGAGAGTTATGTACAGGCTCCCTAGCAGTAGTCAGGATGTGGGCAGGAAATAAATCAGGAGATAGAAAAGGCATGTAAAAAAGGCAATATTACAATAATCATGGGGGACTTCAATATGCAGGTGGACTGGGAAAATCACGTTGGTAGTGGACCCCAAGAAATGGAATTTGTGGAATGTCTAAGAGATGGTTTTTTGGAGCAGCTTGTGACAGAGCCTACTAGGGAACAGGCAATTCTGGATTTGGTGATGTGTAATGAGGCAGACTTGATTAGGAAACTTAAGGTGAAGGAACCCTTAGGGAGCAGTGATGACAATATGATAGAATTTACCCTGCAGTTTGAGAGGGAGAAGCTGCAATCAGATGTAACGGTATTACAATTAAATAAGGATAACTACAAAGACCTGAGGGAGGAGCAGGCCAGAGTTGATTGGAAAAACAGCCTAGCTGGAAAGACAGTGGAACAGCAATGGCAGTTTTTGGGGGTTATTAGGGAGGCACAACAGAAATTCATCCCAAGGAGAAGGAAATATATATTTTTTATTATTATAAATTTAGAGTACCCAATTATTTTTTCCAATTAAGGGACAATTTCTCATGGCCAATCCACCTAACTTGCAAATCTTTGGGTTGCGGGGGTGAAACCCACACAGACACAGGGAGAATGTGCAAACTCCACACGGACAGTGACCTAGGGCCGGGATTTGAACCCGGGTCCTCAGCGGCGCAGGAAGCAATGCTACCCACTGTGCCACCGTGCTGCCCAAGGAGGAGGAAGCATGTTAAGGGCAGGACGAGGGAAGTTAAGGACAGCATGAAAGCAAAAGAAAAAGCGTACAGAGTGGCAAGGATTAGTTGGAATCCAGAGGATTGGGAATCCTTTAAAAGTGAGCAGAGGACAACTAAAAAAGCAATAAGGGGGGAGAAGATGAAATATGAGAGGAAGCTAGCTAGTAATATAAAGGAAGATAGGAAGAGTTTTATTCAATATATAAAAGGTAAAAGAGAGGAAAAAATAGACATTGGACCACTAGAAAATGTGGCTGGAGAAGTATTAATTGGAAACAAAGAAATGGCAGAAGAACTGAACAGTTACTTCGCCTCAGTCTTCACGGTGGAAGACACCAGTGGGATGTCAGAGCTCTAGGAGAACCAGAGGGCAGAGGTGAGTGCAGTGACCATTACTAAGGAGAAGGTTCTGGAGAAAATGAAAGTTCTGAAGGTGGATAAGTCACCTGGACCGGATGGACTACATTCCAGGGTCCGAAAAGAGATAGCTGAGGAAATTGTGGAGGCATTAGTGATGATCTTTCAGGAATCACTGGCGGCAGGAAGGGTCCCAGAGGACTGGAAGGTGGCTAATGTAACACCACTGTTTAAGAAGGGACGGAGGCAGAAGACGGGAAATTATAGGCCGGTTAGCCTGCCTTCGGTCATTGGTAAGATTTTAGAGTCTGTTATTAAAGATGAGATCATGAAGCACTTGGAAGTGCATGGTAAAATAGGACAGAGTCAGCATGGCTTTTTCAAAGGGAGGTCGTGTCTGACAAAATCTGTTCGAGTTCTTTGAGGAGGTAACAAGGAAGTTAGACAAAGGAGAACCAGTGGACATGATTTATTTAGATTTCCAGAAGGCCTTTGACAAGGTGCCGTATGGGAGACTGTTAATTAAGTTAAGAGCTCATGGTGTTCAGGGTAAGATCCTGGCATGAATAGAGGATTGGCTGACTGACAAAAGGCAGAGAGTGGGGATAAGGGGTCTTTTTCAGGATGGCAGCCAGTGACTAGTGGTGTGCCTCAGGGATCTGTGCTGGGACCACAACTTTTTACAATATACATTAATGATCTGGAAGAAGGAACTGAAGGCACTGTTACTAAGTTTGCAGATGATACAAAGATCTATAGAGGGACAGGTAGTATTGAGGAAGCAAGGTGGCTGCAGAAGGACTTGGACAGGCTAGGAGAGTGGGCAATGAAGTGGCAAATGAAATACAATGTGGAAAAGTGTGAGGTTATGCACTTTGGAAGTCGGAATTTAGGCATAGACTATTTTCTAAATGGGGAAATGCTTCGGAAAGCAGAAGCACAAAGGGACTTGGGAGTCCTTGTTCACGATTCTCTTAAGGTTAATGTGCGGGTTCAGTCAGCAGTTGAGAAGGCAAATGCAATGTTAGAGGGCTTGAATACAAGACCAGGGATGTACTTCTGAGGCTGTATAAGGCTCTGGTCAGGCCCCATTTGGAGTATTGTGAGCAGTTTTGGGCCCCATAGTCAAGGAAGGACATACTGGCCTTGGAAAGGGTCCAGAGGAGGTTCACAAGAATGATCCCTGCAATGAAGCACTTGTCGTATGAGGAACGTTTGAGGACTCTGGGTCTGTACTCGTTGGAGTTTAGAGGATGAGAGGGAATCTTATTGAAACTTACAAGATACTGCGGGGCCTGGATAGAGTGGATGTGTAGAGGATGTTTCCACTTGTACGAAAAACTACAAGAGAGGACACCATCTCAGACTAAAGGGACGATCCTTTAAAATAGAGATGACGAGGAATTTCTTCAGCCAGAGGGTGGTGAATCTATGGAACTCTTTGCCGCAGAAAGTTGTGGAGGCCAATTCACTGAGTGTCTTTAAGGCAGAGATAGATAGGTTCTTGATTAATAAGGGGATCAGGGGTTATGGGTGTCATGATATGCAGACATGCAGATAATGATATCCAGATAGGCAGCAAATGAACACAGAGAACAGGACATGACCACTGAGCAGTCAGGACACTCAGGGGTGGTATCGCACTATAAAAGGCACGAGGCACTCACACTCTGCCTCTTTCCACTGATCATAGAATTTACAATGCAGAAGGAGGCCATTCGGCCCATCGAGTCTGCACCGGCTCTTGGAAAGAGCACCCGACCCAAGCCCACATCTCCACCTTATCCCCATAACCCAGTAACCCCACCCAACACTAAGGGAAATTTTGAACACTTAAGGGCAATTTAGCATGGCCAATCCACCTAACCTGCACATCTTTGGACTGTGGGAGGAAACCGGAGCACCCGGAGGAAACCCACGCACACATGGGGAGAACGTGCAGACTCCGCACAGACAGTGAACCAAGCCAGGAATCGAACCTGGGACCCTGGAGCTGTGAAGCAATTGTGCTAACCACTATGCTACCGTGCTGTAGATGAACATCTACAGAGTGAGTCAGGGTGTATGTACAGTATCACACCTCCAGCACGTGGCTAAGAGCTAGTCTGGTTCAGTCAGACAGAGTAACCACACTTAGGTTAGCAGAGAGTCTAACTCATAGAGAACTGTGCTAACTGTGCTACTGGTTCAATAAATCAGATTGAACTAACTTCAAGGTCTGGAGCATCTTTTGGTTAAAGCTGCGTCCAGTTGCAGCCTGTGTTATCCCAGAGTACATAACACATCATGCTACCAGGAGACTGCTTAATCTAGTTGGTTTAACTCAGTTCGTTCTGTGACGAACAGCGAATGTATCACGGCACCATGGAGAAGATTCAGGCTCCTCACCAGCTCAGGACCTCCGGCAATCTCAGTGCCATCTGGCGAACATTCAAGCAAAGGTTTCTGCTGTTCATCGAAGCTTCAGACCTCGTGGGTGCATCTGATGCCAGGAGGATCGCGCTTCTCCTCTCAACTGCGGGGGATCAAGCCACCGAACTCTTCAACTCTTTTCACTTCATCGAAGGCCAGGACAAGACAAAATTTCAGACCATCCTGGACAAGTTTGACAGTCACTGAAATGGACATAATAAAATCCTCGAGCGCTGCATATTCAAATAGCGTCTACAAGGTAAAGATTAATCTTTCAACTCCTTCTTAACTAACCTCTGTCTGCTAACGCTGTCCTGCAACTTTGGTGAAATTGTTGACTCCATGATCAGAGACCAAATCGTTTTTGGAGTTCACTCTGATCCTCTGAGTGAGCAGCTACTGAAAATCAAGCATACGACCCTGCCAGTCACGATTGAAACATGCACAGTGCATGAGCACGCCAAAAATCGCTATGCCCAGTACAAATCGGCTGAAAATGAGAAACTTGCCTCCCACGAGGCAGAGAGTGTGCAGGCCACCTCCTGGATGCAGTGCCTCAGCATTGATGAAAGCGGCCATTTCGCATGCTTTTCACAGGGCCCCACGCATGCGCGATGCGAACAGGATAACGAAGTGGCCGACACCCACATTGCGCATGTGCGAAATCGCGCGGAGAGTCAGGGCGCCGACGTCATGACGTGCTCAAACTGCAGCAACGCCCATTTAAAGAAACACTGCTCTGCAAGAGGCAGGCGATGTTTAAACTGTGGGAAGCCTGGACATTATGCAGCCTTGTGCAGGTCTGCACCACTAGTCAGGGGCCAGCGCTCCCAATTCTGACGACGGCGCGTTCAGAGTGTGCAACAACGATTACAGGATTCTGATCCTGGCAGCACAACGGATCCAGAGGAAGAATGCCCGGACTCCGCCTACTGTGTGGGCATCATTACCAAATGTGAATATGCCACATCTAATTCATCACAAATTCAATCCATCCTCGCTGTGGATTCTGCGGACGAATGGCGTGCGTGATGCAGGTCAACCATTGCTCCATCCAGTTTAAGCTGGACACAGGTGCTTCTGCCAACCTCCTCTCACAGGCAAATTTCAAACGCATCAAGAAGCAGCCTGCAGGCTCCTGGACTACAACAGAAATGCCATCATGGCACTGGGATCCTGCCACCTACTCGTCTCCAACCGGAGCACCCATGCACGGCTACATTTTGAAATTGTCAAGCCAGACAGGGCATCCCTACCTGGTGCGCATGCCTGCAAGCAGCTGAACCTCGTGCAGCGGGTTTACTCAACGACATCCTCCAATGTGGATCTTCAGGCCGGCATTGACGGCATCCTCGCTCAGTATCCGGATGTGTTCGACGGGATGGGCACGCTGCCATATCAATACAAGATTCTGCTACGGCCTGATGCCAAGCCAGTGGTCCATGCACCACGCCGGGTCCCGGCTCCGCTGAGGGAGCGCCTGAAGGCAAAGCTCAAGGATCTTCAGCAACAGGGCATCATTTCCAAGGTAACCGAACCGACTGACTGAGTCAGCTCGATGGTATGTGTTAGAAAGCTTTCGGGAGTCCTGCGCATCTGCATTGATCCCAAGGATCTCAATTAGAATATAATGCGTGAACACTACCCCATCCCGAAGCGGGAGGAACTCACCAGTGAGATGGCACACCCACGTTTTTTCACCAAGTTAGATGCGTCACATAGATTTTGGCAAATCCATCTGGATGAGTCCAGCAGAAGGCTCTGCACCTTCAACACACCGTTTGGCAGATACTGCTATAATCGCATGCCGTTTGGCATTGTCTCGGTATCGGAGATCTTCCATCGCATCATGGAGCAGATGTTGGAGGGCATTGAAGGGGTTCGTGTGTACGTGGATGACATCATCATATGGTCCACGACCTCTGACGAGCATGTTTCCCGTCTCCAGCAGATATTCCGCCGTGTCCATGCCAATGGCCTGAAGCTGAACAGGTCCAAATGTTGCTTTGGCATGTCGACACTCAAGTTCCTAGGTGACCAGATCTCTCAGCAAGGCGTGCGCCCGGACACACACATGCCGGTGAATAGAGGGAGAGGCCAAAGAGTTTGCGATGCAACTAGCCCGCTCCCATAGGGGGAATCGGGATGCTGCTGTAGTGTGGCAAGAAACCAATTATCACCACTTAAACCCTATTTCCATACACTTAAAGGGAGCGACCCCATATCCAATGGCCTGCCGTCATTCATCGGCCTCCCCAGCAAGCGGTCACACTGGCGACAATTAGTACTCCTTTTGACAAACGTGAACCTGGCGGAAGGGCTTCTGTGGGGAACCGAGGAGGTGAGTAGCCATGTTTGCTCACAGGCAAAGAGCATGCGGGCACTGGACTTGATGCCCTAGTGTTCGCCGGGGGATGGGGACCCTCGGCTGGGGTGGGGGGGCACCCTCCGCAGCGGTGGGCTGCCACGCAAAGGATGGGGGAGGTGGGGGAGGCACTGGGGGGCAACCACACATGGCACCACCATGCCAACCCCTGGATCATGTGTATCAGTTCCGGGGGTAACCCTAGCCCCTGCCTGTTTGCCCCACTGACCACGCATAACCCCCACCGACTGCCGAGGCCTCTGGCCAAGCACGGCTGAAGGCAATTGCTAATAGGGAATTGGCAATTGTAGTTAAGTGAGCACTTCACACATCCCAAGTGTATCCCTGTAGGTGGGCAAGCCATGTAGCATGTGGGAGTCATTGTCTAGCACCCCAATCGCACCTTGATGCATGGACACTGTGCTTGAACACTGTGGGAGGCAATACCACACACACAGCAGCTAACATCCAATCACCCAGGGGATGGGACCCAGCTCCAGGGACATGTCCAAAGCCGGAGGGTGGGTGAATGCTACGGGAGGGGGAGATGCATTGGGGAAGAAAGTGACAGAGGCGTCATACTGCTTGCGGTCAAGAGTTTTTGATGTGTCACAGGTGTCATACAATTCCCCACTTCCAATGGTGTCGCCCCACTCTTCCCACCCCCGCTCAACCCCCCCACCCCCTACCTACACCCCCTCCCCCTCCCCCCCTCCCCCGGTGCCTCAGTGATCCTCAAGGTGCTTAAACTTCCTTGCTCTACCGCTACATCTAGGTGTGTCACCAGAATGTACATTTTGGGTGGAGGGATCCAGTTGCTTACCACATCCCGTGGCCTTCGATGCCCCCAGATGTCCTCTGGGGACTCTGGGGCCGGAGGGCTCCAGCACACTTGTCGATGGCACATGCACAGCTGTGCCGCCCTGTCCCATGTGCTGACTGTGAGACACAGCCTTAACAGAGGGGTGGGACTCTGGGGAGCTGGTGGCCCTCATCCCCACTCCATGGGACGGGTCCGGGTTGGCACCCAGTGCCCCCTCCTCTCGCACGATTCCCATCAAGATGGAGGGGCAGCTGGTTCGATCCCCGGCTGCCCCTGCATCAGCTGGCTCTGCCAGTCCTGGCGGTTCCCCATGGTCTGCACCATCATGTTAATGCACTCGGCAATGCACACCTGTGACTGAGACCAGTTCTACAATGTCTTGGCCATTCCCATCTAAAATTGAGACATGTCCCGCAGCACCTCATCAAGGTCAGCCTGGTACTGGGCCACAAAGGGTTGGGAGATTTGAAGGGAAGGAAGGATGAAGGCAGGGTTGGGGGTCCCATGGAGGGTTGGTGGGTGGATGCTTGCATGGGGGTGGAAAGGTATCGATGGGGGGGGGGATGGGGGGGGGCGGTGGGTGTCCATTTACCCGTGTAGGATGCTGACCTGCTTAAGACACTTGAGGCCAGTCCTACTGGTCACACTCCTCAAGCTTACGCCGCCACCTCGTCCCAGGCAGCACGGGCTGACTTGTGGCTCACCCTCTAGGACCCTCGAGGGAACAGGACATCCCTCCTGGCTTCCATCATATTGGGGAGCTTTCCCAGGTCTGCAGCCCTGAACCTTGGGGCAGGTCTTTTCGGTGCCATGGCAGCGAGCTGAGTGGGGTTGGCTGTGCAAGTGCTGTTTAAGTGCTCCACCTTGTTAGCGGAGGGTTGGTGAGCGCGGTCCCAGCATATCAGCTGGCGAGCCTTCATTAGCGGTGAGAAGCCCGTGGGGCCTCGTTAAGTGGACCAATCAGCATTTAATAGCATTCCTGGCCTCACTGGGCCGACCGCTGGGAAACCCGCGGCAATTCTCGCTCACTACCACACTTAGAAATCTTTCCGGCGAATCCCGCCCAGAGTCCCAAAACATAACAATCTTTGAAAAGTCATAATTATAACATTCTCAAGACTTGTTTAAATATATATTTCATAAATAATTACAAAGCACAATTAGGAGCATGCCAAGATCATTATAGAGTTATTTATTAACTTGTTCATATCCCTGATAATGGAAGAAATACAGTGAAGGATTTTAATTGCATTATTTCAAATTAAGAATTAATTATGATGATGCATCGGGCTTGCTATTTCTTCTTTTCAGTTTATCAGTTCTTAACTAATAGATGCAGCTCATTTGGTGGGTGTTACTCGAACTGCGTATCATCAGAATAGTTTAATAATAAAGTAAAGTTAAATTGCAAGGATTGTCATTCAGCCGTTAACACTGAGAATTTGCAGAATACATTTGAAAGGGAACATAGTTTACATGTGGAATAAATGAAATAGCACACTGTTGACAATGCATTACAAAACCTCTTTAATCTGTGTGTGAAAGATCATCATAACTTACAAGTAGGTGCAATGCTTGTGAATTATGCGTCTTTTTTACTCATGGAAGGATTCCCGTAACGCACCATCGCCAGTACGATACCCTATATATAATCACACAAATCTCCCAACATTCTCATAATAAAAAATGCTGACTTTATTCAACAACTGAAAGTGAAACCCATTATCCACTCATCAGCCTGGGCAATGCTGTTGAGCAGGACAGCCAAACACAGTGATGTGCAGACAAAGTCTTAAAACTCTCTAGATTATCTACAGTAATTTTAGACACTGCATGGAAAAAAATTACAGCCCATGGAGAACTCGAAATTGATTCTGGCTGAAATTCAGAATGACAGATTTTCCCTAGACTGTAGAACACAGTTAAAGAAATGAAGTGTCTGTATTACAAGAGATAGACAGTCTATTAATGCGAAGAGCTCACATAATGGACTGTGAATCACTTCAGATAATAGAGATGACAAAATGCAGAATGACTGCAAAGTACTACCAGATTCTATTAGAAATCTCCTTTTTTATCTCAGTTATTTTGATTCCTAATATTCTGCTATTTCCCCCATGACCTAGTCAGAATGCAATTATGCAGTCCAATATCACTATCTTTGATCCAAGGGAAATAGAAATCAAATGACATGGCATGTTGTAACATTTCCAACAGATCAGAGTAGATTTTGGTAAATTATTCACAATGCCAAAATCATCCTTTTATATAGGGATGTATATTACATGGTAACAAGATAATGTGATCATATTTACATTTATGGTATTAGATTTATTTCAGGCAGTTCTGCAAAGTTATGTGCTTCAACTGAAGAGGATGTCCTTCAAATAAGATATCAAACAAAGACCCTGCTAGCCCACTGAAGTGGGATTAAAGATCCCTTTGCACAATGTCGAAGCAGAGCATCGTATTTACTCAGTGTCCTGGCTAACCCTACTCTTTTAGCCAACACTATTAAAAGATGGTTGAGTCCTCTTTGTTGAATCTTGTCCTGCAAAATATGGCTCCCATGTTTTGCTCGAGAAAATTAGGGACTGTGCTTCAATGTATGTGAAGGAATGCTTTGGACATTTCCAAGGGTCCTAATAAGGAGGTTATGTAAATTCATGTTTTTTCTTTCCTGTAATCAGAACATTTTATTTGAATAAAACATTCAAAGTTGTTCTGAGAACCACTGTTTTGAGATTCCACACAGTGAGTGCTACAGTTCAAACTTATCATATCCTTTGGTGAACAGAATCATAGAATCATAGAATTTAAAATGCAGAAGGAGGCCATCTGGCCCTTGGAAAGAGCACCCTACCTAAGCCCATACTCCCACCCCATCCCTGTACCCCGTAACCCCACCCAACCTTTTTGGACACTACGTGCAATTTAGTGTGGTCAATCCACCTACCTGCACGTCTTTGGACTGTGGGAGGAAACCGGAGCACCCGGAGGAAACCCACGCAGACACGGGGAGAACGTGCAGACTCCGCACAGACAGTGACCCACGCTGGGAATCGAACCTGGGACCCTGGAACTGTGAAGCAAGTGTGCTAACCACTGTGCTACCGTGCCGCCCTTGAATTTCACATGAAATACAGACTCAGCACACACACAAGCTCTCTTGGCTAGACATCCTTTTAGAATCGAGCAAGATTTGAAATATCTTGGAGCTATGGAAGAGCAGAGGGACTTACAAGTACAAGCTTACAGGGCATTAATCTTCATTCCAGGTTGATAAGACTGTAAAAAGTCAAACAGAATTCAAGATTTTATCTCAAGCAACAGAATATAAAAGGAATAAGATAATGACAAGCATGTGTTTATATATATAAATATTCATGAACTTTAACAAGTCTTCTATTAGAGTAGTACAATGTGCAGTATTGAATTCCACACTACAGGAAAATATTGAGGCTTTAAAGGAGATACAGTACAGTCTGATATAGTGAAATACAAATCCGAAAACATTGAGTCTTTTTTCATTAGAACAAAGAATACTGATTATTTCACAGAGAAGTATATTTTTAAAAGATGGGGCAACATAGGTAGAAGCAGACTTTTTCCAGTAGCGAAGGGGGACAAGAACAAGGGACTAAAGATACCAGGACAAATGTAACAAGTTTTTAACTGAAGGCAAAAGCCTTCAATGAAAGCCTTTTTACTTGGAAAGCTATTTTCAGTATCTGTGATTGAGGTAGAAACTATGTCAACATTAAGATTAGGTTCGATAGGTGGATGAGAAGTGGGATATGGGAATAGAGTGGGAAAACATGATTAAAACTATTTGCTTGCGTGGATACTACATTATGAAATTGACTTGTTGCCATGCTGTAACCTCCATGTGTTTCTACAGGTAGGTCCAACTTTTTACACGTACATAAAAGGCTTTTTACACGTACATAAAAAGCAAGAGGGTAGCCAGGGAAAGGGTTGGCCCACTGAAGGATAGGCAAGGGAATCTATGTGTGGAGCCAGAGGAAATGGGCGAGGTACTAAATGAATACTTTGCATCAGTATTCACCAAAGAGAAGGAATTGGTAGATGTTGAGTCTGGAGAAGGGGGTGTAGATAGCCTGGGTCACATTGTGATCCAAAAAGACGAGGTGTTGGGTGTCTTAAAAAATATGAAGGTAGATAAGTCCCCAGGGCCTGATGGGATCTACCCCAGAATACTGAAGGAGGCTGGAGAGGAAATTGCTGAGGCCTTGACAGAAATCTTTGGATCCTCGCTGTCTTCAGGGGATGTCCCGGAGGACTGGAGAATAGCCAATGTTGTTCCTCTGTTTAAGAAGGGTAGCAAGGATAATCCCGGGAACTACAGGCCGGTGAGCCTTACTTCAGTGGTAGGGAAATTACTGGAGAGAATTCTTCGAGACAGGATCTACTCCCATTTGGAAGCAAATGGACGTATTAGTGAGAGGCAGCACGGTTTTGTGAAGGGGAGGTCGTGTCTCACTAACTTGATAGAGTTTTTTGAGGAGGTCACTAAGATGATTGATGCAGGTAGGGCAGTAGATGTTGTCTACATGGACTTCAGTAAGGCCTTTGACAAGGTCCCCCATGGTAGACTAGTACAAAAGGTGAAGTCACACGGGATCAGGGGTGAGCTGGCAAGGTGGATACAGAACTGGCTAGGCCATAGAAGGCAGAGAGTAGCAATGGAGGGATGCTTTTCTAATTGGAGGGCTGTGACCAGTGGTGTTCCACAGGGATCAGTGCTGGGACCGTTGCTCTTTGTAGTATATATAAATGATTTGGAGGAAAATGTAACTGGTCTGATTAGTAAGTTCGCAGACGACACAAAGGTTGGTGGAATTGCGGATAGCGATGAGGACTGTCGGAGGATACAGCAGGATTTAGATTGTCTGGAGACTTGGGCGGAGAGATGGCAGATGGAGTTTAATCCGGACAAATGTGAGGTAATGCATTTTGGAAGGTCTAATGCAGGTAGGGAATATACAGTGAATGGTAGAACCCTCAAGAGTATTGAAAGTCAAAGAGATCTAGGAGTACAGGTCCACAGGTCATTGAAAGGGGCAACACAGGTGGAGAAGGTAGTCAAGAAGGCATACGGCATGCTTGCCTTCATTGGCCGGGGCATTGAGTATAAGAATTGGCAAGTCATGTTGCAGCTGTATAGAACCTTAGTTAGGCCACACTTGGAGTATAGTGTTCAATTCTGGTCGCCACACTACCAGAAGGATGTGGAGGCTTTAGAGAGGGTGCAAAAGAGATTTACCAGGATGTTGCCTGGTATGGAGGGCATTAGCTATGAGGAGCGGTTGAATAAACTCGGTTTGTTCTCACTGGAACGAAGGAGGTTGAGGGGAGACCCGATAGAGGTATACAAAATTATGAGGGGCATAGACAGAGTGGATAGTCAGAGGCTTTTCCCCAGGGTAGAGTGGTCAATTACTAGGGGGCATAGGCTTAAGGTGAGAGGGGCAAGGTTTAGAGTAGATGTACGAGGCAAGTTTTTTACGCAGAGGGTAGTGGGTGCCTGGAACTCGCTACCGGAGGAGGTAGTGGAAGCAGGGACGATAGGGACATTTAAGGGCATCTTGACAAATATATGAATAGGATGGGAATAGAAGGATACGGACCCAGGAAGTGTAGAAGATTGTAGTTTAGTCGGGCAGCATGGTCGGCACGGGCTTGGAGGGCCGAAGGGCCTGTTCCTGTGCTGTACATTTCTTTGTTCTTTGTTGTTCTTTGTTTTATTACAAGAGAGCCGGCAAGAGTGCCCTATTGCCTTATTCCAGGAAGGTCCACTGCGTTAAGTGCCAATCTTAACTGGACAGTGGCAGGCCTTCGTTGGATAAAAGACCATGGGAGCAAAGGTCCTGCCCACCAAGAAATGCCAATCCATGGGAAACCGACAGTTCTTAATTGCTTGACAGCATCAATGGGAAGGCATTAGGTGCTGCCAATAATGCACCCACCAGAGGTCCAAGATAGCCGAGGGACCCAGGCCACAGGTGAATAATGGCAGGAGGGGAAATACGGGAGGGGGCTGGAGTCACAGGGGAGAAGTGAAGAGGGGTTTGACACTCAGGGAAGATGTAGTTCACAATGCCCCCAACCCAACTTTCCTAATGCTGGATCCCTTGATCAGGCACCAAGTGCCTTTGAATTAGAGATCCTACTGGAAACCCACAAAAATTCTCACCATAATACCCACACTGTGTGAATATGAGCAGCAGTAAGGTGAGGTCTTTAAGGGGATATTAATTGCTGTCTGATCTGCTGAGTATTTCCAGCTTTTATCAATTTAGTTTCTCTGAAGAAGCAAAGCCAACAATCACAATGATACCAATAACCAAAGAAATGTCGTGAAGTAATACATTGTAAATTCAGAACAGTCCACAATCATTTATATATGTACCAGTTTGAACCAATTTAAATACAAAATGAATGAATACAGTTAAAGCTGACTTAAAGCAGGCAGCATGGTGGCACAGTGATTAGCACTGCTGCCTCACAGTGCTGAGGACCCAGGTTCGATCCCAGCCCTGGGTCATTGTCCGTGTGGAGTTTGCACATTCTCCCCGAGTTTGTGTGGGTCTCAGCCCCACAACCCAAAGATATGCAGGGTTGGCAAATTAACCACACTAAATTGCCCCTTAATTGGAAAAAAATGAACTGGGTACTTTAAATTTAGATTTAAAAAGCTGACATCACACAATGAATGCCAAATAGTTTCTGTAAACAACTCCTTTGATTCTGAATTGATGCCTGGTCAATGTGGTCTTTGAAGTAGTCAAAACATCTGGAGCGGCATTCTCTGGTTGCCAACGCGGAAATCGCATTTGGCGGTCAGCCGGAGAATCAATGTTGGCGCCAAAATCGGGAGCGGCGCTGCTTTCGCGATGCTCCGCCCCCTCCAAAGCCATATGGACAGCCTCATGACGTTACCTGAGGCCCTCCCCCCGATGCTCCACCCCCAACCGGCCAAGTTCCCACTGCCGTGGGTCTCTCATGATATTATTTGTCGGTAATTCGTCGTTGCGGCTGCAGACTGAGTCCAGCGCTGCCACAGTTGGGGGCAGAGCCAATCTGCGGACAGGGGGGCTTTGGCAGGGGTTGGGGGCACAGTTGGAGGGTGATCTGGGGGCTGCGAGTCTGGCCAAACGGGGGGCACTATTTGGCAGGCCTGGTCCACGTACGGCCGGCGCCACATTGCACGCGCGGCCGCTGCAGGCAGCCGCCATGTGCACGTGCGGACTTGGACCCGGCAATTCTCCAGCTATATCGGCAGCTAGTGCTCTATTTTGCCTGCAAGCTCGCCCCCCCACCAAACGGAGGATCGGTGACCTTTTTGAGCCGATCTTTCAGTTGTAAACCGCCACCGTTCCCACACCGGCATCAGGACATAGCCTGAAAATCAGAGTATCCAGCCCTTGTTTTTTTCTTTACAAGAATATTGTTGGTTATTTTATATTTAAATAATAAAACAGCATCTATTGCATGAATCTTAACAAAGCATCAGGCTGTATCACTACAGCGTATAATGAATGAAAAAATACAGGCTTTACTCTGACGAAATTGCACAATGTCAGTGAAAGAGAGAAATAGAAAATGTCCAGTTAAACAGCCTTTTAAACGGCCATGGAACAGTATCGGCAGAAACATGGAAGAACATTGCCTATTTATTGGCTTTCATTGATTGAGATGTAATAGAAAACAGAAAAAAATGGAAGGGCAGGGGAAAAGCAGCAGTCTTGATGAGAATTTAGACTATCAATAAATAAGCCCGACTTATTGACCTTTTTGTAAAATAAGCAAAAACTAATTTCAAGTATTATAATCCAAAGTTCATTTCCGCGTGAACGATTGTAAAATATTTCCAATGCTGTCATTTTATGTAAAATAATGAGATGACATTTGCTTTTTGTTTGCACTTATTCCCTCAGATGTTGTCTTCTTTTATCATGCTGCCCTCACATCTGTGTCCCTGGTTTTCCTTTGTAAGTCCTGCCCCTTTCTGTCCCAGAGTTCCTTACCATTTCTATTCTGTCACACAAGCACAGATTGGGTACTGAGCTCATTCTGTAGCAGAACCCTGCCACTTATTTACCTCGGCAGCTGGTGTGAACAGGTGTGCAATGAATTCACTGCATCATTAATTTAGCCTGACATCAAATGCAAGAGTGAAAATCTGTTTGAGTTTGCACTCAAGCTGTTAGAGAATTGACTGTGGCTTCATTGCAAGAAAAGGGTTTGCAAGCAAATTTGATTTGAGTACTTAGTTAGAACTTGTTTATCTCAAACGTGAAATGATTGATTAACTCACAGAAGGTGAATCAGAACTGAATCACTTAAGTTTTGCCGAAAGGTCAAACTATGACAAGTCCCTACTCAATGATTTCAGAATGAGAACAAACATACTGAAAAATGACAGTATGTCAGGAGCCACAATGCAAAAATGAATGAACAAATTATGCACACTTTTATTAATCATTGCTCATATCATTCTAATTTGAAATTAAAGCTGTCTGGTTATTTTTGTCCAAAGAACTATTTAATCATGAACATTAAGATGATCAAAATACAGTTATTGAGGAATTACAATAATTGATCATTATTGTACATTGAAAGCTTTCAAAAGGGTTATCCTATGGTCTTGGTCATCTGTCTTTGAATATAATTGTAATAAATTGTATTGTATCTTATGTAAACAGCTTGACTACACTTCCTAAATCTTACTATCTTTCATCTCCAGTACTGCTAGACTGTAAGCCATAAGTGTTTGAGTTGCATACAGAGGTTGTAAGAAAGTAGTCTTGCCGACTAAGATATAACAAGAAATATTGGGTTCTGGAAATATCCTCAAATTATTATTTATTTTGTCAGGTAAATGCACAGACACACACAAGTACATGTATACATAATGGTCTTTCATCATTCTTCCCTCACATCAGACGCTAATTTCCCTTTATAAGCTTCACCTCTTTCTGTCCCAGAACCTTAGGCACAGATTGGATACTGAACTCATAACACAGTACAGCCCTGTCATTCATTTGCAATCCATCTGCCAGAGACAGATTAGGGCCTCATGAATAAATACAAATCAGGGTCAAATGGCGTTATTTCGATTCCAACATGATTCCAGTCAAAATCATGGAAATCCCAACCTGCAAGTAAACCTTGTACCATTGTTCTATCAAAGCCACTGGAAGCAATATTTGCAGTCGCTCAGTTACAGGTAATTGATCAAGGATCAATGTGTCATTGTGCTGTTTAGATTACCAGGAGAATTTCCAACATCCAAGTTGCTTATTATATTGAGATTCACTAATTCTCCTCCTACAATATGTTCCCTTAATGGCTTTTGAATAGCTGCTGGAAGTCTGTGTTTGATGACTTTCGCAGGGATCTTTAAGATGCTCATGGGTGGCAATTTCTGTACTGTTTGTTATGTATCTTCACACATACTTTTTTCTCCCTTTCAGAAGGAAATAATAATTCCTGTCTGAATTGGTCTTGTATATTTTAAAATGGAACATGAGTAAAACGGGAAAATAAGAATACTGGTCCAAACTGTTTTTTCCTTCTCAGACTAATTATCAGCCTGATGAACAGTGAAACCTCCTTCAGTGGACAACAAATCTTATTGTGGAGCCTCTGGCTCAGAGACAGGAATCTACTGACTCATAAGATCCCCATTTCTGTACTCAAGCCTGTGCTGCAGACTACTACGCATTGGCTGCTGCTAGAACATCTGGATAAACCTCTGATATGATTCTAATTGAAGAGACACTCAGAAAATCCTGAGAGAGGGCATATTGTAAAACTCCTGTAGCACTACTACCATTGGGTGGAACTGGGACTCATCACTTGCACTGATCTGTGCTTGGTGTTTCACCATGTACATTTCTGGAGAAATGCCCTCTACCTCTGTAGGATTTAGTGCTGTAAAGCATCTAGAGCAATGAGAAAAAGACAAGTCAGGATGGTCCCGAGAAGTTGGAAATTAGTAGCTGGCAGTCTTCAGAATGCAGCTTGAAGTTGTCAAGTCGTCTAAATGTTTGCTGAGGTGAATGAAAGGTTCCAAGTAATATGCTCAAACAAGTCACCAATGTCGTCTTCCCTAATGCTCAAGGCTGGACTAATATTGCCTGGGGTTTCCTGCTCTATTTAGGTAAGAGTTACAATTTCAGGTATTCCTCCCACACATTTCTCCTTACCCTTACTTTGTGTTGATTTTTTTGCCCTACCGCTAGGCAGATTTGGAGTTGGCTGGATATTTAATCGGGTCAGATTGTGTTGAGTGGCAGTCCTGTTGCCTTCCTACTCTGCCGCGATTAAGTCCGGGGATGGAAGGCTCACCGTCATGAATTGATGCCTTTAAGTGGGCAATTAATGCCTGGGTCCCTTGCTGATGCTGGATCTCCAGTGAGTGCAATGCTAACAGCTACCATTGCGCTCCCTGGTGGCATTGCTGGCAATGAAAAGCTGCCGGCCCCTGATTAGTCTCTGAAGGAAAGGTGGGATCTCCGCACCAAAGCTGTTGATGCTGCAAAAGGCTTGTCCCTGGCTACCTGACTGGCACTTAATATGACGGGCCTTTCCCAAAGGAGGTGATGTGGGACTTTTGCCACGTGCAAGGCGCTCGTTACTTGGATTATATTACACCATTGTAAAGGTATGTAAGGGTCCTTCCTCTTCGTTCCCTGTTTATTCCCTTATTTCCCCTTTATTTTATTTTTCTGTTATTATTTTTGATACATGGATGATTAATAGACAAATACCTTTAAGACAGGCAGCAAATTTCAGAAGTTACAGGAGAGAACACTCTGCTAGTCTCTGCTAGTTTAAACAGGAACTCCAGACTTGTTGGCATCAGAGAGAGAGATGGGGTGGGACTCAGTTTGACTGATTGGCTGGTGACCAATAAATTGGTCTAAAAGGCCTTAATCTGCCCAACAACAGGTTTTTAAAAATGTTTTTATTAAGGCATTTAAAGATATACATCAAACACAACCAAAAACAAAAAGAAAACAAATAGGAAATTTCATAACAAATAAATAACCAACATTCCCGTGCCCCACCCTCTTTGCCTCCTCTTTTTTTTATACCCCAAAATCAACCCCCACTCCCCCCACGCTCCTCCTGCTGACTTACGTATCCTGGAAGAAGTCAATAAACGGTTTCCACTTCTGGGAAAATCCCTCCACACCCTCTCAAGGTGAAGTTGATTTTTTTCCAGCCGAAGGAATTCCAAGGGGTCGCTCACCCACACTCCCGGTTTTGGCAGTTCCGAGTCCCTCCATCCCAGCAGGATCTGTCTCTGGACTACAGAGAGGTAAAGGCCAAAATGTCAGCCTCGCTCACCCCCTGGACTCCCGGGTCTTTCCAAACTCCAGAAATTGCCAATTCTGGACTTGGGACCAGCTTCACCCTTAGCATGTCAGACATCACGGGCGTGATTCTCCGACCCCCGCACCCCCGGCGATTCTCCGGCTCGCGATGGGCCGAAGTCCCGCTGCTGTAATGCCAGTCCCGCTGGCATGAATTGAACCACCTCCCTTACCGGCGGGCCCAGGCGGTGTGAGCGGGCTCCAGGGTCCTGGGGGGGGGGGGGGCCCGGGGCAATCTGGCCCCAGGGAGTGCCCCCACGGTGGCCTGGCCCGTGATCGGGGCCCACCGATCTGCGGGCGAGCCTGTGCCGTGGGGGCACTCTTTCCCCTCCGTGTCGGCCATAGCCTCCACGATGGCCGATGCGGAGGTGACCCACCCCCTGCGCATGCGCGGGGATGACGTCTGCAGCCTCTGACGCTCCCGCGCATGCGCGGACTTCCGCTGGCCAGCGGAGTCCCTTCGACCCCAGCTGGCGTGGCGCCAAAGGCCTTCCCGCAGGCGGGCGGTGTTCCAACCACTCCGGCGCGGGCCTAGCCCCTAAAGGTGAGGGCTTGGCCCCTAAAGGTGCGGAGAAATCCGCACCTTTGGGGCATCCCGACCCGGAGTGGTTCACGCCACTCCATCTCGCTGGGATCCCCCGCCCCGCCGGGTAGGGAAGAATCCCGCCCCACATCAGCGAACCCCCGCCAAAATCCCTCCGGCTTCGGACAGCCCAAAACATGTGGACGTATAGGTAGTGCCCACACCTATCCTCCACCCCCTCAAAAAAACGGTATATGCTACCTGTGAAGTACTTTAAATTGAATAAGGCTAAGCCTAGCGCATGAAGAGGATGCATTCACCCTTCTCAGAGCCTCCTCCCAGAACCCAGCCTCCAGCACCTTCCCCAGCTCCATCTCCCACTTCCGCTTAACTTCTCCTATCGGGGCACCCTCCCAGGGCACCCTCCCAGCCCATTAATTCCTGCCCTCACCAACCCCTGTTTACGACACCACTTTGCCCTGCAACCCCAGGGTGGGCAAGTCAAGAAAGCATGGCACCTGTTTCCTCATATAGTTTTCTGCCTGTAAACACCAGAACCCATTCCCATTGGGCAGCTCATACTCTACCAGTCCCTCCAAGTTTGGGAAGCTGCCCCCATGAATAAGTCCCCAAACCGCTCATTACCCACCCGCTGCCACCCCTGGAACCCTACTTCCAGCCCCCTGGAACAATTTTGTGATTCCCACAGATCAGAGCCCAAAGCAGAGGCCCCCTCCAGCCTCAGGTACTGCCACCACTGTCCCCACACCCTCAGTAGCACAGTGGCTAGCACTGTTGCTTCACAGCACCAGGGTCTCAGGTTCGATTCCCGCTTGGATCACTGCCTGGCTGTGTGGAGTCTGCACGTTCTCCCCGTGTTTGCGTGGGTTTCCTCCGGGTGCTCCAGTTTCCTCCCACAAGTCCTGAAAGACGTGCTTGGACATGCTTGGTGAATTGGACAATCAGAATTCTGGTACCCGAACAGGCACCAGAATGTGGCGCCTAGAGGATTTTTACAGTAACTTCATTACAGTGTTAATGTAAGCCTACTTGTCACAATAATAAAGATTATTATTATTACTACCGGACTTGTGGAGTATCTGCCCAGCGAGAACGGCAGAGGCGCCATCAACAGTGCTCCCAAGCCAGTGCCCTTACACGAGGCTGTCTCCATCCGTTCCCACAGCGACCCCTCCCCCACAACTCAGTTCCTTACCATAGCTATATATTTTCCGCCCAGTAATAAATCATAAATTTTGGCAAGGGCAGCCTGCAAGCCCCCGCGTCCCCGCTCCGGAAGCACCTTCTTCACCCGTGGGGCTTTCCCCGCCCTTACAAATACCAAGATCAATGTATTGATCACCCTGGAGAAGGCCTTTGAGATAAAAATCAGAAGGTTCTGGAATACGAAAAGAAACCTCGGGAACACCGACATCTTCATGGACTGCACCCGCCCTGACAATTACAGCAGGAGCACGTCCCCCCTCTTATAATTCCCCTTCATTTGCTCCACCAGCCAGGCCAAATTCAGTTTATGCAATTGCTCCCATCCCCGCACCATCTGGATGCCCAGATACCTAAAACACATCCCCACTATCTTAAATGGCAGCTTGGTCAACCTCCTCTCCTGCCCCACCGCCTGGATCGGAAAGACCTCTCTCTTCCCCATGTTTAACTTATACCCAGAAAACCATCCAAATTCCACCAAAGTGACTATGATCCCCCCAATATTTTCCAATGAGTCCGATATGTAGCAACAGGTCGTCCGCATATAACAAGGCCCTATGCTCAACCCTTCCCCGCACAATCCCTTTACAACCCCTTGACACTCTAGGAGTGGCTCTATCGCCAAGGCAAAGGGCAATGGGGAGAGTGGGCACCCCTGCCTCGTCCCACGAAGCAGCCTAAAATACCCCAAACTCACCTGGTTCGTCCTTACACACGCTGCCAGTGCCTGATACAACAACCAGACCCAATCCACAAACCCCTGCCCGAACCCAAACCACCTCAGTACCTCCCACAAATATTCCCATTTTACCCGATCAAAGGCCTTCTTCCTGTCCATAGCAACCGCTACCTCCACATCCCGTCCCTCCGAGGGTATAATTATAATGTTCAACAGATGCCTAACATTGGCTGACAGGTGCCTCCGCTTTACAAACCCTGACTGGTCATCTCCTATCACCCCCTGGCACACATTCCTCAATCCGCGAGGCAAGATCTTTTCCAACAATTTGGCATCTACATTCAGCAGTGATATCGGGTGGTAGGACCCACACTGTTCCGGATCCTTATCCTTCTTCAAGATTAAAACTATTGAGGCCTGCTATACTGTGAGCGGGACCTCCCCCTTCTCCCTTGCCTCACTAAATACCCTTACCAACAGGGGCCCCAGGTCTCCCAAAAACATTTTATAGAATTCGACCGGAAAACCATCTGGGCCCTGGGCCTTCCCTGCCTGCATCACCCCCATAACCTCCATCATCTCCACCAGCCCAATAGGTGCTCCCAACCCCTCTACCAGGCTCGCCTCTGCCCAACAACAGTTGGTGATTGGATCCTATCCCAGTGGAATGAATCTCAGAGTCCAAGGAGTTTCAGGTTTGCCTCCTGGCAGCACAGGGACCAGATCCTACTCTCTCTCCTCTGTCTTTTCTCCAGAAAGTCTGTGAGTGCTGTATTCCTGGCGCTGCAAAGAACCTGAATGAATTAATCTACAGGAAAACCATTAAAGGCTGCAAGCAAAGACAAAAACCTTCTCTCTTTCTCGAGGAAGGCCTGTGAGTTCTGTGTCTCTGAAACTATAGAGACCTGAATGAACCTACAATAAAACCACAAATTGAAAACAAGGTTTGAAGAGGAATAAGGTGCTGGAAACCACCATTTGAAACAAAGACTTTTTGCTCCTCTTACTTGTGTTTTGTTTTTACATCTTTCTTCCCCTCTGTGTTTGTCTGTCGTGTGTGTGTATAGAGGGTGGGGGGCACATTAAAGTGGGGAATGAGGAATTAGATAATTGTTAACCAGTTGTATTTGTTGCATCTTTAATTAAAGTTTTTGTTATAAATAAACAGTAATTGTGTTTACATTTACAAACCCGGTGATTGTAATTGGGCAGCCAAGGGTCAAAGACATTGGGTATTTTTCTAAGAATTAACAAAGAACAAAGAGCAATACAGCACAGAAACAGGCCCTTCAGCCCTCCAAGCCTGTACCAGTCATGATACAATCCTTGGCCAAAACCCTCAGCACTCCCTGTAACCCCATCCTATCCATGTTTTTGTCGACATGCCTTTTGAATGCCGTTAATGTATCTGTGTCCACAACCTCCCCAGGCAACACATTCCAGGCACTCACCACCCTCTGCATAAAATATCTGCCTCGCACATCTCCTTTAAACTTTGCCCCATGGACCTTAACCCTATGGCCCCTGGTGACTGATCCCTACACCCTGGGAAAGAGTGCCTGCCCATCCACTCTATCCATGTCCCTCATAATCTTGTAGACCTCTTTCAGGTCACCCCTCAACCTTCGTTGTTGTAATGAGAATAGTCCGAGTCTATTCAGCATCACCACATAGCTAACACCCTCCAGACCAGTCAACGTCCTAGTAAACTTCCTCTGCACCCTCTCCAAAGCCGCCGCATCCTTCTGGTAGTGTGGTGACCAGGGTTGTGCGCAATATTCCAAGTGCGGCCTTACCAAGATTCTATACAACTGTAGCATGACTTCCCAGTTTTTATACTCGATGCCCCATCCAATGAAGTGGAGATGCCAGCGTTGGACTGGGGTGACCACCGTCCAATGAAGGCAAGCATTCCGTATGCTTTCCTGACTACCTTCTCCACTTGTATTGCCACTTTGAAAGATCTGTGGACCTGCACACCCAGATCTCTCTGACTTTCTATATTCCTAAGAGTTTTTCCATTTATGGTATATTTCCCCTCTATGTTAGACCTACCAAAATGCATTACCTCATATTTGTCTGGATTAAACTCCATTTGCCATTTATCTGCCCAAGTCTCCAACTTATCTATGTCCTGCTGCATCCTCTGACAATCCTCAACACTATCTGCCACTCCATCAACCTTGGTGTCATCCATGAACTTACTAATCAGAGCAGTTACATTTTCCTCCAAATTGTTTATATATACTACAAACAACAGAGGCCCCAACACAAATCCCTGTGGAACACCACTAATCACAACATTCCATTCAGAAAAACACCCTTCTTCTTCAACCCTTTGCCTTCTGTGACCAAACCAGTTCTATATCCATCTTGCTGCCTCACCCCTGACCCCGTGTGACTTCACCTTTTGTAATTATTGATTAATTCACTTGTGTTGTGACTCCGGGTCAAGTGGGGCTGGATTTGATGGTGCAGTAGCCCAGGGTGTCGTAACACCCATTATGTGCAGTTTAATCTTTCAGATAGCGACTGTGACAGCTAGCAAAGTGGCTCCTAAAAAGGAAAGTGGAGATATGAAGGAATTAGCATGTGGCATATTTGCTGGGAGCCAGAGATAAAGCAAGATGCAATGAGAAACGATATGTAAGAAATGGAAAACCAAGCATGTGGGATGTGAGAAATGAGTGCTGGGAGGATTTAATTATTCTGCAAGAGCTAGAATTTGAGGAGAGAATGCTGTTCTGTTTGATGTGAAGACAGCACGGGAAGACCTAAGTGTGTGTGCAATAAAACAAGAGGGCTTGTGACATATTGTTGTGATTATATGTTGAAGAATGTGATGGAATTGAGAGTACAATAAAGTGTGCAATGTGCGTGTTGAGATAGATGAGGAGCTGTACTCACCCTGGCTGCTTTTGAGGTTATTAAGCCAATTTCTATATTGAACTCAGGTCCTGGGGTCATAGAGTCATAGATGATGCTAATGACACTGACTCTCACTCACTTTTACCCAGATTGGATATTTGTCCAAGATTTCTTTCTGTTCTGGGGAGTTATTTTCCCGAATGCAAAGTGGAGTGAGACACAACCAGAGCAGCCATGGTGGAGCAGGCTTGAAGAACTGAATGGCCTACTCCTGCCCCTAAGTCCTATGTTTCTATGGATGATCCAGTTGAGCTTCTGACCAATGGTGGTCCCCACGATTTGGGGAGTGGGTGACTCAGTGATGGTAATGCCATTGAATGTCAAGGGGTTTTGATTAAATTCTCTTGTTGGAAATGGTCATTGCCTGGCACTTGTGTGGCAGAAATGTGACTTGCCCCTGATCAGCCCAAGCCGGAATGCTGTCCAGGTTTTGCTGGTAGGTAGATGGACTGCTTCCGTATCTGAGGGGTTGCGAATGGTTCGGAACAATGTGCAATCATCAGCGATCATCGTCACTTCTGACCTTAGGATGGAGGAAGGGTCATTGATGAAGCAGCTGGAGGTGGTGGGGCCGAGGATAATACTCTGAGAAACTCCTGCAGAAATGTAATATAAATGTATCGATACTTGTAAAGAACTTTTCTAGTTTCAGGAATTCTAATCTAAAATTAAAATCTGACACATATGATGGTATTGTAGGAACATTTATTGACAAAAGTTTGTAATTATATGTAGACTGAAATCTGTTCATGTTTTCTCGCATCACAGGCTGTCGCAGAGAATCAGAATCAGATGCAGCACAAAAAGAGATCAAAAGCCTTCCCAACTCATCATCGAGATCAATAATTTCAGAGCATAACCTCTTCGACTACTTTTTGCGTTTGGCAGTTTGAGTGATGATTCTGCTATTTCCCATTTCCATCTCTTCCACTTTTTTTTGTTTCTTTACTTGTCCCAATTTGATCTCCTTTTGCCTTGTCCCATCACCCTTTTGTCATTTCATCTCATCTGCCTTCCTCTCAGAGAGACCTTCCCATTTTTTCCTCTCCTTTGCTATTCATGCCTCTTGCTTTAAATATGTTCTCCGTCTAACTTTTTCCAGTTCTGATGTCGGGTTAGTGGCCTTGAATGTTAACTCGGTTTTTCTCTCCACCAATGCTGCCTGACTTGTTTTTTTCCAGCAGTTTTTAGTTCAATGACCCATAAGCTTGTTTTTAGCAGCCTTCTCAATTTCTGCTTCTTTCAAAGATTTATGTTTGTACGCCCCCAGGTTTCTCTGTTCCTGCACCCCTTTTAAAATAGTACTATTTAGTTTATATTGCCTCTCTTCAAACTTTATACCAAAATGCATCATTTTACACTTCTCAGCATCAAATTGCATTTGTCATGCGCCTTTCATGTTCATTTCACCAACCTATATCCTGCTCACACTTCGCTACATTTATGACTTCTGTGTCATCTGCAATCTTTGAAATGATGCTATGATTACTCAAGTCCAGATCATTAGCATATATCAAAAAGAGCAGTGGTCCTAATACTGATCCATAGGGAGCACATTATGTACATCACCCCCCACCCCTCCAAGTCTAAAACAACCATATATCGCTAATCTCTGAACTAATTTTGTATCCATGCTACCCCTGCCCTTTAAACTCATGGGGTTCACATTAATAGTAAGTTCCATTAAAATGTGAGATTCATGTCACTAATGTGAATGGCACTGGCATTGACAACCTTAGATAGTGCTTTCATGGGACTTTTCAATGAAAAGATGACAACATACTGATTTTAATAATACATGTAGATAATGTAACAATAAATCCTTTCTAAATCTTCAGTAAGTTCATGTTGGGCAAAATTTCCTTGAGTCACTATTGTGTAGCATCTTGCATTCCAAAATTCATTGATGGCATCACTGATGACTATCTTTATTTACCTGTTTGCTGATACCTTCTTGATTCTTTACATTATTACGAAGAGGCTGTTTACTTCCTGCCTTGGATCTAATTATTTTAATCCTGCTTAGACGGCTATACACATATAATGGTAGAATTCTGTTCAAGCAGTTTTTTTCGCAATTTATTTTGGCATACAGCATAAGGCCTTGAAAGAAATCACATTAGTAATAAACATGCACCAACAGCTCTAACATTTGAGATCAGTCCTGATAGCACTTCTTCACAATTATTTTTCCATTGGCTGAGAACTACACTTGAATCAGAATTTGAATAGAATGGGGGTGAACGGGAACATAGGAATCCTGTACTCAATCCAAAATGCACTTTTGTACGTTTTATTGCGGATGCGGAAATTAATTGATTTTTACATATTAAGCCTATAAAATGACCATGCTCCATTTTAACTATGTGAAGGGTTCAAAATAATGATTTTCATCATTATAACCTGCATAATAATTTTGCCTATGCTTTATACTCACCCACCTAATGTTTATTCCAGTAAATCAATGAAAGGCGACCTGTATCACCAGATTAGTTTCCAGTCGGTGAAGATGAAAGTCTACCCCAATGTCTTTGTGATCTGTGATTCTCTTATATCAGAAGTAGGAATAAAAAATTAATACATAGCTTGTTCAATACTTTGAAGAAATTATTTTACGGTTTAAGTTAAAATGATTTAGTTTGGATGGTGAAAACAATATTCAATTCCACTCCTCAATCATCCCCAACCCTTGTCACCTTTCCATGCAAATGCAGAAGACGTAATACCTGTCCTTCTATCTCCTCTCCTCACCATCCATGGCTCCAAACACCACTTCCAGGTGAAGCAGTGATTTTTGTGTACTTCTTTCAATTTAGTGTACTATATTTACTTTGCAAAAGGATGGCATGTGGCGCAGTGGTTAGCACTGGGACTGCGGTGCTGAGGACCCGGGTTCGAATCCCGGCCCTGGATCACTGTCCGTGTGGAATTTGCAGACTCTCTCCATGTCTGCGTGGGTTTCACCCCCACAACCCATAGATGTGCTGGGAAAGTGGATTCGCCATGCTAAATTGCCCCTTAATTGGAAAAGAAAAATAATTGGCTACTCTAAATTTATTTTACAAATATTTACTTTTCACAATATTATATCCTCTTTGGGAGACCAAGTGCAGATTGGGCGACTGATTTACGGAAACCCTCCTTTCAGTCCACAAGTATGATACTGTGCTTTCGTGGGTCTGTCATTTTAATTCCCCACCTTTCCCTCGCACTGGCACCTCTGTCCTTGGCCTGCTGCACTGTTCCAGTGAAGCTCAATGTAAGCTTGAGGAACAGCACCTCATCTTTTGATTAGGCACTTTATAGCCTTTGAACTCAACGTTTAGTTCAACAATTTCAGACCGTAACAATGTTAACTTTGTTTATTATATAATTCAATGAATATTTTTATTGCTTCTGCCATTAATGAAATCCATTAATGAAACTATTTATGGCTTGAACTTATCTATAATACGTAAAATATTCAAAGACAAAAGTAAATTCCACGAAACATAAAATCAACAAATATTCTCAAAATATAGGGCGGGGGTCTATCAGCCCGGGGCCGGGACAGAGAATCACCGCGACCGGCGCGAATCGCGCCACGCCGCCCCGACGCCGGGATGTGATTCTCCACAGGGCGGAGAATTGGCGCCATTGGCACCAGCGTGGTCGGCGTGGCGCTGGTCGGGGCCTTTCCACGCGCCCCCCCCCCCCCCCCCACTGATTCTCGGCCCGAGATGGGCAGAGCGGACGTAACAAAAAGCCCGAGTCCCGCCGGCGCCATTCTAATCTGCTCTTAGCTGGCGGGACCTTGGTGTGGAAGGGTCCAGGGCGGCCTCTGGGGGGGAGGGAGGGGATCATCCCCGGGAGGGGGGCCTCCGTTGTGGCCTGGCCCGCAATCGAGGCCAACTGATCGGCGGGCCGGCCTCTCGGACTGGGGGCCTCCTTTCTTCCGCGCCGGCCCCTTTAGCCCTACGCCATTTTGAGTTGAGGCCGGCATGGAGAAGGGAGCCACTGTGCATGCGCGCGTTGGCACTGGTGCCACTGCGCATGCGCGGACCTTGCGGCACCGGGTTGATGCCGGGATCAGCCGCTGGAGCAGCGTGGGCCGCTCCAGTGCCGTGCTGACCCCCTGTCGGGACTAGAATTGCTGATCCTGAGGCCATGTTGACGCCGTCGAGAAATGCGACGGCGTTTCCAACGGCGTCAACACTTAGCCTCAGGATCAGAGAAGCCCGCCCATAATTTTATGTACTCAAGATAAAGATAACACTTTGTAATGAATCACTGCACAAGCTGGTGACCACCCATTCCATAATATAACACTATTTTTTACAGCTGACACCGTTACAAGTTTCATAAAGGTTGAAAATATTAGAGTTTTCTACTTTGTTTCATGCTCTGACACATTAACCACTACAGTACTTGACCCTTTTACCAACTAGATTTGAAATATATATCTTAACCGCTATGGTGTAATTCTATTGCTATAATTTTATTATTGTATTTGTTTCAGCACTTTTTTGTAATTGTACACTTTAGACCCCATTCGTGTGTTAATTTAACTTTCAGTAGAAACTGACTGCTGCTTTTTATGGAATACAATATTGTCAGTATGACAATGATTACTATATAAATCTTCTGATTGTGAATGCAAAAGGGAAACTGAATTGTCACTTGCAAAATGTTTCTGATATGACTGATTTTATCAATACAGTTTACCCCAAATATTGCATGATCTTTTTGAATTTTCCTCATGCCCACAATAAATACGACTATAGAGGTTGTCATGCGGGATGCTGAGGTAAATAATGATATACAGAAATGTGACAGCTAAGCAATCAAGACTACAGATTTTGTTAACTACAGTTTTGATGTATCATTAGTTCAATATTTAAATAATCACGCTATTACTGAATTACAACTTCAAAGCTCAGACATTTAGTCAGTTGTTCATAATGAAAGAGATAATGCATTAGTGAGTTTGTATTAAGCACACTACAAATTAAGTAGCATTTATAGCCGTGATTTGTGGGAAAGGCAAATTGTAAAACCTTCCCCGTTCCCACCCATTTACAATGCACTAAGCAGCAAGAACCTTGCATGATGGAGTATCTGTTTCCACATTTTTAGAATGAAGCTCTCTAATCTGGTAATGACAGGTGTAAGATTAACTTTGTTAAGCATCTACTCATTCATGCAAACTAAATTAAATTAATGGAACAAATTTATTCCATAATTAAGATAAAAATTCATGTCAGCTGTAACCTTGCTGTACACTAATTATGTAGGAATGATTTATCATCTGTTCCAATCTGAATATTAGAACTCACCTCATTGATAACTGCATCTCACTTTAAAAAGATGAAACCTGATTAACAGTGACAGAATATGCAGCCAGTCTACTAAGTGCCTGTAAAGGTAATGGAACCTGTAAGGCTTCATTAGAGTTCCATATATCACTCAGGCAGTTTGACATGGAGGTGCAATAATTTTTTTCCCAATCCATCAGATTTTGCATACGGCTATGATTAATCTTTTAAAGAAAAAAGTGTAATGGAAAATATTGATGTTGCATGACATAATAGTGGAACTTCCGTTGTGTGTGCTGATGCCAGTGATGCATTGTGTGGAACCTTACAGCCATTAAGACGTGAACCTTTTCCCTAAAGCAAAAATTCACATTGATGGTAGCTATTATCCAAATAGACTAATTTCAAAGTTGCAAAATTGTGCTTGTTTTATCACAACCTGGATATAGTACATCAACTCAAATAAATTATTATTTTTACCTCACTTAATAAAACCATTGGGATTAAAACAGTCTAAAATTTAATAATGTAGTTAGTTTGTCCTGCAAATCTCTGATTTATGATTTTGAATGAATAGTCAATAATGTGATATTGGATGTGGCAAAATGGTCCTGCAGCCAGTTAAAATTGCTGATTTTCTATGCAAATCATTACTAAACGCTTGTTGTAAAATTAAAAATGTAGCTATTTTTATTCTGTCTGAAGATGAAAAACGGCATAGGATATTTCAACGGTTACCTAATTAAAAAGGTTATCTTCTAGCTGAGATAAGTGACACTATATGGAGGGGTCTAATTCTGTGCCACTAACAATAAGATTCAGGTTAATGATTGCAATTGTGCACACATTGAGTTCCTGTTCTCAACTGTGCTGCTGTGCAGAGTGGAGGAAAGACGCTACACCACAGGGAAGAGTAATAATCGGAGCTGATCACTCCAGGTCACTTTCACATACTTCCTAATGACTGATTAAATGGTAGAAACCTGGAGGTAACTTTTAAGTCCATGCTGTTTATTCAGAAGGATGAGGAGGATGGCATAGTCATTGAAACAAAAGAGAAAATGAAATCAGCTACCAATAATAATCTATTTTATAGTTGCTTTATGGCTTGAATATTTTTACTGATTTCTGAAATTTGCTTTGTATTTATGAATAAATGTGATTATTAAATAAGCCCCAATGGATGATAAGTGAATAATTTTTAAATATAACACTGGTAAAAATTCAATTGTTGTGTTGCCATATTATCAAAGCATGATCCAAGCGGTAAGGGAAGTGATCAGTTGTTCATTTACATCGCTTGAAGGCAGGATGAGTAACTCCACTTTAAATTGATGGTCACTGTGCAAATCAAAGGCACATTTTGGAGGATGAAAATTCTGGTTACTTTTTAAAAAAACAAAGACTAATTTGCTTTCTACACAATAAACCAATAATTATATTTGTTTACTTAATTCATTCTCATGATGTGGGTGTCACTGGCAAGGCAGGCATATATTGCCTATTCCTAGCTGCCCTGAGAAGTTAGTGGTGGATCTTCTGCTTGAGGCAGTCCAAATTCTTGTTCACCTTTTAACTGTTTAATGAGTTTGAATTACTTTCGAAAGGACATTAATGGCTTTCCCATCACTTCACTTTACTGGCACCAGATTTTTATTCATGTCAACAATGAGCAATGCTATCTCTCCATCCCTCCACACAGATGTTGCCAGATCTGCTGTGTATTTCCAGCATATATTCTTGGGCAAGATGGTCCGGCGTTTCACGCCAGCAGAATCTTCTGGTGCCGCCGACGCTGCACCCTCACCGCGGGTTTCCCAACAGTGTGCAGCGAAATCAATGGGAAATTCCATTGATAGCAATGGGACCAGTAGATCCTGCTGACAGCCAAAGGCGGGCCCCTCCCACCACCGAGAAACACGCCACAGGGAGGGCAGAGAATCCTATCCTTTGTTTCAGATTTCCTATATCTGCAGTATTTTCCTTTTATGCAATATTTTTATTTAACTGGGTTCAAATTCTCAAACTGCCATGGTGGAATATGAACTCACATTCTGTTGGTTATTAGTGCAGGTCTCTGGACTACTCAAGTAACATAACCCCTACACTACTGTACCTGCATTGCAGAGCTTCTGAACTTCTACTAAACTGTTATTTTGGGCAGCTGGATATGGAAGTGCCTCTTGGTCATCGAGGGATTTAGTACAGAATCAACCAGACTCAGTACATGCTTTGAGGATTCCCTCGGGATTTGGAATAAATGAACCTATTACTCACATTTCTGAGTTAATTTCTGTGCTGTCTCCTATCTCTTAGCGCCTCAATGCTGGCAGACACATAACTACAAAACAGCACTTGTTCAGTTATGTTACTGAACCTGTCAGGGACGAAGGTAGAACTATCAACTGACCTGGAATTGCACCACAGAACAACAAAAAAACTTTATATGAAGAGGTAAGATCCATTGAGACATATTACAAATAGCCTTTGATGATCGAATTATCAACAAATAATGGTTTTGTCAGACTGATTCTGAGAGTAGATATGCAATTTTACCAAACTAAAGGGGTAGAATTACATGGGCGTTCTCTTGTTTTCAGGGTTTCTGCATTTCTTCTGCTAAAGTTATGAAGGATGAGTGGCGGAATTCCAGTGGAAATTCAATTCCGTAATAATGAATGCGTCATTTTGCTTTGGGACAAATTAAGCAATCACATGTTTTTCCCTTCAATGTTATAAATACAACTTTTTATTCAAAAATTGTGCAATAGAGTTTCTTTTAATTTCTTCTAATTCATTCATGCACAATGCATTCCTAGATTTAATTGGCATAAATGCATTAAGGCTAATATGAAATCTCTCCTTTTAAGATTTAAATAAAACATGAGACTACCGACATCATGTTCATAAATAGACAGAATATGATACGCTATTTGTGTTTCATTAGGAACATAGATTTCACCTAATAAGTAAAACCCCTGTAGAGGATGCACATGTGGAGACACATCGTTTGACTTAGTCAGTGACTGTGTGCAGCAGGCCAAAAGTTAATTACAGACATCCAGAGGTCAGTTAGTGATTATTTCAGATCACAGGCACTAATAGGACAACAACATTGCTTCTACCAGAGCCTTTGACAGAAGATTTATACCAAGGGTAATGACATTGGTACAAATAGTGCTGATAAAAAGACCCTTATATTGGCCCAAACAGAATGATGAATGGGTTACATGTCCACTCACATATCTCGTTATTAGCTGCTATGCTCTCTGTGTCATCGAGTTGGAGGTTACAGTTAGCAACTTAAAGTACATGGGGCATAACCTCTGTATATGTGAACTTTTTTTTTCGAGATATAGAGCACAAGCAATACAAGCAAGCATTAAGAGATAATAAATAAACCAGAAAATGCATACGGGCTAGCGGTTTAAAAATATTATCTGGTGGACTTGGCAAAATACTGAATTCAGTTGAGAGAGCAGAATAAAGGTAGATATCACAGATAAATCTGCTATCCTTTTTAAAAATAAGACAATTCATAGTATTACATGGATGGTTTATCACAAAGAGACAATACTGTACACTGTCTAATTTTGTGCCAAAGTAAGGCTAGGAGCAGGAATGTTTGGCCATGAGACTTGTTACAGACTACATCTGAGATTCCAAATTACACTGAACATGTCATGTCCCCTGATTTCAACGCTTCCGTGCGCAACAGAATACATCAAAATAAAATCTATGTTATCCAACCTAAAGCATAGAGTCTATGATACCTTTGACTATCTTAATCTTGGAACTGGACTTCTATCACATAGACTTCCTACAGTGCAGAAGGAGGCCATTCGGCCTATCCAGACTACACTGACCTCCGAAACAGCACTCTACCTAGGCCCATTTCCCCACCCTATATTCATAACCCTGTGCATTTATCATGGCCAATCCACCTAACTTGCATATCTTTGGACTGTGGAAGGAAACTGGGGCACCCAGGGAAAACCCATGCAGAAATGGGGAGAACACAGGTAGTCACCCAAGGCCGGAATTAAACCTTGCTAACCACTGTGCCACCAGATTATACAAAATAGAAGGAGATCCTGCAACAGCCAACACATTAAACAAAATGGGCAGTTGTTCATTGTTAGTTGAGAATTAATGGACCAACAGGTGATTAAGAAGGCAAATGGAATTTTGTCCTTCATTGCTAGAGGGATGGAGTTTAAGACTAGTGAGGTTATGCTGCAATTGTATAAGGTGTTAGTGAGGCCACACCTGGAGTATTGTGTTCAGTTTTGGTCTCCTTACTTGAGAAAGGACGTACTGGCACTGGAGGGTGTGCAGAGGAGATTTACTAGGTTAATCCCAAAGCTGAAGGGGTTGGATTACGAGGAGAGGTTGAGTAGACTGAGACTGTACTCATTGGAATTTAGAAGGATGAGGGGGAATCTTATAGGAACATATAAAATTATGAAGGGAATAGATAGGATAGATGCGGGCAGGTTGTTTCCACTGGCGGGTGAAAGCAGAACTAGGAGGCATAGCCTCAAAATAAGGGGGAGTAGATTTAGGACTGTGTTTAGAAGGAACTTCTTCACCCAAAGGGTTGTGAATCTATGGAATTCCTTGCCCCGTGAAGCAGTAGAGGCTCCTTCATTAAATGTTTTTAAGATAAAGATAGATAGTTTTTTGAAGAATAAAGGGATTAAGGGTTATGGTGTTCGGAACGGAAAGTGGAGCTGAGTCCACAAAAGATCAGCCATGATCTCATTGAATGGTGGAGCAGGCTCGAGGGGCCAGATGGCCTACTCCTGCTCCTAGTTCTTATGATCTTATGAACTGTTAACTTAAATAGACACATATATATGTGCCTTGTGAAGCACATGAAACTGAAAAACTGCAGAAGTACAAATATGCTGCATTGCTTAGTTTTGTCAAAAAAATAACAGATATTGAAGTAATGCCAGTTCAGTTGCCCATGGTAAATTTAATGATGCGCTTTTTTTCAATGAAAGGAGTATTGTATCATATCATATACAGTCTATTATTATCCTGCCACAAAATGAAATGAAAAATGAAAATCGCTTATTGTCACAAGTAGGCTTCAAATGAAGTTACTGTGAAAAGCCCCTAGTCGCCACATTCTGGCACCTGTTCGGGGAGGCTGGTACGGGAATTGAACCGTGCTGCTGGCATGCCTTGGTCTGCTTTCAAAGCCAGCGATTTAGCCCTGTGCTAAACAGCCCCTAAACTGGCCTGTCGTTTAAGGTCAAGAAGTAAGTCACAAGTAAATTGAAACTACATTTAAATATGATAAAAGCAAAACACTTGAGATGCTAGAAATCTGAAATAAAGACTGAGAATACTGGAAAAACTCAGCAGGTCGACAGCATCTGTAGAATTAATGTTTTGAGTTTGATATGACTCTTCATAGTTCTGAGGCTTGCTGTTGCAACACTTCACTACATCCCACACCTGAAAATTGATCTGATTCTCCTAACTTAGAGTCATAGAGGCATAAGGTACACAGCATGAAAACAGGCCCCTCGGCCCAACATGCCACCCAGTTTTTATCACTAAGATAGTCCCAATTGCACGGATTTAGCCCATATCCCTCTATACATATCTTTCCCATATAACTGTCTAAATACTTTTCAGAAGACAAAATTGTACCCGCCTCTACTACTACTACTACTAATCGCTTATTGTGACAAGTAGGCTTCAATGAAGTTACTGTGAAAAGCCCCTAGTCACCACATTCTGGCGCCTGTTCGGGGAGGCCGATACGGGAATTGAACCCGCGCTGCTGGCATTGCTCTGCATTACAAGCCAGCTGTTTAGCCCACTGTGCTAAACCATCCCCTGACTACTACTGCCTCTGGCAGCTCGTTCCAGACACTCACCACCCTCTGTGCGAAAAAATTGCATCTCCGGACCCTTTTGTATCTGCCCCCCTCACCTTAAACTTACGCCCTTTAGTTTTAGACTCCCCTACCTTTGGGAAAAGATGTTGACTATCTACCTTATCTATGCTCCTCATTATTTTATAGATCTCGGTAAGATCTCCTACGCTCCAGGAAAAAAAGGCCCAGTCTATCCAGCCTTATCCTTGTAGCTCAAACCATCAAGTCCCGTTAGCATTCTAGTACATCTTTTCTGCATTCTTTCTAGTTTAATAATATCCTTTCTATAATAGGGTGACACTGTACACAGTATTTCAACTCTGTCCTTACTAATGTCTTGTACAACTTCAGCAAGACGTCTCAACTTCTATATTCAATGTTCTGACCAATGAAACCTAGCATGCTGAATGCCTTCTTCACCCCCCTGTCCACCTACGACTGCACCTTCAAGGAGCGATGAACCTGTACTCCTAGACCTCTTTGTTCTGTAACTCTCCCCAACTCCCTACCATTAACTGAGTAGGTCCTGGCCTGATTCAATCTACCAAAATGCATCACCGCACATTTATCTAAATTAAACTCCATCTGCCATTCTTGGCCCATTGGCCCAATTGATCAAGATCCCGTTGCAATCCTAGATAACCTTCTTCACTGTCCACTATGCCACCAACCTTGGTGTCATCTGCAAACTTACTAATCATGCCTCCTAAATTCTCATCCAGATCTTTAACAGAAATAAAAATAACAGTGGACCCAGCACTGATCCCTGAGGCGCACTGCTGGTCACAGGCCTCCAGTTTGAAAAACAACCCTCTACAACCACCCTTTGTCTTCTGTCGTCAAGCCAATTTTGTATCCAATTGGCTACCTCACCCTGGATCCAGTGAGATTTAATCTTATGCAACAACCTACCATGAGGTACCTTGTCAAAGGCCTTGCTAAAGTCCATGCAGACAACGTCGACTGCACTGCCCTCATCTACCTTCTTGGTTATCCCTTCAAAAAACTCAATCAAAGTCGTAAGACATGATTTTCCACTCACACAGCCATGGAATACCTTCTGACAACTTACACCACAGATGTTAGGCTCACTGGACTGTAGTTCACAGATTTCTCCTTGCGCCCCTTCTTAAACAAAGATACAACATTTGCTATTCTCCAATCTTCAGGCATCTTACCTGTGGCTGTCGATGATTCAAATATCTTTGCTAGGGGACCCGCAATTTCCTCCCTAGCCTCCCACAATGTCCTGGGATACATTTCATTAGGTCCCGGGGATTTATCAACCTTGATGCACTTTAAGTCTTCCAGCACCTCCTTCTCTGTAATATGCACACTCCTCAAGACATCACTATTGATTTCCCCAAGTTCCCTAACATCCATGCCTTTCTGAACAGTAAATACAGATGAGAAATATTAATTTAGGATCTCACCCATCTCTTGTGGATCCGCATATAGAGCCTGCCAACTGCAGAGATATTTATACATTAATAAAGCAAAAATATTACATATGTGATTAACTGCATAACTAACTTTTATACAGAAAAAAATCTTCTATTGGAGGTCTGTCATATGTAAGGAGGGGAGGGGGGGGGGGCACAACACAAAAGTATGGAGAGCCCCTGCTAAGTGTATAATTCTATTCAACCTAATTCTGAAGTCCCTACCACCATGGATGAGAGAATCCAGCCAATTTGATTTATCTATGTAACATTAAGAAGTGACTCCGATCACCGGACACATGGACCCTGATGAAATCCTGGTCCTTTGCACAAGCATTAATCACACTTTATAGCCAAAATGTTCCAGTGCTGCTATATACTTTGAGATGGACAGAGGATCTGTCTGTCCCAGGCCCTTTGGGGAATTGCCAGCCTGATTTGAGATTTGACGTATCTAAACTAGACCAGCCCCCACCTCTCCCTCCTCGTCTCCTCACTCCAATTGTCCTGTGCTTCTGAATAAGGTACAGAATGCAGCCTCTGGCCCAAAAGGAATTCAGCCCAAATTGCTCATGCTGACCTGAGTTTAAAAATAAGTGAATGTCCCCATTTAAATGTTAGGAAAATGTCAAGAAATAACTGATCATACTGAGCATTATAGAAATATAGATAATTCCCACTGAAGCATAATTAAATAAATATCACAAATGGATACAAACAGTCATTTCGAAATATTTATGGGAAAAGGATGTTTAGATGAATATAGGAAGGTGGGATCAAGATCAATTTAAAAAAAAAACACATTTGATGGATCTTCTCCATTTCTTAAAATTTCCTGTACTTCATACACCCCCAGACTGCAAATTGTAACATTTGACCTGCAACTGATATGAAGTACAGACAACATTTAAGTGTTCTCACTATTTTCTGATTTGCTTCATATTTCTTTTGGAAAAACATGACCAGATTAATTATTTGTTTATTAAATTTACATATGATCTATACATATGGTCCGGTTTAGCTCATTGGGCTAGACAGCTGGTTTGTAATGCAGAACCAGGCCAGCAGCGCGGGTTCAATTCCCGTACCTGCTGACCCGAACAGGCGCCGGAATGTGGCGATTAGGGGCTTTTCACGGTAACTTCATACTTGTGACAATAAAAGATTATTATTATTAAATGTATTTTCAAAATTCGAGTGTAATCATATGATCCCAGAATTCTTAGAATTTACTCCCAAAAATAAATTAGAGCTAACTTATAATATTTAATTGCAAGGTACTGGTAATTTTATTTTCATTTTTATGATATTTTAGAACAAAGTGAGAGTTTTACATATTTGTTGGAAAACCTTTTCGATGGGTAATTAAAGGTCAATAGGTCACCATCAACATAATATCCTAAAAATGATTGTTGGTAGAGCAGCTCAACGACATTTAGTATGTTGCGCTAAAATAGTAGAAGATTGCCCCGTGAACATATTCATTTGATGAAGCTGGTGACAGTAAATTTCAAGGCGAGTTCTATCTATATAATCAGAGAATTGGTGAACTATGATTGTTAAATTGGATGGCTAAAAAGTGGCCACTAGGTGACAACATTTTCATTGTAATGCATTGCCTATAGTTGAAGCCAGATGCAAGAATATTTTTCTTGACTGCAAATCATGCTGAACATATTTTAAAATGGTATCTGCAGGGAGAGCTATTGGGTTATGCTTACAATCTCATAGGGCATGATTGGATTGTAGGGTAAATCATATTCAAGCGCTGAGTCAGAAAGGAGGTACATTCCAAGTTCTGTGATGCACATTTTTCACATACTCATTCCATTCAGGCACCTGATAAGGATAATTGAAATTTATTGTGCAATACCATTAATGGTTGCTTTAGTAAGAAGCTGTACAATTTCATTAAAATAGTTGCTAATGAATTACATGTGGGTTTCATTTTTTTTCATTTAAGATATTTGAAGGAAGTAACATCTGGTGTATATATTCCTGTAAGTAATTCATCTGCCAGAGGCTGCATACTTATTCATTTTGAGTTTAATATAAAATATGCATGTCATGCAGCAGTTTTATAAAAATAATTTTTGTTGTAGGCAGCAGTAGTTTCCATATGTAAATGAGATCACACCTAGTATGATGCGCAAAATTGGCTATGCCTCAAATACAATTCATTGTATAACACATATCTGGCAATGGGTCACAATATGATTATTCAATCAAATGGTTTAGTTTGGGATTGAAATCAGGAGAGTGAAATTGAAGCATTCAATATGATTTCACTGAATTGAATTTGAACCTTAAACTCCTTTCCAAATTTTTCATATTGATTCACAATATAAGATCTGTGGTTTATTTTAAAATATGTCCATTTCAATCTCTGGTTTAGTTTAAAAGATCTCCACTTTTTCACTGTCATGTTGTGGGATCCCCGATCATAATCACAGCAATGTACTGTGCCAAATTAAAACGATACTAGCAAAAACACATAAGGTACAGGGCATCTTGTGACTATTCCTTGGATATGGGATATGAGATGATTTTCCCATCAACATATAGGAAATAGGTTTTCCCTATAGGTTATGACTCACTATTGAGTGCTTTACTTCTGTTGCGTGTGAACTGTAGATAATAGTTAATTGAAAATATATGTTGTTATCTGTTTGTATTGAATAAGGAGAATAATAATTACTCTTTTATATGGATGATAATATTGCTGGCCATTTATGCCTTATTGCATACTTATTCTAGTTGCTTTTGTTAAGGATCATTAGTATACCTACAAAAATATCAAAAATGAATAGGCTATCCATTAAAAAAAAGTGAGGTTGCTAAATATATCATAGTAACAAAAGTATCACATCTGTTTCACATTGTGTCAAGGTTACTCGTCCTTTTACTGTATTTTGGATAGCAGCATTATTGAGAAAAAGGCCTCTTGGGTCTATACCAGCAGTCTGTGTCAATCTCTTGTTTTTCTCTGAGGAGAAGATTTTCATTGGCTGCAGTGGATGTGTTTGGAAGCAGGGCAGACAGTTTTATTACCCTGGTCAGCTGCATTCTTTTTAAGGGAAAAGATAATTACATGCAGTAATAACAAAGTAATTGTCAGCTAATTAGACCCCACCAGTATAGCGGCCCTCAGTAAACAAGTGATTTTAAAGTGAAGATGCACTGAAATCATGGTTTGATTGTGTCCAACATGACAAGTGAAGTGAAATTGGGAGTTTTCATTCATTTGCTGAATATAAATAAACATGATTGGTCTGAGTGTACAAAGGTATTGACTGGCAGCCCAGAATTTGACCCATTCTTGGTGTTTTATATACAGCTGTAGATGTATTCCGTAGACGCATTTTAATAATTCTTTCATTATGCTCACACAGAGAAAATAAGAGTAAAAATATATTTAGGTAAATAATAAAAATAAATAAGATATGCATATAAAATACAGTTCATAAATCAACCCTTAACACAAAAGAGTTTTTATTTAAATGGACAGTGATAAACATTTAGCAGAAGAATCCTTTGCAATTATAGGCCAAAAAATATATTTCATTGAAATGAATGTAATGTTTTCCATAAGACCAGTTTATCTCACTTATGTCAATTTTAACCATTAAAGAGCTTTTTGGGAATATATTCCACATGTATTCCATTAGAATCTCTTGGGATAGTTCTAAAAAGATGGTTCTTTTGGGGTTTCCAAATTCAAATTCAAAACGTCACGATGAATCCTCAGTTGTTAAACACACTCCCACGTCCTGTCTCCAACAACTTTGATAGCCTCTCCCCAAGATCTGTATATCTTTCCCCCAAAGGAAATAAGAGTTCTCAAGTTTGAGGGTCCATCATCTGTCACCAACCAGCTGTTGTGGGTTCTGTTTTCTTTTAAAAAGAATACAAAAGGTGCAAATTCCTTTGGATCACGTAAGATTCAAAAACATACAAAGGCTGAATTTTACAGGGGACATTGAAGTCTTGCCGCCGGGGCCAAAGATGAGAGGTGATTGGCAGTGCCACTGCTAGCGCCCAAAGAGCCAGTAGGTATTTTGGGGAAGCCAGGCCTGGCAAGCCAGGCAAGCAGATACCGGCGATGGTGGTGGTGGTGATGGTGGTGGTGGTGGGGGGAGCGGGGGGAGGAGAAGAGGGGGATCACAATGTATCAGTGGTGACCCATGTGCCACGCAGAACCAGTAAAGGAGGGCACCCAGAAACCTTCAGTGATGGTGAGTGTTATGTTATGTAATTTGGAATAACACAAGCTGCCACTTGATGCAGTTTTGAGTAAAAGATGCTCCAGACTTTGAAGTGAGTTCAATGTGTTTTATTGAACTATTAGCACAGTTCTCAATGAGTTTGACTCTCTGCTAATCTAAATGCAGTAACTCAGTCTAACTGAACCAGCCTTGCTCTAAGCCACGTGCTGGGGTGTGATGCTGAGGATACACCCTGTCTCACTCTGTAGATGTTGGTCTGTGGAAAGAGGCGGGGTGTGAGTGCCTCATCCCTTTTATAGTGAGATACCACCCCCGGGGGTCCTCACTGCTCATTGGTCGTATCCTATTCTATCTGTTCATTAACTGCATGTTTGCATATCTTGACATCTCCCCTTTTTAAAAATGTTTTGTTGGCGTATGTGAATGTATTTACATGTGAATCAGTCTGTCTAATGTGACTGACGGAGGACAACAGAACAGAGCAAACAAAACAAACGTTCACAAGTCCAGACTCTGAGGCTTGCGTCTGATCCTGGTCGACCGCCGGAGAGATGGCGGAGGGGACGACGACGCCTTGACAGGCGGGATGGAAGCCTGACTGGTGGCCTCGTGGTGTGAGGTATCAGGAGGTGGCAATTCAACTTATGGAAATGGAGGAGAAAGTGGTTGCAGGCAGGCAACTTTGCGCAGTGCCCGTCGATTCCTTCGGACAATGGAGCCATCAGCCATACGTACAACATAAGAGCGGGGCGCGGCCTGTCGAACAACAACAGCCGGGGCAGACCACCCACCATCCGGTGTCTTAATCCTGACAGTGTCTGTCAGGGATAGCATGGCCAGATCGGTGGCATTTGCATCATAGCCCTGCTTTTGACGGTCTCTGAGCTGCTGCATCTTCTGCAGCACCAGGAGCTGATCCAGGTTGGGCAGGTGTTGGCTGGAAGCATCGTCTGCAGGTCCGTGTTCATCAGGAGTTGAGCCGGCGACATGCCAGTAGACAATGGAGTCGCCCTGTATGCAAGCAGTGCAAGGCGTATGTCGGAAGCAGAGTCCGCGGCCTTGCAGATGAGTTGTTTCACAATGTGCACCCCTTTCTCGGCTTTTCCATTGGACTGCGGATAGTGCGGACCGGAGGTGACATGTGGGAAATTGTAGGACCTGGCAAACATGGACCATTCTCGACTGTTAAAGCACGGGCCATTGTCGCTCATGACAGTGATTGGGATGCCATGCCTCGAGAACGTCTCCTTACAGGCTTTGATGACGTTCCAAGAGGTGAGGTCCGAGAGCTTCAGCATCTCAGGGTAATTCGAGAAATAGTCGATGATCAATACGTAGTCGTGACCATTCGCATGAAAGAGGTCGATGCCAACCTTGGACCACGGAGAGGTCACTATGTCATGCTGTTGGAGCGTCTCCTTGCTCTGCGCTGACTGGAACAGCTGACAGGTAGCACAGTTCAGGACCATGTTCGTGATGTCCTGGCTGATGCCGGGCCAGTAGACAGCTTGCCGGGCTCTGCGTCTGCACTTCTCGACACCCAGGTGTCCCTCATGAATCTGGCGCAGCACCAATCTCTGGAGACTGAGAGGAATGACAATCCTATCCAGCTTGAGGAGGATACCATCAATCACCGTCAGGTCATCCTTCACATTGTAAAATTGTGGGCACTGCCCTGTCTGCCAGCCATTGGCGAGGTTGTGGATGACGTGCTGCAAGAGGGGGTCTTTGGCTGTCTCATCACGGATGAGAACTACCTTCTCATCTGTCGCCGGGAGAGTGCTAGCACACAGCTGCACCTGCAATTCCATGTGCTGGATGATCTCCAGCGGTTCACTGGGCGAAGTGATGGAGCGCGACAATGCATCAGCAATGATGAGCTCTTTGCCAGGTGTGTACACCAAGTTGAAGTCATACCTCCTGAGTTTAAGCAGGATTCTCTGCAACCGAGGCGTCATGTCGTTCAGGTCCTTGTGGATGATGTGGACCAGAGGCCTATGATCCGTCTCGACAGTGAATGTCGGCAGGCCGTAGACATAATCATGAAATTTGAGGATGCCGGTGAGAAGACCCAAGCACTCCTTCCCAATCTGAGCATATCTGGTTTCAATGGGCGTCATCACCCTTGATGCGTAGGCTACTGGTGCCCAGGATGATGTGTCATCTCATTGAAGCAACACCGCTCCGATGCCATCCAGACTCTCATCTGTGGATATCTTTGCCTCCCGGTCCGGGTCGAAGAATGCCAGGACTGGTGCAGTGGTGAGCTTGGCTTTCAGCTCCAACCACTCTGTCTGGTGTGCCGCCTTCCACTCAAAGGCAGTTTACTTTTTCACCAGGTTGCATAGGGCCATGGTGTGTGTGGCCATGTTTGGAATGAACTTCCCAGACAATTGACCATACCCAAGAAGCGCAACACCTTCATCGCCTCGATGGCCTTGATTTTGTCTGTGTCTGGGCGCACACCATGCTGTGAGATCGGGTCGCCTAGTAACTTGAGCGTCGATGTACCAAAACAACATTTGGACCTGTTTAACTTTAGGCCGTTGGCATGTACACGTCGTGGACCATATGGTGATGTCGTCCACGTACACACGAACCCCTTCAATGCCTTCCATCATCTGCTCCATGATGCGATGGAATATCTCTGATGCCGAGGTGATGCCAAATGGCATGCGATTGTAGCAGTATCTGCCAAAAGGCGTGTTGAAGGTGCAGAGCCTTCTGCTGGACTCTTACAGCTGGATTTGCTAAAATCCCTGTGATGCATCCAATTTGGTGAAGACGCGTGTGTACCATCTCGCTCGTGAATTCCTCCCGCTTCGGGATGGGGTAGTGTTCCTGCATGATATTCTTATTGAGATCCTTGGGATCAATGCAATTGCGCAGGTCCCCCGAAGGCTTCTTTACGCACACCATCGAGCTGACCTAGCCAGTCGGTTCGGTGACCTTGGATATGATTCCTTTTTGCTGAAGATTGTTGAACTGTGCCTTCAGGCACTCTCTCAGTGGAGCAGGGACACGTCGTGGTGCGTGGACCACTGGCTTGGCATCAGGTCATAGCAGAATCTTGTATCGATACAGCAGCGTGCCCATCCCATTGAACACATCTGGATACTGGGCAAGGATGTTGTCGATGCCGGCCTGAAGATCCACATGGGAGGATGTCATGGTGTAAACCCGTTGAATGAGGTTCAGCTGCTTGCAGGCGTGCACACCTAGTAGGGATGCCCTGTCCGGCTTAACAATTTCAAAGCGTAACCGTGCTTGTGTGTGTCAGTTGGATACATGCAGATGGCAGGATCCCAGTGCCGTGATGGCATTCTCGTTGTAATCCAGGAGCTTGCAGGCAGCTGGAAGGACCGTGGGGGGCTTCTTAATATGTCTGAAGTCTGCCTGTGAGAGGAGGTTGGCAGAGGCACCTGTGTCCAACTTGAACTGGATGGGGCAATGGTTGACCTTCATCACTGCTTGCCATTCGTCCTCGGAATCCACAGCTGGATTGACTGGACTTGCGATGAGTCTGGTGTGGCATATTCACATGTTGTAATAATGCCCACATGGTAGGCGTTGTCCAGGCATTCATCATCTGGATCCGTTGGACTGCCAGGATCAGAATCCTGTAGGCGTTGTTGCACACTCCGGATGCACCATCGTCGGAATTGGGAGCGCTGGCTCCTGACTGGTGGTGCAGATCTGCACAGGGCTGCATAGTGGCCTGGCTTCCCGCAGTTTAAACAGCGTCTGCCTCTTGCAGGGCAGTGTTTCTTTAAATGGGCGGTGCCACAGTTCGAACACGTCATGACGTTGGCGTCCTGACGCTCCGTGCGTCGTTGCACATGCGCAGTGCGGTTCTCAGACATCTGCACCTGCGCAGTGCGGGTTTCGGCTGCTTCGTTATCCCGTTCGTATCACACATGCGTTGGGCCCCGGGAAGAGCGCGCAAAATGGCTGCTTTCGTCAATGTTGAGGCGCTGCATCCGGGAGATGGCCTGCACACTCTCCGCCTCGTGGGAGGCTCGGCTAGTTTATCATTTTCTGCCGTTTTGTACTGGGAATAGCGATTTTCAGTGTGCTCATGCACTGTGCATGTTTCAGTCGCGACTGGCAGGGTCATATGCTTGATCTTCAGTAACTGCTCTCTCAGAGGATCAGAGTGAACTCCAAAAACGATTAGGTCTCTGATCATGGAGTCAGTGATATCACCGAAGTTGCAGGATTGCGCTAGCAGTCAAAGGTTAGTTAAATATGAGTTGAAGGATTCGTCTTTACCTGGCAATCGCTGCTTTAATATGTAGCGCTCGAAGATTTTGTTGGCGTCCACCTCACAGTGGCTGTCAAACTTGTCCAGGATGGTCTGAAACTTTGTCTTGTCCTGGTCTTCGGCAAAATGAAAGGAGTTGAATATTTCCAAGGCGTGATCACCCGCTGTGGTGGGGAAAAGAGCTATCTTCCATACATCAGACGCACCATTGAGGTCTGATGCTTCGACGTAAAGCTGAAATTTCTGCTTGAATGTCTGCGTTGGCACTGAGATTGCCGGAGGTCCTGAGCTGATGAGGAGGCTGAATCTTTTCCATTGTGCCAGTATACATTCGCTGGTCGTCACGGATCTTGCTGATTTTTTCTTTTAATAAACATTTTATTGAGGTATTTTTGGCATTGTAACAGCGGCAATATGAACAATATACATGAGACTATGAACAGAGTACAAATACCACCTCCCTCCCTAACAGGTCCCACCATTAATTAACCCCCTAATCTACACTAAGCTAACCCCCCCCGCCCCCCCCCCCCCACCACCTTTGCTGACGATTAATTTTCCGCGAAGAAGTCGATGAATGGTTGCCACCTCCGGGCGAACCTCAACAGTGACCCTCTCAGGGCGAACTTGATTTTCTCCAAACAGAGAAAGCAAGCCATGTCCGATAGCCAGGTCTCCGACTTCGGGGGCTTTGAGTCCCTCCAAGCTAATAGTATCCGTCTCCGGGCTACCAGGGAAGCAAAGGCCAGAACATCTGCCTCTTTCTCCTCCTGGATTCCCGGATCCTGCGACACCCCAAAAATCGCCACCCCTGGACTTAATGCCACCCTTGTTTTTAATACCTTGGACATAACGTCAGCAAACGCCTGCCAAAATCCCCTAAGCTTTGTGTGGTAGTATGTATTAGGGGTCATGTGGGACTGGAAGCCCTAATGTCATTGGCTGACAGATCCCGGGTCCTGGTTGGCCGTTGACCTCTAGCTCCACCCTGAAGGCGGAGTATAAGAAGCCGGAGTCCTCCCTCGCAGGCCATTCTACTATCGAGCTGCGGGGGAACAGACACGCTTAATAAAGCCTCATCGACTTCACTCTATTCGTCTCACGGAGTCTTTGTGCGCTACAATTTATTAAGCGTGCCTAAAAAGGACTATGGAGCTCAGGATCATCCCGGAATGCCTGAGGATAAGCCCCCACGCAGTGAACGTGGCAGCAGCCTTCAAGCACTTGCAGACTTGTTTCGAGGCCTACCTCAGAACGGCCACCGGCCGGGTCACAGAAGACCAAAAACTACAGGTCCTGCACTCGAGGGTAAGCACGGAGATTTTCTCCCTCATCGAAGACGCGGAGGTATTTCAGACGGCGTTCGCAGCACTGAAAAGTCTCTATGTCCGCCCAGTTAACCAAATCTACACTTGCTACCAGCTCGCGACGAGACGGCAAGGTCCCGGAGAATCGATGGACGAATTCTATGCCGCGCTGCTGATTTTGGGACGAGCCTGCAGCTGCCCTTCGGTGAACGCAAATGAACACACGGACATGTTAATGCGTGATGCTTTTGTGGCAGGTATGAATTCCTCCCAAATCCGCCAAAGACTTCTAGAAAGAGAGTCGCTAGGACTCTCAGAGGCCCGGGCCCTAGCAGCCTCCCTAGACGTGGCCGCACGTAATACCCGCGCCTACGGCCCCGACCGCGCGGCAGCCCATTGGGCTCCGTACGTACCCGTCGCGACAAACCCACCCCCCCCCGGACACCCCACAGGCTTGCGCGGTCTAAACGCCAAGTCACACCGGGGGCGCCCGCTGCTATTTCTGCGGCCAGGCGAAACACCCCCGGCAGCGCTGCCCGGCCCGCGCAGCAATCTGCAAGAGCTGCGGGAAAAAGGGCCATTTCGCAGTTGTGTGCTGGTTCCGCGAGGTCGCCGCTGTCCCGGGAGAACAGGGAGCCCTGCAAGCCATTTACGCTCCCCAACCCCCCCAGCGCCCCATGTACGACCCGCAGGCTCAACCGCTCTGGGTCCCGACCACCGCGGTCCTGGGAGAACAGGGAGCCCTGCACGCCGCTTACGCTCCCCAACCGCCCCCCCCCCGCGCCCCATGTATGACTCGCCGTCGCTACCACTTTGGGTCCCGACCACCGCTCTCCCCGGAGAAGAGGGAGTTCTGCGCGTCTCTAACGCCCCCCAAACCTCCCCCCGCGCCCCACATCTGACCCGCCGGCGCTACCAACTTGGGTCCCGACCACCGCTGTCCCCAGAGATGAGAGAGCCCCGCGCGGTCCTAACGCTCCCCAACCCCCCCAGCGCCCCATGTGCGACCCGCAGACGCCGCCATTTTGGGTCCCGGCCACCACGAGGGGAGGCAGGGCGCCGCCATCTTGGACCACCCCAGACCTGTACGATGCGTGGGGGTGGCCATTTTGTCCACCCCCGCCGCCATCTTGTGACCCCCCAGCCATGTGCGATGTATGGGGGCAGCCATTTTGTTCATCCCCGATGCCATCTTGGACGGCGACAACGGACCCCACTCCACTACTACAACCACGTCTCGCTTCAATTACGCTCGATCAAGCTCGGCCCCGGACACTCCAGACGACGACGACAACGGTGCTAATAAACGGCCACGAGACATCATGCCTAGTCGACTCCGGGAGCATGGAGAGCTTTATCCACCCCGACACAGTAAGACGCTGTTCCTTGACCACCTGTCCCAGCGCACAAAAGATTTCCCTAGCTGCAGGATCCCACTCCGTACAGATCCAAGGTTTCTGCATAGTTACCCTAACGGTGCAGGTGAGGGAGTTCAAAAACTACAAACTACACGTCCTTCCCCAACTCTGCGCCCCCACTTTACTGGGATTAGATTTCCAGTGCAATCTACAGAGCCTTACGTTCAAATTCGACGGCCCAATACCCCCACTCACTATCTGCGGCCTCGCAACCCTCAAGGTGCAACCCCCGTCCTTGTTTGCGAACCTCACCCCGGATTGCAAACCCGTCGCCACTAGGAGCAGACGGTACAGCGCCCAGGACCGGACCTTCATTCGGTCCGAAGTCCAGCGGCTACTAAAGGAAGGCATAATCCAGGCCAGCAATAGTCCCTGGAGAGCATAGGTGGTAGTAGTGAAGACAGGGGAGAAACAAAGGATGGTCATAGACTATAGCCAGACCATCAACAGGTACACACAACTAGACGCGTACCCTCTCCCCCGCATTTCCGACATGGTCAATCGGATTGCCCAATATAAAGTCTTCTCCACCGTGGACCTCAAGTCCGCCTATCATCAGCTCCCCATCCGCCCAAGTGACCGCAAGTACACAGCCTTCGAGGCAGACGGGCGATGATACCATTTCCTAAGGGTCCCATTTGGCTTCACAAACGGGGTCTCGGTCTTCCAACGGGAGATGGACTGAATGGTTGATCAACATGGGTTGCGGGCCACGTTCCCGTATCTCGACAATGTAACCATCTGCGGCCACGACCAGCAGGACCACGACGCCAACCTCCAAAAATTCCTCCAGACCGCCAAAGCCTTGAACCTCACGTACAACGAGGGCAAGTGCGTTTTTAGCACCAACCGGCTAGCCATTCTGGGCTATGTAGTGCGCAATGGGATAATAGGCCCCGGCCCCGAACGTATGCGCGCCCTCATGGAATTTCCCCTCCCGCACTGCTCAAAAGCCCTGAAACGCTGCCTGGGGTTTTTTTCCTACTACGCCCAGTGGGTCCCCCAGTACGCAGACAAGGCCCGCCCCCTAATACAGACCACGACCTTCCCTCTGTCGACAGAGGCTTGCCAGGCCTTCAGCCGCATCAAAGCGGATATCGCAAAGGCCACGATGCGCGCCATCGACGAGTCCCTCCCCTTCCAGGTCGGGAGCGACGCCTCCGACGTAGCTCTAGCGGCCACCTTTAACCAAGCGGGCAGACCCGTGGCCTTTTTCTCTCGAACCCTCCACGCTTCAGAAATCTGCCACTCCTCAGTGGAAAAGAAAGCCCAAGCCATAGTGGAAGCGGTGCAACATTGGAGGCATTACCTGGCCGGCAGGAGATTCACTCTCCTCACCGACCAACGGTCGGTAGCCTTCATGTTCGATAATGCACTGCGGGGCAAAATCAAAAACGACAAGATCTTAAGGTGGAGGATCGAGCTCTCCACCTTCAACTACGAGATTTTGTATCGTCCCGGAAAGCTGAACGAGCCGTCCGATGCCCTATCCCGCGGCACATGTGCCAACGCACAAATTAACCGCCTCCAAACCCTCCACGAGGACCTCTGCCACCCGGGGGTCACTCGGTTTTTCCACTTTATCAAGTCCCGCAATCTCCCATACTCTTTAGAGGAGGTCCGTACAGTCACAAGGAACTGCCACATCTGCGCGGAATGCAAACCGCATTTTTTCAGGCCGGATGGTGCACACCTGATTAAGGCTTCCCGCCCCTTTGAACGCCTTAGTCTCGATTTCAAAGGGCCCCTCCCTTCCACCGACCGCAACACATACTTTCTTAATGTGGTGGACGAATACTCCCGCTTCCCATTCGCCATTCCCTGCTCTGACATGACCGCGGCCACAGTCATTAAAGCCCTGAACATCATCTTCACACTGTTCGGTTGCCCCGCATACGTCCACAGCGACAGGGGGTCCTCTTTCATGAATGACGAGCTGCGCCAGTTCCTGCTCAGCAAGGGCATAGCCTCAAGCAGGACGACCAGCTACAACCCCCGGGGGAACGGGCAAGTAGAGAGGGAGAACGGCACGGTCTGGAAGACCGTCCTACTGGCCCTACGGTCCAGGGACCTCCCAGTTTCACGGTGGCAGGAGGTCCTCCCGAACGCTCTCCACTCCATCCGGTCACTATTATGTACGAGCACTAATCAAACGCCTCATGAGCGTCTCCTTGTCTTCCCTAGGAGGTCCTTCTCTGGAACGTCGCTGCCGACCTGGCTGGCGGCCCCAGGACCCATCTTGCTCCGAAAGCATGTGCGGGCACACAAGGCAGACCCGTTGGTCGAAAGGGCTCACCTCCTCCACGCGAACCCGCAGTACGCTTACGTGGAGTACCCCGACGGCCGACAGGACACAGTCTCCCTGTGGGATCTGGCGCCCGCCCGCAAACACACACACCCCCCCGACACCATTCACCCAACCCCCCCCTTCCTGCCACCGCCGCACCCCGCGACCGCCCCCTTCCCAGGAGGATCGGTTCCCCTCCCCTCAGGCCCGACCAAGAATAAAGCCCAAGCTGAAACCGTAAGGCTCCCGGAGACGACAACACTGGTACAAGCACCACCACCACCACCGGGGCCGAGGCGATCGACACAGACGACCAGACCACCCGACCGACTCGTGGCGTCGATCTAAATCAATATATGGACTTTTCACAAGAACTTTTTGCTTTTCTCCCGATACCTTCTGTAAATAGTTGAAACAGGACAAAATTGTACATACTGTATTGCCATGTGAATGTTTTCCTCCCAGGACCAGCCCTGTAAACCCTTACCACCATGCGAAGCATCACCCCGCCGGGTTCATTTTTGACAAGGGGTGAATGTGGTAGTATATATTAGGGGTCATGTGGGACTGGAAACCCTAATGTCATTGGCTGACAGATCCCGGGTCCTGGTTGGCCGTTGACCTCTAGCTCCGCCCTGAAGGCGGAGTATAAGAAGCCGGAGTTCTCCCCCGCAGGCCATTCTACTATCGAGCTGCGGGGGAACAGACACGCTTAATAAAGCCTCATCGACTTCACTCTATTCGTCTCACGGAGTCTTTGTTCGCTACACTTTGGACGTGCCCAGAACATGTGGACATGGTTCGCTGGTCCTCCTGCACATTTTGCACACCTGTCTTCCACCCCAAAGAACCTGCTCATCTGGGCCACTGTCATGTGGGCCCGGTGAACGACATTGAATTGAATCAGGCTGAGCCTGGCACATGTTGCGGTCGCGTTGACTCTACTCAACGCATCTGCCCATAGACCATCCTCTATCTCTCCTCCCAGCTCCTCTTCCCACTTGTGCTTCAGCTCCTCGGTCTGCGTCTCCTCTGATCCCATAAGTTCCTTGTAAATGTCAGAAACGCTCCCCTCTCCCCTCTGGAAACTACCCTGTCCTGTATCCCCCTTAGCGGCAGGAGTGGGAAGGTTGATACCTGTCTACGCAGAAAGTCCCGCACCTGCAGATATCTAAATTTGTTTCCCCTCACCAATGCAAACTTCTCCTTCAGCGCCCTCATACTCGGAAAGTTCCCCTCCATAAACAAGTCCCCCACCCTCTCAAACCCCACTCTCCACCATATTCGGAACCCCCCGTCCATCCTCCCTGGGGCAAACCGGTGATTATTACAGATTGGGGACCAGACCAATGCTCCCACTTCTCCCACATGTCTCTTCCATTGCCCCCAGACTCTCAGGGCCGCCACCACAATGGGGCTAGTAGAGTACTGTGCCAGCGGGAACGGTAGAGGCGCAGTTACCAGCGGCCCCAAACTTGTGCCCTTGCATGAAGCCGCCTCCATATGCACCCATGCCGACCCCCCCCCTCCCCAACCACTTCCTAATCATGGCTATATGAACCGCCCAGTAATAGTTGCTAAAATTCGCAGCGGCAGCCTGCCCTCTCCCCGACTCCGCTCAAGCATTACCCTCCTTACTCGCGGGGACTTGCCCCCCACCCGAAGCCTGCAATAACTTTGTTATCCGCCTAAAAAAGGACCGTGGAATAAAGATGGGGAGACATTGAAATACAAACAGGAATCTCAGGAGGACCGTCATTTTCACCGTTTGGACTCTTCCAGCTAGAGACAACAGGAGCGCATCCCATCTCCAGAAATCATCTTTCATCAGATCTACCAACCGGGCCAAGTTCAACTTATGTAGCCGGTCCCAATCCCGCGCCACTTGATACCTAGGTACCTGAAACTGTCCCCTACCAATCTAAACAGCAGTGCCCCCAGTCGCCTCTCCTGATCCCTCGCCTGGACAGCAAACATCTCGCTCTTCCCCATATTAAGCTTATACCCCGAGAACTGACTCAATTCCCCTAAAATTCCCATGATTTCTTCCATCCCCTCAATTGGATCTGAAACATACAGGAGCAGGTCATCCGCACAAAGCAAGACTCTGCTCCAACCTCCCCCGGACCAGCCCCTTGAAGCTCTCAGAGCAATTGCCAGTGGCTCTATAGCCAGCGCAAACAGCAGTGGGGAGAGGGTGCATCCCTGTCACGTCCCCCGGTGCAGTCTAAAATAGTCTGAAGTTGTCCTGTTCGTCCGTACACTTGCCACAGGAGACTGGTACAGCAACCTGACCCAGTCAATAAAGCCCCTCCCAAAACCGAACTGCCGCAGAACCTCCCATAAATAATCCCATTCAACCCGGTCAAAAGCTTTTTCCGCATCCATTGTGACCACTACCTCCACCTCCCAACCTTCCGGGGGCATCATGATCACATTTAACAGCCTTCTTACATTGGCCACCAACTGCCTGCCCTTAACGAACCCCGTCTGATCCTCCACAATAACATCTGGAACACAATCCTCGATCCTGGAGGACAAAATTTTGGCCAACAGTTTGGCGTCTCTATTCATCAGGGATATCGGCCTGTAAGACCCAGAAAACTCCGGGTTCTTGGCCCGTTCCAGGATAAGCGAAATCGTGGCCTGTGGCATCGTCCGGGGCAGAACCCCTCTATCCCTTGCCTCATTAAACATCTTCATCAGCACCAGCCCCAATATCCCGGAGAACTTTTTATAGAACTCAGCTGGGTACCCGTCCGGTCCCGGGGCCTTACCCGACTGCATGGCCTTCAAGCCATCCACTATCTCTTCCAACCCGATGTGGGCCCCCAGTCCTACTACCAGCACTCCATCCACCTGCGGGAAAGTTAGCCCCTCCAGGAAGTGCCTCATCTGCTCCGTCCCCGTAGGGGGTTCCGACCTGTACAGCCTGCTGTAGAAATCCCAAAACGCCTTACTTACCCCTGCCGAATCCCCAACCAAGTTCCCATCCCCGTCCATAACTTTCCCTATTTCTCTAGCTGCCTCCCTCTTTCTGAGCTGCTCTGCAAGCATCCTGTTGGCCTTCTCACCATGCTCATAGATCACCCCCCTCGCCTTTCTGAGCTGTTCCACTGCCCTCCCTGTGGTTAACAAGCTGAACTCCGCCTGTAGCCTCCGCCGTACCCTTAAAAGCCCTATCTCTGGAGTCTCCGCGTACCTCCTGTCGACTTGTAAAATCTCTTTTACCAGTTGGTCCATCTCTGCCCTGTCCATCCTGTCCCTGTGAGCCCGAATCAAGATCAGCTTTCCTCTCACTACTGCCTTCAGCGCTTCCCAGACCACCGCTGCTGAGACTTTCCCCGTATCATTTACCTGCAGGTAATTTTGTATGCATTTCCTGAGTCTCTCGTACACCCATTCATCCGCCAACAGCCCTACATCTAACCTCCATTGCGGGCGCTGATTACTATCTTTACTAACCTGCAGGTCAACCCAGTGTGGAGCATGGTCTGAGATTGTAATCACCGAGTACCCCGTGTCCACCACCCCTGCGAGCAAGGCCCTACCCAAAATAAAGAAATCGATCCGAGAGTATACCTTGTGTACGTGGGAGAAGAAGGAGAACTCCTTCACCCTCGGCTGCCTAAATCTCCATGGATCCACCCCCCACCCCCCCATCTGCTCCATGAACCCTTTCAGTTCCTTTGCCATTGCTGGCACCCTGCCCGTTTTCAAGCATGACCGATCCAGGCCGGGATCAATAACTGTATTAAAGTCCCCTCCCATGACCAGCTTGTGGGAGTCCAGGTCCGGTATCTTCTCCAACATCCTCTTTATGAAATCCACATCATCCCAATTTGGTGCATACACATTAACCAGCACTACCTTTATCCCCTCCAGCTACCACCAACCATAATATATCGACCTCCCACAACCGAAACTATTCTGCCCACCACAAATATCACCCGCTTATTAATCAAGATCGCAACCCCTCTAGTCTTTGTATCCAGTCCCGAGTGGAAGAGCTGACTGACTCAGCCTTTCCTCAATCTAACCTGGTCCGCTACTCTAAGGTGCGTCTCCTGCAACATTACCACGTCCGCCTTCAGTCCCCACAGGTGCGCTGTAGCCACCTGAGTTGGTCACTTCCCGACTTAAAATGGAGAACCGCAAAGGCTGAAGGGAAATTCAGCCAACACAGGCAAAAACTAGCAGGTGCAAGTTTACTGTGTATTAGACTCTGCAGAAACCCAGACAGCATCGATACAAGCAGCCATCTGCATAGTAATGTAGCAGCCATCTGCATAGTAATTTAGCAGCCATCTACATAGCAATGAGCGATCCCCGGGAACAATCGAAACATTTTAAGGTAAACAACGCCAAGCCAGACTCCTCGGCGCCAGCAGGAGCCAACACAAAAGAGGTTAACGGACACTTAAAGACCGCCCAACGATCAGGGAACAGCTCCAGTATTGGAGAAATCGAACCATGTGATTGGAAAGTAGTCCAATCACTTGGAACCAGGTACAGGGTCCACCCTGAAGGGCGGGAAGCCCCTGGGGACTATAAAGCAAAGCCCCCAAGTTCAAATCGGCCTTCTTGACAGGGTCACTCAACAACGCGAAGCAACCCCTGAGAGTGAACTGTCCAGCGGCCTCCAAGCATGTAAGTCTCAAGTCAACACTCACTACGAGATAGGTGCTCCTAGCTACCAGTCCATACCAGCTTTTGAATCCCGCATACTCAGAACCCGAACGAAAGGCCATTTGTTCCCCTGACCTGGCGGGCCAGTCCGAAGCTAAGTATAGGCCTGTTAGTGATAGAAAGTAGAGTTTATGCATGAGTAGTGATTTACTGTGTATAATAAATGTGCTTTGATTTGAATCTTACTAATTGGTGTGTTGAGCTATTGATCATTACTTGAACTTGAACCTTGTGGCGGTATCATAAAGATACCTGGCGACTCTAGAGCAAAGGTTATAAAACAGAGCCAATTGAACCAACCAAAAGTTAGCAACATATTACTGGCGACATCCTGACTGGACCCGATCTAGAAGTGGCTTAACCACTCTGGAAGAACCCAAAATTTGAATTAGAAATCCAATTGTGAACAGAAAAACCACAAGTGTTCAAGCAGTTCTGATCAATCCTCATAATTCGGAAGTGTGTTAATGCATGCGTAACTAACGGGGCTATAAGGTAATAGTGATAGATTTTTGTTGAGACAAAACTGTCGGGAGTTTGTATTCCGGAAAATAGCGAAAGCCGTACCCGTAATTACAGCACCGCCTTAAGACCCCTTGTTCCAAATTTTAAGAGAAGTATTCAGAGAGGAAAGATGGCAATGCAGGCAATGCAACGCCTCATGAACCCCGAAGAATTTGTGGTCGCAGCGACCAGCAGTAGAGTAGGACAGTGTCCCGTTTGGGAAGAGGAAATCAGAAAGTACCTCAAAGGGAAAGGATGTCCCCTTTGGAGCGAATTCTGTGACAATGAGGAAACAGGTCCCGGGAGTATAGGACATATTTGGTGGGAGAACCTGAGCGAGATTCACAAGAAGAGCTTAGGAAAAGCTCGCAAGCCGATGGCAATCGTGTCCTGTTTGGCACAATTGCGAGGCACAGAGGAGACCGTTCGGATGCTCCGTAGAGAGATAGAGGGGACACATCGAATGAGTAAGGTCGATGTGAGCGAGATAGAGAAAGAAAACGTATAATTAATAAGGAAGTTAGCAGCAAAGGACGGAGAGGTGGATGATGCCAAGAGGGCACACCAGTCTTGTCTGGCGCACCTAAGCAGCTTCCAATCCCAAGTCGAAAAGGCCTATCAGCACATGCAACGTACAGTCCTGGTACGAGAGGAAACAGAGAAGCAGGTAGAGGCATAGCAAAGGCAGTAGCGACCTGAAGGCAGCGTTAAGAGCACTCCATACGGCCACCACGGAGCAAAGACAAAGCTCATTAGACCACGCAAAGTGCCAGAAGCAGATTGCAGAACTGCAATCTCTGCTTTCAGTTCAAAAATGATTCCAGGAAACCTTTGGATCACAGTTAGATGAGGAAGACGGCCCTGATTGGGAAGAATTGAGTGAGACAGCGCTGAGATATGTTCAGGGAACATGTGCGCAGGGAAAGCCCCAGAAGAGAAAAGTGCCCCAACCCCCCCACAGAGCAGATAGTTCAGGCTCCAATGAACCCAGTCACCATCCACCGCACAGCCACATCGGACGACACGAAATTTCTGTACACCACCCCCTTAACAGTGACCCAATTATGGGACGCGTGCAATAAAATCAAACCGTTCCTCCCCACCTTAGACCCCCACCACTTCTTTGCCAGAGTAAAGCAGCAGACGACCATGTACAGCCTGGACGAGCGTGAGCATGTGAATCTCACAGTTTTGAGTTTAGACCCTTCAGTCGTAGCAGCCCTTCCCGACCCACAGAATGTAGGAGGAGGCACCCTTGCAGAAATGCATACCGCGATCCTAGACTCAATCGGGTATAACAGGGGTGACCCAGTAGAAGGCCTCAATAAGTGCAGGCAAAAGAAAACCGAGCACCCTACAGCGTTTGCTGGACGCATGTGAATCCATTTCGCAGCAGTTTTCGGAGACTTAGACCGTGCCCATTTGTCCCCAGACAACATGGCCAAATGGACCCGCACCCTTATCTCCCATGTCACAGAAACAGGACGAAAAGCTTGTGCCAAGTATGATCCCTCAGAGGAGGCTCATAATGAGAAATGTAAAAAGATTGTCCCGCACCTGGGAGCAATCTGTTCAAAACAAACCCACGAATAAAAATCCCAAAGAACAGCAGGCAGAAGCAGACATACACACAGTTAAGGCACACCAGAACCCCGCATGGGTAAATGAAGGCTGGAACAGCCCCCCACAAAAGCCACAGGAGTGTTACAACTGTGGACAGTTAGGACACTTTGCAAGAGAATGCAATGCCCCACGAAAGCCACAGAGAGCCCAGCAGGCAGGCACTCTGAATAAGAATAGGACAGAGCCCATACATAGTGTGAGCACCTGTTCAGATCAGACGGACCTGAACGGAATGGACTGACGGTGTTCGGGCTCCCCCAGTTGGGTCTGCGACACCCTTTGGGATAGGTCCGGCCGACCAGTAGTTGCAGCAAAGATTCGGGGACAGCCCATCGAATTTCTCTGGGACACAGGAGGGTCCCGCACCACAATCAATTCCTCCACCATGTTTCAAAAGGACACGTGGCCCACTACAGCCACCATCACCCTCAGCGGCTTTACAGGCCACTCACAGCAGGGACACATCATAGTCCCTGTACCCATTCAAATTGGCAACATCACCACCAAGCACCCCATAGTCTTAGTCGATCTGCCCCACACAGCAGAACACATTTTAGGCATAGATTTTATGAATTCCCACAACCTGTCCTTTGATCCAGTCAACCAATGTGTCTGGAGAATGGCAAAATCCGCAAGAGCCCCCGCAACGCTCACCATAGGAGAATATGCAAACAAGATTAGCGCAGAAGGCGAAATTTGGTTTGACCCGACCACGATTAGCACAGACAAGCAGGTTAGGGCAGTTCTGCAGAAGCACAGGACAGCATTCGCGACCCACAAACACGACTGTGGCCGGATGACTGGCTCTGTTCAATTCACAGGACCTGACCCTAGACCCCAAAAGCAATACAGATTTCCCCAAGAGGCAGAGGGAGAAATCACAAAAGTTATCGACAGCTTATTAGAGCAGGGTTGGCTCAGATCAGTAGCCTCCACTAATAATGCCCCGATTTGGCCAGTGAGAAAGCCCGATGGATCATGGCGACTGACCATCGATTACCGGGAACTCAACAAAGTCACCCCTGCAGCAGCCCCCACGGTAGGCACAAGTCCCGAGACCATGCTCAAACAGGGACTCAACTCACGATACTTTACGGTTTTGGACGTCAGTAATGGATTCTGGTCCATTCCATTGGCAAAAGCATGCCAATACAAATTTGCCTTCACTTTTAAAAATCAGCAGTACACGTGGACATGCCTGCCACAAGGATTCCACAACTCCCCCTCCATTTTCCACCGACAGTTGGCAAATGGTTTGTCAAAATTTTCTCACCCCGAATGTCTGGTCCAGTATATGGATGACCTATTACTGCAGACAGACATCAAGGCAGAGCACATCGAGCTTCTGGCCGAACTCCTGGAACTCCTACAGAAAATTGGTTGTAAAGTAAACCCCAAAAAGGTGCAGATTTTGGAAAACAAAGTGATATATTTGGGTACGATTATCACGCACGGTAAACGCGAGATCGAGCACAAAAGAATTGACTTGATTGCCAAATTGCCCTTCCCCAGAATGTTTCAGCCCTCCGGTCGTTTTTAGAACTGGTTGGCTACTGCCGAAGCCACATTGACGGTTTCGCCAGCAAGGCAGCGCCCCTCTCAGACCTCCTAAAGAAAGGAGCCCCCTTGGAATGGCTTCCGCAGCATACGGACTCTTTGAAAAGAGCACTCATAGCAGCCCCCGCACCACATGTTCCAGACCTGCTTTCCCCCTATGCGATAGAGGTAGCAAGCACAGACGGCACCCTTTCGGCCGTGCTCCTCCAGGAACGGCACGAACAGTTAAAGCCCGTGGCTTACGCCTCCAGAGTCTTAGATGCTGTGGAGCAGGGATTTTCAGCCTGTGAAAGGCACCTGCTCACAGTTTTTTGGGCAGTACAATATTTTCCATACATAACCGGACTGAACCCCATCACAATCCTGACGGAACACCCCCCCCCCCACCCAACTTTTACTGGACGGACGACTTAAGGACGGTACAGTCAGTCAAATAAGAGCAGCCAGATGGACCCTTCTGTTGCAGGGATGGGACATCACTGTTAAAAGGACCAAGACCCACACTTTCTTAGCCGATAACCTTCAGTACCCAGGCAACCCCCATGAATGTGAAATCATCTCACTGCACCACAACACAGGCCCCTTTATTGCGAAAACACCCCCCAGAAAGATAGGTAGTTCACCCCAGAGCCCCCAGCACACAGACGCGTGCGCACCTTTGCGAATACATGTGGATGGATCTTCCACAATATTAGAAGGGAAGCGCATAACAGGATGCGGCATTTGTGTCGAGGACGCGCAGGGACGTGCCCTAGAAGAATTCACAATAAAACTTCCAGGACACTTAGGCGTGCAGGCGGCAGAGCTAGCAAACGTGGTGCACATTGTAGAACACCCAGATTCCTTCCCCAGCCCAGCAGACATATACTCAGACAGCCTCTATGTCTGCAACAGCCTTACAGAGTATCTACCCCTGTGGAAAGCAAGAGGATTTGTTTCCGCAGACGGAAAACCCCTCCCCTCAGCCCCATTGCTCCATCACATTGTAGAAAAAGCACAGGGTAGGACTTTTGGAATAGTTAAAGTTCGTAGTCACCATCGTTCCTCCCCCCCTGGAAATGTAAAAGCCGACGCACTGGCAAAAGCAGGTTCCAGGCACGGATATTTTTGGACACCCCCCGAAAGCGCACCAGTGAATGCAGTTCAGTTCTCGCAGACTAATATTGAGGAATTAGTGCAGGCCCAGGCGCAGGATAACAATCCCAGGGAGATTTTAAAAGGAAAATTTACAGCACCTTACGATAGATTTAAAAATGCACTGACCACACATGACGGTGTGGTGTTAAAAGGCACCCTTTATGTGGTTCCTGAACAGGACAGGAATCAGCTCATTTGTTTGTTCCATGACGGTCATGGACATCAGGGAATTGATCCCACTACAGCCCACCTCAGGCAGCTCTGTTGGTGGCCAAGTTTAAAAGAAGACGTAACGCACTGCGTTGAGAATTGCCTTATCTGTGCCCAGAACAATCCGGACAGATATGCCAAGAAAGCTCAACTTAGTCACACCCGCCTCGTTAATGACCCCTGGACTAACCTCCAGATTGATTTTATAGGACCATTGCCCCCTTGCAGGAATGGTTATAAGTATGTACTCGTTGTGATAGACACGTTTACAAAATAGAGGCATTCCCATCCAGAACGAACATGGCAAAGACCACAGCCAAGATCTTAACCCACCACATCTTTACGAGATGGGGACTCCCCCGCAGCATTGAATCCGACCAAGGTTTCCATTTTACGGGACGTGTCATGAAGAACGTCCTCACGATATTTGGCATTACCCAAAGATTCCACGTTTGGCGGTATGGAGGAATTTTTGGAGGTTTGAGTCGTGGTCCTGCTGATCGTGGCCACAGATGGTGACATTATCTAGGTACGGGAGCGTGGCCCGCAGCCCGTACTGGTCAACCATTCGGTCCATCTCTCGCTGGAAGACCGAGACTCCATTGGTGACGCCGAAGGAAACTCTAAGTGATAGAGGTGGCCATCTGCTTCGAATGCAGTGTATTGGCAGTCTTCCGGGCGGATGGGGAGCTGGTGGTAGGCAGACTTCAAGTCAACTGTGAAGACTCGATACTGCGCAATCTGACTGACCATGTCAGATATGCGTGGGAGAGTGTACACATCGAGCTGTGTGTACCGATTGATGGTCTGACTGTAGTCGATGACCATCCTGCATTTCTCCCCCGTCTTGACTACCACTACTTGAGCTCTCCAGGGGCTGTTACTGGCCTCAATGATCCCCTCCCGCAGAAGCCGTTGGACTTCTGACTTGATGAAGGTCCTGTACTGTGCACTGTACCGTCTGCTCCTCGTGGCGACGGGCTTACAGTCCGGGGTGAGGTTTGCGAACAGTGAAGGCGGCTCAACCTTAAGGGTCGTGAGGCCACAAACGGTGAGGGGGGGCAGGGGTCCGCCGAATTTCAGAGTAAGGCTTTGGAGGTGACATTGAAAATCGAGACCTAGTAACAGGGCAGCGCAGAGATGGGGGAGGACGTAGAGCGTGAAGTCGCTATACTCTATGCCCTGAACGATGAGAGTCATATCATAGAATTTACAGTGCAGAAGGAGGCCATTCGGCCCATCGAATCTGCATCTGATTAAGACTGCAGTTGGAAAGAGCACCCTACCCAAGGTCAACACCACCACCCTATCCCCATAACCCAGTAACCCCACCCAACACTAAGGGCAATTTTGGACACTAAGGGCAATTTATCATGGCCAATTCACCTAACCTGCACATCTTTGGACTGTGGGAGGAAACCGGAGCACCCGGAGGAAACCCACGCAGACACGGGGAGGATGTGCAGATTCCGCACAGACAGTGACCCAAGCCGGAATCGAACCTGGGACCCTGGTGCTGTGAAGCAATTGTGCTATCCAAAAGGCTACCTTGCTGCCCCAAAGTCGTGACGCAGTACACCCGGATTTGCACGGAATGGGATCTGGAGGCCAGGGAGATTTTCTGGGTGACGGGGAGTACCGGGAGGGAGCAGCGCCTTACCGTAGTAGGGTGGATGAAACACTCTGTGCTCCTGGAGTCAAAGAGGCAGGTCGTCTTGTGCCTGTTGATCTTTACCGTCGTTTTAGTGGTCGCGAGGTTGCGCGCCCGAGACTGATAAAGGGTGATGGAAGCGAGCTGCGGAAGATGTTGGGAGGTCCCGGGCTGATCAACATTGGCGGAGGTATCGGCGGGCCGCGAACGGCCAGGCGAACAGGGGTCCTGAGGCACGGTCCAAGATGGCGGCACCCATGGGGCGCACATGACGGGCGACATCAAAGATGGCGGCACCCACGGGCTGCACGTGACTCGTGATGGAGACGATAGCGGCGCCCCTGGATCACACGTGGGGGGTGTAGCGATACTGGGTCTGAAAATAGCGGTGACCGACCGGGCCTGGCAAACGGAAACAAAGTGGCCCTTCCTCCCACACCCGTTGCAGGTCACGCTCCGTGCCGGGCAGCACTGCCTGGGATATTTGCTCTGGCCACAAAAGTAACATTTGGGCCCTCTGGAGTTGGTCGACTGCCGCGCGGCGCAGGCTTGCGGTGCAGTCGAGTTGGCTGCTGGTGGGGCCCAAGATGTCCACGAGGGTACAGCGTGGTCGGAGCTGTAGGCCTCCAGGTTACGGGAGGCCACTTCTAGGGAGTTAGCAAGCTGCACAGTCTCTGCAAGGTCGAGCATACCCCCTTCCAATAGCCGCTGGTGAACGTAAGTAGACTTAATGCCCATGACGTAAGAGTCTCTGATTAATAGTTCGGTGTGTTGGACTGCCAAAACTGCCTGGCAGTTACAGTTCCTACCGAGTATCCGTAGAGCCCGCAAAAAATCATCCTGAGACTCCCCCGGGAGTTGCCGTCTCTTGGCCAGGAGGTGCCTGGCTTACACTTGATTCACCGACTTGATGTACTGACCCTTTAGTAGCGCCTTTGCTTCTGTGTAGGTGGGCGCATCCCGGATGAGGGGAAAAACTTGTGGGCTCCCCCGTGAGTAGAGGATCTGGAGCTTCTGCGGGTCTGAGAGTTCTTCAGTGGCAGCTCTGAGGTATCCTTCGAAGCAGGCTAGCCAGTGCTCAAAGGTGGCAGCGGCTTTGGCTGCATGAGGATTCAGCTCCAGGCGATCAGGCTTGATTAAGACGTTCATCTCGTAAAATCTTGTGCAATAAAATTGATGTACCATCACGAGACGAGAATGGTGAAACAATTGAGGCTTTATTGCACAAGATATTGAGCCTCCTGCAGCTGGAACCAGAATGGGAGCAGCACAGGAGAGCATACACTTTTATACGGCGCCTGCTGGGAGGAGCCAGCAGGCTGGGATTACTGTGGTACCTGTAATACAGTGGCAGTACCGTAATACGCGTAGTGTGTTACCAGTGGTGTTTACACAGCCTCCTTGTCCAAAATTAATGGGCTGGGAAGATTCAGCCCTAAGAGTCTATATGCAGCCCATAGTGGGACAGTTGCATGAATCAAGCAATGTCAGACTTTTAATTTGGTTTGTTGCATGTAAAGTTGTGAGTGAAGAAAATCTTCCCGCTGAAGACTGGGAGTATGAAGGCCACCTTACTCCATCATGGATATTGAGTGTAAGGGATGGTGGGAGCTGGAATGTGTGACTTCACTTATTGCCAATGGATTCTTCTTCCCTGCCTTCATTGTCACTTCACCTCCTGATCCTAATTTATATGCAGCTCTTATGCCCGATAACATTCTGGGTCAGACTTCCGGGTGCGGCGATGGTTAGCTAAGTCGCACGTTTCAGCACCTCCCGTTTCAACTGACTTTTGGGCTCTTATCGGGAGTCCCAACGGAAATTTTCAAAGGCTAAACCCAGTGTGAGGCGACATAGGAAGGAGTCTCCCCGGGTGTGGATGAAAAGAAGTGATAGTAGTGGCCAGATTGTGGAGGATCCTCTGGAGCAGTGGCAGAGAAGGGAAGGGAGAAGCAAGATGGCGGCTGAGGGAGCCCAGTTGGTATGGGGCCTGGAACAGCAGGAGTTCCTCCGGCAATGTGTGGAGGAGCTCAAGAAGGAGGTGCTGGCGCCGATACTACAGGCGATTGAGGGGCTGAAGGAGACGCAAAAGACCCAAGAGATGGAGCTCCGTGGCGTGAAGGCAAAAGCTGCCAAAAATGAGGACGAGATACAGGGCTTGGTGGTGAAGACGGAGACGCACGAGGCGCTACACAAGAGGTGTATGGAGAGATTGGAAGCCCTGGAAAATAGCTTGAGGAGGAAGAACTTAAGGATTTTGGGTCTTCCCGAAGGGGCAGAGGGAGCGGACGTTGGGGCGTACGTGAGCGTGATGCTCCATACCTTAATGGGAGCTGAGGCCCCGACGGGCCCCCTGGAAGTGGAGGGAGCGTACCGGGTCCTCGTGAGAAGACCAAAGGCAGGGGAAACACCGCGAGCAATAGTGGTGAGATTCCACCGCTACAAGGACAGGGAGATGGTCCTGAGATGGGCTAAGACGACACGGAGCAGCAGATGGGAGAACGCGGTGATCCGCGTCTACCAAGATTGGAGTGCGGAGGTGGCGAGAAGGAGGGCGAGTTTCAATCGGGCCAAGGCGGTGCTCCACAGGAAGAAAGTGAAATTCGGAATGTTGCAGCCGGCAAGACTGTGGGTTACACACCAGGGCAAACACCACTACTTCGAGACGGCAGAGGAGGCTTGGACATTCATTCAAGAGGAGAAGTTGGACTAGATTTGGGAAAGGATGTTTGGAATGAAGTAGTGAGGTGGTGGCAAGAAATTGTAAATCAGATGGTGGACTTTTTTCCCCTCGAAGGAGGGGGACACGAAGGGGAAAAGGGGGCGTAGGAACGAGGGGGCCTCACACGCAGGGAGGCTAAGGATAAACGGGGGAAGCCTAGGTCAGCCAGAGTTTGCTGACTCCGGGAAGCAATATGGGGGGTGCAATCAAGCTAGAGCGGGATCTAGCGGGGGGGGGGGGGGGGGGGGGGGATTAACTGGGTTGCTGCTGATAAGGGGAAGGGGGAGCTGTTACGGGATGGGATGGTCGGGACGGGAGGGTGCTGTCTGGGGGACAAGCGGTTGCGTGGGAACCGGGTGAGGAGCTGGTTTAAAAAAGGGGATGGTTAGTCGACGAGGTGGGGGGGTAAATAGCCCCCCAACCCGGTTGATCACGTGGAACGTGAGAAGGTTGAATGGGCCGATTAAGAGGGCAAGGGTATTTGCGCACCTAAAGAAGCTAAAGGCAGACGTGGTTATGCTTCAGGAGACGCACCTGAAACTGGCGGATCAGGTCAGATTAAGAAAATGATGGGTGGGACAGGTATTTCACTCGGGCTTGGATGCGAAAAATAGAGGGGTGGCAATATTGGTGGGGAAACGGGTATCATTTGAGGCGAAGACCATAGTGGCGGACAGTGGGGGTAGGTACGTGATGGTGAGTGGCAGATTGCAAGGTGAAGCGGTGGTGCTGGTGAACGTATAATGCCCCGAACTGGGATGATGCAAACTTTATGAAGCGTATGTTGGGGCGCATCCTGGACCTGGAGATGGGAAAGTTGGTAATGGGGGGGGACTTCAACACGGTGCTGGACCCAGGGCTGGACCGGTCCAGATCTAGGACCGGGAGGAGGCCGGCAGCGGCCAAAGTGCTTAAGGGCTTTATGGAGCAGATGGGAGGAGTGGATCCCTGGAGATTTACTAGACCGAGGAATAAAGAGTTTTCCTTCTTCTCCCACGTTCATAGAGTGTACTCCCGGATAGATTTCTTTGTCCTGGGAAGGGCGCTGATCCCGAAGGTGGCAGGAGCGGAGTACTCGGCTATAGCCATTTCCGATCATGCCCCACATTGGGTAGATCTGGAACTAGGGGAGGAAAAGGAGCAACGCCCACTTTGGAGATTGGACATGGGACTGTTGGCGGACGAGGGGGTACGTGGAAGGGTGAGGGGATGTATTGAAAGATACCTAGAGGTCAATGATGACGGAGAAGTCCATGTGGGAGTAGTCTGGGAGGCGCTGAAGGCGGTGGTGAGAGGGGAGCTGATTTCCATAAGGGCCCATAAGGGGAAACAAGAGGGTAAAGAAAGGGAGAGACTGATTGGGGAGATTCTGAGGGTGGATAGGCAATATGCGGAGGCTCCGGACGAAGGGCTACACAGGGAAAGACGGAGACTACACACGGACTTCGACTTGTTGACCACGGGTAAGGCGGAGACGCAGTGGAGGAAGGCACAGGGAGTACAGTATGAATACGGAGAGAAGGTGAGCCGACTGCTGGCCCAACAATTTAGGAAGAGGGGGGCGGCGAGAGAGATCGGAGGAGTTAGAGACGAGGAGGGAAGGATGGAACAGAGAGCGGAGAGGGTGAACGGGGTATTTAAGGTATTCTACGAGAGGTTGTATAAGGCCCAACCCCCGGAAGGGAAAGAGGGAATGATGCATTTCCTAGACCAGTTGGAGTTCCCGAAGGTTGAGGAGCAGGAGAGGACAGGACTGGGAGCGCAGATTGGGGTAGAGGAGGTGGTAAAAGGAATCGGGAACATGCAGGCAGGGAAGGCCCCGGGACCAGATGGGTTCCCGGTGGAATTCTATAGGAAATATGTGGACCTGCTGGCCCCACTCTTGACGAGAACCTTCAAGGAGGCTAAGGAAAGGGGGACACTACCCCTGACGATGTCGGAGGCGATGATATCGCTGATCCTGAAAAGAGACAAAGACATGCTGCAGTGCGGGTCATACAGGCCCATCTCCCTCCTGAACGAAGATGCCAAGTTATTGGCCAAAGTGATGGCGACAAGGATAGAGGACTGTGTCCCTGGGGTGGTGCATGGTGACCAAACAGGATTTGTTAAAGGGAGGCAATTGAATACCAATATACGGAGGTTGTTGGGGGTGATGATGATGCCCACCGGAGGGGGAGGGGGAGATAGTGGTGGCTATGGATGCAGAAAAGGCATTTGATAGAGTGGAATGGGACTATTTATGGGAGGTACTGAAGAGATTTGGATTTGGAGAGGGGTTCATTAGATGGGTTCGGCTCCTATACGGGGCCCCGGTGGCAAGTGTGACTACGAACAGGCAACGATCCGACTACATCTGACTATATAGGGGCACAAGACAGGGGTGCCCCCTGTCCCCGTTACTGTTTGCGTTGGCAATTGAGTCATTGCCCATAGCGCTGAGGGGCTCTAGGAAGTGGAGAGGGGTACTTAGAGGAGGAGAAGAACATCGGGTGTCATTATATGCGGATGATCTGCTGTTATATGTCGCGGACCCAGTGGAAGGGATGCCTGAAATAATGCAGACACTCAGGGAGTTTGGAGAGTTTTCGGGATACAAACTGAATATGGGGAAGAGTGAACTGTTTGTGATGCACCCCGGGGAACAGGGCAGGGGAATAGACGAGCTGCCGCAGAGGAGGGTAACAAGAGATTTCCGATATTGAGGGATCTAGGTGGCCAGGGACTGGGGAACCTTGCATAAGCTTAACTTGACACGACTGGTAGTGCAGATGGAGGAAGACTTTAAGAGGTGGGATATGGTGCCCCTGTCATTGGCGGGCAGGGTGCAGGTGGTTAAAATGGTGGTCCTCCCGAGGTTTCTTTTTGTGTTTCAGTGCCTCCCCATACTGATTACAAAGACCTTTTTTAAGAAGGTGGACAGGAGCATCATGAGCTTTGTGTGAGCCGGAAAGACCCCAAGGGTAAAGAGGGGGTTCCTGCAGCACAGTAGAGATAGAGCGGGATTGGCACTGCCGAGTCTGAGTGATTATTATTGGGCCGCTAATGTGTCTATGATATGTAAGTGGATGAGGGAAGAAGGAGCGGCGTGGAAAAGGCTGGAGATGGCGCCCTGTAGGGGAACTAGCTTAAAAGCACTGGCAACGGCACCGCTGCCGTTCTCCCCGAAAAGGTACACCACAAACCCAGTGGTGGTGGCGACTCTGAAGATTTGGTGGCAGTGGAGATGACATAGGGGAGTGACGGGGGCCTCAGTGTGGTCCCCGATAAGGAACAACCACAGGTTCGTCCCGGGAAGGATAGGTGGGGGATTTCAATCTTGGCAGCGAGCAGGAATTGCGCAACTGAAGGACTTGTTCTTGGACGGGACGTTCGCGAGTCTGGGAGCACTGACAGGAAAATACGGGTTGCCACCTGGGAATGCATTTCGTTATATGCAAGTGAGGGCATTTGTGAGGCAACAGATGAGGGAATTTCACCAGCTCCCGGCGCAAGGGATCCAGGACAGAGTGATTTCGGCGGCATGGGTGGGTGATGGTAAGGTGTCCGATATATACAGGGAAATGAGAGACGAGGGGGAGACGATGATAGAGGAACTGAAAGGAAAATGGGAGGAGGAGCTGGGGGAAGAGATTGAGGAAGGGCTGTGGGCAGATGCCCTAAGTAGGGTAAATTCCTCGTCCTCGTGTGCCAGGCTCAGCCTGATCCAATTCAAGGTACTACACAGGGCGCATATGACGGAAGCAAGATTGAGCAGGTTTTTTGGGGTGGAGGATAGGTGTGGGAGGTGCGCGGGAAGCCCTGCGAACCACACCCACATGTTTTGGTCATGCCCGGTATTGCACGGGTTCTGGGTGGGTGTGGCAAAAGTGATTTCAAAGGTGGTGGGGGTCCGGGTCGAACCAAACTGGGGGTTGGCTATATTCGGGGTTGCAGATGAGCCGGGAGTGCAGGAGGCGAGAGAGGCCGATGTTCTGGCCTTTGCGTCCCTAGTAGCCCGGCGAAGGATTCTACTTATGTGGAAAGAAGCTAAACCCCCGGGCGTGGAGGCCTGGATAAATGATATGGCAGGGTTTATAAAATTGGAGCGGATAAAATACGCACTAAGAGGTTCGGCTCAGGGGTTCACCAGGCGGTGGCAACCGTTCCTCGACTATCTCGCAGAGCGATAAGGGAAAATAGGAAAGACAACAGCAGCAACCCAGGAGGGGGGCGGGGGGGGGGGGGGGGGGGGCGGGGGGGGGGAGGGTGCATTCGGGTCTTTGGTTTTTTTGTGTGTGTTGTTACATATTTGTTGTTCATCGTTATCTTCTCAATGTTACTATTTCTTTTCGTTTTTCTTTTTATTTGTGTTGGCACTTGCCTTTAGTTAATATATTATTTTTAAAACGATCAATGTATATACTGTTACAAAGTTGTAAAAATTGAAAAATTCTTGGTTGATCGAAAAACTTTAATAAAATATATATTTAAAAAAAAAACATTCTGGGTCACCCATATGCATCCTGAAGGCATCCAACTTTACTTCCCACCACATCTTTGACTCCATTTCTGCTTCTTTCCGATTGGATTACAAGCTATGGGTGAGTTCAGCAATTTGTCCCTTTTAAATTTGGTAAGATTGAAGCCATTCTGCTTGGATCTGAATGGAAACCAAATTCCTCAATTTCTGATTCTCTTCCTCCTCCCATATGGCTCAGGTTCAACCTGATGGTATGGAACATTACTTGAGCTTGAACTCACGCCTGGTCCATTACCAAGGCTGCCTATTCTATCTTTAAAATACCACCCATCTGATCTTCTCCTTGTCAATCATCTTTCCCACAAATTCTCCTATGTTAATCTTTCCGTTAGTAATCACCGTTAATATTTTCTCCCAATCCCTCTCCATTCACTTTCATCTCCTTGATTCCTCTTCCATGGTCCATTGAGTGATTGATTTCTCTTGTGTGTGAATTGTAGATAATAGATAATTGAAAATATATCTTGCTATCTATTTATAATGAATCAGGAGAACAATAATTGCACTTTTATATAGATAATAATATTTACACTTTCATGTACCAAAACGATTGCTGGCCATCCATAGCTTATTTATTATTCCAATCTGACTGCTCTCTGCCTTTTTCCAGATCCTTATTTTTGCTTATTTTTATTTCAAAAGGATATAATTGAGGAGGTTGGTGCTGATGACATTTGGACAAAAAAAATATTTATTACAAAGAACAGCTTGAGTGAAAACAGTGGTGAAAAATTGCGAGGGTGAAAAATGCCCCATAGGTCCAGCACTGGAACGGAAGTACACTGCAAATCCCAGCAAGCATTGTGACCCAACAAAAGACACAAGAGGGTTGAATCTCTGGGTTTCCTTACACATTTTCATGGATAACAGAAGATGGACTAGTTTGTTCTTCACAATAACTACAGATTCCTATTCGACCAATTAAACATCTCAACTAGCCAAAAGAGTTTCAAATTTATCTGATCTAAAATGCTATGTCAATCAGAAGAAGCCTTTCATCAGGCTTAACTACTAGAAGCTAAACAAGATAATTCAGGACTTCCCTAGGAATGGTTCAATACCATGTACTGGATTATCCCCCCCATTGGTGGGTTAGTGACAAAGTGGACATGTTGCCCATCCACCTGACTGCCCTTAAAATATGGACTAAAACAGTCCAGTATTCTAGATATACTTGGATCTAGTAAGAATTAACTTCTGGTTTTATATTAATGTGTCCTTGCTATCTACCATCACCCCACTAACATTTACAAAACTTCCACATCACAAACAAACTTTAAGTAGAAATAACTGAATTTTCAACAAAGTTGAAATAATCGTGAATACTTAAAAGGTCAAAGTTGTTGGAAAGTTGATTTGGTTGAAAGCCAGTTAAGTTCCAGTCCCCCGGAAAACCTGATGCTCAATTTATAAATAGGCTGAGCAGAGCTGTTTGCTGCTGAAGCCTCAGTAACTCTGTGAACAGAGAAAAACAACTGATAAATTACAGAAATGCTGGGGAAGTTAGCAATGCAGCTCTGTTTTAAGATCAATGATGTTGGGACTTCCGGTGACGGCGGGCGGGAGGCGGCCGCACAATGGAGGGCTCTCATTCGGGAATGGCATTTTCGGGGCTTTAAGCCCGGTCCCATGGTCCACGGAGGCGGCAGAAGCAGGGAAAAGGCACGGAGGAGGCACAGTGAAGACACAGGAGGAAAAAAAAAGAAAAATGTCGAGGGTGAGCAAAAAAAGGCCAAAAGAAAAACAGCTGAAGGTCCGTCGGGGAGTGGAAAGGTCACCGCGGGGTCACCAAGGAAAATGGAGGATGGAGCACCAGGGAAGGCCGCACTGCTTACGGCTGAAGACATAACTAAGGTGATGGCTGCGGAATTTGAAAAGCAGTTGGCGCAGATTGCGAAATGCATGGAGACGGTGAGGAAGGAGATGAGGGAAGTTTTGAGTGTGCTGGTGGAGGAGGCGGTTTCCCCGGTGAGGACGGAGGTGGCGAGCGCAGTGGCGGAGGTGCGAGAGCAAGGGGAGGCGCTGAAGGAAGTGGAGGAGACGTTATTGCAGCACGGTGATCAACTTGCCTCGATGGGGAAAGAGATGCGGAAGGTGATGGACACTAACAAGGATCTGTGAGGGAAAATGGAAGACCTGGAAAACAGATCCAGGCGACAGAATTTGAGGATTGTGGGGCTGCCCGAAGGAGTTGAAGGACCGAAGCCGACTGAGTATTTTGCCGCGATGCTGGCAAAACTATTGGGGGAGGGAGAGGATCCCTCCCGATATGAACTGGATCAGGCTCATCGGTCGTGGAGGCCTGTACCAAAGGTGAGTGAGCCGCCAAGGGCAGTGACTCTGTGCTTCCGTAGGTACAGTGTGAAGGAGAAGGTCCCGAGCTGGGCCAAGCAGAAGCGGGTGGTGCAGTGGGCTGGAGCTGGTATACGTGTATACCAGGACTTTACGGTGGAGCTGGCAAGGAGGCGGGCTGCCTTCAACCGGGTGAAGAGGGCACTGTACATTAGCAAGGTGCGGTGCGGCATTGTATATCCAGCGGAGCTGAGGGTGACTTACAAGCTCAGGGACTTTTATTTTGGAATGGCTGAAGCAGCGGAGGAGTTTGCGAAAGCAGAAGGACTGTGGCAGAACTGACAAATTGAGGAATGGCCATGTGCCGATGTAACCTCATGACTGGATTTTCTTCTTTTTTGTATCACTGCGCGCGGGTGTAGAGGCTAAAGGAGCCAATGTGGTATATATTTGGACAAGGGACAAGGGACTTTCACTCGAAATGAGGGTTCTTTGGGGTGTATGTGGATATGCGGGGTTTGTGTGCTAAAAGGGGATCTTTGGGCTTTCCTAGGGCCGGGCAAGTGGGAAAGGGACCCGGGCGGGGGCCTCCACGCTGGCCGGTTTAAGCCGGCCAGTGAACGGGAGTGAGGTGGGGGAGGGGCTGCGGCCATCGGAGCCTGGCAGAACAGGGTCCGAGTGGTCTAGCCAGGGTGGAAAGTTGGGGGGAAGGAACCGAGGTTGGGAGGAGGAGTTTAACAAAAGGCAGTGGACGGGAGGAGCTGGAGACCTGGGGTGGGGGGGGGGGGGGGGGGTGGGGGGGGGGGGGGGGGGGGGGTGGGGGTGGGGGGGGGTGGGGGGGTGGGGGGGGTGGGGGGGGGAGGCGGGGGGGGGAGCTGTGTAAGATTAAGGGTGACTACGGGTAATCCCTGATTCCTTTTGTCATTTGTTTATGTAAACATGCGGGTTGAGGTTTGGGGGTTGGTGAGTAGATGGGATCGTTGTTATTATGGGGACTGACATATCTTGCTGATTATTGTTTATTGTTGATGGATGTAAATGTGGGAGAAAATGTGAAAAAGGAGGAGAATAACATTTTTTTAAACAAAAGATCAATGATGTTGGTGACTCATAATGATGTGAGTTGTGTGAGTTGTAAACAATACTATTTCCTAACCAGCGAGTGAAAGATGTGTGCCAGTATATGTTGTCATTAGGATAAGCCTCGGGTGACTCATTAGCGAACAAGATAGGAAATAATAAGAAAAAAAGCCTTAACTTGTCCTTTTTCTAGTTTTTTTGATTCACTGTGCCCTTACACCTCATGCTGCATGGCACTGTTAAGATCAAAAACTCAATCATCTACATTTGATCATGCTGTGATACATTACATTAATACACCATCACGTGTATTAATGTAATACACAGACATTGTGGCGCCAGACATTTAAAAAAATTTAAATACATTTACAATCATTAGTTTAAAAAATAGTTCGAAACTCTACACATGAATAGACCCTTAAAAAAATTCTAATTTGCTTTAAAATAGTGATTGATTTTGTAAGTGACCTTTTATTAATTAAGTATAATGTGAAAATTAACAATCTGGAACATTCTGAAATTTGTTGCTATGCACAGTGCTCAGATACTAGAGTTAATTTTTTAAAAAAGTGGTACTCTATTTCTGAATAACTTCATTGCTGGCAGAGCTATGAAGACTATGAAGATGAATATTCTGGAGTTTTGCAATTTGAGATTTTTTGCGGAATATTCTTTCAAAAGATTAAATGAATAGACAAGTGTTCTTGATAAGGTAGATTGTAAATGGTCTGTAGAAGATGTGACGCTGATGGGTCAAATACCCTTTCATTCAATCACTATGGTGATTAACATTTTTTACTCCATTTATGAAAAATGGGTTTTTAATATGCACCATGTCTTCCTACATTAGGAGTAATTAATTAAGCACTTTTTACGGATTTAACTTGGTACTGGTGTCAATCATGTTCTTTGTAATGACCTTTGACCCAGATGTAGTACAGTCAGGAAAATGTGTCATGTCTGTGGACTTTGTAATTGTTTTCTACAATATTTGAAAAGGACTTTTGAGTGTTTGCATCAATAGCAAAGTTTTCAACTGGTCCATGTGACCTGGATGTGCCCTCTCTGACTCACTGGAAGTGGGTGCAAACAAAGACTGAAAAGCTCACTGACCTGGTGAACCTTGACCTGGAATTAATAGACCCAGGGGTGTAGTGCTGCCAGAGCGTACCAAAGCGATGATTTGGCACGTTTGATTTCAAGCAGAGCAGTAAATTCAGTGCGGCCCAACAAACATCAATATTCAAGTGACTGATATTTGAAAAATTTTGTCAAGCTGCTCAGGTCCTATCACGGGCTGATTCCTTCCTGAATTTGCTGATAGGCTCACGATTGGGAAGGTATGTATCGAAGGTAAGTTTCAAAGCCCAAAACGCGAGAAAGCTGGTGTGGCATGCAGGGCCCAGGAGACGCAGATGGAGCTGCGATGTGGGGGTTCTGGAGAGGCAGATGGAGCAGTGATTTTGGGGTTCTGGAGAGGCAGATGGAGCAGCGATGTGGGCCCAGGAGAGGCAGATCGAGCAGCGGTGTGGGGCCCAGGAGAGGCAGATCGAACAGCGGTGTGGGGCCCAGGAGAGACAGATGGAGCAGTGGTGTGGGTATACAGGAGAGGCAGATGGAGCAGCGATGTGGTGCCCAGGAGAGGCAGATGGAGGAGCGGTGGGACCCAGGAGAGGCAGATGGAGCAGTGGTGTGGGGATACTCGAGAGGCAGATGGAGCATCGGTGTGGGCATACAGGAGAGGCAGAAGGAGCAGCGATGTGGGGCCCAGGAGAGGCAGATGGAGCAGCGGTGTGGGGCCCAGGAGAGGCAGATGGAGCAGCGGTGTGGGGCCCAGGAGAGGCAGATGGAGCAGTGGTGTGGGGATACTCGAGAGGCAGATGGAGCATCGGTGTGGGTATACAAGAGAGGCATATGGAGCAGCGATGTGGGGCCCAGGAGAGGCAGATGGAGCAGCGGTGTGGGGCCCAGGAGAGGCAGATGGAGCAGTGATGTGGGGGTTCAGGAGAGGCAGATGGAGCAGTGATGTGGGGGTTCTGGAAAGGCAGATGGATCACGATGTGGGGGTTCTGGAAAGGCAGGTGGAGCATCGATGTGGGGGCTCTGGAGAGGCAGATGGAGCAGCGATGTGGGGCCCAGGAGAGGCAGATGGAGCAGTGATGTAGGGGTTCTGGAGAGGCAGTTGGAGCAGCAATGTGGGGGTTCAGGAGAGGCAGTTGGAGCAGCGATGTGGGGGTTCAGGAGAGGCAGATGGAGCAGCGATGTGGGGGTTCAGGAGAGGCAGGCGGAGCAGCAATGTGGGGGTTCTGGAAAGGCAGATGGAGCAGCGATGTGGGTGTTCTGGAAAGGCAGATGGAACAGCGATGTGGGGGTTCTGGAAAGGCAGATGGAGCAGCGATGTGGGGGTTCTGGAAAGGCAGATGGAGCAGTGATGTGGGGGTTCTGGAAAGGCAGATGGAGCAGCGATGTGTGAGTTCAGGAGAGGCAGATGGAGCAGCGATGTGGGGCCCAGGAGAGGCAGGTGGAGCAGTGGTGTGGGGCCCAGGAGAGGCAGATGGAGCAGCGATGTGGGGTTCTGGAAAGGCAGATGGAGCAGCGATGTGTGGGTTCAGGAGAGGCAGATGGAGCAGCGATGTGGGGCCCAGGAGAGGCAGGTGGAGCAGCAATGTGGGGGTTCTGGAAAGGCAGATGGAGCAGCGATGTGGGGCCCAGGAGAGGCAGGTGGAGCAGCAATGTGGGGGTTCTGGAAAGGCAGATGGAGCAGCGATGTGGGGGTTCAGGAGAGGCAGATGGAGCAGCATTGTGGGAGTTCAGGAGAGGCAGATGGAGCAGCAATGTGGGGGTTCAGGAGAGGCAGATGGAGCAGCGATATGGGGCCCAGGTGAGGCAGATGGAGCAGCGATGCGGGGGTTTAGGAGAGGCAGATGGAGCAGCGATGTGGGGGTTCTGGAAAGGCAGATGGAGCAGCGGTGTGGGGTTCTGGAAAGGCAGATGGAGCAGCGATGTAGGGGTTCAGGAGAGGCAGATGGAGCAGCGATGTGGGGGTTCAGGAGAGGCAGATGGAGCAGCGATGTGGGGGTTCAGGAGAGGCAGATGGAGCAGCGATGTGGGGGTTCAGGAGAGGCAGGCGGAGCAACGATGTGGGGGTTCAGGAGAGGCAGATGGAGCAGCGATGTGGGGCCCAGGAGAGGCAGATGGAGCAGCGATGTGGGGGTTTAGGAGAGGCAGATGGAGCAGCGATGTGGGGGTTCAGGAGAGGCAGATGGAGCAGCGATGTGGGGGTTCAGGAGAGGCAGATGGAGCAGCGATGTGGGGGTTCAGGAGAGGCAGATGGAGCAGCGATGTGGAGGTTCAGGAGAGACAGATGGAGCAGCCATGTGGGGTTCTGGAAAGGCAGATGGAGCAGCGATGTGGGGGTTCTGAGTGCTGAGAGGGGACCTTTCAGGGAACTCACAGACCTCAGTGCATAGCTGCACCTAAACCATCACGGAGGCCCTATATGCCCAGGTGGATCAATGCATCCATTTCGATGTGGACCGTGCCCACCAGGATGCCTGAGCAGCGGGGCTTGCTGCCATCACCGGGATGCCCCGGGTCCAGGGGGCAATCGACGGGATGCATGTCGCCCTATGTGCACCTGCGGATAACAGGCTGCTCCACACCGACCAAAAGGATTTCCACTCGATGAATGTTCAGCTGGTGTGTGACCATCAGCTGCACATCATACACCTCTGCGCTCGATACCCGGGCAGTGTGCACGATAAGGGGATCACGGGTTATGGGGAGAAGGCAGGAGAATGGGGATGAGAAAATATCAGCCATGATTGAATGGCGGAGCAGACTCGATGGGCCAAGTGGCCTAATTCTGCTCCTATGTCTTATGATCTTATGATGCCTTCATCCGGGAACATTTGGTGATTCCTGACATGTTCGAGAAGACCACCCCCACCACCCCCAGATTGAGGGGGAGGCTCGTGGGTGACAGGGGTTATCCACTGCGGCCATGGCTGATGAAACCTATCCGGACGCCACAGACCGACGCAGAGACCCGCTACAACGATGCCCGTGCAGCGACCAGGAATGTGATCGAGTGATACTTCGACCTCCTGTAGATGCGGCTCAAGTGCCTGGATCGTTCTGGAGGGGCCCTCCAGTATGATGCTGGGAGGGTCATACGCATTGTGGCGGTCTGATGCGTCCTCCACAACATTGCGCAGAAGAGAGGCCATGTGCTGGCAAGGACAATGAGGTCCAGGCCTTGTCCGATGAGGAGGATAGGGGGGAGGGGGAGGATGGGCAGGACATGGGACCCAGGCAGGCAGGGGAGGCCGCACAACGTGCGGGCAAGGGCCAACGTGCACGGTACGCTCTGATCGCCTCCAGGTTCATCGAGTAGGAGGGGGATAGGTGGGGGGGGACTGGCAAGGGACATCCCAACCCCACATGCCTCACTTCCCACCCCGACCACCCCCTGCCTGTACACACTCCGTGATACATACCTGTGGCACTATGGGGTGGGGGCCCTGGGTTGGCAGTAACACTGGGTCTGGTCCATGGGATGGAGGATGCTGACAACCCACTCTACGATGAGCTCTGGTGCTCCCCATTATCTGACAACGTCTGACTCCTGCCCATGGTAGCAATTTCCACCTGGGTGATCTCTGCATGCGAGCTGGGCATTCCATCACACGGTCCCATTGAATCCCTGGGGTGGCGGTGGTGGGGTCGTTCGGGATGGGGGGGGAGGAGGAGGAGGGGGGAGCACGGGCCAACCACAGGGCCTGCACCATTTCTCACCCCCCCCAGCTCAGACTAGCCTACTCCTCACACCCATCAGACAAAGCACCGAGACAGGTTGTAACAGTGGGAACAGATGTTTATTGTGAACAACTATAACCCATTTGTGCCCTAGCCCCTATACCTAAACTGTGCCCTAAACACATGCCAACTCAACTGGTGTCTGACTTTCTGGCCTTACCTTCCATAACGCTAGGTCTAGGTGGATCCCCAGACAATACAGCAGAAGTTGAGGCGGACTGCTGTGACTCCTGGGTCCCCGTTGGCGGGTGTCTTCTGGGGCAACCGGGCCTGGAATGGCCCGGCCGCTGCTCTGGTGTACCAGATGGCATGGTGCTGCCCTGTTCTGCCCTCTGCCCACCACATACACCAGGAACAGGAGGAGGGGGGGGGGAGCAGGAGGTGATGCGTTATGTGGCACCTCCCCTGTGGCAGTCACTGGCACGGGCCGCATCACCTCCACCTCCCTCAGGGTGCCCGATGGCCCCCGGGCTACTCCATGGGACAGGGATGCAAGCAGGGTGGCCCACTGTGGTTCTCCTACCGCCTGGCTCTGCCAGTCCTGGAGGTCCGCTCTGGTCTCGACCAGGGTCCGCATGCTCGCGGCCATGGAGCACAGGAAGTGGACCATCTCCGTCTGGGACTGCGCCACATCATGCCGAGACTGTGCCACCACACTTCTGGATTTGAGTCACATCAACCAGTAACTGTGCCATCTCCCTCTGGGACTGGGCCACCTCCCTCTGTGTCTGAGCCACATTGGCCAGCGCATGACCAATGCCGCCGATGTTCGCAGCTATGGCCTGCTGTGACTGGGTCGTACTCAGGAGCGCCGCTGCAATGTCCAGTTGGCTCTGGCACATGGCTGCCTGTGAGAGGACAGCCCTGTCCTGGGCTTTGGCCAACGCCTGCACATAATGCCCCAGGCCTTGGACATGCTGATCCTTGGCCGTAACCGTCGCCCCCAATGCCTCCACCGCGGGTGCCACCAGTGCAATGTTGGCCTGGATGGCGCGCATTGTCGACACCACCTCCTGCTCCTGCACGCAGTTGACCTCCTCCAACTGTCCCTGCAGGTACAGGATGCTCAATGACAACACCTCATGCAGTCCCTGGCTCTGCAACTCCATCTCCACTATCGTTGGGACTGTCTGTTCCAGACGCCCGTCTGGACGGTAGCTAGTGCCTGGGTTCGGCCTGCCCTCTGACCGTCTGCTCCCTTGGGTGCTCTTACCTCCACCTGCTGTACCAGGTCAACTGTGTGGTGAGCACCAGAGAGTGCCCCAGGAGCCTCTTCATTAACCGAGGTCAGTGTCTCTGGGGTGGTAGAGGGTGTTGGAGAAAGCTGTGATGGAAAATCACTGTCATCCTCCGAGCCGAACACCGGGGTCTCCTGAGTCTCAGGTGGAGGGCTGGTGTCTGAGTTGCTCTCAGAGTCACTTCTCGGCTCATGGAGGTACTCCGGCTGTGGCACTGGCTAGGGGCGGGGTGTGCCTGATGGACCCGCCTCATTTACAGCAGATCCTGCAAGACACAAGACAAAATGCATGATTAGACCGCGGGTTGCGGGGGAGTGGGTGTGGAGGGGGCGGGGGGTGGGTTTATGGTGTAGGGTGAGGGTGATGTGGGGGTGAGGGTGTGTAGGGTGAGGGTGGTGTGGGGTGAGGATGGGGTGCCAACACACGTGTCATGGGGAACAGCAACTCAGCTGGGTCCAATTCCACGCTCGTGGCCGCACTCCACTGTGGCGACCTCCCATTCCTCCGCACCAATCCTCTGCCCATGGGGGGGCTAGCAGCCGCGCAGCGTAAAGCTCCCGGCTACACCTGCGGATACGGCCGCAAAATGGCCGGGTCCTTGGCCATGCATGCGCACATCGGAGGCCCCGCCGTACAACATGGTGCTGGCCGTGTGCGGAACCGGCCTGCCAGAAACTGCCCCCCTCGCCACCCCGGACCACCCCTCACCAGCCCCCGCCGAGGCCCCCCCCCCCGACTGTGGCGATGCTGGACACAATCCGCAGCCGTCACCCAAGGCCCCCGAAAGTTGTGAGGGCCCCACGCTATCGGTGACTCGGCCCATCGGGGGCGGAGCATCGGGGTAGGTCCTCGGGTGACGCCCTGAGGACATCCTGACGGTGTGCCCTTATTCCTCGAGTACGCCGTTTTTGAGAGGGCGGAGCATCGTAAAAACGGCGGCGCCCTCAATACCAGTGTAAAAACGCATTCTCCGGCTGATCGCTGAATGCGATTTCGGCGTCGGCAATCGGAGAATCCAGCCTTTAGTTGCACAAATGGAGAATCCAACCCAGTATTTTTACAAATGAGGGAATATTTAGCCATCACAAATAACGTAACAGAATAAGTTTGGAAGCAAAACAGTGCAGTATTTCATGGGGAAAGTGATGTCCCTTGGAACAAAGAGAATGAAGCCGTTCAAGATGTCAGACAAAAAGGAGCAAGTGCGGTGAATAAAACCCACAAAATCAGTAAAAATGTGCAAACGTTGAGATGCTCTCAGAGTGGTGGGAATACCCTGCACAAGCAGGAAGAATGCCCACCAGGCAACAGAATCCCACAACTGTGGAAAGTTATGACATTTTAAAAATATCTGCCGATCTAAAATATACGTAGCTCACAGGAAGAAGGAGAAAATAGCAAGGCCAAATCAAATTCAAGAATTGAAGGAGCCACAGAAAAAACCCAAATAACCTTTCGAAGAGAAGTTAACAAAACAGAAAATGATTATTGGAGCATTTAATTAGAAGTTGATGATCATCCCACAGAATTCCCGCTGGATACGATGTGTGGGTGTTTCATTATTATCTGATGATGTGGAGATACCGGCATTGGATTGGGGTGAGCACAGTAAGAAGTCTTATAACACCAGGTTAAAGTCCAACAGCTTTATTTCGAATCATTAGCTTTCGGAGCGCAGCTCCTTTATCAGGTGATGAAGTGAATTCAATCCTCCATCCATTACAAGGTCCAGGAGGGATGACACAGAAATTAAGAGGGCAACATTTGACGGTGGCCATGCAGTGAGCAGTCGCACATTTGGCAGCTCCCGGTCAAGGTGCATATAAAAAAATCTTTTCCCATTCGTAGGGTGGGAAAAAGTGTAGAGAAAGTGAGACTTCACTGGTGTGGCTGGTGGATAGATCCACGGACCAGGAGGGGGTCGGGAAGATGGGAGCTGGTGGAGCACCACAGTTCAAGGTGGTGGAGAGTAAAGGGCCAGTCCGCCTGCCCAGTGATCAACGAAGCAGCTGGTGGACTTCTTAAATGAGAAGTTCAGCCAGCTGAGAAGGGACGCCCAGGAGGACCTAGCCAAGGTGGTAGAGCTGCTTAAAACAGAGATCGATCGTGATGAGCAGAGGCTGGAGTCCTACAGACAGGCGACCCAGAAAGTGGAGGCGATGATGCACGAGGAGCAGTTCACCTCATTGGTGGCTGAGATGGAAGTGATGCGGGAGACCCAAAAGCAACTGAAGGAGAAGATGGAGGATCTGGAGAACCGCTCCAAATGACAAAACGTGTGGATCATGGGGATGCCTGAAGGCATTGAAGGAGCTGATGTCGGCACACATATGGCCAAGATGTAGGAAACGCTGATGGGGCAGGGGACCTTTGACCGGCCCCTGGAGGACAACCGAGCGCACAGGGCATAGATGAGGAGGCCACAGTTGGGAAAGGCGCCGAGGGCAATGGTGATACACCATTTTGTGGACAAGGAGGAGATTCTGCGATGGGCGAGGCAGACGAGGATGTGCACCTCGGAAGGGAACACCTGCCCTACCCATCCTTTCCTCAGCCTTGTCTGGTTCCCTATCTTTAAAAGCGCCTCTTGTAAAAAAGCCACGTCCGCCTTCAGGCTCCTCAGGTGCGTGAACATGTGACCGTTTGACTGGTCCATTCAACCCCTCACATTCCACGTGACCAGTCTGCATTGATCTCCGAGTTTGTATGGGCAGGGAAGACCCCATGGGTCAGTAGGGTGTTTTTGGAGTGGGTACAAGGAGGGGGGGTGTTGGCATTGCCAAACATAATGGGCAGCTAACATTGCTATGACTGAGAAATGGGTAGTGGGGGAGAGGTCAGTGTTGGGGAGAGGTCAGCATGGGGGCGGATGGAGGCGCCTTCTTGCAGGGCGTGTTTAGGGGCATTGTTGACGGCGTCTCTGCCGTTCTCGCTGTCCAGGTACACCGTGAGCCCAGTGGTGTTGTCGGCCTTGAGGGTATGGGGGCGTGGAGGCAGCATTTGAGACTGGAGGGTGCCTCAGTGTGGGCACCGATTTGTGATAACCGTAGATTTGCACCGGGGGGGGGTGTTTGGATGAGAGGTTTCTGGGGTGGCGGCAGATGGGGATTGAGCGGTTTGTGGATCTGTTCGTAGGGTGCAGCTTTGCGAGTTTAGAGGACCTGAAGGAGGAATATGAGCTGCCCAAGAGGAAATGTTTTACGTACTTACAGGTCTGAGATTTAGTGAGGAGGAAGGTGCTGTCTTTTTCTGGGTTGCCGCCCTTGGTGTTGCAGGATAAGGTGCTGTCGAGGTAGGGAGTAGGGGAGGGGAAGGTGTCCAAGGTTTACACGGAGTGATGGACTGGGAGGGAGCCCCGATAGGACATGTGAAATGGAAGTGGGAGGAGGAGCTGGGGAGTGGGGGAGACGGTGGTGGAGGCTGGGTCATGAGAGAAGGCTCTGTGGAGGGTGAATGCATCCTCGTCGCATGCAAGGCTCAGCCTTATTCAGTTTAAAGTAGTTCACAGGGTGCATATGATGGTGGCAAAGATGAGTAGGTTCTCTGAGAGAGTAGAGGATAGATGTGGACGGTACACGGGGAGGCCTGCGAACCATGTCCACATGTTGGTGGCGTATCCGAAACTGAGGGGTTCCTGGCAGGGGTTCGCGGACGTAATGTCCGAGGTGTTGGGGGTAAAGGTGGTCCCGAGCCCAGAGGTAGTGATATTTGGGGTGTCGGAAGACCATGGAGTCCAGGGGGCGAGCAAGGCCCATGTCTTGGCCTTTGCCTCCCTGGTAGCCTGGAGATGGATTTTGCTTGGATGGAGGGACTTGGAGAGCTGAAAGCAGGGTGTGGGTGAATGACTTGGCGGAATTCCTGAGGTTGTAAAAGATCAAGTTCATCTCGAGGGGGTCGGTTGATGGGTTCGCCCGGAGGTAGAAGCCATTTATAAAAGTGATCCCCGACAGTGCAGACTTTGTTTGCACTGAGTGCTGAATTTGGTGCATTTGAGTGCTATAGTGAGAGTTTGGTGACTGAGGGAGTTAGGTGAGGAGGGAGTAAGGTGCTCCTTTCATTTTGTTTCCGACATTTCCGCAAAGAGTGCGAAGAGAGCCAGGAGTTTACAGAAAGTGTAGCTGACTGGGAGCAAGGTCGGAGGGCGGAGACCTAGTTAGTCCACAGGGCAGCTATATTCTGTCAGGTAAGAGGGGATGGAGGCTAGGCCAGTTACATGCTCCTCCTGCAGGATGTGGGTGGTGAGGGATACCACCGGTGTCCCCACTGACTATACCTGCGGGAAGTGCACCCAACTTCAGCTCCTCAAAGACCGTGTTAGGGAACTGGAGCTGAAGCTGGATGAACTTCGGATCATCCGGGAGATAGAGGGGGTGATTGAGAAGAGTTACAAGGAGGTAACCACACCCAAGGTACAGGACAAGAATAGCTGGGTTACAGTCAGGGGGAAAAAAAAAAAACAGGCAGACAGTGCAGGGATCCCTCGTGGCCGTTCCCCTTCAAAACAAGTATACCGTTTTGGATGCTGTTGGGGGGGATGACCTACCGGGGGAAGGCCCTAGCGGCCAGGTCTCTGGCACTGAGTCTGGCTCTGGGGCTCATAAGGGAAAGGGGGAGAATAGAAAAGCAATAGTTGTAGGATATTCAATGGTTAGGGGAATAGATAGGAGATTCTGTGGTCGCGAGCGAGACTCCCGGAAGGTATGTTGCCTCCCGGGTGCCAGGGCCAGGGATGTCTCGGATCGTGTCTTCAGGATCCTTAAGGGGGAGGGGGAGCAGCCAGAAGTCGTGGTGCACATTGGTACCAACGACATAGGTAGGAAAAGGGGTGTGGAGGTAATAAACAAGTTTAGGGAGTTAGACTGGAAGTTAAAAGCCAGGACAGACAGAGTTGTCATCTCTGGTTTGTTGCCGGTGATAGCGAGGTGATAGCGAGGCTAGGAATAGGGAGAGAGTGCAGTTGAACACGTGGCTGCAGGAATGGTGTAGGAGGGAGGGCTTCAGGTATTTGGATAATTGGAGCGCATTCTGGAGAAGGTGGGACCTGTACAAGCAGGACGGGTTGCATCTGAACCAGAGGGGCACCAATATCCTGGGAGGGAGGTTTTCTAGTACTCTTCGGGAGGGTTTAAACTAATTTGGCAGGGGAATGGGAACCGGATTTGTAGTCCAGCAACTAAGGTAGCCGATATTCAGGACGCCAAAGCGTGTAATGAGGCAGTGGGGAAGGGAACACTGACAAAGGAGAGTACTTGCAGGCACGGAGAGGGGTTGAAGTGTGTATACTTCAACGCAAGAAGCATCAGGAATAAGGTGGGTGAACTTAAGGCATGGATCGGTACTTGGGACTACGATGTGGTGGCCATCACGGAAACTTGGATAGAAGAGGGGCAGAAATTGTTGTTGGAGGTCCCTGGTTATAGATGTTTCAATAAGATTAGGGAGGGTGGTAAAAGAGGTGGGGGGGGGGTGGCATTATTAATTAGAGATAGTATAACAGCTGCAGAAAGGCAGTTCGAGGAGTATCAGCCTACTGAGGTAGTATGGGTTGAAGTCAGAAATAGGAAAGGAGCAGTCACCTTGTTAGGAGTTTTCTATAGGCCCCCCAATAGTAGCAGAGATGTGGAGGAACAGATTGGGAAACAGATTTTGGAAAGGTGCAGAAGTCATAGGGTAGTAGTCATGGGCGACTTTAACTTCCCAAATATTGAGTGGAAACTCTTTAGATCAAATAGTTTGGGTGGGGTGGTGTTTGTGCAGTGTGTCCAGGAAGCTTTTCTAACGCAGTATGTAGATTGTCCGACCAGAGGAGGGGCAATATTGGATTTAGTACTGGGTAATGAGCCAGGGCAAGTGATAGATTTGTTAGTGGGGGAGCATTTTGGAGATAGTGACCACAATTCTGTGACTTTCACTTTAGTAATGGAGAGGGATAGGTACGTGCAACAGGGCAAGGTTTACAATTGGGGGAAGGGCAAATACGATGTTGTCAGACAAGAATTGAAGTGCATAAGTTGGGAACAGAGGCTGGCAGGGAAGGACACAAGTGAAATGTGGAACTTGTTCAAGGAACAGGTGCTACGTGTCCTTGATATGTATGTCCCTGTCAGGCAGGGAAGAGATGGTCGAGTGAGGGAACCATGGTTGACAAGAGAGGTTGAATGTCTTGTTAAGAGGAAAAAGGTGACTTATGTAAGGCTGAGGAAACAAGGTTCAGACAGGGCATTGGAGGGATACAAGATAGCCAGGAGGGAACTGAAGAAAGGGATTAGGAGAGCTAAGAGAGGGCATGAACAATCTTTGGCGGGTAGGATCAAGGAAAACCCCAAGGCCTTTTACACATATGTGAGAAATATGAGAATGACTAGAGCGAGGGTAGGTCCGATCAAGGACAGTAGCGGGAGATTGTGTATTGAGTCTGCAGAGATAGGAGAGGTCTTGAACGAGTACTTTTCTTCTGTATTTACAAATGAGAGGGGCGATATTGTTGGAGAGGACAGTGTGAAACAGATTGGTAAGCTCGAGGAAATACTTGTTAGGAAGGAAGATGTGTTGGGCATTTTGAAAAACTTGAGGATAGACAAGTCCCCCGGGCCTGACGGGATATATCCAAGGATTCTATGGGAAGCAAGAGATGAAATTGCAGAGCCGTTGGCAATGATCTTTTCGTCCTCACTGTCAACAGGGGTGGTACCAGGGGATTGGAGAGTGGCGAATGTCGTGCCCCTGTTCAAAAAAGGGACTAGGGATAACCCTGGGAATTACAGGCCAGTTAGTCTTACTTCGGTGGTAGGCAAAGTAATGGAAAGGGTACTGAAGGATAGGATTTCTGAGCATCTGGAAAGACACTGCTTGATTAGGGATAGTCAGCACGGATTTGTGAGGGGTAGGTCTTGCCTTACAAATCTTATTGAATTCTTTGAGGAGGTGACCAAGCATGTGGATGAAGGTAAAGCAGTGGATGTAGTGTACATGGATTTTAGTAAGGCATTTGATAAAGTTCCCCATGGTAGGCTTATGCAGAAAGTAAGGAGGCATGGGATAGTGGGAAATTTGGCCAGTTGGATAATGAACTGGCTAACCGATAGAAGTCAGAGAGTGGTGGTGGATGGCAAATATTCAGCCTGGATCCCAGTTACCAGTGGCGTACCGCAGGGATCAGTTCTGGGTCCTCTGCTGTTTGTGATTTTCATTAATGGCTTGGATGAGGGAGTTGAAGGGTGGGTCAGTAAATTTGCAGACGATACGAAGATTGGTGGAGTTGTGGATAGTAAGGAGGGCTGTTGTCGGCTGCAAAGAGACATAGATAGGATGCAGAGCTGGGCTGAGAAGTGGCAGATGGAGTTTAACCCTGAAAAGTGTGAGGTTGTCCATTTTGGAAGGACAAATATGAATGCGGAATACAGGGTTAACGGTAGAGTTCTTGGCAATGTGGAGGAGCAGAGAGATCTTGGGGTCTATGTTCATACATCTTTGAAAGTTGCCACTCAAGTGGATAGAGCTGTGAAGAAGGCCTATGGTGTGCTCGCGTTCATTAACAGAGGGATTGAATTTAAGAGCCGTGAGATGATGATGCAGCTGTACAAAACTTTGGTAAGGCCACAATTGGAGTACTGTGTACAGTTCTGGTCGCCTCATTTTAGGAAGGATGTGGAAGCTTTGGAAAAGGTGCAAAGAAGATTTACCAGGATGTTGCCTGGAATGGAGAGTAGGTCTTACGAGGAAAGGTTGAGGGTGCTAGGCCTTTTCTCATTAGAACGGAGAAGGATGAGGGGCGACTTGATAGAGGTTTATAAGATGATCAGGGGAATAGATAGAGTAGACAGTCAGAGACTTTTTCCCTGGGTGGAACAAACCATTACAAGGGGACATAAATTTAAGGTGAAAGGTGGAAGATATAGGAGGGATATCAGAGGTAGGTTCTTTACCCAGAGAGTAGTGGGGGCATGGAATGCACTGCCTGTGGAAGTAGTTGAGTCGGAAACATTAGGGACCTTCAAGCAGCTATTGCATAGGTACATGGATTACGGTTAAATGATATAGTGTAGATTTATTTGTTCTCAAGGGCAGCACGGTAGCATTGTGGATAGCACAATTGCTTCACAGCTCCAGGGTCCCAGGTTCGATTCCGGCTTGGGTCACTGTCTGTGCGGAGTCTGCACGTCCTCCCCGTGTCTGCGTGGGTTTCCTCCGGGTGCTCCGGTTTCCTCCCACAATCCAAAGATGTGCGGGTTAGGTGAATTGGCCAATGATAAATTGCCCTTAATGTCCAAATTGCCCCTGGTGTTGGGTGAAGGTGTTGAGTTTGGGTAGGGTGCTCTTTCCAAGAGCCGGTGCAGACTCAAAGGGCCGAATGGCCTTCTTCTGCACTGTAAATTCAATGATAATCTATGATTAATCTAGGACAAAGGTTCGGCACAACATCGTGCTGTATTTTCTATGTTCTATGTTCTATTGACTTCTTTACGGAGGATTGATGTGTCAGCAGTGGGGAAAGACGAGGGGGGGGGTAAGGGTGTTAAAAATGGAAGAGGCAGGATGGAAGAGGGAAAGGGCAGGGGTTGTGTGGGTGCTGGTTATTTACTGTGATGTACAATTTTGCCAATGATCTTTTTGTTTTGTTTGTTGTTTACATAAATGCCTTAATAAAATATTATTTTTTTAAAAAGCTGAAGACAGAATGTCATGCACCCCTAAGGGCAGATGCTAAGCCTGAATGTCTCCTCACAGTGAGGAGATCCATCCCTCAGTCACTCTTTAAGCAAACTCAAGAACGAGATTGAACTTAATTAAAAGGGTCATCTCTCCAGTAACAATCCTGACATAGTGGGTATTGTCCACATGTTGTGGGTGTGTCCAAAACCGAGGGGTTTCTGGCAGGGGTTCGCGGACGTAATGTCCGAGGCGTTGGGGGTAAAGGTGGTCCCGAGCCCAGAGGTAGTGATATTTGGGGTGTCGGAAGACCCAGGAGTCCAGGGGGCGAGCAAGGCCCATATCTTGGCCTTTGCCTCCCTGGTAGCCTGGAGATGGATTTTGCTTGGATGGAGGGACTTGGAGCAGCTGAAAGCAGGGTGTGGGTGAATGACTTGGCGGAATTCCTGAGGTTGTAAAAGATCAAGTTCATCTCGAGGGGGTCGGTTGATGGGTTCGTCCGGAGGTAGAAGCCATTTCTTGACTTCTTCACGGAGGATTGATGTGTCAGCAGAGGGGAAAGGCGCGGTGGGGGCGGGGGGGGGGGGGGGGTGGTTAGGGTGTTAAAAATGGAACCAAACCCTAATGGTTCAATTAGAAACTGCCTGGAATTGAAATGAAATGAAATGAAAATCGCTTATTGCCACAAGTTTATTATGCCTCAAGATCTTTCACGGCCACAAAGAGATATGCAATTTTTGGGAAAGAAGCAATAGCCACAAAAAGAACTTCTCTGATTATGTCATTGGATTCAAAACTGACCTCAAACTTTTGATTACTCTTCTTAACCTAAAGGTTACTCTTCTTAACTTACTTCGAATTCAATGTTTTAGATTGAGACTCATGAGATACAATTCAGTTTCTGAGTACATTAAAGAGAAGTCTCAGCTGAGAGCCGTTGCATTATCAAGAATATCAGTGGAAAAAGTCAGACGGTAGATTGAAATATTATTAAGGAAGTGGAAGCTTACTCTTCGCTGATTAATAAACACTTGCAACAGCAAGCACAACAACAGGATGACAAATGTATCAAATAAATAAACATTGCCAGAATGGATGGTGTAGCCACCTGGGATGGCCACGTCCCAATTACAAAATGGACACTTGCAAAGAATACAGGGAAAATTGGACAATACCGAAAAAGCAAGCAGGTGCAAGGTCTGTCTGTTGATTAGAGCTGTAGCTCTCAGACAGGACCGATACTGCAGAACCATCTACATACTAATGAGCCATCCCCGGGAACAAAAGGCAACATTTAGGTAAACAATGCTAGGACAGACATCCCGGCGCCAGAGGAGACTAAAACAAAGCAGACCAACGGCCACCTAGGACACGCCCAGCAACCAGGGAACCCACATATCTATTGGAGGAAAATTGATAGGAAAGATTGGGAAACGGCCCAATTAATTGGGGCCAAGTTCAAGGCCCGCCCAAAAGCCCGCGAAGCCCTTTTGGGTATAAAAAGGATTTCCCAAGAGAGAATCGCTCTCTTGGCATTGGCTCTCAACGAGTAGAGACCCGCCAAAGCTACACCAGACCAAGTAAGTTCCAAGTCAATGCACGCTACGAAATAGACGCTCCTACTTGCTATCCTGTAAACAGCTCAACCCAGCAGCCTCAGAACCAAGCACCGGCCATTGTTCCTCTGACTGAGTGGGCACCCGAAGCTAACTATAGGCTTTTAGTAATAATGATAGTTTAGGTTGTAGAGTTTCTTGCATGAGTAGATTTGACTGTGTGTAAATAAATGAGCATTGCTTTTGAACTTATTAACTGGTGTATCGAGTCTTTGATCAGTATTCGATTTTGAACCTTGTGGCGGTGTCGAAAGATACCTGCCGACTCTTGAGCAAACGTAATTAAATTAAGAGACAACAGCAAGTTAGCAACAATGGCCAGATTATGCTCCTAACGACCCAATACTTTGCCAATACTTTGAACAGAGAAAACATCTCACGATCATTGATAGTTTTTTAGTTTTTAATGACATATTAATCATCCCTAAAACATCACGACTTGACATTCTCCAAAAAAAATCCATCAGAGGTGCTACCTGGCCTGCTGAGCATTTCCAGCATTTTCAGTTCATACTTTAGATTTCCAGCATCTGGAGTACTTTGCTCTCTTATTATGCTTCATGGTGGGAGACTGATAAAGAAGGCAAATGCACATGTGGTGCATGGTAACTTGATAAGGTGGATTCAAAATTGGCTTAGCTGTAGGAGACAGACAGCTGCTTTAGTGATTGGAAACTAGTGTCCAGTGGTGTATCACAGAGATCTGTGCTGGGCCCCCTATTGTTTGTCATCTATATAAACAACATAGATGACTATGTGAGGGGTAGGATCAGTAAGTTTGCGGATGTCACAAAGATTGGTCGGGTGGTTTACAGTGAGGTTGAGTGTCTTGGGTTACAGAAAGTTGTAGACGGGATGGTCAAATGGGCAGAAAAATGCCAGATGGAATTTAACCCTGAAAAGTGTGAGGTGATACACTTTGGAAGGACTAATGTGACAAAGAAGTATTCAATAAATGGCCTGACACTGGGAAGTTCCAAGGAACAAAGGGACCTTGGCGTGTTTGTCGATAGATCTCTGAAGGCAGTAGGACAGGTTAATAGTGATGTGTTGGGTGCTCTGGATCCATGGAACACATACAGGCCACCAACACTTAAAATAGTACAACACTATTTTATTAAGTTAGAAACCGTTGAAGGTACTTTCACTGTGGGTTAATACGATGTTGGATTAAACTAAAGACCTATTCCTGTCCTAACCAGTCTATGCACTCAGCACATGGTGAAGAACTGTGCTGTAAGCTGTAAGCTCTGTCCTGAGAGGCTGCTTCCCGAATGAGTGGGAACTCTGATGCCCCCTGTCTATATAGTGAGTGTGCTTTTACTGGTGATTGGCTGCGGTGTTGTGTGTGTTGATTGGTCTTGCTGTGTGTCCATCAGTGTGTGTGTCTGCACCATGATATACTGGTGTATATTATGACAAATAGGGTGGTGAAATAGGCATATGGGACACTTGCCTTTATCAATCAATGCACAGATTATAAAAGCCGGGAAGTCATGTTGGAGTTGTATGGAACTTTGGTGAGGCCACAGCTGGAGTACTCTGTGCATTTCTGGTCGCCACATTATAGGAAGTGTCTGATTGTATTGGAGGGGGTGCAGAGGTGATTCACCAGGATGCTGCCTGGAATGGAACATTTAAGTTATGAAGAGAGTTTGAATAGGCCTGGGGTGTTTTTGCTGGAGCAGAGAAGACTGAGGGGTGACCTGATCGAGGTGTACAAGATTATGAGGGGCATGGACAGGATGAATAGGGAGCAGCTAGCAGCTGTTCCCCATAGTTGAAGGGTTAGTTACAAGGGGACACAAGTTCAAGGTGAAGGGCAGGAGGTTTAGGGTGGATTTGAGGAAAAACCTTTTTGCCCAGAGGGTGGTGGTGGCCTGGAACACTGCCTGGGAGGTTGGTGCAGGCGGGTTGCCTCACCTCCTTTAAAATGTACCTTGATGAGGACTTGGCACGTCATAACATTTAAGGCTACAGGCCAAGCGCTGGCAAATGGGATTAGGTAGGCATGTCAGGTGTTTTTTATGCATCGGTGCAGACTCGATGGGCCGAAGGGCCTCTTCTGCACTGTATTATTCTGTGATTCTGTGACCTGCAAGTGCGGTTAGTTTTAATTTAAAATCAGAAAATATTTATCACTCAATGGAAAGTGTAATTTTTCAGTAAACAAAACCCGCCTGTGTGGATAGCAGTAGCTATCTGAACTGGTTGGTGTCAATTTACTGGAAGCTTTTGCCATTTGGAAGGGAAACCATGAGTCATGCACTCATAGAGTACATCACTGTTAGTTCTAGATATTCTCATTTGTACATAAGATTGCTGTTTGTGGTACTTGTGAGGTACAAATCTTTTGGATATTGCATCGAGCCAGGTTCAAAGAATCAGAACTAATTGTATAATATGAATGTTCAGATTATTTGCAAATGTCTGACAAAGCTATGGCTATAAAGTGTATCATACTGAAACACGAGCTTTCAATGAGCTTTATAAATAAAGTCATCGAGTACAAAAGCCAAGACGTTTTGCTAAACCTATCTTTTTTTTGTTCTTTCATGGGATGGGCGTCACTGGCAGGGCCAACATTTCATGCACATTCTTAACGGAGTGGCTTGCTAAGCCATTTCAGAGGGCAGTTAAGACCATGAAAATGTTGTCCACATTTCTTTGGGTCTGGAATCACATGCAGGCCAGACTGGGTAAGGATGGCAGATTTTGTCCTCCAGAGGATATTAGTGAACCAGATAGGTTTTTAACAATAGTTGATAATAGATTCATGGTCATTATTCTTGAAATTAGCTTTATATTCCAGATTTCTTAATTTAAATTCCACCAACTGCCATGTGGGATTCGAACCTGTGTCCCCAGAGCACTAGGCCGTTCCTCTGGATCACATATGTAAAATAGTTCGGCCCCATTGTGATGTTGTTCCCAATTCTGGGAACCCAAAGTATGTGAGGGGTAGGGATAACGGGGCCTGGGGGGAAGGTGGAATAAGGGCCCAGAAACAGGAGATGAATGAGGGCCCATGAATTCTCTCCCTGGTCTTGGCAGTGCTGGGACCTCACACTTGATTAAGTGTGAGGCAGGAAGACTTCTGAGTGGCTTTCCCACCTAGTTGCCAATTGAGGATCTTAAGTGGGCAATTAACGCTGCATGTAGCAATGTGAGGAGAGGGACTCGGTCAGCTGTAATATCGGTCAGATTTAGTCAGGAATAGAACTGTGGTTTATACAAGCCAAATTTTGATGGCTTTCATCAGAGAGAGCAGGCACACTGCCTGCTGGCTCCCATTACAATGGCTGTCAGCATGGAAGGTTGGTGTGCAGGGCACAATGTCAAATTGTTTTCTGAAACTTGGCCAGCTTATCCGAGCCTACGAGGTTGGAAAGAATGTGCCGTGTTTTATTTTTCTAATAGAAAAATATCATTTGTTCAAAAATCACTGAAGTAAAATGAAAATTAAGAAAATAGTGCCATTTACATGTAGGTTATAACTCAGAAATCCTTAATGGTAAACAAGCATTCTAAGCAGTATGCTGAAAGCTGAAATCAATAGAGGCATCGCCAAAGCTGCAGTTGTTATGCCCACACTGACTATGAGAATGTGGAACAAAAGCAACCTACTTAGAACACCAAGCTGTGAGTCTACCAAGTCTGCGTCCTCAGCGCACTCCTCTACTGCAGTGACTCAGTATTCTTAGGACCCCATGGCAGGAGATGCCTATCAACCCAGAAGTCCTGGAGCGTGCCAATTCCATCAACATTCATCCATTGCTAAGCAAACAATGTCTGCACGGGCTTGACCATGTTCATTAGATGGATGTATCCAAAGACTTTCTGTGTGGTGAATTGTCCACTGGGTCATTACCCTTGGGCATCCATACCTCTGCTACAAAGTCCACAGCAAGGAGACCTGCAAGTGAGATATGAATATGGTGGACATTGACATAGAACCTAGAACATAGAACATAGAACATTACAGCGCAGTATAGGCCCTTCGGCCCTCAATGTTGCGCCGACCCTTGAAACCACTCTAAAGCCCTTCTACGCTATTCCCTTATCGTCCATATGTCTATCCAATGACCATTTGAATGCCCATAGTGTTGGCGAGTCCACTACTGTTGCAGGCAGGGCATTCCACGCCCTTATACTCTCTGAGTAAAGAACCTACCTCTGACATTTTTCTTATATCTATCTCCCCTCAATTTAAAGCTATGTCCCCTCGTGCTAGACATCACCATCCGAGGAAAAAGGCTCTCACTGTCCACCCTATCCAATCCTCTGATCATCTTGTATGCCTCAATTAAGTCACCTCTTAACCTTCTTCTAACAAAAACAGCTTCAAGTCCCTCAGCCTTTCCTCATAAGATCTTCCCTCCATACCAGGCAATATTCTGGTAAATCTCCTCTGCACGCTTTCCAATGCTTCCACAACCTTCCTATAATGCGGCGACCAGAATTGCACGCAATACTCCAAATGCGGCTGCACCAGAGTTTTGTACAGCTGCAACATGATCTCATGGCTCCGAAACTCAATCCCTCTACCAATAAAAGCGAACACACCGTATGCCTTCTTAACAACCCTCTCAACCTGGGTGGCAACTTCCAGGGATCTGTGTACATGGACACCGAGATCTCTCTGCTCATGCACACTGCCAAGAATCTTACCATTAGCCCAGTAATCTGTCTTCCTGTTATTCCTTCCAAAATGAATCACCTCACACTTTTCTGCATTAAACTCCATTTGCCACTTCTCAGCCCAGCGCTGCAGCTTATCTATGTCCCTCCGTAACTTGTAACATCCTTCCGCATTGTCCACAACTCCACTGACTTTAGTGTCATCTGCAAATTTACTCACCCATCCTTCTACGCCCTCCTCCAGGTCATTTATAAAAATGACAAACAGCAGTGGCCCCAAAACAGATCCTTGTGGTACACCACTAGTAACTGGACTCCAGTCTGAACATTTCCCATCAACCACCACCCTTTGTCTTCTTCCAGCTAGCCAATTTCTGATCCAAACTGCTAAATCACCCTGAATCCCATGCCTCCGTATTTTCTGCAGTAGCCTACCGTGGGGAACCTTATCAAACGCTTTACTGAAATCCATGTACACCACATCAACTGCTTTACCCTCATCCACCTGTTTGGTCACCTTCTCAAAGAACTCAATAAGGTTTGTGAGGCACGGCCTACACTTCACAGAACCGTGTTGACTATCTCTAATCAAATTATTCCTTTCCAGATGATTATACACCCTATCTCTTATAAACCTTTCCAAGATTTTTCCCACAACAGAAGTAAGGCTCACTGGTCTATAGTTACCGGGGTTATCTCTACTCCCCTTCTTGAACAAGGGGACAACATTTGCTATCCTCCAGTCTTCTGGCACTATTCCTGTAGACAAAGATGACTTAAAGATCAAGGCCAAAGGCTCAGCAATCTCCTCCCTAGCTTCCCAGAGAATCCTAGGATAAATCCCATCTGGCCCAGGGGACTTATCTATTTTCACACTTTCCAGAATTGCTAACACCTCCTCCTTATGAACCTCAAGCCCTTCTAGTCTAGTAGCCTGAATCTCAGTATTCTCCTCGACAACATTGTCTTTTTCCTGTGTGAATACTGATGAAAAATATTCATTTAGCACCTCTCCTATCTCCTCGGACTCCAAGCACAACTTCCCACTACTGTCCTTCACTGGCCCTACTCTTACCCTAGTCATTCGTTTATTCCTGACATATATATAGAAAGTTTTAGGGTTATCCTTGATCCTACCTGCCAAAGACTTCTCATGTCCCCTCTTGGCTCTTCTTAGCTCTCTCTTTAGGTCCTTCCTAGCTCACTTGTAACTCTTGAGCGCCCTAACTGAACCTTCATGTCTCATCTTTACATAAGCCTCCTTCTTCCTCTTGACAAGTGTTTTGACTGCTTTAGTAAACCATGGTTGCCTTGCTCGACCACTTCCTCCCTGCCAGACAGGTACATACTTATCAAGGACACGCAGTAGCTGTGTGACGACTGGAAGACAGTTGATGATGGTCGTGACTGCTGGAGTCTGACTGATTGGAGGGACGTTGGAAGAAAGAGAAATAGAAAGCACAGACGCCTGAGAAGAGGGCCCAGATGACACAGTGACCAGCAATCCTGCACCTTCTCAGTAGCAAATGCGAGGGAGAGTGCCATGAAAAAATGGGGCTCCTGAGCCACATCAGGCAATGCTGGGTTGACTACCATGGAGAGACCATCATCTCGCAGGATGGAAAGCTGCCAAGTCAAATTGTAAACATGGATATAAATCAGTGTTGGTTTTCATGGTATGCCCATTACTTTTCTTAGGCAAGAACATTATGGGTCACAGAAGCAAGGCAGGAAAATGGAGTTGAGGTAGAGACCAGCCATGATTTACTTGAATGGCTAGAACAGGCTTGGGGGCCTGCAATAGCTCAAGCTCCAGGCTTCAGAGTTTGAGGAGGAGCCTGTGTCGCTATGCCACATCCGCAATGTTGAGAACTCTATGTAGCATGTTTATGGAATTGGTCACCCCGCATCTTAAGAGTATACAAAGAGAGAGAGAATGGATTATCATCAGGCAGGAAAGAAGAAACAGGCAGGTCATAAAGGAGTCCTCTGAGTGCATCTGACCCTCCAACCAGTATTCAGATCTGAGTGCGCTGAAAATGATGGTATAGTTGAGGAGTGCAGCCAGAGCCAAGTCCATGGCACCAGGGTGGCTTAGTTGTATTGGAGGTGTGGTCACAAAGAAGACTAGAAGAGCAATAATTATAGTAAATTCAAGAGTTAATGGAATAGACAGTATTTCTGTGATGTGAATCCAGGACGTATGTTGCCTCCTTGGTGCCAGAGTTAAGAATGTCACTGAATGACTGCTCAACACCCTGAGCAGGGGGAGTGAACAGCCAGTGGTTGTGGTCCACATTGGTACTAAGGACCTGGGTAGAAAGGGGAATGTGGTCCCGGGAGCTAGGTAGGAAATTAGCAAACAGGACCTGAAAAGTAGTAATCTCAGGATTATTCCCTGTATCATGTGCAAGTTAGTATAGAATTAGAACCCTTTGTTGCCCTATTATGTATTTTCTTTTTCTTTTCTTTTCATGTACTAAATGATCTGTTTGAGCTGCTCGCAGAAAAATATTTTTCACTGTACCTCGGTACATGTGTGACAGTAAACAAATCCAATCCAAATCCAGAAGGATAGAGCAGGTGAATACATGTATGGAGAGATGGTGCAGGAGGGATGGCTATTGATCCTTGGGACATTGGGATCAGTTCTACAGGAGATAGGACCTGTATAGACTGAACGGGTTTCACCTACACATAGCCAGGATTAATTTCATTGTGGGGCAATTTGTTAGTACTGTTTAGAAGGTTTATACTAACATGGCAGGGGTTTGAGAACCAGGAGGTAATGCTAGAGAGAGATGGCAAGGTGTAAAGAATATTGGGAAAGACAGATGGTACTAGAGTAGGAAATAGTAAGGTGGATTCAGCTTAAAAGGGACAGTAATAAAGTCCAAATTAGAGTTACAATACATGTATGTGAATGCACGGAGTTCAATAAATAATAGTGAGCTGCAAATTGCAGATTTTTGCTAATTATAAGAGCCTATAAATATACATAAATATATATATAGGCTCCATAATCACCAGAGATCTGTCACTTGATGCTGAAATCAACACTTGAATCACGAAAACTGCAGTTGTTATCTACAAGCTGAGTAAGAGTGTGTGGAACAACAGCAACCTGACTGAGACCAAACAGGTTGAGAAGGTTGTTAAGAAGGCGTACGGTGTGTTAGCTTTTATTGGTAGAGGGATTGAGTTTCGGAGCCATGATGTCAAGTTGCAGCTGTACAAAGCTCTGGTGCGGCCGCATTTGGAGTATTGCGTGCAATTCTGGTCGCCGCATTATAGGAAGGATGTGGAAGCATTGGAAAGGGTGCAGAGGAGATTTACCAGAATGTTGTCTGGTATGGAGGGAAGATCTTATGAGGAAAGGCTGAGGGACTTGAGGCTGTTTTCGTTAGAGAGAAGGTTAAGAGGTGGCTTAATTGAGGCATACAAGATGATCCAAGGATTGGATAGGGTGGACAGTGAGAGCTTTTTCCTCGGATGGTGATGTCTAGCACGAGGGGACATAGCTTTAAGTTGAGGGGAAATAGATATAAGACAGATGTCAGAGGTAGGTTCTTTACTCAGAGAGTAGTAAGGGCGTGGAGTGCCCTGCCTGCAACAGTAGTGGACTCGCCAACACTAAGGGCATTCAAATGGTCATTGCAGAGACATATGGACGATAAGGGAATAGTGTAGATGGGCTTTAGAGTGGTTTCACAGGTCGGCGCAACATTGAGGGCCGAAGGGCCTGTACTGCGCTGTATTGTTCGATGTTCTATGTTCTATGCAAGACTACCAAAATTACATCCTCAGTGCTTACATCCACTACTGTACTAAATAAGATCTGGACAACATATACTCAGCAGGAGAAAAGGTTGAACAGTTGCCACCTTTGCTGTCGCAGATGTATCCTTGGTATCTCTTGGCAGGACAACTTTCTCCAATAGTTTCCCTGCCACTATGTGAGACTCACTGGTCTGTAATTCTCTAGTTTATCTCTACCAGCCCTCTTGAAAAGTGGAACCACATTAGCTGTCCTCCAATCCTCTGGCATCTCCCCTGTGGCCAGATAGGAAATAAAAATTTGGGTCAGAATCCCTGTAATTTCCTCTTTTGCCTCCCACAGCAGCTTGGGAACTCATCCAGACCAGGAGATTTGTCTACTTTTCAGGCTGCCAAAACCTCCACTATCTCTTCGTTCCCTGTGTCAAACTGTTCAAGAATCTCACAGTCCCTCTCCCCGAATTCTGTACCTGTATCTTCCTTCTGAGTGAAGACAGATGTGACGTACTCGTTTAGCACCCTACCAATATCCTCCGGCTTCATGCACAGATTGTCCCTTTAGAACATCTTGGCATTCGCCCTAATATTACCCGCCAATGCTTTTTCATGCCGCCTCTTTGCTCCCCTAATTTGCTTTCTTAAGTTCCCTCCTGCACTTTACATGCTCCAGCAATGCCTCCGCTGATATTCTCCCTTAGCACTTGCTATGGGCGACATGGTTGCAGTGGTTAGCACTGTGGCTTCACAGCGCCAGGACCCCGGGTTTGATTCCCGGCTTGGGTCACTGTCTGTGCGTGCTTTCCCTGTGTCCGCATGTGTTTCCTCCAGCTGTTCTGGTTTCCTCCCACAAATCCCAAAAGATATGCGGTTATATGCGGTTATATGCGGGGCAGCACGGTAGCCTTGCGGATAGCACAATTGCTTCACAGCTCCAGGGTCCCAGGTTCAATTCCAGCTTGGGTCACTGTCTGTGCGGAGTCTGCACATCCTCCCCGTGTGTGCGTGGGTTTCCTCCGGGTGCTCCGGTTTCCTCCCACAGTCCAAAGATATGCAAGTTAGGTGGATTGGCCATGATAAATTGCCCTTAGTGTCCAAAATTGCCCTTAGTGTTGGGTGGGGTTACTGGGTTATGCGGATAGGGTGGCGGTGTTGACCTTGGGTAGGGTGCTCTTTCCAAGAGCCGGTGCAGACTCGATGGGCCGAATGGCCTCCTTCTGCACTGTAAATTCTATGATAGGTGATTTCGACATTCTGAATTCTCCCTCAGTGTACCTGAACAGGCGCCGGACTGTGGTGAGTAGGGGATTTTCACAGTAACTTCATCGTTAATGTAAGCCTACTTGTGACACTAATTAAGGTTCTTGTGGTGAATGTATTCACCATAGCATAATCTGTCTGTGTAGCACTGTGGCCCAATGGTAATGTGATCTCCTTACAGGTATTGTACTGGAACCTGGTGGGCTCTGCCTCTGGCTCCACCCCCCTCGGACGGTATATAGACTGGCCATCTGGGGGCGGCGCTCATTTGTACAGCAGACACAGGCAGGCAAGTTCTTGGTTAATAAAGCCTATGTTCACTCACTCTCATTGTCTTGCAGTGAATTAATGGGATATCAGTTCTTATTATTTTAAAAGTCTCTCTTTCATTTCTCATCCAAGGCTCCCTGTGCTTGTTACTCCTCCATTTAACTCTGAAGGGAGCTTCTCCGGCTGTCAGCTTTCTCGCACCCACTGCACCTGCGCAGCGCGCCCCCAAGGAGCGCATGGGTCCACCTCTCGAGCACGCGTGCCCACGTCCGGGGCGCGCACGGCGATCTCACTCCAACCCGCCGCTAAAGCCGGAGCGCGCACGCAGGCTGTGCGGAGCGCGTCCCCTGGGGGGCGGGGCAGGGGCAGGCGGTGGTTGGAGCGCCTGTTTTATTTTGCTGTCGCGGCGATGCAGCTCGGACGATCAGGCAGGAGGCAGCGGGGGAAAGGCTGAACGGCCCGGAGCCACCTACTCGGTGTTCCCACCGGGAGGGCCGCCGGATCAGAGAGCGGCGGGTGAAGTTCCTTGGCAGGAGCCAGCAGGCTGCGTGTGGCCTAGGGCTGTGCTCGGCGGGAGCCAGCAGGAGACGGTTCAGCTGCTGTGAGGGTGAGAGGGCTGTGGGCCTTGCTGAGGGCTGGCTGGCTGGGGGTGGTTAATGAGGGAAACTTTTTTACTGCTTAGTATATTATTTATACCATTAAAATTGCAGGTGCCTCGATCAGAGTGAATGCTCCCAAATGAGTGGTGTGCCTTTGCCAGGTGGCCGGTCCCCCTCTTTATTCAGGCAGGAATCCTCCTTTGGGGTTATTTCAGCACAATGCTGCCAAATATCCCACAGCACCTCCGTCCCGATAGAAGTAACTGCTGCTGGTCGAGCTTGTATGCATATTCCAGATTGTAATACCGATCTGGAGGCAATGGTCAACTATATTCCGCAAGAACATTGTATTGCAATTGTTGACTTATAGGGCTGTTCGTTGATGGGGCCTCACTAGATCATCAAGAAGTAAACCTCCCAAGTGATGGCGGGCCAACCAAACCATATTCACAATCTAATCTAACCTTAAAATCCAACACTGTACTGAAGGAGTGTACATTATCGGCGGGTATTTTTTGTATCCTCGTGACGAAATGTCAAACCAAACCTGCCTGTTCAGTTGGATAAGGATTCCCTAGTAATATTTGAAGAAGTGTACATAATTTTTCTTGGGAACTGGCCAGTGTTCCCCTTTCCCACAGCCAACAGTAAAAAAAAAGCAGTGCGACTCTTACTTGTCCCATGTTTGTAATTTCTTGCTGGATGCAAAATGGTTAGTACACTTAACCTCTGTGATAATGACTGCGGAAGTAATCCATTTTGTGTGAGCTGCTTTTGGGAATGTGTTATTTAAATGGTATAATTATGCATGGTTTAAAACCAATATTTAGGCTGATGAAACAATCAGTTTGCTGTTGTGATATAAATTAATGTAATTTGGTGCTTGAACTATTCAGAGTAGTACAAGCTAACTTCAGATTAAGTCATATTTCATGCAAAACAACAGTTATCAAATTTTAGTGCATAGAATCGGTGATCTAGACCTTGAAAATAAAGACAAAGAACAAAGAAATGTACAGCACAGGAACAGGCCCTTCGGCCCTCCAAGCCCGTGCCGACCATGCTGCCCGACTAAACTACAATCTTCTACACTTCCTGGGTCCGTATCCTTCTATTCCCATCCTATTCATATATTTGTCAAGATGCCCCTTAAATGTCCCTATCGTCCCTGCTTCCACCACCTCCTCCGGTAGCGAGTTCCAGGCGCCCACTACCCTCTGCGTAAAAAAACTTGCCTCGTACATCTACTCTAAACCTTGCCCCTCTCACCTTAAACCTATGCCCCCTAGTAATTGACCCCTCTACCCTGGGGAAAAGCCTCTGACTATCCACTCTGTCTATGCCCCTCATAATTTTATATACCTCTATCAGGTCTCCCCTCAACCTCCTTCGTTCCAGTGAGAACAAACCAAGTTTATTCAATCGCTCCTCATAGCTAATGCCCTCCATACCAGGCAACATTCTGGTAAATCTCTTCTGCACCCTCTCTAAAGCCTCCACATCCTTCTGGTAGTGTGGCGACCAGAATTGAACACTATACTCCAAGTGTGGAGTATACTCATAGATTACATAGAACATACAGTGCAGAAGGAGGCCATTCGGCCCATCGAGTCTGCACCGACCCACATTAATCCCTCACTTCCACCCAATAACCCCTCCCAACCCTTATGGACACTACGGGTAATTTTAGCATGGCCAATCCACCTAACCTGCACGTCTTTGGACTGTGGGAGGAAACCGGAGCACCCGGAGGAAACCCACGCGGACACGGGGAGAACGTGCAAACTCCGCACAGACAGTGACCCAGCGGGGAATCGAACCTGGGACCCTGGCGCTGTGAAGCCACAGTGCTAATCACTTGTGCTACCGTGCTGCCGAACTCCAAGTGTGTAAAATTATAAAAGACCAAGCACCTTTGAAAGGTCAATAAAACAAGATGATTGAGTTAGCAACAGGTCATGAAAGTTATGAACCTAAAACATTTCTCCATAGATGGAGCCAGATCTGCTGAATATTTGCAACATTTTCTGTTTTCAGTTCAGATTTTCAGCATCCACAATATTTTTCTGTATCTGACCTTCCAAATAGTTACCACACATGATGACAAATAAGATTATTTTGTAAGAGAAGATGATTTTTTGTAATACTGGATGGATTTTATGAATGGCTTTGAAGACGCTGTTGCAGGCTGTATTTATTTACTTTCAGTAGAATTCATTTTCTGGTAACTTCAAAGTTTAGAAAGTGACTCTGGTCAGACTCGGGTTGTTTTTCTTGGAGCAGAGAAGGCTGAGTGTGCACAAAATTATGAGGGATATAGATAGGAAAAAAGTTTTACACTTAGTAGAGGGTTCAATAAAGAAAGTAAGGAGCAGGAGATTTAAATGGGATTTGAGGAAAAAGCTGTTCAGCTAGAAGGCAGTGGGAATCTGAAACTTACTGTCTGAAAGGGTGGCAGAGGCTAGACAACCTCGCACCATTTAAGAAGCATTTTGATGAGCACCTGAAAGGCCTAGCATACAAGGCTACAGACCAAGTGCTGGAAAATGTGATTGGAATAGATAGGTGACTGATGGTCGACACAAACACGTTGGACATGAAGTGCTTCGTTCTTCGTTGTAAAACTCTATAATACAAAGCCAAGAAGTTGTGTGAATAGCTTTCCCAAGGTGGTTTAGTGTTGTTTGATAGATTATGGCTGACTTAATTATCAGATTATGGCTGACTTAATTATCAAATTAACCCATAGTGCTTAGTTGAAGCACATTCACATCATTCTAAAATGCCTGAATATCTTGGTTATTAAAATATGTAATCACCTGGAATTGTATTATTTACCTGAATTATGATCTGCAGTGTTTTAGGACCGTGACTCTCTCACATCTTTGGTCAAAGAACCCCTATTCAAATGGTTTTAGAAATCATAAACCTTCATCAAAATTATAATACCATACAATACTCCTATAATATGGAAGTGTGTGCAAAGAGTATTTTAATAATGCTTTTCAGAAACCAGCTATTTACTTACCGATAATAGATGGGTGTGCCTGCTTCTCACCACAAAATCAGTCTATCCTTGCCAAGGACATGGTGAGAGGAGGAAGAGCGAGAGTGCAGGAGTCCAGGGACAGCAGAGCACAGAAAAAAACAATGGGGAAGCAGAGTTCAAGGAGGTTGCATGAGTTAAGAAAGAGGAGTAGGGTTATTCAAAAAATGTTGCCCACAAACAATCAAGCCATATCTGTGGCATGGATTTCCTCTTTCCAGATGTCAGTTTGAATTTGGTACCAAGAGATGGGGGTAATCGGCATCCAGCAGCAGTCATGACATCAGCAGAAAAAGCGACACAAATCACATTGAAGTATTCTTACAAGACAGCAAACTAGGAAGTAAAATGTGCTTTTTTTCACTTCTTATTAAAATTTTTGCAGAGAATGAAATAAAATGATTGGAACATAAATAGATACTGAAATATCAAAACTTAAAAACAATTTACTGACATTTCATAAACTATTTTTCTCCTGAGACTGTTTAGCAGTAATTATGAACTTAGTATGCCATTTAAAAACCCAGTTACTCTTCATTCTACTTTTTCAAGGGTCTTTACAGTGAGGTTATCTTCAGTTATTTCCACAGGATTGCATTCGTAGAATCACGAACAGCGGTTTGCCACTTTTACAGGATCAATGCTGGCAAACGTTGATGGTTTGCCATCATTACTACTACAAAAACTGGGCCAGTAACATCAAGCATCTAAAGCTGCCATTTGACCATTACTGCAATAGTAGCATTTTCCAGCAGTAGGATACTAAAAATACAACTAATGCAAAATATGAAATATTATTTTAATATAAAAATACTTTTTGTCAAATAAGACTAAAATTAATTTTTGGAATTGGGTTATTGCTGACATCCATACTACATTTAGTCACGGCTTCTGAGAAGCATCCAGAGAATAATTATTTTCCATTCTAAGCAGCAATACAATTAGAAAAAATGGATGTAATTTTAAAAGCTAACATTGAAAAAGTAAGTTTAACGGTTTAAAAGTCCCAATAATATTTTTAATAGGAATGTAAGCTTTTGGATTAGTTACAGCACAAATGGACATTTACTGTGATAATCTAGGAGATGGTGTGCAAATTAAGATTGCAGGAAGAAAACTGGTAGTTTACTTGCAAATATTTTCTTTGCAAAGTTTAGTGAGGTTGTATTTTGAAACTGTCTCAATATTTCATAGCTTAAAAATTATGATTCATTTCAATGCCCTTCCATATTGTCACCACTTAACACCTGTATTTGAGCGCCAATACATGAACACAACCTACTGACAACATTGGGGAACATTTTCAAATATTGAATTTCAGAATTAATCTCAATATTCTAAGTGTGAAGTAATATGTTCTTCAAAATTTAATATCTTTGAAAATGCAACATTTTAAAAATCAGGAATGTGTGCCTGGAAGTTGCCACTTTTCTTCCCCCTTCCGGTTCCCTGTATTATATTTACACCTCTCCCAAGTTTCAGTTAGCAAATAAAATATGTGACAAATCTGGATATGAAATTTGCATGAGAAGAATATTTTATAGGAAAAATATTGTTATAATGTCTGGGACATATTTATTTAATCTTCCGGTTTAGAATTTTTGATCTGGGCCCAATTCTCTGAAATCCATTGTGCTTTGAAAGCAGACCAAGGCAGGCCAGCAGCACGGTTCAATTCCTGTACCAGCCTCCCCGAACAGGCGCCGGAATGGGGCGACTAAGGGCTTTTCACAGTGACTTAATTTGAAGCTTGACAATAAGCGATTTTCATTTTCATTTCATGAACATATAGAATTTAGGCAAAAGATTTATGAGCAAATAAAGAACTTACAAGAACCACTCAAAATTGTCAATAATTTGTTTCCGATACCTCATTTGTATCTTTACTGCATCAAATTCCATTTACAAAGAGTCTAGAATTGTTCTTGAATGATTGCTGTAGATCATTTAATCTGTCATTAGATTGAAGAGATCATAAATATCACTTCCACAGTCTAAACTTTAAGCCTGCCATTTTTGTGATTCAGTCTTTTGGAAACTGTCAGGTGACTTGTTTATCATTGCATAGCAGGGTTCTTTAGTTGCCAATGCCATTTTAATACAGTCCTGCAGTGTATTAGATATGGCTATTACATGAAGTGGAAAGCGGCCTAAATCAGTGGTTCAGAAAGGAACTGTTGAAAGAAGAAGCACTGGGAACAACCACAAAGAAAATTCATTTTAAACTTTGAGTAACCAAATGAGCAGAATTGCTCATTTTCACAGCTAATCTCTCCATCCCCTTCAATTATGCCCTCTAAAGGTATTCTCACTAGTATCACCTATGTTGGAGGCTCATGTTCTATGTACGGGTGGTCTACCAAATTTTCTACCACACCCCCTTTCCCACAAAAATAGCAAATTCTTGATCATCTCTTGGAATGTTCTGGTAACTTTCCAGTCGAATGGAAATGTGTTTTAACCATCAATATGGTTTGGCCTCTTGCTGACAACATAGTGATCTCTGTGCTTACTATCTTCATCAAAGCCTATTACATTTTTTGTCTCAAGTACTTGCTTGTTAAGGGGACTACTTCATTATGTAAAAATATTCCCATTTTATTTGATCTTATCAGAGATTACTCACTGTAATTATATAGCATGCTGTCTTTCAATTCTTTGTAGGTTGCACACACTGTGCATTACCAAGGGTGAACATAGATCCAGCTAAATGGAGCTCCACTCTTAACAGCCAACAACCAAGAAGACAGATATTCCAATACCTTTATCTCAATGGCGGAGGAGGAGAGACACAGAATCACAGCTGTGCAGATCAGGCATGGCCTCTACCTTTCTGCCATCACAAACCAGAATATGAACTTGCTTATTCGGGGCGTGGTCCTGTTTTCTATTGGAGTGTTCTTAGCACTTGTATTGAACTTACTACAGGTACAAAGAAATGTTACCCTTTTCCCTCCTGATGTGATTGCCAGCATTTTCTCTTCTGCTTGGTGGGTTCCACCATGTTGTGGTACAGCATCGGGTAAGTGATCACAATATGTTCTGTTTTGTGATATTGTGGTTTCGGGAACACTTAACCTTCATTGTACAAGCGCATGCATTTCAGCAGTTGGAGCCACCATATCACTTCATAATCATCCCTAAGAAATTTAAGAGCAAAATAATAGCTTCTATTTGTGAGCAGCTACATTTCAGCATGTCAATTGAAAGAAACCTTTTGAGGTCTAGAGTAAAACAATGGCAGCATTTATTTTAATCGCTGTTTATAAATAGACTTCCTTTATACTGTAAACTTGCAGGTTTGGGTAATCTTAATTTTTCCTTTAAAATACACTGTTCATTTCATGTGTAAAGGCTGTATGAAAACTATTCTTGTGCTTGTTATTGTGTTCTGTCCTTGTTATTGGGCTATCACAGTCCATATGTTTGTATGATTTTAATTAGTGTTGTTATCTTATGCTTAATGAAAGTTGAGATTTGCGCAAATCTCCCTGACCCCCATGTATCTATAAACCAATTAAGTTGATAAGTTGATTTGAATTTTAACCTACTAATTATGGTTTTAAAAAAAAAAATTGTTTCGCAAATAGCAATGAGATGTGTTGAGACAAGAGTGTTTGTGTGATTGATTGCCACAATGCACAATGGAAGCTTCTGCCTTACTTCAGCTTGATGTTTGAGAGCCTGTAGGTAACCATATTTTGTTGTTAGTAAGTGTTTGAAGACACCAGAACGAGAAAACAATATTTTCCATTTCTGTGTCATGGGGAATGTGTTACAATCCATCATTAAGGAGGTTATAGCTGGGCACTGGGAAAAACTCCAAGTAATTGCAAAGAGTCAGCATAGCTTTGCCAAAGGGAAATAGTCTCTAACCAATTTATTGGAGTTCTTTGACGGAGTAACATGTGCTGTGGAGAAAGGGGAGCCTGTAGATCTACTGCACCTGGATTTCCAGAAGGCATTTGATAAGATGTCACAGCAAAGGTTATTGCAGAAGATGAAAGTTCATGGTGTTTGCATTCGCACAATAGCATGGATAGAAGATTGGCTGGTTGGCATTCATCAATGCATCATTTTATAATTTGCAGAATGTGTTGATTGGATTCGCGCATGGGTCCTCAACATATTCCAATTTTTATCAATGACTTTGACAAAGGGAGAGAAGGCATGGTAGATACATTTGCAGATGATGCAAAGGTAGATAGGAAAGTAAGTTGTGAAGATGAGGGTGCAAATGGATAGGATAAGAGGGGGAATTTCACTTTGGCAGGAAGAATAAAAAAAGCAGAAAATTACTTCAAAGGAGAATGACAGCAGAAATCAGAGGTGCAGAGGGATATAGGTGTTCTTATGAGGGGAATTAAACATAAAAGTAATGATAAGCTTCAGTTATGCAGGGCATTGCTGAGACACATCTCATACTCCGTGAAGTTTTGGTCTAATTTAAAGGGGGAAAGACACTTAAAGTGAGAGCCATTGATCACATTTTTCCTAAATGCCGAAAAGAAAAGAAAAGTAGTTGGCAGCAATCTCTTGACCAAAAATCACAATATCCTTTTGTTAAATGGATCAGTTGCGCCATTTATTTAACCTGACTCCTTTGGGGCTTGCTGAATAATATAAATATGTTGACGCACAAGTCAATTTGTAGTTATGGTAAAAACACCTGGTTCATTTTTGAACATTTGAAATTACTAACATTCTGGGCTAACTTATGATGTTAGTTTGACAAACGCAAATGGAAAAAAGTTAGCTGGAATTTTCCCTGTGACAATATTACTATCACATTTTCCCACGGCGATTTACGTGGCGCGGCTGGGGGGGCCATTGCCAGAGGCTCTCCCGGTGATTCTCCGGTCCCGACCGGCTGAATTCCTGACGTCATGGTTCTAACCACGTATGGCCGGTCGGAACTCTCGTGTGGCAGCTTCGGACTCAGTCCGCGACCGGCCTGGTGGGGGGGGCGGGGGATCAAGTATCAGGGGGACGACGACTTATGGGCGACCAGGGTGGCATTCGGGCGAGTTAGATGGAGCGGTGCGGGGCAGATCATTGGGACCTTGTTTGTTGGTCCAGGTCTGCCGGCTGAGTCCGCCATCATGCTCGGCCGCTGGAAGCCGCCGCCGTGCACATGCGCGGACTCTGAACTGGAAGTGCGGGGGGCCATATCCGCAGCTAAAGCTGCGAGAAGCACTCTTGGGCCCTGCCAAACCCCTGCAGGTAGGTGAATAGCTCTTCATTGTTTTAAGGAAAGTCTGGCGTGGGGTCATAGCCCCCATTTTTGGGGAACCCAGCCCATGAAATAGTGTCCTTTTTACTGCTTAATTGTGAAGGTAAAGATATTTTGGCGATTTTGAAAGTTGCAGGATAGCTTCAGAATTCTGTATCGTATTTTAAAGTCCACTCTTTAAATGCATACTAGTTTATCGAATGACAGCATTCAAGTTCTTGGTTTGAATGAGATGAAGGGCTCCCACAGGAAGGAAAAAGAACAAAGTGAATTAGCATGCAGTCTACTTCCCAATACTGCTACTAGTGATGTGGCAGATGTTTATCATTTGTTCATTCTCAGCAAAGAAATGGGATGCTGGTTGATATGTTTGGTATGGTACATTTTCATTTAGAAACAAAATTGCAAAAATCAGCATGAAAAATTAACTTGGAAAAAATGCAAAACTACCGTTGCCCATAATGGTCAGCAAATTTGATTTCTGGTATAATTGTCCATTTATGCCACTGTAGTCCCAAATCTTGTATGTTAAATTGATTGGCTGGAAAACAAAAAAAAGAGTTCATATATTTTAGCAGAATTTATTTGTCATAAATTATATACTGCATTGTGTTAGCTGGGTTTATGCTTGCTGAAACCATGTTTTTTTTTGTGTTTTGTTTGGTTAGTGCTGTTGAACTGAAGTAACCCAAAGGCCACATATGAAAAAAAAATGCTATTTTAGGTCTTGCTAATCAATGCTGTTATTCTGTTCCTGCAGCTGTGATTGGTTTGCTTTACCCATGCATTGACAGCCATCTGGGAGAACGACACAAATTCAAAAGGGAATGGTCTAGTGTAATGCGTTGTGTGGCAGTCTTTGTCGGCATAAATCATGCTAGTGCTGTATCCTTCTCTTTGTTTAACAAACCATAAAATGCAGGTTTTTAAAAAAAGTTCATCTTATTACTAAGAATGCAGGATATTTATTAATTAATAATTTATATGATTAATTTCAAAATAATTACCTGCAAAATTAATAATTTCAGGTGAATATCTGTTTAGAAATTCTTCAAAACATTCCTTCTACAAAGACATGGTTTACCATGAGATGGAAATATGGTTATTGATAGAAGTTTTGTTTTGAGATACGGGGTGGTTGATTAAACCCCCAAAACAATTTTAATTGTGGGATCATTTTTCTTTGATTTCTGTGAAATGCTGCCTTTGTGTCTTGAACCTTAACGAGTCTTGCATAGAAGGTGGATTTTGCCAACAATATGCAGCTGTCCCTTACCTTAGCAGCACTTTCCATTGGATTGTGGTGGACCTTTGATAGATCTCGAAGTGGCTTTGGGCTTGGAATAGGAATTGCTTTTCTTGCCACGTTGGTCACTCAGCTTTTAGTCTACAATGGTGTTTACCAGTAAGTATAAATATATTTATTTTAACAGGGGCCATTTTGGTGCTTTTAACATAAAGTTGCTATTACTTTGGGTATTAACTTGGTTAACATTTCTTTTATCTCTCGTTGAGTGTTAATATAAAACTAAATTGTACTACAGATCACTCCAGTTGTTTTCATTGAAATCTGTATATTTTCTCTTCAATTGTTTCATTTTTCCAATTAAGGGGCAATTTAGCATGGCCAATCCACCCACCTACCTGGAATCTTTGTGTTGTGGGGCTGAGACCCACGCAGACACTGGGAGAATGTGCAAGCTCCACCGGGACATTTGCACAGTGACCTGGGGCCGGGATTAACCAGGGTCCTTGGTGCCGTGCTGCCCCTGATAAAAATCTATGAGTATTTTTAGTTGAGTATTGTGATGTTCAGCCAAATGATTTATAAACCATAGGTGCTGGTTTACACTTGAGCAATTAAGAAAATATCTTCACTAAACATGCATTCATGGTGCAGTTGGGGGCTCCTTCTCTCATGGGCAGATGCAAACCTCGGTTTGCAGAGATCGTGAGGCCTGGAACATTCAACTTCTTCCTGCAATGATTGAATCTGACGGAAGGAGTAGAATATGTGCAGTAATGTATTCTTCTGAGCAGCAATAACAACCTTTAATTTAAATGGTGTTTTTAACACCAGAAAATGTCCCCTACTGGTTCATAAGTACAAGGAAAAATTAAACACTGAATCACTGAAACACTGAATCTAATGGAAGAGGTCATTGAATTAAATCTCTGTGAGAGTTGGGATGAAGCTTAGTGAAGTTTTGGAAGGCAGAGTGGAAGTTCTCAAGCATGCATAACATTTCATAGGAGGCGAGGGAGAGGCTGCGTTTGGATTTGTCAATGACAGCCCAGTTGCTTTGGGTTGGAACATTGCACATTTCACATCCTGTCATGGGAGTGTCCCTTTAAGAAAGGCTGTTGTCTTATCACAAGGCTTCAATGATATTTTGTGGGTGGAGCTCAGCTGTGGCTCTGAGATTTGTTAGTTTCACTTTCAGTTTGACTGCTGTAGACTACAGACGAGGAGAAAGAAGCGTTTCAGCCTGTCTCTCTATTTTCATTTTAAAAACAGTCCCAGAAGTAAACAGGTTGTGACTATCTGCTTTGGTAACTTAAAAGATATATTGAGGGAAAGCCAGTCTCATTCAAGTGAAAAGGGACGCGTAAAGTCTTGGTGGGAAAGGTAGATTTCAAGAGGGGATTTAAAATTGGATGAGCGATGTTGTTGTACAGTCTGACGAGTTTTGGAAGAGCTGGAGTTTATGGTTTGATGAACATGGGGAAAACCAGGAGAAAGATTATTGGAGTAATTCCAATTGCAAGTGATGAAGGCCAACGAGCTGATGTAGGGATGGGTGGATGATGACCGTCAGTGTCACAGCTATTTGATGTGGCGTGTCGTTAGCACCCAGGTTCATACACGTCTTATTTAGTGGTGGGGAGAGAAGATAACTATCCCTTTTAAAACAGGGAAAGAGCGAGAAAGAAACTAGCTTGAGCTGAACTGGAGGTTATCTTGAACAGCTGGGAGATGAGAATACAGCCGTACTATAGAATGATTACAGCACAGAAGGAGGTCATTCGGCCTGTCACTAATGTACCAGCTTTCTGAGAGCAACTCAGCTAGTCCCATTCTCCCGACAATCCCTGTCGCCCTGCAATTTTTTATCCGTTCAGATTATTATCCAATTTCCTTTTGAAAGCTGTGGTTGAATCTGCCTCCATGATACTTGGGGAATGCATTCTTGATCCTATGCACTTGCTGTGTGAAGAAAAGGTTTTCCTTCATGTCGCCAAATCCTCCTGCCATTCACCGTAAACCAGTACCCTTGAGTTCTCAATCCTTCTGCCAGTGAGGACTGTTACTTCCTCATGATTTTGATCAGCTTGATCAAATCTCCTGCAAAGAAAACATTGGCATCTATCCATGTAGCAGAAGATCCTCATCCGTGTAACCATTCTCTTAAATCTTTTGTGTACCCTCTCTAATACCTTCACATTATTGCTGAAGTGTGGTGCCCAGAATTGGGCACAAAACTAGTGTTGAAGCTGAACCAGAGTTTTTTTTTAAAAGGTTCACCATAATTTTGTTGCTTTTGTACACCATGCCCCCATTTATAAAGTCATGTACGCCACATTCCTTAGTAAACACTTACTGAACGTACTCTGCCACCTTTAACAATTTATGGACATATACACACAGGCCCCTCTGCACAAATGTATCCTTTAATAGGATCTCCTCTCATTCTTCCTGCCAATATAGTTCACTGCACTAATCATCTGACATGTATCTGCCTAGTCCACCAGCCTATGTCCTCTTGAAGTCGTGCACATTCTCCCTGTGTCTGCGTGGGTCTCACCCCAGAAACCCAAAGACATGCAGTTTAGGTGGATTGGCCTCGCTAAATTGCCCCTTAAATGGAAAAAAATAATTGGGTACTCTAAATTTATATAAAACAAATGTCCTCTTGAAGTCTATCACTAACTTCCTCTCAATTCACAATATTGCCAAATTTTGTGTCAGCCCAAATTTTGAAAATGTCCTGCACACCCAAGTCTAGGTCATTAGTGTATATCAAGAAAAGCAATGGTCCCAATATTGACACCTGGAGAACAGCACCGAACCTTCATCCAATGTGGACAAACAACTGTGACCACTGCTGGGTTTCCTGTCACTCAGTTAATTTTGATTCCGCTGTCACTGCACTATTCTCAAATATTGTTATATACCATATATAAAAGAAAACCTTTTGGGCACATTTCACATACATCAAGTGGGCAGATGAGAGTGACTGCCATTGACATCAAGGCAGCAGTTGACCAAGTGTGATTTCAGTGAACCCTTGCAAAGCTGAAGTCATTGGGAATCATGGGGAAAACACTACTCTTGTTGGAGTCGTACCTCGCATTTGGAGGCCAATCCTTTGAAGCTCAGACAGCGCTGCAAGAGTTCCTCAGTGAAGTGCTCTAGGCCTAACTATGTCCAGCTGCTTTATGAATGACCTGTCCTAAGACCATAAGACAGGAGCAGAATTAGGCCACTCGGCCCATCGACTCTGCTCCGCCGTTCAATCATGGCTGATATTTTTCTCATCCCCATTCTCCTGCCTTCTCCCCATAACCCCTGATCCCCATATTAATCAAGAACCTATCTATCTGTCTTAAAGACACTCCGTGATTTGGCCTCCACAGCCTACTGCTGCAAAGTGTTCCACAGATTCACCACTCTATGGCTCAAGAAATTCCTCCTCATCTCTGTTTTGAAGGATCGTCCCTTTATGAGATGGTGTTCTCTGGTTCTAGTTATTCCTACAAGTGGAAACATCCTCTCCACATCCACTCTATCCAGGCCTCACAGTATCCTGTAAGTTTCAATAAGATGCCCCCTCATCCTTCTAAACTCCCAACAAGTACCGACCCAGAATCCTCAACCGTTCCTCATACGACAAGCTGTTCATTCCAGGGATCATTCTGTGAACCTCCTCTGGACCCTCTCCAAGGCCAGCACATCCCTCTTTAGATATGGGGCCCAAAACTGCTTACAGTCCTCCAAATGGGTTCTGACCAGAGCCTTATACAGCCTCAGAAGTACATCCCTGGTCTTGTATTCTAGCCCTCTTGACATGAATACTAACATTGCATTTGCCTTCTTAACTGCCGATTGAACCTGCACGTTAACCTGAAGAGAAAAATGAACAAGGACTCCCAAGTCCCTTTGTGCTTCTGATTTCCTAAGCATTTCCCATTTCGAAAATAGTCTATGCCTAAATTCCTCCTTCCCAAGTACATACCACATTGTATTTTATTTGCCACTTCATTACCCACTCTCGTAGCCTGTCCACATCCTTCTGCAGCCCCTTGCTTCCTCAATGCCACCTGGCCCTCTGCAGATCTTTGTATCATCTGCAAACTTAGCAACAGTGCCTTCAGTTCCTTCTTCCAGATCATTAATGTATATTGTGAAAAGTTGTGGTCTCAGCACAGACCCCTGAGGCACATCATGAGTCACCGGCTGCCATCTTGAAAAGGACCCCTTTGTCCCCACTCTCTGCTTTCTGCCAGTCAGCCAATTCTCGATCCATGCCAGAATCCTTCCCTTCACACCATGGGCTCTTAACTTGTATAACAATCTCCTATGCGGCACCTTGTCAAAGGCCTTCTGAAATCTAAATAAATCGCGTTGACTGGTTCTCCTTTGTCTAACTTCCTTGTTACCTCCTCAAAGAACTCTAACAGATTTTGTCAGACATGACCTACCTTTGACAAAGCCTTGCTGACTTGGTCCTATTTTACCATGCACTTCCATGTATTCTGTGATCTCATCTTTTTTTTAATTAAATATTTTATTGAAAATTTTTGGTCAACCAACACAGTACATTGTGCATCTTTTACACAATATTATAACAACACAAATAACAATGACCTATTTTATAAACAAAAAATGAATAAATAATAAATAACAAAAATGAAAACTAGCCCTAATTGGCAACTGCCTTGTCACAAGTAACACTCTCCAAAAATATAATTTAACAGTCCAATATATAATTATCTGTAGCAACGACCTATACATACTATACAGTATATATTAACAACCCTGAGAGTCCTTCTGGTTCCTCCTCCTCCTCCTCCCCCCCCCCCCCTGATCCTGGGCTGCTGCTGCTGCTGCCTTCTTTTTCCCATTCCGTCTATCTTTCTGCGAGGTATTCGACGAACGGTTGCCACCGCCTGGTGAACCCTTGAGCCGACCCCCTTAGGACGAACTTAATCCGCTCTAGCTTTATAAACCCCGCCATGTCATTTATCCAGGTCTCCACCGCCGGGGGCTTGGCTTCTTTCCACATTAGCAATATCCTGCGCCGGGCGGCTACTAGGGACGCAAAGGCCAAAACATCGGCCTCTCTCGCCTCTTGCACTCCCGGCTCTTGTGCAACCCCAAATATAGCCAACCCCCAGCTTGGTTCGACCCGGACTCCTACTACTTTTGAAAGCACCTTTGTCACCCCCATCCAAAACCCCTGTAGTGCCGGGCATGACCAAAACATATGGGTATGATTCGCTGGGCTTCTCGAGCACCTCGCACACCTATCCTCCACCCCAAAAAATTTACTGAGCCGTGCTCCAGTCATATGTGCCCTGTGTAATGCCTTAAACTGAATCAGGCTTAGCCTGGCACACGAGGACGACGAGTTTACCCTGCTCAGGGCATCTGCCCACAGCCCCTCCTCGATCTCCTCCCCCAGCTCTTCTTCCCATTTCCCTTTTAGTTCATCTATCATAGTCTCCCCTTCGTCCCTCATTTCCCTATATATATCTGACACCTTACCATCCCCCACCCATGTCTTTGAGATCACTCTGTCCTGCACCTCTTGTGTCGGGAGCTGCGGGAATTCCCTCACCTGTTGCCTCGCAAAAGCCCTCAGTTGCATATACCTGAATGCATTCCCTTGGGGCAACCCATATTTCTCGGTCAGCGCTCCCAGACTCGCGAACTTCCCATCCACAAACAGATCTTTCAGTTGCGTTATTCCTGCTCTTTGCCACATTCCATATCCCCCATTCATTCCCCCCGGGGCAAACCTATGGTTGTTTCTTATCGGGGACCCCCCCCAAGGCTCCAGTCTTTCCCCTTCACTGTCCCCAAATCTTCAGTGTAGCCACCACCACCGGGCTTGTGGTGTAGTTCCTCGGTGAGAACGGCAATGGGGCTGTCACCGTAGCCTGTAGGCTAGTCCCCCTACAGGACGCCCTCTCTAATCTCTTCCACGCCGCTCCCTCCTCCTCTCCCATCCACTTACTCACCATTGAAATATTAGCGGCCCAATAATACTCACTTAGACTCGGTAGTGCCAGCCCCCCCCTATCCCTGCTACGCTGTAAGAATCCCTTCCTCACTCTCGGGGTCTTCCCGGCCCACACAAAACCCATGATGCTCTTTTCAATCCTTTTAAAAAAAGCCTTCGTGATCACCACCGGGAGGCACTGAAACACAAAGAGGAATCTCGGGAGGACCACCATCTTAACCGCCTGCACCCTCCCTGCCATTGACAGGGATACCATATCCCATCTCTTGAAATCCTCCTCCATCTGTTCAACCAACCGCGTTAAATTTAACCTATGCAATGTGCCCCAATTCTTAGCTATCTGGATCCCCAGGTAACGAAAGTCCCTTGTTACCTTCCTCAACGGTAGGTCCTCTATTTCTCTACTCTGCTCCCCTGGATGCACCACAAACAACTCACTTTTCCCCATGTTCAATTTATACCCTGAAAAATCCCCAAACTCCCCAAGTATCCGCATTATTCCTGGCATCCCCTCCGCCGGGTCCGCCACGTATAGTAGCAAATCGTCCGCATACAAAGATACCCGGTGCTCTTCTCCTCCCCTAAGTACTCCCCTCCACTTCTTGGAACCCCTCAACGCTATTGCCAGGGGCTCAATCGCCAGTGCAAACAATAATGGGGACAGAAGGCATCCCTGCCTTGTCCCTCTATGGAGCCGAAAATATGCAGATCCCCGTCCATTCGTGACCACGCTCGCCACTGGGGCCCTATACAACAGCTGCACCCATCTAACATACCCCTCTCCAAAACCAAATCTCCTCAACACCTCCCACAAATAATCCCACTCCACTCTATCAAATGCTTTCTCGGCATCCATCGCCACTACTATCTCCGTTTCTCCCTCTGGTGGGGCCATCATCATTACCCCTAACAACCTCCGTATATTCGTGTTCAGCTGTCTCCCCTTCACAAACCCAGTTTGGTCCTCGTGGACCACCCCCGGGACACATTCCTCTATTCTCATTGCCATTACCTTGGCCAGGAACTTGGCATCTACATTTAGGAGGGAAATAGGTCTATAGGACCCGCATTGTAGCGGGTCCTTTTCCTTCTTTAAGAGAAGCGATATCGTTGCTTCAGACATAGTCGGGGGCAGTTGTCCCCTTTCCTTTGCCTCATTAAAGGTCCTCGTCAGTACCGGGGCGAGCAAGTCCACATATTTCTGTAGAATTCGACTGGGAATCCATCCGGTCCCGGGGCCTTTCCCGCCTGCATGCTCCTAATTCCTTTCACCACTTCTTCTACCTCGATCTGTGCTCCCAGTCCCACCCTTTCCTGCTCTTCCACCTTGGGAAATTCCAGCCGATCCAAGAAGCCCATCATTCTTTCCCTCCCATCCGGGGGTTGAGCTTCATATAATTTTTTATAAAATGTCTTGAACACTCCATTCACTCTCTCCGCTCCCCGCTCCATCTCTCCTTCCTCATCCCTCACTCCCCCTATTTCCCTCGCTGCTCCCCTTTTCCTCAATTGGTGTGCCAGCAACCTGCTCGCCTTCTCCCCATATTCGTACTGTACACCCTGTGCCTTCTTCCATTGTGCCTCTGCAGTGCCTGTAGTCAGCAAGTCAAATTCTACATGTAGCCTTTGCCTTTCCCTGTACAGTCCCTCCTCCGGTGCTTCCGCATATTGTCTGTCCACCCTCAAAAGTTCTTGCAGCAACCGCTCCCGTTCCTTACTCTCCTGCTTCCCTTTATGTGCCCTTATTGATATCAGCTCCCCTCTAACCACCGCCTTCAACGCCTCCCAGACCACTCCCACCTGGACCTCCCCATTATCATTGAGTTCCAAGTACTTTTCAATGCACCCCCTCACCCTTAGACACACCCCCTCATCTGCCATTAGTCCCATGTCCATTCTCCAGGGTGGGCGCCCTCCTGTTTCCTCCCCTATCTCCAAGTCCACCCAGTGTGGAGCGTGATCCGAAATGGCTATAGCCGTATACTCCGTTCCCCTCACCTTCGGGATCAATGCCCTACCCAGCACAAAAAAGTCTATTCGCGAGTAGACTTTATGGACATAGGAGAAAAACGAGAACTCCTTACTCCTAGGTCTGCTAAATCTCCACGGGTCTACACCTCCCATCTGCTCCATAAAATCTTTAAGTACCTTGGCTGCTGCCGGCCTCCTTCCAGTCATTGACTTCGACCTATCCAGCCCTGGTTCCAACGTCGTATTAAAATCTCCCCCCATTATCAGCTTTCCCATCTCTAGGTCCGGAATGCGTCCTAGCATCCGCCTCATAAAATTGGCATCATCCCAGTTCGGGGCATATACGTTTACCAAAACCACCGTCTCCCCCTGTAGTTTGCCACTCACCATCACGTATCTGCCCCCGTTATCCGCCACTATAGTCTTTGCCTCGAACATTACCCTCTTCCCCACTAATATAGCCACCCCCCTGTTTTTCGCATCTAGCCCCGAATGGAACACCTGCCCCACCCATCCTTTGCGTAGCCTAACCTGGTCTATCAGTTTCAGGTGCGTTTCCTGTAACATAACCACATCTGCCTTAAGTTTCTTAAGGTGTGCGAGTACCCGTGCCCTCTTTATCGGCCCGTTCAGCCCTCTCACGTTCCACGTGATCAGCCGAGTTGGGGGGCTACCTACCCCCCCCCTTGTCGATTAGCCATCACCTTTTTCCAGCTCCTCACCCGGTTCCCACGCAGCTGTATCTCCCCCAGGCGGTAGCTCCCCCCTCTCCCCAGCAGCAGCAACCCAGTAATTCCCCCCTCCCACCCCCCCCGCTAGATCCCCCGCTAGCGTAATTACTCCCCCCATGTTGCTCCCAGAAGTCAGCAAACTCTGGCCGACCTCTGCTTCCCCCCGTGACCTTGGCTCGCACCGTGCGACGCCCCCTCCTTCCTGCTTCTCTATTCCCGCCATGATTATCATGGCGCGGGAACCAAGCCCGCGCTTCTCCCTTGGCCCCGCCCCCAATGGCCAACGCCCCATCTCCTCCACCTCCCCTCCTCCCCCCATCACCTGTGGGAGAGAGAAAAGTTACCACATCGCAGGATTAGTACATAAAACCCCTCTTTGCCCCCCACATTCGCCCCACCACTTTGTTCGAACGTTCTTTTTAATAACCCGCTCATTCCAGTTTTTCTTCCACAATAAAAGTCCACGCTTCATCCGCCGTCTCAAAGTAGTGGTGCCTCCCTCGATATGTGACCCACAGTCTTGCCGGTTGCAGCATTCCAAATTTTATCTTCTTTTTATGAAGCACCGCCTTGGCCCGATTAAAGCTCGCCCTCCTTCTCGCCACCTCCGCACTCCAGTCTTGATGAACGCGGATCACCTCGTTCTCCCATTTACTGCTCCGAGTTTTCTTCGCCCATCTAAGGACCATTTCTCTATCCTTAAAACGGAGGAATCTCACCACTATGGCTCTGGGAATTTCTCCTGCTCTCGGTCCTCGCGCCATCACTCGGTATGCTCCCTCCACCTCCAACGGACCCGCCGGGGCCTCCGCTCCCATTAACGAGTGCAGCACCGTGCTCACCTATGCCCCGACGTCCGCTCCCTCCACACCTTCAGGAAGACCAAGAATCCTCAGGTTGTTCCTCCTTGCGTTGTTTTCCAGTGCCTCCAACCTTTCCACACATCGTTTCTGATGTGCCTCCTGCGTCTCCGTCTTCACCACCAGGCCCTGTATGTCGTCCTCATTCTCGGCTGCCTTTGCCTTCACGACCCGAAGCACCCGCTCCTGGGTCTTTTGTTCCTCCTTTAGCCCTTCGATCGCCTGTAGTATCGGGGCCAACAGCTCTTTCTTCATTTCCTTTTTGAGCTCTTCCACACAGCATTTCAAGAACTCTTGTTGTTCAGGGCCCCATGTTAAACTGCCACCTTCCGACGCCATCTTGGTTTTTGCTTGCCTTCCTTGCCGCTGTTCTAAAGGATCCACTGCAATCTGGCCACTTTCTCCTCCTTTTTCCATCCGTATCCAGGGGGGGATTCCCTTCTGGTTTACCGCACAGTGTTTTTAGCCGTCAAAATTGCCGTTGGGGCTCCTATCAAGAGCCCAAAAGTCCGTTTCACAGGGAGCTGCCGAAACGTGCGACTCAGCTGGTCATCGCCGCACCCGGAAGTCCTGTGATCTCATCTTTAATAACGGACTTTAAAATCTTACCAATGACCGAAGTCAGGCTAACTGGCCTATAATTTCCCGTCTTCTACCTCCCTCCCTTCTTAAGCATTGTGTTACATTAGCCACTTTTCAGTCTTCTTGACACCCTTCCTGCCTCCAGTGATTACTGAAAGATCACCACCAATGGCTCCACAATCTCCTCAGCTATCTCTTTTAGGACCCTGGGATGTAGTCCATCCGATCCAGGTGACTTCTCCACCTTCAGACCGTTCAGTTTCCCCAGCACCTTCTCCTTAGTGATGGCCATTGCACTCACCTCTGCCCCCTGATTCTCCAGGAGCTCTGGCATCCCACTGGTGTCTACCACCGTGAAGACTGATGCAAAGTAACTATTCAGTTTGTCTGCCATTTCTTTGTTTCCTATTATTACTTCTCCAGCCATGTTTTCCAGTGGCCCAATGTCTCTTTTTGCCTCCCTCTTACCTTTTATATATTGAAAGAAACTCTTCCTATCTTCTTTTACATTACTAGCTAGCTTGCACTCATATTTCATCTTCTCTCTCCTTATTGTTTTTTTAGTTGTCCTTTGCTCGCTTTTAAAAGATTCCCAATCCTCTGGCTTCCAACTAATCCTTACCACTCTGTATGCCTTTTCTTTTGCTTTTATGCTGTCCTTGACTTCCCTCGTCCTGCCCTTAGCATGCTTCCTCCTCCTTGGGATGAATTTCTGCTGTGCGTCCCGAATAACCGCCAAAACCTCTGCAATCGCTGTTCCACTGTCGTTCCTGCTAGGCTCCTTTTCCAATCAACTCTGAAACCAGCTCCTCCCTCATGTCTTTGTAGTTACCCTTATTTAATTGTAATGCCGTTACATCTGACTTCAGCTTCTCCCTCTTAAACTGCTGGGTAAATTCTATCATATTGTGGTCACTGCTCCCTGAGGGTTCCTTCACCTTAAGATCCCTAATCAAGTCTGCCTCATTACAAATCACCAAATCCAGAATTGCCTGTTCCCTAGTAGGCTCTGTCACAAGCTGCTCCAAAAAACCATCTCTTACACATTCCACAAATTCCTTTTCTTGGGGTCCACTACCAACCTGATTTTCCCAGTCCACATGCATATTGAAGCCCCCCATGATTATTGTGATATTGCCTTTTTTACTTGCTTTCTCTATCTCCTGATTTATTTTCTGCCCCACATCCTGACTACTGCTAGGGGGCCTGTACATAACTCCCATCAGGGTCTTTTTACCTTTGCGATTCCTCAACTCTACCTACAGAGATTCTATGCCTTCTGATCCTATATCGTTCCTTGCTATCGATTTAACTTCATTCCTTACTAACAATGCAACCCCATCCCCTTTGCCCATCTGCCTGTCCTTTCGATAGGGCACATATATCCTTGTGTATTTGGGTCCCAGCCCTGACCCTTTCCAGCCACGTCTCTTGTGATGCTCACAACATCGTATCGGCCAATTTCAATGTGCACAACAAGCTCATTTACCTTGTTCCATATATTGCACGCATTAAGGTATAATACTCCCAGTCTTGCATTGACCACCTCCCTTCTCTCGCTTGTCGCCTTTTTTGCTCTGCCTGTGGGTGATGTTGTTCTCTTATTTTTGTTCTCTATTTCCCCTTCAGTTATGACACCTTCTAAGCTAACACTCTGGTCCCACTCCCCTGCCATATTAGTTTAAATCCTTCCGAGTGACACTAACAAACCTCCCAGCCAGGATAATGGTGCCCCTCGAGTTTAGATGCAACCCGTCCTTCTTGTACTGGTCGCATCTGCCCCGGAAGAGATCTCAATAGTCCAGAAATCTGAAACCCTCCCTCCTACACCACTGGTTTAGCCACGTGTTTAGCTGCACTATCCTCCCATTTCTAGCCTCACTGGCGTGGCACAGGGAGTAATCCTGAGATTACAACCCTAGAGGTCCTGCTTCTTAGCTTACTACCTAACTCCCTGAACTACTTCTGCAGGACCTCATCACTCTTTCTGCCTATGTCGTTAGTACCTATGTGTACTACGACCTATGTCTGTTCACCCTCCCCCTTTAGCATGCCCTGTATTCAATCAGAGACACATGACCCTGGCACCAGGGAGGCAACACACCATCTTGGAGTCTCTTTCACTTCCACAGAAGCACCTATCTGTGCCCCTTACTATAGAATCACCTGTAACTATTGTTCTCCTGCACTTTGCCCTCCCCTGCTGAGCAACAGAGCCAGTTGTGGTGCCACTGCACTGACTGCTGTTGTTTTCCTCTGATAGACTATCCCCCCCCAACAGTATCCAAAATGGTATACCTGTTAGAGAGGGGGACAGCCACAGGGGATTCCTGCACTGCATGCCTGCACTGCCTGCCTGCCTGCCCTGTCTAGAGGTTACCCATCTGTCTGCCTGCACCTTGGATGTGACCATGTCTCTATAACTCCTATCTATGACACTTTCCACCACCTGCATGTTCCTAAGTTCATCCAACTGCTGCTCCAACTGAACCATGCGGTCTCTGAGGAGCTGCGATTGGTTAGACATCCTGCAGACGGAGTCGACTGGAACGCTGGAAGCGTCATGGATCTGCCACATCTCTCAGTTAGAGCACTGCACCCCGCACCTCCATCATAACGTCAGAAGTGAGGATGTTCGCTGGTGATTGCGCATGTTTGCTGGTGATTGCGCAATGGTGAGCATCATTTGCAACTCCTCCAATACTGAAGCAGCTGACACCCGCATGCAGCAAGATGTGGGTAACATTCAAGCTTGCGTCAATAAATGATGAGTGACATTTGCACAACAGAAGTGCCAGGCAATGATAAACTCCAACAAGAGACTCTTAATCATCTCCCCTTGCCATTCAGTGGAATTACTATCACTGAATTCCCCTACTATCATCACCCCAAGGAACGGTCTACCAGTAACTAGAAACTGAACTGGATCAACCATATAAATACTGTAGCTACATGAGCACGCCAGAGGCAGGGAGTTCTGTGGCACGTAAATCATCTGACTCCTGACTTCCGGTTGCGGCCATGCCTGACTAGGTCGCACGTTCGGCAGCTCTCACTGGGAACGGACTTTAGGGCTCTCTAGCGGGGCTCCAACGGCACTTGTTTGACGGCTTCCAGTGTGGGAAGGTGACAGCAAGCCCCCCCCCCCCCGGACAGTGTATGGATTGGACCAGGAGTGGAGCGGTGAAAAAAGGGATCTTGGAGCAGCGAAAAGTGAGGGAGAAAAAGCAAGATGGCGGCGGGTGGAGACCAAGCAGCATGGGCGCAGTGGTCACAGGAGTAGCAGGAGTTTCTTAAACGCTGCTTTGAGGAGCTGAAGACCGACATGCTGGTGCCAATGAAGGCGGCGATTGAGAAGCTCGTGGAGACCCAGAGGGCCCAGGGAGCGGCGATCCGGGAGGTGCGACAAAAAGCCTCTGAGAACGAGGATGAGATCTTGGGCCTGGTGGTGAAGGTGGAGGCACACGAGGCGCTGCACAAGAAGTGGGCGGAAAGATTTGAGGACCTGGAGAATAGTTCGAGGAGGAAGAATCTTCGGATTCTGTGTCTCCCTGAAGGAGTTGAGGGGCCTGATACCGGGGCATATGTGAGCACGATGCTCAATTCGCTGATGGGCGCGGGAGCCTTCCCCTGGAGCTAGATGGGGCTCATCGGGTCCTGGCAAGGAGACGCAAGGCCAACGAGCCGCCAAGGGCTGTAGTGGTGAGGTTTCACCGCTTTATGGATAGTGTGTCTTGAGATGGGCCAAGAAAGAGCGGAGCAGCAGGTGGGAGAACACGGAGATCAAAATCTACCAGGACTGGAGTGCAGAGGAGGCCAAGAAGAGAGCTGGCTTTACTCGGGCCAAGGGGTGCTCCTACGGAAGGGGGTGAAGTTCGGTATGCTGCAGCCAGCGCGATTGTGGGTCACATTCCAAGATCGGCACCACTATTTCAAAACCCCTGAGGAGGCTTGGAGCTTTATACAGACTGAAAAGTTGGACTCAAATTGAGGGTCTGTGGTTGTGGGGGGGATGTCTGCTGTCTGTATGGTTTTAACCACGTGTAGGGAATGTTCACTTGGTTGGGTGCTGGATGGGGATGAGTGAAGGGATTTGATGGGGAGGCTGTGGGAGAGTGTGGGCGCCGGTGTTGGAGGGAGGGGAGGCCCGGGGATGGGGGAATTGAGATAAGGCCGCAAAAGGAGCTGCGGGGGCGGGGCCGGCTCAGGAAAGCGCAGACTTTTTCCCAGGCTAGGGAAGGACGGTGGTGGGGGTCGGAGGAGCGCACTGACTGAAGGGGAGGGGCGATTCCCACATTTGGGGGGTCGATGGGAAGGCCGGAGTCAGCTGACTTACGGGAGTGTTATGGGGGGAGCAAAAGAGCTAGATATGGATCTAGCGGGGGGAGGGGGGGTATAGGGTTGCTGCTGCATTGGCCAATGGGGAACTGGAAATAGGAGAGGTGGTCAGGGCGGGGGTCCGCCGTCTGGGGGACTGGAGGGTGTGGGATGCGTGGGCACGTGACTGGCCTAGAAAAGGAGATGGCTAGTCGGCAGGGGGGGGGAGGGGGGGGGGGGGGAAAGAGAGAGTGAGAAGCCCCCCAATCCAGCTGATAACTTGGAATGTGAGGGGCCTGAATGGGCCGGTTAAGAGGGCCCAAGTGTTCGCGCACGTTTGAAGGTGGCAGACCAGGTCAGGTTGAGAAAGGGATGGGTAGGACAGTTATTCCATTCTGGGCTGGATGCGAAGAACAGAGGGGTTGCAATACTGGTGGGGAAGCGGGTGTCGTTTGAGGCCAAGAATATTGTAGTGGATAATGGAGGTCGATATGTGATGGTGAGCAGTAGGTTGCAGGGGGTGTGGGTGGTACTGATAAACGTATATGCCCCGAACTGGGATGATGCCGGATTTATGAAGCGCATGCTGGGTCGGATTCCGGACCTGGAGGCAGGAAGCTTGATAATGGGTGGGGATTTCAACACGGTGCTGGATCCAGCATTAGATCGCTCCAGATCCAAGACGGGGAAGAGGTCGGCTGCGGCCAAGGTGCTTAGGGGGTTTATGGACCAGATGGGGGGAGTGGATCCATGGAGATTTGCTAAGGCCCTGGCCAGGGAATTCTCATTCTTTTACCATATACATAGAGCCTACTCCCGGATAGATTTTTTTTTTGTTTTGAGTAGGGCGCTAATCCCGAAAGTGGAAGGAACGGAGTATTCGGCCATAGCCATCTCAGACCACGCCCCGCACTGGGTGGAGCTGGAGTTAGGAGAGGAGAGGGACCAGCGCCCGCTGTGGTGTCTGGATGTGGGATTACTGGCGGATGAGGAGGTGTGCGGGGGTGCAGATAGTTGGAGGCCAATGATAACAGAGAGGTGCAAGTGGGGGTAGTCTGGGAGGCTTTTGTAAGGGCCACGAAGAATCCAGCACGAGTTTTAAGGATACAAAATAATAATGTTTATTTACTATAACAATATATACATAACAGTAGCAGTAACTTCCCTTGCTACCTTCTCCTTCCTGCTGGTTCCTGAACTGGCCAGCTTATTTATACTAGGAGTTTCTCCGCCCCCCTCATTGGGGAAGTTCATACTCCCATAGGATTGTGGGATAGTCATTAGTCCCCAGCCAATCGTAAGTAGGCAGGTTATAACAGAGGCGCTGAAGACGGTGGTCAGGGGAGAGTTAATCTCCATTAGGGCCCACCGGGAGAAGAGAGCACAGGGAGAGGGAGAGGTTGGTGGGGGAGATCTTAAGGGTGGACAGGAGATATGCAGAGGCCCCCGAGGAGGGACTACTTGGGGAGCGGCGAAGCCTCCAGACGGAGTTTGTCCTGTTGACCACAGGGAAAGCAGAGGCACAGTTGAGGAAAGCACAGGGACGACGTTTGAGTATGGGGAGAAGGCGAGCCGGATGCTGGCACACCAGCTCCGTAAGAGGGTGGCAGCGAGGGAGATAGGTGGAGTTAAGGATAGCAGGGGGAATACGGTGCGGAGAGAGTAAATGAGGTATTTAAGGACTTCTACGAGGAGCTGTACAGATCTGAGCCCCCAGCGGGGTAGAGGGGATGCGACGATTTTTGGATCAACTGAGGTTCCCGAGGGTGGAGGAGCAGGAGGTGGCTGGTTTAGGGGCGCCAATTAGGTTGGAAGAGCTGGTTAAAGGATTGGGGAACATGCAGGCGGGGAAGGCCCCGGGGCCAGATGGGTTCCCGGTCGAGTTTTATAGGAAATATGTGGACCTGCTAGACCCGTTGTTAGTGAGGACTTTCAATGAGGCAAGGGAGGGGGGGACCCTGCCCCCGACAATGTCCGGGGCGCTGATCTCGCTGATTCTGAAGCGGGAGAAGGACCCACTGCAATGTGGGTCGTATAGACCGATCTCACTCCTCAATGTGGATGCTAAGTTGCTGGCAAAAATACTGGCTACGAGAATTGAGGACTGTGGCCCTGGGGTGATTCATGAGGACCAGACGGGATTTGTAAAGGGCAGGCAGCTAAACACTAATGTGCGGAGGCTCCTCAACGTGATTATGATGCCATCGGTGGAGGGAGAGGCGGAGGTAGTGGCAGCTATGGACGCGGAGAAGGCCTTCGACTGGGTGGAGTGCGAGTATCCTTGGGAAGTCTTGCGGAGGTTTGGGTTCGGGGAGGGGTTTATCAGTTGGGTCAGGCTCCTATATAGAGCCCCGGTGGCGAGTGTGGCTATGAATCGGCGGAGGTCAGAGTACTTTCGGCTGTACCGAGGGACGAGGCAGGGGTGCCCCCTGTCCCCCTTGTTTGCATTGGCAATCGAGCCTTTGGCCATGGCACTAAGGGAGTCCAGGAAATGGAGGGGGTTGGTCCGAGGGGGAGAGGAACATCGGGTGTCGCTGTATGCGGATGACCTGTTGCTGTATGTGGCAGATGGAGGGGATGGTGGAGGTCATGCGGATCCTAAGGGAGTTTGGGGACTTCTCGGGCTATAAGCTCAACGTAGGGAAAAGTGAGCTCTTTGCGCTGCATCCAGGGGACCAGGGAAGGGGGATAGACGACCTACCATTGAAGAGGGCGGAAAGGAACTTTCGGTACTTGGGGATCCAGGTGACTGGGAGCTAGGGGGCCCTGCAGAAGCTCAATTTGACACGGTTGGTGGAGCAGATGGAGGAGGATTTCAAAAGATGGGATGTGCTGCCACTCTCGCCAGCGGGCAGGGTACAGTCGGTTAAAATGATGGTCCTCCTGAGGTTTCTCTTTATGTTCCAGTGCCTTCCCATTATGATTACCAAGGCCTTTTTTAAATGGGTAGGTAGGAGCATCATGGATTTTGTGTGGGCAAATAAGACCCCGAGGGTAAGGATGGTGTTTCTGGAGAGTAGCAGGGACAGGAGAGGGCTGGCGCTGCAGAATCTGTGCGGCTACTATTGGGCAGCCAACGTGGCGATGATCCGTAAGTGGGTAATAGAGGGAGAGGGGGCGGCGTGGAAGAGGTTGGAGATGGGGTCCTGCAGGGGCAGAAGCCTGAGGGCGCTGGTGACGGCACCGCTGCTGCTCTCGCCGACAAGGTACACCATGAGTCTGGTGGTGGCGGCAACGTTGAAGATCTGGGGGCAGTGGAGACGGCATAGGGGTGAGGTGGGAGCCTCGGTTTCGTCCCCGATTCGGGAGAACCATCGGTTCGTCCCGGGAACGATGGATGGGGGGTTTCGGAGCTGGCATCGGGCAGGGATCAGAAGAATGGGGGACCTGTTTATAGATGGGACGTTTGCGAGCCTAGGGGCGCTGGAGGAGACGTTTGGGTTACTCCCGGGAAATGCGTTCAGGTATATGCAAGTGAGGGCGTTTGTGAGGCGGCAGGTGAGGGAATTCCTGTTGCTCCCGGCACACAGGATTCAGGACAGGGTGATTTTGGGTGTATGGGTCGGAGAAGGCAAGGTTTCGGCGATCTATCAAGAGATGAAAGTAGAGGAGGAGGTTTCGGTAGAGGAGCTAAACGGCAAGTGGGAGGAGGAGCTTGGGGAGGCGATTGAAGAGGGTCTGTGGGCTGATGCCCTGAGTAGGGTTAATTCCTCTTCCTCTTGTGCCAGGCTCAGCCTAATACAATTCAAGGTTACTCACAGAGCGCATATGACAGGGGCGAGGTTGAGTAGGTTCTTTGGGGTGGAGGACAGATGTGGGAGGTGCTCGGGAAGCCTGGCGAATCACATCCACATTTTCTGGTCGTGCCCGGCACTGAAGGGGTTTTGGAGGGGTTTCGCGAGGACTATGTTCAAGGTGGTGAAAGTCCAGGTCAAGCCGAGTTGGGGGTTGGCACTATTTGGGGTAACGGACGTGCAGGGCGTGCAGGAGGCGAAAGAGGCCGGTATCCTGGCCTTTGCGTCCCTGGTAGCCCGGCAAAGGATCTTGCTATTAGGGAAGGACGCGAAGCCCCCCCAGTGTGGAAGCCTGGAATAAATGACATGGCAGGGTTCTTTAAGTTGGAGAGGATAACGTTTGCCTTGAGAAGGTCTGTGCAGGGGTTCTTCAGGCGGTGGCAACCGTTCCTAGACTATCTCGCGGAGCGCTAGGAGGAGGTCAGCAGCAGCAGCAACCCGGGGGGGGGTGTCTCTGTCGCGGGGGTATCTGGGTGGGCGGGGCGGGGGGGCGGATTCCCAAGGGTACTTTTGAATGTTATATGGGGGGGTTAATACATGTGGGAGAAACCCAATGTATCAGTAGTTTATAATTTTTGATTGTGATGTTTGTGTTCTTTTTGTTATGGGGGGGTTTGTTTGTTATAAAAATTCTGTTGGAAAAATTTGAATAAACATATTTATAAAAAAAAAAGAAAAAATCATCTGACTCCCCAAAGCCTGTTCACCATCTGCAAGGCAAAAGTCAAGAGTGTGATAGAATATTCTCCAATTGCTTGGATGAGTGCAGCCCCAACAACACTCAAGCTCGACATCACCCTGGAAAAAGCAGCCTGCTTGATTGGCACCCCATCGACCACCTCAAGCATTCACTCCCTCCACCACCCAATGCACACTGGCAGCAGTGTTTATTATATACAAGATGCATTTGCAGCAACTTGCCACATCTCTTTTGTTATGGGCCAGTGTTTAGAGAACCCCAAAGTGTATCATGGAGTCACCTGACCCACACCTTTTACTAGATTGTGGTATGGGGAGCACACGGCCCACTCTACAGGTGTGGTACAGCAGAAAGGGAAATGTATTTTTTAAAGCAAAACCATGTTTATTCTATGAGTTCAAGTTAACCTTTTTCAAACAAACCGTGAGCATTTTAGCAACCATTAATTCAAATACAACCTCCAAAGAATACAACCTCCAAAGAATACAACACTAAGTAATCCTTAATACCTTCCCAAACAACATCCAGAAGACAAAAGAAACACCTTTTAACAGAAGCACATCAGGTTTCCATTCACTACTGAGAACATTTATAATTCTGAATTCACCAAATGATCAAGAGATAGTCTTTTCATGGCAGAGAGAACAATAGTACACCTGCTCTGTCTGGCTTCAGCTCCAACACTGAAAATGAAACTAAAACACACCCTGCAGCAAACAGCCTAAAATGAAAGTAAAAAGCTGACAGGCAGCCGAGCTCCACCCCCTCTCCAACATCACTGCAGTAACAACACCCATTTCTTAAAGATACTCTCACATGACACTTTCAACAGAGGTCGTGGGTTAGGAATTCAAGGGCAGCAGTGAGAAGTTCCCCTCCATTCCATACATCATCCTGACTTGGAATTACATCGCTGTTCTTTCTTTGTCGCTAGGTCGGATGCACGGTAGCACAGTGGTTAGCACTGTTGCTTCACGGTCCCAGGTTTGATTCCCGGCTTGGGTCACTGTCTGTGCGGAGCCTGCACCTTCCCTCCGTGTCTGCATGGGTTTCCTCCGGGTGCTCTAGTTTCCTCCCACAAGTCGCCAAAGATGTGCTGTTAGGTAATTTAGAAATTCTGAATTCTTTCTCCGATGTACCCGAACATGTGCCTGAGTGTAGCTTTTCACAGTAACATCATTGCAGTGTTAATGTAAGCCTAACTGTGACAAAGATTGTTATTTATTATTATAAAATCTTGGAACTCCCTTTTTTAACAGCACTGTGGGTGAGACCTATATGAACTGATACAATTCAAGAAGATGGCTCATCACCACCTTCCCAATGAAGCGCACAAAATCTGGCCGAGCCAGCAACACTGGCATGCTGTGAAACAATAAAAACACCCTAAAGCTTTGGTGCCACAATTTGTGGTTTCACTCGTACGACCAAATAGAATCACTGTTTTGTCCCTAAATGCTAAAATAAATGTCTTTCTAACTGCCCCTCCTTATGTTGTACAGTATTGTTTTTAACTAATTTTACTTGAGCATTAACTTGTTACTTCACAGCGCCAGGGTCCCAGGTTCGATTCAAGCGTGGGTCACTGTCTGGGGAGTCTGCACATTCTCTCTGTGTCTGCGTGGGTTTCCTCCGAGTGCTCCGGTTTCCTCCCACTAGTCCCGAAAGACGTGCTGTTAGGTGAATTTGACATTCTGAATTTTCCCTCTGTGTACCCGAATGTGGTGACTAGGGGATTTTCACAGTAACTTAATTGCAGTGTTAATGCAAGCCTACTTGTGACAATAATAAAGATTATTATTAAAAATATTTTTATATTTTCCTTGTTTGAAAACAAGCTGGACGAGCTTAACGCCAGACTTGCCTCTCAGAAGGAAATAAGAGACTGCTGTGTGCTCTGTTTCACAAAGACATGGCTCACTCCTGCCTCACCGGATTATGCCATACAACCTGACGCTTCTCAATACAGCGGATGGATAGCATTGTGCGTTGGGGAACTCCTCATCAACTCCTCTTGGTGCTCCGACGTAGCAACCCTGGCAAACTACTTCTCATCGGACCTGGAATATCTCACCGTTTTACATCCCACCCCAAGCGGAAGTGAAGAAGGGGCTTGATGAATTGTGCACCACCATAAATAACAGTGAAACAGGATACTCCGAGACCTTGCTTATCGTGTCTGGGGACTTCAACCAGGCCAACCTCGAGTGTACTGCCAAAATGACACCAACACCTCTCCTGCCCCACCAGAGGTCCCAACATCGTTGACCGCTGCTGCACAAACATCAAGGGTACTTAGCAATCCATCCTCCGACCTCACTTCGGAAAATTGGACCAGAAGACAGTGCTCCTTCTAGCATACAATCAGAAACTAGTGGGGGAATCCGGTTAAGAAGGTCATGCTCCTTCTCCCGGCATACTAGCGGAAGAATCCGGTTAAGAACGTCGTGCTATGTTGTTCCGAGGCAATGGAAGAGCTCCTATGTGATTGCTTGGAGTCAGTGGACTGGTCCGTAATCAAGAACTCAGCGTGCATGCCAAAGAAGGTAGGACGTACATTCCCCAACCAGAAACCATGGTTTAATCTGGAGATTCACTCCCTACTGAAGTCCAGGTCTGAGGCGTTCAAGACAGGTGATCCTGACCTATACAAGAGATCTAGGTACGATCTCCGCAAAGCCATCAGGGACGCCAAGAGACAATACCAGACTATGCTAGAGTCACATACTAACGACATGGACTCTCGTTGGTTGTGGCAAGGCTTAAACAACGTAACAGTCTCGAGGCAAAGCAGAGTAGAATCTCTGACAGCAGTGCACCCTCTCGATGAATTCAATGCATTCTATGCTCGTTTCGAGCAGGAAACCAACGAACCGTTGTCAACTGCCCCAACAGCCTCCGATATACCCACGCCTATCGTCACAGCATCAGAAGTCAGATCAGCCTTCTTGAAAGTGTACCCACGGAACACAACATATCCAGAAGGAGTCCCTGGTCCTGCTCTCAGACCCTGCATGGCCCAACTGGCGGGTGTTCTTGGACATCTTCAACCTCTCCCTCCTCTGTTCCGAGGTTCCTACCTGCTTCAAAAAGACCACAATCATACCGGTGCCAAAGAAGAACTAGGTAATGTGCCTCAACAACTACCGCCGATAATCTTGACATCTATCATTATGAAGTGCTTCGAGAGGTTGGTCATAAGACACACTCCATACTTACAGAAAGCCTTGATCCACTGCAATTCGCATACCGCCACAACCGGTCCACAGCAGAAGCGATCTCCCTGGCCTTACACTCATCCCTGGAGCATCTCGACAACAATGACTCCTACGTCAGACTCCTATTTTTTGACTACAGCTCCGCATTCAGCAGCATAATCCCAGCCTAGCTCATATCTAAACTTCAAAACCTAGGACGTGGTAACTCCCTCTGCAACAATAGCCTCGAATTCCTGACCCATAGACCACAATCGGTAAGGATAAACAGCAGCATCTCTTCAATCGTTCTCCGCACAGGGGCTCCGCAAAGCTGCGTACATAGCCCCCTACTACACACACACGACTGTGCGGCAAAGTTCAACTCCAACTCCACCGACAAGTTTGCTGATGACACGACCATAGAGGGTTGGATCTCAAACAACGATGAGTAAAGTACAGGAGAGAGCTGGAGAACCTAGTGGCGTGGTGCAGTGACAACTCCATGTCAGCAAAACTAAGGAGCTGGTCATCAACTTTAGGAAGTGAAGTGCTGTACACACCCCTGTCTGCATTAATAATGCCACGGTGGAGATGGGTGACAGCTTCAAATTCCTAGGCGTACACATCACCAATAATCTGTCCTGGTCCACCCACGTCGACACTACGACCAAGAAAGCACAACTACGCTTATACGTCCTCAGGAAATTTGGCATTTCCGCATTGACTCCTCACCAAATTTTACAGATGCACCATAGAAAGCACCCTATCTGGCTGCATCAAAGCCTGGTATGGCAACTGCTCGGCCCAAGACCGTAAGAAGCCAGGAGAGTCGTGAACACAGCCCGGTCTATCACGCGAACACGCTCCCATCCATTGACTCTGCCTATATCTCCCGCTGCCTCAGGAAAGCGGGTAACATAATCATAGACCTCTCTCATCCGGGTATTTTCTCTTCTAACCTCTTCCATCGGGCAGGAGATATAGAAGTCTGAGAACACACACTAACTGATTCCAAAACATCATCTTCCGCGCTGCTACCAGAGTCCTGTGGCCCTCTAATGGCTGAACTGATCTCTCCACGCATCTTCTCTGCTGTGTAGCACTACACTCTATGCTTCTCTATGCATTTATCTCATATCCTACGTTTTTCATGTATGGTACGATCTGACTGGATTGTACAAAACAGTACTTTTCTCTGTACCTCTGTACACGTGACAATAAACTAAATCTTTTAGTATCAATCTCGGGATAGGGGACAGTGGGGAATTAGAGCCGAAAAAGGGTCATTTCAATTAAAATCGACAAAACTACTTTCACCACCCCTAACCTACCAGAATGCAAGTAACTAATTAACGAGGAGGCCTTCGGTGGCGGCTATGAAGGAGTAAGTCGCACATTTGGTGGTTCCCGCTCTGGTCGGACTTTTGGACCTTTCCCCCGTTTTTCTATCGGACTTGAATTGTAAAAAGGATGCTCGTGGCAATTGTTTACTGAATTCCGACTTCGGTGCGTGGTGAGAAGGACTAGAAGTGTTCGTAAGGGCAGAAACAAAACGTGAGAGAAGGCTTGGGCTATAGCTGCAACAGAAGACAGCATGGCGGAGGTTCGGACCTCTGGCTTGTAAACCCAGCAGTCTACGGAGCAGCTGATGCAAGTCATTCAGGAAGGCTTTTCTACGCAGAAACGGGACTGCTTGGACCCGATAAAAGAGTCGATTGAGCGGTTGGAGCATAGATTGGACGCCCAGGATCGGGCGATCCAGAGGTTGAGAAGGCGCTGGCTGAGCAGGAGGAACATCAGACTACGGTGGAGCTGGAGGTGGAGGACGCTGGGTCATACATCGCAGACATGTTTGTGAAGCTGCTGGGGGATGGGGCTTTCTCCCGGCCCTTGGAGGTGGATAGGGCTCACAGAGCACTCGCGAGGAAGCCGCGACTGGGAGACCACCCGAGGGCAAGGGTGGTGAGATTCCACAGGTTCTCGGATAAGGACCGCATTCTACAGTGGGCCAAGCAGACACGGAGCTGTAAATGGCACAATAGCATCCTGCGGGTTTACCAGGACCTGAGTGGAGAGATGTCCAGGAGGAGAGCAGGCTTCAACCAGATCTTTTTGATCCTTTTGAAGAAAAAGGTGAAGCTTGGACTGTTATACCCAGCCTGTCTCTGGGTCACGCATGAGGATCAGCACATCCTACTTCGAGTTGCCAGAGGATACGTTGCACTTTGCGAAAAAGAAAGGGCTGGTGATGGATTGAGAACTTTTGAACTTGGCTGCGACGTTCTTGTTTTTGTTTTTGCTTTTTGTTTCTCTGTTTTTGTAAAAAGTTTCCTGTTTTGTGTTTCATGGAAGATGTTTGTGATGCAGTTTGCATTGATTTGGAACCAGCGGTAGAGCTGAGTGAGTTAAGGTTTTCATTTGCACTGTTGGGGGATGGAGGGGTGCTTGTTTTGATCTTGGTGTTTTTCTGTTGGGCAATTGTGGGGGTTGTTTGATGTTGGAGTTTGTTTGTATGAACGGGGGGAGGGTGGGGAGGGAACAATAGGTGGGAGACTATCTTGCGCCGGGGATGGGGGCCACCAAGCTAGCTGGGTGGGCTAGCTCTCTGAAGCGCAGTGGGGGGTGTGCATGGTTTAATAAAGGGGTTGGGCTACAGGGTGTTGTTACGGGGGGGTGGTGAATGTTCTGCTGACGTGGGAGGGACTTGGGCTGAGGGACAGTGAGGAGGTTGGGGGTGGGGGATGCCTGGGGATGGCTGATCGGCGGAGGGGGGCAATGAGCCCCCCCAACTAGGCTGATCACCTGGAATGTTAGAGGGTTAAATGGGCCGGTCAAAAGGGCACGTGTGTTTGACCATCTTAGGGGATTGAAGGCGGACGTGGTAATGTTGCAGGAGACACACCTTAGTTACGGACCAGGTTAGACTGAGGAAAGGCTGCGTCAGTCAGGTCTTTCACTCGGGACTCGATTCAAAGACTAGAGGGGCCGTGATCCTGATCAATAAGCGGGTGGTGTTTGAGGCAGGTAGAATAGTCTCGGACTTGGGAGGTCGGTACATTATGGTCAGTGGGAAACTGGAGGTTGTGCAAGTGGTATTAGTAAATGTGTATGTGCCAAATTGGGATGAAGTGGAGTTTATAAAGAGGATGCTGGGGAAGATACCAGACCTGGACTCGTACAGGTTGGTCATGGGAGGGGACCTCAACACTGTTATGGACCCTGGCTTGGACTGGTCGAGCTCGAAAACGGGCAGGGTGCCAGCAATGGCAAAGGAACTAAGAGGGTTAATGGAGCTGATGGGTGTTGGGGGGGGTGTCCATGGAGATTCGGGCAGCCGAGGGTGAAGGAGTTCTCCTTCTACTCACACGTGCATAAAGTGTATTCCCAGATTGATCACTTTATTTTGAGCAGGGCCTTGCTGGTTGGGGTGGTGGACACGGGGTACTCGGTGATTATTATCTCAGACCATGCTCCGCACTGGGTTGACCTGCAGCTTAGTAAAGACCGTAACCAGCGCCTGCACTGGAGGTTGGATGTGGGACTTTTGGCGGATGAAGATGTGTGCGAGCGGCTGAGGAAATGTATTCAGAGCTATCTGCAGGTCAATGACACGGGGGAAATTTCAGCAGCAGTGGTGTGGGAAGCACTGAAGGCGGTGGTCAGGGGGGAGCTTATCTCGATCTGGGCCCATACGGAAAGGTGCACAGGGCAGAGACGGACCGACTGGTAAAGGAGTTTCTTCAGATGGGAGGTATGCGGAGTCCCCAGAGGCAGGGCTTTTAAGGGAACGGCGGAGGTTACAGGCGGAGGTTAGCTTGCTGACCACCGGGAGGGCAGTGGAGCAGCTGAGAAAGGCGAGGGGGCGATCTATAAACATTGAGAAAAGACCAGCAGAATGCTTGCACAGCAGCTTAGGAAGAGGGAGGCAGATAGGGAAAGTGAAGGACGGAGATGGGAACCTGGTTGGTGATTCAGTAAGGGTGAATAAGGCATTTAGGGATTTCTACAGTAGGCTGTACAGGTCAGAACCCCCTACGGGGCCAGAGGGGGTGAGGCACTTCTTGAAGGGACTGAATTTCCCAAAGGTGGACGGGGAGTGGATAGAAGGGCTGGGGGCCCCAATTGGGCTGGAGGAGATAGTGGAAGGCTGGTGTTGTTGAGGATGTTCAATGAGGCAAGGGAAAGAGGGGTGTTGCCCCCGACGATATCACAGGCAACAATTTTGCTGATTCTTAAGCGGGTCAAGAACTCGGAGCTGTGTGGGTCCTACAGACCGATCTCCCTGTTGAATGTAGATGCCAAGTTGCTGGCCAAAATCTTGTCCTCCAGGATCGAGGATTGTGTTCCGGACGTTATTGGGGAGGACCAGACTGGGTTTGTAAGGCAGGCAGTTGGTGGCCGTTAAATGTGATCATGATGCCCCCGGAAGGTAAGGAGGTGGAGGTAGTGATCGCAATGGATGCAGAAAGGCTTTTGATCGGGTAGAATGGGACTATCTGGGAGATACTGGGACGGTTTGGATTCCCGCGGGGCTTTATTGACTGGGTCAGGTTCCTGCATCAGGCTCCTGTGGCGTGTACGGACGAATAGGACAACATCGGACTATTTTAGATTGCACCGGGGGGACAAGATAGGGATGCCCCCACTCCCCACTGTTGTTTGCGCTGGCTAGAGAGCCATTGGGAGTTGCTCTGAGAGCCTCGAGGGGCTGAAGAGGACTGGTCTGGGGGGGTGGAGCACAGGGTTTCGCTTTATGCGGATTACCTGCTTCTGTACGTTTCGGATCCAATAGAGGGGATGGAAGAAATCATGAGGACTCCAGGGGAATTTGGCCGGTTTTCGGGGTATAAGCTTAATATGGGAAAGAGTGAGATGTGGTCCAGGCGACGGGACAGGGGAGGCGACTGGGAGAGCTGCCATTTAGGTTAGTAGAGGAAAGCTTTAGGTACATAGGCATCCAGGTGGCGCGGGAATGGGACCGGCCGCATAAATTGAATCTGGCCCGGCTGGTGGACCAAATGAAGGACTATTTTCGGAGATGGAACGCACTTCCGTTGTCTCTGGCTGGGAGGGTGCAAGCGGTGAAGAGGACGGTCCTCCCGAGATTCCTATTTGTATTTCAGTGTCTCCCCATCTTTATTCCACGGTCCTTTTTTAAGTGGGTTAACAGAGTGATCACGGGCTTCGTCTAGCTGGGCAAGACCCCGCGAGTAAGGAAGGTAATGCTTGAGCGGAGTTGGGGAGAGGGCGGGCTGGCGCTGCCAAATTTTAGCAACTATTACCAGGCGGCTAATATAGCCATGATCGGGAAGTGGGTGGTGGGGGAGGGGTCGGCATGGGTGCGTATGAAGGCGGCTTCATGTAAGGGCACCAGTTTGGGGGCGTTGGTAACTGCGCCTCTGCCTTTCCCGCCGGCACGGTATTCCACCAGCCCCGTGGTGGTGGCGGCCCTGAGAGCCTGGGGGCAATGGAGGAGACATGTGGGAGCAAAGGGGGCATCGGTCTGGTCCCCAATCTGTAATAATCACCGGTTTGCCCCGGGGAGTATGGACAGGGGGTTCCAGTTATGGCGGAGAGCGGGGATTGAGAGGATGGGGATATGTTCATAGAGGGGAGCTTTCCGAGTATGATGGCGTTTATTCGCAAGGGGAAACAAATTCTGGTATCTGCAGGTGCGGGACTTCCTTCGTAACAGGAAGTTTAGATTAGAGTAGGGGGTCAATAAGGGTGGGACCTGCACGAGAGGTAAATGGCTTTTGCACTATGTTTATGGTTTCATGTGTATTGTTTATTTTATTGTTGTCACTATACCAAAAAGACCTCCATAAAATGTTTATTAACAAAAAACTAATTAACGAGGAAATGTAAAACGTTTTCATTGAGCATTGCTGAAATAATGAACTCCATTGTTACATTAAATAATGTCCAAATGTGGAGTAGTCAATTTTTTACCAACAATTTATGAACTGTAAAGAATTTTGTTTCGCCAAATGGTAGGTGATTGTTCACAAACTAACTGTATTTGGCAATTGTCTATTCTAATTTAACTCACGGAAGGCACATGAGTTTACCCAGATGTTTTGAACTATGGCACTGCTATTTCTCTGGCATTTTAACGATAATTAATAATATTCTTTATTTTATTTCTTTATCAGAGTTGCAAAGCCAAATCTCAGAGTGGACAGGGGCAAACCCCTAATCCAGCTCCTTGTCTGCTCCAATTCATGGTCCCCACAAGAGAGACATACCAGATCCTGACATTACACCTGACCTCCCGATCAATTTTGGCCAAATGGCCGAGAAGCGATAATAATCTTTATCATCTTTATTAGTGTCACAAGTAGGCTTGCATTAACACTGCAATGAAGTTACTGTGAAAATCCCCGTGTTGCCTGTTCGGGTACACTCTGAGAATTCAGAATGTCCAATTCTCCTAGCAGCACGTCTTTCGGGACTTGTGGGAGGAAACCGGAGCACCCGGAGGAAATCCACCCAGACACAGGGAGAATGTGCAGTCTCCGCACAGACTGAACTAAGCTGGGAATCGAACCCGGGTCCCTGGTGCTGTGAAGCAACAGTGCTAACCACTGTGCTACCGTGCAGCCCATATTTATGTTGGTGACACTTGCCAATAGAAAATAAATTGTGTGTTCAATATTGTTGATAGGTTTTACATCCATGTGTGCAGTAAGGATATGAAGTTACTACTTGCATTATATTATTTTTGCAATTTTCTGCAGAAGCAGTGGCTCAATAATATACTTATTAATTGATTGAGAACCAAGAATTAAATTCAACAGTATCCTCACGAACTTGCCTCAAGTTGTCTTTCCAGAATTTGGTACTGAAGGTCAGGTCTCTGGATGCATATGTATAATATAATTTTATACTTTGTTATAGTGGAACATTGCAGGTATTTCCGGTAATTTAATTGCTTCATTATCTTTAATAATGAAAAATAATTTGTAAGCTTTGAAGTTTTTTGACTGTAGAAGAGTAAAACTTCAAAGCTTTTCTGGCTGCATATCTCAATAAAAATTCTGTCCATTTGGAAAAGAGTGGTTGGTGGGGGGGGGGGGGGGGGGAAGCTGGCCTTGAGCAACAGAAAGACTAAAGGAGAGCCCTGCTGATATATATTTTTAAGAAGTCCTCACTCATATTTTGCAAACCAAACTTGCATGAGAGATTATTTTCTGGTTTTTAGATGCCTTTAATTACGGACAATTTAGTGTGAAATTATTGGATGCAGAATCTATTGCATATTTTGAAATATTTACTCCTGTCTAATTTCTTCACTGTTTGCTTATTCCTCTAATGGTAAAATTGCAAAACCGTCCTGCATGTGGAAAATAAAATTTGTAAAACGTTGATGTAACTCTGTAGAATATCAAAATTTAGTTTGATGGAAGTGATTGTTTGATGGAAGTGATTGTGTGGGGTTAAATGCAATTATTAATTGTATTTCCAAAAAAATTGCCCTTAATTTTATTGATGGGAATAAATAATTACATTGAAAGACAATTATGTTATGCAATGATCAATGGGTTGAATGGTCAGTGTAGTATATTTTCTATGTTTCGGAGTTTATGACAAACGGTTGTTCCATTTAGTCTGGACTGGTTTTGATTGCCTGAGGTGATTTGAAAGGAATTTCCCAGTATTTTTTCTCTGCCCTCAATTTTTTTTGTATTTTTCTTCCCCTCCTAGGAGATTGTATTGTTGTAGCGAGTCCTGTAAGGACGTGTCTCGTAAAAATGGTCCAACCATCACGTTGGCGAGCTTGATGGTCCAGCTTGTCCATCAGTTTTTTGTAATTTGTGATTCACTTCTGGAAGAAGTTTAAAAAGTGTTATACTGTAATTTATATTAAAGTAAAAACTAGTTGATGGCTTTGTGCAACAGCATGGGAAAATGTTTTGCCATTGCTGAGACCTACCAGACAACCTTTACTGGGGAGAAAGTTGACAACATGAAGTTGTCATTCGATAGCTGTTAAGCAGTAGTTCTAAAGTCAGTGTGCCATTTTAAAAAAAAAAAAGTTATACCTCATTCCATAAGGTGCAACTTTTTCAAGAATAACAACATTGAGGTGGAAGCTTTTGACATCATGATTTAAATGGCGATCACAGATGGCGGGAACCTTCACAGTGCTCCCTATGGAGGACAATAGGCCTATTAACAGCAACATGTGCAAATCCACATTATTCTACACACAAGCCGACTCCCGAAATTGCTGTCAGTTTGTGGTATCATGACTGTGAAAGCTGAGAGTTTCACTTTCAATACCACAGCAAAACTTGCGTTGGATGTTTGTCATGTATGAATTTATTAATACCATATATTTTAATCCTCATTTGTGGAGTGTTAATTTCTTAATGTGGACCAGCGTATATAGTTTTAATTGATGCCTTGTTTACCAATTATTAAGTACAGCAGAAAAATCCTGGACTTTTTTTTCCCCCCAATAAAAGAGAAACCTGGATTTTGAAGTATTGAGGGAGGTAGTGGGACAGAACAAAATTCAAGTGTCCTGCAAATTCAAAACAAAAACTCCCAAGAAATTGGTGAACAAAGCAAATTTAGTCTTGTTCCCTAAGTAAAGCAAACTCCGTCTGCACAACAAAGGATAACATTTGTAATTTATAGGATCAATATGAAATGAAACCAAAATCCACGATTAAAACATTTGCAGAAAACTTAAGAAAAAACTTGAAGTAATTTTTCGAAATTCTTGGGGCATTAAGATGTCCCACTGAGATCATTACAGGAAGTAGTAAAAAACACTTAGTAATCTACAAAGAAATGGAAAAATGAAGGAAAATCTTACAAAATAAATGAATTAAGCAGATAAATTTGCAGACCACATGCATTGAATCTGGGACCTGCTGCATCTATTTGATTCAGATGCACAGTAATTCTTTGCAATTAGATGAAAATGTTCTTAATTTATTAAGAAAATATCAAATTGTTTATAGTTTTCTTTGGTTTTAAAGCCACAAAAGTTCTTTCAGTTTGTATGTTTAGATGCCCCCACAAGAATTATGTATTTTAGTGGTATCATGCACAAATCATAGAATTTATCATAGAATTTACAGTGCAGAAGGAGGCCATTCGGCCCATCGAGTCTGCACCGACTCTTGGAAAGAGCACCCTACCCAAGGTCAACACCTACACCCTATCCCCATAACCCAGTAACCCCACCCAACACTAAGGGCAATTTTGGACACTAAGGGCAATTTATCATGGCCAATCCACCTAACCTAATGTTATGTTTATATTTTTAACTGTCAGCCTGAATTCAGTGTTAAGTCAATTTTCCCGTATTTAATTCACTTGGCCGAAAGTTGCTGTTCTTATCCATATGGGTTTATATCAGTTACAGACTTGATCTTAATTCCAAATTTAGTAATTCACAAAGAGCAGAAACTGTTGGCACACTGAAAGCTGAATACATTTTACAAAATGTTACATTAGAGATTTAATCTGTATATTGGGAAACTAATTTTATCCATGAAACCTTGTTTTGCAGATATACATCTCCAGATTTCCTTTATGTTCGATCTTGGTTACCATGTATATTTTTTGCTGGTGGAATAACAATGGGAAATATAGGACGCCAGTTAGCAATGGTAGGTAGATTGGTATGGCCTTTGGAAATGTTGATTTCTTTTTGGTGGATATTTGTTGATAACCCCTCCATTCTTCCCAAATTCCCTGATTAAAAATTATTTGTAAAATTTGATCCTCAATCATTATGAGGGAGAATATATTTATGGTTCTGTTTTTCCTGAAAATAAAATTTATGCAGTATGAAACCTCAAAAATGCTTTAATAAATGAATTTCTATCTTTGCACTGGAAAAATGCTTTCTAATTTCTTTGATTAGTGTCATCTTCCTACCTTTCTTTTATAATTGAAATATACATAGCAATTAGAACTGCCCATACCAGGCAGCCAGAACAAATTATGTGATAGTACACACAACATGTGTGTGTCCCACAGGCAGTATCTGGAATAGTGTGAAATTTAAGTATAATTACCAAGAATAGTAAAAGAGCTTTTTTAAACTTGTAAAACGTTAGTTTTCTTCATCAAGGTCAGCAAGCACGTAAACCAGTTTGCACAACTTCCAATTAGAAGTTAATTGTTCTTGCCGTCTAGATCTGACCAAGCTCGTTTGGCTAACCAGGGGGAACATTCATTGGCATAATTCTGCAGGCCACCACTTATGTATCGTGTGCAGGTTTCCTCCATTGATAGCATTTGTAAGGGCCATGGAGGCATTGCCCTGTGGTACTATCAGCCCCGGGGAATCAATGTAGTCTGTGCAGCATCACTTTAAGTGACAAAAAGTGAACAAATTTCTCTTGCATATTTAAAATAAACTCTCCTCAAGGGAGTTAGAATTCCTTTTCCACCCTCAAACCTGAACGACCGCTACCACCACCAGAACAGTGCATGTGTGGAATCTCAACAAAACCTAGGAATTGAAATTACATTTGAGCCTTGGATAAACAGTTGTCGACTGAAATGGTCAATATTGAAACGTGGTAACGGCAGCAGACAATCCAGTCCCTCGAACCTGTTCTGTGTTCTCTTCGATCATGGCTGATCTGCACTCACCCCATTTATTTACCTTTGCTCCACATCCTGGATACCTTTACCTAACAAAAGTCTCTTGGTCTTCAGCTAACTTCAATTGACCCAGCATCCACAGCTTTTTGCAGGAGTGAGTTCCAGAATTTTACAACCTGATATGTGGAAAAATGCTTCCTGATTACTCTCCTAAATCCCTCGGGGTAATTTGATTATGGCCTGTTTGTTTTAGTTGTACCACCAGAGGAAATTGTTTATCTGTGTGTAACCTACTGAATGACTTCACCATTTTATCAGTTCATTATACATTCCCGCAATCATCTAAACCTTTTCATGCAATCTGCCTGGAAAATTTAAGCCTAGATGTTGTGGTAAATATGCATTGTACACCTGCGCAGGCCAATATATATTTCCTGAGAATCAGTGCCCGATGTTAAATACAGTACTGCCAATGGGATCTGACCACTTTTGAATTTCAATCTCTTGAGAGATGAAGGTCAACTTTCCATTACCGGTTTGTTTACTTTTAGTACATCTGCACTAGATTTTATGTTTAGTGTACATGGAGGCTTAAATTCTATTGTTCCTAATTGTTCACCATTAAGAAAATATTCGAATCTGTCATTTTTGGGACCAGAATGAATGCCCTCGCACTCTCTTACATTAGATTGCGTCTGTATAATTTTGCCCACTCAGTCTGTTGGTGATCGATTGCAACTTCCTGCACATAACACTAAATTAGAAAGCAAAGTGCGGTTATGTTAATTAAACCTGGATAAAGGAGCTCTCAGTTATTTCATCCAAGTCACTAATGCAATTGGTGAAAAACTGAAAACTCATTGCAGATCCCTGGGGAAGCAGATTTGCTACATCCCCATGATACAGAGCACAAATCCCTAAAGGAATTGGGTGATTGGGTACTATGTTTAAGAGATTCTAGCAGATCCGGTTTCAAAATGGACATCTGAGGAAAGATAGACGATATGCAGTCTGCACATCTTATTAACTTTTGTAATTGGACCATTTAGATCGAGGTGCTTCAGGATGTTGAGAGTCAAGTCCACAATAGGATTAAGTTGTAGATTCTAGGGCAGCGCAGTGGTAAGCACTCCTGCATCACGCTGCCGAGGCCCCAGGTTCAATCCCGGCTCTGGGTCACTGTCCGTGTGGAGTTTGCACATTCTTCCCGTGTTTGCGTGGGTTTCGCCCCCACAACCTAAAGATGTGCAGGGTAGGTGGATTGGCCATGCTAAATTGCTCCTTAATTGGAAAAAGTGAATTGGGTGCTCTAAATTTAAAAAGAAAAGTTGTAGACTCTATGGAAGGGATTACATTGATGTGCTAATTTTCTTTTTTGCAAAACAGAAAGTTATGGAAATACTGAGCCAGTCAGGCACGTGTGAAGGGAGGCTGAGTTAGCATTTTACTTTGGTGACCCTGTGACAGAACTCTCCACAGATGCTCCCGGACCTGCTGGCTATTTCCAGCATTTTCTGTTTTTATTTCAAATTTTCAGCACCTGCTGCATTTTGCTTTTGCTTTCATTTTCTTGTTCTATGTTTTAATATTCCAATTTAATTTATGAATGAGTTTACAAACAACAGTGTTTGTAATTAATATTCTTCAAGTGTCCTACAACCTATGAACCATGATCACTTTATATTTTCTTTCTAATTGCAGTACGAGTGTAAAGTTATTCCAGAGAAACCTCACCAAGATTGAAGGACTGTTGTGGAAATTTGAAGATTTCAGTTAGACAATTGGAAACGAGGATGATATGCCAAATGAATGTCAAAAGTTGTAAATAAGATTTCTGGCTGTAGAATTGCAGCAACTGCAGTTTATTTCTTATTCTGCTACACGGAATGCAATCTGTGATTGCTAGTGGTATAAAATGTCCTGTTAGAGCATTATTGTGTAGTGAATACACTGCAAGACCATACATCGATATACATCTCTGGATTCAATCTTAGTAGGTGGAGAACATTCATATTATTCCCAGGGAAAGATTTTGGAACATATCTGTAGATGTGTGGTGCCAAACAGGTAGATAATTTCATTGCTCTTAATTTTAATCTGGATGAGCAAACGTTTCAGATTTTATACTTCATTTAAGATAGTCCTTGGACAATATCCTGCTATTATTTAGCTAGCTCAATTTTTAAATATCTTAAAATTGCAGTTGTCCCGATTTTCTCTAAATTATCGGCTTGCATGTATGTATTTATAAATCTTAAAAATCAGATGATTCAACAATATTTGAATGAAGTGCAACATTAGTATTTCTGACTTCCTGATTTTTAAAATATATTTTATATAAGGATAATATTTTATGGTTCTGCCTTACAGGGAATGTAACGTCTGAACTATTGACTCTTTCCCATTTTTAGAATCCTGCTTGTAGAAATAGGACATTTACAGATGCATGAAACTGCTTCTATCAACATATATCTGCACAAACGTGTCATACTATTGAAGCAATATACTATTGATATTTCAAAATATGGTGAGCTCTGATTAACTAGCAGGTTTTGGACATCTGCAGCATACCTAGGCTGATCTACGTTTTCAGATTGACTTTTGAAAAATTTAAGAATGTGTACGTGTTTTGTTTTGAATAATAAGATTTTATTTTGTAGGGAGGACATCTTGCATCACAGCCAAATGTTAAATAAAAAAACTATTTTTAAGAAATTTGTGTCAAATGATAATGCAAATTGTTCTTATTTATCAATTTTTTTTTTTTTTTTATGGGACCCCTGTCCTTTCTGAACAAAGACATTCAGTCGTCAGTTGGGTAAAATCATTTGGCTTCATAAGTATCTTAAATTAATTTATTCTGATTAAATATATACTGAATATTGCAATAAAATATGAATTCCAGTAAAGCTGACTGCTCCAGTCCTGTGGAAAAAAAATTACACTTTTTATTTGGGGGGTGAGAGAAACGCTCTCAGTAACAGTGCAACTCTTGACGGCTTTTAATGGTAGTTGAGTGTTTATAGAAAATTAAGGTCAAGTGACAAAATTCAAGCAGAAAACTTTGAGATTGTGGAAGAAGTTCAAGCGTGCTTGTATATTCTCTCCATAAATTGCATCCTAGATAAAATTACTCTTGGTACATTTCACCTGCATTGTGGCAATTACCAAAATTTGAAGTAGAAATTGATGTGATTTCCAATTTGAAATTGAATCACATTAATGCTGCACACACTTATTTATTTTAACTTGGGATCAAATGGTTCATTACAAAATTCCGTAGTGTACTTTCTACCCATGCTTACTTTAATGTCTGCAACATTTCAAGTTAATTTTAACACGTTTATGTCCATCGTCCAGGATTTTGCTAGATGAAGCATTGAGCAAGTAGGAACATTATAATGGGTTATTTAATGTAATTGTTTACGAATGCTAGGATTTTATTTCGTCAATTAAATAGAATAAGCATAGGGTACAGATGTTGAAGCATTTTGTATGTATTTGTGTTCTGAGTGAAATATTAACCACTAAATGCTTCGACAGTTTGTGATAGATTTTTTCTATTTTAGTTTACCAGTATGCAAAAAGAGATGGGGATTCTGTAATAGCCATGGTATGGTATCACAGTGGTTATGGAAATTGCGGGGAACTCTATCACTTTGAAAAGAAGCTGTCATATTTTTCACAATAAAAGTTTATACTGTGCAAGTGTAGCTTTATTTCTTTTGCAGTAGCATTGGCTTACATTACAGATACTGTGCTACCTTAATTGATTTCGTTAATAATGCTGGTGATGGTACAAAGACTAATGTTCAATTACTATTCATTATCAGACTTTCCATTTTCCTCCATACCATCAAGTCTACAGGTGCTTTTTATTTAAGTTCTATTTAAATTTGCTCTTTTTGGGCAGACTAATTCATGCAGAGGTAGAATTCGTAGGCCCACCGTCCCTTACCCAAGTACCATTTTTGCAATTTCCAATCGGTGTGGAAATTTGCGCAGGTATGTCCTGTCCACAGAAGGCAGAACTGATTCAAAGCGGCCGCTTCCAGCCCCATTAGGCAACTTTCGATCATCAGCAAAGTGATAGGTGCCATCGACCATGCTATCATGTGGTCAGCGATAACCTGCTCAAGTGACACTCTGTTTGGATTCTGCAAGGGCCATTCGGCTCCAGACTTTATTACAGAATTGGGCCAAACATAGATAAAAGAACTGAATTTATGAGGTGAGTGACTGCCCTTGACATCAAGGCAGCATTTGGCTGAATATAGCAGCAGGGAGCCTGAGCAAAACTGATGAGAATGGAAATTTTGGGCAGGGGGGTGCAGTGGATGTTGCTCTTCACTGCAATGAGTCATACCTAGCAAAAAGTCAAATGGTTCTGGTTGTTGGAGGTCAATCATCAAGACCTAGGATATTGCTGCAAATTCCTGAAGGTAGTGTCCTAGGCCCAGCCACCTTCATCTGTTTTGTCAATGACCTTCTCTCCATCATAGAAGTGTTTGCTGATTATTATACAGTGTTTAACACCATTTGCGATTCCTCAAATACTGAAGCAGTCTGCCCATACGCAGCAACATCTGGACAATATCCGGGCTTTAGCTGATAAGTGGTAAGAAACACTGAGGGCACAATTGTCTTAAACAATGACAGTGTAATTTTGGGTGGGTTTTTGTGGGTGATTCCTGTCGGGTGTTTGGGTGCGATCCAGAGCAGTGTTCCCACAACATAATCTCTTTGCAGCTTGGGGAGTTTGTCACTGAAAAATCACACATTTAGAATGCTTTTCTGCAGTGGGGAACTAAAGACACCGGCACAACCAGCTCTGAGATTGGTTCGCCATTTTTAAAGGGTGCCCAGATCTCAAAGTGAGGTTGAGGGTCCCCCACACCCCCCACTCATGGACATTGCGGACCCCAGAGTGACAACTCCTCTTCTCGCACCCCGCACACCACCCAAGCATGAGGGTGATGCTGTCCCACACACACCCCTCCCCTCTTGGGCATGGGGCATCATTGCCATGGCATAGGGCCCCCAAACTATAGAAGGCCCTAAAACTGATGATGAGTGAATGATGAAGCTACTCACCCTGCCACCTATGAGTACTGTTCATTCCCTTGCACCTCTTATTTCCTTGCTGGCTCTTTAAACTCTTCTGTTATTTCCTGAAACGTGCCTTTTTATTGGCTGCTACACTTCTCATTGAAATTGCATCGCAACCAGTATGGCATTTGATTGGCTGGTGCTGGTGGTTAACCCTGTCTCTGATTAGCCTCTCTCTCTCCATCTGTCAGCTTCCCATGGCTCTTTCCTGTGTGAGAATCTGGAAATAGCACCACGGCTCCAACAACTCTTAGCATTGTCACCTAACAGTGGGAATTTGTGGAGGAAGGTTGTACAGAGTAAGACCAAATTAATCTCTTTCAGCTCTGCTATTTATTAATTTGAACTTGTGATTAGCGTCTGCTTATATGTTAATCAGTGTGTATCTATGTATATGTCTGCATATGAATGGGGAGGGGGCTGGTTCTAAATGAGACCTATATTTATAAGATAGTTTTACCAGCTCAAGAGTTACACGCATACTGCAAAAAGTGTAACGATTCTTTTTGAATGTATCTGCACCTCACTGAATCAGAACCATGATATGTTAAAAACAATACTTCCTCCTGATTGCTCCTGCAGATTTCAGACCTCCCCACTAGGAATTTATCTTACTGAGCTGTCTCAGGAAACTATTTGGACCACCAAGTCTGCACTGACCCTCTGAAAGAGCTCCCAACCTAAGCCGACATGTTGCTCTATTCCCGTAACCCCACCTAACCTCCACATCTTTGGACTGTGGGAGGAAACCAGAGCACTCAGAGGAAATCCACGCAGACACGGGGCAAAAGTGCAAACTCTACACAGTCACCTAAGGCCGGAATTGAACCCGGATCCCTGGCACTGTGAGGCCGTAGTGCTAACCACTGTGCCACCACGTTGGTGTGTTTGGGAAGGCAGCATTGACTGGGTATAGTTAAAAGTTAGTGTTACGTTCAAGGTGTACCCACTTGTTTGACGTTAATGATTAAAGTGAAGAATAAATAGGCCAGCAGAAATATGTGGCCATTTCTTAGCAACTGGGGCCTTGTAAGGTAGAGAAGTTTTAAATTTTAGTTTAGATAATTTGAAAAAAAAAGCGGGTGACGTGCCGTAGATTTAAAGGCGTGAGGAGTGGAGATTTAAAAGTGGGAGGGGAGCCGGGGATTTAAAAGAGCAGGAGGGGAGCTGGGGATTTAATTGGCCAAGAGGGGACCTGCTAAATTTGAATCCATCTGGTAAGTAGTGGTGACTAGTAAGTAGTTTTTCTTTTCTCCATCTTTATTTTTGGCAGTGTAGTTGCACAAGTTAACCTAAGGTTAAGATATGGCAGGAGATCCAGACCCGTGTCATGCTCCTCTTGTGCAATGTGCAAGTTCAGGGACACGTCCACTGTCCATGGTTCCTTCATGTGCAAGAAGTGTGTCCAGCTGCAGCTCCTGCTTGACAGCTCCGGAGCTGCGGATGGACTCACTTTGGAGCATCCACGATGCTGAGGAAGTCGTGGATGGCACGTTTAGCAAGTTAGGCACACTGCAGATAAAGAGCACTGAGGGCGATAGGAAATGGGTGACCAACAAGTAGAGGAAGAATAGGAAGGCAGTGCAGGCATTCCCTGCAGTCATCTCCCTCAAAAACAGGCCTGTTATCATGAAATGCTTTGAGCGGCTAATCATGAGACGGATCACTGCCAGTCTCTCGGACGGTCTCGACACATTACAGTTTGCCTATCATCGCAACCGGTCCACAGCAGATGCTATCTCCCTGGATCTACAATCAACACTCGAACACCTCGACAACAAGGACACCTATATAAGATTGCTGTTCATTGATTATTGCTCCGCCTTCAACACCATTATCACGACAAGACTAATAACTAAATTCTGCAATCTTGGACTTGACCCCTTCCTCTACAGCTGGATCCTTGACTTCCTCAACAACAGACCGCAATCTGTCAGGATAGGCAATAGCACCTCCTTCACATTAATCCTCAACACCGTGGTCCCACAAGGATGTGCGCTCAGTCCTCTACTGTACTCCCTATACACAGATGACTGTGGCAAGATATAACTCCAACTCAATCTACAAGTTTGCGGATGATACGACTGGTGGGCCGTATCTCAAACAACGATGAATCAGTGTACAGGTGAGAACACTTGGTTGCACGGTGTACCGAAAACAACCTCTCTAAATGTCGGAAAGACCAAGGAACTGATCATTGACTTCAGGAAGCGTAGCACAACACTCCCATCTGCATCAACGGCTCTGAAATGGAGATGGTTGATAGCTTTAAGTTCCTGGGGGTCACCATCACCAACAGTCTGTCCTGGTCCATTCACGTTGATGCAACAGTCCAGAAAGCCCAACAACGTCTCTACTTCCTACGGAAGCTAAATAAATTTGGCATCAACTCTCAAACTTCTACCGATGTGCGATAGAGAGCATCCTATCCAGCTGCATCACAGCCTCGTATGGCAACTGCTCGGTCCAAGACCACAAGAAACTGCAGAGTGTGGTGAACTCATCCCAGCTTGCCATTTCCACATTGATTCTGTATACACCTCCCGCTGCCTCAGGAAGGCAGACAGCATTATCAGAGACCCCTCCCACCCAGGCATTGCCTTCTTCCAGACTCTTCCATCAGGCAGGTATAGAAGTCTGAAGACCCGCATATCCAGACATAGGAACAGCTTCTTCCCCACAGCTGCAAGACGCCTCAACAACTCCGCCCTCGGACTGATCTGTTTTCTAGAATCATAGAATTTCCAGTGCAGAAGGAGGCCATTCGGCCCCTCGAGTCTGTGCCAGCCCTTACAAAGAGCACCCTACTGAACCCCACGTATCTACCCTATCCCCGTAATCCAGTAAACCCCACTTAACATTTTTGGACACCAAGGGCAATTTAGCATGGCCAATCCACCTAACCAGCACATCTTTGGACTGGGAGGAAATCCGCGCACACACTGGGAGAATGTGCAAACTTCGCACAGACAGTAACCCTGCCGAGAATTGAACCTGGGACCCTGGAGCTGTGAAGCAACTGCTAACCACTATGCTACCGTAATGCCCTTAAACATATGATTTAGGAGCAGGAGTTGGGAATTAAAGCCATTCAATATGATCTTCGCTGATCTAATTGTGGCCTCAACTTCACATGCTTACCTACCCTTAATACCCTTTGGCTCCCTTGTTCGTCAAGCATCCATCTACCTTTTTCTTAAAAATATTCACTGACCCTGCCTCTGACGTTCTCTGGGGAAGTGTTCCAAAGACACTCAGCCCTCAGAAAAAATTCTCCTCATCTCCATCTTAAATGGGAGGCCCCTTTCCCTGTAAGAACACTATTCTTACTCATGTATTTGCTTTGTTTGGCCCCTTGTTCCGCACTGTAACCAATCACTGTTTGTCGATGTACCATTTGTCAATGTTTTCTGTTGATTATTCTCTTTGTCTACTATGTACGTATTGTGTACATTCCGTCGGCTGCAGAAAAATACTTTTCACTGTACTTCGGTACAAGTGACAATAAATCAAATCAAATACTGTTTTGGATACTGTTGGGTAAATGGCTCACTAGGGGAAGGTGACAGTAGCCAGGTTCATGGCACCGTGGATGGCTCTGCTGCACAGGAGGGCAGGAAAAAGAGTGGTAGAGCTATAGTGATCGGGGATATGATTGTAAGGTGAGTAGACAGTTGTTTCTACGGGGATTTGATTTGTCACTTACCGAAGTACAGTGAAAAGTATTTTTCAGCAGCCGAGGGAATGTACACAATACGTACATAAACAAAGAGAATAATCAACAGAGAACATTGACAAATGGTACATCGACAAACCGTGATTGGTTACAGTGTGGAACAAGCCTCCAGAAAGGTATGTTGCCTCCCGGGTCCATATAGGCACCAACTGTCATGGTCAGATGTCGGGGTGCATATAGGCACCAACGATTATAGGTACAAAGTGGGATGAGGTCCTCCATGCTGAATTTAGGGAGTTAGGAGCTAAACTAAAAAGTAGGACCTCCAATGTAGTAATCTCGGGATTACTAGCAGTGACATGTGCTAGTCAGAGTAGGAATGACAAGATAGATGGGATGAATGCGTGGCTTGAGAGATGGTGCAGGAGGGAGGGATTCAGATTTTGGGGACATTGGGACCGGTGCTGGGAGAGGTGGGACTATTACAAATTGGACGGTCTGCACCTGGGCAGGACTGGAACCAATGTCCTAGGGGGGTTGTTTGCTAGCAGTGTTGGGGAGGGTTTAAACTAATATGACCGGGGGGTGGGAACCAATTCAGGCAGTCAAAGGGTAGTAAAGAAGGGATAGAAACAAAAGCCAGTGAGGAGAAAAGTGGAAGGCAGAGAAACAGATTGAACTGCATTTATTTCAATGCAAGAGGCCTAACGGGCAAGGCAATGAACTCGGCATGGATAGGTACATGGGATTGGGATATTATAGCTATTGCTAAAACATAGCTAAAGGAGGGGCAGGACTGGCAGCTCAATGTTCTGGGGTACAGATGCTATGTGAAAGATAGACCAGGAAATAGGAGAGGAGGGGATGTTGCATTTTCGATTAGGGACAACACCACAGCAGTACAGAGAGGATATATCCAAGGGTTCGCCCACTGAGTCTACATGGGTAGAACTAAAAAATAAGGATGAGATCACTTTGATACGACTGTACTATAGGCTCCCAAATTGTCAGCTGGAAATAGAGAAGCAAATATGTAAGGAGATTACAGATAGCTGCCGGAAAAATAGGGTGGTAATAGTTGGGGACTTACTTTCCCAACATTAACGGACAGCCATAGCGCTAGGGGTTTGAATGGAGAAAAATTTGTCGAGTGTATTCCGGAAGAATTCCTCATTCAATATGTGGATGGCCCGACTTGAGAGGGGGCAAAACCTGATCTCTTTGGGAATAAGGAAGGGCAGGTGACTGAACTGTTAATGAGGGATCACTTTGGGTGACCATAATTCCAGTAGTTTTAAAATAGCTATGGAGAATGATAGTTCTAGCCCAAAAATTAAAAGTCTAAATTGGGGCAAGACCAATTTTGATGGTATTCGGCAGGAACTTTCAAAAGTTGATTGGGGGAGCCTGTTTACAGGCAAGGGGACAGCTGGTAAGTGGGAGTCTTTCAAAAGTGTGTTAACTACTGTTCAGGGTGAGCACATTCCTCTTAGAGTGAAGGGTAAGGCAGGTAGGAGGGAATCCTGGATCCCTTGAAGAGTATAGGGCTTGTCGGAGTAGAGTTACGAGAGAAGTCAGGAGGGCAAAAAGGAGACATGAGATTGTCTTGGCAGATAAGGCAAAGGAAAATCCCAAGAGCTTTTACAGATACATAAAGGGCAAAAGAGTGACTAGGGAGAGGGTAGGGCCTCTTAAGAATAAACAGGGCCATCTATGTGCGGATCCACAAGGGATGGGAGAGATCTTAAATGAATATTTCTCGTCTGTATATTTACTGTTGAGAAAGGCACGAATGTTAGGGAAATTGGGGAAATAAAAATGATGTCTTGAGAAGGAGATGCTGGAGGTATTAAAGCGCATCAAGATAGACAAATCCCCAGGACCTGATGAAATATATCCCAGGACATTGTGGTAGTTCGGACGTCTTGTTGAAGTTGTACAAGACATTAGTAAGACCACACATGGAATACTGTGTTCAGTTCTGGTCACATTATAGGAAGGATATTGTTAAACTAGAAAGAGTGCAGAAGAGATTTACAAGGATGCTACCAGGACTTGATCTGAATTATAAGGAGATGCTGGATAGGCTAGGACTTTTTTCCCCTGGAGCGTAGGAGGCTTAGGGGTGAACTTATAGAGGTCTATAAAATAATGAGGAGCATCAATAAGGTAGATAGTCAACATTTTTTCCCAATGGTAGAGGAGTCAAGAACTAAAGGGCATAGTTTTAAGGTGAGAGGAGCAAGGTACAAGAGAGACCAGAGGGCAAATTTCTGCACACAGGGTGGTGAGCAGCTGGAATTGGCTGCCAGAGGCAGTGGTAGAGGCGTGTACAATTTTGTCCTTTTAAAAAAAAAAAAACAGACAGTTACATGGACAGAGTGGGTATAGAGGGATATGGGTCAGATGCAGGCAAGTGGGTCTAGCTTAGTGATAGAAACTGGGCGGCATGGACCAGCTGGGCCAAAGGACCTTTTTCCATGCTGTAAACAACTATGACTGAGTCTATGATTGCAGTTGGAAATGGCATCTCTCACATCTCTGCTGAAAGCAGTTAGTTTTAGATGGCCTCTCTCAGCCTTGCTAGAAGAAAACCATATTGGAGTAATGATTAAGGAAACAGATGCTGGATATCTAAAAGTCCAGCTAGTTAAGGAAGCTAGAGAAATGAAGAAAAGTTTCCAAGATATCTGGAGTTAACACGACAGTGGAAACTGGAAACCAGTACATATTACATAAGAACTAGTAACAGGAGTAGGCCATCTGGCCTTTCGAGCATGCTCCGCCATTCAATAAGATCATGGCTGATCTTTTTGTGGGCTCAGCTCCAGTTACCTGGCCTGCTCACCATGACCCTGAATTCTTTTACACTTCAAAAATCTATCGATCTTTGCCTTAAAAACATTTAACAAGGTAGGCTCAACTGCTTCGCTGGGCAGGGAATTCCACAGATTCACAAACCTTTGGGTGAAGAGGTTTCCCCTCAATTCCAGTCCTAAATCTGCTCCCTTATTTTGAGGCTATGCCCCCTAGTACTAGTTTCACCTGCCAGTGGAAACAACCTCCCTGCTTCTAATCTATCCCCTTTAAAATTTTATTTTTTTCTATAAAATCGCCCCCCTCATTCTTCTAAATTACAATGAGCATAGTCCCAGTCTACTCAGTCTCTCCTCAAGCCAATCCTTTCATCTCTGGAATCAACCTAGTGAATCTCCTCTGCACTCCCTCCAGTGCCATTATATCCCTTCTCAAGTAAGGAGACCAATACCGGACACAGTACTCTAGGTATGGCCTCACCAGCACCCTGTACAGTTGCAACCTAATCACCCTGTTTTGAAACTCCATCCCAATAGCAATGAAGGGCAACATTCCATTTGCCCTCTTCATTACCTGCTGCATCTGCAAACCAACTTTTTGCATCTGTTCAGTGAAGTCACAGAGTTGAAAATGCATTGGATTGTTAGAGGCCAGGAAGATATCTGCAATAATGCTGAGGTTTTGTGAAAAATTACTACAGTTTGGGAGATATTATTTGAAGTAATTGTGGAAATCAGTAGCTGGACCTTGGGAGTTTGTGTAAAAGCCTTTAAGACATAGTAAATTGGAATGGAGAGGTGTAAAACCTGAAAGCAAAACCTTGATAGATGAAGTGGGGGGAAAGCATAATTTAAAAGAAGGTTTGGTAACGTAGCTTTGGAAAGCGGAATTTGAAATCACTCGTGTCGAAGCCAGAGTTCAGTGAGACAAGGTGGCTCACGCTCTAAGAATCACTTGGAGGCATTTTGAGGTGAAGCACGGGGCCCTACTAACTGTAAATTCATTACTGGTTCTAATATTTTTCGTACGACTGACCTTAAACTAATAGCCCATATTCAATCTCCTTGCTTTATTAAATAGTAGGGTTGCATTTTGCTACTTTCCAGCCTGAAAGATCCTTTCCAAAATTTATAGAATGTTGAAAGGTAACCACTAATGCATCCACTATCTGTCCAGCCACCTCCGGCAACACTTTGGGACACAGCCCATTTGGCCCAGGGCAATTATTAACCTTCAATCACATTAATCTTTCAAGTGCTACCTATTTCAGGTCCTCATTTTTACAAGTCCCTTAGTTGTCTAGCATATCTAGTAATTGTTTTGTTTCTTCCTCCATAATAACAGGCACAAATAAATTGTTTAATTTCTCTGCCATTTCCCTATTCTCCAATATAAATTCTCATGTCTCCACCTCTAATGGACCCCCATATTTGTCTTTGCTTATCCTTTCCTTTTCACATACTTAAACTTTTACTTCTGCTTTTATGTTCTTTTTTGTATCTAACTAGCTTACATTCATATTCTCTTCCCTTTATCAGTTTCTTGGTCATCCTTCACTAGAATATGAATCGCTGGTAACCTTTCAGCCTCTTCCTTTCATCTGACATAATCTTTAAAGTATTTTGTTATCCACGGTTGATTCACTTTTCCTGTTGGGTTTTTGTATCTTGAAATACTAGCCATTGTCTATTTTAATGAATTTTCCCAATCCACCATAGACCACTTACCCCTCATGAACACTTTCAAACTTCATGTAAAAAGTCTATCATTATAATCACTATTTCTCAAAGACTGCTTTACAACATGGTTATTAATTAGCCCTTTCTCATTGCACAATACTAAATCTGAAAAAGACTGTGATCCCTCACTAGTTCTTCAATGTACTGCTCCAGAAACCCACCCCGTAAACACTCCAGAAACTCATCCTCCACAGCATTAGTGCTGATTAGGTTTACGCAGTCTATATGTAGATTGAAGTTACCCATGATTTCTGTTTTATCCATGTTGCATGCATCTCTAATTCCCTGATTCATACCCTGTCCAGCATTACTACTACTGTTTGGTGCCCGATAAACAACACCCACTAATGTTTGCTGCCACTTGCTGATTTTTAGTTCCACACTAACTGATTCTACACCTTGATGTTTCGATCTAAAATCTTTTCACCAATATTTTGATTTTGCGCCTTACCCCATCTCCTTTTTTCCATTTCATTGAATGTTGAATATTCAGGTCCAAGTTTTGAGCACTCTGTAGCCATATCTCTGTAATGACAAATAATATCACTGTTTACTTCTACTGATACCTTCAAATTACCTATCTTGTTGAGAACATACATTCAGACAGAGTGCTCTTAATTTTGTCGTCTTAACATTATTTTGTAGTTTGGTTCTATTTGATGGTTGCCTTTGCTTTGTCCACTTTCTAATTTTACTTACAACTTTCCTGATGCTGTTACCAGTTTTGCTCGTCTCCACTATGAGCTCCCTCTGCCAAGCTAGTTTAAACCCTCCCCAGCAAATCTCCTTGCGCGAATGTTAGATCCAGTCCTGCTATGGTGCACCAAGTCCATCATGTACCAGTCCCACCTGCCCCAGAGCTGGTTCCAATGCCTCAGAAATCTAATAATGCCCTCTTTCCTACACCATTTCTCTTGCCTTACATTCATTCGCTTACTGCTCCTACTCCTTTGGTTACTAGTACATGGCATTGAGAGTAACCTGAGATTACGACATATGAGGTCTTGCTTTTAAAATTCCAATTTTTTTTTCCTAACTCTCAAAAAATCTGTTTTCAAAACCTCATTCCCCCTTTTTTTGTTTTAACTCTTTTTTTTATTGGCATTTCTCATATTTATAAACAGTTGCGTATACATACATCACATTTTTCTTGCCCCCCCCCCCCCCTTGGCTTCAGCTGTGTTTTTTATTTTCCAGAGAAAAGAAAAAAAGGGGGGGTTAGCCCTCCCCTCTTCTCTTGTGGTTTCCGCACCTTCCTTCCGTCTCCCACCCCCTGCATTGCGCAGTCTTTTGGTTCCTCATCTACCTTGGTTCTTTTTTTTATTCTTAGCTTACTCCTCGTTGTTGGCCTCGAAAAGGTTTTGGAACAGGCCGACAAACTGCCCCCAAGTATCCAGGAAGCCTTCCTCCAAACCTCGGATGGGATACTTAATTTTCTCCAGGTGAAGACATTTTGAGAGGTCAGCAAGCCAGTCTGCAGCTGTGGGTGGTGCTGCCGATCGCCAGCCGAGCAGGATTGTCCGGCCTGTGATTAGGGAAGCGAAAGCAAGGGCGTTGGCCCCCTTCCCCATGTGCAGTTCCCCACTTCTCGCTGCTCATGCCTATTCGGTTCTCTAGTAGTGTGGTTTCTGGGGCCCCAGGGTACCCTACTGTCTCTTTGCGGAGGGAGTGTTTTATTTGGAGGTGCCTCATTTCCTGTCCTTTTACTAGTTTCCACTTCCTCGTCAGTTCGTCCAGTGTCGCTGGTCTGTGCCCTATGGAGACATCCATGACCGTCAGTGTGCCCCCGTCCCGCCTCCATCTTTTGAAGTGGTATCTAGCATGGCTGGGTGGAATCTGTGATTGCCGCATATGGGGGCCATGGGGGACATTTTGGTTATCCCAAAGTGTTGTCTCAGCTGGGTCCACGTTCTCCGCGTGGCCGCTACTACTGGGCTCGTTTTATATCTTGTTGAGGGGGCTGGGAGTGCTGCTGTAGCCAGGGTCCAGAGAGTCATTCCTTTACAGGATGCCTCCTCCATTTGTACCCAATATGTGTCGGGTTTTTGTACCCATCCCCTCACTCTTTCTGCCGTTGCTGCCCAGTGGTAGTATTGTAGGTTTGGTAAGGCCAAGTCCCCCTGTGCACTTGTAAAAGATATGAGAATTCCTTCTTGCCCAGGGTTTAATCGGTCGGTCAGTGGGTCCTGCACGCAGTTGAAGTTGCCCCCCATAATCAGTTGGTGTGTGTCAAGGTCGGGGATTTCTGCCATGGCTTCTTTGCAGTGTCTGTTTGGGAATTCTAGGGTTCTTTCCTCCCCCCCCCCCCCCCCCCCCCCCCCCCAACACACACACACACACACACCGGCATGATTAGACTGTCCATGTTTTGGGAAAAGGCCTTGGGAATGAAGATCGGTATGGATCTAAACAAGAAGAGGAACCTTGGCAGTACATTCATCTTGATCGTCTGCACTCTCCCCGCCAGGGAGAGTGGGAGTGAGCCCCACCTTTAAAGGTCTTTTCTTACTTCCTCCACCAGGCAGGTCTGGTCTCACTTGTGAATTTGTGTCCAGTCTCTGGCTATTTGGATCCCCGGGTAATGGAAGCTGTTCTGGGCCATTTTGAACGGGAGCCCCTCCAGCTCTGTCCCCTCCTCCGTTTGGGTTCACTGGGAATGCCTCACTTTTGCCCAGGTTAAGTTTGTAGCCCGAGAAGGTTCCAAACTCTTTCAGTATTTGCAGTATTGCCTTCAGTCCCTCCTGTGGCTTTGAGACATAGTGGAATAGGTCATCTGCAGAGAGTGAGACTCTGTGCTCTCTGTCTCCTCTCCAGATTCCCTTGCAACTATTCGTGTCCCACAGGGCTATCACCAGGGGTTCGATCGCTAGCGCGAACAAGAGTGGGGACAGGGGGCAGCCCTGTCTTGTTCCTCTCTGCAGCTGGAAGTATTCCGAGCTGGTGGTGTTAGTTTGGATGCTCGCTTGAGGGTTGTACAGGAGCCTCACCCAGGCAGTGAACCCTGCTCCTAGCCCAAACTGTTCCAGTACCTTGAGGAGGTAGTTCCATTCGACTCTGTCGAAGGCCTTTTCTGTGTCGAGGGAGACGATCAGCTCTGGTGTTCTCTCCCCGGGGGGGGGGGAGGGGGGGGGGGGGGGGTGGTGTCATTATTACAATCAGCAGCCATCTGATGTTCGCTGTGAGCTGCCTACCCTTGACAAAGACTGTTTGGTCCTCTGCGACCACCTCCGGTACGCAGCCCTCCAGCCTTTTGGCCAGGACCTTTGCGAGTATTTTCACATCCACGTTCAGCAGTGAAATGGGTCTGTATGATTCACATTCCGTCAGGTCTTTATCTTTTTTGGGTATCAGTGAAATTGTGGCCGGCGCTAGTGTGGGGGGCAGGGTGCCCCTTGCCAGTGAGTCCGCGAACATGTTCCTTAGGTGTGGGGCTTGGACTGGTGCAAATTCTTTACAGACGTCCGCCGGGAACCCATTGGGTCCCGGTGCCTTCCCCGCCTGCATGGAGCTGATGCTCTCCATGATTTCTCACAGATCTAATGGTGCTTCCATCTCCCCCTTCTGTCTTCCCCCACAACTGGTAGTTCCAGTCCGTCGAGGAACTGTTTCATCCCCACACTCCCATTGGGGGCTTGGAGGTGTACAGTCCCCGGTAGAAGGTCTCAAATGCCCAATTTGACCTCCTTTGGTTCTGTTAGCAGTCTGTCTCTGCTATCCTTTACCTGCGCTATTTCCCTCATGGCTGCCTGCTTTCTTAGCTGGTGAGCCAATAGGCGGCCAGCCTTGTCTCCGTGTTCGTAGAAGGTCTCCTGTGTCTGGCGGAGTCGGTACACTGCTTTCCTAGTGGTTGGCAGGTTAAAGTCCATTTGCAGCTTTTCCCTCTCTTCCATCAGTTCTATGGTCAGGGCCTCGGAATATTTTCTGTCGACTTCCAGGATGGAGTCCACCAGTTGTTGCCTGGCCACCCTCTCTCCTTGCCTCTTCTTGCCTTGTAGGCTATGATCTCTCCTCTAATCACTGCCTCCCAGAACTTGGAGGGTGAGACCTCCCCGTTTTGGTTGTTACGTAATCGCCTATGGCCCGCGATGTTTTTTGACAGAAGGCCTTGTCAGCCAGGAGGTCCATGTCCAGCCTCCATGTAGGGTGTTGGGCTTGGCCTGTCTCCAACCTCGCATCCATATTGTGTGGACCGTGGTCGGACATAATGATCGCGGAGTATTCTGTTCCCGTGATCGCTAGAAGCACCAATTTCACCACTGCAAAGAAGTCGATACGGGTGTATACCTTGTGCACTTGTAAAAAAGAATATGAGAATTCCTTCTCTCCCGGGGTTTGATCGGTCGGTCAGTGGGTCCTGCACGCAGTTGAAGTCGCCCCCCATAATCAGTTGGTGTGTGTCAAGGTCGGGGATTTCTGCCAAGGTCTTCTTTATGAATTCTGTGTAGTCCCAGTTGGGAGCGTACGCATTTACCAGTACGACCGGTGTCCCTTCCAGGACACCGCTGACTATAATGTACCGTCCCCTTTGGATCGTAACTGTCTTGGTTTCCATAAACCTCGTCATTTTGCTAATTAATATTGCTACCCCCCTAGCCCTTGTCCCGTAGCATTAGTGGTACGTCTGTCCCACCCAGCCCTTCCTTGCCAGCAGTCAGTCCTTCTCCCTCAGGTGCGTCTCTTGTAAGTAGATTATGTCTGCTTTTAGGCTTCTTAGGTGGGCGAAGACTGAATCTTTTCACTGAGCCGTTGAGTCCCCTTACATTCCAGGTAACAGTACTGGTGGGGGTTTCTGACACCCCGGTCCTGCGGGATCACCCATTCTTAGCTGGTGGACTTGTCCCTGCACTCTGGGGTTTCCCTTTGTTAGGGGGCTGTCTAAAATGGCCGCGGTCGCCGCTCTCACCATGAGGTCGGGCCCAGCGCTCCGGGGTTTCCCTTTGTCCAGAGGGCACCCAACATGGCCGCCAGCTATGTGTACACCACGTGGATGCGCCCTTGCACTCTGGGGTCTCCCTTCACCCTGAAGTCATCCCGAGTGGCTGTTGCGGCGCCATCTTGGTTCCTTGCCCTGCTCCATGCCCACCGAGGCCTTTGTTTGTACTGCTTCTCTACCTCACCCTTCTCTTTGCTTCTTTTTTATTCTGCGCTCTTTCCCCCCCGACTTCTCTCCCCACTTCTGCACCCCCCCTCTCTGTGCCAGGCGCTCCATCTCCCCTGAGAGTCACACCGCGGCCCTCTTTTGTTCCTGCCCTCCCATGTTGGCCCCCCCCTCCCAGTACTTGCTGTGGCTAACTTTTGGTTGGTTCAATTGGCTGTTTTATAACCTTTGCTCTCGAGTCGCCAGGTATCTTTATGATACCGCCACGAGGTTCAAGTTCAAGTAATGATCAATAGCTCAACACACCAATTAGTAAGATTCAAATTAAAACACATTTATTATACACAGTAAATCGCTACTCATGCATAAACTCTACTGTCTAGGCTATTTCTATCACTAACGGGCCTATACTTAGCTTCGGACTGGCCCACCAGGTCAGGGGAACAAATGGCCTTTCGTTCAGGTCCTGAGTCTGCGGGATTCAAAAGCTGGTATGGACTGGTAGCTAGGAGCGCCTATCTCATAGCGAGCATTGACTTGAGACTTACTTGCTTGGAGGCAACAAGACAGGTCACTGTCAAGGATTGGTTCAAGTTGCTGAGTGACCCTGCCAAAGAAGGACGATTTGAACTTGGGGGCTTTACTTTATAGTCCCCAGGGGTTTCCCGCCCTTTGGGGTGGACCCCATACCTGGTTCCAAGTGATTGGACTACTTTCTGATCACTTGGATCGATTTCTCCAATGCTGGAGCGGTTCCCTGATCGCTGGGCGGTCCCAAGTGTCCGTTGGCCTTCCTTTGTCTTGGCTCCTGCTGGCGCCGAGGAGTCTAGCTTGGCTTTATTTACCTTAACTGTTGCCATTGTGCCTGGGAATCGCACATTACTATGTAGATGGCTGCTACATTACTATGCAGATGGCTGCTGGTTTCGGTGCTGTCTGGTTCCTTACAGGTCTCCATACACATGATTTCTGTATTTGCTAGTCTTTGCCTGTGTTGGCTGAATTTCCCTTCAGCCTTTGCGGTTCTCCATTTTAAGTCGGGAAGTGGCCAACGCAGGTGGCTACATTGCCCTGCTCTGGCCCTGTTTTACCTTCCTCTTACTAGCCCTTGTCTCGCCCTCCTGTCCTCTTTTCTCACCCTCACTTCCCTTGCTCTGCTCCCCCCCCCCCCCCCCCCCATTGCATTGAGCAAAGAAATGAGCCTGGAAACAAGTCGGCACAGTCCTGTGCAATACAGCAAACACGTGTACAGTTCATGATCTTATTGTCTCTGTTTCCGGTCTGTCCTCCGCTCTTTGTTCCGATTCTTCCTTTTTTTCCCATCCCTGTTGCTTTCATGATGGCTGTTGTGGCTGTTCCTCCCTCCGTTTGATCGATCTAACGAACTCCTCGGCCTCCGCTGGGGTGTTAAAATACAGCTCCATTCCCTTAAATGTTACCCAGAGTCTGGCCGGGAATAATATCCCAAATTTCCCCTTACTTTTGTAGAGTGCTGATTTGGTCCTGTTGAACTCAGCCCTTCTTTTGGCCAGGTCCACCCCAATATCCTGGTACACCCTTATGTTCTTCCCTTCCCATGTGCTCGATCTCATCTGCCGGGCCCGCTTTAGGATTTTTACCCGGTCTTGGAACCGGTGCAGCTTCGCGATAATCGCTCTGGGCTGCTCCCCGGCTTTGGGCTTGGGTCGAAGTGACCTGTGGGCCCTGTCTGGGGGGTTTGGAAATTCCTCCCTTCCCACTAGCTTGCCCAGCATTTGGGCGATGTAGCCTACTGGGTCTCTGCCCTCTATCCCCTCTGGCAAACCCACTATTCTGCCGTCTGGACCTGTTTTCCTGGTCCTCCACTTCCCTTTTTAGGCTTCCCTGGGATGTTACCAACCTTTTTCACCTCGGTTTCCAAAGCTACAATCCTGTCGCTCTGGTCCGAGGCGGCCCTCTCCAACTCCAGAATTGTTTTCTCTTGTGCCTCCACCTTCCTTCCCAGGCCTTCGATGATTCGTTGCATTTTGTCCGTTGTCTCCGCCAGCATCTCCTTCATCATTGTGTGGAGCTCCGTCTTGAGTGCTCCTTCATGGCGTTTAGCTCTGTTTTCAGCACGCTTCTCCATTCCTACCCCTGCGCGGGAGGGGAGGTGTTGGGGGGGGGGGGTGGGGGGGCTTGTTTCCTTCTTACATCTCGCCATTCCCCTCCGATTTATTATTATTTGCAGGCATATTTCTGTTATGTGCCTTTCTCTTTTTGCCGGGTTTTGGTTTTGGAAAAAAAAATCTTTTTTTTTTAAAAGAAAAACCCAAAGGTTAAAATTTTTTTTTTTTTTAAATTTTCAGGAGAGAAAAAAAAAGAACTGTCTTATCCTCTCCGTGCTCTTTGAGCCCTCCGACTTTTAGGTTGCTCCTTGGGGAACAAAGTCTCGATCCCCAATCCTCCTCCACGTGCAGCCGCTCCGCTGAGCCCACCGGGACCAGTCTCTCCTCTCCTCTCACCTTTTTTTCTATTATCTCTTCGGCTCCGTGGAACGGAGCTTTGGCGCTTGGACAGGGCGAGGGAAGCGGGGCCGAATTAGGGGAACTTTAGTTTTTAAAAAAACACGCCGGGCAACGCCCCGAAAAAGAACACTATTTCACGAACCTGCGGGAGTCTCTTTAGTGCGGCCGCGAACACCACCGGAAGTCCTCATCCCCCTTACCTATGATGTTGATACCCATGTGGACTACGATCTCAGGATGTACACCAGAGAGGAGGCAGTGGCGTAGTGTTATTGTTGCTGGACTAGTAATCCAGAGACCAAGTGTCATGCTCTGGGGACCAGGGGTTGAATCCGGCCATGACAGATGAAGACATTTGAGTTCAATAAAAAAACCCTGAATTAAAAGTCTAAAGATGACCATGAATCGATTGTCGTAAAAACCCATCTGGATCTGGAATGCCCTTTAGGGAAGGAAATCATGTCGCCCTTACCTGGTCTGGCCTATACATGACTCTTAAATTCCCTCGGGGATGGGCAACGAATGCTGGCCCAGCTAGCGATGCCCACACTCCAAAATAATCACCCCCATAAGAATATCTTGCAGCCGCTCTGTGACTTGCTTGACCCTGTCACCAGGGAGGCAACATGCCACTCTGAAGTCACATTTATGGACAAAGAAATGCCTGTCTGCTCCCCTATTTACTGAATCTCTTACCACTATTGCTCTTCCATTCTTCTTACTCCCTTCCTGTGCAGCCGAGCCTACCCACAGTACTGCGGATTTGGCTGTTGCTGCACTCCTCTGAGGAACCATCTCCCTCACCAGTACTCAAAACAGAAAACCGTTTAGCAAGCGAGATGAACTCAGGGGCCTGCTTCAATACTTGCCTGTTTTGATTAGTCTGTCTGGTCGTCACCCATTCCCTCTCTGCCTGCCTTCTCCGAATCTGCTGTGTGACCACCTCACTTAAAAACAAATAGAATAACTTACCAATTACTCACCAATCAGCTTCTTCCTGTACCAAAGTAATTACCTATCCTGGGGTTATTTAACTTTTAAGCAAATATATATATATATATATATATATATATATTACTGAAACTAACAATAGATATTTATAGACTGCCCCTTGTAGCAATATGTATAAAAATATGAAAAAAGTTTCAATTCTCAATTAACTCAGAGATCTAACCCAGAATTGTTGCTTTAACAGTCAGTACACTGGTTTGCTGAGCTGTGCGGAATGTGGAACTCATCAGGGTCAACCAGTTGAAAAGCGTACAAAGTCCTTGATCAGTGAAACTGACTGGCTGAGAAGCCTGCCTTCAAAGAGTGATACTCACTGCTCGCAATACTTCTTCTAAGAGCGTGCTTTCACGACTTGACTGGGGCTTTTGAAATCCATTTACCTGTCTTGGACTTCACTCACATTGAGCAGCACTTCTCTGCTGTCTACTGCCTGCAGCTTGGGAGCAGCACATGCAGCTCTACCTTTAATGAGGAACTAGAGGAACACCAAATCCTAACAGCAGCAGGGGCAACACCATCATCAGTCGGAGCTATTGCCTTCTCATCCGCATTACGGGGGTGGGGGGGGGGGGTTTAGACTCAAAGTTCCAACTTGAAAGAGGCAATGCCCTTAACATACGGTCTGCACAGAGGATCAGTTTTCTTAATACTTTAAGCAGCAGTGCTTCAGGTGGCTCAGACTTTAACAGTGGGTGTTTGCTGCTATTTGGTGGGGGTGGGGGGTGGGGGGGGAGTGGAAGCTTCCTCCTAGCGGAACAGGTGGGCACACAATGCTGGTGGCTGTCAATTGAGGCTGCCTCCCCACCACCCTGCTCCCCGCTTCTTCCTCCTCCTTGAAGTTCTGTCCTCTCTACTGCAACAGAAAGTAAAGGGTGTCATGATATTCAGGTAAACATCATGGTGCAAACATACATACATACTGATGGACAGATCAACGGACCAATCAATACACACACAACACCACAGCCAATCACAGGCAAGAGCATACACACTATAAAACGGGGAACACGACACTTCCCGCTCATTCCAGCAGGAGACAGATCAGGGCACAGAGTTCACACCAAGCCACTCAGACATCCACCATGTGCTGAGTGCCCTCCAAGATAGTGTTAGGGATAGGTCCACAGATTCAAGGGTAATGAACGAACCACAGTAACCAGTTTACCATTGTAAATATTGTTAGTAATAAAACTGAGTTGTACCATCCGCAACCGTGTTGGTTCGTTTGTGTAGCAGAGCACCCAACACGACAAAGGGCTGTGAATGTGAGAAATGGGGTGTGTGCAGAGGAGAGAGGACAACACGTGGAGGATAACTGTGACATGGCACAAAGATGAGGGTGAGTGTCAGTGTTGGCTGTTCAGATGGGGATGTGAGAAGCTACCTGGAGAAAGAGGAATGGGTGGAGCTGCAAGGTGAATTGCTCTGAGGAATGCTGGGAGAGTGAGAATGTGGAGCTTGGCATCTGAAGGTGTTATGCCACTCACCTTTCCTGCCCTCCTGAGGACCCTGAATCTCTTTGGGCACCATATTCAGGTTCAAAGAACCACAGGCCTAATTTTCTCGGCCGGTTCAATCAAAATCTGCTTGGTTTAAAAGTCTGCCATTATGGACAAGGCTGGGAGAGAACTGAAACCCTTGTACTCTTTCCCTTATAATCCGTAGTCAGTGCGGTTTTCGAAAAGTAAGCTGTGCATGTCTGTCACAAGCACGTAAAAGGTATTACTTTAAAGAGTCCATGAGCTAACAATTAGTGGGCGTGATTCTCTGGTCGGCGATCGGCCAGAGAATCCCCAGTAAATCGCGTTCGCCGATCGGCCAGAGAATCCCCGTTTGCGACGAAATCGGGGGCGGCGACACTTTTGCGATGTCCGGCACCGCCACAGTTGTGGGAAGGCCAATCCATGGGCAAGGGGACTTTGGCAGGGACTGGGAGCACTATTGGTCCGGGGGTCGCGAGCTGGCCAAAATGGGGGGCACTATTTTGCAGGCTGGGTCCACACGCGACCATTGCCATGTTGCAGGTCTTCGAAGAGACTGGTGAATTATTTCCACTTGTGGTGGAACTTTCCCTCTGATCCCCTGATGGTGAATTATATTTTTCCTGATTTCAGAAACTCCACTAGGTCGGATAGCCAGTCTGAAGCCCTGGGTGGCACTGCCAATCTCCATCCAAGCCGAAGTCTTTGCCAGGCAATTAGGGAAGTGAATGTTAGGGCATCGACCCCTCTCCCTACAAAGAGCTCTGGATGCTCCGGTACCCCGAAGACCACCACTGAAATGCATGGTTCTATCCCCATTCCCACCACTGGAGGTGGCCTTTATCTGGGCAGTAAAGAGCCCCGGGATACGGAAAACTGTCGTACAAAGAGGGCGGGACATGGGGCTTGGCTCTGCCAACTGGGCAGTGAACAGAGAGGCTGAGGGCGTGGCTGAGAGCCAGAGGTGGAATTGTGCAGATGGGGGAGGCCTTCTGCATTAGGAGATCCCTTCGGGCACTGGTCACCACCTCACTCCCTTTCTTCCCAGCCAAGTACTTGAGGAGCCCGGTGGTAGTAGCCACATTACCGACCTGGAACTGTCTGCATATGTCACCACATTTACCATTCCCAGCAAGTCTGGCTCTAGCAGTCTGACCAGCAGGGTGTGTTTGGGTATCTGGGGGAACATCGTGGTCTCCTTGCGGAGGAAGTCTCACACCTGCAAGTAGCGGAGCTCATTCACTTTCCAGAGCTAGAGCTTCTCTGTTTACTCCCCCAAGGTCACTACTGCACCGTTCACGTACCTGTCTCTTATCATCAGTAACCCTCCGTCCTCTCTCCACGTTTTTAAGGTGGCGGTTTCCTCCCACAAGTCCAGAAAGACATGCTGTTAGGTGAATTAGACAATCTGAATTCTCCCTCAGTGTACCTGAATGGGCGCCGGAATGTGGTGACTAGGGGCTTTTCACAGTAAGGTCATTGCAGTGTTAATGTAAGCCTACTTGTGACAATAATAAAAATTATCATTATTAGTGAACCAGATGGGTTTTTATGAGAATCGATAATGGTTTCATGGTCATTATTAGACTTTTAATTCCACATTTTTATTGATTTCAAATTTCACCATGTGCAGTGGCTGGATTCAAATCCAGGTCCCCAAAGCATTACCTTGGGTTTCTGGTTTACTAGTCCAGTGACAATACCACTGCCCCACCACCTCCCCTTAATGCTATTCTTTTGTTAAACAGTATGGCCACCCGCTTCACCCTTGTGTTGGAGCACGCTTGGTACATCTGTCCCACCCAGTGTTTCCTTATCCTCAGTCGGTCCCTCATTCTTAAATATGTCCATAAGACATAAGAGCAGAATTAGGCCACTCAGCCCATCGAGTCTGCTCTGCCATTCAATCATGGCTGATATTTTTGTCATCCCCATTCTCCTGCCGTCTCCCCATAACCCCTGATCCCTTTATTTATCAAGAACTTATCTATCTCTGTCTTAAAGGCACTCAGTGATTTAGCCTTCTCTGCCTTCTGCGGCAAAGAGTTCCACAGATTCACCACCCTCTGGCTGAAGAAATTCCTCCTCATCTCTGTTTTAAAGGATCGTCCGTTTAGTCTGAGATTGTGTCCTCTGGTTCTAGTTTTTCCTACAAGTGGAAACACCCTCTCCACGTCCACTCTATCCAGGCCTTGCAGTATCCTGAAAGTTTCAATAAGATTCCCCCCTCATCTTTCTAAACTCCAACGATAACAGATTCAGAGTCTTCAACCATTCCTCATATGACAAGCTCTTCATTTCAGGGATCATTCTTGTGAACCTCCTCTGGACCCTTTCCAAAGCCAGCACAGTTTTCCTTAGATACAGGGCTCAAAACTGCTCACAACTGTCTACTGTAAAAAGACTACATCGACCATCAGGCGTTTGAGATAGACGAAGACTTTGGATCTTTTCACTAGACCATTGAGTCCCCTCATGTTCCAGATGACTATTCTGATAGGGGGTTTCTGTCTCCCCCATCCTGTGGGGTCAGCCATACTTACCTTGTGGACGTGCCCCTGCACAATGAGGGTCTCCTTTCTTCAGGGACCATCTAAGATGGCCGCCGCCTCCTTCCTCTTTCAACTAAACGTGCGACCTGTTGTAACCAGCATTCTACCTTTCCTTCCCCCTCTCAGCTCTCCCATCCTCCAGTATCCTCCCCCACGAGCTCTTCTGCCCATGCAGTCCCCCCTTCCCTTTCCCCACCTTCGAAGGTCTTTGAAATGTTTCCTACATTAGAACCAAGTCCTTTATTTTTCAGGGATATGGGCGTCGTTAGCAAGGTCAACATTTGTTGCCCTTGAACTGAATGGCTTGCTTGGCAATTTCAGAATCACATTGCTGTGGATCTGGAGTCACATGTAGGCCAGGCCAGGCTGATTTCCTTCTCTAAAGGGTATTGGTAAACCAGATGGATTTTTACAAAAAATCAACAATAGCTTAAATATTGAGACTAACCTTATATTCCAGATTTATCAACTAAATTTAAATTCCACCAGCTGCCAAGGTGGATTTGAATCCATGTCCCTAAGACATTAGTCTGCGTCTCTAGCTTATTGGCCCAGTAACATTACCACTACACCACAATTTCCGTTGTCCTGCTAGCTATGCTTTGACTGATGAACTAGCTGATGACCTCCAACTATGCCCGATTAGTTTGCTTGTCAGTTCTTCTCTTGGCCTCTCCAGAAATGAACAATTCCTCTGGCTCTCCACCATGGCATGACCTCCAGGGAGTTGTTTCTGAACAATGAGGCAAATCGACCATGAGAGAGTTGTGGTAGTCACCACTGTTGTATTGTATATACTGCATACGAGGGTATTACGGTAAGGCCCCTGTACTACAGGTACGGGGGTAAATCCCTGCCTGCTGGCTCCGCCCAGTAGGTGGAGTATAAATGTGTGGGCTCTCCGAGCTGCAGCCATTTCGGCAGCAGCTGCGGGAGGCTCCACATCTCTGCGTAATAAAGCCTCGATTGCTGTCTACTCTCGTCTCGTCGTTATTGATAGTGCATCAATTTATTATGCAGAGATTTTACAACGATGGATCTCCACATCAAGCCTGATCGCCTGCAGCTGCACCCTCAAGCAGACAACGCCAAGTCGGCCTTCGCACATTGGCTAGCTTGCTTTGAAGCATACATCGGACTGCGACAGACCCACCCTCAGAGGCACAGAAGCTCCAGATCCTTTACATGCGGCTGAGCTCCGCTATCTTTCCCCTCATCCGGGACGCACTGACCTACGCTGAGATCATGGCACTACTGAAGGAGAACTACACTCAGCAGAATAACAAAATCTACGCCAGGCACCTCCTGTCCACGCGGCATCAACTCCCCGGTGAGTCTGTGGAAGGTTTCTGGCGTGCCCTGCATGTCGTGGTGAGAGACTGATTGCCAGGCCGTTTTGGCCGCTGAACATTCTGACCTGCTACTTAGAGATGCGCTCGTTACGTGCATAGGGTCAGCCTACATCCGCCAGCGCCTCTTAGAAGGGGCTACCCTCGACTTCGCGGCAACCAAGAAACTAGCGCTCTCGCTCACAGTCGCCTCACGCAATATACAGGCATATGCCCCCGACCGCACGGCCCACCCCTCCTGGGCATCGTGGACCCCGCCAATGAACACCCCACCGTGGACCCCATCAGCGATCTTCCACAGCCAACCCCAGGCCTGCGCCGTGCGGCAGCCCGCAACCCCGGGGGACCCAAGTGCTACTTCTGTGGACACTCAAAACACCCCTGACAGCGCTGCCCGGCACAGAGCGTGCTCTGCAAGGCCTGCGGGAAGAAAGGACATTCCACTGCTGCCAGGCCCGCTCGGTCGCCGGTATTGTCCCGCACCCACATTGTGCGACCTGCGGGCACCGCCATTTTCCTCGTCTCAGACCACGTGCGGCCCGTGGGCGCCGCCATCTTGCTCCCCTCACAACATGTGCGGCCCGTGGACGCCGCCATCTTGTCGCCATCTTGCACGCCTCACAACACGTGCGGCCCGTGGGCGCCGCCATCTTGTCGCCATCTTCCTCGCCTCACAACACGTGCGGCCCATGGGCGCCGCCATCTTGCTCCCCTCACAACATGTACGGCCCGTGGACGCCGCCATCTTGTCGCCATCTTGCACGCCTCACAACACGTGCGGCCCGTGGGCGCCGCCATCTTGCCTGCCTCAGGACACGTGCGGGCCTGGGCGCTGCCATCTTCCCCGCCTCAGGACCCCTGCTCGTTGGGCACCTCATTGGGCTGCTCATCTTCTGCAACCGCCACTGACCGGCCAGGTCTGGCCTCCATCACGATTGACCAGTCCCGACCGCACAACCTCGCAACCGCGTCGACGACAGTGAAGGTCGACGGGCACAAGATATCCTGCCTTCTGGACAACGAGAGCACTGAGAGTTTCATCCACCCCGATACGGTAAGGTGCTGCTCCCTGACGGTACACCCCATCAACCAGAGAATCTCCCTGGCCTCCAGATCCCACTCCGTGGCGATCCGGGGGTATTGCACCGCCATTCTCACCATCCAGGGCGTAGAGTTCAGTTGCTTCCGGCTCTACGCCCTCCCCAACCTCTGCACTGCCTTGCTACTCGGCCTGGACTTCCAGTGCAACCTCCAGAGCCTAACCCTGAAATTTGGCGGGCTCCTACCACCCCTTACTGTATGCGGCCTCACGACCCTTGAGGTCGACCCGCCTTCCCTGTTTGTGAACCTCAACCCGGATTGCAAACCCGTCGCCACCAGGTGCAGACGGTACAGTGCCCAGGACAGGACCTTCATCAGGTCTGAGGTCCAGCGGCTGCTGCGGGAAGGTATTATCGAGGCCAGCAACAGCCCCTGGAGAGCCCAAGTGTTAGTGGTGAAAACTGGGGAGAAAAACAGGATGGTCGTTGACTACAGTCAGACCATCAATCGGTACACGCAGCTCGACGCGTACTCCATTTCACGCATATCTGATATGGTTAATCAGATTGCACAGTACCGGGTCTTCTCGACAATGGACCGAAAATCTTCCTACTACCAGCTCCCCATTCGCAATGCGGACCGCCAGTACACTGCGTTTGAAGCGGACGGCCGCCTTTACCACTTCCTTAGGGTTCCCTTCGGCGTCACTAACGGGGTCTCGGTCTTCCAACGGGAGATGGACCAAATGGTTGACCGGTACGGACTGCGGGCCACATTCCCGTACCTGGATAACGTCGCCATCTGCGGCCACGACCAGCAGGACCACAACGCTAACCTTTCCAAATTCCTCCACACCGCCAAACTCCTCAACCTAACCTACAACAAGGAGAAGTGCGTGTTCAGCACGAACCGATTAGCCATCCTCGGCTATGTGGTTCAGAACGGAGTTCTAGGGCCCGACCCCGATCGCATGCGCCCCCTCATGGATCTCCCCCTTCCCCACTGCCCCAAGGCCCTCAAACGATACCTGGGGTCCTTCTGGTACTACGTACTACAGTGAGTCCCTAACTATGCGGACAAGGCCCGCCCACTCATCCACTCCACAGTTTTTCCCCTGACGGCTGAGGCTCACCAGGCCATCAATTGTATCAAAGCCGACATCACCAAGGCCGCGATGCACGCGGTCGACGAGACGCTCCCCTTCCAAGTCGAGTGCGATGCATCAGACGTCGCTCTGGCCGCCACCCTCAACCAGGCAGGCAGGCCCGTGGCATTCTTTTCCCGCACCCTCCATGCCTCCGAAATTTGGCACTCCTCTGTCGAAAAGGAGGCCCAACCTATCGTTGAAGCTGTGCGGCATTGGAGGCATTACTTGGCCGGCATGAGATTCACTCTCCTCACTGCCTTTATGTTCAACAACACACAGCGGGGTAAGATCAAAAATGATAAGATTTTGAGGTGGAGGATCGAGCTCTCCACCTACAATTACGAGATTTTGTATCATAGATCATAGAATTTACAGTGCGGAAAGAGGCCATTCGGCCCATCGAGTCTGCACCGGCTCTTGGAAAGAGCACCCTATCCCCGCCCACATCTCCACCCTATCCCCATAACCCAGTAACCCCACCCAACACTAAGGGCAATTTTGAACACTAAGGGCAATTTATCATGGCCAATCCACCTAACCTGCACATCTTCGGACTGTGGGAGGAAACCGGAGCACCCGGAGGAAACCCACGCACACACGGGGAGAACGTGCAAACTCCGCACAGACAGTGATCCAAGCCAGAATCGAACCTGGGACCCTGGAGCTGTGAAGCAATTGTGCTATCCACAATGCTACCGTGCTGCCCTCAAATCGCCCCGGTAAGCTCAACGAACCCCTGATGCTCTATCCCGAGGTACATGTACCAGCGCACAAGTGGACCGACTCCGGACTCTGCACGACGATCTCTGTCACCCAGGGGTCACCTGCTTTTATCACTTCATAAAGGCCCGCAATCTGCCCTACTCCATCGAGGAAGTCAGTGCTATCACCAGAGACTGCCAGGTCTGCGCGGAGTGTAAACCGCACTTCTACCGACCAGACCGTATGCGCCTGATGAAGGCCTCCCGCCCCTTTGAACGCCTCAGCGTGGACTTCAAAGGGCCCCTCCCCTCCACCAACCGCAACACGTACTTTCTTAATGTGGTCGACGAATATTCATGATTCCCCTTCGCCATCCCATGCCCCAATATGACGTCTGCCACCGTCATCAAAGCGCTCAACACCATCTTTGCTCTGTTCGGTTTCCCCGCCTACATCCACAGCGACCGGGTATCCTCATTTATGAGCGATGAGCTGCACCAGTACCTGCGCAACAGGGGCATTGCCTCAAGCAGGACGACCAGATACAACCCCCGGGGAAACAAGCAGGTGGAGCGGGAGAATGGGACGGTCTGGAGGGCCGTCCAGCTGGCCCTACGGTCCAGACATCTCCCGGCCTCCTGCTGGCAGGAGGTCCTCCCTGACGCCCTTCACTCCATTTGGTCACTCCTGGCATTGCGACTAATGAAACTACCTATGATCGTCTCTTTGCCTTCCCCAGGAAGTCCACCTCCGGGGTTTTGCTCCCAACATGGCTGGCAGCTCCAGGACCCGTTCTCCTCCACAAGCACGTGCAGCTCCACAAGGCGGACCCGTTGGTTGAGAGGGTACAGCTACTCCACGCAAACCCGCAGTACGCCTACGTAGCGTACCCCGACGGCCGCCAAGACACAGTCTCCCTCAAGGACCTGGCACCAGCCGGGTCTCCCCCCCCACCCCCCTGCCTCGCCGCCACCCTCCCTCCCCCTGGCGCACCCCATCGCAGCCCCCGCTCCAGGACGATCCGTCCTCCCCTTGGTCCCACCTGGGGATGAAGATGAGGTCGACACGCTCCCCGAGTCTCCGACGACCGAACCGACGCCTGAATCGCCACCACAACTGCGACGCTCGCAACAACGGATCAAGACGCCCGATCGTCTAAATTTGTAACCTCTTTCTTAAATTTTAAACAACCTGTATGTAAATAGTTTTCCACCACCCAGCTGGACTCTTTTTTAACAGGAGGTGAATGTGGTAGTCACCACTGTTGTATTGTATATACTGCATACGAGGGTATTATAGTAAGGCCCCTGTACTACAGGTACGGGGGTAGATCCCTGCCTGCTGGCTCCGCCCAGTAGGCGGAGTATAAATATGTGGGCTCTCCGAGCTGCAGTCATTTCGGCAGCAGCTGCAGGAGGCTCCACATCTCTGCGTAGTAAAGCCTCGATTACTCTCTATTCTCATCCCATCGTAATTGATAGTGCATCAAAGAGTCAAGTTAATGCTCTGAAAGAGTGCTCGCTCAGTGATGACGCTGTCTGGTTGCCACAAGATTGATGGATGATGGCCTAGCAAGCCACTCAGTTGTATGCAACCACCCGGCATCACCTAGGCACCAGAAACATAGAATCATAGAATTTACAGTGCAGAAGGAGGCCATTCGGCCCATCGAGTCTGCACCGGCTTTTGAAAAGAGCACCCTACCCAAGGTCAACACCTCCACCCTATCCCCATAACCCAGTAACCCCACCCAACACTAAGGACAATTTTGGACACTAAGGGCAATTTATCATGGCCAATCCACCTAACACGCACATCTTTGGATTGTGGGAGGAAACTGGAGCACCCGGAGGAAACCCACGCACACACGGGGAGGATGTGCAGACTCCGCACAGACAGTGACCCAAGCTGGAATCGAACCTGGGACCCTGGAGCTGTGAAGCAATTGTGCTAACCACAAGGCCACCGTGCTGCCCAACAACAATGGCAAACTCAGCTCTGTCAACGCTGCAAAGTCCTCCTTACTAACATCTGGGCTCTTGTGCCAAAGTTGGGAGAGCTATCTCACAGGCTGGTCAAGCAACAGCCTGACATAGTCATACTCGCGGATTCATATCTTACAGATAATGTCCTTGACATCACTCTCACCATTTCTGGGTATGTCCTGTCTCACCGGCAGGGCAGACCCAGCAGAGGTGGCGGCATAGTGGAATGCAGTCGGGCAGGAGTCGCCCTGGGAGTCCTCAACATCGACTCTGGATCCCATGAAGTCTCACGGGTGCAGGTTAAACGTGGGCAAGGAAACCCTCTTCTGATTACCACGTACCTGCCACCTTCAGCAGATGAATCAGTACACCTAGTTGAACACCACTTGGAGGAAGCAGTGAGGGTAGCAAGGGCACAGAATGTACTCTGGGTGGGGGACTTCAATGGACCACCACAGACCGAGCTGGCCAGGTCTTAAGGGACATAGCTGCTAGACTGGGACTGCATCAAGTGGTGAGGGAACCAAGAAGAGGGAAAAATATACTTGACCTCATCCTCACCAACCTGCCTGCTGCAGATGTATCTGCCCATGACAGTATCGGGAGAAGTGACTATCGCAGAGTCCTTGTAGAGACAAAGTTCCGTCTTCACATTGAGGATACCCACCATCGTGTTGTATGGTGCAACCACCGTGCTAAATGGGACAGACTTCAAACAGATCTAGCAACTCAAGACTGGGCATCCATGAGGCGCTGTGGGCCATCAGCAGCAGCAGAATTGTACTCAACCACAATCTGCAACCTCATGGCCCGGCATATCCCCCACACTACCATTACCACCCTGCCAGGGGATCAACCCTGGTTCAATGACGAGTGCAGGAGAGCATGCCAGGAGCATACCTAAAAATGAGGTGCCAATCTGGTGAAGCTACAACACAGGAATACTTGGATGCTAGACAGCATAACCAGCAAGTGATAGATCTAAGCGATCTGACAGCCAACGCATCAGATCTAAGCTCTGCTGTCCTGCCACATCTAGCAGTGAATGGTGGTGAACAATTAAACAACTCATTGGAGGAGGAGACTCCAGAAATATCCCCATCCTCAATGATGGAGGAGTCCAGCTGAGTGGATGATCCATCTCGGTCTCCTCCAGATGTTCCCAGCATCACAGATGTCAGTCTTCAGCCAATACGATTCACTCCAAGTGATATCAAGAAATGGCTGAAGGCACTGAATATTGCAAAGCCGAAGGGTCCTGACAATATTCCAGCAATAGTTCTTGAAGGTTTATGCTCCAGAACTTGCTGCATCCCAGCCAAGCTGTTCCAGTACAGCTACAACACTGGCATCTGCCCGGCAATGTGGAAAATTGTCCTGGTGTGTCCTGTACAAAAGAAACAGGACAAATCCAATGCAGCCATTCACCATCCTATTAGTCTATTCGCCATCATCAGCAAAGTGATGGAATGAGTCATCAATACTGTGATCAAGTGGCACTTACTCAGCAATAACCTACTTGTGGATGCTCAGTTTGGGTTCCGCCAGGGTCACTCAGCTCCTGACCTCATTGCAGCCTTGGTTAAAACATGGACAAAAGAGCAGAATGCCAGAGGTGAGATGAGAGTGACTGCCCTTGACAACAAGGCAGCATTTGACCGAGTATCGCATCAAGTAGCCCTAGCTAAACTGGAGACAATGGGAATCAGGGGGGCAACTCTCCGCTAATTGGAGTCATACCCGGCACAAAGGAAGATGGTTGGGGTCGTTGGAGGTTAATCATCCCAGCTCCAGGACATTACTGCAGGAGTTCCTCAGGATAATGTCCTTGGCCTAATCATAGAATCATCATAGAATTTGCAGTGCAGAAGGAGGCCATTCGGCCCATCGAGTCTGCACCGGCTCTTGGAAAGAGCATCCTACCCAAGCCCACACCTCCACCATATTCCCATAACCCAGTAACCCCACCCAACACTAAGGGCAATTTTGGACACTAAGGGCAATTTAGCATGGCCAATCCACCTAATCTGCACATCTTTGGACTGTGGGAGGAAACCGGAGCACCCGGAGGAAACCCACGCACACACAGGGAGAATGTGCAGACTTCGCAGACAGTGAGCCAAGCCGGGAATTCAACCTGGGACCCTGAAGCTGTGAAGTAATTCTGTGAACCACTATGCTACCGTGCTGCCCTAAACATCTTCATAAGGTCAGAAGTGGGGATGTTTGCGGATGACTGCACAATGTTAGCACCATTCGTGACTCCTCAGATAATGAGCTGTTTAGCACACTAGGCTAAATCGCTGGCTTTGAAAGCAGACTAAGGCAGGCTAGCAGCATGGTTGAATTCCCGTAACAGCCTCCCCGAACAGGTGCCGGAATGTGGCGACTAGGGGCTTTTCACAGTAACTTCATTGAAGCCTACTTGTGACAATAAGCGATTTTCATTTCATTTCATTTCATGAAGCCGTTCATGTTCAAATGCAGCAAGACCTGGACAATATCCAGCCTTGGGCTGACAAGTGGCAAGTTACATTTGTGCCAGACATGTGCCAGGCAATGACCGTCTCCGATCAGTGAGGATCTAACCATTGCTCCTTGACATTCAATGACATTACTATCGCTGAATTCCCCACAATCAACATCCTGGAGGTTTCCATTGATCAGACACTGAACTAGACTAGTCACATTAATACTGTGGCTACCAGGGCAGATCAAAGGCCAGGAATTCTAGGGCAAGTAACTCAACTCCTGATCTCCAAAAGACTGTCCACCACCTACAAGGCACAGATCCGGAGATTAATGGAATACTCTCCACTTGCCTGGATGAGTGCAGCTCCAACAACACTCAAGCACTTGACACCATCCAGGACAAAGCAGCCTATTTCATTGCTACCCCTTCCACAAACATTCAAATCCTCCATCGCCGACGAACAGTGGCAGCCGTGTGTACCATCTACAAGATGCACTGCAGTAACTCACTGTGGTATTATAGGTATTACGGTACCTGAGAGGCTAAAGCACCATTGGTAGAACCTGTATACTTGCTATTGGCTAGAGTGTATAATAGCTCCTCCCTGATAGCCAGGGTATAAGAACCCGTGCCACCCCAGCAGCCCTCATTCTGTACCTGAGCTGCTGTGGGAAACAGCGAGCTTATTAAAGCCTTCAGTTGGACTACAACCTCGTTTTAGTGGCCATTGATCGTGCATCAATTTAATAAGCTAGATTTTTAAGAAGAAAGGATGGAGCTCCGAATCAAGCCGGAGTGTCTGCAAATTAGCCCCCACGCGGCGAACTCAGCGGCAATCTTTAAGCACTGGCTGGCGTGTTTTAAAGGGTATCTCGAGACGGCCGAAATCGCACCCATGGGAGAGCAGAAACTGCACGTCCTGCACTCAAGGGTGAGCCCGGAGATTTACACCCTCATTGAGGAAGCGGAAGACTTCGATGCAGCAATCGAGCTGCTAAAGGGACACTATATTTGTCCGGTAAACCAGGTCTATGCCCGGCACCTGCTTGCAACAAGGCGACAAACCCCTGGGGAATCGTTGGAGGAATTCTATCGCGCACTCCTGGTGCTGGGAAGAAGCTGCGCCTGCCCGCAAGTTTCGGCGAGCGAACACATGGAACTCTTAGTCCGGTACGCTTTCGTGCAGGTACGCTTTCGTCACAAATCCGCCAGCGCCTGTTAGGGAAAGACACCCTGGGTCTCAGGAAGGCACGGGCCCTTGCAGGCTCACTGGATGTGGCCTCTAGGAACGCCCGCGCCTACGTTCCTGACCGCGCGGCAGCCCCCTGGGCAGCGTGGAACCCCGCAGCGGCCGACCCCAAGACTTCCCCCGTTCCCCCACAGGCCTGCGCTGCAAGGCGGCCTGGCAACCCCGAGGGGCCCCGCTGCTACTTTTGCGGGCAGGCCAAGCACCCTCGCCACGCTGCCCGGCCCGTGCATCCACCTGCAAGGGATGCGGCAAAAAGGGCCATTTCGTGGGGGTATGTCAGGCCCGAACGGTGGCCGCGGTCTCCAGAGGTGACTCCGGACCGCCACCACAAACTTCTCCACGGGCCCCGTATGGCCAGCGGTCACCGCCACCCCCATATCCCAGGACCACGTGTGGACCCTGGGCGCCGCCATCTTGTTCCGCGGACGCCACGCTTGAGGGATGGGCGCAGTCATTTTGTGCACCCCCTGCCATGTGCGACCAGTGGGAGACGCCACTTTGGATGAACCCCCAGGACCGCAGCTCGGCCGACCACACACTGCCTGAACAGAACTCCCAACTACTGCGATTGGCCTCAGTGACCCTGGATCAGTCTCGCCCTCGAACACTCTCAACCGCTACGACGACCGTTTTCATCAACGGGCACGAGACGTCCTGCCTAATTGACTCTGGGAGCACGGAGAGCTTCATACACCCCGACACGGTCAGGCGCTGTTCCCTCCTCATCCACCCTGTTAATCAAAAAATCTCACTGGCCTCCGGTTCCCACTCAGTGGAGATAAAGGGGTTCTGTGTAGCAAACCTCACAGTCCAGTGAAGGGAGTTCAAAAATTTCCATCTCTACGTCCTTCCCCACCTCTGCGCGGCTACGCTCCTGGGTTTAGACTTCCAGTGTAACCTTCAAAGTCTGACCTTCCAATTCGGCGGCCCGATACCCCCCTCACTGTATGCGGCCTCGCGACCCTTAAGGTCGACCCGCCTTCCCTGTTTGCGAACCTCACCCCGGATTGCAAACCCGTTGCCACCAGGAGCAGACGGTACAGTGCCCAGGACTGGATCTTTATTAGGTCAGAGGTCCAAAGGCTACTGAGGGAAGGGGTCATTGAAGCCAGTAACAGCCCCTGGAGAGCTCAAGTAGTGGTGGTAAAGACCGCGGAGAAGCATAGGATGGTCATCGACTACAGTCAGACCATCAACAGGTTTACGCAGCTGGACGCGTACCCTCTCCCCCGCATATCATAGATTATCATAGAATTTACAGTGCAGAAGGAGGCCATTCGGCCCATCGAGTCTGCACCGGCTCTTGGAAAGAGCACCCTACCCAAGGTCAACACCGCCACCCTATCCCCATAACCCCACCCAACACTAAGGGCAATTTTGGACACTAAGGGCAATTCATCATGGCCAATCCACCTAACCTGCACATCTTTGGACTGTGGGAGGAAACCGGGGCACCCGACCTGGTAAACAGGATCGCACATTATAAGGTCTTTTCACGGTGGATCTCAAGTCTGCCTACCACCAGCTCCCCATCCGCACTAGTGACCCCAAATACACTGCCTTCGAGGCAGATGGGGGGCTCTATCACTTCTTATGGGTTCCCTTTGGTGTCACTAACTCGGTCTTCCAGCGCGAGATGGACCGAATGATTGACCGGTACGGTTTACGGGCAACATTCCTGTATCTCGATAATGTCACCATCTGCGGCCATGACCAGCAGGACCACGACACCAACCTATGAAAATTTCTCCAGACCGCAAAAATCCTTAACCTAACATACAATAAGGATAAATGCGTGTTTAGCAAAGACCGTCCAGCCATTCTCGGCTACGTAGTACAAAATGGAGTTATAGGCCCCGACCCTGACCGCATGCGCCCCCTTATGGAGTTCCCACTCCCTCACTGCTCCAAGGCCCTGAAACGCTGCCTAGGGTTTTTTAGCTACGACGCCCAGTGGGTCCCCAACGATGCGGACAAGGCCCGTCCCCTGATCCAATCCACAGCTTTTCCCCTGTCGATAGAGGCTCACTAGGCCTTCAGCCGCATCAAAGCAGACATTGCAAAGGCCACGATGCACGCCATCGATGAGCCCCACCCCTTCCAGGTCGAGAGCGATGCGTCCTACGTAGCTCTGGCGGCCACCCTCAACCAAGCGGGCAGATCCGTGGCCTTCTTCTCCCGTACCCTCCATGCTTCCGAAATCCGCCACTCCTCAGTCGAAAAGGAGGCCCAGGCCACAATAGAAGCTGTGCGACATTGGAGGCATTACCTGGCCGGCAGGAGATTCACTCTCCTCACTGACCAACGGTCGGTTGCTTTCATGTTCGATAATGCACAGCGGGGCAAGATAAAAAATGACAAGATCTTGCGGTGGAGGACCGAACTCTTCACCTACAACTACGAGATCTTGTATTGTCTCGGGAAGCTAAACGAGCCTCCTGACGCCCTGTCCCGCGGCACATGTGCCACTGCACAAGTGGACCGCCTCCGAGCCCTCCACGAGGACCTCTGCCACCCGGGGGTCACTCGCTTTTTCCATTTTGTCAAGACCCGCAACCTGCCCTACTCCATCAAGGAGGTCAGGGCAGTCACCAGGGACTGCCAAATCTGCGCGGAGTGCAAACCACACTTCTACCGGCCAGAGAGAGCGCACCTGATAAAGGCTTCCTGTCCCTTTGTACGCCTCAGCATGGACTTCAAAGGCCCCGTCCCCTCCACCGACCGCAACACGTACTTCCTGAACGTGATTGACGAGTACTCCCGGTTCCCATTCACCATCCCCTGCCCCGACATGACCACCACCACCGTCATCAAGGCCCTCCATAGCATCTTTGCACTGTTCAGGTTCTCCGCTTACATACACAGTGATAGGGGGTCCTCCTTTATGAGCGACGAACTGCGTCAATTCCCGCTCAACAAGGGCATCGCCTCGAGCAGGACGACCAGTTACAACCCCCCGGGGTAACGGACAGGTAGAGAGGGAGAACGGAACGGTCTGGAAGACCTCCCAGTCTCCCGCTGGCAAGAAGTCCTCCCGGATGCCCTCCACTCCATCCGGTCACTACTTTGTACAACCACCAATCAGACACCTCACGAACGTCTCCTTGTCTTCCCTAGGAAGTCCTCCTCTGGGACCTCGCTCCCGACCTGGCTGGCAGCACCCGGACCCATCCTGCTCCGAAAACACGTGCGGGCGCACAAGTCGGACCCATTGGTCGAGAGGGTCCATATGTTCCATGCTAACACCCAGTACGCCTACGTGGCGTACCCTGACGGCCGACAAGATACGGTCTCCCTACGGGTCCTGGCGCTCGTCGGAACCCCACGCACATTCCAGCCACCAATCCCACCCTCCCCTCCACCGCAGCACCTTACAGGAGGATTGGTCCTTCTGCCGCCCCCGTCTAGGCCCCCCCACACACCGACGCCCCCCGCAGGCACTGCCTTCCCAGGTCAACCGGTTTCCCCACCAGCGCCGTCCAGGGGTGACGACGCTGCCATGGAGATCGAAGCCACGCTCCCGGAGATACAGACGCCCGAGCCTCCACCGGCGTCACCGCCGAGGCTCCGAAGATCACAAAGGACGACCAGGGCAACTGATCGACTGATTGCTTCATTTTAACTGTAATCTGTAAATATAAATCACCAAATGTACATAGCTACCAGACTTGGAAATAGTTACTGAACACTGTACGGAGGTATTACAGTCCTTTGTAAATAATGCTGTTACAAAATATAATTGTACACGTTTCATATATCTAACAACAGACTCCCAAACATTATATCAAAGATCATTACAGAGGGTGGGGGGGATGGAGGGCAGTGGCAGTGAACTCAGAGGTGGCTAGCGTGTGGTGTAATCCCCCCTGCTTGGGGCCTGCCTCCTTGCCCTGTCCCACAGTAAAATCGGAGCATAAGCCATGGTTTGGCAGACCACAAATAATCAGGGATGCTTGCTGGCGGACAACAATAGTTAAAAGAGGTACAGGATAAAGATACAGCGAGTCGTGCCTCAAATGATTACAAAGTAAATACAGTAAAAACGTAGATGTTTTACAGAACTTCCGAAACTGTTGCGAATGCCCTTGAGCCACATAATTAATTGCAGTTGTTAATTAGCTTAGCTTTGGCATTTATAATCCCTTGCATCTTTTCCATGGTTTTAGCAATGTTCTAGGTAAAAATTAATTTGTTTAACTGTTTGTTCCCAAATTACCGAAGGTTTTGGCGCTCTGCTTGTTGCACTAATGTACTCCTAGTTATGAAGCAAAAAGAAAGACTTATTAAAAGATTAATACAGAACTGGGTTCATTGTAAACAGAGCGCAACAATGGGGAATTCGGTGTAACTGCCAATTCAGGGCAAAGGAGATTCTCTTTTACTGACTCCAATAGCTGTATTGATTTCTGTAATACTGCAGTGGGTTTGTGTTAAGTATTTTTAAGTATTGTTTATCCTGTGCTTTGGTTCTTAATGTGAGTGTGTAGGATTTTGTGTATCAGGTTGGGATCACTGTCAAGCAAGTCAGGATCGCTGTGTAACACGTTGGGATCACTGTGAAGCAGGCAGAATCACTGTGAAGCAGGGCGGGATCAATGTGAAACAGGTTGGGATCACTGTGAAGCAGGACAGATTCATTGTGAAACAGGTCAGGATATTTGGGAAGCAGGTCAGGATCAAAGTTAAGCAGGTTGGGATCACTATGTAATGTCAGCTTCATTGTGAAACATGTCAGGATCACTGTGAACCAGGCTGGGATCACTGTGAGGCAGGTTGGGATCTCTGTGAAGCAGGTTGGGATCTCTGTGAAGCAGGTTGGGATCACTGTGAAGCAGGTTGGGATCACTGTGAAGCAGGTTGGGATCACTGTGAAGCAGGTCGGGATCACTGTGAAACAGGTTGGGATCACTGTGAAGCAGGTTGGGATCACTGTGAAGCAGGTCGGGATCACTGTGAGGCAGGTCAGGATCACTGTGAAACATGTCAGGATCACTGTGAAACAGGTCAGGATCACTGTGAAGAAGGTTGGGATCACTGTGAAGAAGTTTGGGATCACTGTGAAGCAGGTCGGGATCACTGTGAAACAGGTTGGGATCACTGTGAAGCAGGTCGGGATCACTGTGAAGCAGGTTGGGATCTCTGTGAAGCAGGTTGGGATCACTGTGAAGCAGGTTGGGATCACTGTGAAGCAGGTTGGGATCACTGTGAAGCAGGTCGGGATCACTGTGAAACAGGTTGGGATCACTGTGAAGCAGGTTGGGATCACTGTGAAGCAGGTCGGGATCACTGTGAGGCAGGTCAGGATCACTGTGAAACATGTCAGGATCACTGTGAAACAGGTCAGGATCACTGTGAAACATGTCAGGATCACTGTGAAACAGGTCAGGATCACTGTGAAGAAGGTTGGGATCACTGTGAAGAAGGTTGGGATCACTGTGAAGCAGGACGGGATCACTGTGAAACAGGTTGGGATCACTGTGAAGCAGGTTGGGATCACTGTGAAGCAGGTTGGGATCACTGTGAAGCAGGTTGGGATCACTGTGAAGCAGGTTGGGATCACTGAAACAGGTTGGGATCACTGTGAAGCAGGTTGGGATCACTGTGAAGCAGGTTGGGATCACTGTGAAGCAGGTTGGGATCACTGTGAAGCAGGTTGGGATCACTGTGAAGCAGGTCGGGATCACTGTGAAGCAGGATGGGATCACTGTGAGGCAGGTCAGGATCACTGTGAAACAGGTTGGGATCACTGTGAAGAAGGTCGGGATCACTGAAGCAGGACGGGATCACAGTGAGGCAGGACGGGATAAATGTGAAACAGGTTGGGATCTCTGTGAAGAAGGTTGGGATCACTGAAGTAGGCTGGGATCTCTGTGAAGCAGGTCGGGATCACTGTGAAGCAGGTTGGGATCACTGTGAAGCAGGACTGGATCACTGTGAACAGGTCAGGATCACTGTGAAGCAGGTTGGGATCACTGTGAAGCAGGATAGGATCACTGTGAAGCAGGTTGGGATCACTGTGAAGCAGGTTGGGATCACTGTGAAGCAGGTCGGGATCACTGTGAAGCAGGTCGGGATCACTGTGAACAGGTCAGGATCACGGTGAAACAGGTTGGGATCACTGTGAAGCAGGTCGGGATCACTGTGAAGCAGGTCAGGATCACTGTGAACAGGTCAGGATCACTGTGAAACAGGTTGGGATCACTGTGAAGCAGGTCGGGATCACTGTGAACAGGTCAGGATCACTGTGAAACAGGTTGGGATCACTGTGAAGCAGGTCGGGATCACTGTGAACAGGTCAGGATCACTGTGAAGCAGGTTGGGATCACTGTGAAGCAGGTTGGGATCACTGTGAAACAGGTCAGGATCACTGTGAAGCAGGTTGGGATCACTGTGAAGCAGGTCGGGATCACTGTGAAGCAGGTCGGGATCACTGTGAAGCAGGTCGGGATCACTGTGAAACAGGTCAGGATCACTGTGAAGCAGGTTGGGATCACTGTGAAGCAGGTCGGGATCACTGTGAAACAGGTCAGGATCACTGTGAAGCAGGTTGGGATCACTGTGAAGCAGGTCGGGATCACTGTGAAGCAGGTCGGGATCACTGTGAAACAGGTCGGGATCACTGTGAAACAGGTCAGGATCACTGTGAAGCAGGATGGGATCACTGTGAAGAAGGTTGGGATCACTGAAGTAGGTTGGGATCACTGTGAAACAGGTCAGGATCACTGTGAAGCAGGTCGGGATCACTGTGAGGCAGGTTGGGATCACTGTGAAGCAGGTCGGGATCACTGTGAGGCAGGTTGGGATCTCTGTGAAGCAGGTTGGGATCACTGTGAAGCAGGCCAGGATCACTGTGAAGCAGGATGGGATCTCTGTGAAGAAGGTTGGGATCACTGAAGCAGGTTGGGATCACTGTGAAGCAGGTCAGGATCACTGTGAAGCAGGATGGGATCACTGTGAAGAAGGTTGGGATCACTGAAGTAGGTTGGGATCACTGTGAAGCAGGTCGGGATCACTGTGAAGCAGGACGGGATCACTGTGAACAGGTCAGGATCACTGTGAAACATGTCAGGATCACTGTGAAGCAGGTTGGGATCACTGTGAAGCAGGTTGGGATCACTGTGAAGCAGGTTGGGATCACGGTGAAGCAGGTTGGGATCACTGTGAAACAAGTCAGGATCACTGTGAAGCAGGTCAGGATCACTGTGAAGCAGATCAGGATCACTGTGAAGCAGGTTGGGATCACTGTGAAGCAGGTCAGGATCACTGTGAAGCAGATCAGGATCACTGTGAAGCAGGTTGGGATCTCTGTGAAGCAGGTTGGGATCTCTGTGAAGCAGGTTGGGATCACTGTGAAGCAGGTTGGGATCACTGTGAAGCAGGTCAGGATCACTGTGAAGCAGATCAGGATCACTGTGAAGCAGGTTGGGATCACTGTGAAGCAGGTCAGGATCACTGTGAAGCAGATCAGGATCATTGTGAGGCAGGTTGGGATCATTGTGAAACAGGTTGGGATCTCTGTGAAGCAGGTTGGGATCTCTGTGAAGCAGTTTGGAATCAGTGTGAAGCAGTTTGGAACCACTGTGAAGCAGGTTGGGATCACTGTCAATCAGGTCAGGATCACTGTGAGGCAGGTTGGGATCTCTGTGAAACAGGTTGGGATCACTGTGAAGCAGGTTGGGATCACTGTGAAACAGGTTGGGATCACTGTGAAGCAGGTTGGGATCACTGTGAGGCAGGTTGGGATCACTGTGAAGCAGGTTGGGATCTCTGTGAAGCAGGTTGGGATCACTGTGAAGCAGGTTGGGATCACTGTGAAGAAGGTTGGGATCACTGTGAAGCAGGTCAGGATCACTGTGAGGCAGGTTGGGATCACTGTGAGGCAGGTTGGGATCACTGTGAAGCAGGTTGGAATCACTGTGAAGCAGGTTGGGATCACTGTGAAGCAGTTTGGAATCACTGTGAAGCAGGTTGGGATCACTGTCAATCAGGTTGGAATCACTGTGAAGCAGGTTGGGATCACTGTGAACCAGGCTGGGATCATTGTGAGGCAGGTTGGGATCACTGTGAAGCAGGTTGGGATCTCTGTGAGGCAGGTTGGGATCACTGTGAAGCAGGTCAGGATCACTGTGAAGCAGGTTGGGATCACTGTGAAGCAGGTTGGGATCACTGTGAAGCAGGATGGGATCACTGTGAAGCAGGTCAGGATCACTGTGAAGCAGGTTGGGATCTCTGTGAGGCAGGTCAGGATCACTGTGAAGCAGGTTGGGATCTCTGTGAAGCAGGTTGGGATCACTGTCAATCAGATCAGGATCACTGTGAAGCAGGTTGGGATCTCTGTGAGGCAGGTTGGGATCACTGTGAGGCAGGTTGGGATCACTGTGAAGCAGGTTGGAATCTCTGTGAAGCAGATCAGGATCACTGTGAAGCAGGTTGGAATCACTGTGAAGCAGGTTGGGATCTCTGTGAGGCAGATCAGGATCACTGTGAAGCAGGTTGGAATCACTGTGAAGCAGGTTGGGATCTCTGTGAGGCAGGTTGGGATCACTGTGAGGCAGGTTGGGATCTCTGTGAAGCAGATCAGGATCACTGTGAAGCAGGTTGGGATCTCTGTGAGGTAGGTTGGGATCACTGTGAGGCAGGTTGGGATCACTGTGAAGCAGGTTGGGATCTCTGTGAAGCAGGTTGGGATCACTGTCAATCAGGTCAGGATCACTGTGAAGCAGGTCAGGATCACTGTGAGGCAGGTTGGGATCACTGTGAAGCAGGTTGGGATCACTGTGAAGCAGGTTGGGATCTCTGTGAAGCAGGTTGGGATCTCTGTGAAGCAGGTTGGGATCACTGTGAACAGGTCAGGATCACTGTGAAGCAGGTTGGGATCTCTGTGAAGCAGGTTGGAATCACTGTGAAGCAGGTTGGGATCTCTGTGAAGCAGGTTGGGATCACTGTGAACAGGTCAGGATCACTGTGAAGCAGGTTGGGATCACTGTGAACAGGTCAGGATCACTGTGAAGCAGGTTGGGATCTCTGTGAAGCAGGTTGGGATCACTGTGAAGCCGGTTGGTATCACTGTGAAGCAGTTTGGGATCTCTGTGAAGCAGGTTGGGACACTGTGAGGCAGGTTGGGATCACTGTGAAGCAGGTTGGGATCACTGTGAACAGGTCAGGATCACTGTGAAGCAGATTGGGATCACTGTGAAGCCAGTTGGTATCACTGTGAACAGGTCAGGATCACTGTGAAGCAGGTTGGGATCACTGTGAAGCCGGTTGGTATCACTGTGAACAGGTCAGGATCACTGTGAAACAGGTCAGGATCACTGTGAAGCAGGTTGGGATCACTGTGAAGCAGGTTGGGATCACTGTGAGGCAGGTTGGGATCACTGTGAAGCCAGTTGTTATCACTGTGAACAGGTCAGGATCACTGTGAAGCAGGTTGGGATCACTGTGAGGCAGGTTGGGATCACTGTGAAGCAGGTTGGGATCACTGTGAACAGGTCAGGATCACTGTGAAACAGGTCGGGATCACTGTGAAGCAGGTTGGGATCACTGTGAGGCAGGTTGGGATCTCTGTGAAGCAGGTTGGGATCACTGTGAAGCCGGTTGGTATCACTGTGAACAGGTCAGGATCACTGTGAAACAGGTCGGGATCACTGTGAAGCAGGTTGGGATCACTGTGAAGCAGGTCGGGATCACTGTGAAGCAGGACTGGATCACTGTGAACAGGTCAGGATCACTGTGAAGCAGGTTGGGATCACTGTGGACCAGGCTGGGATCATTGTGAGGCAGGTTGGGATCTCTGTGAAGCAGATCAGGATCTCTGTGAGGCAGGTTGGAATCACTGTGAAGCAGGTTGGGATCACTGTGAAGCCGGTTGGTATCACTGTGAACAGGTCAGGATCACTGTGAAACAGGTCAGGATCACGGTGAAGCAGGTTGGGATCACTGTGAGGCAGGTTGGGATCTCTGTGAAGCAGGTTGGGATCACTGTGAAGCCGGTTGGTATCACTGTGAACAGGTCAGGATCACTGTGAAACAGGTCAGGATCACTGTGAAGCAGGTTGGGATCACTGTGAGGCAGGTTGGGATCACTGTGAAGCAGGTTGGGATCACTGTGAGGCAGGTTGGGATCACTGTGAAACAGGTCAGGATCACTGTGAAGCAGGTTGGGATCACTGTGAGGCAGGTTGGGATCACTGTGAAGCAGGTTGGGATCACTGTGAGGCAGGTTGGGATCACTGTGAAGCAGGTTGGGATCACTGTGAAGCAGTTTGGGATCACTGTGAAGCAGGTTGGGATCACTGTGAAGCAGGTTGGAATCACTGTGAACAGGTCAGGATCACTGTGAAGCAGATCGGGATCACTGTGAGGCAGGTCAGGATCACTGTGAAACATGTCAGGATCACTGTGAAACAGGTCAGGATCACTGTGAAGAAGGTTGGGATCACTGTGAAGAAGGTTGGGATCACTGTGAAGCAGGTCGGGATCACTGTGAAACAGGTTGGGATCACTGTGAGACAGGTTGGGATCACTGTGAAGCAGGTTGGGATCTCTGTGAAGCAGGTTGGGATTACTGTGAAGCAGGTCGGGATCACTGTGAAACAGGTTGGGATCACTGTGAAGCAGGTTGGGATCACTGTGAAGCAGGTCGGGATCACTGTGAGGCAGGTCAGGATCACTGTGAAACATGTCAGGATCACTGTGAAACAGGTCAGGATCACTGTGAAGAAGGTTGGGATCACTGTTAAGAAGGTTGGGATCACTGTGAAGCAGGTCGGGATCACTGTGAAACAGGTTGGGATCACTGTGAAGCAGGTTGGGATCACTGTGAAGCAGGTTGGGATCACTGTGAAGCAGGTTGGGAACACTGTGAAGCAGGTTGGGATCACTGTGAAGCAGGTTGGGATCACTGTGAAGCAGGTCGGGATCACTGTGAAGCAGGATGGGATCACTGGGAGGCAGGTCAGGATCACTGTGAAACAGGTTGGGATCACTGTGAAGAAGGTCGGGATCACTGAAGCAGGACGGGATCACTGTGAGGCAGGACGGGATAAATGTGAAACAGGTTGGGATCTCTGTGAAGAAGGTTGGGATCACTGAAGTAGGCTGGGATCTCTGTGAAGCAGGTCGGGATGACTGTGAAGCAGGTTGGGATCACTGTGAAGCAGGACTGGATCACTGTGAACAGGTCAGGATCACTGTGAAGCAGGTTGGGATCACTGTGAAGCAGGATAGGATCACTGTGAAGCAGGTTGGGATCACTGTGAAGCAGGTTGGGATCACTGTGAAGCAGGTCGGGATCACTGTGAAGCAGGTCGGGATCACTGTGAACAGGTCAGGATCACTGTGAAACAGGTTGGGATCACTGTGAAGCAGGTTGGGATCACTGTGAAGCAGGTTGGGATCACTGTGAACAGGTCAGGATCACTGTGAACAGGTCAGGATCACTGTGAAGCAGGTTGGGATCACAGTGAACAGGTCAGGATCACTGTGAAACAGGTTGGGATCACTGTGAAGCAGGTCGGGATCACTGTGAACAGGTCAGGATCACTGTGAAACAGGTTGGGATCACTGTGAAGCAGGTCGGGATCACTGTGAACAGGTCAGGATCACTGTGAAGCAGGTTGGGATCACTGTGAAGCAGGTTGGGATCACTGTGAAACAGGTCAGGATCACAGTGAAGCAGGTTGGGATCACTGTGAAGCAGGTCGGGATCACTGTGAAGCAGGTCGGGATCACTGTGAAGCAGGTCGGGATCACTGTGAAACAGGTCAGGATCACTGTGAAGCAGGTTGGGATCACTGTGAAGCAGGTCGGGATCACTGTGAAACAGGTCAGGATCACTGTGAAGCAGGTTGGGATCACTGTGAAGCAGGTCGGGATCACTGTGAAGCAGGTCGGGATCACTGTGAAACAGGTCGGGATCACTGTGAAACAGGTCAGGATCACTGTGAAGCAGGATGGGATCACTGTGAAGAAGGTTGGGATCACTGAAGTAGGTTGGGATCACTGTGAAACAGGTCAGGATCACTGTGAAGCAGGTCGGGATCACTGTGAGGCAGGTTGGGATCACTGTGAAGCAGGTCGGGATCACTGTGAGGCAGGTTGGGATCTCTGTGAAGCAGGTTGGGATCACTGTGAAGCAGGCCAGGATCACTGTGAAGCAGGATGGGATCTCTGTGAAGAAGGTTGGGATCACTGAAGCAGGTTGGGATCACTGTGAAGCAGGTCAGGATCACTGTGAAGCAGGATGGGATCACTGTGAAGAAGGTTGGGATCACTGAAGTAGGTTGGGATCACTGTGAAGCAGGTCGGGATCACTGTGAAGCAGGACGGGATCACTGTGAACAGGTCAGGATCACTGTGAAACAGGTCAGGATCACTGTGAAGCAGGTTGGGATCACTGTGAAGCAGGTTGGAATCACTGTGAAGCAGGTTGGGATCACTGTGAAGCAGGTTGGGATCACTGTGAAACAAGTCAGGATCACTGTGAAGCAGGTCAGGATCACTGTGAAGCAGATCAGGATCACTGTGAAGCAGGTTGGGATCACTGTGAAGCAGGTTGGGATCACTGTGAAGCAGATCAGGATCACTGTGAAGCAGGTTGGGATCTCTGTGAAGCAGGTTGGGATCTCTGTGAAGCAGGTTGGGATCACTGTGAAGCAGGTTGGGATCACTGTGAAGCAGGTCAGGATCACTGTGAAGCAGATCAGGATCACTGTGAAGGAGGTTGGGATCACTGTGAAGCAGGTCAGGATCACTGTGAAGCAGATCAGGATCATTGTGAGGCAGGTTGGGATCATTGTGAAACAGGTTGGGATCTCTGAGAAGCAGGTTGGGATCTCTGTGAAGCAGTTTGGAATCAGTGTGAAGCAGTTTGGAATCACTGTGAAGCAGGTTGGGATCACTGTCAATCAGGTCAGGATCACTGTGAGGCAGGTTGGGATCTCTGTGAAACAGGTTGGGATCACTGTGAAGCAGGTTGGGATCACTGTGAAACAGGTTGGGATCACTGTGAAGCAGGTTGGATCACTGTGAGGCAGGTTGGGATCACTGTGAAGCAGGTTGGGATCTCTGTGAAGCAGGTTGGGATCACTGTGAAGCAGGTTGGGATCACTGTGAAGCAGGTTGGGATCACTGTGAAGCAGGTCAGGATCACTGTGAGGCAGGTTGGGATCACTGTGAGGCAGGTTGGGATCACTGTGAAGCAGGTTGGGATCTCTGTGAAGCAGGTTGGGATCACTGTGAAGCAGGTTGGAATCACTGTGAAGCAGGTTGGGATCACTGTGAAGCAGTTTGGAATCACTGTGAAGCAGGTTGGGATCACTGTCAATCAGGTCAGGATCACTGTGAGGCAGGTTGGGATCACTGTGAGGCAGGTTGGGATCACTGTGAAGCAGGTTGGGATCACTGTGAAGCAGGTTGGAATCACTGTGAAGCAGGTTGGGATCACTGTGAACCAGGCTGGGATCATTGTGAGGCAGGTTGGGATCACTGTGAAGCAGGTTGGGATTTCTGTGAGGCAGGTTGGGATCACTGTGAAGCAGGTCAGGATCACTGTGAAGCAGGTTGGGATCACTGTGAAGCAGGTTGGGATCACTGTGAAGCAGGATGGGATCACTGTGAAGCAGGTCAGGATCACTGTGAAGCAGGTTGGGATCTCTGTGAGGCAGGTCAGGATCACTGTGAAGCAGGTTGGGATCTCTGTGAAGCAGGTTGGGATCACTGTCAATCAGATCAGGATCACTGTGAAGCAGGTTGGGATCTCTGTGAGGCAGGTTGGGATCACTGTGAGGCAGGTTGGGATCACTGTGAAGCAGGTTGGAATCTCTGTGAAGCAGATCAGGATCACTGTGAAGCAGGTTGGAATCACTGTGAAGCAGGTTGGGATCTCTGTGAGGCAGATCAGGATCACTGTGAAGCAGGTTGGAATCACTGTGAAGCAGGTTGGGATCTCTGTGAGGCAGGTTGGGATCACTGTGAGGCAGGTTGGGATCTCTGTGAAGCAGATCAGGATCACTGTGAAGCAGGTAGGGATCTCTGTGAGGTAGGTTGGGATCACTGTGAGGCAGGTTGGGATCACTGTGAAGCAGGTTGGGATCTCTGTGAAGCAGGTTGGGATCACTGTCAATCAGGTCAGGATCACTGTGAAGCAGGTCAGGATCTCTGTGAGGCAGGTTGGGATCACTGTGAAGCAGGTTGGGATCACTGTGAAGCAGGTTGGGATCTCTGTGAAGCAGGTTGGGATCTCTGTGAAGCAGGTTGGGACACTGTGAGGCAGGTTGGGATCACTGTGAAGCAGGTTGGGATCACTGTGAACAGGTCAGGATCACTGTGAAGCAGGTTGGGATCTCTGTGAAGCAGGTTGGAATCACTGTGAAGCAGGTTGGGATCTCTGTGAAGCAGGTTGGGATCACTGTGAACAGGTCAGGATCACTGTGAAGCAGGTTGGGATCACTGTGAACAGGTCAGGCTCACTGTGAAGCAGGTTGGGATCTCTGTGAAGCAGTTTGGGATCACTGTGAAGCCGGTTGGTATCACTGTGAAGCAGGCTGGGATCTCTGTGAAGCAGGTTGGGACACTGTGAGGCAGGTTGGGATCACTGTGAAGCAGGTTGGGATCACTGTGAACAGGTCAGGATCACTGTGAAGCAGGTTGGGATCTCTGTGAAGCAGGTTGGAATCACTGTGAAGCAGGTTGGGATCTCTGTGAAGCAGGTTGGGATCACTGTGAAGCCGGTTGGTATCACTGTGAACAGGTCAGGATCACTGTGAAACAGGTCAGGATCACTGTGAAGCAGGTTGGGATCACTGTGAAGCAGGTTGGGATCACTGTGAGGCAGGTTGGGATCACTGTGAAGCCAGTTGGTATCACTGTGAACAGGTCAGGATCACTGTGAAGCAGGTTGGGATCACTGTGAGGCAGGTTGGGATCACTGTGAAGCAGGTTGGGATCACTGTGAACAGGTCAGGATCACTGTGAAACAGGTCGGGATCACTGTGAAGCAGGTTGGGATCACTGTGAGGCAGGTTGGGATCTCTGTGAAGCAGGTTGGGATCACTGTGAATCCGGTTGGTATCACTGTGAACAGGTCAGGATCACTGTGAACCAGGCTGGGATCATTGTGAGGCAGGTTGGGATCACTGTGAAGCAGGTTGGGATCTCTGTGAGGCAGGTTGGGATCACTGTGAAGCAGGTCAGGATCACTGTGAAGCAGGTTGGGATCACTGTGAAGCAGGTTGGGATCACTGTGAAGCAGGATGGGATCACTGTGAAGCAGGTCAGGATCACTGTGAAGCAGGTTGGGATCTCTGTGAGGCAGGTCAGGATCACTGTGAAGCAGGTTGGGATCTCTGTGAAGCAGGTTGGGATCACTGTCAATCAGGTCAGGATCACTGTGAGGCAGGTTGGGATCACTGTGAGGCAGGTTGGGATCACTGTGAAGCAGGTTGGGATCACTGTGAAGCAGGTTGGAATCACTGTGAAGCAGGTTGGGATCACTGTGAACCAGGCTGGGATCATTGTGAGGCAGGTTGGGATCACTGTGAAGCAGGTTGGGATCTCTGTGAGGCAGGTTGGGATCACTGTGAAGCAGGTCAGGATCACTGTGAAGCAGGTTGGGATCACTGTGAAGCAGGTTGGGATCACTGTGAAGCAGGATGGGATCACTGTGAAGCAGGTCAGGATCACTGTGAAGCAGGTTGGGATCTCTGTGAGGCAGGTCAGGATCACTGTGAAGCAGGTTGGGATCTCTGTGAAGCAGGTTGGGATCACTGTCAATCAGATCAGGATCACTGTGAAGCAGGTTGGGATCTCTGTGAGGCAGGTTGGGATCACTGTGAGGCAGGTTGGGATCACTGTGAAGCAGGTTGGAATCTCTGTGAAGCAGATCAGGATCACTGTGAAGCAGGTTGGAATCACTGTGAAGCAGGTTGGGATCTCTGTGAGGCAGATCAGGATCACTGTGAAGCAGGTTGGAATCACTGTGAAGCAGGTTGGGATCTCTGTGAGGCAGGTTGGGATCACTGTGAGGCAGGTTGGGATCTCTGTGAAGCAGATCAGGATCACTGTGAAGCAGGTTGGGATCTCTGTGAGGTAGGTTGGGATCACTGTGAGGCAGGTTGGGATCACTGTGAAGCAGGTTGGGATCTCTGTGAAGCAGGTTGGGATCACTGTCAATCAGGTCAGGATCACTGTGAAGCAGGTCAGGATCACTGTGAGGCAGGTTGGGATCACTGTGAAGCAGGTTGGGATCACTGTGAAGCAGGTTGGGATCTCTGTGAAGCAGGTTGGGATCTCTGTGAAGCAGGTTGGGACACTGTGAGGCAGGTTGGGATCACTGTGAAGCAGGTTGGGATCACTGTGAACAGGTCAGGATCACTGTGAAGCAGGTTGGGATCTCTGTGAAGCAGGTTGGAATCACTGTGAAGCAGGTTGGGATCTCTGTGAAGCAGGTTGGGATCACTGTGAACAGGTCAGGATCACTGTGAAGCAGGTTGGGATCACTGTGAACAGGTCAGGATCACTGTGAAGCAGGTTGGGATCTCTGTGAAGCAGTTTGGGATCACTGTGAAGCCGGTTGGTATCACTGTGAAGCAGGCTGGGATCTCTGTGAAGCAGGTTGGGACACTGTGAGGCAGGTTGGGATCACTGTGAAGCAGGTTGGGATCACTGTGAACAGGTCAGGATCACTGTGAAGCAGGTTGGGATCTCTGTGAAGCAGGTTGGAATCACTGTGAAGCAGGTTGGGATCTCTGTGAAGCAGGTTGGGATCACTGTGAAGCCGGTTGGTATCACTGTGAACAGGTCAGGATCACTGTGAAACAGGTCAGGATCACTGTGAAGCAGGTTGGGATCACTGTGAGGCAGGTTGGGATCACTGTGAGGCAGGTTGGGATCACTGTGAAGCAGGTTGGGATCACTGTGAAGCAGGTTGGAATCACTGTGAAGCAGGTTGGGATCACTGTGAACCAGGCTGGGATCATTGTGAGGCAGGTTGGGATCACTGTGAAGCAGGTTGGGATCTCTGTGAGGCAGGTTGGGATCACTGTGAAGCAGGTCAGGATCACTGTGAAGCAGGTTGGGATCACTGTGAAGCAGGTTGGGATCACTGTGAAGCAGGATGGGATCACTGTGAAGCAGGTCAGGATCACTGTGAAGCAGGTTGGGATCTCTGTGAGGCAGGTCAGGATCACTGTGAAGCAGGTTGGGATCTCTGTGAAGCAGGTTGGGATCACTGTCAATCAGATCAGGATCACTGTGAAGCAGGTTGGGATCTCTGTGAGGCAGGTTGGGATCACTGTGAGGCAGGTTGGGATCACTGTGAAGCAGGTTGGAATCTCTGTGAAGCAGATCAGGATCACTGTGAAGCAGGTTGGAATCACTGTGAAGCAGGTTGGGATCTCTGTGAGGCAGATCAGGATCACTGTGAAGCAGGTTGGAATCACTGTGAAGCAGGTTGGGATCTCTGTGAGGCAGGTTGGGATCACTGTGAGGCAGGTTGGGATCTCTGTGAAGCAGATCAGGATCACTGTGAAGCAGGTTGGGATCTCTGTGAGGTAGGTTGGGATCACTGTGAGGCAGGTTGGGATCACTGTGAAGCAGGTTGGGATCTCTGTGAAGCAGGTTGGGATCACTGTCAATCAGGTCAGGATCACTGTGAAGCAGGTCAGGATCACTGTGAGGCAGGTTGGGATCACTGTGAAGCAGGTTGGGATCACTGTGAAGCAGGTTGGGATCTCTGTGAAGCAGGTTGGGATCTCTGTGAAGCAGGTTGGGACACTGTGAGGCAGGTTGGGATCACTGTGAAGCAGGTTGGGATCACTGTGAACAGGTCAGGATCACTGTGAAGCAGGTTGGGATCTCTGTGAAGCAGGTTGGAATCACTGTGAAGCAGGTTGGGATCTCTGTGAAGCAGGTTGGGATCACTGTGAACAGGTCAGGATCACTGTGAAGCAGGTTGGGATCACTGTGAACAGGTCAGGATCACTGTGAAGCAGGTTGGGATCTCTGTGAAGCAGTTTGGGATCACTGTGAAGCCGGTTGGTATCACTGTGAAGCAGGCTGGGATCTCTGTGAAGCAGGTTGGGACACTGTGAGGCAGGTTGGGATCACTGTGAAGCAGGTTGGGATCACTGTGAACAGGTCAGGATCACTGTGAAGCAGGTTGGGATCTCTGTGAAGCAGGTTGGAATCACTGTGAAGCAGGTTGGGATCTCTGTGAAGCAGGTTGGGATCACTGTGAAGCCGGTTGGTATCACTGTGAACAGGTCAGGATCACTGTGAAACAGGTCAGGATCACTGTGAAGCAGGTTGGGATCACTGTGAAGCAGGTTGGGATCACTGTGAGGCAGGTTGGGATCACTGTGAAGCCAGTTGGTATCACTGTGAACAGGTCAGGATCACTGTGAAGCAGGTTGGGATCACTGTGAGGCAGGTTGGGATCACTGTGAAGCAGGTTGGGATCACTGTGAACAGGTCAGGATCACTGTGAAACAGATCGGGATCACTGTGAAGCAGGTTGGGATCACTGTGAGGCAGGTTGGGATCTCTGTGAAGCAGGTTGGGATCACTGTGAATCCGGTTGGTATCACTGTGAACAGGTCAGGATCACTGTGAAACAGGTCGGGATCACTGTGAAGCAGGTTGGGATCACTGTGAAGCAGGTCGGGATCACTGTGAAGCAGGACTGGATCACTGTGAACAGGTCAGGATCACTGTGAAGCAGGTTGGGATCACTGTGAACCAGGCTGGGATCATTGTGAGGCAGGTTGGGATCTCTGTGAAGCAGATCAGGATCTCTGTGAGGCAGGTTGGAATCACTGTGAAGCAGGTTGGGATCACTGTGAAGCCGGTTGGTATCACTGTGAACAGGTCAGGATCACTGTGAAACAGGTCAGGATCACTGTGAAGCAGGTTGGGATCACTGTGAGGCAGGTTGGGATCTCTGTGAAGCAGGTTGGGATCACTGTGAAGCCGGTTGGTATCACTGTGAACAGGTCAGTATCACTGTGAAACAGGTCAGGATCACTGTGAAGCAGGTTGGGATCACTGTGAGGCAGGTTGGGACACTGTGAAGCAGGTTGGGATCACTGTGAGGCAGGTTGGGATCACTGTGAAACAGGTCAGGATCACTGTGAAGCAGGTTGGGATCACTGTGAAGCAGGTCGGGATCACTGTGAAGCAGGTCGGGATCACTGTGAAGCAGGTCGGGATCACTGTGAAACAGGTCAGGATCACTGTGAAGCAGGTTGGGATCACTGTGAAGCAGGTCGGGATCACTGTGAAACAGGTCAGGATCACTGTGAAGCAGGTTGGGATCACTGTGAAGCAGGTCGGGATCACTGTGAAGCAGGTCGGGATCACTGTGAAACAGGTCGGGATCACTGTGAAACAGGTCAGGATCACTGTGAAGCAGGATGGGATCACTGTGAAGAAGGTTGGGATCACTGAAGTAGGTTGGGATCACTGTGAAACAGGTCAGGATCACTGTGAAGCAGGTCGGGATCACTGTGAGGCAGGTTGGGACCACTGTGAAGCAGGTCGGGATCACTTTGAGGCAGGTTGGGATCTCTGTGAAGCAGGTTGGGATCACTGTGAAGCAGGCCAGGATCACTGTGAAGCAGGATGGGATCTCTGTGAAGAAGGTTGGGATCACTGAAGCAGGTTGGGATCACTGTGAAGCAGGTCAGGATCACTGTGAAGCAGGATGGGATCACTGTGAAGAAGGTTGGGATCACTGAAGTAGGTTGGGATCACTGTGAACCAGGTCGGGATCACTGTGAAGCAGGACGGGATCACTGTGAACAGGTCAGGATCACTGTGAAACAGGTCAGGATCACTGTGAAGCAGGTAGGGATCACTGTGAAGCAGGTTGGGATCACTGTGAAGCAGGTTGGGATCACTGTGAAGCAGGTTGGGATCACTGTGAAACAAGTCAGGATCACTGTGAAGCAGGTCAGGATCACTGTGAAGCAGATCAGGATCACTGTGAAGCAGGTTGGGATCACTGTGAAGCAGGTCAGGATCACTGTGAAGCAGATCAGGATCACTGTGAAGCAGGTTGGGATCTCTGTGAAGCAGGTTGGGATCTCTGTGAAGCAGGTTGGGATCACTGTGAAGCAGGTTGGGATCACTGTGAAGCAGGTCAGGATCACTGTGAAGCAGATCAGGATCACTGTGAAGCAGGTTGGGATCACTGTGAAGCAGGTCAGGATCACTGTGAAGCAGGTTGGGATCTCTGTGAAACAGGTTGGGATCACTGTGAAGCAGGTTGGGATCATTGTGAAACAGGTTGGGATCTCTGTGAAGCAGGTTGGGATCTCTGTGAAGCAGTTTGGAATCAGTGTGAAGCAGTTTGGAATCACTGTGAAGCAGGTTGGGATCACTGTCAATCAGGTCAGGATCACTGTGAGGCAGGTTGGGATCTCTGTGAAACAGGTTGGGATCACTGTGAAGCAGGTTGGGATCACTGTGAAACAGGTTGGGATCACTGTGAAGCAGGTTGGGTCACTGTGAGGCAGGTTGGGATCACTGTGAAGCAGGTTGGGATCTCTGTGAAGCAGGTTGGGATCACTGTGAAGCATGTTGGGATCACTGTGAAGCAGGTTGGGATCACTGTGAAGCAGGTCAGGATCACTGTGAGGCAGGTTGGGATCACTGTGAGGCAGGTTGGGATCACTGTGAAGCAGGTTGGGATCTCTGTGAAGCAGGTTGGGATCACTGTGAAGCAGGTTGGAATCACTGTGAAGCAGGTTGGGATCACTGTGAAGCAGTTTGGAATCACTGTGAAGCAGGTTGGGATCACTGTCAATCAGGTCAGGATCACTGTGAGGCAGGTTGGGATCACTGTGAGGCAGGTTGGGATCACTGTGAAGCAGGTTGGGATCACTGTGAAGCAGGTTGGAATCACTGTGAAGCAGGTTGGGATCACTGTGAACCAGGCTGGGATCATTGTGAGGCAGGTTGGGATCACTGTGAAGCAGGTTGGGATCTCTGTGAGGCAGGTTGGGATCACTGTGAAGCAGGTCAGGATCACTGTGAAGCAGGTTGGGATCACTGTGAAGCAGGTTGGGATCACTGTGAAGCAGGATGGGATCACTGTGAAGCAGGTCAGGATCACTGTGAAGCAGGTTGGGATCTCTGTGAGGCAGGTCAGGATCACTGTGAAGCAGGTTGGGATCTCTGTGAAGCAGGTTGGGATCACTGTCAATCAGATCAGGATCACTGTGAAGCAGGTTGGGATCTCTGTGAGGCAGGTTGGGATCACTGTGAGGCAGGTTGGGATCACTGTGAAGCAGGTTGGAATCTCTGTGAAGCAGATCAGGATCACTGTGAAGCAGGTTGGAATCACTGTGAAGCAGGTTGGGATCTCTGTGAGGCAGAACAGGATCACTGTGAAGCAGGTTGGAATCACTGTGAAGCAGGTTGGGATCTCTGTGAGGCAGGTTGGGATCACTGTGAGGCAGATTGGGATCTCTGTGAAGCAGATCAGGATCACTGTGAAGCAGGTTGGGATCTCTGTGAAGCAGGTTGGGATCACTGTGAAGCAGGTTGGGATCTCTGTGAAGCAGGTTGGGATCTCTGTGAAGCAGGTTGGGACACTGTGAGGCAGGTTGGGATCACTGTGAAGCAGGTTGGGATCACTGTGAACAGGTCAGGATCACTGTGAAGCAGGTTGGGATCTCTGTGAAGCAGGTTGGAATCACTGTGAAGCAGGTTGGGATCTCTGTGAAGCAGGTTGGGATCACTGTGAACAGGTCAGGATCACTGTGAAGCAGGTTGGGATCACTGTGAACAGGTCAGGATCACTGTGAAGCAGGTTGGGATCTCTGTGAAGCAGTTTGGGATCACTGTGAAGCCGGTTGGTATCACTGTGAAGCAGGCTGGGATCTCTGTGAAGCAGGTTGGGACACTGTGAGGCAGGTTGGGATCACTGTGAAGCAGGTTGGGATCACTGTGAACAGGTCAGGATCACTGTGAAGCAGGTTAGGATCTCTGTGAAGCAGGTTGGAATCACTGTGAAGCAGGTTGGGATCTCTGTGAAGCAGGTTGGGATCACTGTGAAGCCGGTTGGTATCACTGTGAACAGGTCAGGATCACTGTGAAACAGGTCAGGATCACTGTGAAGCAGGTTGGGATCACTGTGAAGCAGGTTGGGATCACTGTGAGGCAGGTTGGGATCACTGTGAAGCCAGTTGGTATCACTGTGAACAGGTCAGGATCACTGTGAAGCAGGTTGGGATCACTGTGAGGCAGGTTGGGATCAATGTGAAGCAGGTTGGGATCACTGTGAACAGGTCAGGATCACTGTGAAACAGGTCGGGATCACTGTGAAGCAGGTTGGGATCACTGTGAGGCAGGTTGGGATCTCTGTGAAGCAGGTTGGGATCACTGTGAAGCCGGTTGGTATCACTGTGAACTGGTCAGGATCACTGTGAAGCAGGTTGGGATCACTGTGAGGCAGGTTGGGACACTGTGAAGCAGGTTGGGATCACTGTGAGGCAGGTTGGGATCACTGTGAAACAGGTCAGGATCACTGTGAAGCAGGTTGGGATCACTGTGAAGCAGGTCGGGATCACTGTGAAGCAGGTCGGGATCACTGTGAAGCAGGTCGGGATCACTGTGAAACAGGTCAGGATCACTGTGAAGCAGGTTGGGATCACTGTGAAGCAGGTCGGGATCACTGTGAAACAGGTCAGGATCACTGTGAAGCAGGTTGGGATCACTGTGAAGCAGGTCGGGATCACTGTGAAGCAGGTCGGGATCACTGTGAAACAGGTCGGGATCACTGTGAAACAGGTCAGGATCACTGTGAAGCAGGATGGGATCACTGTGAAGAAGGTTGGGATCACTGAAGTAGGTTGGGATCACTGTGAAACAGGTCAGGATCACTGTGAAGCAGGTCGGGATCACTGTGAGGCAGGTTGGGACCACTGTGAAGCAGGTCGGGATCACTTTGAGGCAGGTTGGGGTCTCTGTGAAGCAGGTTGGGATCACTGTGAAGCAGGCCAGGATCACTGTGAAGCAGGATGGGATCTCTGTGAAGAAGGTTGGGATCACTGAAGCAGGTTGGGATCACTGTGAAGCAGGTCAGGATCACTGTGAAGCAGGATGGGATCACTGTGAAGAAGGTTGGGATCACTGAAGTAGGTTGGGATCACTGTGAAGCAGGTCGGGATCACTGTGAAGCAGGACGGGATCACTGTGAACAGGTCAGGATCACTGTGAAACAGGTCAGGATCACTGTGAAGCAGGTAGGGATCACTGTGAAGCAGGTTGGGATCACTGTGAAGCAGGTTGGGATCACTGTGAAGCAGGTTGGGATCACTGTGAAACAAGTCAGGATCACTGTGAAGCAGGTCAGGATCACTGTGAAGCAGATCAGGATCACTGTGAAGCAGGTTGGGATCACTGTGAAGCAGGTCAGGATCACTGTGAAGCAGATCAGGGTCACTGTGAAGCAGGTTGGGATCTCTGTGAAGCAGGTTGGGATCTCTGTGAAGCAGGTTGGGATCACTGTGAAGCAGGTTGGGATCACTGTGAAGCAGGTCAGGATCACTGTGAAGCAGATCAGGATCACTGTGAAGCAGGTTGGGATCACTGTGAAGCAGGTCAGGATCACTGTGAAGCAGGTTGGGATCTCTGTGAAACAGGTTGGGATCACTGTGAAGCAGGTTGGGATCATTGTGAAACAGGTTGGGATCTCTGTGAAGCAGGTTGGGATCTCTGTGAAGCAGTTTGGAATCAGTGTGAAGCAGTTTGGAATCACTGTGAAGCAGGTTGGGATCACTGCCAATCAGGTCAGGATCACTGTGAGGCAGGTTGGGATCTCTGTGAAACAGGTTGGGATCACTGTGAAGCAGGTTGGGATCACTGTGAAACAGGTTGGGATCACTGTGAAGCAGGTTGGGTCACTGTGAGGCAGGTTGGGATCACTGTGAAGCAGGTTGGGATCTCTGTGAAGCAGGTTGGGATCACTGTGAAGCAGGTTGGGATCACTGTGAAGCAGGTTGGGATCACTGTGAAGCAGGTCAGGATCACTGTGAGGCAGGTTGGGATCACTGTGAGGCAGGTTGGGATCACTGTGAAGCAGGTTGGGATCTCTGTGAAGCAGGTTGGGATCACTGTGAAGCAGGTTGGAATCACTGTGAAGCAGGTTGGGATCACTGTGAAGCAGTTTGGAATCACTGTGAAGCAGGTTGGGATCACTGTCAATCAGGTCAGGATCACTGTGAGGCAGGTTGGGATCACTGTGAGGCAGGTTGGGATCACTGTGAAGCAGGTTGGGATCACTGTGAAGCAGGTTGGAATCACTGTGAAGCAGGTTGGGATCACTGTGAACCAGGCTGGGATCATTGTGAGGCAGGTTGGGATCACTGTGAAGCAGGTTGGGATCTCTGTGAGGCAGGTTGGGATCACTGTGAAGCAGGTCAGGATCACTGTGAAGCAGGTTGGGATCACTGTGAAGCAGGTTGGGATCACTGTGAAGCAGGATGGGATCACTGTGAAGCAGGTCAGGATCACTGTGAAGCAGGTTGGGATCTCTGTGAGGCAGGTCAGGATCACTGTGAAGCAGGTTGGGATCTCTGTGAAGCAGGTTGGGATCACTGTCAATCAGATCAGGATCACTGTGAAGCAGGTTGGGATCTCTGTGAGGCAGGTTGGGATCACTGTGAGGCAGGTTGGGATCACTGTGAAGCAGGTTGGAATCTCTGTGAAGCAGATCAGGATCACTGTGAAGCAGGTTGGAATCACTGTGAAGCAGGTTGGGATCACTGTGAAGAAGGTTGGGATCACTGAAGTAGGTTGGGATCACTGTGAAGCAGGTCGGGATCACTGTGAAGCAGGACGGGATCACTGTGAACAGGTCAGGATCACTGAAACAGGTCAGGATCACTGTGAAGCAGGTAGGGATCACTGTGAAGCAGGTTGGGATCACTGTGAAGCAGGTTGGGATCACTGTGAAGCAGGTTGGGATCACTGTGAAACAAGTCAGGATCACTGTGAAGCAGGTCAGGATCACTGTGAAGCAGATCAGGATCACTGTGAAGCAGGTTGGGATCACTGTGAAGCAGGTCAGGATCACTGTGAAGCAGATCAGGGTCACTGTGAAGCAGGTTGGGATCTCTGTGAAGCAGGTTGGGATCTCTGTGAAGCAGGTTGGGATCACTGTGAAGCAGGTTGGGATCACTGTGAAGCAGGTCAGGATCACTGTGAAGCAGATCAGGATCACTGTGAAGCAGGTTGGGATCACTGTGAAGCAGGTCAGGATCACTGTGAAGCAGGTTGGGATCTCTGTGAAACAGGTTGGGATCACTGTGAAGCAGGTTGGGATCATTGTGAAACAGGTTGGGATCTCTGTGAAGCAGGTTGGGATCTCTGTGAAGCAGTTTGGAATCAGTGTGAAGCAGTTTGGAATCACTGTGAAGCAGGTTGGGATCACTGCCAATCAGGTCAGGATCACTGTGAGGCAGGTTGGGATCTCTGTGAAACAGGTTGGGATCACTGTGAAGCAGGTTGGGATCACTGTGAAACAGGTTGGGATCACTGTGAAGCAGGTTGGGTCACTGTGAGGCAGGTTGGGATCACTGTGAAGCAGGTTGGGATCTCTGTGAAGCAGGTTGGGATCACTGTGAAGCAGGTTGGGATCACTGTGAAGCAGGTTGGGATCACTGTGAAGCAGGTCAGGATCACTGTGAGGCAGGTTGGGATCACTGTGAGGCAGGTTGGGATCACTGTGAAGCAGGTTGGGATCTCTGTGAAGCAGGTTGGGATCACTGTGAAGCAGGTTGGAATCACTGTGAAGCAGGTTGGGATCACTGTGAAGCAGTTTGGAATCACTGTGAAGCAGGTTGGGATCACTGTCAATCAGGTCAGGATCACTGTGAGGCAGGTTGGGATCACTGTGAGGCAGGTTGGGATCACTGTGAAGCAGGTTGGGATCACTGTGAAGCAGGTTGGAATCACTGTGAAGCAGGTTGGGATCACTGTGAACCAGGCTGGGATCATTGTGAGGCAGGTTGGGATCACTGTGAAGCAGGTTGGGATCTCTGTGAGGCAGGTTGGGATCACTGTGAAGCAGGTCAGGATCACTGTGAAGCAGGTTGGGATCACTGTGAAGCAGGTTGGGATCACTGTGAAGCAGGATGGGATCACTGTGAAGCAGGTCAGGATCACTGTGAAGCAGGTTGGGATCTCTGTGAGGCAGGTCAGGATCACTGTGAAGCAGGTTGGGATCTCTGTGAAGCAGGTTGGGATCACTGTCAATCAGATCAGGATCACTGTGAAGCAGGTTGGGATCTCTGTGAGGCAGGTTGGGATCACTGTGAGGCAGGTTGGGATCACTGTGAAGCAGGTTGGAATCTCTGTGAAGCAGATCAGGATCACTGTGAAGCAGGTTGGAATCACTGTGAAGCAGGTTGGGATCTCTGTGAGGCAGAACAGGATCACTGTGAAGCAGGTTGGAATCACTGTGAAGCAGGTTGGGATCTCTGTGAGGCAGGTTGGGATCACTGTGAGGCAGGTTGGGATCTCTGTGAAGCAGATCAGGATCACTGTGAAGCAGGTTGGGATCTCTGTGAGGTAGGTTGGGATCACTGTGAGGCCGGTTGGGATCACTGTGAAGCAGGTTGGGATCTCTGTGAAGCAGGTTGGGATCACTGTCAATCAGGTCAGGATCACTGTGAAGCAGGTCAGGATCACTGTGAGGCAGGTTGGGATCACTGTGAAGCAGGTTGGGATCACTGTGAAGCAGGTTGGGATCTCTGTGAAGCAGGTTGGGATCTCTGTGAAGCAGGTTGGGACACTGTGAGGCAGGTTGGGATCACTGTGAAGCAGGTTGGGATCACTGTGAACAGGTCAGGATCACTGTGAAGCAGGTTGGGATCTCTGTGAAGCAGGTTGGAATCACTGTGAAGCAGGTTGGGATCTCTGTGAAGCAGGTTGGGATCACTGTGAACAGGTCAGGATCACTGTGAAGCAGGTTGGGATCACTGTGAACAGGTCAGGATCACTGTGAAGCAGGTTGGGATCTCTGTGAAGCAGTTTGGGATCACTGTGAAGCCGGTTGGTATCACTGTGAAGCAGACTGGGATCTCTGTGAAGCAGGTTGGGACACTGTGATGCAGGTTGGGATCACTGTGAAGCAGGTTGGGATCACTGTGAACAGGTCAGGATCACTGTGAAGCAGGTTGGGATCTCTGTGAAGCAGGTTGGAATCACTGTGAAGCAGGTTGGGATCTCTGTGAAGCAGGTTGGGATCACTGTGAAGCCGGTTGGTATCACTGTGAACAGGTCAGGATCACTGTGAAACAGGTCAGGATCACTGTGAAGCAGGTTGGGATCACTGTGAAGCAGGTTGGGATCACTGTGAGGCAGGTTGGGATCACTGTGAAGCCAGTTGGTATCACTGTGAACAGGTCAGGATCACTGTGAAGCAGGTTGGGATCACTGTGAGGCAGGTTGGGATCAATGTGAAGCAGGTTGGGATCACTGTGAACAGGTCAGGATCACTGTGAAACAGGTCGGGATCACTGTGAAGCAGGTTGGGATCACTGTGAGGCAGGTTGGGATCTCTGTGAAGCAGGTTGGGATCACTGTGAAGCCGGTTGGTATCACTGTGAACTGGTCAGGATCACTGTGAAACAGGTCGGGATCACTGTGAAGCAGGTTGGGATCACTGTGAAGCAGATCGGGATCACTGTGAAGCAGGACTGGATCACTATGAACAGGTCAGGATCACTGTGAAGCAGGTTGGGATCACTGTGAACCAGGCTGGGATCATTGTGAGGCAGGTTGGGATCTCTGTGAAGCAGATCAGGATCTCTGTGAGGCAGGTTGGAATCACTGTGAAGCAGGTTGGGATCACTGTGAAGCCGGTTGGTATCACTGTGAACAGGTCAGGATCACTGTGAAACAGGTCAGGATCACTGTGAAGCAGGTTGGGATCACTGTGAGGCAGGTTGGGATCTCTGTGAAGCAGGTTGGGATCACTGTGAAGCCGGTTGGTATCACTGTGAACAGGTCAGGATCACTGTGAAACAGGTCAGGATCACTGTGAAGCAGGTTGGGATCACTGTGAGGCAGGTTGGGATCACTGTGAAGCAGGTTGGGATCACTGTGAGGCAGGTCGGGATCACTGTGAAACAGGTCAGGATCACTGTGAAGCAGGTTGGGATCACTGTGAGGCAGGTTGGGATCACTGTGAAGCAGGTTGGGATCACTGTGAGGCAGGTTGGGATCACTGTGAAGCAGGTTGGGATCACTGTGAAGCAGTTTGGGATCACTGTGAAGCAGGTTGGGATCACTGTGAAGCAGGTTGGAATCACTGTGAACAGGTCAGGATCACTGTGAAGCAGGTTGGGATCACTGTGAAGCAGGTTGGGATCACTGTGAGGCAGGTTGGGATCACTGTGAAGCAGGTTGGGATCACTGTGAACAGGTCAGGATCACTGTGAAGCAGGTTGGGATCACTGTGAAGCAGGTTGGGATCACTGTGAAGCAGGTTGGGATCACTGTGAAGCAGGTTGGGATCACTGTGAAGCAGGTCGGGATCACTGTGAAGCAGGTTGGGATCACTGTGAGGCAGGTTGGGATCACTGTGAAACAGGTTGGGATCACTGTGAAGCAGGTTGGGATCACTGTGAAACAGGTTGGGATCACTGTGAAGCAGGTTGGGATCACTGTGAAACAGGTTGGGATCACTGTGAGGCAGGTTGGGATCACTGTGAAGCAGGTTGGGATCACTGTGAAGCAGGTTGGGATCACTGTGAAGCAGGGCGGGATCACTGTGAAGCAGGTCAGGATCACTGTGAAACAGGTTGGGATCACTGTGATGCAGGTCAGGATCACTGTGACGCAGGTTGGGATCACTGTGAAGCAGGTTGGGATCACTGTGAAGCAGGTCAGGATCCCTGGAATGTAGAGCTTGTCGTTTAGGAATGGTTGTGGACTCTGGGTCTGTACTCGTTGGAGTTTAGAAGGATGAAGGGAGATCTTATTGAAACTTACAGGATACTGTGAGGCCTGGATAGAGTGGACGTGGAGAGGATGTTTCCACTTGGAGAAAAAACTAGAACCAGGGGACATGTACTCAGACTAAAGGGACGATCCTTTAAAACAGACATGAGGAGGAATTTCTTCAGCCAGAGGGTGGTGAATCTGTGGAACTCTTTGCCACGGAAGGCTGTGGAGGCCAAATCACTGACTGTCTTTAAGACAGAGATAGATATGTTTTTGATCAATAAGGGGATCAGGGGTTATGAAATGAAATGAATTGAAAATCGCTTTTTGTCACAAGTAGGCTTCAATGAAGTTACTGTGAAAAGCCCCTAGTTGCCATATTCCGGTGCCTGTTTGGGGAGGCTGGTACGCGAATTGAACCGTGCTGCTGGCCTGCCTTGGTCTGCTTTAAAAGCCGGGGAGAAGGCAGGAGAATGGGGATGAGAAAAATATCAGCCATTATTGAATGGCGGAGCAGACTCGATGGGTCGAGTGGCCTAATTCTGCTCTTATGTCTTATGGTAAGCAGGACAGATATAAACATAAAAGTACAAAGAGTTATTGATAGGTTAAGTGAATGAGCAAAACAGCTCCATGAAATCCATGAAATGGATTTCAGTGCAGGAAAATCATCTACTTTGGACCTAAAAAGGTCAGAACAAGGCACTTTCTAAATGGTGAATAGCTCGAAAGAGTGGAGGTTCAAAGAGACAGCCTTGGGGGGTCTGGGGTGGGGTGGGGAAGGAGAGGAGGGCTGGGGGCGGTCCAGGTACACAGGTCATTAAAATGTCACGAACAGGTAGAGGAAATAGTCAAACATGATATTGGAATGTTGGCTTTTATACCTGGAGGACTAGCATACAAGAGGGTGGAAACCCTGCTAACAGCATTGCAAAGTCCTGGTTTGACTCCACCTCACAGCAGTGTGAGCAGTTCTGGACATTACACCATAGGATAGATGTATTGGCTTTGGGGGGAGTGTAGTGCAGGTTTATCACAATAGCCGGGACTCCAAGGTTAAATTATGAGGAGAAATTACACAAACTAGGGTTGCAGTTCCTGGAATTTTAAAGTTAAGGGGTGATGTTCAACATAATAATAATAATAATAATCTTTATGGTCACAAGTAGGCTTACATTAACACTGCAATGAAGTTACTGTGAAAAGTCCCTAGTCGCCACATTCCGGTGCCTGTTCGGGTACACTGAAGGAGAATTCAGAATGTCCAATTCAACTAACAGCACATCTTTCGGGACTTGTGGGAGGAAACTGGAGCACCCGGAGGAAGCCCACACAGACACAGGGAGAACATGCAGACTCCATACAGATAGTAACCCAAGCCGGGAATCGATCCTGGGACCCTGGAGCTGTGAAGCAACAATACTAACCACTGTGCTATCGTGCTGCCCGCATATTGAGGGGAACAGATAGATAGCGAGAAACAAACTATTTCTATCTATTGGAGAGTCTTGGACCAGGGGCGATGTTCTAAAAATTAGAGCCAATTTTTGAAAGAAAGAATTTGGAAAGACTTCTACACACAAAAGAATGGAAAGCATTTAATTGAATTTAATCTTTATTAGTGCCACAAGTAGGCTTACATTAACACTGCAATGAAGTTATTGTGAAAATCCCCTACTTGCCACACTACGGCGCCTGTTCGGGTACACTGAGGGAGAATTCAGAATGTCCACTTCACCTAATAAGTATGTCTTTCGGGACTTTGGGAGGAAACTGGAGCACCCGGAGAAAACCCTCACAGACACGGGGAGAACGTGCAGACTCCGCACTGACAGTGACCCAAGCCGGGAATGAAACCCGTGTTCCTGGCGCTGTGAAGCAACAGTGCGAACCACTGTGCTACCGTGCCGCCTTATCTTATGCAAATAGTTTGATAATTCAGTTGCAATTTTAAAATCTGAGATTGTTGATAGGTTTATGTTATCCAAAGGCATATGGGGCAACAGCGGCTATGTAAAGTTAGGTAGCAAATCAACCATCATCTCATGAGTGGCAGCAAGATTCTAGAAGCTCCATCACTCTCCTAGGTTCCAAAAATTCCTTTTTAAATAAAAGGTGCAGTAAAAAATAATTTTTAATGACCCTGACCCGTATCTTAATGATAAATTGAACAGATATGACAGTGCTGCGATTTAAAGTATTTACCGAACAGCACTTCTGCAAATGTGCATAATAAGCCAGAATTAAAAAAGAAATGCAGCCTTCATCCCAACTAATTTACCTCATTGTTTTGATTTTCATTGAAGGCTAGTTTTATCTCCCTCCTTGTGTGGTGCCAGCCCTGTATTTGTCTGCTTCATGTAAATGAGGATTTTGTTTTGTTTTGTTTTCTTTTGTATGCTTGAACTGAGTCAGTATTCACTGTGAGAGATGCAGTCTATTCCATTCAACCACAACCGACTGTGAAGTTGCTCCTTAGATTGTTTAATTTCCGGAGCTTTATCTTATTATCATACCCCCTGCTTCTCCACTCTATACTTACATTCACCCTACTGATTCTCGTCATGATTTTAAAACGTCATGGTCAAGTTCATCCTTAGTTTCTTTAGTTGAGTGAGCATCTCTTCATAGCTCAATGATTTAAGACCTAGAACCAGCCTTATCCCCCCATCTTTTTTTCCCATTACACTGTCTGTCTCTTTATTTCTGTGAACAAAACTGGGCACAATGCTTCACATGTGGTCGCGAGTGCTTTGAGTGTCAGGAGATTTATATGGGTATATCTTCCGGCTCCCGAGTCGGGGCCTATAGAATTGCCTGAGCGCAGCAAAAACAGGGAAATCAAGCAGGGAGGACTGCACGCCTGTAAGAGAGCCCATTCAATTTTCTATCCATCGATTTAAATATCCCTCCATTAGGGGTATGTTCTGCTCTTCATCCGATTTTCATGTTCCCAGGCACAGGAACAGGAAATTTATACGTGAACGATCGCCTTGATTGTGTTACACACAATGATGTTGCATAAACATTTGATTTTATGTATCATATCTGGTTATTCTCCATATTCCTGCTCTGTGAAATATATTTGTTATTTGCAACAGAGTGTGCATGCTCATTTATATATCATCATAACATGCTACATGCCCTTCGGAAGTTCCAATCCTGTGGGAAAACAAGCAAAATATAGCGGATGCAGGAAATTGAAAATAAAAACAGAAAATACTGGAGATATGCAGCAGCTCAGGCAGCGTCTGTGGAGAGAGAAACAGATTTAAAGTTTCAGCTCAATCCTTTCATTAGAACGTTCAGATGAAAGGTCAATGACCCAAAACCACAATTTTGGAGAACTCTTTGAGTATTTGTTGGTTTCAAAGTATCCTGGTTTTCTTCTTGCAAGGAGCCTCATTTACAAACACAGTAATTCCACTTACAATGCCCCAGCAGAGTTACTGACAGATACAATGAGTAGTAGTTTTCAAACAACTTCTGCAAATGTGAGGCCAGTATCGAAATCTGTTATCTCCATGTTCATGGGGTTTTGTCAATTTTATCTATTTCAGCCTTCTTCCTGTGTGTGTGTAGCATAAAAATAACCCATTGACACTAGAGGGCCTGGAGACATATGTAACCCATTTATCCACTGAGAGGATATGCCATTTAGTGCTGTTGACAGAGGGCAGAAATAAATTATTGACTGCATCAGTTAATAAATGTCCAGTGTGATAAAGATAAATGGATCGGCTTCTGAACATAGGTTCAGGAAATCCATGCTAGGCAAAAAACTAGTTTAATGCAAATCATGCTATAGATATTTATAACAGAAATATGGATAGTTAGCAAGAAGGGGGACTTTTCTCTCACCACATGGCTTTTTCCATGAAAGGGCAGGATGCTTCATGCACTGTGTCACTATGTCCAAAGTACTAAATGAAAATGTTTTTATTTTGAATGCATTTGCCTGCTCCTGCAGTTAGTGCATCAGAAGTATTTCAAACAAGAAACTATTTTTTGCCAATTTGTGAAAGGGCTGTGGCAAAATTGGCATAGCTGTGTTTACTGTCCAGGCCTAGTTGTCCTGGGAAGGAGGAGTGGACTGCCTTCCTGAACAGCTGCAGCCCCACTATGGTCTTTGGTAGTGAATTCTAGGATACTGATCAAGTGATAGTGAAGGAATGATAATATATCTCCAAATAAGGATGGTATGCGACTGCAAAAGGAAAGTGGAGGTGACAATGTTCCAATGGCCTTGCTGTATATCCTTGATGGTAGAGGTATTGTAATCTTTGTCCTGCCCAGCAAGGACATTCTTACCAAAGTTCAGACATATCTGACGTTATTTCTCATTAAGGATCAGGTTGGAAAATTGCTCACACTAACACCTTCGGTGGATACAGCCTTCTGATGAGATCTGTTCTCTGTACCACTCCATGTCCCTTCTCCTCCCTCTTCTGGCAGCTTGTCCTGCTCACCATGGATTCTGTTGCTTCTCCAAGTCATGATGTATTCAAATGGGACTGTCTATGAGTGTATCCTTGTTTGGTAGCAACAGGGTTGTGCAGGGACCTTGAAATCAGCAAAAAAAACCTTCAAGACATGCCACTCCAGTCCTTGTAGATTTTTGCAACTTTATATAACTATAAATCAACAAATATGTGTAGAATTGACGTCACAGCCAGAAGATAATAACCAGCAACTAATCTGCAAGGTAGTTGATGATTCCATTCATTAGTGTTGGTGGTGGATGCTTCCTATTTCTTAAGTTTGTATTCAGCAATACAAGATTAACAGGAGGCATTAGCTGGAATCTGGAACACCAATGGCATTGGCAATGGTATCAAACCATTGTTCTATACTTATTTACTACATGATCTGCTCATTTTTGCATATTTCCAGCAGCCATTCACTGCACGTGTGTTAATGCCCTCATCAGTATTGTATCTAGAGTGATTTGCCCCAAAAGTGTGCACACATACTCTGGATGTCATTTTGGAGTTCTTATTTTAGATTTCCTCTTTACTTCTCTGCACGATTAAATGCAAAGTTCCAAACGTTGCTGTCCAAGTTGCACTAAACAACATTTTTCATTCAAAACGTTGCATGTCATGATGTTGCTGAGCAGCAGATACAAACTAAATTGGCTGCAGATATTTAGGGCTAATAATTAAAAGCATGAGTAATCAATTTTTCAATGTGATGTATTATTTGGGGGGGTGGGGGAGTTGGCCAGGACAACTGGCAAGCCAGCTAGTGTGTAGACCAGATTAACACCATCAACATGCAGGTTAATCCCTGTTCTGGGCACAGTGGAGCACTGGTTAGCACTGCTGCCTCATGGCGCTGAGGACCTGGTTCACTTCAGGCCCCAGGTCACTGTCCGTGTGGAGTTTGCACATTCTCCCTGTGTTACGTGGTTCTCACCCCCACGACCCAAAAGATGTGCAGGGTAGATGGATTGGCCACACTAAATTGCCCCTTAATTGGGAAAAAAAATAATTGGGTAATAATTGTTATTAAAAAAAACACATTTTTTCCTGTTCTGGCTGAGGTATTTTCAGGGCCTACCTCCTCACCCTACAAGTAGTAGAGTTCACAGCACTTAGCCATGATGCAGTGAATAATCACCAAGGACTTGCCTTTGGGCTGGGAACTCAAAAAATAAGAAATGTTAATTTTCAAAAACATGTTTGTATTGGTTTTCACAACTTTTATGTTACAGATTTCAGTTTGTATGATTAGTTTACAGATTTCAGAGCCACACATAGTGTTTGAGAAGGCAACAAAGGAAAGACTGAAAGAAGTGTTAATTACTGCCAATCAACCTTTCTGGTGCTGAAAATAATAATTATAAGTGTGGAATAAAAACAGAAAATGCTGGAAACACTCAGCAGGTTTGGCAGCTATGTTTCTGGTCTGGTCAATAATCTATTTTCATTTCAGATTCCCAGAATCTGCAGTATGTTGCTTTTGTGTTATAAGTGTGGATTCTCATTCATTCAACTTGTGAATTGTCTAAAGATGTTCAAAAAATATAACATTTTACATGTTAATGTGTGTCTTGTTTTTGCTTTCTGTCTCTTTTCCTATCTCTTCATCAAATCTTTTTTTCTTCTCATTATTGTTTCTTTACTTCCCTGACTTGACATTGAGTTAAACCTATTTAATTCATCATCATTTCTCTTCCTGCTGTTGTAGCCACCTCCAATGGCTGATTCCCTATTAATTTGGCCAAAACCCGATTTAAAATGGCTAACCGAAAAGGCTGATGGGAAAAGCAGCCAACAGGACACAAACGGACAGCTGCAGACAGAATAGCGTATTTGGCTCTGGGGAAGTCGGCCCAGATCGATACTCAAGACTATTAGCAGCACATCAACCCAGACATCTGCAGTTTAATCGGCTATCCCCGGGAACAATTGCAACATATTAGCAATTGAATGCCGGGCCAGACCTGTCGGCGCCTGCAGTGGCCGAAACAAAGACAGGTGAACGACCACCCCCCGATCGAGGAATCGCCCCGTTATTGGACATGTCGAACCCAGTGATTGGGAACAAGTCCAATCACTTGGGACTCAGGGTCAAGGGCCGCACCGAGAAGCGGGAAGCCACTGGGCCCTATAAAGTGAGGAGCCAAGTTCAGATCTCGCTCTCTCCCTTCTTCACCTGCTGGCAACCTTTGCAAGAACATAGACCAGAAACAGTAAGTCTGACTCCAGCGATCGCTACCCGATAAAGACTCCTAGCCAGCAACCCGTATCAGCCTATTTGAATCCCGCGGGCCAGATCCGATTCGATAAGCCATTTTTTTCACTGACCTGGTGGGCCCTTCCTAAAGTTAAGTATTGGCCAGTAGTGGGAGGTTTCTATATAGATAGTAGGATTATTGTGTAAGCATTAATTGTTGGATATAATAAATGACCGTTGATTTCAATCTTACTAAGCGGTGTGCTGACTTATTAATCATAACTTGAGCTTGAACCACGTGGCGGTATCAAAAAGATACCTGGTGACTCGTGAGCAAAGGTGACATAATCAGAGCTAATAAAACTAAGGCTAAAAGGAGCAACACTGTTTATTTCTCAACCCTTAAATCTGATTGGATAGGGGTTGCTGCTTCCCTGTTTAGGTAAGTCCCCGATGTCCTATTTTCCTTGTTGCACTGTTATTAACTTGCAGTCGCAGCAACCTAATGGGCAAAAATTCTGAAAAAGGAATGCTGAAGGGTGCCAGGCGATAGCAAAAAACAGTTACATTGCTGACTACAGCAAAATCTGGACCAATACTTCCTGATCGCTTCCAAATTTCTAGACCAGTTCATTTCAATACAACTGTTGTCTTGTGGTTGAGGAAGGAGATATCACGTAAAATCATACATGCAAGCACTGACTCATGCTCATTAAATTTTCCGGAATTAAAGTCTTCATCTATAATTCTATTATAATATTTAACACCTTGCTCCGACGGTGCATTTCGCTTATGAATAAGACTTGAAGTTCTGGTGAGGGCTATTTTAAATTACAACCAATAAAAAAAATGATATCCAATTGATTCTGTGTTACATTTCCAACCCTGGCTGGTCCGACACCCCGAATATGGCCTTCCGGGGCCCCGGGTTCAGTTTCATGTGCACCACTTTAGAAATGACCCTAAAAACCTCCTTCCAGTAATTCTCTAGCCTTGGACAGGACCAAAACATATGAACGAGATTAGCACCCCCCCCTCCCCCCGCAACGTTCACACTCATCTTCTACTCCTTCAAAAAATCGGCTCATCCTCGCCCTCGTGAGGTGTGCTCTGTATACCACCTTAAGCTGTATCAGCCCCAACCTCGCGCATGAGGTGGAGGCATTCACTCTCCGGAGCACTTCACACCAGAACCCCTCCTCCATATCCTCTCCCAACTCTTCCTCCCACTTTGCTTTGATCCCTTCCAGCAGTGCCTTCTCCTCCTCCAAAATAGCTCCGTAGACCGCTGACACTACCCCCTTCTTCAGTCCCCCTGTCGTCAGCACCTGCTCCAGCAATGTGGAGGCCGGCTCCTCCGGGAAGTTCTGTATCTCCTTTCTGGCAAAATCTCGAACCTGCATGTATCTAAACATTTCCCCCTGCTCCAGCCCATACTTCGCTTCCAGCTCCTTCAATCCTGCAAACCGACCCCTAAGAAACAAATCTTTCAGTGTCTTAATCCCCTTCTCCTCCCATTTCCGAAAATTTCCATCCCACCTCCCTGGCTCAAATCTGTGGTTCCCCCGAATCGGCATTTCCCCTGACCCTGCCCTCAACCCGATGTATTGCCGAAACTGCCTCCAAATTCTCAATGAAGCTATTATTACAGGATTCCCTGAGTACTTCCCCGGGGCTATCGGAAGCGGCGCTGTTGCTACTGCTTTCAATCCCGACCCCCTGCACAAACTCTCCTCCATTCTGACCCACTGGGAATCAACCCCTCTTACCCAGATCCGCACCTTCTCCACATTCGCCGTCCAGTAGTAATACATCAGGTTCGGAAGACCCAAACCCCCTGCCTGCCTTCCCCTCTGTAGTAGCACCTTTCTAACTCTGGCCACCTTCCCTCCCCATATGAACAACGTAAACCTTCCCTCAATCACTCTGAAAAAAGCCTTTGGCAGGAAAATCGGCAGGCATTGAAAAATAAACAGAAATCGTGGCAACACATTCATTTTAACCGCCTTTACCCAACCTGCCAGTGACAGAGGGAGACCATTCCACCTTGCCAGATCAGCTTTCACTCTCCCCACCAAACTAGAAATGTTGTACCTGCGGAGCCCCCACCCCCCTCCCCCCACTCCCGGGCAACCTGCACTCCCAGGTACCTAAAGTGAGTCTCTGCCCTACGGAATGGCAGCCCCCCCACCCCTGCCCCCACACCCGGCCGAGATACCACAAAATACTCACTCTTGTCTAGATTCAGCTTGTACCCCGAGAAAGACCCAAACACTCGAAGCAGCTCCAATATTCCCCCTATCGATACACTCAGTTCCGACATGTATAACAGCAAGTCATCGGCATATAAAGGACACCCTATGCTCTATCACCCCCTGCACTATTCCTTTCCATATCCCTAAACTTCTTAATGCGATGGCCAACGGCTCAATCGCGAGTGCAAACAGCAGGGGGGGGACATAGATCATCCCTGCCTATTCCCACGGTGGAGAGAAAAGAATCTTGAGTTGATGTTGTTTGTGCGGACACTCGCCCTCGGCTCCTTATGTAGCAGCTTTACCCAGTTCACAAATCTTGGTCCAATCCCAAACCGCTCCAGAACTGCTATCAAGTACCCCCATTCTACCCGGTCAAAAGCTTCTCGGCGTCCAATGCCACAACCACCTCTGTTTCCTTCCCCTCTGCCGGTGCCATAACGACGTTCAATACCCTTCTAATGTTTGAAAGAGCTGCCTCCCTCTCACAAACCCCGTCTGTTCTTCATCTATTACCTTTGGCAGGCACTCCTCCAACCTACCCGCCAGTACCTTCGCCAATACTTTTGCGTCCACATTCAGAAGTGATATGGGCCTATACGACCTACACTCCGTCGGATGCTTATCTTTTTTTAGCAACAGGGAAATCAGTGCCTGCTCCAAAGTTTGTGGCAACATCCCCTTCCCTAGCGCCTCGTCAAACATCCCCACCATCAGGGTTCCCAGCTTATCCTTGAATTTTTTATAATATTCCACCAGAAACCCATCCGGCCCTGCCACCTTCTCCGACTGCATCCTCCCAATCGCATCCTTTATCTCCTGCTCCACTATCGCTCCTTCTAATGTAGCCCTGTCCCCCTCCCCTAACCTTGAGTACTCCAACCCATCTAGAAATTCCTGCATCTCACGATCTACCCCGGGTGGCTCTGATCTGTATAACCTCCCATAAAATTCCTCAAAAACCTTGTTAATCAGATCCGGCGCCACCATCAACTTCCCTGCCCTATCCCTCACCTGCACAATTTCCCTTGCCATTGCTTCCCTCCGGAGCTGACCTGCCAACAGACATGTTCGTAAACTGCACCCCTTGCTTGTCTCAGTTGGCGCACTGCCTTCCTGGTAGATAGTCGGTCAAAGCTCACCTGTAGTTCCTTCCTCTTTTCCAGCTTTGCTGGGTCCCCATCCTCTGCATAACTCCTATCTACCTCCAACATCTCATCTATTAACCTCTGCCTCTCCAACCTCTCCTCTCTGTCCACCCTCGCCTTAAACGAGATCACCTCCCCCCTCACCACCACCTTGAGAGCCTCCCAGATGACCGCCTTCGACACCTCATCCGTACAGTTGAAACCTACATAACCTTTTCAATTTTGTCACAGAATACTTGGTCCCCCAAAAGTCCCACATCTAATTTTCACCCCGGCCTCTGCGCTACCCCCTTCTCCAGCACCATATCCACCCAATGCGGAGCATGATCTGACACTGCAATTGCCGAGTATTCCGACCCCTTAACCCCAGCCAGCAAAGCCTTCCCCACCACGAAAAAGTCGATCCGCAAATATACCTATGGACTGCTGAGAAAAATGAGTACTCCCACTCCCTCGGGTGCAGAAACCTCCAAGGGTTCACCCCCCCCATTTCCACCATGAGCCCAGCTAACGCCTTCGCCCCCCCCCCCCCCGATGAGACCAGTGAGCGCGGCCGTGACCTGTCCAACCTTGGCTCCTGCACCAAGTTCCAGTCGCCCCCCACTATCAGTTTGTGTGTGTCCAAGTCGGGGATGGCCCCAAACACCTTCGCAAATCCCACATCGTCCCAATTGGGGCCATATACACTTAACAGCGCCATGAACCTCCCCTCCAATGCCCCTGTCACAATCACATATCTACCCCCCTGATCTGCCACCACCTTCTCCATCTGGAAGCGTACTCTTTTGCTGACCATTACCACTACCCCTCGAGCCCTTCCATCAAGTCCAGAGTGAAACACCTGGCTAACCCAACCCTTTTTAAGTCTCACCTGGTCCTTCACCCTCAAGTGAGTCTCCTGCAGCATTGCTACATCTGCTTTCAAACTTTTAAGATGTGCAAGCACCCTTGACCTCTTGACCGGACCTCCTAACCTCCTCACGCTCCACGTGACTATCGTAACTGGGGGTCTCTCACCACCCCCCACCCTTCTTATCCACCATCATCATACCACCGGGCCCTGCCCCATAAGACTGACCTGCCGCTATCCATTATTAACATCGAACCCCTTCCCCCCTTCCAAACGCCCCCGCCCCCCCCCCCCCACATTTCCTCTCGAAAAAACATCTCCCAGCATCAATCCCTTCCGCCCCCCCCCCCCCCCCCCCCCGCCCCCCCCCCCCCCCCCTCGCTAGCCTCATAGGCCCATCGAAACCTGCTAACCAGGCTCCAATGTCCGCAGTCCTCCTCTCACCTCACCTCCGTTCACTAGCTGACTTTAGTTAGCTAGCGCGGGTGGCTCCCCCCGCCACGCTATACCGTCCCCTCTCACCCACTCCCAGAGAAAGAAAAAACAAAAACAACAATCCAACCCATACAATTCACTAAACCAAGATATAACCGTCGCAACACAGAATGCCAATCAACCCAACTAACTTAAACTCTGTCACAATGTGAGGAGAAGTAAATTACAATACACGTCAGTAACAAGAAAGTTATAATACTTATACAGTTTCTAGCTCCCCAATTGCAGTCCAGTCTCTCTTCCAGCTCCGCTCCTCACGTCTGTCCCAAGCCTTCTGCCCTCACGAAAGCCTCAGCCACCTCCGCTGTCTCAAAATAAAAGTCTTTGGCACCGTACGTCACCCTCAGCTTCGCCGGGTATACCATACCAAATCGCATCCCCTTCTTGTACAGTGCCGCCTTCACTCGCCCGAACGCCACTCGTCTTTTTGCCAACTCCATCGTCAAGTCCTGGTAGATCCGAACTCCGGCACCATCCCACTGCACCTCGCGCTTCTGCTTCGCCCAGCTTAACACCTTCTTCTTCATGCAGTACTTATGGAAACAGATGATTACTGCTCTTGGCGGCTCATTCACTTTGGGCTTCGGCCTTAACGACCGATGAGCTCGGTCCAGTTCGTACTGAGAGGGGTTCTCACCCTCCCCCATCAGCTCCGCCAACTTCTTAGCGAAATACTCTGTTGGTCTTGGTCTCTCTATCCCTTCGGGCAAGCCCACAATTCTTAGATTGTGCCGCCTCGAGCGGTTTTCCAAGTCCTCAAGCTTTGCTCAGAGCCCCCTTTTGACCTCCACCGCCCTCCGCAGCTCCTCCCCCATCGAGGTGAGCTGGTCGCTGTGCTGCGACGCGGCCCCCTCCACTTCCTTCATCTTCTCGCCCAGCTCTCTCACCTCGGCCGATGTCTTTGCCACAGCTACTCTCACCGGGGCAATTGCCTCCTCCACCAATGACTTCAATGTGACCGCCATCTCCTTCCTCAAAGTTCCTATGTGCCTTGCAAACTGCTTTTCTAGCTCCACCGCTATCACCTCGGTCATCTTCTCCACTGTAAGTAGTGCGGCCCCACCATGCGGTCTGGCCTCCGCCATCTTGTCAGCACTTTTGCTTGTCTTCTCATTAAACGGCGAGCCCACGTTTCCTCCCTTCCTCGACGCTGCTTTTCGCATACCTTTAATGGCTTATTATTTTTCCTTTTTCTCACTCTTCCTTCCTTCTTCAATCTCAAATTTCTTTAAAACTTCTTTCTCTTCTTTTTTTTGTATACCTCCAGAATTTCCCTGGGACCGGGCTTCAGTCTTCCTACCAGATTCTAGGTGGGAGCCATCCGATGTGGGACATCTCACCTCCATCGCGCCCTGGCTTCGGGCCTGCAGCCTAATCCTCCGCCCTCGCTGCTACCTTCAAGCTTTCAGGAGAGAGAAAAAACAGAAAAAAAATGTTCTCCTCTCCTCTCCGTCCTCTTTGAGCCCTTCGGCTTTCAGGATGCTCCTTGGGGAATAAGTTGTGATCCCCGCTCCTCCTCCACGTGCAGCCGCCCCGCCGAACCCACCGGGACCAGTCTCTCCCCTCCCGCCCTTTCAACCCTCCCGCGTCCGGTGAAACGGAGCTATCCCCGGGAGAGGGAGGCAGGGCCGACCCCGGAGAGGTTTATTCTTTCCCAAAAAATTTGCGGAGAACCGCCGATAAAGACCGCGATATCGCGGACCGGAGGGAGCTTCTTCTAAACACGGCCGCTCCGCTCGCAGACGCCACCGGAAGCCCAGGAGCAGCAATTCTGACCCCTGCAGGGGGCCAGCACGGCACTGGAGCGACCCATGCCGCTCCAGCTGCCGATCCCGGCGTCAGATGGGCGCCGCGGGTCTGCGCATGCGCAATGGGACAGGCGCCAATGCACACAAGTGCAGTGGGACCGGCGCGATTGCCACGCATGCATGGTGGCTCCCTTCTAGCGCCGGCCCCGATGCAACATGGTGTAGGGCTACAGGGGCTGCCGCAGAACAAAAGAGGCCCCCAGCCCAAGAGGCCGGCCCACCAATCTGTAGGCCCCGATCGCGGGCCAGGCCACAGCGGAGGCCCCCTCTGAGTTCGGGCCCCCTTCCCCCCCCCCCACCAGGCCGCCCCCGGATGCATTCACGCCGAGGTCCCACCGGGTAAGACCAGGTGTGAACAGCGCCGGCGGGACTCGGGTACATTTGTACGGCTGCTTGGCCCATCCCGGGCCGAGAATCGCCGGGGGGGCCACTCGATTCTCCGCTCTCCTGAGAACCAGCGGACTAGTGTTGGGGCGTCATCGCGCGATTCGCGCCCGTCCTGGCGATTCTCCAGCCCAGCCTGGGCTTGAGAATCCCGCCGAAGGTTATGGTGTCTGTGATTTGAGGGTTGCGATAAGAAATTAAAACCAAAATCAAATTAATTAGAAACAGAACTTACCACAATAATAATCACAACTTTACCAAACTGGGACAGTTATCTTTAACTTACAAATGTTTGAAATAAAATTTTGCTGACAGCAAATAAATGTGTCAGTGACTAACCACCAGAATAGCAGAAAACATTGTTTCATTATTGACCTCCATTGCTCAATTTTTCTGGCATCAGGAACTTTTTTTTTTTCCTATCCCAATAAAAATATTATTTTATTTTACATAAAATAGTTACAATGCATTGTCCAGACAGATATAATAGGTTTCCCAGCAATTGTACATAATTTGAAAATTAAAAATATTAGTTCAATTAGTTCAACAGATGATGGACTAAGAAACACTGGATGGGCAGATAACATTTAAAGACTTAATTTAAATATCTGGCAACAAAGCATGTTGAAATAAATCCCATTATTGCTTACAATCAGCAGCATGAAAATAAATTTATAAAGTAAAATTGTAAAGAAATTACATTCAGGCGTGCGTTTTTGATGGATTGTTTTTCTATCAGAATATATATGAGAATAAGATTGAGCAGAGGTACCTCATCTAACAGTGTACAAAGGTTAAAAATGTTATAGGACTGTGCAACAGTGACCCTCCATACAAGTGTTTGTTATGAGGCTGCAATACCATTGAGGGTTCTTAATACACAAGAGGGAACGCTTGAGTTTTTATTCATTCATCCTAACCCTGAGATTCTTTTATGAATAATCTTTCTTTTGGATTGGCAGTTTGCAAGTTCTCCTGTTGTCCAATTCTGCGATTCAAGATATTGTCATGTGTCAACGGGTTCAAATCATAAGATATCACTAACATATCAATACAAATCCTCCATAGAAAGATGTGATCTAAAGTTACTAGAATACATAGTGAATACTATATAGGGGGTAATAAATTAAAAGACTACACAGCTGTTAAAATCTTCAACTAAATTATGCCTGTCATTCCATGACAGATATTAATTACCTTTTACATTGCTTGCCGCAATATTTTTTTCTTTTGATGGTTATGGAAATGACTTGGGACCCTACATAATCACAAAATTAGATCATTTTACCTTCAGAAGGATTATTTTCGTTTTTGAATATTAACTGCTGTTAAACTAAAAAGGACAGCTTTCAACAACATGGCTTTCTGCGTGAAAACTATATCTTGAAAAATGTAAGGATCCTTTTTGTGATCAGACTGGCTATGCACTCTGAGAATGAAGCCCTTGCGAAGGTTTGAAAAGCACATCTGTGGAAACACTAGAAATCTGGTGAGAAAGATTCTTCAGTGGGTTCAAGATTTATTGTGCTCATTAAGATGAGGGATGAGAGTGCTGGAGAATGGAACTATTTTTGATTTTATTTCTATCTGGCGGTGATAGCCGACATTCCTAAGTCAGGTACTGCAAGATCCAGTTGCAGATCTGGGCTTTTTCTGTATTAGTTTGACAATATATTGAAGACCTTACCTTTTAAGTGTGCTTATTCTGCCTTGGCATATTTCCATTTTTTGTCTATACTGCCTCTGCTAATTTGGGGGTGGTTTTATGCTCTGAATAAGTTCCCACTGGGAATGGAATGGAAAATGATAAAACACATTTCACTTAGAACCCTTAACAACCTTCAGTGAGAAAAGACCTTCATCCCTAATGTGGAATTAACTTGGCTCTCCTGGGGAAAAAGGACATAATAAACAATTATGGTCATTTTGAAGACGTGACAAAATGATTAATACAGAACAGATTCTACAAAACATGCTTGTTCTAATGTGTGCAAGGGGAGACAATGCTGCTGTTTGTTAGCATTCTGCCTATTTCCATTATATCGCACTAAACCAGGAAGCTAAACATTGTCTTTTTAATAATTTTATGGCTTAACTGCATAGTGTGTTTAAAAAAAATAATTTGCATGAATACAGTTGTGCAGCTCTTAATTTGGGTGCAAGACACTGGAACACAGTGATAAGCAGCAAATTTAACACACATCCAGAAATAAAAAGGGTTAAACATAATGTTTGTTTATAACAAGGAAAACAAATTTACATACTGTTCTTCACACTGTCTGCATATGTCATGCAGTGAGTAGTTACAGAAGTATGTTTGTCCTATCTTTACAGAATTTTCACAGTCTGCAGGACACAAAATCTCTATAAGTGACTTATTGGAATAGGACAGGTTTTGTAAAATCACTTCTTTCATATGAACTGTGAAGAAATGTTCTGCTAAATGAAATCAGGAAAGTAGTAGACAGAATCTTGTTTAATGGCATGACAAAATGAATCACAACTATTCCAGACATCCATCACAGCTAAATGGTGACCACAAATGATCTGTAAACCACTATATATTGATTACTCATGTACTACAAGTGTCGGATTTAATGTTCACACTCCAAGGAAAGGCAGCAGGGACAGCTGGTGCCTTAACTCTTCTTTGATAGATTTTAATGGTGAAATATTGATTTCTATCTGGCCAAGGTCTGCTTTTAGAGGCCAAAGTCATTTGTTGGGAAATACTGGACATCCAACTCACTAGTCGCAATCAATCATTTTTGGCAACATGGGCAAAAATATAAAACACTGAGCCTGGGATTCTGGACTGTATCACAAGTTATCAGACAAACCTCACTGAATTCCTCCTCTTGAAAAATTATTAATGATAAGACATGTTTATTGAGTGGAGAGCCTTAGCAAATTGCACTTGACATGAAATAGTCTAAGCATCGCACCAAGAAAATGAGCATCTCGATAAGGGTCTATATTTTATTTAAACATCCATCTAGGGCTGGAAACTCAGGTAATCTGTTGTGTTACAAGCCACTGGCTGTTCTTTCCATCCAGAGAGATAACACTGAGAAGCTAATAGGAACACATCAATCACAATCAGCCTGTAATTCCAGTGGTGTCTTCTCTTCCCAGCAACTGTTTAAGCTTCCTAATAACGGTGATAACATAGTTCTTCAACTCCGATACTGCTTCTCCCCTTTGAGGGTCATATTCATAAACTGACTGAGTGGTTGCATAGTCAGCATCTTACTCTGTGGAAATAAATGTGAAGAAGTGACATTCTCTGCTTTACCCACCTGGACTGGATGAAATCTTTGGAGACTTGAAATTTGTCAGGGTATAGCATACACAGATGTGCTCCTGATAATGGCTGATTCTTTCAGATTATCTTGCTTACCTAATGATTTGTGCTTCACTGCATAGCTCAGTTGTGTTCATTTGGATGGCACTCTATTAGAATGTCAAGCTACATTGAATTGTTATCAAGGAGATCCATGTTTCTATAGACTGCATAAATCCAAAGGATGGGAGAAAATCTTTAGCGGCAAAATAGATTTTAAAAGGGCCAGTGTATACAGAAAAGAGAAAAGGTTCCTCTATTCAATCTTATAGGATTAATCAAAGTCCAGTGTAGTTATTGAAAATAATCAGTAATAAGACAGTATTGGTAAATTAAATATCAAAGAAATTAAATATAATAATCACAAAAAATTTGTTTGTCCTATTTAATAACAAAATCAGTGTATTTTTAAAAGAAAGGATTTCATATTTTTCAGCTAGTTGCCATGGTATTGTGTAGGGAATTGGTTAGTGTTTATCAAATTGACACAATTTTGACTTTATGCATTGAATTGAGAGGTATACATAGAAACATACATTGAAAATAGGAGCAGGAGGAGGCCATTCAGCCCTTCTATCCTGCTCCGCCATTCATTATCATCATGGCTGATTATCATATTCAATACCATGATTCTGCCTTCCCCCCATATACATTGATCCCTTTTGTTCCAGAATTATATCTAATTCAAGGCATACAAGGTACAATATATTACAGTATTAATCAATAGCATATGTGTGCATTAACCTGGTATGTGTCTCATGACACCCAGTTTGGCTGCCATAATATTTGTGATAGGCATTTCATTCCAAACCTATTGTACACAAACTGCTACTTTTACTGCCTCTAATTATTTATTAGTTAAGTCTATTGTACGAATTTAAAGTATTGTGAAATATGAAATTCATAGAAATCTATATAGTGAAAGGCATTCACTCTGTATCTGCAGTGCCAAACCTATTAAGGGTTAATTTCTGTAGGCAAAACAAATCATTACAAATAATCACTAATCTGTTAAATTAACGATCAGATACCAAAGTAAATGTGAATAAATCAAAAGTAGTTTAAAAAGCACCAATGAAGGATATGTAATCAGCAGAAAACCAAGCAATCAAATCTCTCAATTTATTCTCAAAGCTACCATTCACAAACCAGCAAATTTCCACAAGACTGGCTAATGAACCCACTCAACTAATTCCTTCATTGTTGCTTTCAGCTGTCATTTTGCCTCTTCACTTAAGCAATTATATTATATTTATAATGCAACAGACAGAATTCCGAAATTCTAAAAAAAATGATTAAACTAACTAAGAGAATTCAATATTTTGTATTAGAGCGGCCTCAGAGAAGTTCCTAACCCTGCAAAGGACTGTCTCTCTCTGTGAGAAATCAATCAACTCTCAGGTCTGAGGCCTTCATTACTGTGAATGCATTCTGTATATTGGGAAAATAGAGTGGTGCATTATGGGAATTGTGGCAATTGCTCAACTACGTGTACCAAAATGAAGCCATAATAATCCACCTCAAATGACAGCCAGATATAAGAAGATCAGGAAGTTAAGGCTTCTATGAAACTCCAAATTTGGTTTATATAAACACGTATGAGGAAGGGAATGAGAAAATTGTGTTAGTTTAGCTTTAGGCCTGCTCCTCTGGAACTACAAAATACAGAGTGTACTACATCAACCAGACAGAAGGTTTTATGAACAATAATTGCAATGTTAAAAATATACTAATTTTGAAAACAAAATCAATGCTTTACACAATTTACGGCATCAAAGTAAAATAAAAATGTGGAGCTGAATTAGAGTAGGGGGATTGATTTTCCTGCTAATGCCAGAGGGATTTTTGTGAGGTGTTTTCATACTGACCTCAGTTAATTCTGACTGCAGTTCATCAGTTCATATTCCTATGGCAATAAACACCCGCATATGTGGTCATTCCTATTTATTAAGGACGTTTTTAAAATCTTTTCAGCAGCATTGCACTTGATGTCACCATGGCGACATAATTAATGATCTTTACTTATATGGCAAATGTTCCAGATTTTCTAATCTGAGGAGGAGCTTGCATGGTACCCTTTGTTGATAACATACTGGGAGAGTTAAAGAGTTCCACCAATTGACATTAACCTGTCAAGTATTTTAAATAAAGATTGGTGTGATATTTAAAAATATACTGAAGCACAGTGGCGCAGTGGTTAGCATTGCTGCCTCACGGCACTGAGGTCCTAGGTTCGATCCCAGCTCTGGATCACTGTCCGTGTGGAGTTTGCAAATTCTCCCCGTGTTTGCGTGAGTTTTGCCCCCACAACCCAAATATGTGCAAGGTAGGTGGATTGGCCATGCTAAATTGCCCCTCAATTGGATACTCTAAATCTATAAAAAAACAAAACAAAAAAATATATACTGAGCAATTGAATAAGTACAGTTATCTGTGTATTATTTATTAGTTAGCTGAAAAGGATTGGTATTATCTTACAATAATAATCTTTATTGTCACAAGTAGGCTTTCATTAACACTGCAATGAAGTTACTGTGAATAGCTACCTAGTCGCCACATTCCGGCGCCTGTTCGGGTACACAGAGGGAGAATTCAGAATGTTCAAATTACCTATCAGCACGTCTTTTGGGACTTGTAGGAGGAAACCGGACCACCCGGAGAAAACCCACGCAGACCTGCAGGCTCCACACAGATAGCGACCCAAACCAGGAATCGAACCTGGGACCCTGGTGCCGTGAAGTAACAGTGCTAACCACTATGTTACTGTGCCACTCCAGCTAATGCAAGACTGACATGCATTAAACATGCAAGACTAACAACTATTGCAAATATCTAATGAACATTGCAAACCAGAATACCCAGAACCACATGTTTTATTTGAATCAATCAATTAAACAATGTCAAGCCAAAAGGATGTTCTGCCTGCCACACAAATATGAATTTCAGTGCCAGCGTGATGCCAGATGACGCACATCCCAACAACTGGTGGGTCATATCAAACAGCACTTCCCTTCAGCTTTTCACAAAAGGCAAAGTACTGACCATACTCAAGCAGGCCGTACTTGCAAAACTCAGGCATCGTGATTCAGCAAATTGGACAACACTTTTAAACAATCCTAATTGTGCTAAGAATAACATTATAGAGTAAAGGGTTAAAGGTTATGCTAGTTAGACAATGGTGTTAATGATGATGTAAGCATGACACATTAGGGTCAGATGATTAAGAGACTCCAGGGGAACAAGACATAGAGTAGTCTGTGTCCAGAGAACGATGTAAATCTTGGATGTAAATAGTGTAAATAAAATGTTTTCAGGAAAACAAAACACTGACCACCTTCAAGCCATTTCTCGAACAGAAAGCCAAACTGTGATAGCAGTGCTGGAGGCTGCAGTTTAAGTAAAATGAGAACTTAGATTGGTAACCCACAGGTGAAGTGTTAGGAACAGCTCAACTTCACAAAGAAGAAGGACAAAAATAAAATGCCAGAGAATGGACCAATCAAAATGTCTTTGGCCGTTGAACAGTCATTGCCTTTCCAACACATTATGGGTCCACAGCAAGGACAAAGATGCCAATAGTTTGAAAGGTACCAAGCAGTTTTGTGCTTGAAAGAAAAACACCAGGTAGTACCCTTCTAAATGCAACTATGGACATAGCTGATGATACCATGACAAGACAAAGAGATGAGGAGACCTCAGCATCCTATGAAGAGCTTTTGAGGGCCTTCAATAATTACGTCAGTTTGAAGAGAAATCTGGTCACCAAGTGGGTAAGATTCAGCCAAAGGAGGCAAAGGCCGTGTGAATCCATTGATGTGTATAGTAACAATTTGAATAGACTGGCCAGTGGTTGCAGCCATGGAGCTTTAATTTGCGACCGCATTGTAGTCAGCATGCTTGATGAGATGTTGTCAGACCAAGGAGAACTTAAGAGAAGGCTGAACAGTTCCCAAGACAGGAAGAGTTGCGAAAACAGAACAGTAGAAAGAAATACAGGGTATACTTTGGGGAAACGCTGTGGCTAGGGAGGGGCTGATCCAACATGTATGCTCAAAATCGGGAGACCTGTCCACCGGAAAGCTGCAAAAAGGCCTGCCAAAACTCCTAAAGGAGTGGGAAGAACCTTTCCAACTATTTTAAAATGTTCCAGATGGGGCGGCAAAAAGTATCTTCACTTTGGAAAAGTCCCAGCAGAGGGAACTAAATGCTTTCTCTGCGGCAAGACTGGACATTTTAAACAACTTTGCAGATCTGAAGCACAACTTAAAGGAATAAAGTTGGAACAAGCTTCCAAGTATTTTGAAGCCCAGGAAGTTGGAAAAGCAGCATTTCATCCTGACGATTTCCGATGAGATATAAAAGATTCCAAGAAGAACTTCCGGGCTATAGAGCTGGAAGTCAAAGGATAGAGAACAGAATTTAAACTGGATGCAGGGACTGGGGTCACAGTTTTTTGGACAAATTTGATTGGCTTAATGACGTTGAGATCCAGTCATCAAAAATAAAGCTACAGTGGCCAGGAGACACAGACCTCAAAGTAAAAGCTCAGATCATTGCAACTGTGAGACATAAAGATAAATTAATTAATTAAACTCTTTATAGCCAACATAACCAGCAGCTTCCTCTACTCAGCAGGGCAGCGTGTTCAGGACTTGGTCTCCCACAAAGTGTCCATGAGGTAACACTGGATGATAGTAGAGCCCATAGGTGGGAATGCATTTCCTTAGATGCTCTGGGGACTGGGAAAGCCCAAAATGAGTACCACATCACTCTATTTTGAGATGCCAAACCCGTCGACTTATTTACCCATAAGACCATAAGACATAGGAGCAGAATTAGGCCACTTGGCCCATCGAGGCTGCTCCACCATTCAATCATGGCTGATATTTTCTAATCCCCATTCTAATGCCTTTTCCCCATAATCCCTGAACCCCTTATTGATCAAAAACCTATCTATCTCTGTTTTAAAGACACTCAGTGATTTGGCCTCCACAGCCTTCTGCAGCAAAGTGTTCCACAGATTCACCACCCTCTGGCTGAAGAAATTCCTCCTGTTTTAAAGGATCATCCCTTTAGTCTGAGATTGTGTCCTCTGCTTCTAGTTTTTCCTACAAGTGGAAACATTCACTTCACGTCCACTCTATCCAGGCCATGCAGTATCCTGTAAGTTTCAATAAGATTCCCCTCTCATCCTTCTAAACTCCAACAAGTACAGACCCAGAGTCCTCAACCGTTCCTCATACGACAAGCTGTTCATTCCAGGGATCATTCTTGCGAATCTCCTCTGGACCCTTTCTAAGGCCAGCACATCCTTCCTTAGATACGGGGCCCAAAACTGCTCACAATACTCCAAATGGGGTCTGACCAGAGCCTTATATAGCCTCAGAAGTACATCCCTTGTCTTGTATTCTAGCCCTCTCGACATGAATGCTAACATTGCATTTGCCTTCCTAACTGCCGACTGATCCTGCACGTTAACCTTAAGAGAATAATGAACATGCCTCCTAAGTCCCTTTGTACTTCTGATTTCCTAAGCATTTCCCCATTTAGAAAATAGCCTATGCCTCCATTTCTCCTTCCAAAGTGCATAACCTCACACTTTTCCGCATTGGATTCCATCTGCCACTTCTTTGCCCACTCTCCTAGCCTGTCCAAGTCTTTCTGAAGCCCACCTGCTTCCTCAATACTACCTGTCCCTCTACAGATCTTTGTATCATCTGCAAACTTAGCAACTGTGCCTTCAGTTCCTTCCTCCAGATCATTAATGGATATTGTGAAAAGTCGTGGTCCCAGCACCGACCCCTGCGGTACACCACTAGTCACCGACTGTCATCCTGAAAAAGACCCCTTTATCCCCACTCTCTGCCTTTTTTTTTAGAACATACAGTGCAGAAGGAGGCCATTTGGCCCATCGGATCTGCACCAACCCATTTAAGCCCTCACTTCCACCCTATTCCCCTAACCCAATAACCCCTCCTCACCTTTTTGGACACTAAGGGCAATTTATCATGGCCAATCCACCTAACCTGCACGTCTTTGGACTGTGGGAGGAAACCGGAGCACCTGGAGGAAACCCACGCCTTCTGCCAGTCAACCAATCCTCTATCCATGCCAGGATCTTACCCTGAACATCATTGGCTCTTAACTTATTTAACAGTCTCCTATGCGGCACCTTGTCAAAGGCCTTCTGGAAATCAAAATAAATCACATCCACTGGTTCTCCTTTGTCTAACTTCCTTATTACTTCCTCAAAGAACACTAACAGATTTGTCAGACATGACCTCCTCTTGACGAAGCCGTGCTGACTCAATCCTATTTTATCATGCACTTCCAAGTACTCTGCGATCTCATCTTTAATAATGGACTCTAAAATCTTACCAATGACTGAAGTCAGGCTAACCGGCCTATAATTTCACGTCTTCTGTTTCCCTCCCTTCTGAAACAGTGGTGTTACATTAGCCACTTTTCAGTCCTCTGGGACCCTTCCTGCCTCCAGTGATTCCTGAAATATCATCACCAATGCCTCCACAATCTCCTGAACTATCTCTTTTACACCCTGGGGTGCAGTCCATCCAGTCCAGGTGATTTATCCACCTTCAGACCTTTCAGTTTCCCCAGAACCTTCTCCTTAGTAATGGTCACTGCACTCACCTTTGTCCCCTGGTTCTCCTGGAGCTCTGGCATCCCACTGGTGTCTTCCACCATGAAGACTGATGCAAAGTAACTATTCAGTTCATCTGGCATTTCTTTGTTTCCTATTATTACTTCTTCAGCCACATTTTTCAGTGGTCCAATGTCTATTTTTGCCTCTCTCTTACCTTTTATATATTGAATTTTATATACCCACTCATACTGGGGGGAACGGGGATGGTGATGGGGAGCTGAATTGCGATGCCGGGTGGGGGGAGGGGGGGGGGGCGTGGCCAGCCACGGGACCTTGCTATTGGGCGCCTGCTCAAAATGGAGACCTGATAGCAGGATTCCCTAGGATTTCATAAATATGCATGACGTGGAGATGCCGGCGTTGGAATGGGGTGGGCACAATACGACGTCTTACAATACCAGGTTGAAGCCCAACAGGTTTGTTTAAAATCACTAGCTTTCAGAGCGCAGCTCCTTCCTAAATTTCCATGGCTAAGGATTAGAAATTGCTTCCTCATTTGCGCTCCCAGCCGGAGCAAAGATCAGGTGCAATTCAGCTCCAGTGGGAGAATTTCGCCCAGTGTTTCTGGCTTAGACTCGTGCTATAACTCTACATGACTATGTGCCGGGGTACAGTCAGACAATTGTCAACACGCTGCTGAGAGTTACACTTGACTGGGCTTCACAACAAGGCATTAAACTCATCTTTGAGTTGGAAACACCTCAAGAATTGATGCTCGAGTCCAGGAAATAGGTGTAGACCAGCACCCTCCACCAACAATACTCCGGAAGAGATCAGGTACAGTTATAGAACAAACGCAGCAGCCACAATCATACCTCGTACAAAAACCACGTGGGGCTCCCAGAAGAAACTGAAAGGCTCAAATATTCTTGGAAACTACAAGGAGACAATCATTCCAGAATTGAGAATGACGAGATGGTCTTTGCTCGAAACATCTCAATAAGTGATGCTCGAGTCCAGGCATTGAGTGTGGACCATCACCCTCAACCAACAATACTCAGGAAAAGATCAGGGTGAGTTGTAAAAGCACAAGCCAGGCTCAACCTGTAATGTTACGATTTTCAGGGGAGATGGCGGGAATATAAATAGTTTAACAAAATAATTTAACAATTTTGAGATCATACTTGGAGGGCAATGTATAGTAACTGGTCAATGGTTATGTTAAGTAGACAATGATGTTAATGATGGTGCACGCATGAAGCAGTGTCTGATACCAAGAGACTCCAAGGGAGCAAGGCACAGAAGTCTCTTTCCAGAAAACAATATCGATACCATGGATGTAAATAATAATAATAAACTCAAGAGTAAGTGAAACCTCATCAAGCTAGAAAACCATGCACTGATAACAAATTTGAGATTATCATTTGAGCTCGCAGTGTGGCTCACGTCTACGTGCTAGCAGGTACATATATTCACACACAGGGCATGTTCATTAATCATAGAAAAAAAAATGTCCATGTATCGGGCAGCACGGTAGCATTGTGGATAGCACAATTGCTTCACAGCTCCAGCGTCCCAGGTTCGATTCCGGCTTGGGTCACTGTCTGTGCGGAGTCTGCCCATCCTCCCCGTGTGTGCGTGGGTTTCCTCCGGGTGCTCCAGTTTCCTCCCACAGTCCAAAGATGTGCAGGTTAGGTGGATTGGCCAAGATAAATTGCCCTTAGTGTCCAAAATTGCCCTTAGTGTTGGGTGAGGTTACTGGGTTATGGGGATAGGGTGGAGGTGTTGACCTTGGGTAGGGTGCTCTTTCCAAGAGCCGGTGCAGACTCGATGGGCCAAATGGCCTCCTTCTGCACTGTAAATTCTATGATAATTGTACCTTCAGTAACTAAACAAAGGCTTGTGGGACAGCCGTTTTCTGGTTCATTCCCCATGGCAATGCCTTAACAAATCAGAGTTGACCTGCGTGGTTTGAATTTAATCAAACGTTTGGCAGTTAACTGTTCCCTGATGCATTCTCCATGGCAAAACATCAACCAATCAGAGTCTTGCTAACCAATCAGCACCTTCTTTTCATGCAGTGTAAATTGTTGTTCCCTTTGCGATTTGGTACTTTTGTGATCCTGTACTGATGAGTGCAAGAAGAAAAGCTTCACCACCATGTCTCTTTTTTTCAGCAATACTCAGGTTCTGTACCGCAAAGTGACTATGTGCATATAAATAAAAGTTTTCAGTATTGTTCAAAAATCAGGAGCTAAAGATTTATCTGCTCTGTCTTTGAGTCCAAAGATTATAATTTATGGCCTGCCTGTATTTGGTCCATTGAACGTGTGCAGTGCATAAATTTGGTGCTCCCATTTCATTGCTATGATTGTACTGTGGGGTTGAACACTTTCCTTGCTGCTGCTTTCTGTCTCTTTGCTCATCATGAGATCAACTAGTATTGTACTAGGAGCATGTCGCGCAGCCAACCTCCTCTTCTGAATGCCAATCTGTTCCCTTTAAAGGGACATTTCACTGACTAAAAGATAGTAAATGGAACAGTAGTGCAGAGAGTGAGCATTCCAGGGTGAATGAAACAGCACTGAAGGCATTAATGGTGAAGATTTTCAGGAGTAGAGATGACAAGTTTCCACAGGGGCTCAATGACAACCCTCAGAAAGATGTGGGAGCAGATGGCCAGGAACGTTAAGTCCTGGAGTCTGGACTCAAGGATTTGGCAGCAATGTCATAAGAAATCTGATAACCACACGTGGATGATCAAGGTCAGTGAATGCATCTTCGCATAATATCTCTTACCTACACATCATCAACCTTTCATGTCACTCAATGCATCACACCATCATTATTCACCAGCAGCTGTCCCTGACACTCAGCACTAATATCCAGAAACTCCACCCCATCCTCACAAACTAACCAACTGCTTTCTGTGGTAGCAAATTCCACAGGCTCACCACTCTCTGGGTGAAGAAACATCTCCTCACCTAATCTTAAATGGTTTAGCTGTATATTTAGACTGTAACCTTTGGTTCTGGACTCCCCTGGCATCGGGGCAACCTTCCTGCACCTACCCTGTCTAGCCCTGATAAAATATTATAGGTTTCTATGAGACTCCCTCTCACTCTTCTAAACTCCAGTGAATACAATCCTAACCGACTCAATCTCTCCTCATGCATCAGTCCCGCCGATCCAGGAATCAGTTTGGTAAACCTTCACTCTATGTTCTATAATAGTGTAGATGGGCTTTAGAGCGGTTTCACAGGTCGGTGCAACATCGAGGGCCGAAGGGCCTGTACTGTGCTGTAATGTTCTATGTTCTATGTTCACCGTACTCCCTCTACAGCAAGTACATCCTTCCTCAGATAAGGAGGCCAAAACTCCACACAATATTCCAGGTGTGATCTCACGAAGGCCCTGCACAATTTCAGCAAGACATCCCTGCTCCTAAACTTGAATGCTCTCACAATGAAGGCCAGCATACCATTTGCCTTCTTTACTGCCTTCTGTCCCTACATGTTCAGTGATCGGTATACAAGGACACCTGTCTCATTGCACATTCCCCTCTTCCAATCTATAGCTATTCAGATAATAATTTACCTTCCTGTTTTTGCTACCAAAGTGGATAACCTCATATTTATTAACATTATACTGCATCTGCCACACATTTGCACATTCACTCAACTTGTTGAAATCACACTGAAGCAACTCTGCATCCTCTTCACAGCTCACCCTCCCACCCAGCTTTGTGTCATCTGAAAATTTGGAGATATTACATTTAGTTCCCTCATCTAAATTATTAATATATGTGAATAGCTGGGGTTCTAGCACTGATCCCTGCGGTACCCCACTAGTCACTGCCCGGCATTTAACAAAAGACTCATTTATTCCTACTCTTTGTTTCCTGTCTGTCAACCAGATTTCTATCCATCTCAATACATTACCCCTAATCCGATGTGCTTTAATTTTACACGCTGATGTCTTATGTGGGACTATGCCGAAAGCCACAGGGTCTGGCTCCCCCTCGTCAACTCTACTAGTTACATCCTCAATTAATTCCAGTAGATTTGTCAAGCATGATTTCTCTTTTGTAAATCCATGCTGACCCTAACTGACCTTGCCACTGTTTTCCAAGTGCTCTGCTATTAAATATTTAACAATGGCATCTTGCATTTCCCTGTTTTCTCTCTACCTCTCTTTTTAAAGAATGGGGTTATCTTGGCTACCCTCCAATCTGTAGGAAATGCTCCAGAATCCATAGAATCTTAGAAGATGCCTCCACTATGTCTAGGACCACTTACCTAAGTACTCTGGGATGTAGATTATCTGGCTCAAGGGATTGCCGGCCTTAAATCTCATCAATATCCCTCACACCATTTCCTTACTAATACTGATTTGCTTTAATTGCTCCCTCTCACTGAACCCTGTGTTCCCCAGCATTGGATTGGATTGGATTTGTTTTGTCACGTGTACCGAGGTACAGTGAAAAGTTGTTCTGCGTACAGTCCAGACAGATCATTTCATACGTGAAGAAAACATAGGGCATACATAAATACACAGTGAAAGTACATAGACACAGGCATCGGGTGAAGTATACAGGAGTACAGTACTACACAGTAGGGAAGATGTTTGAAGAGATCAGATCAATCCATACGATGGTCATTCAGGAGTTTGGTAACAGCGGGGAAGAGGTTGTTTTTGAATCTGTTAGTGCGTGTTCTCAGACAATTGTACCTCCTGCCCGATGGGAGAAGTTGGAAGAGTGAATACCCCGGCTGGGAAGGGTCTTTGATTATGCTGCCCGCTTTCCCAAGGCAGCGGGAGGTGTAGACATAGTCAATGGATGGGAGGCGGGTTCACGTGATGGACTGGGCTGTGTTCACGACTTTCTGTAGTTTCTTACGATCTTGGGCTAAGCAGTTGCCATACCAGGCTGTGATGCAGCCAGATAGGATGCATTCAACAGTGCATCTGTAAAAATTGTTAAGAGTCAATGTGGATATGCCGAATTTCCTTAGTTTCCTGAGAAAGTCTTGGCGCTGTTGTGCTTTCTTGGTCGTAGCGTCGATGTGGGTGGACCAGGACAGATTGTTGGTGAAGTGCACTCTTAGGAATTTGAAGCTGTCAACCATCTCCACCTTGTCACCGTTGATGTACACAGAGATGTGTACAATACTTTGCTTCCTGAAGTCAATGACCAGCTCTTTAGTTTCGCTGACATTGAGGTAGAGATTACATAAGAACATAAGAACTAGGAACAGGAGTAGGCCATCTGGCCCCTCGAGCCTGCTCCGCCATTTAATGAGATCATGGCTGATCTTTGTGGACTCAGCTCCACTCTCCGGCCCCTACACCATATCCCCGAATCCCTTTATTCTTTAGAAAGGAATCTATCTTTTTCTTATAAACGTTTAAAGAAGGAGCCTCAACTGCTTCACTGGGCAAGGAATTCCAGAGATTCACAACCCTTTGGGTGAAGAAGTTCCTCCTAAACTCGGTCTTAAATCTACTTTCCCTCATTTTGAGGCTATGCCCCCTAGTTCTGCTTTCCCCGACCAGTGGAAACAACCTGCCCGCATCTATCCTATCTATTCCCTTCATAATTTTATATGTTTCAATAAGATCCCCCCGCATCCTTCTAAACTCCAATGAGTACAGTCCCAGTCTCCTCAACCTCTCGTCATAATTTAATCCCCTCAACTCTGGGATCAACCTAGTGAATCTCCTCTGCAGTCCCTCCAGTGCCAATACGTCCTTTGTTGTCATAACAGCACTCCAGTAAGTTCTCTATCTCCCTCCTGTACTCTGACTCATTGTTGTTTGAGATCCGACCCACTACGGTCATGTCATCAGTAAACTTGTAGATGGAGTTGCCAGCATTTCTGGTATATTATTGCATCCTCCTTTGTGAAGACAGAACTATAGTATGCATTTAGTTGGTCAGCCATTTCTTTGTTCCCCATAATTCTGATTGTAAGGGACCTACATTTGTCTTCACTAATCTTCTTCTCTTCACATACCTACGGAAGCTTTTACAGTCAGTTTTTATGTTCTTTGCAAGCTTACTCTCTTATTCGATTTTTCCTTTCTCAATCAATCCCTTTGTCCTCCTTGCAGAAGTCTAAACTGCTCCCAATCCTCAGGTCTGCTTCTTTTTTCAGGCCAATTTGTATGCCCTTTCCTTGGATTTGTACTATCTCTAATTTCCCTTGTAACCAATGGTGTGGCTACCTTTTCCATTTATTTTTGCGCCAGACAGGAATGAACAATTGTTGCAATTAACCCATGCACTCTTTGAATTTTTGCCATTGCCTATCTACCTCATTCCTTGTCAAGTTCCCCAATCCATGATAGCCAACTCCCGTCTCATACCATTGTTGTTTCCTGTATTAAGATTCAGGATCTTCGTCTCAGAATCAATAAAGTCACTCTACATCCTGATGAAGAATTTTATCATACTATGGTCGTTCATTCCCAAGTGGCCTCACACAACTAGATTGTCATTGCACAATACCCAGTCTAGGATGGTTTTTTTTCGAGTTGGTTCCTCAACATATTGGCCCAGAAAAACATCCTGCATACACTCCAGGAATTCCTCCTCTACTGTATTGTTACTAATTCGATTTGCCCAATCTATATGTAGATTAAAGACACCCATAATTATAGATGTTCCTTTATTGCATGTGTCACTAATTTCCTGTTTAATGCTATTCCCGACATCAGCTCCACGATTTTGGGGGTCTATTTACAACCCCCACTAATGTTTTCTGGCCCTTGGTGTTTCTCAGTTAGATCCACACAGATTCCACATCATTGGAGCTAATATGCTTCCTTGTTATTTGTTAAATTTCTTTGTTGCTGCAAAGAGAAATGGTATGGAGGTGCCCACACTCTGGATTCTTGTAAAACATGATGAGATATTTATTAAGAGTGTTACTCATTACAATAAAGATGGTGACCTGCTCAAAGCCCGCGCAAACACTGCTGATATCACTGCACATCACATGATGCAGAACCAGCAAGAATCTATTCCCAGATGCATAACATCCCTTCCTTTTTACTTCATCAGTGCCACAACAACAATTAACATTTATGCAACAGATCCCTTGATATGTTATTTCTCTATATATATATACAATTCAATAATGATATGGAGATGCCGGTGTTGGACTGGGATGGGCAGAGTAAGAAGTCTTACAACACCAGGTTAAAGTGCAACAGGTTTGTTTCGAATCACTAGCTTTCGGAGCGCAGCTCTTTAATCAGGTGAATGATGAAGGAGCTGTACTCTGAAAGCTAGTGATTCGAAACAAACCTGGTGCAAGACTTCTTACAATGCAATAAGACATGGACGTCTATTCCTTTTTGGTAGAATTTGACGTTCTTGAACTCGGCTACTTGCAACCTCAGAAATGTCCTCATTCCTTTCTTGAGTAGTTATTTCAGTATCTGTCACTATCATTGGTATTGAAAAGTCCTCAGAAACAGAATCTGAACTCGTCACTGTCTCTGGTCTCCATTTCAAAGTATAGCTCCCTAGATCTTCTAAAGGTAGAACCTCTTGAGAAGTTTCTGCAAACTCATTTTGTGCAGCAAGTAATATCCCCATGACATCGACAAACACTTTTGTCATCCATGTGCAGTGTAGGATATTAGATCTAGGAACATAGCTGATATCTATTTCTCGTTGGTGGTATGAGTCTTAGCTAACACTCTCTCTGCCTGGTTGAATACTCGCTTTTTAGAGATTCTCTCCCTTCCTAGCAATTTGTGCTTGTTGTCGTTTCGCAATCTCTGAAGTATCAATTGGAATTAACAAATCAAACGGTGTTTGTAGTTTCCTCTTAAACAGCAGCATTGCCAGTGAACATTGTGTTGTGGTATAAACAGTGTTCTGATAAGATATTATAAATTTGTCTATTCTTCTTGATAATGTCCCCAGATCCTTCGACACTTTGATAGAGTGCTTTAACGATTGCACAAAACATTCGGCCATTCCATTCGTTGCTGAATAATATGGAGCTGACTTGATATGGTGTATACCGTTCCCCTTTAAAGTAGTTCTCAAACTCTTTCTAAGTAAACTGCACACTATTATCACTGACAATCTGCTCCAGTATTCCAAATCTTTCAAATATTTTGTCTAGTATTTCAATGGTTTGCTCAGTTGTCATTGACTTCATTATCGTGAATTCTGGTCATTTCAAGTGCACATCCACAATCGCTAAGAACATGTGACCCTCCAGTGAACCAGCGTAGTTGATGTGTATTCTCTGCCATGTCTGTGTCGGACAATCACGAATGTCTGACTGTGTTCCTTTTTGGACAAAGTCCATTACTTTCCCCATCACTGAATCGGTTCTTGTATACCTTTGAACTTGAAATAAAATCGCAGGTACACTATCCACGAACGAGAAATGCAAAATATTGATGACATTTTCTTCAAAATACTTGTCTTTTAACGGCAATCGTGATAAAGCATCAGCATTTGCATTCTGCTCGGACTTGGGATATTTCATATCATATGCATGTGCTGACAATATCAACGACCATCTTTACTAGCTGCCAAAGAAGGTATAACTTTATACGGCTCAAAGATTGTAGTCAAGGGTTGATGATCCGTCAGAAGAGTAAAATGATGCCCACAATGGTAATGGTGCAACCTTCTTACATCGAAAATAATGCTGAAAGCTTCTTTTCTAGCTGAGCGTAATTCATTTCTGCACTAATAAGAGTGCATGAAGCAAATGGCATTGGTCGTTCCTCTCCTGAAGGCATAGTGTGCGAGACGACTACGCCAACCCAATCGGTGAGGCATTGTAAGCTAACAGCTCTGACTTTAGTAAACTTTCCTTCACCTCTTTGTGTGCATTTTCACATTCTTCTGACCAGTGCCATGCCTGTTTTACACAAAGCAAAGTATGCAAAGGCTTCAATCGTGTTGCTAAATTGGCACAAATTTACCATAATAATTAATCAATCCTAAAAATGACCTTAATTATGTCTTGGTTGGGAATGTGTTACTTCGAAGATTGCCGATATTTTCTTCAGTTCTTTGTGCAAACCGTTTTTGTTGATGAAATGACCAAGGTAATTTATGGTTGACTTCTTAAATCTAAGCTTGTGACTCTGTAACCACTTCAGGGTAGCTTCCAAATTCTCCAAGTGTTCCTGTTCACTTGAACCAGTGCCGAGTATGCCATCGAAATAATATTGCGTTCCATTCAACCCAATTAGTATTTGATCCATGGATCTTTGAAAAAGAGCATGCACAGATGTTATTCCAAAAGGATCTTTGTGCATCACAATGGTGAGTAGTGCCTGTGAATCAGCAGCCTCATTAATCTGCTATTATTTGAATTTCTGTCCTTCAGAAAGTCCAGCCAACAAGTCTTCAATCAACGGCAGAGGATAATGATCTATGCACAAAACTGGATTAATAGTAGTTTTAAACTTTTCACAAATTCTCACTGAGCCACCCTGTTTCAATACAAGAATAATTGGTGTAGCCCAAACACCTGTAGTACAGGTTCAATGATTCCTGTCCTTACTAATATTTTTAGTTCTTCTTCAACTTTAGATTTGATGGTGCATGATATGGTTCTTGCTTTAGAACAACCACTCTAGCCCATCTACACTATTCCCTTATCGTCCATATGTCTATCCAATGACCATTTGAATGCCCTTAATGTTGGCGAGTCCACTACTGTTGCAGGCAGGGCATTCCACGTCCTTACTACTCTCTGAGTAAAGAACCTACCTCTGACATCTGTCTTATATCTATCTCCCCTCAATTTAAAGCTATGTCCCCTCGTGCTAGACACCACCATCTGAGGAAAAAGGCTCTCACTGTCCACCCTATCCAATCCTCTGATCATCTTGTATGCCTCAATTAAATTACCTCGTAACCTTCTTCTCTCTAATGAAAACAGCCTCAAGTCCCTCAGCCTTTCCTCATAAGATCTTCCCTCCATACCAGGCAACATTCTGGTAAATCTCCTCTGCACCCTTTCCAATGCTTCCACATCCTTCCTATAATGCGGTGACCAGAATTGCACGCAATACTCTAAATGCGGCTGCTTTGGAACATTTAGGTGTGCCAACTGGCTTTATCCAGTCATAGAACCTAGTGAATCTTTGAAAACCTTCTCATTTTTCTTCAGAGGTTGTTGCAAGTTGCTCTTGGAATCCATTAATTGATTGACTGTTTCCCTGTTAAATATAATCTTAGCCAACTATGCTCTGGCAAATAGAGCAGCAAAGCTTCCACGGACAATGTGAGGGTAACTTCTCCATCTGTCCATTTGCTTCTACTTTCACTATAATGCATCCTTTTAATGGCACATACTCTTCAGTGGATGTCCGTAGGATCACATTTGACTGTTTTAATGGCAGATTCCTCAACTTTTGATAATAAATTGTTTCAGGTATTAGCGATACTGCTGCGCCTGTATCCACTTCTACTTTAATTGCATAACCTTCAAGTTTTGAATATGCCCAAAAACATTGCTAGTCATCCTGCATTGTTAATACACCTAGCTTTAACTCTTGCAGCCACTCAGTTTTGCTGTCTTTTGAGTGATCATGAGCTTCATCCAATAATTTATAGACACAAATAGATTGTTTACTTGTGCTATTCTTCTTGCACCTTCTTGGTGTAGGAGAGGTTTTCAGAGCCCAACACGCTCTCACAGTACGATCCTTCTTGCCACAGTTCTCGCATGTGTTTGATTTACTCCAGCATTTCGCACCGAATGTCCAACCTGTGTACAATGGTGACATGGTTGCACCTTTGCAGCCTGTTCCTTGGGGTATCCATTTTGTGGATCTTCGTTCCAGCCCCTGTCTGTGACACATCGCTTGTAGCAAGCTCCATGGATGTGGTAACTTCCACAGCAGTTTTTAGAGTTAAATCACTGACAGTAAGCAGCTTCCTCTGAATAGCTTCACGATGTAACCCATAAACCAGCCTGTCTCGAAGAGTATCATCAAGTGTTGTACCAAATTAACAATATCTAGCTAATCTTCATAAAGAAGGCATAACCTTGGAAATTGTTTCACTTTTTCCTGACTGTGGCAGTGGAACTGAAGCCTTTCTCCAATCAGTAACAGTTTGGGAGAGAAATGTCCCTCTAAAATTCTCATTAACCCGCTGAAAGACTTATCTCCTTGTTTTGTTGGGTGAACGGGCAGCATAAATGTTTTACAGCCAACTGAGCTGAGAGATGTTGTGAGCTTTAGGTCCTCCAGTGTCGGATTGGCTAGTAAAAGCAATTGGAATCTTTCTTCATATGAATTCCGTGCTTCATATTGCTCATTAAATGCGTCCATGGTGCCCGTTTTTCCCGCCATTTTATTTTTGGATTCCAGTTCCTAGGATCTACACTACCTCCCTTCTAACTATGTTGGAAAGTATGGCACAAAAATAACATTGAACAAGCAACTAGGAATGTTTTCCCCTTTTATGCCTGAGTATATTTTGACTTTTCTACCAAGTAGTGGCCCATGCAGAGTCGGCAGACTTCGAAATCTCCATTCGCCACAGCCCACATAGCTTCCTCATGTGCTCGGTCCCTGCTGTTCAGACTCCACTCATTTCAACACAAGCAAGACTTCCCTGATTGTTGGTCTTCTTACTCGTTGTTACGGTCAAAATCATTTTTTAACCTTCAGCATCGGTGGCAATGCTTCGCCCAATGTCTGTGTGTGTGTGTGTGTGTCCTGTCCCAAGAATCCTCTGTTGTTCCTGGTGCTGTCCAACAGTTAGTCGCCCAAATCGTCTTTCCAGTCATTTTTCAGCCTCAATCCTTGTCCCCAGTTTTCTCTCCTGTCATATTTCTTTGTTGCTGCAAAAAGAAACAGTATGGAGGTACCCACACTGTGGATTCTCGTAAAACACAATGAGATGTTTATTAAGGGTGTTGCTCACACAATCAAGATGGAGATCAACTCAAAGCCCAAGCAAATGCTCTGCTGACATCACTACACATCACATGCTGCATAACCATCAAGAATATATTTGCACTTGCATAACACTATTGTGTTAATTTCCTCTTTAACCAACATGCAACCCCAACACCTTGCCCTTTTTGTCTGTCATTCCTAAATAATGAATACCGCATGATGTTCAATTCACATCCCTGGTCACCCAGCAGCCATGTCTCCGTAGTCCCAACCAAATCATACCTGTTTACATCTATTTGCATGATGAATTCATTCACTTTATTGTGAATGCTCCACCCATTAAGGCACTAAGCCTTAATAAGGAGGCTTGTCTTTTTAGCATTCCTGATCCCGTTCCCATTACTTTTCACCGTGGCCATGTTTTATTTGGATCTTTGATATTTCTGTCTATCATTTTACTTATTCCCCTTTCTGTCTTTTGTTCTTTTCCGCATTTCCCCGTCATTTCATAGGTTCCCATCCCCCTGCCATTGTAGGTTAAACCCTCCCCAACCACTCCAGATGGCTATGACAAGGTGAATTACACTAGGGAAAGGGATTGAGCCAGTCATGAGAGGTGTACGAGATTAACATAGGGTGAGTCAATCTGTGATTTTCCCTGGTCCTTTTGGGGCAGTGGATGATGTCGTACTTCCATTTAACATCTCCTTTTGGTGGCCTGGCCAAGATCATGAGCTTAGCACGCAGAGAAATTATAGGCACAAATTTGTAAATTACCACTGTGTGGCACAGTGCCTTCATCCTCGGATAAGAGGGTTCTGTACAGCCTCTTCAGAGTTTTGGCTTATGATGGAAATGTGGAAATATTTAGGCTGGCGCCACTTCCTTTCCCTCTTCTATTGCTTTTACTGTTGCATACGGAAATCAAAATGTTATAGCCTATGTGACTTAAAACAGCTGAGAGGGCGATTGAGTCAATTGTAGACTTTTCATGTCTTCAATCACTTTGATGCCGAACTAATTGCACCACATATGCATCCAATAAAATGACAAATAATGCTGTGGAAAGAATTCATGTAAAAAGTTAAAACACTACTGTCAGAAAATCTAACACATTCAAGTCAGCCATTTAGTTTTCAATCCAAATAGACCCTCCAATATTTAGTAATTTAGTTACCAAAGCTGCTTGATTTATTTTTTCTTAATGAATGAAGGAAATGTATGTATGAAATTTTATGCTTCTATAGATAAAAAAATCATTACACAATGTACTGTTGCCGTGTTTTGAACTTTTTAATGCTAATCTGTTGAGTCACAATTTATAAGAAATGTGAAAACATAAATCATAACAAATGAATAAACTTGAGTATCTGATGCAATTCAAAATTAAACTGAATACAATGTAAAAAAAGGCTACTGATCCAAATTGCGATTCGTAATACCAGGTGACTGCTTCTGCCCTATTTCGTTTCACATCTTCTCTTTTTACTGCTTTTCTTAAAACAGGCAAAACAATAACATGACAATAACTGGGGGTCTAGAACAAGGGGTCACAGCCTCAGGATATGGGATAGGCCATTTAGGACTGAGATGAGGAGACATTTCTTCAGAGGGTGGTGAACCTGTGGAATTCTCTACCACAGAAGGCTGTGGAGACTAAGTCATTAAATATATTTGATAGGAAATAGATAGATTTATATGGCGCAATTCAATGGAAAAAAATCTATGTCCGGGTTTGGGCATGTTTAGCAGAATGTTTCATGACGTTTGTAATGTCGATAAACACCCCGCTATTCAACATTTTCTTTTGGCCTAGGGGATTTTTGGCTCTGCCAAGGCCACACTTGAGTCAGGAAAGACTCCTGACAGATTGGGATGCCATTTTGTCTGGCTGTCCTGATTTTCCCCTCCCCCTTTCAGCACAATCCCATTTTCAACCCCCTCTCCCCCCAACCTCAGGGTGGCCCAATGGAAAACTCCTCACGCACCCTTCACCTGGTAAGACACCCCCCGAGCCCGATCCCTGGCAGTGCCAAACTGACACCTCGACAATGCCCCTGCCAGCCTGGCAGTGTCATCCAGGCAGTGGCACTGCCAGGATGGCAGTACCAAGGTGCCAGGCTGGCAGTGCTGTTATGGGCCAGGGTTTAGAGAACCCCAAAGTGTATCATGGAGTTCACCTGACCCACAACTTTTAATAGATTGTAGTATTGGGAGCACATGGCCCACTCTACAGGTGTGGTACAGCAGACATGGAAAAGTATTTTTTAAAGCAAAACAATGTTTATTCTATGAACTCAAGTTAACCTTTTTAAAACATACAGTGAACAGCTTAGCAACAATTAATTCAAATACAACTCCCAAAGAATACAACACTAAGTAATCCTTTAAGCTTTCCTTTTAACATCCATATGACTTAAAACACCTTTTACCAGAAGCACATTAGGTTAAAGTCACTACTGTTATTAGTTTTAAATCATCAGGATCGATTTACAGTCTTTAGATTCCAGAGAGAGATTCATACACCTTCTGGCTGTGACTGCAGCTATCCAGCTCTGAAAACAAAACTAAAACACACTCTGCAGCAAACAGCATAAAACAAAAGTAAAAAGCTGACTGACAGCCCAGCTCCACCCATTCTCTGACAACACCGCAGAATAAACACCCATTTCTTAAAGGTACTCTCACTACAGATAAACAAGATGGTTTCATTTTTCACCTTTTCACCATTCTTTAAGAAATGCACACAGTAAATACATTTTTTCGTTTCAAAAAACACACGCAAGCAGGTTCAATAATATAGTCCATTTTTGTTCTTCTTCCTCCAACTGAAACTGCTTTCGTTCATCACATTCATGACAAAGCATCGCCTATCATGTTTTCTCGTCCTGCCACATGCACTATTTTTAAATGAAATGGCTGTAATAATAAACTCCAGCGACACAGCCTTGCATTGTTATTCCAGAATCGCTCCAAAATCATCAACGGATTATGATCAGTATATATAACGGATTTCTGGTCACATAAATGTGGAAATGTTGCAAAGCCAGCACCAAACTCAAAGTCTCCTTCTCAATTGTGAAATACTTTTTCTGGTGAGAATTCAATTTCTTTGAAAAATAACCAACAGGCCGCTCCAGCCCTTCGTCGTCGTCTTGGAGAAGCACTGCACCGCCACCCACATCACTCGCTTCAACCGCCACTTTGAATGGTTTTGTAAAGTTTGGGATGGCTAACCCAGGAGCAGTGGTTAACACAGCCTTCAGGCCGTCAAATGCCTGTTGACACTCCGCTGTCCACTGGAATTTGTTACGCTTCTTGAGCAAGTCCGTCAGTGGAACGACTACACTGCTAAAATTCGGTACAAATGTCCGGTAAAATCCACGCATACCAAGAAATTGCAATATTTCCCATCATGTCGAGGCTATCGGAAACTCCTCAATAGCTGTTAGTTTCACATCCCGTGTGACCATTCGACCCTGTCCGATTGTATGGCCAAGGAAAGTGACTTGGGCTTTTCCAAATTCTCTTTTGGCTAGGTTTATCACCAAACCCGCCTCCTGAAGTCGATCGAATAACTCCATCAGATGTTTTAAATGTTCTGTCCATATCTGGCTGAAAATTACCAGATCGTCGATGTGGTAACAATCGGGTAATCGGGTAATCCTGAAATGACTTTGTTAGTTAACTGTTGTAAAATGGCTGGGTTGTTTTTCATGCCAAATGGCATAACTTTGAATTGGTATATACCATCTGGAGTCACAAAAGCTGAAATCTCCTTTGCCCTTTCGGGTAAAGGTACCTGCCAGTAACCTTTAAGTAAATCCAGTTTGGAAATAAAAGCTGACTGTCCCACTTTCTCAATTCAATCCTCCAAACATGAGATAGGATGAGTCCGTTCTTGTAATTGTATTAACCTTTCTATAGTCCACACACAACCGTTGGGTACTGTCTGGTTTAGGTATACCATCACTATGGGAAAGCTCCATTGGCTGCAACCCACTTCAATTATGCCATTTTTAAGCATACTCTCAATCTCTTTGTTAACCTGTGCCAATTTGAAAGGGTTAAGTCTATATGGATGTTGTTTGATTGGAACAGCATTCCCCTCATCTACATCATGTATAGCCATTTTAGTACTTCCCAATTTATCTCTACAAACTTGCCCATGTGATATCAATAACTCTTTCAGGTCAGTCCGTTTTTCCTCTGGAAGATAACTCAACAATTTTCCCAATTTTTAGGAACAACCTCGTTTTCCAATTTAATTTGAGATATGTCAAATTTACAGTCATCTGGATTTTGTTCGCCACTTTGAGTTAGAATCATTAAAACCGCCTCCTTTTTCTCTTCTTTCCTTTCAAAGTACCTTTTAAGCATATTCACACGACACACTTGGTGAGTCTTCCTTCTATCTGGTGTTTTTACCACATAATTCACCTCACTTAATTTCCTTTCAATCTGATAAGGTCCACAAAAACTTGCTTTTAAAGGCTCACCTACCACTGGTAACAATACTAAAACTTTATCTCCACTGGCAAAACTACGAACTTTGGATTTCTTGTCCGCTACTCGTTTCATCACATTTTGTGCAACCTTTAAATGTTGCCTAGCCAATTCACATGCTCTATTTAATCGTTCCCTAAAATTTGACACGTAATCCAATAATGTAATTTCTGATTTCTCACTCAACAATTTTTCCTTAATCAATTTAAGTGGTCCTCTTACCTCATGACCAAAAAATAGTTCAAAAGGACTAAATTTGGTTGATTCATTAGATGCATCCCTAATTGCAAACAGTACGAATGGAATTCCTTTATCCCAATCGTCTGGATAAGCTTGACAATAAGCCCTCAACATTGTCTTTAATGTCTGATGCCACCTTTCTAACGTTCTCTGCGATTCTGGATGGTATGCAGTTGATTTAAATTATTTTATTCCTAAGCTATCCTTAACTTCTTTGAATAACCTTGAGGTAAAATTTGATCCTTGATCCGATTGTATTTCTGTGGGTAGTCCATATCTAGTAAAGAATTTAAGTAACTCCTCCACAATCTTTTTAGCTGTAATATTACGTACTAGAATGGCCTCTGGAAACCTAGTAGACACATCCATTATAGTCAAAAGATATTGATTCCCACTTTTTGTTTTAGGAAGCGGTCCTACGCAATCAATTAGGACCCTTGCAAAAGGTTCCTCAAATGTTGGAATGGGTATTAAGAGTACTGGTTTTATCACTGCTTGAGGTTTCCCTATCACTTGACATGTGTGACATGATTGACAAAATTTAACTACATCTTTATGTAGTCCAGGCCAATAAAAATGTTTCTGGATTTTAGCTTGAGTTTCCCTTATTCCCAAATGACCTCCCACTGGTAACTCATGTGCAACTCGCAACACCTCCTTTCTATATCCTACCGGCAATACTATTTGAGGAACTTCTGCCCACTTTTCATCTGTCTGCATGTGTAAAGGTCTCCATTTTCTCATCAAGACATCACTTTTACGGTAATGACACTCTGGTGTCCACTCAGATACCTCTTCCGTATATGCTTTCTGATACATCCGTTTTATTTCTACATCTTTCTGTTGTAACTCCGCCAATTTTCCTGAACTAAAAATATCCGCCTCATCCTCCACCTGTTCTTGTTCTTTTTCAACCATCTGATCAAAAATCGTTTTTGATAATTGCGCTTCAACGTCATCTTCACTCTTTTATTTCTCATCTTGTCTTAACCTGTGACTTTGTGACCTTGTTAATACACAATCTGGAAAAATCCCAGGATATTCGTTCTTCAACACTTCAGTTGTCTGATTTTCCACTGGCTTATCCACCACAGTAGGCGTCACTCCCACCTGCGATCCAGCTATATCATTCCCCAAGATAAACTGTATTCCTGGACAAGATAGTTTCTTTATTACTCCCACTACCACTTCACCACTCTTCACTGGACTTTCCAACCTTACCTTATATAATGGAACACTACTCCTCTCACCCTGAATTCCACATATTACCACCTTTTCTGACAACATTCTTCCCAAACTACATAACACCTCATCTCTTACCAATAAAGATTGACTAGCTCCCGTATCTCTTAAAATTGTGACTTCTTTACCTGCTCCTCCTGATACACATGAGTAAACTTTACCCACACAAGTAAATTCTTTAAGGAGATCTGGCACCTTCTTATCAATCACCTCTTGATCAGGCTGTACAATCTTTTGCGCCTCCTTCGCTTCATTTGGGATTTCCTTTACCACTTTAACAAACCCCACTGTCTTATCCTGTTTCACCACATCAGCCTTCCCAGTGCTTTTCTTCAACCACCAACACTGTGACTTTACATGGCCTAGTTTATTACAGTGGAAACATTTGAAACTTTTCATTCCTTTTCCACCCTTCTGGATTTTGTTTTTAATCTGAGGTACACTTTCTTTATTATCTCCCATCAGATCACCTTTACCTTTACCACTTGAGTATTTTTCATGTCCCCAGGTTCTATTCCTCACAGGCTGAAACTAATGTCAGAAACCAAACTTTGATTTATGAACTAATTCACAATCATCTGCCATTTCTGCTGCTAATCTCGCAGTTTTAACCCTCTGTTCTTCCATATGAGTTCTCACTAAATCACGAATTGAATTTTTAAACTCCTCCAAAAGTATAATTTCTCTGAAAACTTCATACGTTTGGTCTATTTTCGAAGCCCTTATCCACCTAATAAAATTACTCTGTTTGATCCTTTCAAACTCCATGTATGTTTGACCAAATTCTTTCTTTAAATTTCTAAACCTTTGTTTGTAGGCTTCAGGCACTAGTTCATATGCACCTAAGATGGATTTTTTCATCTCCTCATACGCCCCAGATACCTCCTCCGGTAGTGATGCAAACACTTCACTAGCCCTCCCTATCAGCTTTGTTTGAATCAGTAATACCCACATGTCCTGTGGCCATTTCATTTCTTTCTCAAATGAAATGAAAAAGGCTTCCACTTCCTTCTCGTCAAACCGTGGCAATGCTTGGACATATTTAAATAAATCCCCGCCAAGCCTTTGAATATGATACTGTTTCTCACTATCCTCATCACTATCATCCAACTGTACGTTTCCCTTTCTGCCTGCCAATTTTAACTGACTGTCATGTTTCATGGCCATTTTCTGAAGTTCAAACCCTCTCTCTTTATCTTTTTCCCTGATCTGTATCTCCCTTTCTCTTTCTTTTTCCTCTCTATTTCTTTCGTATTCAAACTGCTTTAATTCTTTCTCATGTTCCATTTGTTTAATTTGCAACTGAACTTTTGCCATTTCTAATGAGTCAAACTGTATTTCAGGCAACTTTAAATGCTTAGACACCGCCATAATTACCTCATCTTTTCGCATTTTGTCAGGTAATGTTAACTGCAATGTTTTTGCCAAATCTAACAGTCTGCTTTTAGTCTCTGTCCGTAATGTACTGCGTGTGACCATCTCCAACCCCAAAATCTTCTGAGCCTCTGAAAGAGCCATTGTCCACAACACACTCCCTCCTTAAACTAAAATACCACACCTGAAAAGCACCCACAATATGCTCACCCCTCACTGTCTTTAAGTTCACAAAAGCCAATTCAATAGATAGACTTTTATCCCCCCTCGAGCCCCCAATTTGTTATGGGCCAGGGTTTAGAGAACCCCAAAGTGTATCATGGAGTTCACCTGACCCACAACTTTTAATAGATTGTGGTATGGGGAGCACCCGGCCCACTATACAGGCAGTGGCAGACCTACATTTTGGGGGCCCTGAAGCTTGAACTGTTATGGGGGCCCCTTCGCAACCAGCAATGAGGTCTGGGTAACCACTGTTATCTTCTTCAATGGGGTTGTTTCACGACAGATCACCACACATTTAAAAAAAATGTAACCACTACATCTCAGATTTTGATTAAAATTGCAGTACTGGATTATCTCACATGTCAAAGTCACTGGTGTGTATAAACATTTCCTATGCCTGATAGTTTTCGAGTTATGGGGGGATGAAAATTATGGAAATGTTATATACATGCATGATGCATCATAGAATGATGAAATAAAACATAGAAAAGACCACAGTCAATATAATCTTTTATTTTAGACACCTATGAGAATACATACTACATGAAGCACATTTTACAAAATACTCTTTTTTCTGTTTTTTCTAGCAACATATTCACGTACAGTTTTGTCATATGCGAGCTTCCTTGCAATGTCATTTTCTAGAGACAATGTGCATAAAGAATCTAAGCGCTCTTCAGTCATGGTGGACCGAAATTTGTTCTTTATAAAGGATAGCTTTGAAAAATTCCTTTCTGCTTCACAGCTCGTGATAGCATTGTCAAGTATAGCTTAAGCGCAGTAGTAATATTGGGGAACACTTCAATTAGGTGTTGCTCACAAATAAACTGAAGAACGTCTGCACATTGCATTTTAGATGGCATGTTTTCTTCTCTGTTCTGAGATTTCCTAAGGTGCAAATATTCTTTGAACTGATAACACTCGTTTACTAATTTGTGGTCAATATCATCTTTGTAATACGATATTATAAGTTTAATACTGTCCTCATCAATTTCAGAATTGTTCACCAATTCTGAGAGGAACTTGAACCTTTTCGCAATCTGCTCATATGGGTCAATTCTCTTGCGTAACTGGATTATCAAGCAGTCATAGAGTTGATATAGAACTTCTATCCTAAATTTGTCAGCTCCTCTCAAAGAAGCAATACCACTTGTTCCATCTGAAAATGTCCATGTAACAATGCGTTTGGAAGCATCAGAATAACTTGAGGTGATATCTTCACACAAACCTTTTGCTTCTGATTTATGGTGTGCAATCCTATCGGCTGAATTTTCTCTGAGTTCTTTAACAAACGAAAGTAAAGATGATAACAGAAGATAACCTTCAAATACATCAAAACCAGGGGTTTGGAGTTTCTTACTTGTTTTGTTGAAACGCTCCAGCACTTCTACCCAAACGAGTGTTAAAATAGCATATTCCAGCTTTACCAACTTGTGGTATAAATTCTTTGCATCTCGTTTACATTCAGGCTTCTCTTCTGAGTCTTCAAAAATATGTTTGAGAGTTTGTTAAATATCCATATATCCATTTTTAATTGCCCAGACTGCTTCATAGTGTGCAGACCATCTAGTTACACTTAAGCTCTTTAGAGAAAAATGTAGATTGTCGTCTGTGTTTAAAATCCCCCACCTTCATGGAGATCCAGAAAAGAAAACATACAGCTCCTGCAAAATGCCAAAATAGTCAACAACGTCAGGTGCAGTAGACATTGCCTTTTCTCCAACAAGGTTAAGCGAATGGGCTGCACATGGTACATAGTCTGCGTACCTGTTAATGTTTTTAAAGAGTGCTTGCAGCCCTTTCTCCGAGCCCTTCATGTTAGATTACATTAGCCACAGCATAACAGCCAACTTACCGCGACACTCCACCTTTACAACATCTGTGCTACTGACTCTCAAACTTTGGGATTGTTGAAATATATACAACAAAAAATTAATCAATTTGAGTCGTGCGACTATTGTCGCATACTTTGAAAGGAAAAGATTTTAGGTCTACTTTCTGAGAAAGGGTTTTTTAAAAACCCCTTCTCAGAAAGTAAAGCGCCATTTTTTAAGATTTATAATAAATAAGCTAAATAGGCTAAACTAGGCTATGTGCAAGCTAGCCTACGCTAGGCTAGACTAAGTTCGGCAAGACTAGGCCACCAAAACTCATAGGCTAAGGTAATGTAACACAATTTTACCATTATTTGAACACTTTTCATAACAAACACCTGTAATTTAACACAAATTCACGCTTTTATTACTTTTTCATAAATACTTGTAGTATAATACTAGCCTAGGCTATGCGGTCGTAGCCTACCTTCCGTTCAACTCTTCATAAAAACAATAAGCTTAGGCTAATCTAACACTAATACACCTTTATTACTTACCATACTTTTCTAAATGTAACATTTATTTTGAGTAGGGGTAATTCAAATATTGTATCTTTATGAACACTTTATTGAAAAAAATTCTTGTCTAGATCGCTATCACGAGTGCTATCACGTTGAAAATTCACATTAGCATTGTGATTGCCTTTTCAACGGCTCTCGTTTTTTGTTACGACACGTCATCTACTGTTTGTATTTCTGTCATAAATGTTAATAGTATTTTAAATTATTTATAATTATTTTATATTAAATATATTTAGAATGAAACATCCTTAATTTGAAAGTTTTTTCGTTTACGGCTAGCCTACATGATACTTTAATAACCTTTAAATTTAAATTTTAACTATTATTTTGTATTGAACTACACTATATTATTAATATTATTATTTTTTAAAAACCCCTTCTCATACAGTAGACCCAAAATTTTTAAGCAATGTGGACTAAAGTCGCTTCCTGGGCCCCTCCGGGATTAGGGGCCCTGAAACTTAAGCTTCATTAGTTTCATAGTAGATCCGCCCCTGTCTACAGGTGTGGTACAGTAGAAATGAAAAAGTATTTTTTAAAGCAAAACAATGTTTATTCTATGAACTCAAGTTAACCTTTTTAAAACATACAGTGAACATCTTAGCAACAATTAATTCAAATACAACCCCCAAAGTAATCCTTTAAGCTTTCCTTTTAATATCCATATGACTTAAAGCACGTTTTACCAGATGCACATCAGGTTAAAGTCACTACTGTTATTAGTTTTAAATCACCAGGATCGATTTACAGTCTTTAGATTCCAGAGAGAGATTCATACACCTTCTGGCTGTGACTGCAGCTATCCAGCTCTGAAAACGAAACTAAAACACACCCTGCAGCAAACAGCCTAAAATGAAAGTAAATAGCTGACAGACAGCCCAGCTCCACACACTCTCTGACATCACTGCAGTAATAAACACCCATTTCTTAAAGGTACTCTCACTACAGATATTTAGATACACACGCATTTATAAACACCCATTTCTTAAAGGTACTCTCATATGACAGTGCCAAGGTTCCTAGGTACCTGAGAGAGTGCCAGAGTGCCACTCCATCCAATGCCTGACCACCCAGGAGTCTCCAATGGCCTGGGAGACCCACTCAGGTGCCATTGCGACTGGTCCACATTTGTGGAAAGCAGTACTAAACAGTGCCCAGGTTAGGTCTCCAAAGTGAGGCCGTTAGGTCCTGGGTGCCAGGAGAATCCTGTGAACACATATTCAAATGAGCTTTATGGCTCATTTGAATTTGCAGATCTCGATCATGCCCAGTGAGTGCGAGTTCCAGATCACGACATCTCTTGAGATTCGTTAAATCTCATGAGGCGTTTTGAGTGTCGCAACTCTCATGAGAGGCCTCTTGCAAGATCCAACGGCCTCATCCCAACACCAAGTCAGGCACAAGAAGGCCACTAAATCGTGCCACTAGACTCAAAGGTTTCAAGGGGTATGGGGAGAGCGCTGGAATATGGTGTTGAAATGGAGGATCAGCCTTGATCATATTGAATGGCGGAACAGGTTGAAATGGCTGAATGGCCTACTCCTGCTCCTATTATATATGTTTCTATTTTTCTATAACAATAACAAGTTTATTGCAGATTAAAGAATTATGTAAGTTCTAAAAAGTCCTCTTGATCTTTGCTTTCAAACATTTGTACATCAACATCTCATTTTGGATTTCTGCTTCCATATTATTTTTCACTTGTAAAGAAATCTACCAGTTCGAGCCTGGAAAAAAATCTGATCAATTCACTGACCATTTGAAAATATTATTCTTGCATGGATATTATTTACTATAATGCCCAAAACCTCATTTGATGTAGATTTTCCTTGCCTATTATGAAAGTTATAAAGTTAAAAATGTTCCAATGTGCTTTACAGAAGTGTAAATAATTTTTAAAAATGTGATTAGTAATCATGCAGTTCTTTCATCTTTGAAACCTGAATTTAAATTTAGCTCATACTCTTGCAGTGGAGTGAGTCTGAACATTCCCTTCCCAATTCCAACTGGGTGCAGGTTCACAGCACAAAACTGCCCCTAAACGCAAGATAGGTGAATCTGAAGCTGGCTGTGCTGGAGAAATGTTTGATGCTGATCCTGGATAACCTGAAATATTCAATTGGCATCCTTTTCACCTCATTGAGTAGAAAATTCCACAATAAAATACAATCATTGTAAATTTGAAACAGGCTAAAGCAAAAAAAAAAAGACCTGCTTTACAAATAGATATTGTAAAGTCTCCTGCAGTGAATTCCCAATTTTCTATCATAGCATATAAAGGAATTGTAAACCATTTTTCCCAGAAAGGCAAGGAAAATTCATTTACTAATGCACGCTTGAGGACTTGGAAGTTGGAGGAGAAATATGTTGCTTGAAATGTCATTTTGGTCTTATATGAAAGTTGCAAGGCTGATTTTCAAATTGCTTTAAGAGTTCTTGCTGGGAATCATGGTTTAATTCAAAATAGATGCCAGAGACTCTATAGATCTAAATGTGCACCATGTTTTCTGTAGTTACCCCAAGACTTAATGTGACTGTGTATCATTAATTAATAAGGTTTATGTTGATTTCTCAACGTTGGCTAAAATATTTTGCTTTTTAAGATTTTTCTACTGTAATATTATTCCAATATTCAAAGGGCGAAAAAGAAAAATCTACGCTGAAAACACATAGCAACAAATACCTGACTGATACCAGTAGGTGGTGTTAAACAGCTACTGAAATAATTTGGTCTCACCATCTCTCAGAAAGGACCATTTCATTTTACAGCTATCTCCTGTAAGAGAAAGATACATAGGCTGATTTTATTCTTAAACTGCAGATTCTCATTTATTGAAAACCCCAATCTAATCATTCTGTCCACTGCAAACAGCGATCTTGCTAATTACGTTTGTTGTACAAACTGAAATAGAAACTGCCATCATTCAACATTGGAGCTGCCTTGGGTTACCACCGGCACCGACACCCTGGTGTGGATTTCATTCGTTCAACGGTGGAAGGAAAGCACAGACTGTTTGGTCAGGCTGTTAATTTAGCACCCCGACACATCGACACGAAACCCCTGCCATTCTTCAACATGAACCCTTGGGGAGATTGCAGCCTATTTGGGACGTCCAAAATAGCCTCCATGGGGCATTAATGCAAACAGGTCAAAGCAAAACGAGCTAAGAGCACCCTGATGAACCTTTGCATGAGCTGCAGGCTAAAATCTTCTCTGGGGACCATGGGCGTCATTCTCCGACCCCCCGCCGGGTCGGAGAATGGCCGTTGGCCGCCGTGAATCCCGCCTCCGCCGAAGTCACCGGTACCGGAGATTGGGCGAGGGCGGGAATCGGGCCGCGCCAGTTGGTGGGACCCCCCCGCTCAATTCTTCGGCCCGGATGGGCCGAAGTCCCGCCCAGAAATTGCCTGTCCCGCTGGCGTAAATCAAAGCTGGTATTTACCGGCGGGACCAGGCGGCGTGGGCGGGCTCCGGGGTCCTGGGGGGGGGGGGGCGCGGGGCGATCTGACCCCGGGGGTGCCCCCACGGTGGCCTGGCCCGCGATCGTGGCCCACCGATCCGCGGGCGGGCCTGTGCCGTGGGGGCACTCTTTCCCTTCCGCCTCTGCCACGACCTCCACCATGGCGGAGGCGGAAGAGACTCTCCTCACTGCACATGCGCGGGAAACTCGGCGGCTGCTAACACTCCCGTGCATGCGCCGCATTTCCGCGCCAGCTGGCGGGGCACCAAACGCCGGCGCCGGCCTAGCCCCTCAATGTTGGGGCTCGGCCCCCAAAGATGCGGAGCATTCCGCACCTTTGGGCCGGCGCGATGCCCGTCTGATTGGCGCCATTTTTGGCGCCAGTCGGCGGACATCGCGCCGTTGGGGGAGAATTTCGCCCCATAAGTTTATTCGACTGGCAACAACACACTTCATCGGCCAATCGAAAATTCTGCTGGTCTTTCTGCCCTTTAGTCTGATATTAATCTGATTCACAGCTGCTTTTGCATGGGTTCTCTTGCACCAAATTAAAAATAGCAATCAAAGATAAATAGATAACATGCTAATTAGTGACAACCGTAGTTGTCTTCCTAATTTTAGTTTTTACATTAATTACCATTCCTTTGAGATAGTCACCCATTTCAGTTCATTAGGTGCATGGATTTCTCATCATTTAATACGATTGTTTCACATTCAGTGAAACATACACAAAAAATCATAGAGGGATACGTATGATAAACAGATAATTGAAACATGCTCCTTCAATCCCACTCTCCAACCCTTACTGCTGATGCAATAAAAGTCATTTGTCTAACATTCGCACCAGCAGAACACCGGGAGCAGGATTTTCCCCAGGCAATCCTAATTTGCCCCTCGCTAGCTAGTTTTGAATTGATTTAAATATTTTAATGTCTGCCGGGCCGACTTTATGCACCGTAGTGACCATTTTCTTTGACAGATATGTCAGAACACTGCGGCAGTACTTCTGCGTATCGAGGTATTCTTAACTTTGGAGTCAAACTCAAAAGGAATTTTAAAACGCTTCTATTGGGAACCAGAAAAAAAACTTATTCGCTAGGGATACAATCCTGGCTGGTCATATCCTGCTGATGAGGTTAAGGAGATGTGCACTCGACAAGCGTTGGGTGGTTTAAAAAAAAATCCTGACACTAATTAAGCCTTTAAATGGTTAAAACTCATTCCTTCAAGGGAACCTGTGCATAGTGCCACTGAGACTTTGGCATAGAAAGGCATACTTTGCATTGTCCTATTGATCTAACTTTCTTCTCTCCGAGTAAGCTTGACTTAAACATTGGTTGTTTAACTGGTGATAACTGTACCAACAATTCTCTAGAAATAAGATCTACTGTTGTACATACCAAATGTACATACCAAATAAGGACAGCAGAGGTATTAAAAGAAGCAGTGGGACTTGGCAGGGGTAACACATGTTGGACGAACAGATTAAACAAAATATGCCTGTAATAAAAATATAGTTGGGATGTCGGCGAATGCTAGCCTGTGTTGTTGCCACATAATGGGCGCGATTCTCCGCTCCCGCGACTAAGTGCCCACGCCGTCGTGAACGCCGTTGAGGTTCACGACGGCGTGAAATGGCCCTGATCTCGACCGATTCAGCGTCCGAAAATGGGCTAGGATCGGGGCCGCGAGAAACTCAGGGGGCGTGTTTCAAAAGCAGCGTTGTCAGCGCGCGCCGCTTAAATGACGCGGCCGGCACCGCGTAACAGCCATAACTGGCGTCACCCGCGCATGCGCGGGTTGGCCGGTGCCAGCCCACGCATGCGTGGTTGCCGTCCTCCCCGAGGCCGGCCCGCCGATCGGTGAAAGAACCCCCCTCGCTCCCCACAGGCCGCACCCCCAGCATTCCCGCGCTGTTCTCGCCGGCAGCGACCAGGTGCGGATGGCGCCGGCGGGAAGCAGTCATTTTGGGCAGGCCGCTCGGCCCATCCAGGCCGGAGAATAGCGGGTGTAGCGGAGAATCGCCATTTTGGGTGTCCCGGGCGATTCTCCGGCCTGCGCTGCGCAGAACTCGACGGGGCCGTTCTCGCCGCTTGGGTGAATCACGGGAGGACGTCGGCCAGGCATCGCGGGGAAAAATGGCGCACCAGGGGATTCTCCCAACCTGCACCTGAGCGGAGAATCGTGCGCAATTTACTTAGAAGTGCACCTTACAAAAAGGCACAAATCACTTATGGAACACTTGCTTCTGGTCAACATAGCTGGCGCACATTATGGGCGCGATTCTCCGCTCCGGCGGCGGTTGGGAGAATCCCCTGGCGCACCATTTTTCCCTGCGACGCCGGTCCGATGCCCTCCCGCGATTCACCCAAGTGGCGAGAACGGCCCCGTCGAGTTCTGCGCGGCGCAGGCCAGAGAATCGCCCGGGACACCCAAAATGGTGATTCTCCACTACATTCGCTAGTCTCCGGCCCAGATGGGCCGAGCGGTCAGCCCAAAATGACAGCTTCCCGCCGGCGCCATCCACACCTGGTTGCTGCCGGCGGGAACTGCCGGCGGCCTGTGGGGGGGCGAGGGGGGTTCTTTCACCGGGGTAGGACTCAAAAGGGGTCTGGCCCGTGATCGGTGCCCACTGATCGGCAGGCCGGCCTCTCTGAAGGAGGACCTCCTTTCCTCCGCGCCCCGCAAGATCCATCCGACATTTTCTTGCGGGGCGGCCCCGGGGAGGATGGCAACCACGCATGCGCGGGTGATGCCAGTTACGCCAGTTACGTGGCGCCGGCCGCGTCATTTAAGCGGCGCGCCCGGCGCACGCTGACGACGCTGCTTTCGCGACAGGCCCCCCGAGTTTCTCGCGGCCCCGATCCTAGCCCATTTTCGGGTCCTGAATCGGTCGAGATCGGGGCCGTTTCGCGCCGTCGTGAACCTCGACGGCGTTCACGACGGCGTGGGCACTTAGTCGCGGGAGCGGAGTATCTCGCCCTAAATCTTACAAGTGACAACTATATATAATTGGCCATTGTGGCATTGGAAATTGGTCAGCTTGACTTAAACATTGGTTGTTTAACTGGTGATGTACCAACAATTCTCTAGGAATAAGATCCACTGTTGTACATACCAAATGTACATACCAAATGAGGTAAACTGAGTAAAATGTTTGTAGCATAACCTGACCCTGGCTCCAGCTGATGCTTGCAGTTTGAGAAAAAAAATAGAAAATACATTTTTCTGACAATTAGCGATGAGAAAATATAATCTGATCATGCTCAAATTTAGTTTGGAAATTTGTCCGCCGGATTACAACCATCAGATCTGTGACTGGAATCTTCCACAAGGATGCTATCTGCACGTGCCTTGGCTAGATTTAGGAATAAATCCCTTCTGTGTTAGACATAGGGAATGATCTATAGACTATGTAAAGTTTCCAATTTCCTTATTCCCCCCACTTTCTCTTAGATGTACAACTGCACTTCACACTTCTTTTCCCATAGGCTTAACAGCTCCAAATGTTCCTTCCATTGCACAGTTTTTAATCTCTACTTGCTCCTTCAGGCACATTCTCCAAATCAAATCTGTCTCATGCACCATCTGCAATGTCACCCAGCTCACTTTCTTTCTTCTTGTTTCTCAATCTACTAATTGATGATAATTCTGTTAATCTGCTTTGAAAATACTTGCCACTCTATTTTATGCAACTCATATAGTCAGTGGGGTCAGTAAATGCAACATATTCTGGTTCCTTTTGTTATGCATTATGATTATTTGCACTGAAGCCTCTCCATGCATTTTTCTGGAAAATGTTTATTTTTAATGGCGACGTCATCCTATTTAAATATCCTTTCCTTTGTTACCTTGTTCTCCAAGAAAATCAAATCACATTGAATGTATTCCAAAATGCTTTCGGGAAAAAATATTAAATCTAAACTTTTGATGTAATATCACAAAGTGTGATGGGCCCTATTGAATGAAAGTAAATAATAAAGTACATTAGTAACACATCAAACTGAATATTTTGAGTATGCAGGAAAGCAATAGATTGGCATTAGTCAAAGTCTTGATGCAACTATTATCCATGTAGATATTGGAAGCCATTCATTTGTGCCTAAAATTAACCAAGATTTAATGTTCATTTTTAAATTAATAAATCCCTTCAGTAATTATATTTTGCTGTTGACACTTTAGCAATCATTATGACTGCAAATTTCAGTTCTGGTTAAAAAGGTCTTGCAGGAATAGAGAGCATTAAGGAGTTGTTCTGGTAAACAAAATGATGTAGAAGGCTTTGATGGACGGAATGGCCTAATTCTTCCTACTAAACCATGATTTATGTAAGTTTACAGCCAAATAGTATATATTTCATTTATATCTAATTCTAATGTCCAAATGTAGATGGAATAGAAACTGAAAATATAGAAACTGAGAGAAAAGGAACATGTTTGAAATGTGACAAATACAAATGAGCATCTACAAAAGTGAACATAATTCACAAAAGAAAAATCCTGCGGTGAATGAAATCATAGCCATGGGAGATCAAGGTATGCAAACCAGAGCTCTGTCAATGGAAAATATGATCAATGTTTTGTCTTCTTTGGCTTTACAATCTATACTAAAATGTAAAAAGTTCAGAGTACTCTCTTTAAACTCCTCAACTGTAAACACGGCTTTCATCAACTCCTTGAAGCAAGTCATGATTTTTTAATCAAAACCACTGTAATTATCCCTTTCTCATGCAGTTATAAAGAATTTTCATCACTTTCAATTGTCAACCTTTTTGACCATATTAGTTGGATGTAAGCCTGTAGTCATAAACATTTTAGTGCACCTCACTCAAAAATTGTCCCTATTTGTGCATCATTTTGTTATTTCTTTGTCCATAATAGTATATTGTCTCATGCTGTTCATGTGTCACTTCATGCTGGCAGTTGATGTGCCAAAAAGTGCCTCCATGTGGTTTCTCAAGCTGACATCTGAAAGTTAGTGATGGATAAATACTTTAAAGATTACATGTACAGAGTGCATGCAGTCTGCAATGTGTTAAGCGGCAGTAACACATCAAGGAGTTGAGATGATATATTAACTGTAAGTATGAAGCTGGAACTGTTTACAATATCAACTCAACCCTCTGATGTGTTACTATCTCAAAACACACTACAGAGTTATATCTTTTAACAATAGATGCAGATTTAAGGATTTCTTACAGTTTTTCAATTTTGATTCTTTGTCAATTCTTCTGCTGGTTGGAGTTTCTTGTTGGTTGGCAACAAAGAGCAGGCTTCCTTGCATGAAAGATAAGCAGTAATATTGTACCAGATGATTTGAGAGGTAGCAATTTTGAGATTTATTTAACTGGACAATACAATGTAGGTAGGAATAAGCAGAAATCAAATTAACCATGGATTATCCGTACTGTTCTAAAATCTTTCCATAAACTACATTTGTTTTCCTGTACTCTGTGCTATAGTATCTATTTCATCTTTCAAGAAGTCTAGTGGGATGTATGCATCTAATATCCTGGATGTCTTCTAAAATGTGTAAATTTGATCTCTTGGGTGGACCGGAGGTTAAATGTCCAATCTGTCTAATCTCCATAGTGGTTTAGGAAGCTATGAATCAAATTTACATGGAGGTCCTGTTCTGTGCCTCCCTGTATGTAATATTTTCATTATAGTGCAATTATTCATCTCCAATTCCATTTCCTTGGCAGTTTAAGATTGCATGCCTATTCTCCTACTCCTTGGAAAATTTTTAGTTTCCCCGAGAACGGTTCATTCTTTATAAATGAAGTGGAGTTCACTGCTGCCTTTTGTAGCTCTTTTGTCTCACCATGTCATCTCACTGATGTCAGCAATGTATTTAAACACCATGGGGGATGAAATAGGTCACGTGACACAGGTTTGATAGACGCTAGTACGAAAAATTGCAGGCAAGAAGCCCATGCACACTTGTAACTGGAAATAAGCTGCCTACCTTTGTGGATATGGCCAATTAAAAGACACATTCCTGGATGACAGGCTCTTTGCATATCCAAATACGGGGTCTAACACCTAATTCAGGTGCTCGCAGTAAAATTGGTTTTCCCAATGCGGGCGCCCTCAGGGAAACATAATCCTTATAATCAGCTACATTAAAAAAGGGATGTATTCACTAAAATCACTATTGCCATCACTGCCATACTTGGCTCCAATTTGCGTGACCTCCTTTATTCCTCCCTCAGCCCACATCAGGATTTCCTATCTCTGATCTCCTTCTACACTCACTACTATTCCCAATTCTACACCCACCCGTCCCAGATATCAAAGCCTAAAGAAGCCCAATTTCTCTATGACCTGCCTAACCCCCTGATGCCCCCATCCGACCTCTCTCAGCTCTAGTTTGTCACTTTCTGAGCCACCCAATTTCCCCCACCCTTGAGTGCCTCCACAGGTCCTATGCACCTAACCCAAACCACTCTCTGGCCATGTCCTGCAATATTATCTTCAGAATAATGAGGTCTGAGTTCCAGTATCCAGGGATTCTTTTTTACTTCAAAAGTGAACGACTAACATTTATTCATCCCTGAGTTCCCAGATGGTTTCCTGTTAAATAAAAATAAGCTTCCATTGACCAGAAGAAACTGCATATGTGTAGTTTTAATATTTTGGTATGACTCCTAGACACAATAGCACAATTATGAAATGATTCAATACAGATTCAGGCATTAAAAAGACAAGCAACAGCTGAAAGTCCATCCCTATATGCTGATGAAAAGAATTACATTTGTATAACACTTTCTCGAGTTCAAGACTTTCAAAAGTATTTCACAACCGATTAATTAGTTTTAAAGTGCAGTTACTGTTAAAATGTAGGCAAACATGGCAGCCAATTTTTGCAGATACATAACCAGATGATTGGTTTCTATACTGTTGTTGGTTGAGGTTTAACTGTTGGCCTGGACACCATAAAACCTTTTGATTCTACTTGAGAGGGAGACAAGGCCTCAGGGTATCACCTGAAAGACCAACTGCCAATATTTACACTCCCACAACATCATCCGAGGATATGTGCTCATACACAAACATATAAAACGCTATGGAAGCTGGAAATCTGAAATAAAAATACCAAGTGCTAGAAATATCCAGGCAGGTTTGGCAGAATCTGTGGAGAGGGAAACATGGTTAACTACACAGGTCAATGACCCTTTTTATTCCATTGAGAGGTCATAGAACAGAACTCTGTCCACAGATGCTGCCAGATCTACTGAGTATCCAAGTATTCTCTGTTTTGATGTGCTCATAACCTTGGGGTTTATCCCACAATGTTCTGACTTGTAGCTAAGAGTTCCACCACCGAGACAAGACTGACATCTAACTTTGTAAGAGATTTCAAAGATATTCTGAGGCACAAGAAGATCATACTAAACATTTTGAATTTTAATCACATGGGTTTTTGATCACAACTGGCGCATAATCATTCCAAGATATCCATTATTCGATAAAGAACTTATATAAAGATCTGAATGATATGAATTGTATGATGGTAAATCAGTTGATGTAAAACTGTGCAAATACTTTAACAGATGTTAACCACATTTCTCACTTCATTTTTTTACCTTGAGCATGTTGACTGTCTGATGAGGTTCAGGTCAGCACCATAATTTAGATTCAATTGAAAAAGGTTTCCAAATCGTACATAAGGAGCTGATTTTGCTTTGCCATGTATATTGTGCAGGTGGTAGCTTTGGTGGATACAATGCACTTCCAATGTGTTGATGGGCGATCTAAACCATTTTGTGATTTGTCATCATTTCAACATCAAGGGTGAGCTGTCAGCACAATTCTTTGGCAGCTCATCCTTTAGAAAATCTTCTCCACCTCTTAAACGAGAAGAAAACATTTTTTTTTGTATGGCTAAGTATGTTCCTCTTTTGAGCTGGTGACTGAAGCCAGAGCTCTCGGTTTGTGGGTGGTGTCATGGAGGCACTGGTAGTAAGGAGGAACCTTTTCCACCAACGATGCCCACTGGGTACTCAGGAAATTGCACAGCAGCCTTGCAGGGATTGCTAGCAATGCTGCCAGAAATGCAGTGATCTGATCAGTGCTGCTAAGACTCCCATTGACACCTGCCTTATCTACACAGCCCTGCACCAGCCTATTTCAACCCCACCAAGACCGACTCTTCCTCCATTGCTCCCTTGCCTCGCATACAAGAACAACACACATTCCTGCGTTTCCTTTTCTAGCCACATGCACGTTCAAGAATTCCCAAAGCACTCACATTCACTTCCCTCTTCTCCCAAACCACTCCCAGCATGCACATTAACCTCAGCTGCCTCACACATTTTCCCAACTCTACAGCAGAGCACATTCTCTTATTGCAGGATACTTTGGTACAGAACAGGATACAGATGGGAAGACCTGTAGGAGGCGTGTCTCTTGAAGTGCTTATGGCAAGGAAGGAGGCTGCTTTTGATATAGTTTGCAGAGGGAGGGAGGAAGTGATACAGATGGAGAGTTTGGAGGATGTGGTCAGCAGTGTCTTGATATCTCCCCTTCCCCCTCTCCTGTTATTGAGCTCCATCCCATACACATTTTTCAGAAGAACCCATGAGTGCTTACATCTTATACCATGTACTTTCCTCATTTATTGCATGTTGATGGACTATGGAACTGAAGTTCTAATAAATTTCTAATTAAGTTTATTTTGAAAGAAGAAATCATTAAGGTGGGGAGATTTTCTTAATGGAGTGAGTTGTTATGCTCTGCAATACACAGGCTGGAAGACCCCACTCCCGGGATCTACCCAGCTTGCAACGCCTCGTGAGCTTCAACTCAACCTCGCGAGATGGTGCAAGGAGTTTGCCGCCGACGATGGGCAGGATCACGTTTTAGCAAATCTGCATATTAGAGTGAGACAGTAAGCCTTACTCTAATGTGGAGATTTCCGAGGTACCTGAGGCTTTGGGATTCATTCCATTCGACTCAGGGACCTCGGGCGAGCGCCGTTTGGTACTGGTCCCCACAAATGGGGATCAGATGGAACGGCACTCATAGGGAGGGGTCTCCAACGGAATCGGAAGCCCCCAACTGCATGCCCTTTTGGCAGGGTGGTGCCCTGGCACTGCTGCCACATGAGTGCCATACTGGTGCTGCCCGGTGTGGGTGTTGAGAGGTGTGGGGGTGCTGGGGGTTGGGTGGTCAGGGATTCCCTTTGGGCCTCGGAGAGATCTCTCGCTACAATGGGGGGTTCCGGCGAGCAGAGCTCCACATTGTGAAAAATGGGGCTATGAGCGGCCTCGGCTGCGTGTTTCCAGTTCAGGCCCCCTATTCAAAGTGCGTTGCGTTGAATACCCAATTGTTTCTTGTCACTGCGAGTGCCAGGAATCACACAGCTAAACCCGCTCGCTCGGGGACTTTGGGAAGATCACACCCAATGTTAAGACCGGAAGGCTGTAATGTGCCTAATTGGAAGATGAGGTGCTGTTCCTCCAGTTTGCGCAGGCTTCATTGGAGCATTGCAGCAGGCCAAGAACGGACATGGGACATGAGAGCAGGATGGTGAGTTGAAATGGCAGCGACAGGAAGGTCTGGGTTCTCCTTGCGGATGGACTGGAGGTGTTCTGCAAAGCGGCAAACCCAGTCTGTGACTTTTGTGTTTCAGCTGCTTTCTTCTGTGTTTACTATTAAGTGTTTCTCTTTGAGTGTTGAACTTGTGCACACAAGTCACCATGTGCAGTATTTTTTTTAAGTTACTACTTTTCATCTTCTCACTTCATAAAAGTTAAGACAAGTAACAGAAAAAAATGTGTCAATCTATAAATTGGCCATGGAAGTTAAAGAGGTGACATTTAAATTTAGCACTGGAATCTACATCCCATGAAGTTGCAAATTTACTCCCAACCTCAAAAGTTCTTTGGGATTGAGACCAGGGGCGAAATTCTCCGTTATCGGCGGAAACTCCGCCGATCGGCGCAAAAAACGGCGCAAATCCCACTTGCGTCACGTCATAAAAATGGGCCGATAGTCTGCGGCCCGAAATGGGCTAGCAGCGACGTAACGGGATCCGCGCTTGCGCAGTGGTTCACGCCGTGCAGCGTCATACGCGCTGCATGGCGTGACGGCTCATAAGGCCGCGCAGCTCCCCCCCACCCGACCGGAACAGCCGACCGCAACACCCGACTTGATGGCTGGCCGTCGCTCAGCCCCGAGGTTCGAGTCACGCGATGTGGAGGCGCTCCTGGATGCGGTGGAGCAGAGGAGGGACGCCCTGTATCCCGGGCACGGCCGCAGAGTTGCCCCACGCCACAGCCGGCGTCTGTGGAGGGAGGTGGCAGAGGCCGTCACCGCTGTGGCCCTGACACCACGGACAGGCACCCAGTGCCACAAGAAGGTGAATGACCTCGTCAGAGCAGGCAGGGTGAGCGTCCCCCATATCCCCATATCCCCTCTCCCCCAAATCCCCCCCTCCCCCATATCCCCCCCTCCCCCATATCCCCCCCTCCCCCATATCCCCCATATCCCCCCTCCCCCATATCCCCCCCTCCCCCATATCCCCCTCCCACATATCCCCCCTCCCCCATATCCCCCCTCCCCCATATCCCCCCCTCCCCCATATCCCCCATATCCCCCCTCCCCCATATCCCCCATATCCCCCCTCCCCCATATCCCCCCCTCCCCCATATCCCCCATATCCCCCCTCCCCATATCCCCCATATCCCCCTCCCCCATATCCCCCCCTCCCCCATATCCCCCATATACCCCCTCCCCATATCCCCCCTCCCCATATCCCCCCTCCCACATATCCCCCATATTCCCCCCTCCCCCATATCCCCCATATCCCCCCTCCCCATATCCCCCATATCCCCCCTCCCCCATATCCCCCATATCCCCCCTCCCCCATATCCCCCCTCCCCCATATCCCCAAGTGAATCCAGCCCTAACCTTAACCTCTGCAATGCACGCGCAACCGATGGCGTGCATTCATATACCTGCCTAACACTGTTGCCTTTTACCCCTGCCACCACCCCCCCCCCCCAGGAGAAGCGCGCACACAACAATAGGGAGCATGTGAGGACTGGAGGAGGGCCCGCTGATGAGAGGCCACTGACCGTACACGAGGAAAGGGCCCTGGAACTGGCTGGCGGACCTGACGACCGGGAGGTTGCTGATGCAGAGGTCGGGGCCCCACGAGCAAGTGAGCCACCAACAGCCCGTCCCCATATCCCCCCTCCCCTATATCCCCCTCTCCCGTATCACCTGATCACTGCCTGATGTCTAACCATGCATGCTTCATTGTGTATCGCAGGACCAAACGTCCAGGCACCCATCCCCGCAGATGCAGACCGCCCGCAGGATGCCCCTCCGAGACCACGGGAGACGGAGAGACCCGCACCCTCCAGCATGCGACACCCGCAGGATGCCCCTCGGAGACCACGGGAGACGGAGAGACCCGAACCCTCCAGCATGCGACGCCCGCAGGATGCCCCTCGGAGACCACGGGAGACGGAGAGACCCGCACCCTCCAGCATGCGACACCCGCAGGATGCCCCTCGGAGACCACGGGAGACGGAGAGACCCGAACCCTCCAGCATGCGACGCCCGCAGGATGCCCCTCGGAGACCACGGGAGACGGAGAGACCTGGAGCAACAGGGAGACGACACCCCCGTCACGTGCGGGAGCGACCACCCAGCGATGAGGGGGGCAGCCACAGGCCCCCGTCACATCCGAGCCAGGACACCACTACCCAGGACACCACTATCCAGGACACCCCTACCCGGGACACCCCTACCCGGGACACCACTACCCGGGACAGCACTACCCGGGACAGCACTACCCAGGACACCCCTACCCGGGAAGACGAAATACCGGACAGTGACTCAGAGTGGATGGGTGGAGACGAACCCCCACCCCAAAGTGCCATGGACTCAGAGTGGGACGAAGAGCACGACACAACGCCACTGCTGTCACCAACACCCTCCACCATCGCAGAAACACTCACCACGGTTGGGCACTTTAGTGATGAGGCGTCTGGTACACTCACTGGTGCGCACAACACAGCCGTCCCGGTACAGCAGGTGGAGGTAGGAGCAGCAGAGGGACCGGGCGGTCGGAGGGCAGCCCAGGCCAAGCGAACATCTGCCGCCCAGATGGATCCCGGGTTCCTGCAGTTACCACACCCACACATAGATCCGATGCAACCACCGACACGGAGACGAGCGAAGAGGGTGACGGGTGGCTTGCGGCGGCTGCGGTCGCAGGTGGAGGAGTCCACCCGCGTCCAGGAGCTGGGAGTGGTCCCGGTCATGCGTGCCACCCAGGCTGACACCGCACGGGTGGCGTCCGCGGTGGAGGCAATGGGTGCGACGGTGTCAGACATGGGGAACGGTTTGCGAGGCCTGGGGCCTTCCGTGCAGGCGGCGTCTGTGGCCCAGGAAATGGCTGCCCTCTCACAGGAGGCCATGAGCCAGTGCCAGCGCCAGATGGCAGAGGCGCTCAACGCCATAGCCCAGTCTCAGCAGGCCATGGCCCAGTCTCAGCAGGCCATAGCCCAGTCTCTGAAGGCCATGGCCCAGTCTCTGCAGGCCATGGCCCAGTCTCTGCAGGCCATGGTCCAGTCTCAGCAGGCCATCGCTGAGGGCATCGGCGCCAGTGGCCATGTGCGAGCTGGCGTCGCACTGTCGCAGACAGGGTTCGACAACCCCCTGGGCTCCATGGCTGCAAACCTGCAGACCCCTGTCGATACCAGCACGGGCCTCCAGGACTGGCAGCGCCAGATGTCGGGGGCGCGTCGGATGGCCAGTCCATTCGCATCCCCCACCCATGTAGAGGCCTGGGGGCCATCGGGCACCCCGAGGGAGGAGGAGGTGGTGTGGTCCGTCCCGGCTCCCTCTGTAGGGGAGGTCCCGGTACACCGCGACACCTCGGACTCCCCCCCTTCCGTCCCAGGTGCATCGGGTGGGCAACGGGCAGGACAGGCTGGCAGCTCGCCATCCCAGTCGCCCGGGCCGCAGCCTGGCCCATCTAGGCCAGGACGCCCCAGGAAACGGCCGCCAAAGGGATCCAGTGTCAGAGGGCAGGAATCACAGGAGTCCACCTCCAGTTCTGCTGTACCGTCTGGGGAACCACGTAGACGTAGTCAAAGGGCCCGTAAGGCCAAACAATTAGACACTGAGTAAGTTGGCACGGGTGCAGGGCACAGATGAGTTTTAGGCGCTAGGGCACGTGCATGAACTCCTTTGGTTATTAAAGTCAATGTTACACCTACCGAAGCTGCCTTTGTGCTCTGTCCAAAGTGTGCGGGGGTGTCATGTACGTTGAGCGCAAGTGTGTGTGTGAGGGGTGGTCTTACCTCAGCCCCAGGTGAGTCTGCCCCCTTCCCCCTGGGCCGCCATCAACATCCCCCGGGCAGAGGACGGGACCGTGCGCTGCAGTGTCACAGCCGCATGCAGGGATGGTCCGGGTGGATGGTGGTACTGTGGCCATGGGTCAGACATAGTCCAACGATGTAGAGCCAGGAGCTCATCGGAGGCGGGCTGTCATCATTCTCCATGGCCTGCGATAGACACGCGTCCACCCGCAACTGGGTGAGCCCGGCCCGTTGTGCCGCCGGTGGATCGGCAATTGGGAGTGGGGGGGTGGTGTGCATGCGGGTGGGGTGTGTGGGGTTGGGGAGGGGGGTGATGGTGCTGGGTGGATGGATGGGTGGGGGGTGTGGGTGGTCGGCTGTTGTCATGGTGTGCGGTCTGTGGCCATACTACCCGATTCCCACGCCCATCTAGTCAGTGAAGCGGGCGTCTATCAGTCTGTCCCGTGCCCGCTGGGCCAGCCGGTAACGGTGGACAGCCACCCGTCTGTGTCTACCCCGTCTGCCCTGACCATTGCCCCCATCCCCCTCATCTGGGAGGACTGGGCCTCTTCCTGCTGCTCCTCCACTCCGCCCTCCTCTGCCTGCGGCACATCGCCCCTCTGCTGGGCTATGTTGTGCAGGACGCAGCACACCACAATGATGCGGCCGACCCTATCTGACCGATACTGGAGGGCGCCCCCAGAGAGGTCCAGGCACCTGAAACGCATCTTCAGCACGCCAAAGCACCTCTCGATCACTCCCCTTGTCGCTACATGGGCATCATTGTAGCGGTTCTCCGCCTCATTGCGTGGCCTCCGTATAGGCGTCATCAGCCACGATCGCAATGGGTAGCCCCTGTCGCCCAGCAACCAGCCCCTCAGCCGGGGATGGCGTCCCTCGTACATGCCGGGGATGGATGACCGCGACAACACGAATGAGTCGTGTACACTGCCTGGGTAACGGGCGCAGACGTGCAGGATCATCATGCGGTGGTCGCAGACCACCTGTACGTTCATCGAATAGGTCCCCTTCCTATTAGTGAACACGGCCCTGTTATCTGCAGGTGGCCGCACGGCGACGTGCATCCCATCGATCGCGCCCTGGACCATGGGGAACCCGGCAATGGCAGAGAAGCCCACGGCCCGGGCATCTTGGCTGGCCCGGTCCACGGGGAAGCGGATGTAGCGGTGCGCCATGGCATAAAGGGCATCTGTCACTGCCCGGATGCACCGATGCACCGATGTCTGCGATATGCCGGACAGGTCCCCACTCGGTGCCTGGAATGACCCCGTTGCATAAAAGTTCAGGGCCACCGTAACCTTGACGGACACGGGGAGAGGGTGTCCCCCGCCAGTGCCACGCGGTGACAGGTGTGCCAGCAGGTGGCAGATGTGTGCCACGGTTTCCCGGCTCATCCGGAGTCTCCTCCTGCATTCCCGGTCCGTGAGGTCCTGGTATGACTGCCGGGGCCGGTACACACGGGGCGCCCTCGGGTGCCTCCGTTGCCGTGGGGCCGCGACGTCCTCCTCCCCCTCCTCGTCCTGTCGGTCAGGTGTCCCTCCAGCCTGGGCGGCTGCCGCCTGCCCCTCTGCGGCAGCCTGCGCCGCCTCTCTGGCACGCTCCTCCTCCTCCTCCTCCTCCTCCTCCTCCTCATCCAGGGCAACATAGACATGAGCGGCTGCCACCACGGCGGCCAACATCGCTGGATGATCTGAAAACATGACGACCTGGTGGGGGGGAGGGGAACGACGACATGTCATCATTGCCCATATCCCCTCCTCCCCCCAGCCAGGTGGCATGGACCGCATGGGTCCAACTGTTGAAGGCTGGCACCTGGCCAGGTGGACCAACTCATTTGCCCTCCCATCACCCACTCCGGCACGGACCCCCCCCCAACCTCCACCCCGGCACGGACCCCCTCCCCAACCCCGAACCTCCACCCCAGCACGGACCCCCCCCCCCAACCTCCACCCCGGCACGGACCCCCTCCACAACCCCCAACCTCCACCCCAGCACGGACCCCCCCCCCCAACCTCCACCCCGGCACGGACCCCCTCCACAACCCCCAACCTCCACCCCGGCACGGACCCCCTCCCCAACCTCCACCCCGGCACGGACCCCCTCCCCAACCCCCAACCTCCACCCCAGCACGGACCCCCCCCCCCAACCTCCACCCCGGCACGGACCCCCTCCACAACCCCCAACCTCCACCCCAGCACGGACCCCCCCCCCCAACCTCCACCCCGGCACGGACCCCCTCCACAACCCCCAACCTCCACCCCAGCACGGACCCCCCCCCCCAACCTCCACCCCGGCACGGACCCCCTCCACAACCCCCAACCTCCACCCCGGCACGGACCCCCTCCCCAACCTCCACCCCGGCACGGACCCCCTCCCCAACCCCCAACCTCCACCCCAGCACGGACCCCCCCCCCCAACCTCCACCCCGGCACGGACCCCCTCCACAACCCCCAACCTCCACCCCAGCACGGACCCCCCCCCCCAACCTCCACCCCGGCACGGACCCCCTCCCCAACCTCCACCCCGGCACGGACCCCCCCCCAACCTCCACCCCGGCACGGACCCCCTCCCCAACCCCCAACCTCCACCCCAGCACGGACCCCCCCCCCCAACCTCCACCCCGGCACGGAACCCCTCCCCAACCCCCAACCTCCACCCCAGCACGGACCCCCTCCCGGCACTCCCCCGGAGCCCAGCCTACTCTAACCACCCCCCCCCCTCCCCCCCCCGCCGCACACACACACAAGCCGAGACACACCTCTCCTCAGGCAATCAGTCTGCGGCCACGCCATTTCCTGCCCAGAGCCAACCCCCCAGGCCGTCACTCACCTCCTCGCTGGTCGGCGTGAGCCTGGAGCACCGGGTCACGCCGATGAAAAGGAGGTTTGATTGACGTCGACGTGAACGGTCATCACGTCGACGGGACTTCGGCCCATCCGGAAGGGAGAATATCGGCAGGCCGAAAATCGGCTGCCTTGCGCAGACCCGTGACATTCTCCGCGGCAGCGGCGCCATTAACGCCCCGCCGACTTTTCTCCCTTCGGAGACTTCGGCGGGGGCGGGGGCGGGATTCACGGCGGCCAACGGCCATTCTCCGACCCGGCGGGGGGTCGGAGAATGACGCCCCAGTTTAGTTCCCTACTTGAAGTTTGGCAGCACCAGCTTAATTTCACTTGTGCAATATCTATAAGAATATTGGAAGGCCGACATCCCTTAGAATCTTAAAATTAAACATTAGTGAGCATACACGCAACCAAAAGCTAAAAAGTACAGAGCCAGTTATGAAATCCTGTCTTCCTACTGATGACATTGTGTGCACAGCATTAAAGTAATACAGAGATTTTGTGATGACAATGGGTGAGCTCAGTTTCATGTTTAGAATACTCTCTCTGCACTGCACTGAGTATAATCAATGTCCTGGGGCATATCCTGTGACCCAGTTGTTGGTCAGTCTAGGTTACGTGCTCAACCTTCAACCTACACCTATTGGCTCTATCAATCCAGTTAAGTACAGTAAATATCCTTCCCCATCACAAAAATAAATACAGATGAATAAAAAACAAAATTATTGAAAAAGTTTCAACAAAAGGTGATTCAAAATATTGTAAACATGACAAAGAAAATCGGCATGAAGTACAGTCCTCTTTGAGGTCAATCTTGCGTCGGTCAAGAATATCCAACTCTTATTCATAGCTGAAACATTCCAGCCCAGGCAACATCCTTGTGAATCTCCTCTGACTCTTTCTAGCATAATCATATCCTTCCTATAACATGGTGACCAGACTGCACCAAGTATGTTAGCTGTGGTCTAATTAGCATTTTAAACAGATTCACCATAACCTTCCTGTTTTTATATTCTATGCCTCAGCTAATAAAGGCAAGCATCTCATATTCCTTCTCAACCACCTTATCTACCTGTCCTGCTGCTTACAGGGATCTTTGGACATGCGCCCCAATGTCCCTCTGGTCCTCTGCACTTCCTAGCGTCCTACCTTTCATTCTGTATTCCCTTGCATTGTTAGTTCTCCCAAAATGTATCACTTCACACTTTTCAGTGTTAAATTCCATTTGCCAGTGTTCTGCCCATCGGACCAGCCCGTCTATATCATCCTGTAATCTAAGGCTTTCCTCCTCGCTATTTACTACACCACCAATTTCTGTGCCATCTGTGAACTTACTGATCATGCCACTACTTACAGGTCTAGATCATTAAAGTACACTACAAACAACAAGGGAGCCAGCACCGATCCCTGCGGCACACCACTAGACACAGGCTTCCAGTCACAAAGCCAACCCTCGACCATTACTCTCTGCCTCCAATTACAAAGCCAATTTGAATCCTATTTGTGAAGTTACCATTGATCCCATGGGCTCTTACCTTCTTCAGCAGTCTCCTATGTGGGACCTTGTCAAAAGCCTTATTGAAGTCCATGTAGACTACAACATCTTCACTGCCTTCATCTACACACCTAGTCATCTCAGAAAATTCAATCTAATTTGTTAAACATGGGGGGCGATTCTCCAAACTGGAGACGAAGTGTTCGCGCCATTGTGAACGCCGTTGCGTTTCACGACAGCGTGAAACGGGCATGGGGATGACCGATTCTGTCCCCCACAGGGGGCCAGAACGGCACTGGAGCGGTTCACGGTGCTCCAGCCTAGCTTCCCGGTGCCAAATGGGCGCTGCGCCAACCCGCGCATGCGCAGTTGGGCCGCGCCAATCTGCGCATGCGCGGGGGACTTCTTCAGCGCGCCGGCCCCGACTCACCATGGTGTCGGTGTTCAGGGGCCAGCCGTGCAGGAAAGTAGGCCCGGGGGGGAGAGGCCGGCTTGCCGATCGGTGGGCCCCGATCTCGGGCCAGACTCCATCGGAGGCCCCCCCCGGTGAAGGATCTCTTTTCCCCGCCTCACAGGCCGCCCCCAACTCTTCGCCCAGAATTCCCGCCGGCAGCGATCAGGGGTGAATGGCGCTAGCGGGACTCTGTCGTATTTGCGCAGCTGCCCGGCCCATCCGGGCCGGAGAGTCTGCGGCCCCGCCGATAGGCCGGCGCCGCGTCAAACGCTCCGGCGCAAATGGCGCCGATTCTCCGCACATCGGAGAATCGCGCGCCGGCGTCGGGGTGTCGTGGCGCGGTTTCGCCGATTCGCCGGCCCAGCACGGGGCTCGGAGAATTGCCCCCATGACCTCTTCTGGCAAAAACATGCTGACTATCCTTGATTAATCCTAGCTCTCCAAGTGGAGATGAATTCTGTCTTGTAATTATCTGTTATTTTCTATTTCCCTTCTTGAATAGTGATACCGCATTTGTTGTTCTCCAATCCTCTGGAATCTCACCTGTGGCCAGAGAGGATTTAAAAATTAATGTCAGAGCTCCAGCAATCTCCTTCCTTGCGTTCCACAACAGTCTAGGATACATCTCATTGGGCCTGTGGATTTAGCCACTTTTAAGGCCAGAAGAACTGCCCACTCAATGCTAATCTATTAAATTTTATCACAGACTGTCTCCCTGCCTTCTATACCTACATCGCCCTTCTCCATAGTGAACACAGATGCAAAATGCTAATTTAATACCTCACTTACATCTTTCAGCTCCACAGGTTGGCTCTTTGGTCAGTAATGGGCCCTACTTCTGTCCCATCGCAGCAGCAAACCCGCCATTCATATTATCCCACTGATTGTAAAATGCAGAACTGACATTGAGACTCCAGGTGAATGCTTCCCCTCCCAATTTTCCAGTCCCCCTCACACACTTCCCCCTGACCTGCTCTTTCAGGCCTGGTAAAATTCACCCCAGAGTGCACTTCGGATCTCCAAGGTATTAAAAAGGACTTAGAGATACTGGACAGAGGATGGTGCCTACACTGAAAGATATAACTTTTAGGAAAAATTGAACGCTTGGGACCTTTTTCTTTAAAACTCGGAGAAGGACAGGTAGTGGTTTTTAATATGATGAATGGATTGGACATGAAATATGTGAAGAAAATGCTTCCATTTTGGGAGAAGCCAACCTAGAGACCATAAATACTAAAATAGTTACAAATTGTATTCTCAGGCAATGGTTGCGGCAATAGCTTTTGAAAGGAAATTAATGAGCAAATGAGAGAAAATGAAATAATTTAAAAAAAAATTCCAATTAAGGGGCAATTTAGCGTGACCAATCCACCTACTCTGCACATTTTTGGATTGTGGGCGTGAGACCCATGCAGGCAGAGGGAGAATGTGCAAATTCCATACGGAAAGTGACCCGGAGCCAGGTCCTCAGCACCATGATGGGTGGCACGGTAGCACAGTGGTTAGCACTGTTGCTTCATAGTGCCAGGGACCCCAGTTAGATTCCCAGCTTGGGTCGCTGTCTGTGGAGTCTGAACATTCTTCCCGTGTCGGCATGGATTTCCTCTGGGTGATTTCCTCCCACAAGTCCTGAAAGACGTGCTTGTTAAGTGAATTGGACATTCTGAATTCTCCCTCAGTGCACCCGAACAGGCGCCGGAGTGTGGCAATTAGGGGATTTTCTCAGTAACTTCATTGCAGTGTTAATGTAAGACTGCTTGTGACACTAATAAAGATTATTATGAGGCAGCAGTGCTAACCAATGCATCACCATGCTGCCCTGAAAATGGAATAAAATGATATGCTGAACGGCTCAGCTGAGGCAGATGAAATGTGTTGCAATATATGGATATTATAAGGAACATAAGGGGTTAATTGAAAGCAGACCGAGGCAGGCCAGCAGCACGGTTCGATTCCCGTAACAGCCTCCCCGAACAGGCGCCGGAATGTGGCGACTAGGGGCTTTTCACAGTAACTTCATTTGAAGCCTACTTGTGACAATAAGCGATTTTCATTTTTTTTTTCATAATGTAATGTTACTACTCTAGTCACTAGATGGCGCTATAGAGAAACCATATAGATATCGCATGCCCCCTTGACTTCTGGGAGAGAGACAGGAGAGATGGGAGACACTGGAAAGAGCGGAAGGAATCCAGACTGAGCATATGTGAGATAGTTTAGCTGATAGCATAGTTTAGTATTGTAGAAGTGCAGTGTATTCTTTACTTATCTAATTCCTTAATAAATGTTCAAATCTAATTAAGTGTTGTGTAACAAATTAGCTTTGTTTGTTAAACACTGCTTGATGTTCTTCATCAACACTACAACCATCACCATCCTGAAGAACAATACAAAGAACATAACAAAATGGAAGGAGATATGTATGTATGGGATAAAGGTGAACAGGATATGACATAGATGAAGGTGCACCACTGACATCAACCAGTCATGTGTTAGACTCTTTCTGGAGAGAGGGAAAGAGAATGTGATTGGGATCATGCCTGAGAACTACATGCCTACTCTGTAACCTGTTTAGAAGTAGTACCATGAAACAAGTGTTAAACAGATACCAGAGTATCATAGAGTCTATCTAAGAACCAAATTCCATTGTTGGAGTCTGAGGTGGAAGAACACACCTCATAGAAGTGTGGAGTAAAAACACCAACTCAAACTAGTTGGACTTCATAGTGTTAGAGGTGAAAATATTCACACGAAGGCCTTTTGGATGAGTAAAGAAGCAGTTTATTACATCAGAATTCTGGGAGAAAGGCCTGAGGGTCCGCAGCCTTTAGACAGCACTCTTTCTCACTTCAGCTAAGTCTCACACGGGTTAATATACAGATTCGAAGGCAAAATCAGTTTGTAATCTCATTTACATACAGCCAATCACCTTTATTCGCATCACAATTCATTACATGCAACTAATTAGTCCTCCATTATCTCAGTTCATGCCATAAATGGTTATTAGTTTGTAATCTAATTTACCATTTAATATAGTTTTCCAGTTGTTGCTAATACTTCAGCTTGTTGCTAGCCGGGCAGAGCAAGGTTATCTTAAGGCATTCAGACCTTGGGCACAGTTTGTTAATAGTCCATTGTCTCTGAGTACGCACCTGGCGATGAGTCATTTGTTTTGCACACAGGGCTGTCATTCCAGTAGCAGACACAGAAAGTACATCGAACTGCAGAGTTACATACAATTTGCAACATAGTTAAGAATGAGTTATATATTGTAAAAAGCAGGATTTCCCACCAACATGTCCCATAATCATGTAATGTGAGAGACAGAATTTTCTCACCAACATCCCCTCCTTTTGGTCATGGAAGATGTTTACTAAATCTCAAATGACCATAATAATTCGATATACGGCCTTTGGGGCATGTAACCTCCCAGATGTTCCATACATACACCATGCATGTTATTCAAAGATCACCGCTCAAACGAGCCCATGTATGTCACATTTAATGCCTTGATATCAATCATTCCTGCCTCCCTGACCAACTCTGCTGTTTGTCATTAAATGATATTATTCATAGCAGTTTTCAAGTAAGCTCATCTAACAGTCCCACACTCTCTGCCACCAACTTTAACTCTGGAGTACTTCCTCTGTGTTTTTTTTCAAAGCGTGGATTTTTTTTTTTCGGTAACTGGTGGTAAAGCTTAACTGATTGACTGATCTTAAGTCTTCCTTCCCTCAGAGTTTCTGCAAGGCATGGGACCATCTCTGGCTCTTTAAAATCCTAACTCAAATGATCCTTGCTAAGCCTTTAATGGTGGGCCTAAGGGGTACAAATGTTATAGCGATAGGAGGTTATGGTGGCGGAGACGCAGTATTTTCCTTTTCCTCCGTAAACTTAAAATGCATGAGGACAGTTGTAATCTCTGAGACACAACCATGAGTTCTGATTAACCCACATTCGGCCAACTCTCCCTGTCCTACCGGGTGGGGGCACACAGTAATGTCCCCTTTCTTTTTACAACCCGTGAGGGAGATCCCATATATTATTCGTGTGGAAAGCAGAGGTCTCGGTGAGATAGTACCTGAGGGAGGTGTTAGCCCGTACGATTCCAATGTTCCGAGTGAATGGCCCTGAGTCCGGTGTGATGATAGGGATCATCAGGACCATCTCTACCCCAGTTATTTCGTCCATTTTGCAGTCGGGGATCACTGAGTATACTCTGGTTACTCCCTTCAGAGTACGGTTGTCCAGCGTCCCTTGTCATTTGGCTAGCTTAGCCAGTTGCGGGCTGTCTATTCAATCAGGCACCTCCCCCCTTGAGATCAGATCAAGGTTGTGGCTTAGCTGCCCCTGTAAGAGCCTTCTGGCTGTCTCCCTTCCTCGTACGATGAGTTTGTTAATTATTGTCGATTGTCTTAGTGTGTGTCCCAAACACTGTTGTCCCATTCAATTGGATACCCAGGCCTTCTTCTCCAAAGCTGGCTAGACCTTTCTCTGCTTTCTCTAATATTCTCTTCCTTATTCCTGTAAGTTGTTCCACCTGTGCATTTAACCTTCGTATGTCTAATGACTTTACCACAGAAGTTTCTGTGTTAAGTCATGTCACTGCATCATTGATTATGCCTCTTCTAACCCTCAAAATGTCATGCCCTCAAAATCTAGTGGCACCCGTGTCATTGGCAGCCTGCTTCATAACAATCTTACTTAAAACACTATACATATTTATTTCATATTATAAACAATACCTGAAATACAGACACAATTTGTATACGCATCTGCTGTCTTTCCCCGAATGTAGCTGCAGCCACACATTAAAATAAGTTCTATCATTGTTCCAGTCTCTGGCTGCTGGGATGCACATCCCATCAATAAAATTATATAAAGCACCATAGTTCATATAGCTACGTTCCTCCTGTGTCCATTGTGAAATCAGTGATGTGCCTGCACTCTTATGCTCTTGTAGTTGTTCTGAGATCTCAACAGCCATCACGAGTCCCCACAGCTGCTGCTGTCGTTCCAGCCTTTTTTGATTGTTTAATCTAAAAATTTAAAGGAAAAGTGGAAAAGTGTCCTGGTCATCACCAGGTGTTAGGTGTTGTCCGTATAAAGCTTTTCCTGTGTGGGCTGAACATGTCTGTTATTCAGGGGTTAGTAGTTCTCATAGTTTACAACCTTTTCACATCTATTTTCCTTGTGGTTACGCGCCTGATTCTGTTGCGCTTGAACCCGACTCTGACGTGCTTGTGCCTGTTTAAGTGGCCAATTTACAATAATTCAACTATCTCAAATTCCTGAAGCTACTGCAAATATTGTTCCACTTGCAGTTACTTGTAAAGTAAAACACAAAAGATCCATTCTGCTTGGGACAGAGTTGGTTAACTAATTTGAATCTATCTGACAATTCAAAATTTAAGATTTGAAAAAATGAAAAATGAAAATCGCTTATTGTCACGAGTAAGCTTCAATGAAGTTACTGTGAAAAGCCCCTAGTCGCCACATTCCGGCGCCTGTTCGGGGAGGCTGGTACGGGAAGTTCCAATTAAAAATACATCTTCAGCTGTTTTTGTAAATTATTTTATCTTGTTCTTTAAACTGATTTCAATTTTCAATGTTCGCTATTTAACCAGTGTTTGAAAGAGATCTTACAAGTTTTTTTTAACTCAAATGAATTGAATTACTGTCGAGTTTATCTGGATGGCTTGAATGGCTTAATCTCAAACTGAAATCCGATCTCGCAAATTTGAAATGATCTGAAGTTCTTCTAGACAAGAATCCATTGTTAAGTTTCTAACCTTAATCTTGTATTTACTTTACTCTTTACCCTACAGTCATTAGCCATAATTGTAACAGTTTCCTGTGATTCTTTTGCCGGTTTGCACAATCTGTACTGCCGCTATCTTTTCTCGCTTTATGAAATGAAAATGAAAATCGCTTATTGTCACAAGTAGGCTTCAAATGAAGTTATTGTGAAAAGCCCCTAGTCGCCACATTCCGGTGCCTGTTCGGAGAGGCTGGTATGGGAATCGAACCGTGCTGCTGGCCTGCCTTGGTCTGCTTTAAAAGCCAGCGATTTAGCCCAGTGTGCTAAACCAGCCCCTAATTTCTATGCTTAAAATGATTTGGTGTGAAGGTGGGGGAGTGAGAGCTCAATTCCTTTAAATTAGCCTGTTTTCAAACGGTGTGAAGGCTTTATATCTGTCATTTACATTATTAGCGTAACACTGCACGGGGGTGCACTTAATTTCTGTCATTTGTTCTTCTAACTGGTGAACTAAGATGACTCCTGCCTTATTTTTTTTGCCGTATCTCGCTTTGGTTTATCCCACCAGTTTCTTTGTTCTACGGGGGCTGCATCAGGATCCCACCCATCTCTGTACCCGAGTCTTTCGCTCTTGTCCGTACGCCAGACTCATGGATCCCGGGGGACCCCAGAAAAGCGGCCTCGTGCCTCTCTTTTCCATGATGTGTTAACCGGGTTGTCACTATCAAACACGTATCCGGTGTACTAGGTGACTGTGCTCAGAGGCTTTTACCTATTATCCACTCCCAGAGGGTGGCGGTCCTGGCTTGTCACTGTGTCACGGCAAGTTCCGCGACCATTAACACTCAACAGTCTGTGCATCTCGGATTCCCAACTAACTGTGGCCTTCACGTGAGAGCTCAATTGCCCCCTTAATTCAGGCTCAGCATGAGCAGCCGATTATAACTATATTAAATGGTATAGCGGACCAACAAAACAAAACGAAAAGAAAAAAATTTAAACTGAGTCTTTTATTCACTTGGCCTTGATACCAGATTCTTTGGCTGTTGCTTCGCCGTCTGTCCGTCTCACTATGTGACTCTAATTTCTGGTGGTCAAAAGTATGACTACTTGCCTTGGCCACTGGCTCGATCGGAGTATGGCTCAGCAACATCCTGCCGACTACGCCAATTGTTAGAGGTGAAAATATTCACATAAAGGCCTTTTGGATGAGTAAAGAAGCAGATTATTATATCAGAATTCTGGGAGAAAGGCCTGAGGCACCTCAGCCTTTAGACAGCACGCTTTCTCACTTGTGCTAAGGCTCACATAGGTTAATATACAGATTCGAAAGCGAAATCAGTTTGTAATCTCATTTACATACAGCCAATCACCTTTATTCGCGTCACAATTCATTACATGCAACTAATTAGTCCTCCATTATCTCAGTTCATGCCATAAATGGTTATTAGTTTGTATCTACAGCCTTTTCCTGTTGTTGCTAATACTTCAGCTTGTTGCTAGCCAGGTAGAGCAGGGTTATCTTAAGGCATTCAGAACTTGGGCAAAGTTTGTTAATAGTCCATTGTCTCTGAGTACGCACCTGGCGATGAGTCATTTGTTTTGCACACAGGGCTGTTATTCCAGTAGCAGATATAGAAAGTACATCGAGCTGCAGAGTTAGGTACAATTTGCAACATAGTTAAGAATTAGTTATATATTGTAAAAAGCAGGTTTTCCCACCAACATGTCCCACAATCATATAATGTGAGAGACAGAATTTTCTCACCAACAATAGTATGCTACTATAAATAATTTGATTGCATTTTGCACTGTATTCCATCAGTAAACCTAACTCGTCATTATCCGGCACCACCCATTTAGTGAGCATGCTGGACAACAAAGATGTTACATAAGTTTTAAACTAGCTACTGAGTTGTATATTGTACCACATCGTAACTCGTCCAAGTTCTATTGCTGCCTTAGGAAAAATAGAAATAAATTATTTAATTCCCATGCTGTGTGCTAAAAGCAAATTAAACTCTTTCTGGTACGAAGTGTAACCACCAGAAATTTACCTTCATTGTCAGAACAAGTGCTGATTATACACCTCACACAATGAATAATTATTGTCCCTTTGCCTCTACCATTGGAGATCATTTTTAACCCCCCCTTTTGTTAAATATTCCCCTATGCTAGTTATCTTACACTGATGCTCTGGTTTAAAAGAACTAGGGTTTGCTCTCTTCCAATAAAAATTTAGGGTACTTTTTTCTTTATTTTTCATGGAAAGCTGCAAATGATTTTTCATGCTTTACCTTTTTTTGCATTATTTTGCAGATCATTATCCCATTTGCAATACATTTTACTGTAATTGATTAATGTGTTGTTTCAACTATTATATTTCAATAAGAGGACATTCACATCTTTATTCACAGCCACCTTCATTCACAGTTCTCAATTCAACGTTGATATTCAGTAAGAAAATCAAGTAATGCTCTCTATTCAGCAAATGGACACCAAATAGTAAGTACTGCTCTTTCCGAACAATGGGAGGTGCTTTACAATACGATGAATAGAATTTTCGAACAGAATCACCTAGACACAGATGTGTGTTTGGGACTGATGTCCATTAATTAGAAGCCATTTGTTCAAATTCAATTTTTAGTCCTCAATACCAATATATATCTAAAAGTAGCAACTCTTAAATAATACACTTTTTAAATGGAACATTTCGTGTAACACCAAAAAGTGCTTTTAACATGTTCATTAAAAAAATACAGTAACATTTTGATAATCCAGCATGCTCCTGGAATGGGTGGGGTCGGTTAACCAAACGTGCCAGTTAATGGGAGCTAGATTTACCAATGGAAAACAGCGTATTACTGACAGCATAGATTTTCAAAGAATGAAAGCGCAGCATTTTAAAACATATTGGATTGGATTGGATTTATTTATTGTCACGTGTACCGAAGTACAGTGAAAGGTATATTTCTGCGAGCAGCTCAAACAGATAATTTAGTACATGAAAAGAAAATACAATAAAAAGAAAATACATAATAGGGCAACACAAGGTACACAATGTAAATACATAGACACCGGCATCGGGTGAAGCATACAGGAGTGTAATATTAATCAGGTCAGTCCATAAGAGGGACGTTTACGAGTCTGGTAACAGTGGGGAAGAAGCTGTTTTTGAATCTGTTCGTGTTGGAATGTCAGAATCATGCACATGGGATTGATAGGTGACTTGCAGCTGTTCAACAATGCACACAAGACAGCCATGATTGACATGCAACTTGATATACAGAATATTGACATAGTTTTCCTACAAGGGACCAGGTTTGACAAGAGCAGATCACTTGAGAGAAAAAGAATAAATGTTCATCTGGCAGGGTAAATGTTTGGAGGAGTCTCTGGCAGTGGCTGAGGCCATTGCTTTCAGCCTTCCTGGGAATATCCAGGATAACAGTCTGTTCCTGTCTTATGCACCATATCAAATCCCACTTCACCCTGATCCTGCTATCTGACATGAAGTGCAAATTGCAGCTGGTAACACCAGGGACTTTCCACCCAACACCCAACCATCCCCTCATCTAGCCTCACCCCCAGTCCTCCCCTTTTGCATTTTTGCTTTCAGGTGCTCAAATAACTACTGCCTGGCCAGCCAGTGCGGTGTCACCAGGAAGGACACAATGAAGGGCAGCTTTCTGAGGAAAAAGTACCATCACTTGATGTAACACTTGGAACCACTGTTTCAGATACAGGCATTTTTCACACTGTAGAGGGGGTACAGAGCTGGAATTTACATGTGGTGAATCACTAGAGACAAGTGGTTGCAGCAAGACACAGCGCTTGTGGCAGTTCCCAGGTAGCTGGGATCGCAGGTGTGTTCTGCTGTAGGGGACTCAAACAAAGGCTTCTTTGGAATGGCAGATGTGAAAAAGCTGGTGGGTATGCACCCAGAGATACTGCAGGCCATTCATAGAATGTGATGCTACAATCAAGGAATGTGGAGGATCCCAGTTCTAATTTGAAATATGGCTTCATGTGGAGCTTGAGCACAGTCATCCAAGTGTGGCAATGGCACCCAGCTCAATGGGAGGGCTTGTGGCCCCAGTAATGGTGCAGCTTCTGGTGATGCCTCAGCTTCCATTGCAGCTAAAGCTGAAGCCAGCCAACGCCTGAGTGCTACAGTAAACGCTCAGTCTGTGGTCAGGTGATCTATTCTTATCGTCACGCAAGCTCAGTTTGGTGGCTCATAGGCTCAGACTGTTACCATCACGGTTTCAAATACCAGTGCTCAAAGGGACTCGCAGAGTCTCATACCAGTCAAGCAATCTGTGCTGCAGCAGATTACTGGGGGAGTGTCAGTGGCTCCATGGTGCATCAACCTGCTGTCCCCTCTTCAGATGATAGCATCAGTGTTCTCATCATTGTTACTCTATCAATGCTCTACAAAAGTAAAATACTGCAGTAACTGGAAATCTGAAATGAAAACAGAAATTGCTGGAAATACAGCAGACTAGCAAGCATCTAAAGAGAAACAAAGATAACATTTCAGATCTGCCACCAGAATAAATGTTGCTGTTGCTTGTGAACTAGTCAGTCCAGACTGCGGCCATCCATGACAAGCTGGTACCATAAGAAGCTAGGCCCTCAAGGTCCAGAGCTGCTCGAGGGCATTCTGCAGGGCCATCTGAAGTCTCCCCCACTGAAAGTCAGCAGCCTTCCACCCGCCATGCTGCATCCATTGCGTGATGTGGAGATGCCGGCGTTGGACTGGGGTGGACAAAGAAAGAAGTCTTACAACATCAGGTTAAAGTCCAACAGGTTTATTTGGAGTCACTAGCTTTCGGAGTGCAGCCTGATGAAGGAGCTGCGCTCCAAAAGCTAGTGCATCCATTGCAGGTAGAAATGTGGAGGAGCACCAGATCAGGTAAAAGCACACACACAAGACAGGCATCAAGGAAATACAGAAGAGGGAGTAGTTAAGCTTTGTATGTCCTCTAGTTTCACTACTTCATCCTCTTCCCAAGTGTTCTGCTGAAGATCTGTTAAAAACCAAGGCTGCATCCTCATTGAGGCAGCAAACCACCACAAATTTGGGACACAGTCCAGCAAATATTGACGGGCTCCTCCCTCCGCACCTCCCCAAATGGTCCAGAGAATACAACTGTTGTTTCAGGATATCGCGGTCTGCTCCATAATCTGTGTGGTGAAAACATGGCTCTCATTGTACATATGTTGGTCATGTCTGATTGCGTGGTGAAATTGGGGATGGGGGTGGGGCGAGGGTCATGTGCCCAGTGTAGAGTAAGTAGCTCTTGATAACGAGAAATATACCTCTGATTCATTGTGGTGACCCAAATATTTTGAGAATGGCTGATTGGTATGAGATGAAATCATCATGGTTGCTCTCAGGACAATGAACATTCACCAACATGTTTTCTGTGAGTTCACAGCCTACTGCACATTAAGGAAGCTGTATCCCTTGCAGTGCAGTATATCTACACATTGATATTTGGCACATACAGTGTTAGGTGCTGGCAGTTGATGGCTCCTTACACCAGAAAGAATTCTACTACCCTAGCAAAGCCATGTGACTATTCCACCCCTTCTCTCTGCGCGGCGACTGGGCTGTAAAATTCCACTCAATGTCATTCCCTCCCCTGTTTTTTAAAATTCTATCAAGAGATGCTGGACATCACGGGCAAGGCCAGAACTTGTTGCCCATTCCAAATTGTCTTTCAGAACATGATGGTAAACTACCTTCTTGAACTGCTGCTGTCAAAGGTGTAGTGGGCTTCTGTTACCGTTCTGATGTACTGATGCCCGGCAAACTGTGATATGTTGACAATGTTATCAGCTCACCAGGAAGTGTCCATTTAGAAATTGAGGACATTGTTCACAATCCCTAGCAGCACCATCCTTGCCCTGATTTATAGCTGCTGGTCCAGTTGGCACAGTTCACATACCACCTCCTTGGTGAATCATAGCCACCTCAGACACTGCTCCCTGAATACCCTAAATGGATACAGCCTTCTATTGACTGCCCTCCTCCTTCCACTGTGCACAGCTTCCCCTCTCTGCTGCATGTGCTTCATCTTATTGTGCCCGAGAAGGATCACAAGTAGTCCTCATTAGTGAAAGCAAGTTTTCTGTTGATATGCCTGCAATGCCCTCTGATCCCTTTGGAAAAGCCCAGCACCATTCTTTACCGACCTCAATAGCTTTTCAGGACTCCTCCGACAACTCAGTCTTTGCTGCAGCAAGAGAAAGTTAAAACCTCCTCACTGGAAAGTGCCAAGATGTTCCCTTTAAATAGCATTAGTAAGAGTCCCCTTTACAGTTGAACATAGGTTACAGTCGAACATAAGTTCAACTGGAATTGTTAAGAGGGGACATTAACTGGTCTTCATGGTTCAAAATGGAATTCATGTGCCAAATCTGCATGAGATGCTGTACAAAATCACAATCTGCATGCTTCTGGCACTCATGCTGGTTCCCTTACAAGCATGATGTATTTCATAGGCCTTGCCAGGCATGTTCCTGTTGGCACCATCGGTGATTAACTTTACTCAGCTCTGCTAACCTGACCAGTGATCTCCTGACAAGGGATTATTGTAGGTGGGCTAAGTTTGAAAAATGCACTCAGCTTTCAAAGAAGAAGTTTGAAGTAAGTTGATTGATAGTGATGTGGCATTCGGTGGGGTGACACTTGAAGTAATGTTTGTGCTTTGATGCTCCTCTCCTCCAGAAAAAAGACCTTGGTGATGCACAGAACATCTATTTCTAAAGTCGTCACTATGTCACTGTGTTCAACTGCTACATGGAATAGAAGAAAATTGGTATCAAACTGCCAGCCATACTGTCTTTTGTCAACATATTATAAAGCATGACAATTAATTTTTCATGCTATTAGTTCTGGAAACACAGACATGTTGGGTACATTTATATATGAAGTATTAAAATGTCTATTTTATTAAAATCATTATTTGAAATGTATAATTGAAAATTAATTATTTAGTGGCTTTGATTAATTTAATTGCAGAAAAAAGGGCATGATTCAGATGAGTGAGTGCAAAGGACGGCAAATTTATGCATTTATTAGTAGTTACTGGATTTTTAAAAATCTGATTCGACAACCAACTGACAGTAGTTCCTGCCAATGCCCCAAATTATAATGGTGGTGGATCGAATTTCAATAAATAAATAAATAATCTTTATTGTCACAAGTAGTCTTACATTAACCTGCAATGAAGTTACAGTGAAAAGCCCCTCGTCGCCACATTCTGGCGCCTGATCGGGTACACAGAGGGAGAATTCAGAATGTCCAAATTACCTAACAGTCTTTTGGGACTTGTGGGAGGAAACTGGAGCACCTGGAGGAAAGCCATGCAGGCACAGGGAGAATGTGCAGACTGCGCACAGACAGTGACCCAAGCCAGGAAGCAAACATGGTACCCTGGCGCTGTGAAGCAACAGTACTAACCACTGTGCCACAGTGTTGCTCATATGTTGTAACTTAATCATCTATTCAGGGTTATTTTATATTATACAGCTGTTTGTTCTACTTAATGGCCCTGCTATTCAGCTAAGATTTGCCAACTGTATATCCTGTAGCTTGGCATAGAATTACACTCTTAGGGCACCGTCGTAATTGTTGTCAATCTGAAGCGGAATTCCAAACCACTCTGAGCAAGTTTGTGCTCTCGTGGTCTAAGAGGACTAACTTAATGATGATGAGTTTCAAGCATCTTTTTACTCATGTTTTTATATGCCTTTCACACTTTGGGGGAGGCAGTAGCACTGTGGTATTGTCGCTTGACTAGTAATCCAGAGACCGAGGAGAATGACCTGGGGACCCAAGGTTTGAATCCCATCACGGCAGGTGTTGGAATTTTAAAAATCAGTAAAAATAAATCTGGAATTAAAAGTCTAACAATGATCATGAAACGATTTTGTAAAATCCCATCTGGTTCACTCATGCCTTTTAGGGAAAGAAATCTTTCATCTTTACCTGGTCTGGCCTACACGTGATTTTTAAATGGCCCACCAACCCACTCAATTGTATTCAACCACCGCAAGTAGAACAAAAAGGAATGAAACAGGAAGCCCACCCGGCACCAGAAACGACAAAGGAAAACCCAGCCCTGGTGACTCTACAAAGTCCTCCTTACTAACATCGGAGGGTGTGTGCCAAAAATTGGGAGATCGGTCCTACAGACTAGTCAAGCAACAGCCCGATGTGGTCGTACACACGGAATCATACATCAGTAAGCCCCAAATGAGTCTGAATTGAGTTAGTAAATAGAAACTTGGTTTATTGCAAAGTAAATATATTTATAATATACATCAGGAGAGAAATTCTCCAGTATCGGCGCGATGTCCAGAAACGGCGCTAATCAGTCCGGCATCGCGCCGCCCCAAAGGTGCGGAATCCTCCGCACCTTGGGGGGTCGAGCCCTAACCTTGAGGGGCTAGGCCCGCGCCGGACTGATTTCCGCCCCGCCAGCTGGCGGAAAAGGCCTTTGGTGCCCCGCCAGCTGGTGCGGAAATGACATCTCCGGGTGGCACAAGCGCGGGAGCGTTAGCGGCCGCTCACAGCATCCCCGCGCATGCGCAGTGGAGCGAGTCTCTTCCGCCTCCGCCATGGTGGAGACCGTGGTGAAGGTGGAAGGAAAAGAGTGCCTCCATGGCACAGGCCCACCCGCAGATCGGTGGGCCCCGATCGTGGGCCAGGCCACCGTGGGGGCACCCCCTGGGGCCAGATCGCCCCGCGCCCCCCCCCCAGGACCCCGGAGCCCGCCCGCGCCGCCTTGTCCCGACGGTAAGAGAGGTGGTTTAATGCCGGCGGGACAGGCATTCTAGCAGCGGGACTTCGGGCCACTGGGCCGGAAAATCGTGGGGGGGGGGGGGGGGGGGTGGTGGTGGGGGCTCCGCCAACCGGCGCGGCGCGATTCCCGCCCCCGCCGAATCTCCGGTGCCGGAGAATTCGGCAACCGGCGGGGGCGGGATTCACGCCAGCCCCCGGCGATTCTCCGACCCGGCGGGGGGTCAGAGAATCTCGCCCCAGATTCAAGCCGGGTCTACTCTGTCGGTTCCATACTGGCCGACTTCATACTGATATGAACAATATCTGTGAAAACCTTGGGCTCCCCGCCCCCTTAGTGAGGGAAGCTCGTGTTCGGTGAGACTCACGGGAAACTGCAGCACAGTTGGGAGGGAATTGTCCTGGGTGACCTGAACATCGGCTCTGGACTCCATGAAGTCTCCTGGCACCAGGTCAAACATGGGCAGGGAAACCTCCTGCAAAGTACCATGTACCGTCCTCCTCAGCTGATGAATCAGTATTCCTCCATGTTGAACACCACTTGGAGAAAGTACTGAGGGTGGCAAGGGTGCAGAATGTATTCTGGGTAGCGAACGTCAATGTCCTTTACCATTTGTGGCTTGGTATTACCACCACAGACCGAGGTGGCTGGGTCCTAAAGGACATAGCTGCTAGACTGCTAGACTGGGACTGCGACAGATGGTGAGGGAACCAACAAGAGGGAAAAACATACATGAGCTCATCCTCCCCAATCTGCCTTCCGCAGATGCAAATGTCCATGACAGTATTGGTAGAAGTGACCACCGCACAGTCCTTGAGGAGACAAAGCCCTGTCTTCACATTGAGGTTACCCACCATCGTGCTGTGTGGCGCTGCCACCATGCTAAATGGGATAGACTTTGAACAGATCTAGCAGCTCAAAACTGGACATCCAGAAGGCACTGTGGGCCATCAGCAGCAGCAGAATTGTACTCAACCATGATCTGTCACCTCATGGTCCGGCATGTCTCCCACTCTACCATTACCACCAAGCCAGGGTATCAACTCTGGTTCAATGAAAAGTGCAGGAGGGCCTGTCAGGAACAAAACCAGGCATATCAAAAAATTAGGTGTCAATCTGGTGAAACTACAAAACAAGACATCTTGCATGTCAAATAGCATAAGCAGCAAATAATAGATAGAGCGAAGCGACCCCACAACCCTTGGATCAGATTTAAGCTCTGCAGTACTGCCATATCCAGCCGTGAATTTGGTGGACAAATAAACAACTCACTGGAGGAGGAGGCTCCACAAATATCCCCATCCTCTATGATGAAGGAGATCAGCATATCTGTGCAAAAAAAAAAAGGCTGAAGCAGTCGCAACAATCTTCAGCCAGAAGTGCCGAGTGGATGATCCACCTTGGCCTCCTCCAGAGATTCCCAGCATCACAGATATTCGTCTTCAGCCAATTCGATTCACTCTACATGATATCAGAGAAAGGCTGAAGGCACTGGATACTGCAAAAACTTTAGGCCTGTCAATATTCCGGCAATAGTACTGAAGACTTCTGTTCTAGCCCTTGTCGTGCCCCTAGCCAACCTATTCCAGGACAGTTAAAACACTGGCCACTATCCGGCAATGTGGAAACCAATGTGGGGTGGCACAGTAGCACAGTGGGTAGCACTGTTGCGTCACAGCTCCAGGGTCCCAGGTTTGATTCCTGGCTTGGGTGACTGTCTGTGTGGAGTCTGCACGTTCTCCCTATGTCTGCGTGGGTTTCCTCCGGGTGCTCCGATTTATTCCTACAAGTCCCGAAAGACGTGCTGTTAGGTGAATTGGATATTCTGAATTCTCCCTCAGTGTACCCGAACAGGCGCCGAAATGTGGCGACTAGGGGCTTTTCATAATAACTTCATTGCAGTGTTAATGTAAGCCTACTTATGACAATAAAGGTTATTATTATTAGGTTGCCCAGGTATGTCAATGGGACAAGTCCAACCTGGCCAATTAATGACCCATCAATCTACTCTTGATCCTCAGAAAAGTGATGGAAAGAATCATCAACAGCGCTATCAAGCAGCACTTACTCAGCAATAACCTGCTCACAGATGCTCAGTTTAGGTTCCGCCAAGTTCACCCAGCTCCTGACCCCATTACAGCCTTGGTTCAAACATGGACAAAAGAGCTGAATGCCAGAGGTGAGGTGAGAGGGACTGCCTTGGACATCATGGCAGCATTTGAATGAGTATGGCATCCAGGAGCCAGAGCAAAATTGGAGTCAATGGAAATCAGGGGGAAAACTCTCCACTGGTTGGAGTCATACCTGGCACAAAGGAAGATGATTGTGGTGATTGGAGGTCATCATCTCAGCTCTAGGATATCACTGCAGAAGTTCCTTAGGGTAGTGTCCTGGCACAACCATCTTTCATCATTAGTTCAGAAGTGGGGATGTTCGCTGATGATCGCACAATGTTCAGCGACATTCGCGACTCATCAGATACTGAAGCAGTTCATATCCAAATGCCGCAAGACCTGGACAAAATCCAGGCTTGGGTTGACAATTGGCAAGTAAACATTGGAAGCAATGGGCGCAGGCTAATGTTACATTGTGATCCTCGTGCCATTCCAGGCCTTATCGAATTTTGCGGTGATAGACCCTTAACATTAAAATATTCCCCAAATGTGTCAGTGTGGTCAGTGCCCCTTTAAGAGCAACACAGCAGAGTAAGGGTCACACGGCTTGTGTGAGCAAGGATGTGGAATCACCCCATGGTAGGAAAAGCTCTTCGATAGGAGACATTTTGGGAGCAAGCTAGAGCCACGAGGCTGCTGTACAATTCATTTTGTATAAATACCTTTTCTGTTCATTAATGAAGGCTGTGAAAGTGCATCTGTACAGTAAAATTAGCTCAATTGGTGCTGCTCATGACCTTGAGTTAGAGGCTTGCAGATTTAGGCTTGTTTCATGGCTTGAACAACAACTCGATCAATAATTCAGTACAGTACTGATTGTATGCTGCATTTTCAGAATTGCTGTCTTTTGGATGACACTTTAAACAATGGAAAGTGTTCCATTGTTTAATGAAGGAACAGCAGGGGATTCTGGTGGCTGACACTTCTCCCATGGCCAGCACTTCTATCAAAAAACATCCATCTATGAGCTAATTTGGCTGCTGCTTTAGTCACTACAACAGGGATTGTACTTTAAAAATATACCATTGGATGAGATGTCCTGATGACATGATAAGATACTGTTTAGAGTCATACACAAATGTTGTATCAACACAAGTTCATTCTTTCAAATAATCCATTTCCTGCTGCATTCCTCAAGCAGAGTTTAAAAAATCTAATTTCCATTTATTTCATTTTCATGTAAATTATTTATCTGCATTGCCAATCACATGTTTCTTTTTACATTCATAGTGTTTCCATATTACATTATTTATGTATACTAAGTCTTAGGCAATATGAAAAAGAACCAGAGGTGAAATGAACACATTTTCTTTCTGCACACCTTTTCATGATCTGAAATGTATAGAAATAAATTCAGAAATAACTTGCAAAAGGAATTTGGGTAAATATTCAAATGAAAACAGAAATGTTGGAAATATTCAGCAGGGTGTATCTGTGGAAAGAAACAGAGTTAATGAGCACAATTTATACACCGAGTTGTGCCCTGGATCTGGGCCCATCGGTTAAGTAGCCGGAAACGCCAAAATTGAAATTCATGTCGGGCGCAAATCAGTTTGGTATATAACCAGCTCACTCTCGATGGCAAGTTCAGAGTCATGCGCAAATATGGTGAGCATAATTACTAACCCTCATTAGCATTAATTTCCTTCGCATTAGCAAGATTGAAGTTGAAAGACCCAGGAAGTAACAGGCTCCCCAGCGAGAAATCACATGGGCGCCGTTTAGTACTCCTTTTTAAAAATGGAAAGCTGGTGCAATGGCTGCTGAGGGAAACTGAGGAGGTGAGTAGCCATTTCCATTTTCTGGCACGCAGCTCAAAGGCACCGGAGCTGCTGCCCCAGTGCTGGGGGGGGGGGGAGGCCCTCAAGGGGGTTGAGCTTGGACAGGGGGCTGAGGCATTCCAGGTCAGGTATCGCTCTGAGCGGGGGGTGGAGGGGGAAGGGGGGGGGAGGAGCAGGTGGGTGAGGGATTTTTGTCTCTGAGACCTTACAGCCATTGTTACGTAGTGTGTATTCCCATAACAGGGGTAACTACACTTGCTTCCTGTCTGTCTTACCAAACATTTCCAGGATAGAACCCTGCTCTTGGTTCTATTCTGACGGTCACTTTAACTCCCTTTGACTGTGAGCAGCCTCAAGCTTCACAGCTGAAGGCTATTGCTAATAATGAATTGGTCTTGCTGGTTGTGAGAGCACTTCACAGCTACAGATTGTGTTTGCTGCTTGCTTCTGCAAATGGCTGCAGATGGCTGGAGGCTGCTGTTGCTGTTCCTTCTATTTTTGTAGAAGGAAATTTTTTCCAAGATACCAGGGTCCTAGAACACCAGGCTCAGGGTGACATATGAATCCAGAAGGCAGTTCAATTTGAAGCAAGAAGGTGGTGCAGGACCTGGTGCACGACATTGTTACAAATGGGTCTACCACTAACGCCATTGAGGAAATGATTTTGCAGATTGTTGATGCCTTTGTTGCTGGTGTGGTGAGTGCTGCATGTAACTGGCACATCACTGCGGGTTAAACACGCTGGAAGTCCAGGATGTTCAACGGCATCTTGATCACCAGTGGAATATGTGGATGCCAGGATTTGCTTCCAGTGAGATTTGGCCGTGTGGGAGGGCCTGTACAGCTGTGGCTGCTCGATGGACAATGGCACGGATAACGTGGAATAAGTCACATATTGATGGACAGACCATTTCTACAATACAGTTCTGGACATGATAACACAAGCATATCCCCTGTGTCTGATGAGGAACCTGCGAAGGTATATAACATGTGTTCTTTTTGTGGAAATGAGCTGATATAGGTACCAATATGGAACGGTGACGTTTCCTTGTTGTTTAGTGGTTAGTGTGATATATGGAATGTTATGTAATTGATTTTCAAATCTTCGTTAATGGTGCCCGTTTAATAAACAAAATATACAACAAAATATTCTCAAGTTGTTTCTCGTGGGCACTTCAATCAAAGTTTGGAGCTTGAACAGTTTGCCTGAACTCGAGAAGCATCAGCACCATAGAGGCAGCAGCCAATAATCAAACACTCAAGAGCTGAGATGCAGCACTGGCTATATCCTCATGACCATAGGATAAGTGTATGGATCAGGGGAGGGCAACTGAGCATGGTCTCCCTAATGTTCCTGGCATGGGTCTAGGGTCGAGGGCTCCTGCTGTAGCTGGGGGTGAGTGCACAGAGCGAGGTTTTCCAGCACAACTGGCTCACTGAATGGCACTCTGAGAGGCGGGAAATGCAAGGGTGAGTGAGGGGTTTGAGGCTCCCAAGGTGGAAGCCCTAACTGATTGCCAGTCTTTCTCTTTCTCCAATTCCTTACAGATATAACAATATGCCTAGTGCTGTCAGTCCCGCAGAGGCTGCCCTCGCAGCGCTGATGGCAGCTCAGGCGGCCAGATGCCAGAGAAGGAGGCAGCAATGTTGACGCAGGCTAGAGACGGCACTCCATGTGCTAGGGGCTGCCGCACACCATGAAGACCCAGCCGCTTATCAGGCCAAGGAGGAACCTAGAGGAGGAAGCCAGTGACGGCCCAAGATGTACAGGTGTCGTTGGTCATTCAAGAAGATGACAGACAGCATAAGACTATGAGACCATAAGACCTAGGAGCAGAATTAGGCCACTCGGCCCATCAAGTCTGCTCCGCCATTCAATCATGGCTGATATTTTCCAATTCCCATTCTCCTGCCTTCTCCCAATAACCCAAGATCCCCTTATTAATCAAGAACCTATATATCTCTGTCTTAAAGACATTCAATGATTTGGCCTCCACAATCTTCTGCGGCAATGAGTTCCACAGATTCACCACCCTCTGGCTGAAGAAATTCCTCCTCATCTCTGTTTTAAAGGATCATCCCTTTAGTCTGAGATGGTGTCCTCTGGTTCTAATTTTTCCTACAAGTGGAAACATCCTCTCCATGTCCACTCTATCCAGGCCTCGCAGTATCCTGTAAGTTTCAATAAGATCCCCTCTCACCCTTCTGAACTCCAACGGGTACAGACCCAGAGTCCTCAACCGTTCCTCATATGACAAGCTCTTCATTCCAGGGATCATTCTTGTGAACTTCCTCTGGACACTTTCCAAGGCAAGCACATCCTTCCTTAGATACGGGGCCCAAAACTGCTCTCAATACTCCAAATGGGGTCTGACCAGAGCCACAAGAGACTCCATCTCAACAAAGAAATGGTGTGGCACCTGTGCCACGTCCTTGTAGACTTGGCACCCCGTGGAGGAGGAGGACACCCACTCCTGTTGGTCATGAAGGTCACTGCAGTCCTGAACTTGTACGCAACCGGTTTGTTCCAGGACCCGAGCAGGGAATGGTGTGGTATTTCCCAAGCTACAGACCACAATTGCATCCATAAGTTTACCGAAGCCCTGTATACCTGGACATGAGACTTTATCAACTTTGAACTGGACCAGGCCCACCAAGATGCATGGGCTGCAGGATTCTCCGCCTTCGCTGGGATACCCCATATCCAGGGGGTAATCAATGGCAAGCATGTTGCCTTGAGTGCACTTCATTCACAGGAACGGGTTCCACTCCCTGAATGTTCACCTCATGTGTGACCACCACCTCCAGATCATGCACATTTGTGCATACTTCCCAGGGAGCGTGCATGACAGCTACAGCCTGGGACACTCAGAGATCACCAGAGTCTTCGAGGAGCACCCCAGGATGATGGGTTGGCTCATGGTTACATGCTGAGGTCCTGGCTGATAATGCCATTGTGGAGGCTGGAGACTGAGGCGGAGACGCAATATAATGAGGCCCGTGGTGACATTGAGTGGTGCATCAGACTGCTCAAAATGTGGTTTTGATGCTTGGACCGTTCTGGTGGTTGCTGCTTTGTGGTGGCCTGCAGTGCCCTCCACAACATGGCACAGCAGCGGGGCGTGATGATGGAGGAGGAGGAGGAGGAAAAGCGACCTGCATCCTCGTTTGAGGTTGGGCCAGACCAGGAGGGACTGGAGGATGAGCCCTGGGAGGAGCTGCAGGAGGTGCCGGAGGATGGAGGGCAGGCGGCGACTGGAGTCCGACATGTCCGGATGGCCAGTGAGGCCCTCATCCTCTCCTGTTTCTCATAGGAGGAGGCTTTATCCACCAACTCACACCCTCGCCACACCTCCAATCCTCCCCTCCCCCCAATCCTTCCTTCCCCCAATCCTCTCCTACCCCAAATCCCTCTTTCACTCCAATCCCCCTCCTCCAATCACTCATTCAGCCCAATCCCCCTACCCTAATCCCCCTTCCCCCCATTCCCCTCCTACCCACCCGTTTCCCTCCTCCCCCCTTTCCCTGAACCCCCCCCCTCCCCCCCACACCACGACTACCCTGTTGCACCCCCCAAGGGTCTGTGTCAGCACTGTGAAGAGGGTCAATATACAAGGCAGGAGAGTGATGTGGATTTTGCTGGTCAGGTTGGCATTTGTTAGGGCGGCACGGTGGTGGAGTGGTTGGCACTGATACCCAAGGACTCGGGTACGATAGCAGCCCTGGGCCACTGTTCGTGTAGAGTTTGCACATTATCCCTGTGTCTGCGTGAGTGTCACCCCCACAACCCAAAGATGTGCAGGGTAGGTCGGTTGGCCATGATAAATTGCCCCTTAAAAATTCATTGGGTACTTTAAATTTTCAAAAAAAAAAGCTTGGCATTTGTTGCCGATTCTTATTTTCCCTTAAAAGGTGGTGATGGGCTTCTCCTTGAACTAGCCCCTAGGGGCTTATTAAAGCTGAGTGCTTGCCAGATTGGATTGGATTGGATTGGATTTGTTTATTGTCCCGTTTATTGTCACGTGTACCGAGGTGCAGTGAAAAGTATTTTTCTGCGAGCAGCTCAAACAGATCATTTAGTACGTGAAAATAAAATAAAATAAAAAGAAAATACATAATAGGGCAACACAAGGTACACAATGTAAATACATAGACACTGGCATCGGGTGAAGCATACAGGAGTATAATATTAATCAGGTCAGTCCATAAGAGGGTCGTTTAGGAGTCTGGTAACAGCGGGAAGAAGCTGTTTTTGAATCCACTTCAGAGAGTAATTAAGAGTCACCACTTTAGTATGGTCTGGAATCATATATAGGCTAAGGACAGCAGGTTTCTTCCCTGAAGAATACTCATGAAACAGTTGTGTTTTTATGACAATTTAACTTCATGATCATATTTACTGATGCCAGGTTCTGATTTTCAGATTTAAAAAACAGTACTTTCAAGTTTCAACACTGACATACTGGGATGTGAGCTTTCATTCTCTAGTTTACAGTCAGGGCCTCTGAACTACTTGTCCACTGTGGCAAAATGCTACAAACCAAAATGAGATGAACAAGTAATTAGTTGGCTTTTGGTGTTGCTGCCTGAGGCAAGAATACTGGTCAGTCCTCCCTGTTCTTCACAAATTGCTGTGGGATCATAACTGCCGACACAAACAGTCAGCTAGGCCTTTTGGTTTAACCTTTCATCTGCAGAATGGCGTCTCCAACAGTGCAGTGATCCTTCATCTCTACACTGATGGGTCAGCCCAGGTGTCTGAAACATGAATGCCAAGAAGGGCCATTTTAGAAAACCTAGTCAAAAGCGCAATGTCTTAAGAGCTGCAATGCTGTTACTCAAGCCTCAGTAATAGTGGAAAACAAGACAGTGACAGTGATGCTCATAACCATATCTGCATTAAAATCAATGATAAAGGATCATCACCAACATTTTAAAGATTTTGACGAGAAGTTGTTAATTGAATGTTGCTTTCTCACACGTATGAAGTTAATAGAGGTTTAACGCAATGGAGCAAGTGATTTAATTAACATCAACTGATACTGTAGATTGAAAAACTCTTACTTTAATGCAATTTCTGCTGCTGGATTTCTTTGGGAAGTCATTTGATATCTGAACTGTATGCCATCTCTATTATTTCCCATTCACCAGTTAGGTAAGTTCCAAATGCAATGTTTATTTCCATATAACTACAATGCAGAGGCTTGCTGCCTTGGAGCTGGGAATCAACTTCCAGGACTGAACTGATAGAGAATTCCGCGCTTGCTAGAGTGATCCCCCACCCTAGTCCATGATTGATTACTTGGGTCACATGACCTTCCCGGTAGATCATCCCATAAAAGGGATACCACACCATAATTTTAATTTTCAAGCAGAAGTGTAAACTTTCATCGTTCAGTTGCCTCCCCAACAGGCTTTTTATGAAATTCAAACTTGAAAATACTAGCTCACACTGGAGCTTAACTTATTTTATTTTTTGAAAATATTTTAATGCAACTTTTAACATTTTATATCAAAAATTGACAAAGCAAAGCAAAACTAACACATGTATCAACAAAAGAGAAAATTCCAACCAACAACTGTAACAATACCTCCCTTAATGAAAATACAACCCAAACAACACCAGTCCCATTCCCCCCCCCCCCCCCCCCCACTAACAGCTGATAGTGGCAAATTCCTTAAAGTGCAATATGAATGCCCGCTATCTCTTGTATAACCCATCAATCGATCCCCTCACAGTGAACTTGATCTTCTCAAGGTACAGAAACTCCATCAAATCACCTAGCCACACCAAGGCACTAGGTGGTGTTGCCGGCCTTCACCTCAGCAGAATCTGCCAGCAAGCAATCAACGAGGTGAATGCCAGGGCATCCGATCCTCACCGATCCTTAACTCTGGCTGGTCCAGCATCCCAAATCTTCAACCTCCGCAAAAAAAACGACTCATCCTGGCCTTGGTAAGGTGCACCCTAAACACCACCTTGAACTGAATCAAGCTCAACTTTGCACAGGATAATGTAACATTCATCCTGCAGAGGGACTCCACACCTCCTCCCCCAAAATGGTCTCAGCTCCTCCCACAACCTGGCCTTCACCTCTTCCACCAAAAGTTGTTCTACCCCCAAGATCTGTCCATATATCCCAGGCACACAGCCGTCTTCCAACCCCGCACAGGAGAGTATCCTTTCCAATAAGGTGGATGGCGGCGCTACCAGGAATGTCGGAAATGCCCGCCGAATAAAGTTCATACCTGAAAGTGCCTGAATGTGTCCAGCCTCACTCACCCAAGTCCTGCTTTCTCCTTCAAGCTGGCAAACTGCCCCTCCAGAAACAAATCTCTCACCCTTTCCAGCCCCTTTCCAACCCCAAAATGTGGCATCCAATTTTGCCGGCTCAAATTAATGATTCTTACAGATAGGGGTCCATGCTTCACAGCACCAGGGTCCCAGGTTCGATTCCCGACTTGGATTACTGTCTGTGCGGAGTCTGCACGTTCTCCCTGTGTCTGCGTGGGCTTCCTCCGAGTGCTCCGGTTTCCTCCCACAAGTCCCGAAAGATGTGCTGTTAGGTAATTTGGACATTCTGAATTCTCTCTCAGTGTACCCGAACAGGTGCCGGATTGTGGCGACTAGGGGATTTTCACAGTAACTTCATTGCAGTGTTAATGTAAGACTACTTGTGACACTAATAAAGATTATTATTATTAGTATCACTTAACATGCTGACCAAGTGGCCGCCACATTTTCAAAGTGGAGACAATCTCCGGGTTCGAAGAATATTTTGCAGAAGCAAATGGCAGAGATACCGTCCCCAGCGCCTCCAAGCTAGGCGTTTTATACAAAACCAACTCCATCCACACCCAAGTAGGTTCCTGGTCCCCACATCACCCCAACACCTTCTCCGTATTGGCCGCCCAACTGTAGAACATCAAATTCATCAGTGTCAACCGCCCCCACCTGCCTACCCCTCTGTAGGGTCCCCCTCCAAATCTGAGGAGTTACCCCTGCCCATATGAAACCCGTTGGGAGCTGCTCCATGCCTTGAAAAACCGACTTAGTTAGAAACACTTGAAATAAAAACACAAATCGCAGCAAGATATTCATCTTAATGACCTGAACCTGGCCTGCCAGCGACAACGGAAGGCCGTCCCACCTCTCTAGATACACCCTGACCCTGCTCGCAATTTGCAAAGCCGCACCCAGTGTCAAGCCACCTGGACCCCCCAGACACTGGAAATAGCCCCAGCCAGATGGAATGGCATCGTCCCCCAACCAATCTCCTCCCCACGAACGGTTAACTACAAAATAGTCACCCTTCCCAACATTTAGCTTATACCCCAAAAAAGAGAAAAGCCTCTTCAATATATCCATGATACTCCCATAGCCAGTCATGGATCCCTTACATACAGTAAAATGTCATCTGCAAACAGAAACACGCTGTGTTCTACTCCAACCCTCACAATTCCTCTCCACTTTTCCAAGGCCCTCAATGCAATAGCCAATAGCTTGATTGCCAACACAAACAAAAGAGGAGACATTGGACAGCCTTGCCTCGTTCCCCTATGCAGCCTAAACGACCTCACTGGTTGTGTTAGTGCACATACTAGCAGTTTGAGTTTTGTATAATAGCTGCACCCAAGACACAAACGCAGGACCCAGCCCAAACAGGGAAAAGATAGCACCACTCAACCCTCTCAAATGCTTTCTCTGCATCCAGAGACCTGATTATCTCCAGCTCCGGCCCCACCCCCAGTGTAAGAACCATGTTAAGTAACCACCTCACTTTGGATGACAGTTTCCTGTGCTTCACAAAACCCATGTGATCTTTCCCACTACCTCTGGGAGGCAGGACCTCAAACTCAATGCTAAGACCTTAGCCAAAAGCTTTGCATCCACACTGAGCAGCAAAATTGGATGATACAACCCACGTTCTGTGGGATCCTTATCCTTCTTCAAGAGGAGGGAGATGGACACTTGCCCTGACATCCCAGGGAGAGAACCCCACACCAGTTAACCCCACGCCAGTTAAACACTCCTAACACCAACGTGGCCAACTGATCTGTGAACTTATAAAATTCTACCAGGAACCCATCTGGCCCTGGCGCCTTTCCCATCTGCATCTTACCCAAAGCTGTGTGAACCTCCTCCAACCCCTGCAGTGCCTCCAACTCCTCCCGCAATTCCTCCCCATCCAGGGGATCTCCAAACCCTCCAAGAACTCTACCATCCCCTGCTCGTCCTCTGGCAGTTCCGACTTATACAGCCCCTTGCAGAAGGTCCAGCTTTTCTGGGTTGGAGACCAACCCATGCCCCCTCCCCAGCTCCCGCACCTGCACAATCTCCCTAGCAGCCTCCTGTCACAGTAACTGATGAGCAAAAAAATGGCTTACCTTTCCACCATATTCATCACCACCCCCTATAAGCGTCGCAGCTGGCGTACTGTCCGGCCTGTGGATAACAGGTCAAGCTGCATGCCCATTACCATGGCATTGGATAACTCGCATACTCACAATCTACGCTCAAAATCCTGTCCACCAGCCCCTGATGCCCCTACCTGGCCTCCCTATCTATTTATGCCTTGTATGAGATGATCTCCCCCTAATCACCATCTTTAATGCCTACCACAAAATAGAGGGTGAGACTATCCTGTTCTCATTCAATTCAACATACTCCTTTATGGCGCTAGGAATCTTCCTGCAAAATCCAATATCAGATAACAGTCCCACATCCAACCTCCATCCCGTGCACTGTGCCCAACCAGCCTTCAACGCCAATCCACCAATTGCGGTGCATGTTCCAAAATAATCACTGCTGATTACTCCGTGGTTTAAACCCCAGGGAGCAGGGTCCTACCCATGACAAAAAGTCAACCATCGAGTACACTTTGCGTACCGTGCAAAAAAATGAAAACTCCTTACTCCCTGGGTGCATTAACCGCCATGGATCTGCCCCTCCTGTCTCCTCTATGAACACAGCTAACACATTCGCCATCCGCGAAGGGGCCAGCGATCTCGGCCTGGAGCAAAGTAACTTCAGATCTAACATGTAATTAAAATCCCCCCCTAAAATCAATTGGTGCGTATCTAATTCCAGAATTGCAGTCAACAACTTTCCCATAAACTTTACATTGTTCCAATTCAGGGCATACATGTTCACCAACAACACAGCCTTCCCCTCCAGTGTACCTGTAACAATCATATAACAGCCCCCCTGATCAGCCAAAACCATCCCCGCCAGAAAACAAATCTTCTTACTGACCATAATCACCATGGCCCGGGCCATACTGTCAAACCTTGAGTGGAAAACCTGGCTGACCCAGGCCTACCGCAACCTGGCCTGGTCCTGCACCCGCACCTGAGTTTCCTATAGGAACACCACATCAGCCCCCAAACCCTATAAATGGGGAAAAAACTCTTGCTCTCTTCATAGGTTCCCCCAGGCCCTACACCTTGTTGGAGTCTCTCACCACTCCCCCTCCTCAAGTCAGCCAACCCCTACCATGATACAATACTCCTACAAAAATTCCAGACCCACCTAAGATGGCATACAGTCCCACCCCTAGGAAGAGACAAAGAAAATCTCCTGGTCACTGTTGATTCCCCCCTCTCCTTCCCCTTCCAGGCTTGCATAACATAACTAAAAGAGGCATGAGTGCACTGCACAAACACCCCTTTCATACAGAGAGTCCCAAACAGTCCTCCTCAGACCGGTCCTAGTTTATTCTCTCTGATGAATGTCACTGCTAGCTCTGGTGTGTCAAATAAATAATCTTTTGAGTCTATTGTGAACCACAGTCGCCCTGAGTACACCATCCCAAATCGCACACCTTTGCTCTAAAACACTGCCTTCACCTTGTTGAAAACTGCATGTCTCTTTGCAGTTTAGTCCCAATGTCCGCACTGTGTGCTGTGAAAGTGGATAATCACTGCCTGCGGTAGGTCATTCGGACTTGGCTTCTGCCTGCCTGCCCGATGAACTCTATCCAACCCTGGAGGGGAGAACAACTAATTCCCTCCCACCAGCCAAGCGAACATCGCCGAAAAATACCTGGTCTGCTTCGAACTCTCCACTCCCTCCGGCAGCCCCACCAACCTGACGTTCAACTGCCTTGACCTTGTCTCAAGATTCTCCACTTTGAACCTCAGTTCTTTGTTGCTCTCGACCACAAGCAGCAACTCTGCTTATAGTGAGGCAAACTGATTCTCAAGTTGAGCCAAGGCCTACTCCACACCCTTCATGTCTCATCTTACACGTTCACCATACTCGAGGTCTTTACAAGCTGTTTGCGAATCAGGTCCAACGTCTCCTCAACAGCGGCTTTAAATGATTTGTTTATCTCCTTGCCCTGCTGTTTGAATTGCCTGTCCATCTGATGGCCGAATCTTTCCAGCACCTGCTCCATCACCACAGCCAACATGTATCATATAACGGGCGCGGCAGCCATCTTCCCTCCTTTAAGTTTTTTTGACGGACTACCCTCCTGAGCCTTCTTCGCATTGTGCTTCTTTGTCGACGTTTTCGCAATTCCTCTGCCGGGCGAGAGTCCACCAGGTCAAGTAACTGGGTTTGGACACCAAAATTCCTCCCAAAAAAACCCAGATAAAAGAGATCAAAAACAAAGACCCTGCCGAGAGCCACTTTTCAAGTGGTGTGTTCTTACATGATGTCAGCGGAAGTCCCCAGAGTTTAACTTATATCCTCAACCTGCTGGCTAGTGATTAGTGCGGCCCTGTTTTCACTGCCCTGTCCCTCTCAAGCTGCAAAGATAAAGGCATATCTAAAATTTTTTGAATCATTTCAATTTTGTTTTGAAAATCACTGTACAACTGCTCTGAGACCTTGATAAAACACTCCTTTACATATTCACTATAGAATCCATAGATTCCCTACAGTGCAGAAGAAGGCCATTCAGCCAATCGAGTCTGAACCGACCCTCCAAAATAACACTCTACCTAGGCCCACTCCCCGTAACCCTGCGCATTGAACATGACCAATCCACCTAACCTGCAAATCTAGGGCCATGGAAAGAAATGGGAGCACCCGGAGGAAACCCACTCAGACACGGTGAGAATATGCAAACTGTGAACAACGTTTCCCATTTTACAATCTTTTGAGTTGCCAGAAAGCTCGCAGAAGAACGTAACAGAAGAGATAGAAGCAGGAGTAGGCCATTCAATCCATCAAGTCTCCTGTGCCATTGAATAAGACCATGGCTGATCCAGCAGCCGTTTCACTACCCGATGATTTCACCTACTTAGCGAATGTTTTATTCAGCTTCTCTGTCGCTCTCTTTGGAGCTTCTTTAGCTGGCTCAGGCATTGTGCTTTTTAACGGAATGCCACTCAAGATTTGATTTTTTGTTGGTGAATTTTCTCACTGCAAGTGAGACACATAGGGAGCCTAGCCGAATTTTTTAAAAAATTCAGTCATGGGATGTGGGCGTTGCTGGCCGGGCCAGCATTTGTTGCCCATCCCTGAGGGCATTGAGGGCATTTAAGAGTCAACCACATTGCCATCTGATGAAAAACAAGATTATACAGTTATTCTTGAATTTGACAACAACTGTTCAACAGGACTCCATTTTAAAAATAGTTTGTTTGTCCTTTAAACATACAACCACCAGAACAAACCACCAGAACAAATGCCCAATTATTGGATTTTTTATTTATCATGACTTTCGCATATCTGCATGTAACCTAAGAGAATGGATGGTGGGTAATAGTGCAAGATGTAATTTTTCCTGGTGAAGCATTTGGCACAGAAGAAAGTTTAGATAGCTAATGTACTTTTTATGTATCTGCATTGGGGGAACAATTTTCTCAAATCTTATTCACTCAATATTTGAAAGGTGCATTTGTTTGGGAGCTGTACAGCAGACCCCAGAAAGCGGCATGCAGCTCTGTAGCCGCAGGTTGCCGATCCCTGCATGGCCTCGAATATGTGCTCGAATCTTGGCGTGAAGCTTTAAAAACCACAATGCCGCAACTGGTGACAGTACTAACAACTGAGTCAATCTTCACTATTGCTCGTGACATTGAATTATTGCATTGTTTTAGTACTGATGAATTCTCATATTTCACTGCACTCTGTAAATTGTAAATAATTGCTTGTTACTTAAAAAGCTATGATCTACGCTGGATATTCAGTTACACCAAAATGATTGACAGGATAGTACCCAACTTTGAATACTGCAGGAAGCACACAATTGCATTTCTGCACAAAACAGAGTCTCAATAGAATTGCAACTCCTGGAGTGTAAGCAAAAAGAACTGCTTATTGAACACTTGTGGCAAGGCAATAGCTTGGATTACTACAACACCTTTAAAACAGTCAAACATTTCAAGGCTTCTCACAGGCGTCCCGTACCAGCCTCCCCGAACAGCCACCGGAATGTGGCGACGAGGGGCTTTTCACAGTAACTTCATTTGACTGTAACTACTTGTGACAATAAGCGATTTTCATTTCACAGGAGAATTATCATACAAAATTTGATTTGCGGTAGTCTGTGGAAGAGTAGATAGACGGATGACACTTAAGTTGGTACGGTTGTAGTATCGAGTAAGTAGTAAAGGGGAAGGGCCCTGTTGCTTCACAGCGCCAGGGTCCCAGGTTCGATTCCCGGCTTGAGTTACTGTCTGTGCAGAGTCTGCACACTCTCCCCGTGTCTGTGTGGGTTTCCTCCGGGTGCTCCGGTTTCCTCCCACCAGTTCTGAAAGACTGTTAGGTGAATTGAACATTCTGAATTCTCCCTCAATGTACCCGAACAGGCACTGTAGTGTGGCGACTAGGGGATTTTCACACTAACTTCATTGCAGTGTTAATGAAAGCCTACTTGTGACACTAATAAAGATTATTATTATTGAGATGATGTATCCCACACTGCACCCTGTCCCTTTCAGTGACTGGCACCTGGTCTATGATGTGAGGAGCCTCTATCCTCACCACCCGTCCCTGCCAACAGGGGTGCCGGTGGCGCCGACATCCGGTGTTAGCAATTATCTTAGTGGCCCCTGGCCCACTTCTCTCAGTGGGGTCCACTGTGGGTCTCTGCAGTGGGTGGGCCTTGTGTTATCCCATCAGGAGGGTGGCAATTGTTTGTGTGGTGGAGACATTCATACTGTGCAGCCATGTCTCCATGCTAAGAGCCTGGTGTGCAGGCAGGTCTTACAGTTGGGGGTGAACGAAGGATGTGTGCATTTGCCGGGACCTTAGCCACGGTATGTAGCGCATGGGTTCTACACACAGGGTGTGACAGGGATTTCCTTACATGGCAGGGGTAGGGTGGATGGGATCGAGGCGCGGTGGACAGGCAGTGCTTGGAGACATCTCATTATCCTCAGAGGTGGGCTAGCTGATCGTATCATGGTGATGCTGTTATTCTGAGGGGGCTGTGTGCCAGGGAGGGTTCCAGCTGCATTGATCCATGTGTTCTTTGTTTGGGGTGAGCTCTGTTAAACCCTTGCTTTCCCTGCTGTGGGGCTGCACTTCTGAGGAGTGCACTCATGAATGCCTACCTCTATGGACCGGTGATAGAGCATGGCCATGCCCATTCCATTGACAAGACTGCTGGGGTATGAGGTTTCCAGATGGGTGGGCTGGCTGGGTTTCCACACGACCAGAAGCCCATCATGGGGGTGGGGGGTGATGCGGGCTTGCAGCCCGTTAGTCAGATGCAAATAAGGGCAAATTGCCACCGGCATGGAGCGTATAGCTCACTGCCGCCGGCGGTGAGGGCTCGGAGCATTGGAATGAGATGGACGGCCGGGGCCGATCCCGTTTTTTCGGCCGATGCTCCATTCTCTGACGGACCAGGAAACCCGCTACTGGCGTCGGGCAATGGAGCATCCAGCCCCAGAACTCCATTTGTGCTTGACAGCGGGGTTCAGAAGCCTGCTCCAGCCAAAAGTGTCCATTGTCTGATTGCCTCTTTGTGGCAGTATATTATGTATATGAGAAGTAATACGGTAAGGCTCCTGTACTACAGGTACGGGGGTTGGTCCCTGCCTGCTGGCTCCGCCCAGTAGGCGGAATATAAATGTGTGTGCTCACCGAGCTGCAGCCTCCCCCCAGGAGGCAACACATCTCTGCGTAATAGAGCCCCGATTACACTCTACTCTCGTCTTGTCGTAATTGATAGTGCATCAATGTATTAAGCAGAGGTTTTACAGCGATGGACCTACGCATCAAGCCAGATCGCCTGCAGCTGCACCTTCAATCAGACAATGCCACGTGGGCCTTCGACCACTGGCTAGCTTGCTTTGAATCCTACATCGGATCAGCGACAGAACAACCCTCAGAAGCACAGAAACTACAGATCCTGTACACACGGTTGAGCTCCGACATTTTTCCCCTTATCCAGGATGCACCCAACTACGCTGAGGCCATGGCGCTTCTGAAAAAGAACTACACCCGGCCGATCAACAAACTCTACGCCAGGCACCTCCCGTCCACATGGCATCAACTCCCCGGTCAGTCATTGGAAGATTTCTGGCGTGCCCTGCACGCCCTGGCAAGGAACTGCGATTGACAGGCAGTTTCGGCCATTGGACATACCGAACTCCTAATCAGGGACGCTTTTGTTATGGGCATAGGGTCGGCGTACATCCACCAGCGCCTCTTAGAAGCGGATACGCTGGACCTCGCGGAGACCAAGAAACTCGCAACCTCACTAACGGTAGCCTCCCGTAATGTACAAGAGCAGCCAGGTGTGAAATGGAATTGTCGAATCGGGAGATTACGATGGCATGACCGAGGTTTCAGCCCCAGATGCACAGACACAGGAGAGAGGCTGGATAATGTAACGTAGGTGGAAACAGGAAGTCATAGTGATAGCACAGACAGGAGTCCAAAGATGTGCGGGTGAGGTGGACTGGCCATGCTGAATTGCCTTTGTGTCCAAAAAGGGTGTAGGGTGGAGATGTTGGCTCGGGTGGGATTCTCTTTCCGGGGGCCGGTGCGGACTCGATGGGCTGAATGGCCTCCTTCTGCACTGTACATTCTATGATTCTATGATAAGCTCCCCCTCCTGGACATCGTGGACCCCACCAGCGACCGCCCCCAGCCAACCCCAAGCCTGCGCCGCGCGGCAGCCAACAAACCCAGGGGGGCCCAAGTGCTATTTCTGCGGGCAGACAAAGCACCCCTGCCAGCGCGGCCCAGCACGGAGCGCAATCTGCAAGGCCTGCGGGAAGAAGGGACATTTTGCTGCGGTGTGTCAGGCCCAGTCGATAGCCGCTGTAACCATTCTCATTGTTCCAGCACCCCCCACATGCGACCCGTGGGCACAGCCATTTTCGTCCCCGCAACCCACCGGCCCGTGGGCGCCGCCATCTTCCTCGCATCAGAACACGTGCGGCCCATGGGCGCCACCAACCTCCCCCATCAGACCTCGTGCGGCCCGTGGGCGCCGCCATCTTTAACACCGCCCGCCACGTGCGCCCTGTGGGCGCTGCCATCTTCGGCGTCATTTTGGATGGCGCCTGAGAACCCCTGCTCGTCGGGCACCTCATCGGGCCGCTCATCGCCCGCAACCGCCGCCGACCAGCCTGGGGCCCACCAACACCAGCCGCAGCTCGCCGCCATCACGCTCTACCAGTCCCGGCCACACAACCTCGCAACCGCGACAATGATGGTGAAAGTCGATGGCCACAAGACACCTTGCCTTCTCGACTCCGGGAGCACGGAGAGCTTCATCCACCACGATACGGTGAGGCGCTGCTCCCTCGCGGTACACCCCATTACCCAACGAATGTCCCTGGCCTCCGGATCCCACTCCATGGAGATCTGGGGATACTGCACCAACACCCTCACCGTCCAGGGCATAGAGTTCAGCAACTTCCGGCTCTACGTCCTCCCCAACCAGTGCGCTGCCTTGCTACTCGGCCTGGACTTCCAGGGCAACTTCCAAAGTCTAACTCTGAAATTTGGCGGTCCCATACCACCCCTTACTGTATGCGGCCTCACGACCGTTAAGGTCGACCCACCTTCCCTGTTTGCAAACCTCACCCCGGATTGCAAATCCGTCGCCACCAGGGGCAGATGGTACAGTGCCCAGGACAGGACCTTAATCAGGTCGGAGGTCCAGCGGCTACTGCGGGAAGGTATCATCGAGGCCAGCAACAGCTGCTGGAGAGCCCAAGCGGTAGTTGTAAAGACTGGGGAGAAAAGCAGGATGGTCGTTGACTACAGTCAGACCATCAATTGGTACACACAGCTCGACGCGTACCCCCTCCCACGCATATATGATGTGGTCAATCAGATTGCACAGTATCGGGTCTTCTCTACAGTGGACCTAAAATCTGCCTATCACCAGCTCCCTATCTGCAAGGCGGACCGCCAATACACTGCATTCGAAGCAGACGGCCGCCTTTACCACTTCCTTAGGGTTCCCTTCGGCGTCACTAATGGGGTCTCGGTCTTCCAACGTGGAGATGGACTGAATGGTTGACCGGTACGGACTGCGGGCCACCTTCCTGTACCTGGATAAAGTCACCATCTGCGGCCACGACCAGCAGGACCGTGACGCTAACCTTTTCAAATTTCTCCACACCATCCTTGGCTATGTCGTGCAAAATGGAGTTCGATGGCCCGACCCTGACCGCATGCGCCCCCTCATGGAATTCCCCCTCCCCCACTGCCCCAAGGCCCTCAAACGATGCCTGGGGTTCTTCTCATACTATGCCCAGTGGGTCCCTAACTATGCGGACAAGGCCCGCCCACTCATTCACTCCAGTTTTCCCCCTGACGGCTGAGGCTCGCCAGTCCTTCAACCGTATCAAGGCCGACATCGCCAAAGCCGCGATGCACGCGGTCGACGAGACCCTCCTCTTTCAAGTCGAGAGCGATGCATCAGACGTCGCTCTGGCCGCCACCCTCAACCAGGCAGGCAGACCTGTGGCGTTCTTTTCCCGCACCCTCCACGCCTCTGAAATTCGGCACTCCTCCATCGAAAAGGAGGCCCAAGCCATCGTAGAAGCTGTGCGGCATTGGAGGCATTACGTGGCCGGCAGGAGATTCACTCTTCTCACTGACCAACGGTCGGTTGCCTTCATGTTCAATAACACACAGCGGAGCAAGATCAAAAATGATAAAATCTTGAGGTGGAGGATCGAGCTCTCCACCTACAATTACGAGATTTTGTATCGCCCCGGTAAGCTCAACGAGCCCCCCCCCCCCGATGCCCTATCCCGAGGTACATGTGCCAGTGCACAAATGGACTGACTCCGGGCCCTACACGATGGTCTCTGTCACCCAGGGGTCACCCGGTTTTTTCATTTCATAAAGGCCCGCAGTCTATCCTACTCCATTGCGGAAGTCAGGGCGGTCACCAAAGATTGCCAGGTCTGTGCAGAGTGCAAACCGCACTTCTACCGGCCGGACCGAGCGCACCTGGTGAAGGCTTCCCATCCCTTTGAATGCCTCAGCATGGATTTCGAAGGGCCCCTCCCCTCCTCCGACCGAAACACGTACTTGCTTAACGTGGTCGATGAATACTCCAGGTTCCCCTTCGCCATCCCATGCCCCGATATGATGTCTGCCACAGTCATCAAGGCCCTCAGTGGCATCTTCACTCTGTTCGGTTTCCCCGCTTACGTCCACAGCGACCGGGGATCCTCCTTTATGAGTGATGAGCTGCGTCAATTCCTGCTCAGCAAGGGCATCGCCTCGAGCAGGACGACCAGCTACAACCCCCGGGGAAACGGGCAGGTGGAGAGGGAGAACGGGACGGGCTGGAAGGCCGTCCTGCTGGCCCTATGGTCTAAAAATCTCCCGGTCTACCGCTGGCAGGAGGTCCTCCCCGACGCCCTTCACTCCATCCGATCGCTACTTTGCACTGCGACTAATGCAACCCCCCATGAACGTCTCCTTGCCTTCCCTAGGAAGTCCACCTCAGTGGTTTCGCTCCCAACGTGGCTGGCAGCTCCAGGACCCGTTCTCCTCCGCAAGCACGTGCGGCTCCACAAGGCGGATCCGTTGGTCGAGAGGGTACAGCTACTCGGCGCAAACCCGCAGTACGCCTACATGGCGTACCCCGACGGCCGCCAAGACACAGTCTCCCTCAGGGACCTGACACCAGCTGGGTCCCCCCCCCCACCCCCGACTGCCCCGGCGCCATCCATCCTCCCCCCAGCGCACCTCACCACAGCCCCTGCTCCGGGATGATCCGTCCTCCCCTTGGTCCCACCCGGGGATGAAGATGAGGACTACATGCTCCCAGAGTCACCGACGACCAAGCCGGCACCTGCATCACCACCGGGACTGCGGCACTCACAACGGAGGATCAAGGCACCCGACCGGCTAAATTTGTGAACTTTCCCCATACTGTACACTTTAAAAATGCTCACATACCATGTAAAAGCATCAAGAAGTGGCTGAATGTTGCTGACATATGTACAGGCAAAAATTTATAACATTCTGAATTATGAGGCAATTCAATAAAAACACTGCCTCATAACATGATAAGGGCTCAGAAGGGACTGGTCAATGAAAGCCATCAGGATTGAAATTCCATGAGAGTTCTCCTGTTCCTGCACCATACCATTGGTGGGAACCCACTGGAGCCCTGAGGGAAACCAGTCGGAACAGTCGTTTCTGCCAATTCCAACTGTCTCCTGGTGTTATATGTTCTAGTGGAAGAGCAATGGAATCCATATTGTATGCTTTTTATAGCTGTTTTTTTTTTTGAGTCTCACTAGCTGACTACCCACATATTCCGAGCAGGAAATCAACAGGAAGTGGTGGAAAAAATCCAAGGCCTAGAAAACATCTGCATGTTCAACAGAGATGTTTCCGAGGACGTCTCAGTCAAATCTTGGATAGGGAGAGGCTGGAAGTCCAGAGCAGGGGAGGGCTAAGTTTTTGTTTTGTCGGGTCTGGAAGAGAAGCATTTACCTTTCGTAGCCTGATCAATCCTCACCTGTTGCCAGTTAGTCTGACAGGTGCTGCCCCTTCTGTGCTCAGGCTGGACTTAAAACTACACATGGCTCTGCGTTAGGAAGGACCTGCTGGTTTTGCCAAGCAGCTTTTCGCTGGATCCTCGGCTTCAGGGTGGGTGAGTAACTCTGGGCATTTTAATTTCCACCTGCTCAGATTGCATGATATGCTCCAGCCTATTGTGAACAATGCAAAACATAAATACGAATTTAAATGTCATGTAAGATAATTTTAGTTGACTCGGATTTTGTACAATTAATCAGACAACACTTGATTTCTTAACGTAATCTGGATATTTATGAATATTTCTGATCAACTTTAATTTTTAATATAGCAAGGAAAATGTCTGCACGTATCATGAGATTAAGAAAAGTATCTGTTCCTTTAAAGACTACTCATCCAAAAAATATACTTTTTTTTTAAATTTAGAGAAATCAGTTCGTTTTTTTCCAATTAAGGTGCAATTTAGCGTGGCCAATCCACCTAACCTGCGAATCTTTGGGTTGTGGGGTGAAACCCACGCAAACATGGAGAGAATGTGCAAACTCCACACAGACAGTGACCCAGGGCCTGGATCGAACCTGGGAGCTCGGCGCCGTGAGGCAGCTGTGCTAACCACTGCGCCACCGTGCTGCCCACCCCAAAAATATGCATGATCGTCTCTTATTGGACTAGTAAATCTCTTCCTTCCTTCCCCTCATTGATATTGAGCTGTTTTTGGACCAGGACAGGCAGTTTTATCCCAAAAATATATAAAGGTGGCGGGAGCTAAATTGGACAGCTGAAAACAGGCACGGGGATCGGAATGTGTGATTAATTCATTTCTGTTCAATATAATGCAAGCAGCACATCAACTTCGTGCTGACTGTTCATTTGAATGATTGCTGTGTGCAGCCAGCATGAAGTGTGCTGTTCATTGCCTGCACATATCAGCAGGGGGCCCAGAACTGGAACTTGCAAGCACCAGTTAAAGCTAGCCTGCACCTCTTAAAGGAGAGATGCGTTGCAGCAGGATATTGGAAAGAGAATATCTGACTTGGGAATCAGTGATGGAAGGCAAACATGGTAAGTGAGCCGGTTCCAGGTTTTATGAATACTCCACTAGAAGTCTTGTTGAAAGAGGTGAAAGGAAGAAAAGATGTCCTATATCCACAGGGGGGGGCCGAGGCCTCCAGGCATGTGCTCAAAGAAGATAGTTATAGAAGTGTATCCCATGAACCAAAAGCTGAGAATGTGGATGCAATGCTGCAGAGAGTTCACACAAGTAGTCAAGGTCTGTGAATTAATCTTCAAATGTGTTACGATTTGTGTAGAGACTCGTAAAAAATAAATAAATTTGAACATCCAGTTAATAGGTAAAAGGATGACATGACAAGATTTCATGTTTGGTTGTGTTTGCAGCCACTATAACTGCTTGGTCGCACTCATTGCTCATCCAGTCGCAGTGCCAGTGATGGCACTGTCAGTGATACTGCAAATAGCTGCCTGCTTCAAAGAACACTGTATTAAATGCTTGCCGATTGTTGCCCCCACAGAAGGAAAAAAACAGTTTGGACCAGTATTCTTATTTTCCCATCTTCTGGTGTTCCATTTTAAAGTATACATGACCAGTGCAGACCAGTATTTCTATTTCCCCATTTTACTGTTTTTTCCCCCTCATTGTCTCACTTGCTGTGCCCCTCTCTGTGACCACGCTCGATGCTTCACTCGTCCTCCTGCTCCCCAAGTGAGGAGGCAAGCAGGTGGCGGGAGAGAGGCAGCAAGCGGCAGTAATAAAGACAATGAGTGGGAAGTGAGGGGACACCGAGAGGGCGCCGAGTAAAGCAGTGAGGGGATGACGAGCAAGGATGGCGAGAGAATCAACAAGAGGGGCAGCAAATGGGAGATAAGCGGGATGGCAAGTCAGGCGTTCAAAAAAAAAGTGACAGCAAATGGGTGGTTTGATGTCAGTAGCACTGACTTCCTCTTCCAATTTGGTGGCAGGGGATACAGCATTCACATTTTAACACTTTCACTGTAACAAACAGACTACAAAGTACTATTGACTAAACACTTGTTGCAAGCAACTTATATCTTAAACTACAGAACATAACTTTCCTCAGCCAAACACAACCAAAAAAACGACTTAATGGGTATACTTTACACTGTCCCTTAAGTTGTTTGTTTTATTGCCCAGACCCAATCCGAAGTGATTGTTCTCTCCCGAGGGTTGACTTCTGTTCCTTTCCTTTCCCAGCCGGATAATATTTAACCCCAAAACTGTATTTCACGGTGATGGTTTTTCTTGGTAATTGAGGGCAAGCTGGGCAAATGTTCCAGACTTATTTAAACTTTTTATGAATTTGGTCTTTTAGTCTTTTTGGCCAATAGAAAAAAGCAGATAGACAGAAATGCTTGGTGCTTGTTAGAAAGATTGCATTAAATGTCAAGAAGCATGGAGGAGTCCAACACTAACTTTGCACGCAGCTGTCATTTTAGCTGTGAAATACAAAGTGCAAAAAGACCTTTCTGAGCTGTCCTCCAAAAAATAAACTGCAAAAATATCAGATTTATTGTCGCCACCTGGATGAAGAGGTCATGAATGCTTCTGCGATTGTTTCTTGGAGTAGTACATTCTGGAACCAACCAGACAACAGGGGTGGGATTTTCCATTGTGAGTCCGCCTTGCTACTGCTGCCAGCAAGGTCGGAGAATCTGCCGCTCAGCCAAACCTCCATTCACTGCAGCGGAAACAGAGGATCCCGCCATCGTGAAGGAACGGAGAATCAAAGTCCGGGTTATATTAGACTTAGTACTGTGTAATGTGCCAGGATTAATTGATGATCTCAGAATAAAGGCAACCCTAGGTAACAGCATCCACAATATGATTGAATTTTACATCCAGTTTTCAAAGGGAGAAGAATGGGTCTAATACGAGTATTTTAAACTTAAATTAGGCCAACTATGTGGGCTTGAAAGCTGTGCTAGGTGAAGTGAACTGGGATACTAAGCTGGAATAAGGAATAAGAATAGGTAAGAATAAGCATATTCCTACAGGAAAGAAAAATTCAAAGGGGAGGACCAACCATCCCCACGGTTGTAAAGAAATTAATGAAAGCGTCAAAGTGAAGGAAAAAACATATAACCGCGCAAAGATGAATGGCAGGTCAGAGGATTGGTCAGCATATAAAGAATAGCAGAAATGCCCAAAATGTTAATCATGGGAAATTAATTAGAGTATGAGTGAAAGCTAGCTAGAAATGTAAAATGGACTGCAAGAGTTTCTGCAGGTAGTTAAACAGGAAAATAGTAAGTGGAGTGAATATGGGTCCTCTGGAGTGTGAGAATGGGGAGTTAATAGTAAATAATAAGGAAATAATGGGTGAATGATGGGCCGGGCGACACAGTAGCACAGTGGTTAGCTCTGTTGCTTCACAGCGCCAGGGTCCCAGGTTCGATTCCTAGCTTGGGTCACTGACTGTGCGGAGTCTGCACATTCTCCCTGTGCCTGCGTGGGTTTCCTCCAGGTGCTCTGGTTTCTTCCCACAAGTCCGAAAGACGTGCTGTTAGGTGAATTGGACATTCTGAATTCTCCCTCTGTGTACCCGAACAGGTGCCGGATTGTGGCAACTTGGGGCTTTTCACAGTAACTTCATTGCAGTATTAATGTAAGCCTACTTGTGGCAATAAAGATAAAGATTATTAGATAAATGCTTTGTTTCTGTCTTCGCTATAGAGGAGACAAAAACATTCCCGTAATAGTGTCAATCAGGAGGTGGAAGAGAGTGTGGAACTTGGTGAAGTTATAATCACTAGGGGAGAGGAGCAAACTGATGTAGCTGCAGGCTAACAAATCTCCAGGTCCTGATGGATTTCATCCACGAGTCTTCAAATAAATGGCTAATGAGATAGTGGATGCTTTGGTGTTAATTTTCCAAAATTCACTGGATTCTGGAAAGAATTATAAAATTATAGAATTTTACAGTGCAGAAGGAGGCCATTCGGCCCATCGAGTCTGCACCGGCTCCTGGAAAGAGCACCCCACCCAAGGTCTACACCTCCACCCTATCCCCATAATCCAGTAACCCCACCCAACACTAAGGGCAATTTTGACACTAAGGGCAATTTAGCATGGCCAATCCACCTAACCTGCACATCTTTGGACTGTGGGAGGAAACCGGAGCACCTGGAGGAAACCCACGCACGCACGGGGAGGATGTGCAGACTCTGCACAGACAGTGACCCAAGCCGGAATCGAACCAGGGACCCTAGAGCTGTGAAGCAATTGTGCTACCCACAATGCTACCGTGCTGCCCCACGGTTCCTTCAGTCTGGAAAGTAGCATATATAACCCCTCTGTTCAAAGAGGGAGCAAGGCAAAATACAGGAAACTATAGGCGGGTTTGCATGAGGTCTGTCCTCCGGAAGGTCATAGAGCATAGAATCCCTACAGTGCAGAAGGAGGCCATTTGGCCGATCGCGTTCCTCTAAAGGGGCACCCTACTCAGGCCCACATTCCAATCTATACCGTAGCCCAGCAACCCCACCTAACCTTTTGGACACTTAACGGGCAGTTTAGCAAGGCTAATCCACCTAACTTGCACATCTTTGGGCTTTGGGAGAAAGCCGGATCACCAGGAGGAAAGCCATGCAGACACTGGGAGAATGTGCAAACACCACACAGACTGTCACCGAATCCTGGAATTGTACCCAGGTCCCTTGCTGTGAGGCAGTAGTGCCACCCATAATTTTTTCAGTTCAAACATGGTGACATGGGGAGGAGTTAGAATCGATCATTAAGGAGATTATAGCTGAGCACTTAGAAACACTCAAAGTAATCGGTAAGAGTCAGCATGGTTTTGTGAAAGGGAAATAATGTTTAACTAATTCATTGGAGGTTTTTGAAGGAATAACATGTGCTGTGGATAAAAGGGAGCCTGTAGATGTACTGTACTTGGATTTCCAGAAGGCATTTGATAAGGTGCCACATCAACGGTTATTGCAGAATATACACTAAAGGGGAAATTTAGCAAGGCCAATCCACCTAACTTGCACATCTTTGGGCTTTGGGAGGAAGCAAGAGCACCTGGAGGAAAGCCATGCAGACATGTGGAGAATGTGCAAACACCACACAGACAGTCACCCAAACCTGGAATTGTATTCAGGTCCCTCGCTGTGAGGCAGTAGTGCTAACCAGTGTGTTACTGTGCCGCCAATAATCTTTTCCAGGAGGCATTTGATAAGGTGCCACATCAACGGTTATTGCAGAATATACAAGCTCATGGTATGGAGGTAACATATTAGCATGGATAGAAGAGTGGCTGACAGAAAACAGAGATTTCTGATTGGCAGGATGTGACGAGTGGATTTCCTGCAAGGGTTTGTGCTGGGGCCTTAACCTTTCACAATTCATATCAATTACTTAGAAGAGGAGAGTGAAAGCATGGTAGCTGAATTTGCAGATGATACATAGATAGGCAGCAAAGTATGTTGTGAACTGGGCATAAGGAGGTTGGGTGTGACGGATAAAATCTGGCAAATGGAGTATAATGTGTCAAAAACTGAAGTTGTTCACTTTGACAGGAAGAATAAAAATCAGAGGGTGCAATCTACTGGCTGCACCGTGCTTGAACAGGAGCACTGTGTGGCTGATAGATGCCAGGAGAAGCCTCCCAGCAGCCAATATGCCTCGCGCGATCTACCCAAGGCGCCGGGATCAGGATCCCACCTATAATGGGGGAAACCAAGCCATGCCCGCTTAAGACGGTTTTAAACCAACTTCAGCGAGCACACCTGGGATCTACTGGCCTCCCAGGATCTACCAATCTTCCCAGGAAGGCCCCAGCTGGTGCAGTTCAGTACTGGTCCACACAAATGTAGGCCAGGTGGAACGGCCATGGGGCGCTCTCCCAAGCCATTGGTGGCCCCTGGGTGGTCAAAGATGGTACATAGTAACTACCCGCAAACCCCCCTCCCGGAAAGAAGACACCTTGGCACTGCCAGCCTGGCACCGCCTCCCTGGCACTGCCAAGGTTCCCAGATGGCACTGCAAAGCGGCAGGAGAACTGCCATGGTTGGAGCACTAGGGTGCCCAGGTTCCAGGGTGGCACTGTCAAGGGTCAGGGCCTGAGAGGGCTCATGTCCATGAAAGTAGGATGGAAGGGAAGCATTGATGCGACCATCAATTCACACGAGACGAAGAGTTGAAGTGAACAGTGGTTTTAATCAGCTAGATCTGTGCCTGCCTGCGACTGCTCTGTACTGAGTGCTGCCTACAGGCTTCAGATCTATATACCTCCCCCGAGGGGGCGGAACCATAGGCGGAGCACACAAGGACATCAACATAATACAATACAATGTAATGCAATACAATGGTGAATGGTAGCAGTAATACATTCACCACATTCACCCCCTGTTAAAAAATTGAAGTCCAGCGGGGGTGAAGTGGGCTCACAGGTCGAGTCTGTCCGGTGCCTTGATGGTTCGCTGCGATCGTCTGAGCTCTGGCTTCGCTGCGTGCATGGGTGTTGAACTCGTTGCTGCGGGCACGGGTGTTGGGCTCGTTGACTCCGGGAGCGTGTCGTCTGGAGCTTCATCACTGTAGGTCGGCGATGGGGGGAGGGGGTGTGTAGGCCATGTAGGGGCAGGGGCAGTGTTCGATGTAGGGTGGGGGTGTAGGTGATGGTCGCAGGGGAACTGGCGGGTGCCAGATCCCGGAGGGAGACTGTATCTTGTCGGCCGTCGTGGTGTGCCACGTAGGCATACTGAGGGTTGGTATGAAGGAGCTGGACCCTTTCGTCCATGGGGTCGGACTTATTCCTCCTCACGTGCTTTTGGAGGAGGACAGGCCCCAGCGTTGTTATCCAGGACGGAAGCGAGACCCCGGAGGTGGACTTCCTGGGGAAGACAAATGGGCGGTCATGAGGGGTCTCGTTCGTGGCTGTGCAGAGGAGCGACCTAATTGAGTGGAGCGCGTCAGGCAGGACCTCCTGCCAGCGGGAAACTGGGAGACTTCTAGACCATAGGGCCAGAAGGATGGCCTTCCATACCGTCGCGTTCTCCCTCTCCACCTGTCTGTTTCCCCGGGGGTTGTAACTGGTAGTCCTGCTCGAGGCAATGCCCTTACCGAGCAGGTACTGATGCAATTCGTCGCTCATAAACGAGGAGCCCCAGTCACTGTGGACGTAAGTGGGGAAACCGAACAGGGTGTAGATGCTGTGCAGGGCCTGAATGACAGTGGCCGCAGTCATGTCGGGACATGGGACGGCGAAGGGGAAACGGGAGTACTCGTCAACGACGTCGAGAAAATACACGTTGCGGTCAGTGGAGGGGAGGGGCCCATTGAAATCGATGCTGAGGCGTTCAAAGGGACGGGATGCCTTCACCAGGTGGGCCTTGTCTGGCCGATAGAAGTGCGGCTTGCACTCCGTGCAGACTTGGCAGTCCCTGGTCATGGCCCTGACCTCCTCGGTGGAGTAGGGCAGGTTGCGTGCTTTGATGAAGTGGAGAAGCCGGGTGATCCCTGGGTGACAGAGGTCATTGTGGATAGCCCGGAGTCGGTCATCCTGTGCACTGGCGCATGTGCCGCGGGACAGGGCATCTGGGGGCTCGTTGAGCTTCCCCGGATGATACATAGTATCGTAATTATAGGTGGAGAGTTCGATTCTCCACCTCAAGATTTTATCATTCTTGATCTTGCCTCGCTGTGTGTTGTTGAACACGTTGGTCGGTGACGAGGGTGAACCTCCTACCAGCGGGGTAGTGCCTCCAATGCCGCACAGCTTCCACAATGACTTGAGCTTCTTTTTCGACTGAGGAGTGTCAAATCTTGGAGGCGTTGAGGGTACGGGAAAAAAAGGCCACTGGCCTGCCTGCCTGCCTGGTTAAGGGTAGCGGCCAGGGTGACATCGGACGCGTCGCTCTCCACCTGGAGGGGGATGGACTCGTCCACTGTGTGCATTGCGGCCTTGGTAATGTCTGCCTTCATGCGGCTCAAGGCCAGGCGGGCCTCAGTCATCAGGGGGAAGATGGTGGCTTTGATAAGTGGGCGGGCTTTGTCCGCATAGTTGGGGACCCAATGAGCATAGTATGAAAACAAACCGAGGCATCTTTTCAGGGCCTTGGGGCAGTGGGGGAGGGGGAGTTGCAGGAGGGGGCGGATGCGGTCGGGGTTGGGCCCTAGGACTCCGTTTTCCACGACATAGCCGAGGATGGCTAGTCGGGTTGTGCGGAAAACGCATTTCTCCTTGTAGGTGTGATTGAGGGCTTGGGCGGTTTGGAGGAACTTCTGAAGGTTAACGTCGTGGTCCTGCAGATCATGGCCGCAGATGGTGACGTTATCCAAGTACGGAAACGTGGCCCACAGCCCGTACTGGTCCACCATTCGGTCTATCGTTCTTTGGAAGACCGAGACCCCATTGGTGACGCCGAAGTGAACGCTGAGGAAGTGGAGGAGGCGCCCGTCTGCCTCAAAGACAGTGTAGTGGCGGTCTTCCGGGCGGATTGGGAGCCGGTAGTGTGCAATCTGATTCACCATGTCCGCTATCCGGGGAAAGGGGTACGCATTGAGTTGCATGTACCGATTTATGGTCTGGCTGTAGTCTACAACCATCCGGTTCTTTTCCCCGGTCCTGCCGACTTGGGCTCTCCAGTGGCTATTACTGGCCTCGATATCCCCTCCCTCAGGAGCCGCTGGACCTCTGACTTGATAGTCCTGTCCTGGACACTGTACCACCTGCTCCTGGTGGCGACGGGTTTACAGTCGGCGGTGAGGTTCGCGAAGAGCGAGGGAGGGGTGACCTTAAGGGTCGCGAGGCTACATATGGTGAGAGGGGGTAGGGGCCCGCCGAACTTCAGAGTCAGGCTCATGAGGTTGCACTGGAAGTCCAGTCCTAACAGGAGAGGAGTGCAGAGATGGGGGAGGACATATAGTTTAGAATTGGCGTATTCGGCGCTCGGTATCGCAAGCTTCGCGACACAGTACCCCCGGATCTGCACTGAATGTGATCCAGAAGCAAGGGAGATTGTTTGGGATGCGGGGGAAACCGTGTCTAGGTGTATGAAGCTCTCCGTGCTCCCAGAGTCAAACAGACAGGGCGTTTCGTGCATATTGACCTGGACGGTCATCATCGAGTTCCTGAGGTGCTTGGGCCGTGACTGGTCGAGGGTGGCAGCACCGAGCTGCGGGTAGCCGGCGTGGTCCGAGGTAGAGGAGTGGTCCCAAGATGGCGGCCCCCGTCGGTCGCACGTGCCAGGCGGCGTTGAAGATGGTGGCCAAGATGGCGGCCCCCATGAGTCGCATGTGTCGGGTAGGGTTAAAGATGGCGGCCCCCACGGGTAGCACGAGGTGGATGGCATGTCAGAAGGGGGCGGTACCCACAGGCACGCAGCCACGCTGCGGGGTCTGCGGGCCTGTGAGTCTGTGAGCCAGGCCTGTGATTTAGGAGCTTTGGATCTGGCCAGGCAGACTTTGGCAAAGTGTCCTTTCTTGCCGCAGTCGCTACAGGTCGCGTTCCGAGCCGGGCAACGCTGCCTGAGGTGCTGGTTCAGGCCTGGGACACCCTCTGGTCGGGTGTCCATGAGGGAATTGCGTGGTCGGAGGGGACAGCATTGAGGCTCTGGAAAGCTACCTCTAAGGAGGATAGTTTTACCTTCTCTTCTAGGTCGAGGGTGCCCTTTTCGAGCAGGCGCTGTCTGACATAGCTGGACCCGACTCCAGCCACATAGGTGTCCCGGATGGCGAGTTCCAAATGCTGCGAGGCCGTGACGTCCTTGTAATTGCAGTTTCGAGCGAGTACCCTCAGGTCGCGTAGGTATTCCTCCAGCGATTCCCCGGGGCGTTGACGACGAGTGGTGAGGAGATGCCGCGTGAACACTTCGTTCACTGGCCTCAGATAGTGTCTTTTCAGGATCGCGACCGTGTCAGCGTACGTGGTCGCTTCCTCGATAAATACGGAGATTCGGTGGCTTACCCGGGCCTGGAGGAGATTCAGTTTCTGTGCCTCTTTGACGGCGGGCGAGGAGGAGGCGGCGAGGTTGGCCTCAAATCAGCGGAGCAAGTGCGAAAAGATTCCTTTGGCTTCAGCTGCCTGTGGGTCGAGTTCCAGTCGATCGGGTTTGAGGACGGCTTCCATAGCGATATCTTAGCTGATTAAATTGATGCGACCATCAATTCACACGAGACGAAGAGTTGAAGTGAACAGTGGTTTTAATCAGCTAGATTTGTGCCTGCCTGCGGCTGCTCTGTACTGAGTGCTGCCTACAGGCTGCAGATCTATATACCTCCCCCGAGGGGGCGGAGCCACAGGCGGAGCACACAAGGGCATCAACATAATACAATACAATGTAATGCAATACAATGGTGAATGGTAGCAGTAATACATTCACCACAAGTATGAAGGGTGGGGGGAAGGTGCAGGGTAGGTATGTAGGGGCCTCTGGGATGTTGGGGGGATGTGGGATGGGGGTTCTGGAGGGGGGATCCGTAAGGGGTGTGGGGGCGGCCTGAAGAGCATGGGCCTTCAGGGACCACATAGCAGGGTGTCCTCACTTGGGAGGTTTGGGGGAAATGTCCATCATGTGTGTGGGGGTGACATTGCCCATGGGTGAAGTGTGGGGAACCCTCAAGCTCACTTAGAGACTGTAGCACCCTTTCAAAATGGTGGCCCGATTTCTGAGGAGCTGGTCGGGCCAACGGGTTCAGCTCCCCAGTAATGAAAACAATTCTAAGTGTGGGCTAAACTGGTGTGAAATTCCCCAGGGCCCAAAAAAGTGACTAAGTGTTAGATAGCGGTGGATAACTCGCCGACAGAGCCTATGGGGAACTCCCAGCAAAAACTGCCACAAATGACACTGAGAACATTTTCCATTAGATTGTGCCCCAAGCATTATTTAAACGGTGAATGATTGCAGATTTCTGAGTTGAAGAGGGATCTTTTTGTTCTAGTGCATGAGTCACTGCCTCAGAAGCAGATGGAGGCGAGGTCATTGAATATTTTTCAAGTGAAGGTAGATACATTCTTGTTAGGCAAGGGAATCAAAGATCATCTGGGTAGGTGGGAATATGGAATTCAAATCAAAAGCAAGCCCGTCATGATCTTATTGAATGGGGGAGCAGCCTCGAAGGACAAAATGGCTTACTCCTGATCCCATTTCACAAGTTTGCATGTCTGCAGTTTACTCGGTTTACTGAGGTGCTGCCCCAGTCTATTCATGGAATCAAGCCAGTTGTCCTCAGTCTGGATGACAACATTCGTGCTCCCACCACTGTCACTCTGCGGGTGTCTGTGCTGTTACCTGCCAGTCATTCAGCCCAGACCTGCTGCAGTACATGAAATCTGGCACAATATGCAGCTGTCCTCCGAGGTCCAAAGATCATGATGACCCTCTAAGACCATATGCAGTCTCCTCCACTGAAAATTAACAGACATTCATCAGCCATGCTGCAACTGTTGGGTTAGGATGGTATAGGAGCACGAGGCGAGACAAAGGTGCAGCTGGGGAGTCAGGTGGTAAGGAAATGTGCAAGGGTGATTAGTTTTCTTATGTATGCAATATGGCAGGATTTCATTTCCAAATTTGGTTTGCAGTGTTGAATTTTTGGTGGCATTTTATGTTTGTATTGTGGTCGAGCTGATGCTATGATGGGCATTGATAGAGAAAAGGTTAGTGAATGGGAATTGGCACTGCACTCACTGGTGTTATGGGCGAGGCATTTTCAGAACCGCAAAATGTATCATGGAGTTCAACCAACCTCCCCCTTTAATGTATTTGTTGCTTTTCCTAGCACACGGCTTGTTCCCTAGGAGTGGGATTACAATTATGGACACGTGGGTTTTTAAACACAAAACAATGTTTATTCCATGAACTCAACTTAACATCTTAAATAAACATTGGATCTCTAAACACCCCTTACTTCAAAGATAACTCCGAAAACATTACAACAGTAAATAATTCCTCAAAATGGTCCTTCAAACTTCCAAGAGACATAACACCTTTAAACAGAATCGCATCAGGTTAAAAGCTTTACTATTATGAGTTTAAATCACCCAAATGATCCAGAGATAGTCTTTCATGGCAGAGATCACAGCAAATCCAGCTCACTGCAAAACAGACACTTCCCAAGCTCTTTTCCTCACCAACTGAAACTTCAAAATGGCTGAACTGCTCAGCTCCACCCACTCTCTGACATCACTGTTTTCTTAAAGGTACATTGCTTAAACATCCATGTCTTAAAGGTACTGTCACATGACACTGGTGTTGTACATATGTTATCTTATCATAGAATTTACAGTGCAGAAGGAGGCCATTCGGCCCATCGAGCCTGCACACAGCCGTTGTAAAGAGCACGCTACCTAAGCCCATACCTCCACTGTATCCCCGCACCTCCGTCCTATTCCCGTAACCCCACCTAACCTTTTTTGGACATTAAGAGCAATTCATCGTGGCCAATCCACCTAACCTGCACATCTTTGGACTGTGGGAGGAAACCGGAGCACCCGGAGGAAACCCACGCACACACGGGGAGGATGTGCAGAGACTCCGCACAGACAGTGACCCAAGCCGGAATCGAACCTGGGACCCTGGAGCTGTGAAGCAATTGTGCTATCCACAATGCTACCGTGCTGCCCCATAATAATCGCTTATTGTCACAAGTAGACTTCAATGAAGTTACTGTGAAAAGCCCCTAGTCGCCACATTCCGGTGTCTGTTCGGGGAGGCCGGTACGGGAATTGAACCCGCGATGCTGGCATTGTTCTGCATTATAAGCTAGCTGTTTAACCCATTGTGCTAAACCAGCCCCTCATTGTTTCACCATGCCAATGGTCCACTCTATTACATTCCGTGTGGCAGCGTAGCTCTCATTAATAATCTTTAATAATCTTTATTGTCACAAATAGGCTTACATGAACACTGCAATAAAGTTACTGTGAAAAGCCCCTAGTCGCCATATTCCGGCACCTGTTCGGGAATACAGAGGGGGAATTCAGAATGTCTAATTCACCTAACAGCACATCTTTCGGGACTTGTGGGAGTAAACCGGAGCACCCAGGGGAAACCCACACAGACATGGGGAGAACGTGCAGATTCTGCACAGACAGGGACCCAAGCCGGGAATCGAACTTGGGACCCTGGCGCTGTGAAGCAACAGTGCTACCCAATGTGCTACCGTGCTGCCCATAAAATGCATGTTATGCACGTGTGTGGATTGTGCACCACAGTAATCAGCCACGTTGTCAGCGGGTATTCATTGTCGCCCAGTAGCCATCTTTTAGTTTATCATGCTGGCTGGAATCCAGTTGGTATAGCGGACTTCCCAAAATAATGTACCTTTCCCGTATCAGCTTCCCCGAACAGGCGCCGGAATGTGGCGACTAGGGGCTTTTCACAGTAACTTCATTTGAAGCCTACTTGTGACAATAAGCGATTTTCATTTCATAAGGGCATCAAGACTGCTGCCAGCATAAGGGGCATTAACTGATCTGAGTCACCTGCCTATGGTCTCACATCAGCTGGTCCTTGAGAAAGTGGTATCCCTTTTGGTTCTGGTATCCAGCGGAGTTGACATGCAGATATCCAAAGGGAATCATGTGCAGTATGGAACCCGGCCTCATGGGGATACCTGCAATTTGAGAAAAGCTGCACGTTTGCCCCACCTACTTGTTTCTGGCAAGGGAGAATGAAATCTGGTTAGTTCTCAATTGAATAGAAAGCCTCAGTGACCTTCCTATGCAGCAATGGACGACAAACTGAAAAATTGTTGTAAGTACCTTGTTTCAGTCTGGAAGGATCCAGGCACACAAATATTCATCAGCACAGGCCCCTTCATAGTCATTGGCAATGCAGTGCTTATCTTCTCTGAGGTTGTGGCTGCAGTAAATAGCAGATTTCAGTGAGGCCGTCCTTATCAAAGCACAGACATCATTGATGTTGGCTAGAATTTTGCACCACCCATCCTGTCCTGGAAGCAGACTGGCAGGTGGGGAGGGGGGTGGGATGGCAAGATTGTTGGTTGCTCACCTGTCCCTAGACCAATTGAGGCCCTTAGCTAGACAATTAATGGCCACTTAAGGACTTCTTCCCACCAACACTGCTGTTTTATGAGCTATACAAAGTACCACGTCAAATAAACCTGATGTTCCAGCTGTGTGACCAAAGTTCTTTTGAGGTCACTGTTTCTGCATAAAATCCAGCCCATTTTTCCTCCCTAAGGTTGAGGTAGCAGAATTTCTCCCTGAATATTCTGGGTTGATATGGCCTCCAGCTGACAGTCATTCTCCTCATCCTCTTCCTCCCTCTTCTGGCAGTTTGTCCTGTTCTGCGGAGGCCTTGTTCATTCTTCAAGCCATGCTGTATTGCTGATTATGAAGCAGTGCCTCCATGCCTGTGTAGCCATCTGGGATGGCCACGTCCCGATTACAAAATGGACACTCGCAAAGAATGCAGGGAAAATTGGACAATGCTAAGAAATAACCAGGTGCAAGCTCTGTCTGATGATTAGAACCATAAACGCTCAGACAGGACAGAAACTACCAACTGATCTGCATACTAATGAGCCATCTCCGGGGACAAAAGGGAAACATTTAGATACACAATGTTAGGACAGACTCCTCGGCGCCAGAAGAAGCTAAGACAAAGCAGACTGACAGTCACCAGGACACGCCCAGCGATCAGAGAACTACCCCTCTATTGGAGGAAAATCAATACAACTGATTGAGAAAGACCCAATTAGTTGAGCCCAAGTTCAAGTCCCGCCCAAAAGAGCGCAAAGCCCTTTTCAGTATAAGAATTATCACCCAAGGGCGAACGCCCTCCTTTGGCTTTGGCTCTCACCGAAGAGAGAGACCTGCCTAGCAGCTGCATCAGACCAAGTAAGTCCCAAGTCAACGCACGCTACGAGATAGACGCTCCTAGTTGCTACCCTGTAAACAGCTCAAACCAGCAGCCTCAGAACCGAGCAACGGCCATTGTTCCTCTGACTGAGTGGGCGCCCGAAGCTAAGTATAGGCTTTAGTAATAGTGGTAGTTTAGTTTGTAGAGTTTATGCATGAGTAGATTTGACTTTGTGTGAATAAATGAGCATTGCTTTTGAACGTACTGGTGTATCAAGTAAATGATCAGTATTCGGTTCTGAACCATGTGGCGGTGTCGAAAGATACCTGCCGACTCTTGAGCAAACGTGATTAAATAGAGCCAAATTAAGAACCAACCAAAAGTTAGCAACACCTGGGAGCAACTAGTTTGTGAAGAAGTCAGCAAAAATTCATTCAAGTTCTATTACATCACACCCTATAGATTTTTATAATGTAAAACGATGAGTGCACACACAAAAAGTCCCAGCAACAGCCAGTAGGAATCAAGCAACAATTAACCTGTCAGTAGTTGCTTGTCCTTTTAACTAGTTTGGTGGGGGTGGGGGAGGGTGTCCTTCCTGCTGCTGAACGTATGTTTAGTCCTGTGAGGTTAAGAGAGGGCACCAGCTGGAGCATCGAGTTAAAAATGGCACTGCTGGTGTCAAATCAACATTGCACGCTGATTGAAATCCTGACCAGCCTGCTGTCCATATCTGTGAAGGACATTCGCTGTATGCATGCTAACACGCTCACCAATATGGTATATAAGGAATTCAACCTCAAATATGCTTCAAGGATGCCATTTTGCAGCTCTCAGCAAACTCATTACACCCTCCCCCCCCAAAAAAGAGGGTGTCAGCAGGTTCAACAAGAAATCAACTGAGCGTCGAGACAGTTGACAGCGCGGAAGCCATTTAGTCCGATGCTACTATCAGGAATGGTGTAGCAGCAACAAATTGATGTGTTGCTTACTTCCACTGGAACTTGTGTGGGCAGAGAACAAGTTGCAACCACCCAAGCCCAAAATCAGGACATGCTGTAACTATTTTTGGCCTCATTTCTCTATGGAAAGTCTACTTTTGATGATTGTCCTGTTGAATGTTGCTACTATGTTCTCTGTTGGCCATCAACATCTCTAGATGGTATTCAGTGAGAGGATGTTGGATGTTGTGTGACTTTATTTTGATACTAGTCCACAATATTATTGTATTTATAAAGCACCTTTCATGCCCTGACGATCCAAGAATGATTTAATTGCTTTAGTATTTAGTTACTGTAGTACTGTAGGAAATGTGGACGCCAATCTACACATAGCAAGGTCTCAGAAACAGCAATCAGAAAATGACCAGATATTCTGGGCGGGTTTCTCTGGTCTGCCAGTATGTTTTCCAGCATGGCATGCTCCCGCCGGCAGCATGATTCTCCGTTCCTGCAGCCGACCAATAGGGTTCCCCATTGTGGGCACTCCACGCCGTCGGGAAAACCACGGGCATGGGTGTGCTGCTGGCGGACTGGAGGATCCCGCCAATGAAGAACCCGTTGTCTGTCTTTTGATGTTGTTTGAGGGATAAATATTGGCCAGAGCACTGGGAAAATTCTCCTGCTTTCCTCTTACTCATGCAATAGGATCTTTCACCTGAGAGGGCAAACATGGCCTCAGTTTAACATCTGAACCAAAGGTTGACTCTCTATTGTGCTGATTTGTCAGTCTGGATTACGTACTCAAGTCTCAGAAGTGAGACTTGAATCCACAACTTCCTGATTCTGAGGAGAAAGTGCTACCACTGAGAGTAATGAATTTGCAATTGTTCATGTAGCAATGCCAGCTGAGTCCCATCCAAGCTACTTGCCAAAGGAACTAATATCTCGGCCAAGTGACCTCCAACTGGCACACAGAAATGGCCCAGTACCACCAAGCTCAGGTGTTGCAGTGCTTTTCCAATGCACTTTTATTTTGTTCATTATCTTGACACGAGAATAGAAGGAATAGCAGGGCTATTTGGTTGCCTTGATTAGCAACACATTTCCAAAGTGATAGGCTCCCTCTGATGTGGTCTAGCACGCCACTCAGTTGTGTCAAAACTGCTACAAACAATCGGAGTGCAGTGATCCAAGGAATTGACTCACCACCACCTTTGCCAGGTATCAAGATTGTGCAGTAAAGGCTGACCTTGCCAGCGATGGTCACATTCACAGAAGGGAAAAAATGTACAAAACTATGGGAACACAAACTTCCTCAAGGGTTCTATTGTATGCCGTCATATGTCCAAAAAATAAGACCCAGTTGTAGCAGGTCCACCCCATTCAGGAGGTTTTCTGATGGGCCTGTTCAGACAATGGGAAGTAAAATTGGGCAAAGTGCCAATTTAGCAGTGCATCTGATGCCGTCAGCTACCAGACAGGTGGGGTTGATTTTAAATTGATCCAGAAGCTGCTCTGGAGGCTCTGTGGGTATGTCTAAAATTATATCAAACTATTCCTCAAATCTGGTCAAGAATCGCGTTTATTCATTGGGTTCTAGCGAGATGATTTGAGTATAGGAGTAGGGATGTCTTGCTGCAGTTATACAGGGCCTTGGTGAGGCCACACCTCGAGTATTGTGTGCAGTTTTGATCTCCTGGTTGGAGGAAGGATATTCTTGCTATTGAGGGTTTATAGCGAAGATTCACAAGACTAATTCCCGGGATGGAAGGACTGAACATGAAGGAAGATTGGATCGACTGGGCTTGTATTCGCTGGAGTTTAGAAGAATCAGTGGGGATTTCATAGAAACATATAAAATCCTGATGGGGCTGGACAGGCTAGATGCAGGAAAACTGCTCCTGATGTTGGGGACTTCCAGAACTAAGGGGTCGCAGCCTAAGGATAAGGGGTAAGCCATTCAGGACTGAGATGAGGAAGAACTTCTCTCAGAGAGTTGTGATCTTGTGGAATTCATGACCACAGAAAGCTTTTGGGGACAGTTCATTGGGTATATTCAAGAGCGAGCTGGACATGGCCCTCCCGGCTAAAGGGATCAAGGGGTATTGAGAGAAAGCAGGAGTGGGATACTGAATTTGCATGATCAGCCATGATCATATTGAATGGTGGTGCAGGCTCGAAGGGTCGAATGGCCTATTCCTGCACCTATTCTCTAAATTTTAACAAAAGGGACATAGTTTTTTTTAAATGTAAAAATATTACAGCTAGACTCCCTTAAACGATCTTTGGTATTTTTCGCAGTAATTTCATTGCCCAACTTGTGACAATAAATATTATTATTATTATTTTTAGTTCTCCTTTATGTTCGATTCTTAAAAGTTACTTTGAATAAGCTGAATGGCAGTTGTTGATTTGACATTTGACCTTGAGAATCTGGGCCTGCTACTCCAAGCAGATGTTGCGCAGTTTTGTTTCCAAGGAAGAGCTGTTTTCCTTCTGTGCTTGTCTTTTAAAAGAGGGTAAAGAAGAAAGTTATTTTCAAGAAAAAAAAATCTTGTTGAGCTTTATGTCTTCTATCCAGTGTGAGGTCAGCCATGTTTAATTGAAATAATGTGCAGAGTCTCTGGAGCCTACTTTTTTTGTTTTTATCTGAAAACCTTGACAAATATTGCAGGTGTGGAATTTAGCAGAGCCGGAGATACTCTGCATCTGTGTCTGCCCTGGGAGAAGGTTTCCTGAATTCTCAATGAAGAACGAAGGCAGGTAATAGCATAAAATCTTGGTAAACCTAAAAGATTACTTTTACAAAATGTCTTTGTTTCCCAAAGCTGTTATCTCACATGTGGTGGAATACCTCATATTTCCCAACTGCAGGAGAAAAATCACATTTTGGTTGTCTTCAAAATCTCTTTCAGGGAAAGTCATGTTAATTGTTCTGGCTGCATATTCTACTTTACCCTTTACCAAATGCACAGGGAACATGAATGAGCAAATAAAAAGTTCCATCTAAACGTAACCCTGTTATCTTTGATATGAATGGGTTTGATAATCAATTTAACTTTGAAAACAATACAAATGATGGAATCATTTTACAAATCCTAACGCAAAGCTGCTTTACTCCTTATTCTCTGTTGTAACACAATTTGGCAGTGGAAACTCTGGTTTAATGGTTACACCTGTGGCCACGATTTTTGGGACATTTCCCACTTCCACAAACCCAACCCGGCAGAAAGTGCCCCGAGAGTTGGGATGTTGAATCCACGGTGGCAAAGTTGTCTGAGAGTTGGATGGTGACCCCGGAATGATTGCCCAAAGGTGATTCTTCATCATCAACTGGCAGCTGTTCAGGAACCCTGGCAATATCCATGGCCATCTTTTCCACAGCATGGATGGTGACAACCAGGCAGATCCATCGCCACTCCAAACCATCTCTGGTATTTCGAATTACTGGTTTGCAACAACAGTGTGAATTTATATCAGCATGATATATAATGCATGGAGGGGTATTTCTCTTCACTGTGTCTCTGTATCACAGTGCTCATTCACATGTATTCTGTGTGAACTGATCATCGAATTCAGGAAGCGCAGCACGACACACACACCCGTCTTCATGAATGGCTCCGAAGTGGAGCTCTGTGTGGATGAGTCAAGCTACTCACCTTGCCGGAATGCAGAAGGTCATTGAACCTTTTCCTGCACTGAGTTCATGAGCATTGATTGTCTCCACCGCCACTCACCACAGCTGCAATTTGAATTCAGGCTATCTTGGTTGCTGCGGGGGCATTTCAGTGACCAGCAAAGTAGAGGACTGGTCTTCTCTTCTAGACCCTTTTCACCGAAACATTAATGTCTCGATCAGAAAAGCGTCTGCATGGGTTTCCTCCTGGTGCCCCAGTTTCCTTCCACAGTCCAAAGATGTGTAAGTTAGGTGGATTGGCCATATTAAATTGACCCTTAGTGTCCTAAAGATATGCACGTTAGAAGGATTGACCATACTAAATTGCCCTTTAGTGTATCAAAGATTTGAACATTAGAAGGATTTGACATACTAAATTGAGCCTTAGTGTCCCAAAGATGTGCATGTTAGAAGCAGTGGCCATGCTAAATTGCCCCTTACTGTCCAAGGATGTGCAGTTAGGTGGGGGTAAGGGGTTACGGGCCTAGGGTGGGCAGGTGGGCCGAGGTAAAGTGCTGATTCAGAGCATTGGTGCAGACTCAATGGGAGGAATGGCTTTCTTCTACACCATAGGAATTCTATGATTCTTCCAGGATGCAATGTCTCACGATCTTTCTTTGTCTTGTAGACCTCATTGCAAGGAAGGCACATTAAGAGATAAGAACAAAGAACAAAGAAAAGTACAGCACACGAACAGGCCCTTCAGCCCTCCAAGCCTGCGCTGAACATGCTGCCCGTCTAAACTAAAATCTTCTACACTTCCGGGGTCCGTATCCCTCTATTCCCATCCTATTCATGCATTTGTCAAGATGCCCCTTAAACGGCACTATCGTCCCTGCTTTCACCACCTCCTCTGGCAGGAGTTCCAGGCACCCACTACCCTCTGTATAAAAAACTTACCTCGTACATCTCCTCTAAACCTTGCCCCTCGCACCTTAAACCTATGCCCCCTAGTAATTGACCCCTCTACCCTGGGAAAAAGTCTCTGACTAGACACTCTGTCTATGCCCCTCATAATTTTGTAGACCTCTATCAGGTCACTCCTCAACCTCCGTCATTCCAGTGAGAACAAACCAAGTTTATTCAACCGCTCCTCATAGCTAATGCCCTCCATACCTTGCAACATCCTAGTAAATCTCTTTTGCACCCTCTCTAAAGCCTCCACATCCTTCTGGCAGTGCGGCGACCAGAATTGAACACTATATTCCAAGTGTGGCCTAACTAAGGTTCTATACAGCTGCAACATGACTTGCCAATTCTTATACTCAATGCCCCGGCCAATGAAGGCAAGCATGCCGTATGCCTTCTTGACTACCTTCTCCGCCTGTGTTGCCCCTTTCTGTGACCTGTGGACCTGTACACTTAGATCTCTCTGACTGTCAATACTCTTGAGGGTTGTACCATTCACTGTGTAATCCCTACCTGTATTAGACTTTCCAAAATGCATTACCTCACATTTGTCCGGATTAAACTCCATCTGCCATCTCGCCGCCCAAGTCTCCAAACAATCTAAATCCTGCTGTATCCTCTGACAGTCCTCATTGCTATCCGCAATTCCACCAACCTTTGTGTCGTCCGCAAACTTACTAATCAGACCAGTTACATTTTCCTCCAAATCATTTATATATACTACAAACAGCAAAGGTCCCAGCACTGATTCCTGCGGAACACCACTAGTCACAGCCCTCCAATCAGAAAAGCACCCTTCTATTGTTACTCCCTGCCTTCTATAGCCTAGCCAATTCTGTATCCACCTTGCCAGTTCACCTCTGATCCCGTGTGACTTCACCTTTTGAACCAGACTGCCGTGAGGGACCTTGTCAAAGGCCTTACTGAAGTCCATATGGACAACATCCACTGCCCTACCTGCATCAATCATCTTTATGATCTCCTCGAAAAACTCTATCAAGTTAGTGAGACATGACCACCCCTTCACAAAACCATGCTGCCTCTCGCTAATATGGCCACCTGCTTCTAAATGGGAGTAGATCCTGTCTCAAAGAATTCTCTCCAGTAATTTCCCTACCACAGACGTAAGGCTCATCGGCCTGTAATTCCCTGGATTATCCTTGCTACCGTTCTTAAACAAAGGAACAGTGGCTATTCTCCAGTCCTCCGGGGCATCACCTGAAGGCAGTGAGGATCCAAAGATTTCTGTCAAGGCCTCAGCAATTTCCTCTCTTGCCTCCTTCAGTATTCTGGGGTAGATCCCATCAGGCCCTGGGGACTTATCCACCTTAATATTTTTCAAGACACCCAATACCTCGTCTTTTTGGATCTCAATGTGACCCAGGCTATCTACACACCCTTATCCAGACTTAACATCCACCAATTCCTTCTCTTTGGTGAATACTGATGCAAAATATTCATTTAGTATCTCGTCCATTTCCTCTGACTCCACACATAGATTCCCTGCCCTGTCCTTCAGTGGGCCAACCCTTTCCCTGGCTACCCTCTTGCTTTTTATGTACGTGTAAAAAGCCTTGGGATTTTCCTTAACCCTATTTGCCAATGACTTTTCGTGACCCCTTTTAGCCCTCCTGACTTCTTGCTTAAGTTCCTTCCTACTTTCCTTATATCCCACACAGGCTTTGACTGTTCCCAGCCTTCTAGCCCTGACAAATGCCTCCTTTTTCTTTTTGACGAGGCCTACAATATCTCTCGTTATCCAAGGATCTCAAAATTTGCCATATTTATCCTTCTTCCGCACAGGAACATGCTGGTCCTGAATTCTTTCAACTGACATTTGAAAGCCCCCCACATGCCAGATATTGATTTACCCTCAAACATCCGCCCCCAATTTAGGTTCTTCAGTTCCCACCTAATATTGTTATAATTAGCCTTCCCCCAATTTAGCACATTCACCCTAGGATCACTCTTATCCTTGTCCACCAGCACTTTAAAACTTACTGAATTGTGGTCACTGTTCCCAAAATGCTCTCCTACTGAAACTTCTACCACCTGGCCGGGCTCATTCCCCAATACCAGGTCCAGTACAGCCCCTTCCCTAGATGGACTATCTACATATTGTTTTAAGATGCCATCCTGGATGCTCCTTACAAACTGTGCCCCATCCAAGCCCCTAGCACTAAGTGAATCCCAATCAATATTGGGGAAGTTAAAGTCTCCCGTCACAACAACCCTGTTGCTTTTACTCCTTTCCAAAATCTGTCTACCTATCTGCTCCTCTATCTCCCGCTAGCTGTTGGGAGGCCAGTAGTAAACCCCCAACATTGTGACTGCACCCATATTATTCCTGATCTCTACCCATAGAGCCTCGCTTGCCCTCTGACGTGTCCTCCCGCAGTACAGCTGTGATATTCTCCCTAACCAGTAGCGCAACTCCTCCACCCCTTTTACATCCCCCTCTATCCCACCTGAAACATCTAAATCCTGGAATGTTTAGCTGCCAATCCTATCCTTCCCTCAACCAGGTCTCTGTAATGGCAACAACATCATAGTTTCAAGTACTAATCCAAGCTCTAAGTTCATCTGCCTTACCTGTTATACTTGATGCATTACAAAATATGCACTTCAGGCCACCAGTCCCGCTGTTTTCAGCAACATCTCCCTGTCTGCTCTTTCTCAGAGCCATCGTGGCCCTATTTCCTAGTTCTCCCTCAATATTTTCACCTTCTGACCTATTGCTCCGATACCCACCCCCCTGCCATACTAGTTTAAATCCTCCCGTGTGACACTAGCAAACCTCGTGGCCAGGATATTTATGCCTCTCCAGTTTAAATGCAACCCGTCCTTCTTATACAGGTCACACCACTCCCAGTGGTCCAGATAACTGAAACCCTCCCTCCTACACCAGCTGTTTAGCCATGTGTTCAGCTGCTCTATCTTCCTATTTCTAGACTCACTGGCACGTGGCACAGGGAGTATTCCCGAGATTACAACCCTTGAGGTCCTGCCTTTTAACCTTCTGCCTAGCTCCCTGAACACCTGCTGCAGGACCTCATGCCCCTTCCTGCCTATGTCGTTCGTACCAATATGTACCACGACCTCTGCCTGTTTGCCCTCCCCCTTCAGGATGCCCACTACCCGTTCTGAGACATCCTGGACCCTGGCACCAGGGAGGCAACATACCATCCTGGAGTCTCTTTCACTTCCACAGAAGCGCCTATCTGTGCCCTTGACTATAGAGTCCCCTATGACTATTGCTCTTCTGCGCTTTGACCCTCTCTGCTGAACATCAGAGCCAGCCATGGTGCCACTGCTCTGGCTTCTTCTGTTTTCCCCTGATAGGCTATTCCTCTCGGCAGGATCCAAAGAGGTATACCTGTTTGAGACGGGGGGACAACTACAGGGGATTCTAGCACTGACTGCCTGCCCCTTCTGGTGGTCACCTATCTCTCTGCCTGCACCTTGGGTGTGACCACATTTATATAACTGCTATCTATGACGCTTTCTGCCACCTGCATGCTCCTGAGTGCATCCAACTCCTGTTCCAACCCAACCATGCGGTCTGTGAGGAGCCCCAGTTGGGTGCACTTTCTGCAGATGAAGCCATCCGGGGCGCTAGAAGCCTCCCGGACCTGCCATATCTCACAGTCAGAGCACTGCACCCCTCTAATTGACATTGCGTTAATTAATTAGTAAATTAAATTAAAAAATAAATTTAAAAAAAAGAAAAAAATGTTACTGTTAATGATATGTTTCCTAGCACTAGATTTCTACTATAAATGTAAATGCTAAATACAGTACTCTCCGGTCTCTGGCTTAGGTACCCATCTAAATTATGATTAAGTAATTAATTAATAATGCTTAATTAGTTTAACAATGTTTAATTTTTATATTTAGTGCAGATTCCCTCTCAACCAATCAGGTCACAGCTTTCCTGTGATGTCACTTTTCAGTCCCGTCCGTCCCCCCCCCCCCCCAGTCGAATCACTCAGAATAGCAGAATATCTATCACTTACCTGTTCCCAAGCTGCTCCCCGGCTCCCGCGCTCTCTCTCCTGCTCCCGAAAATGAAGGCCGCTGGAACCTGGGGGTAAGATTTTATGTCACCTACCTTCCCAGGGTGCTCAGATTTTATATCACCTACCTTCCCAGATGTTCCAATAAAGTTAACATTTTTCTTACCTCAGCAGTCTCTGTTTGCAGAACAAAACTGAGAATATTATAATTTCCTCTCTTTTGGTCACACTGTTATGCAGTGGCAATGTGCAGTTCTGAGGGACCTGTTCAAGGGTCAACAGTGTGGGCACATCCTGGCAGATGGGTAGCAAGATGGCAAGTGGATGGGATAATGATCTGTTCATCATTCATCGGCCCACTGAGTCTTGGAAGCTAACTACATGACTACAGAATATCTCTACTAGGTAATGATGGCAAGATGATGCCATTTCGATGGTGTGCCTTGAAGGTCCACTCCACGCTTTCAATCTTTCAGGAGAGAACACTTTGACTAGTCAGCAACAATAATAATTCTCCCATAAGGAAAGATAATGATGGGACATCTGTTCCAGCGTTGAATAACAGTCAGACACATTTACAGTTTTGACACTTTCCTGACAAGCCAATGAAGTTTCCTCTGAAGCACAGGTACTTCACAATTGAGGACCTACTTTTCAAATGGGCCTTTCTAAAGGTAGGCATTTTAACTGTGCCCAAATATGTTAACCCATACCAGAACCATTTGTGCCCCCTCACTTCTACTACCCCCACCCCCCTCAAACTCCTATTCTAGTCTGTCCCCTGGAGTAAAAGTTGGTAGTTTGCCATCTTGCTACCCATCTGTCAGGATGTGCCCACACTGTTGACCCTTGAACAGGTCCCTCAGAACTGCACATTGTCACTGCATAACAGTGTGACCAAGAGAGAGGAAATTATAATATTCTCAGTTTTGTTCTGCAAACAGAGACTATTTACTGCTGAGGTAAGAAAAATGTTAACTTTATTGGAACATCTGGGAAGGTAGGTGATATAAAATCTGAGCACCCTGGGAAGGTAGGTGATATAAAATCTCACCCCCAGGTTCCAGCGGCCTTCATTTTCGGGAGCAGGAGAGAGAGAGCGAGAGCCGGGGAGCAGGAATTCTGCCAAGGGTGGCATGGTGGCACAGTGGCTAGCACTGCTGTTTCACAGCACCAGAGACCTGTGTTAATTTCTGGCCTTGACTGACTGTCTGTGAGGAGTTTGCATGTTTTCCCTGTGTCTGCGTGGGTTTCCTTCAGGTGCGCCAGTTTCCTCCCACAATCCAAAGGTGTGCAGGTTTAGTTGATTGGCCATGCTAAATTGCCCCTTAGAGTCAAAAGCAGTGCAGGTTAGGTAGATTGGTCATGCTAAATTGGCCCTTAATATCCAAAAATGTGTAGGTCGGGTGGAATGGCCATGATCAATGCACAGGGTTATGGGGATAGGGCAGAGGAGTGGACCTCTGTAGAGTGCTGATTTGGAGAGTCAGTGCAGACTCAATGGGCTAAATTGTCTCCTTCTGCACTGTAGGGATTCTAGGATTCTATGGAATTTCTGCACACCCGAACCAAGGGAGAAAATCTGGGCCTAAGTGTCTATTGCACATTTTTTTTAAATCATGGAAACCCATACATTGTTATTCCTTCAACTACATAATCCCCTTTAAGAACAAACATTTCATTCAAGTTCAAGACTCCTTCTAAAAACAAGCATTGGCTTCATAGTCTCACTTCAAAGAGCCTAAAAGCACTTGGACCCATCACTCAAACTGTGAACTGGCAGGCACTCTACTGTGATAATTGGAGGTTGCGGCACTAATCTAGTAACAATGACCCTCAGGCTAATGTCAACAGACAAATTGAAAGAGCAAGTTGTTTTTTTCAAAACATTATGAACAACATTTTTCCAAATTTAACGAGCAAGCGTTTTGAAGCCGTAACAGTTTGCTGGTTGCTTTTGACAGTTCATTTTGACACTTTAAACAATTCCAACGATCTTGACAGTTAATGTTTTTGTGCATTTATTGAGCACATTTATGCCTTCCTTAGCAATTCCAAGGGGCACCATCCCTATCCCAGCTGACCTCCCGAAAAGGATGCCTGACCTCGCCATAGGTGTCCTGGGCTATATTATGGGCGGTACAGAGGCACAGTGGTTAGCACTTTTCATGGCACCAGGGACCCAGGTTCGATTCCTGGCTTGGGTCACTGTCTGTGTGGAGTCTGCACGTTCTCCCCGTGTCTGCGTGGGTTTCTTCCGGGTGCTCTGGTTTCTTTCCACAAGTCCCAAAAGACGTGCTGTTAGGTGAATTGGACATTTTGAATTCTCCCTCAGTGTACCGGAACAGGCACCGTAGTGTGGCGACTAGGGGATTTTCACAGTACGATCATTGCAGTGTTAATATAAGCCTACTTTTGATACTAATAAAGATAATCCGAAAGAGTACTCCACCTCTCCAAAGGGTTCCACGTAGTTTAGAGCTGTTCTTACCAGGTGTGACCTGCACGCATCTTAGTTCACACTCCTGGGCCACCATAATTAGACACAGGTGGAGGCAACTGTTATTTCATATGGCCTACTGCCTCCTTGAAATGCGCAAGTGCAAATCCAGACGCTGGCCCATTCCAGTCCCTGCGCAAATGTTCGGTGCTATGTTTGGGGGCAGGACTTCTCATTTTCGGCTTCTTCCACCATTTTCACGATGGCAGAGAGGCTCCCCATCATTGTGAAAATCCAGGCCTGAGGGTTCAAATCCCACTTCATAGATTCAAGCATAAAATTAGGCTGACATCACAGTGAAGTAGAGGCAGTGATGTACCACCTGAGGTACTGTCCTTTGGATGAAATGCTATATTGTGCTAATATTAGAGCAATGCCAGCAATGCTAGTTGTTGGTTAAAGGATAAATGTTGGCACTGACACTTAAGAAACAACTCTGCCTTTCCTCGAGTAGTCCCATGCGATATTTTGGAAGTTTTTGACTGGTGCAATATGATTCATATGAAACCTCCATATGTGGCTGTTTTATTTTATGACAAAGCACCACAGAAAGGGGAGCTTCTCAATCCAGTACACAGGCCTCATCATCTAATGACTAATTTCCATTGCTGTATTAGTTAAAGGAATTATGAGCGTAATTCTCTACAACCCACCGCTGGTAGCTGGGTTCCCGATGCGATGGAGAATCAGGCGTCGGGGTAAATGCGGGATCAGTGCCGGACGCTGATCAACTTCTGTGCTCCGGCCCCCCGCTGGCAGGGTAATCAGGCTTCTCACCCATGTACCAGCGGGGGGATGCAAATGGGCCATTTACATCCATTTAGTGTGCCGGGCACCTATTTTCCAGGCCCACGTGAATCTCCAGTCCTCTGGGCTGGGAATCACGTGGGCGTGGATTACACCAGGTATGGACAAATGTGGCCCTGGCGTGGTGGACCTTGCTGTGGGCCAAAGGAGTAACCCCTTAAGAGTGTTGCCCCCAATGTCCGCCTAAGGATCACCTTCCGCCCCCCCTCACAATGGCAGACCTGCCCACCCCAGCCTCACCAGACCACCCACACCCCTACAGAGACCCCCTAAATAAGGAGACTCCCTAAATAGGGGGACCCCCCCCATCCCCTAAATGAAGAGACCCCCAGAGACCTTCTAAATAATGGGAACTCCCCACAGTGACCTCCTAAATAGGGGGAGACCCCACAACAGAGGTTTCTTACATAGGGGGACCCACCAGAGACCATCTAAATAAAGAGACCCCCTAAATAGGGGCACCCCCCACAGAGACCCCATGATTAGGACCCCCAGAGACCCCCTAAATAAAGAGACCATCCCAGACCCCCTTACCTGGCAAGACCTCCCACACAGACCCCATAAATAGGGGCACCACCCACAGACATCCTTCCTGTGGGTGAGTCCAGAACTAGGAAGCAATGATTTAAAATTAGGGGTTGCCCTTATAGGACAGAGATTAGGAGAGATGTTTTATCTCTCAGATACTGATTTGCGATGTGGGGTGCGGTGACCAGCCACAGGACTTCACTATTGGGCTACCTACTCAAAATGGCGGCCGAATAGCAGGATTTGCTTACGAATCACTGCAATCCTTGCCATGCATAAATTTGCATGACCAATGACTGGAAATTGCTTTCTGCTGGGAGCGCAAATCAGCAGCAATTCAACTCTGGCGAGAGCACATAGTCTTTCGAAAGGAGAATGGTGCCCATGTTTATCCACGGACACAAATAAAAATACTTTACAACAGAGGATTCATTTTTTGTTCTCTTTCTGATTACCTCAAACATGTTGGAGTTCTCAGTAGTCCACATAAAAAGCAATTGTAAAAAAAAAAAAATTTGATCAAGTTGAAACTAAATGTAATAAAAAAAAATTAATATATTATAAACTAAACTTTGTAAGTTGTGTGAGCAAATTTAAAATTTTGCTGGCTAATAAATCAGGAAAGTACTTAATATCATTCTAATTTTCCATGAAAAGGGATGAAGTCTGTCACGTTTTTGCCGGGGAAGAAAGCATTTTAAATAAAGGAAACCAGAAGAAGGGACAAAGCTCATGTTCCCGCCTAGAAGGGAAAATAAGTTAAAGAGAAAATGAATGATGAATAAACAGTAGCCTTAGGTTTGAAAATCCTTCAGATTGTGGGAGAATGGAAAGATTGATCGAGCTAAGTAATTCCTAATAAAAATGAGAGCAATAACATAGTTGGAGGGATGCCTGATGTACTGAACATACATACGAATATGTGAAATATGAGCAGAGTTAGGCCATCCGGCCTATCAAGCCTACTCTGCTATTCAATAAGATCATGGCTGATCTGTTTGTGTTGAGTTCCACATTCCCCATCTAGCCCCGAAAACCTTTGATTCCCTTGTTCAACAAGAATCTATCTACCTCCACCTTAAAAATATTCAGTGATCTCCCTTGCACTGCCTTCCGAGGCAGAGAGTTCCAAAGTCGCACAACCCTCTGAGAGAGAAAAAAATCTCCCCATATCTCTGACCTGTAAGGGCAATCCCTAATGTTGAAGCAGTGCCAACTAGTTCTGCACTCACCCACAAGAGGAAACATTCAATGTCCAACTTGTCAATAATGTACAGGATCTTACACACTTCAATCAAATCACCCCTCACTCTTCAAAACTCAATTGGAAACAAGCTCATGTTTTGAACCAGTCCTTATAAGACAACCGCTCATTCCAGGTATCAATCTAGTAAACCTCCTCTGAAATGCCTCCAACACGTTTACATCCTTCCTTAAACAAGGAGACCAAAACTGCACACATTATTAGAGATGTGCTCTCACCAATGCCCTGTATAATTGAAGTGGAACATACTTACTTTTATGTTCAATACCTCTCGTAATAAAGGATAGCATTCCATTAGCCTTTTTAATTAGCTGAACTTGCAAACTATCTTTTTGTCGCTCATGCACGAGAACACCTAAATCCCTTTCACCTGAGCATACTGAACTAGTTTTCCATTTTTGTAATAGTGAAGTTGATCTTTGTTTTTGGTTTGGACTTGTGATGAATGTACTCACCATAGTATAAACTGTCTGCTTAGTACTGTGGCCTATGACCAGGAAATAGTAATATGATCTGCCACCATGTATTGTACAGGAGCCCCAGTGGGCTCCACCCCCCCAGGGCTGTATATAGACCTGGACGCCTGTGGGTGGCACTCATTGTTACTGAACTCACAGGCAGGCAAGTTCTCGGTTAATAAAGCCTCTGTTCACTCGTTCTCATCGTCTTGCAGTGAATTGATGGTACAATAATTTATTAACCGAAGACATCACTATGGAAGCCGTTCTAAAGCCTGATAAACTCGACCTCGACGCATGAGCAACAGAAGCTTCGGAGATCTTCTCCCACTGGCTCCGCTGTTTCGAGGCCTACCTCGACTCCTCTCAAACGCCTCCCTCCGATGCCCTCAAGCTGCGCCTCCTCCACGCCCGGGTGAGCCATCGAATCTCCGTGATGATTGAGAAAGCCGGCATGTACGATACTGCTGTCGCGACGCTGAAAGAGTGTTTCGTGAAGCCCATAAACGAGGTGTTCGTGCGGCACCTTCTCACTACCCGCCGTCAACGCGCCGGGGAATCGCTGGACAAGTGCCTGGAGAACCTGACCCTACTCGCCAGAAACTGCAACTACCAGGATGTGAAGGCCGAGGAGCACATAAAGATGCAGATCCGGACACCTACATGGCTGGGGTCCGGTCTAACTACATCAGGCAGCGGCTGCTGGAAAACGGGGCCTCAGACCTGCAGGACACGGTAAAACTAGCCACTTCATTAGAGGTGGCCAACCAGAGCCTCAGCGCATTCCCCGCAGACCCAGCGAACCCCTCGTGAGCACCACTAACGCGGCCGTCACCAGGTCCGAATACGCCACAGGCTTGTGCCGTGCGGCTGCCTGTCCAGACCGGGGGCCCGCCGTGCTACTTCTGCGATCAGGGCCAACACCCCCAGCTGCGTTGCCCCGACCGCACCACAACATGCAGCAAGGGACTTTTTGCCAAAGGCTGCCTGGCCCAACATAAAGCCCCGAAGTCTAAAGCCTACCAGGCCCGATCCACGGACGCACAGGCCCACAGACCCCGCAATGTGGCTGCGTGTCGCCCAGGAACGCCCCCTACAGACGCATCATCTGCCTCGTGCAACTCATGGGGGGTGCCATCTTTCACGCAGCCTGACACGTACGACTCATGGGGGCGGCCATCTTGGCCGCCATCTTCAAAACCAACTGACACGTGCGACCGATAGGTGTGGCCACCTTGGTCACCATATTCAACTCAGCCCGACACGTGTGACTCGTGGGGGCCGCCATCTTGTGACTCCGATACCTCCGACCAAGCAGACTACCCGCAGCTCGGCGCAGTCACCTTCGACCAGTCACAGCCAAAGCACCTGAAAAATTCAATGATGGTCGTCCGGGCCAACGGGCATGAGACCCCTTGTCTTTTTGACTCCGGGAGCACAGAGAGCTTTGTAAGTCGCTGCCCCCTCCACATCTACCCCGTGATGCACTATCAATTACGATGAGACGAGAGTAGAGAGTAATCGAGGCTTTATGAAGCAGAGATGTGTGGCCTCCTGCAGCTGCTACCAGAAATGGGAGCAGCTCAGTGTGCACACACATTTATATTCCACCTACTGGGTGGAGCCAGCAGGCAGGGCTCTGCCCCCATACATGTAGTACAGGAGCCGTACCATATTACCTCTAATTCAACTATTATACAAACAGTGGTGACTACCACATTCACCCCCTGTTAAAGAAGAGTCCAGCAAGTGTGGTGGAAAACTATTTACAGGTTTGTGAGGATTTAAAGGTTACAGCCTGGTGAAAATTTACAAACTTAGCCGGTCGGGTGCCTTGATCTCCGCTGTGAGCGCCTCGGTCCTGGTGGTGAAGCAGGCGCCGACTTGGTCGCCTGTGACTCCTGGAGTGTGTTTTCCTCATCTTCATCCCCTGGTGGAACTAGTGGGAGGACGGATCATCCTGGGGCGAGGGCTGTAGTGAGCTGCGCTGGGGGGAGGGTGGATGGCGCCGGGCCAATCGGAGGGGAGGGGTGTTGGGTGGTGTTGGGCCGTGGGTGGGGATCCAGCTGGTGCCAGGTCCCTGAGGGAGACTGTGTCCTGGCGGCCGTCAGGGTACGCCACGTAAGCGTACTGCGGGTTCGCATCCAGCAGTTGTACCCTTTCGACCAACGGGTCCACCTTGTGGAGCCGCACGTGTTTGCGGAGGGGGACGGGTCCAGGAGCTGCCAGCCACGTTGCCAGCGAAACCCCGGAGGTGGACTTCCTAGGGAAGGCAAGGAGCCGTTCATGGTGGGTTTCATTAGTAGCTTTGCAGAGTAGCGATCAGATGGAGTGGAGCGCGTCTGGGAGGACCTCCTGCCAGCGGGAGACCGGGAGAGCTTTAGACCGCAGGGCCAGCAGGACGGCCTTCCAGACTCCCATGCTCCCTCTCCACCTGCCCGTTTTCCCGGGGGTTGTAGCTGGTCATCCTGCTCGAGGCAATGCCCTTGCTGAGCAGGAACCGACGCAGCTCATCACTCATAAAGGAGGGTCCCCGGTCGCTGTGGACGTAAGCGGGGATACAGCACAGGGCGATGATGGTGTTGAATGCTTTAATGACCTTGGCAGGCGTCATATCGGGTCATGGGATGGCGAAGGGGAATCTGGAGTATTCATCGATCACGTTCAGGAAGTTTGGCGGTTTGGAGAAATTTGAAAAGGTTAGCGTCATGGTCCTGCTGATCGTGGCCGCAGATGGTGACGTTATCTAGGTACGGGAAGGTGGCCCGCAGCCTGTACCGGTCAACCATTTGGTTCATCTCACGTTGGAAGACCGAGACCCCGTTAGTGACGCCAAAGGGAACCCTAAGGAAGTGGCAAAGGCGGCCGTCTGCTTCGAACGCCGTGTATTGGCGGTCCGCCTTCCGGGTGGGGAGCTGGTGGTAGGCAGATTTCAGGTCCACTGTAGAAAAGACCTGGTACTGTGCAATCTGATTGACCATATCAGATATGCGTGGGAGGGGGTACGTGTTGAGCTGTGTGTACCGATGATGGTCTGACTGTAGTCAATGGCCATCCTGTGTTTTTCCCCAGTCTTTACCACTACCACTTGGACTCTCCAGGGGCTGTTGCTGGCCTCAATGATGCCTTCCCGCAGTCGCCGTTGGACCTCCGACCTGATGAAGGTCCTGTCCTGGGCACTGTACCGTCTGCTCCTGGTGGCGACGAGTTTGCAATCCGGGGTGAGGTTTGCAAACAGGGAAGGTGGGTCGACCTTAAGGGTCGTGAGGCCGCATACGGTGAGGGGTGGTAGAGGTCCGCCGAGTTTTAGAGTTAGGCTTTGGAGGTTGCAATGTAAGTCCAGACCGAGTAACAGGGCAGCGCAAAGGTTGGGGAGGACGTCAAGTCGGAAGTTGCTGAACTCTACGCCCTGGACGGTGAGGGTGGCGATGCAGTCCCCCGGATTTCCACGGAATGGGATCCGGAGGCCAGGGAGATTCTCTGGGTAACGGGGCGTACCGCGAGGGAGCAGTGACTTACCGTAGAGGGGTGGATGAAGCTTTCCGTGCTCCCGGAGTCAAGAAGGCAGGAAGTCTTGTGCCCATCAACTTTCACCGTCGTCGTCACGGTTGCGAGGTTGTGAGGCCGGGACTGGTCGAGCGTGATGGAGGTGAGCTGCGGCTGGAGCTGGTGGGCCCCGAGCTGGTCGGCGGCGGTGGCAGTCGATGAACGGTCAGACAAAGTTCCCGATGAACCAGGGTCCTGAGGTGTCATCCAAAATGGCGCCGAAGATTGCGGCACCCACTGGGCGCACATGGCGGGCGGTGTTAAAGATGGCGGCGCCCACGGGCCGCACGTGGTCTGCTGGGAGGAAGATGGAGGCGCCCATGGGCCGCACATGGTCTGCGGGGACGAAAACGGCTGCGCCCACGGGTCACACATGGGGGGTGCAGGAATGCTGGGCCTAGAAACTGCAGTGATCGACCGGGCCTGGCACACAGCAGCAAAATGTCCCTTCTTTCCGCAGGTCTTGCAGTTTACACTCCGCGCTGGGCAGCGCTGCTGGGGGTGTTTGGTCTGCCCGCAGAATTAGCATTTGGGCCCCCCGGGGTTGGCTGGCTGCCGCACGGCGCAGGCTTGGGGTGGGCTGGGGGCGGAAGCTGGTGGGGCCCATGATGTCCATGAGGGTGCCGTGAGGTAGGGAGCATACGACTGTACGTTACGGGAGGTAACAGTCAGTGAGTTTGCGAGCTGCCTGGTTGCTGCAAGGTCGAGCGTACCCCCTTCTAATAGGCGCTGGCGGATGAATGCTGACTCCATGCCCGTAACAAAAGCGTCCCTGATTAAAAGTTCAGTTTGTTTGATTGCCGAAACTGCCTGACAAATCGCAGTTCCTCGCCAGGATGTGCAGGGCACGCCAGAAATCGTCTAAAGACTCACCAGGAAGTTGCTGTCTCTTGGACAGGAGGTGCCTTGCGTACAGTTTGTTGATCGGGCGAATGTAATGTCCTTTCAGGAGCTCCATTGCTTCCGTGTAAGTAGGCTCATCCCGGATAAGGGGAAAAATATCGGAGCTCACCCGTGAGTAAAGGACCTGGAGCTTCTGTGCATCCGAGGGTTGGTCCGTCGCGGATCGGAGGTAGCTCTCGAAACAAGCGAGCCAGTGGTCGAAGGCCGACGTGGCATTGTCTGCTTGAGGGTGCAGCTGTAGGTGATCAGGCTTGATGCATAATTCCATCGCTGTAATTTCTCTGCTTAATAAATTGATGCACTATCAATTACGACGAGACGAGAGTAGAGAGTAATCGAGGCTTTATTAAGCAGAGATGTGTGGCCTCCTGCAGCTGCCCCCAGAAATGTGAGCAGCTCGGTGTGCATACACATTTATACTCCGCCTTCTGGGCGGAGCCAGCAGGCAGGGATCTACCCCCGTACCTGTAGTACAGGAGCCTTACCGTATTACCTATAATACAACTATTATACAAACAGTGGTGATTACCACACCCCGCGTCCCAGACAATCCCCATTGCCTCCGGATCCCATTCGGTGCAGTTCCGGGGGTACTGTATCGCGAAACTCGCATTACACGGCTCAGAGTACACCCAATTTAAACTGTATGTCTTCCCTCACCTCTGCGCCCCCCTACTGCTTGGACTAGACTTCCAATGCAGTCACCGAAGTTTGACCCTAAAGTTCGGTGGACCCTTACCCCCCCTCGCGGTATGTAGCCTCGCGGCCATTAAGGTCGCCCCCCCCCCCCCACCCAACCTCACCCCTGACTGTAAACCCGTCGCCACCAGGTGCAGACGGTACAGTGCACAAGACATAACTTTTATCAAGTCAGAGGTCCAGCGACTCTTGAGGGAGGGGGTCATCGAGGCCAGCAACAGCCCCTGGAGGGCACAAGTGGTATTGTCAGGACCGGGGAAAAGAATCAGATGGTTGTGGACTACAGCCAAACCATAAACCGGTTCACGCAACTGGATGCGTAACCCCTCCCCCGCATTGCGGAGATGGTCAACAAAATCGTGCAATTCCGGGTTTTCTCCACGGTAGATCTGAGGTCAGCCTGCCACTAGCTCCCGATCCACCCGGAAGATCGCCACTACACGGTTTTTGAAGCAGCCGGCCGACTCTTCCACTTCCTTTGGGTCCCTTTCGGCGCCACTAATGGGGTCTCGGTCTTCCAGAGAACGATGGACCGAATGGTGGACCAGTACGGGCTGCGGGCTACATACCCGTACTTGGATAATGTCACCATCTGCGGCCATGATCAGCAGGACCACGACGCCAACCTTCAGAGGTTCCTCCAAACCGCCCAATCCTTCAACCTCACATATAACAAGGAGAAGTGCGGTTTCCGCACAACCCGGCTAGCCAGCCTCAGCTAGTTCATGGGAAGCAGAGTCCTGGGGCCCAACCTTGACCGCATGCGCCGCCTCATGGAACTTCCCCTTCCCCACAGCCTCAAGGCCCTCAAACGATGCCTTTGGGCTATTCTCTTACTATGCCCAGTGGGTCCCCAACTATGCGGACAAAGCCTGCCCACTATTAAAGCCTCAATATTCCCCCTGATGGCTGAGGCCCGCTCGGCCTTCAGCCGCATCAAGGCCGATATCACTAAGGCCGCAATCCACGCGGTGGACGAGACCGTCCCCTTCCAGGTAGAGAGCGATGCGTCAGACCTCGCCCTGGCCGCCACCCTCAACCAGGCAGGCAGGCCAGTAGCCTTCTTTTCCCGAACCCTCAACGCCTCCGAGATCCGACACTCCTCTGTCGAGAAGGAAGCTCAAGCCATCGTGGAAGCTGTGCGGCATTGGAGTCACTACCTAGCTGGTAGCCTTTATGTTTGACAACGCACAACGGGGCAAAATTTAAAATGACAAAATCTTGAGGTGGAGGATCGAACTCTCCACCTCCAATTACGATATCAAGTATCGTCCTGGGGAGCTCAACGGGCCCTCAGATGCCCTGTCCCGCAGCACATGCGCCAGCGCGCTAGATGACCGACTTCGGGCTATCCACGATGACTTCTGTCACCTGGAGGTCATCCGGCTTACCCACTTTATTAAGGCCCGCAGCCTGCATCCAATGCCCTGTATAATTGAAGCGGAACATGCTTACTTTTATGTTCAATTCCTCTCGTAATAAAGGATAGCATTCCATTAGCCTTCTTAATTAGCTGCATTTGCAAACTATCTTTTTGTCCCTCATGCACGAGAACACCTAAATCCCTTTCACCTGAGCAGACTGCACTAGTTTTCTATTTTCGTAATAGTGAAGTCGATCTTTGTTTTTGTTTTGGACTTGCGATGAATGTATTCACCAGAGTAGAAACTGTCTGCTTAGTACTGTGGCCTACGACCAGGAAATGGTAATATGATCTACCCTGTCTGTATAGTACTGTGGCCTATGACCAGGAAATAATAATACGATCTACCACCATGTATTGTACAGGAGCCCCAGTGGGCTCTGCCCCCCCGGGGCTGTATATAGACCTGGCCGCTGTGGGCGGCACTCATTGTTACTGAACTCACAGGCAGGCAAGTTCTCGGTTAATAAAGCGTCTGTTTACTTGTTCTCATCATCTTGCAGTGAATTGATGGTACAACAGGACTCTTTTTTTATTGTTTGCTCTCTATTCCTGGTTGGAAGCCTGCCCAAAACTTACTCACGCCCCAGCATCTTTCCAGATAGGATTGTACCCCATAATATGCTGGAGTCTTTGAGCAACTAGTGGCCTAGTCATTGAAAAGGAGATTCTATTTAAATGTTGTGAATAGCCTGCACTTTCATTAAAGCCACAATGCCTATATCCTCCATGCATTTGTCTTAAGCACAATGCTCTTTTTCACCCTGAATATCTTGGTTGTTTTTGAAATCTTACCCCCATGGTCTGGTGAGCCTCAAAGCAAGGTCCTAACGCCTGGATAGGACTAGAGGTGCCTTGCCGTAAGTGCACAATACTGTCTTGATAATTGTGATAACGCTTTCTTCACAATTTAATAAAGAGGAAAGGGCTAATGATAGATGTCCCAGAGGATGCCAGAGAGCTTGACAATGGCACTGATAATGCAACAAACCCAGCCCAACAAGAACAGGGATAGGGTAGAGGCCCGCTAAATAGTTGAGAGACAGATAATTTGACACACCTTCACAGGTTAGTTGAATGTAATTATTGGAAAGTCTCAGCCCGTCAAAGATCTGCTGTCTCTTACCAAACTCTTTATGGTCCCTGTAAAATCTTTGCTCTTCACTGTGAGAATAGGAATAAGAGTAGATCATTTGGTGGTTCTTGTTGGCAGCCATGAAGAGAACGGCCGCATGTCAGGTTGGGGATTTGGTTTTTGACCCTTTTTTGCCCATTTTCGAGTGCTGTTCAGGTGGAAAAGCGGCGTAGGTGGAGAGTTTGGATTCCTCCTCTGGTGTGGGAGGTTATAACGCAAGGAGTAAGTTGAGTAAGGGCTCCTCGTCTGACTCAGGAGACCCACTGTCGCAGAAAGGGAAATAATGTCTGAGGTCCCTGTGTTATCGTTGCCCTCTCAGTGGACAAAATGAGAGGTTGGTGGAATTTCTGGCGGTGGAGTTCAGGAAACAGAGGCAGGCAGTCAGGGACGACCTGGCAAATATGATTGAGCCCATTCATGCAGCTCTGGACAGGATGGAACAACTGTTGGAGGTACAGGGCTCGATGATTCATAAGGTGGAGGAGGCGGTCATGGACCATGGTGATCAGATTGCCTCCTTGGAGGCAGAGATGGCGATGTTGGCAGAGGAGCAGAAGACATTGAAGGTCAAGTCGACGACCTGGAGAATCGCTCCAGTCGTCAAAATCCGAGGATCGTTGTTCTGCCGGGAGCATAGAAGGTGCCAATGCCATGGACTATGTGGCAAAGATGTTTGGGAAGCTGGTGGGGGAGGGGGTCTTCGCAAACCCTCCTGAAGTGAACCAAGCCCACCTGAAGTGAACCAAGGGTTGTTGCGAAGAGATCCAGGTCTGGGGAGCCACCACGGGTAATCATCATCCAACTCAACAGGTACTTGGATGAAGAAAAGATCCTGAGGTGGACAAAGGAACTCGAGCATGCAGATGGGAGGACCTGACCGGCAGAATCTATCAGAATGTTGGGGCAGAACTGACAAAAAGGCGAGAGAGGTTCAATACGTCGAAGACAGCTCTTTATAAGAGCAAAAAGAGGCTCAGAGTGGTGTACCCAGCTTGCCTGCAGGTCACGTTTGAAGATAGGGACCATTACTTTGACACGCCGAAGGAGACAAATGGTTACACCTGAGTGTTGTTTTTGTTTACTTTTGTGCTCATTGTATTTCTCATGTTTCTGTTATGTCTTGTATCTGGGTTATTGGTTTGATGTTTCTCATAGTATTGTTGGAAATGCTGGGGAGTGAGGGAGCGGGTGTGGGGATGGGTTTGTATAATGTTCAATATTAAACTTGGGTTTAGGCAGGGGGGGCTGTTTGCTGATTTATTTTGTGTATAGCTTGGGTTTTTTCCCAGTTGGGGGTCACCCTGCTAGCAGAGATGCTAGTTAACAGGAGCAAAGTGGGGGAGAGAGCTGCGGCTGGTTACCTGTGGGGGGTGGGGGGGGGGGGGGGTGCGGTGTTGTTTCTTTTGCTCGGTAAGGTAACAAACTTAAGGTGGTTGGGTTTTCTTTGTTAGGGGAGGGGTGGGGGTTAGTGGGAGTGTGGTGGATTGTTTATTTCGTGTTCGGGGGTAGGGGGAGTGGTTGGGGTGGGGGTGGGACAGACTGCTGACAATGAAGGTTTCTTTGTTGAGATACTGGTTTGATAGGGGCGGCGATGCCTATCTTGGGTGGGCCTGGAGCCAAGGTGAGGTGGGGCCCTGTTGGACCTCCTTGCGGGTGGGATATGGCTGATCATAGTACGGAGGTGGCCCAGGGGCCCCCAATCATGCTGGTTACATGGAATGTAAGGGGGTTAAATGGGTCAGTTAAAAGATCTCGGGTGTTTGCCCATTTAAAAGTTCGAAGGTGGACGTGGTTTTCTTGCAGGAGACGAACCTGAGAGTTTGAGGTCAGACAAGGCTGAGGAAGGGGTGGATGGGGCAAGTATTCCCCTCGAGCTTTGATGTGAGTACGAGGGGGACCGCGGTGCTGATCAATAGGAGGGTGGCTTTGTCGGTGGCTAATATTTTCGTAGATTCAGGGGGGAGATATGTGATAGTGAGTGGAGTGTTGGCGGGTACTCTGGTGGTCTTGTGAATATATGCGCGCCGAGCTGGGTGGACACGGATTTTATCAAGAGGGTGCTGCCAGCCATCCCCGACCTGGACTCACATCAGCTAATCATAGGGGACGACTTTAAATGCGTGCTTGATCCCAGACTAGATAGGTCGTGTCCCAAGTGCTTTACAACATTGGGAGTGGCAAAGGTGCTGCTAGTGATTATGGAGCAGTTGGGGGGGGGGACCTGTGGAGATTCAGATACCAGAGGGAGAAGGAGTTTCCCTTATTTTTGCATGTATATCGGGTCTACTCCTGGATTTATTTCTTTGTAGTGGGTAAGTTACTCCCCGGTGTGGTGGGGGTGGAGTATTTAGCGATTGACATATCTGACCACGCTCCGCATTATGTGGATTAGTATTTGGAGGCGGCCTGCGCTCAGCAGCCCCTGTGGAGGTTGGATGCGATGTTACTCACAGACAAGGGGGTTTGTGAGAGGATAGCTTCTGCTATTGGAATTTATGTGGAGTCTAACAAGAACAAGGCGATCTCACCTTCCACCCTCTGGGGAGCATTGAAGGCGGTCATGAGGGGAAGTTAATTTTGACTAAAACTCGCGGAGATATGTCTGGTAGGGTGCAGACTCAGAAGTTGGTGGAGTCCATCCTTGAAGTGGGCTGTCAATACTCTATTGGCCCAATGGAAGAGCAGTTAGTGGAGAGGGAGGAGCTTCAGATGGATTTGAGTAGGTGTCGACGGGGATGGCAGTTAGCTAGCTTTGTCGTGCAAGAGAGACGTTTTACGAGTATGAGGTCCTGATGAAGGAGCTGCACTCCGGAAGCTAGTGATTCCAAATTTACCTGTTGGACTTTAATCTGGTGTTGTAAGATTTCTTACTGAGCCCACCCCAGTCCAAGGCCGACATCTCCACATCATTTTCTGATATTGACCCTCTGTGGTTTCAGCAAGGAGATAAATTAACTCCATTGACACCTTCATTGTACAAATGCAACTTTGTCTCGTTAAATCTAAAAGCTTTGGCCACCTAAAAAACATAGGTGGGAGAAGACTTCAGACTGTTAATTAAATTGCCACAATTCCTTGTTTGGGACCATGGCTCTACACTGATATGAGGTTGTATGATACAGTGGCCATCTTGGCTCGCTGCTGAAGATATAGCAGAAAATTCAAACTGTCCTTTGGAGATATCGTCAGGAAAGCAGACAGGATTTCATCAGAGAAACAGAGAGAGGGTCTGACAGGTAAAACCTTAGATTGCTGCAGCCAATTATGTAGCAAGATAACTACCTACAATACCTTCTTTTGTGTCCTCGTTAATTTGGGTGAGTCTTTAATAGTCTTTCTCACTCCCACCCTGACCTCGCTGTTCTCTGCCTCCGAAACTACTTTAATGCAGACTAACAGAAGCTTGAAGAACAGCATTTCATCTTTTGATTAGCCTCTTTACAGATTTATGGACTTAGCATTGAGTCAAACAATTTCAGATCATAACCTCTTCCCCCATTCATTGAACAGCAGTTATTGGTAATGATTCTACCGTTGTCATTTTTTAGTTCCTCTATATCCATCAATTGTTTCTTTTCTTGTGCTGTTACCATCTCCTTTCGCATTGCACCATCATCTCTTTTATCATTTCACCTTTGCTGTCTTTCACTCTGCCGCAGAGCTTCTGTTTTTTTCTACCCTGTCCCACTTTCCTTGCTTCTGCATTTGTTTAAAAACTTTTACAACTTTAACTTTTCCCCCAGTTCTGATAAAGGTCATCAGTCCAAAATATTGGGCTGGATTTTAGAGTGTTGGATAGAGTGGTGGGGATCCCAATATCTTCCTTTCCCAATGGTGACATCCTTAGTGCCATGTATGCACACTGGTGGTAAATTATGCCAATTAAGTGCAACATCCTACCCACACCTGTATTTATTGGCACCGGTCAGTGCGGTTGCATGGGGAAACCATCAGCTAAATCCAGCAGGCTCCCAGTGTGTTCCAAAACAGGGGCCCTCACGTGTGGCTACTCCATGGCCCATAGCCACCTCTACAGCTATTTCACCGCCGCTTCATGGTGCAACTCCACCCCCTAATTGCAGGGCCTGTCTTATCTTCAAGGAGTCCTCAACATGAATGCGGTCTTTCATATTGCCTGCCGCCTCAGCAATAACTACCTATAGGTGGTGCTGCTGAGCTGCCAGCCCGACCAGAGGGCTGGCAGACCTGGGAGGCATGCCGCTATGTTTAATTGGATGGCCGTCCCAGTGGCAACCACTTGGCTTCTCTCCATTTGCACAATGCTGCCTAGGCTTCCGCCACACGCCTACAAGGGAATGGGTCATGCTTTCATTCCCAGCAGAAGAACCTCTTACCTCTGAACATGATCCAGCCATTAACTCTGATTCTCTCTCCATAGACGCAGTTTACCCGGCTAAGTATTTCTTGCCTTTTACAGTTTTATTTCAGATTTCCAGCCTCCATAGTATTTTGCGAATGCTTTTGAAACGGGCATCAGTGTTTTTTCATGGCCTACTGGGTAGAGCATGTGCCGTGCATGCTCTGCTCTGTAAAACCTGGCAGAACAGCAGAAAAAGTGAAAATGGTCAATTTTAAATACTTTTAATTGAGCTTTGAGGAGCAGGAATCCTTTCCTCTCCACAAGAACAATGTGGGTCATTGCCACCCTGGCTTCTTCTCCCCCTTCCCTTCCCCCTGCACCATCCCCTGGCATCTGTGGACATGCCCCCTCACTTATCCTACCTTCTTGCCAGCAGCATGTGCCACCAGGAAACTGTGAGCAGCAGCGGGGTGATCAACTTTAATGAAATAATGAAGGGACACAACTGTGGGGCTAGAGGGTTGCTAGCGACCAGAAGTGTTGTGGGGGGGGGGGGGGGGAGCATTCTGGTGAACTTGAGAGCAGGGTGTGATGATTCCTGCTGACCATGAGTGGGGGGGGGGGCAATGGTGGATGTTCACTCACAAATTTGCAGTCCCACTCACATCACTCAACTGAGACTCCCAGGCTCCCACAGATTGGCCCAGTCTCCCATCCATTGACTCTATCTATAATTCCCGCTGCCTCAGAAAGGCAGTCAGCATAATTAAGGACCCCACGCACCCCGGACATACTCTCTTCCACCTTCTTCCGTCAGGAAAAAGATACCAATGTTTGAGGTCACATACCAAGCAACTCAAGAACAGTTTCTTCCCTACTGCCATCAGACTTTTGAATGGACCTACCTCGTATTAAGTTGATCCTTTCTGTACACCTTGCTATAACTAACATTATATTCTGCAGTCTCTCCTTCCTTCCCTATGTACAATATGCATTGTTTGTACAGCATGCAAGAAACAATACTTTTCACTGTATACTGATACATGTGACAATAATAAATCAAATCAAATCAATTCAAAAGATGTCCCTTAATGGACAGGAGACAATCTAAAGGTCAATCCCTTAAAATAGGGACTGTTTGTTACCCTGAAGATCACCAGTGGTATCTTAGTAAGGCCTTGAAATGGATCAGGCCTCCTGATAGCATACCTACTCTCCGTTTCTTATCTTATGTGTATGCATGGGCTTCTAAAGGAAGAGGCAAATGACAAGGTGACTGAGTGGTCACTAATTCGATGTCGGCCTTGTCTGTGTGGAGCTTATATGTTCTCCCCATGTCTGCATGGGTTTCTTCCAGGTGCTCCGGTTTCCTCCCAAGTCCAAAGATGTGCAGCTTAGGTAGATTGGCCATGCTAAATCGCCCCTTACTGTCCAGGGATGTGCAGGTAATGTTACGGAGATAGGGCGGGGGGGAGAGGGGGGGGAGGGCGTGTTGAACCTAAGTAGAGTGCCCTTTTGGAGGGTTGCGTAGGATCCTGATCTGGGTAATGTGCATATTAAAATGCTGCACTAAGCAGCACTTTGATATGCACTTGCCCGAGTTACCCAAGGCGATGATCTAACCCCTGTACTTTGGAGTGAGTGCCGGTTAGTACTAGTCTCCACAAATGGGCACGAGGTGTGCCGGCACTTGCGGGGGTTTCTTCCAGGAGATCGGGGCCCCAGGGTGGCTGGGCTCTGGCAGGGTGGAAACCTGGCACCCCTGATGTCACCTGGACATTCTGCCAGTGCCCCTGTCACCCTAGTTGTGCTACCTGGACAGCCTGGCAGTGCTACCTGGGTGCCACCCTAGCACTGTCAGGGTGCCCAGGTGGTATTACTAGGCTGGCAGGGACACTGCCAGGGTGGCAGTGCCAAGGTGCCCAATTAACATTTTGCCTACGTTGGGGATTGGGCCCAGGGATGCTCTGCCTTTATTAGGTGGGTGTGGGGGAGGCTCAATGACCCCTTTATAGCTTAGTTGGGGGGTGTCTGGGGATCGCGTTGTGGGATCGTGGGATCGGGGTGCCAGATCGCTTCCTGCACCGAGGAGCTCTGCTGAGGAGCGGGTGTTCCCCGCTGAGGGAAACGCCCAAAATGAAACAGAGTCCCGTTAGATAGCAGCGTCTTCCTCAGCACTGGGAGTGCCAGGAAACACCCAGCTAAACACACTCAACATGGGATTCTGTTTCATTTCCATTAAATCACACCTTTTGTGTCTGTTTAAGCAGCATTCTACCTTAATCTGCCATGCCGTGGATCTCTTATGAGGAATGTTAAAGCTGGTGAAAAGTTTGAAAAGTACAAGGAAACATAAATAAGAAAGGATAACCCACTGAAGACACAGTGACGTCCATATCACTAACCTCAATTGTCAGACAAAAGCTTTAAGTCAAAATTACTGAGACGAAAGAGAAAATGCTGGAAAATCTCAGCAAGTCTGGCAGCATCTGTAGGGGGAGAAAAGAGCTAACGTTTCGAGTCCGATGACTCTTTGTCAAAGCTAACAGACAGAGAAAGTGGGAAATATTTATACTGTGGAGTGAGAATGAAAGATGAGTCATAGCCACAGAAACCCAGGAAAACCGGCTGCTAATGGCCACAGAAACCAAGGGGAAAGAGTGATAATGACAGTCCCCAGAGAGGACAAAAGATGTGAAAGGTCAAACAGCAGAGAAACTAACATCAGAGGATGAACTGTAGGTGTGGGGGGAGGGGAAGGGGGAAGCAAAGAGGAGAAAGGTGCAGGAAAGGTGGATAATATTGGGGGGGGGGAATTAAACGTATATAAAGAAAGAAAGAAATGGTAAAAGACCGTTAAAATGAAATGAAAACAAATGGGTCGAGGTGGGGCTGATCATCTGAAGTTGTTGAATTTGATGTTGAGACCGGAAGGCTGTACTAACGTGTGTGCCTAACCGGAAGATGAGATGTTGTTCCTCCAGTTTGCGTGAGCTTCACTGGAACATTGCAGCAGGCCAAGAACAGACATATGGGCATGGGAGCAGGGTCTTTTGTGAAAATGGCAAGCAACAGGAAGGTCAGGGTCCTGAATGTGCACAGACCGAAGATGCTCAACAAAGCGATCACCCAGTCTGCGTTTGGTCTCTCCGATATAGAGGAGACCACATTGGGAGCAGCGAATGCAGTACGCCAGATTGGAAGAGATGCAAGTGAAACGCTGCTTAACCTGGAATGAGTGTTTTGGGCCTGGAATGTTAAGCATGGAAGAGGTAAAGGGGCAGGTGTTACACCTTCTAAAATTGCATGAGAAGGTGCCATGGGTGATGGGAGAAGTACTGGGTATGGTGGAGGAGTGGACTAGATTGTCTTGGAGGGAATGGTCTCTGGGGAATGCTGACAGAGGGAGTGAAGGGAAGATGTGTTTGGTGATGGCATCACGCAGGAGTTGGCAAAAAGGGCGGGGGATACGGAGGCTGGTGGGATGAAATGTGAGATTGAGGGGGACTCTATCATTGTTATGGAAGGGAGGGGAGAGGGCGAGGGTAGTGGCATGGGAGATGGACCACGCACTGTTGAGGGCCCTGTCCACAACTGTAGGTGGGAAATCACGGTCGAGGAAGAAGGAACACATTTTCGAAGCACCATTTTGGAAAGCGGCATGATCGGAACAAATGCGACGGAGGCGAAGGAGTTGAGAGAAAGGGATGGAGTCCTTACAGGGTGTAGGGTGCGAAGAGCTGTAGTCCAGATAGCTGTGGGAGTCAGTGGGCTTGTTGTGGATATTAGTGGCTGGAGTCAAAATGACGCCAACCCGTACCAATGTGGTTGACAAAATTGCTCACTGTGATAGTATAGCAAAACATTTAGTTGTAATTAACTCCTCACACCTTCTCAGTACAAGTATAGATGGGCAGGAAAATGGTGGCCTCACTATTGATGCCCCATCCAAAGAAGGAAACAAGGTATGACGTAATTGACACGTGTATTGCAGAGTGACTTGAATCAGGGATCATGTGGCATCCCAAAGGGCATTGCTTGATTATCGTGCTAGAGAATACTCATGCGCTTCTCAGTAATTCAGTTATTTGCCCTGTTATTAATCAGGAAACACTCTTACATTTGCTGACCTAGTAAGGTATTTAGAATTCTTGCAAATGAGTCTTCATAGAAATGCCAATCAGGCACAGCCATTTTCTTCCACATGGCCAGTGCAGCTGCATGTGATGGCTTGTGCCTGGATCAGTGTTTTTGAAACTTCTTTCCTGGGAAGCACTTTTGCCAAGCAGCTGATCTTCGGGACCCAAGCCGGCCAACCTTTGTGATCCATCTGGCCAACTTCCGTGACACGCGCCAAGTTCGCTTACCTTTAATGCGACAGGTGAGCCTGCTTGGTCCTCAAGATCTGACTCTGATCAGGTTGACAGGAGGAGAGGCCAATGAGCATGCAGGTGCCGAATTCAACCAGCTCCTTTGTGCCATTTTCATGTTTGTGAGGACGGAAAATCCAACCTTGTACATATAGGTCATCTTGAAAGGTAATAACAACAAAATGCTTGTTTTACTCAGCACTGGATACTCCTGGGAGAAGCTACACCAGAATGCTGACAACCTCATGGACTTGTGGTGTGTTTTTATTGTGCTGTCATAGGTCAGGTGCAGCAGCTCAGTCTTCCCATTTGGAGTCAGCTATAAGTTAACAACTGACTCTAGGGTCTCAAACTCAAAGGGACTTTTCACCCATCTCTTCTCTTTCAAAATCTGAAACCTCTCCTCTGGAAAGTAGCAACAAAAAATGTTGATCAGGGCAGCCAGATGCAGCTGAATAAGACTTACCAGTCAGTTGGCAGTTCTATTACTAACTGTAGCAGTTTGGGAAACATGTAGTAGTTTTGGTTTTGTTCTGGATTTTGCCAAACTTCTTTATAGAAGCCCTGAAGCTCTGTAAACTCACAGAGCTAACACTAGCACTGCTCTATCCTGTCATGGACTCTCCCGGGCAGCTCTCACCAATGGATTCTGGCCGAAAGGTGCATAGGTACACCAATAGGTATTTGTCTGACTGGCCGTCCCTTATAACAAAATGATCCACCATCATGATTCTCTTGTCTTGCTTGGTTGGAGCTAGAAAAGAAGCTCACCTCTGTGATTTCGCACCTAAAGCCTGTACACACAGGGTGATTGGCATTAAGTGTACGTGCAGGACGCATAACCCACTCACTGTTGCCTCTTATGGTCGAAAGACTGCCTGGCTGATAATGCAGCCATTCTCAATTTAAATGCTGGTAGCGGCTACCGTTCCCATTTTAACTGCCCGTAGCAGCTGTTGATTGCTTCCTTCGGGATCGGGAACACTGCGACCAATTGCTCCGCGACCCTTCCGACACCCGCCCACGACCCACCCGCAGGTCACGACCCGCACTTTTAAAAATCCTGGCCTGGACCTCAACAATTGCAATCCTTGGTTCTATCAGTTGCTTCAGTCGTATTTTCACAGCATTCTCAGAGAAATTTGCTGCTTGCTTTTGCTTTCTTCTGCACCAGCTCTCCGTCTTACAAAAGGCTGTTCAGCTCTTCAAGTTCACACTGCTCTTTAAATATGGAAATTGCACCCTTGTACTATTACCTTGGAGAATCTTTCATGCCCCTCCTCCACTATAGCTACCCCCTCTTATTGATACGACTCTTGCCCTTACCCTGCTGGCATAGTGAAATTAATTAACCATGTGACTTCAGAGAGCATCAGTCTCCTCTGAATTCATCAGGGATGCAGGAATTTCCAGGCTGGTGTCAATCTTGCTGTCTACAGGATGAATTTGAAATTAAAGAAAAGTGCAACAAAATTACATCAATATAGCTTTACCAAAAATAAAAGACTTCAGAGCTGGATGGAAGCTGAGAAGCACTATTATTGATTACTTTCCTTTTAATGAAGATACAGAAAGAAAACACTGCCAGCACCGCAAGAGTCTGACCAAATCAAAATTAGGGGTTGTTTCTAATTAAAATATATCACTCAAAATGTATCAAATTTTTTTTTTTTAAATTGAAAACAGATTACTCTAATTTAAATCAGCAAAAATATTTTTTGCTTAAAATATTTCAACACTATGATGTGTTTCATTGACCTTTGTAATGTCACTAAAATGGATTATTACAGAAGTGTTATTATTAGTTGACTATCACCAGAAACATGATACTTACTTTTAGTAAAAAGATATTTTATCCCAGTTCCTTAGTTATAGCCAAATTTAAGAACTATGGTGTAATATTCCAGGCTCAGTGAGGCAGACAATAATCTTTATTTAAACAGGTCAGCTTCCTGTTCATTTCTTTAAAGCACTATATGTGAAGGCAGTCCTACCAATCAGCTTCTTGTCTTTTTTGTTTTTGTTAAGGACCTGGTTGTCACAGTAACAGATCGTAATAAGCTGGTATCTACCAAATACTCCAAGGGGGTCTTAATAGGGTTGAACTAAGGGATCAAGTGGCTTGTTTCCTATTTTAGGTTTGTAATAATCTATGAGCAACTCATTATGTAGTTTCTGAATCCAGATTGTTAATAATTTAGAAGAAAATTAATTGATGGATCTGGATCTTTAATATGAAATGAGGAGGAGAAGCAAAACACCAAAAGGAAAAAAGGCTGAAAAAGTTGAAATAATGTCCACATACTTCACAGTTACTGATCCCTTTCACAGGCACACATTTTCCACATCAAAGTGAGGACTTTGTTTATTAAGAACAATACAGCATGTCACATTAAAAGCTTTGCTCCTCTTGCTGATTTGGGACATCGGATGTTTGCCGCACTGATCTTCGCAAAAGAATAATCCCAGGATTATTAATTCAACAGATGTCACATTCTTTAAGTAGAAAACAAAGCTTTTAACAAAACAAAAAGCAAGGAACCGTCACGAGGAAGAGCAGACCTCTGCTTAGACAAAATGTTTAGTCACCGTTTACATTGAATTTATAAAGTAATCTTTTAAGTCATTAACATATTTTAAGTAGGCACACTGACTGAAGATATTACACAAGAAGCAAGGAAATAAATAAAATAGCACAATAGGTTTCAGACAACAAGCAAATATATTTTACCCATTGAAATAATATTCATTTTTAACATTTATGCTTGATGCTTATGTGAAGTATATCTCTAAAAGCATTGAATGGATTCTTCAAGAGAAAATTTGCATGGTAGTACAGTGGTTAGCACTGTTGGTTTGCCGTGCCAGGGACCCGGGTTCAATTCCCGGCTTGGGTCTTGGGTCACTGTCTGTGCGGAGTCTGCACGTTTTCCCCATGTCTGCGTGGGTTTCCTCCGGGTCCTCCGGTTTCCTCCCACAAGTCCCGAAAGACGTGCTTGTTAGGTGAATTGGACATTCTGAATTCTCCCTCTGTGAACCCGAACAGGCGTCAGAATGTGACGACCAGGGGTTCTCACAGTAACTTTATTGTAGTGTTAATGTAAACCTTCTTGTGACATAATAAAGATTATTATTATACTAGAAAATTATTTGCATTTGTTTGTGGATCTTTCTAGAAATTAAGTGCAGATGATTAACAAAGTAACTGCACCCAAATCTTTTTTTCAGGTAATTATTAATTTCACACTCAAATACTGTATGCCACCTCAAATTTTACAAGCGAGAAACTTAATGTTCTGATAATTAATAAATCAGGACATTGGGCGCATCAAATGATTGATGTTCCGAGGAGCATGACTAGTCAAGTAATGTGTCATCAAAGATAGCAACAAAAATTACAAGTCTGTCTTTTCAATAGTGAAGGCATTTTCAAAACGTTTGTTCTCATGTAAAAGTTCTTAAAAATACTGCTCCGCTTCTTCGTACGACAAACATGGTTGACTTGTATTTTCCATTAACCTCCTTTGACATACTTTTTTTTTGAGTACAGTGCTCACAGTGACATCACTCAGAATTCATCACTATGACAATAGCTGTTTCACACTGCCACTCTGCCCAGTTCTACCCCTGCCCCCCCCCCCCCCCCCCCACAGTCCCCCACACACCAACCCCTCCCCCCAGGGCTATACTAGGACTTTAACAAAACAACATGATGGAATTTTCAATCATATAGTCAGTTTCGTTAGATTCATTTTCACAGTCTAAAAATTCCATTGCTTGCATCACCACACATGTCCAACATGGGATTAAAAATACCACTTAACCATCAGGAAAGAAACAATAAAAATTGACAGTGGTAGAAGACCACGTAAAGTGAATTTCAAGGTGTTCATGGAACTAAGAAAACTTGGGACCTGTAGATGGACAGCAGTAAGCCAACAAAAGCGCAATATATGGAGTGTAGTTCTGTTCAGGTAATATTCGAGGGTAACTGAAAATGAAAAAAATGAAATGAAATGAAAATCGCTTATTGTCACAAGTAGGCTTCAAATGAAGTTACTGTGAAAAGCCGCTAGTTGCCACATTCCGGTGCCTGTTCGGGGAGGCTGGTACGGGAATTGAACCGTGCTGCTTGCGATTGGAAGGTAAACACAACTGGAAATCCCAAAACCTACACAGATGTGGTGACACTGCTCTGACATGCTCCTGAAAAGCTCAATGTATTTTGTAGGATTTATGTTTGTCCTGCAGCATTTTTATGAGGGAATATTAAATAGGATTTAGTATGCTTAAACTTAGATTTGCTTAAAGCCTGAAAGGCAGCAGTATGCTGTGCAGTTGGAAATATAAATATGCTCTTTTAATTTGGCAAATTAAACCACTTTGGTGGTCATGGTTGAGTTCAAGCTTGGCTTGCTAGCTATGCAATTTTGTGAGTTGAGTGTCTTCACACAATTATTTGTAGCTGATTTTAAAGTTGGGCTTTATGCAGAGAGCTAGACTAATAGGGTAGTGCAAAAATGCACTTCAATTATAACTTAGAGGAAGTATGTATGTGACGATACATGGAGGGAAACAATTCTTAGAATCTTTAGATAAATGTAAAATGCGTTTCAATGTTTTGAGAGGACTAAAGTGGGAAAGAAGCATCCGGATAAAATTAAATGAAAGGAAACTTGATGCGAAGGCATGAAATGGATTCTGATGGGTGGCAAAATAGCCAAGCTAGGTTTGTATAGTGGAGGTCCAAAGCAGAGGTGGTAGTCAAGCTTAATGCTGTATACACTACTTGTAGCACTTGAGAGAAGATGCAGAACAGGTCAGTACACTTTAAGATACATGGCAAAGGAAGACGATCAAACAGCACCATGTATTTGGCAGAAATCAAAGATTGCTTGCTGTAAGTTGTGACCAGTCAAAGTGTTCTACATTCACTACTTGAAAATTCTAAACCTTTATGCAAACATATAGATTTTTTAAAGCATCTATTGAATATATATACAAACCTTATCAGGCCACGCATTCAAGATGAAACATAGAATTGAAAGCCTTGTCTCACACACACAAATTCCAAGGCCATCATAACTTAAGCCAACACAACACAATTTAGCTGTGGACTCACTTACTGCCATCCAGACAGGCCTGTCATTTGGATCCATGTCTCTGGTGGGGGCTTTTTCAAATTGCAAAATCTCAAGATGATAGATGGAATCATCTCCTTCCGCCATCAGTGAGATTCATGGTTGGATGGGGTGGGGGGAGGGGGAATGGATGGAAGATTTGGTGGGGAGCAAAAACTGAGTTTCCTGATGTCGGGAAATAGAGTTGGGATCTTCCCCTCCTGATGTTCGTGGCAGGTTTCCCGCTGAAGCTCAGGAGGAACCCATTTTGCAACTCGTGCCTACTCATTTGGCAGATATTTCAGGAATAAAAATGGCAAAGTGTCGTTTTTGGCAGGAAGATTCGTGCGATTCCCACTGTCCTGGTGAAATGATCCACTGTATTAGAAAAACCTGCACCTCGTTATCCCTGAAGCATCACTAATGACCCCTCTGTGGGCTGCACAGACCAAATTCAAAGAGAGCTTCTTCAGGCGATCTGCTGATCAACCAGAGTCTGCTGAGACAAAGGGCCCTGCAAACTTCCTTTCAATTCTTAATGGCTGAGACATTTAACAATCTTGTGGACCCAGACGAGTCTTACACTTTGTCAAGAGACTGTGAGAGTTGTGACTCATATGAATTCTGCTGTATTACAAAGTCTGCCTGTTTACCATCTAACTAGTAACATTATAGACAAAGAGCTCTGGCCCAGTTTGGATATCTGGCCCCATCCACTCTGCTTCTGATGGAAATTCTATATCATCGCCTAAAAGACTGATTCATCACTGCACTCCTATCCTACTATGTGATGTCAACACCAACATGAAAAGTGAATTATCCAGCTTTTTAGCTCACTGACCATTGGGAAGGAATACCCCATTGGAAGATTTGGTGGGGAGCAAAAACTGAGTTTCCTGATGTCGGGAAATAGAGTTGGGATCTTCCCCTCCTGATGTTCGTGGCAGGTTTCCCGCTGAAGCTCAGGAGGAACCCATTTTGCAACTCATGCCTACTCATTTGACAGATATTTCAGGAATAAAAATGGCAAAGTGTCGTTTTTGGCAGGAAGATTTGTGCGATTCCCACTGTCCTGGTGAAACGATCCACTGTATTAGAGAAACCTGCACCTCGTTATCCCTGAAGCATCACTAATGACCCCTCTGTGGGCTGCACAGACCAAATTCAAATAGAGCTTCCTCAGGCCATCTTCATTTCATTTCATTGGACTTTGATTCTGGACTCTGGGACTCACGTGAAATGATGGACGCAATTCAGTGACCACGTTGCGCCCAGCGAGGATTGAGGCCCTTGACATCAAGGCAGCATTTGACCGAGTATGGCATCAAGGAGCACTTGCAAAACTGGAGTCAATGGGAATCAGGGAGGAAACTCTCCGCTAATTGGAGTCAGACCTGGCACAAAGGAAGATGGTTGTGGTGATTGGAGATCAATCATCTCAGCCCCAGGACATCATTGCAGGACTTCATCAGGGTAGTGTCCTAAGGCCAACAAGCTTCATCAATGACCTCGTTCATCAGAAGGTCAGAAATGGGGATGTTCGCAGATTAATGCACAATGTTCAGCACCATTTGCGACTCCACAGGTAATGAAGCAGTTCATGTCCAAATGCAGCAAGACCGGGAAAATATCCAAGCTTGGGCTGACAACTGGCAAGTTACATTTGTGCCATACAAGTACCAGGCAATGACCATCGCCTACAAGAGAGGATCTACCCATCTCCCTTTGACATTCAATGGCATTTCCATCGCTGAATCCCCATCAATCAACATCCTGGGGGTTACCATTGATCAGAAACTGAACTGGACTAGCCATATTAATACTTTGTCTACCAGAGCAGGCCAGAGGCTAGGAATCTTATGGCGAGTAACTCACTTCCTCACCCCCCCAAAGCGTGTCTGCCATCTCTCCACTTGCCTGGATGAGTGCAGCTCCAACAACACTTAAGAAGCTCAGCATCATCCAGGACAAAGCAGCCCACTTGATTGCTTCCTTTTCCATTCAAACATTCAAACCCTCTACCACCGATGAATAATGGCAGCCGTGTTTATCATCTACAAGATACAATGCAGTAACTCACCAAGCTTCCTTCAACAGCACCTTCCAAACCCACGATCACTACCATCTAGACAGACAAGAGCAGCAGATACCTGGGAACCCCATCACCTGGAGGTTCCCCTCCAAGTCACTCACCACCCTGACTTGGAAATATATAGCTGTTCCTTCACTGTCGCTGGGAAAAATCCTGGAACTCCCTCCCTAACAGCACTGTGGGTGTACCTACACGTCATGGACTGCAGCGGTTCAAGAAGGCAGCTGACCACCACCTTCTGAAGGGCAACTAGGGATGGGCAATAAATACTGGCCTAACCAGCAACACCCACTTCCCAACAATGAATTTTTAATAAAATAGCGGGAAAGGGCAAAATTGAGATTTGTAGCGCGCAAACCATTTTTTGGGGGGGCGGGGGTGGGGTGGGTGGGGGGGGGGACCGGGGTTGAGCTTTGTCAGGAGGCTGAAGCGTTCCAGGTTGGGGTTGGGGTTGGGGGTGCCCTGGTAGGGGATGTGAGGGGCTTCAAGCCATTTTAAATATTGTGCAGACCCATTGTGCGACCACTGCTGGAGCCTGTCTGTCCTACCAAACACTTCCAGGACAGAGATCTCCTTTGGCTAATCTCATGAAAGACAATTCCACTCCCTTTGACTTTGAGCATCCCCAACCTTTACAGCTGAAGCCTATTTAAATCAGAATTAGCCTTGTTAGTTGTGAGAACACCTCACACTCCTCAACTCTCAAGTGCCTTCTCGAGGGCACATGCCATGTCCAAGAGGATGATTAGTGCATAGCGTGTCCAGCAAACTTGGATGCCTAAATAATGTGCCTGAACTCGAGGAGCATCAGCCCCAGAGAGGCAGCTGCCAATAATCAAACCCTAAAGAACAGGGCTTCAGCACTGAGGATCCTCTTGTGACCAAAGGGTAAGTGTTTGGGTGAGCGGAGAACAGCTGAGCATGTCGTCCCTGATGTTCCCGGCAGTGGCCTGGGGTCTTGGGAATCCTGATGTGGCTGGGCGTGAGTGTGCAGAGCACACAACTGGCTCGCTGGAATGTGGGACAGTCATGGTAAGGGTGGGGGAGTTAAGTGTCCCAGGATGGAAGCCCTAACTGATTGTCGGTCTCTCTTCTTCTCCAATTCCTTCCAGATATAACTATGTTTGCTGGAGTTGATCCTGCGGAGGCTGACCTCATGGTGCTTGTGGAGGCCAAGGCAGGCAGATGCCATAGAAGGCAACAGCGACAATGCAGACTGGAGGCAGCACCCATGTGTAGGGGGCTGCCACACACCCTGAAGACTCGGCCGTTTGTCAGGCTGAGGAGGGACCCAGAAGGGAAGGCCAGTGAGGCCCAAAGTGTACAGGCATCATTGGTCATTCAATCAGCTGACAGATACCATGTGCCCTGCAGAAAACTGCGTCGCTGCAGAGAGACAATACGGCACCTGTGCGGCGTCCTCGCGGACTTACCATTCCTTGTAGGGGAGGACACCCACTCCCGGTGCTTGTGAAGGTCACTGCAGCCCTAAACCTTTACGCCACTCGCTCGTCGTAGGTCTCGAGCGTGGACCTGTGTGGCATATTTCAATCTTAAACCCACAGGTGCATCCAGGAGATGATGGATGCTCTGTATGCCCAAGTATCAAAATATATCACCTTCAAGCTAAATGCTGTCTGTCCCATTGGTCAGATGCAGCATGGGTTCATAAAGGGCAGGTCGTTCCGAACTAATTTAGTGGAATTCTTTGAGGACATTATCAGTGCGGTAGATAACGGGGAGCCAATGGATGTGGTATATCTGGATTTCCAGAAAGCTTTTGACAAGGTGCCACACAAAAGGTTGCTGCATAAGATAAAGATGCATGGCATTAAGGGGAAAGTAGTAGCATGGATAGAGGATTGGTTAATTAATAGAGTGGGGATTAATGGGTGTTTCTCTGGTTGGCAATCAGTAGCTAGTGGTGTCCCACAGGGATCAGTGTTGGGCCCACAATTGTTCACAATTTACACCGATGATTTGGAGTTGGGGACCAAGTGCAATGTGTCCAGGTTTGCAGACGACACTAAGATGAATGATAAAGCAAAAAGTGCAGAGGATACCGGAAGTCTGCAGCGGGATTGGGCTAGGGTCTGGCAGATGGAATACAATGTTGACAAATGTGAGACTATCCATTTTGGTAGGAATAACAGCAAAAGGGATTATAATTTAAATGATAAAATGTTAAAACATGCTGCTGTGCAGAGAGACCTGGGTGTGCTGGTGCATGAGTCGCAAAAAGTTGGTTTACAGGTGCAACAGGTGATTAAGAAGGCAAATGGAGTTTTGTCCTTCATTGCTAGAGGGATGGAGTTTAAGACTAGGGAGGTTATGCTGCAATTGTATAAGGTGTTAGTGAGGCCACACCTGGAGTATTGTGTTCAGTTTTGGTCTCCTTACCTGAGAAAGGACGTACTGGCACTGGAGGGTGTGCAGAGGAGATTCACTAGGTTAATCCCAGAGCTGAAGGGGTTGGATTACGAGGAGAGGTTGCGTAGACTGGGACTATGCTCATTGGAGTTTAGAAGGATGCAGGCGGATCTTATAGAAACATATAAAATTATGAAGGGAATAGATAGCATAGATGCGGGCAGGTTGTTTCCACTGGCGGGTGAAAACAGAACTAGGGGGCATAGCCTCAAAATAAGGGAAGTAGATTTAGGACTGAATTTAGGAGGAACATCTTCACCTAAAGGGTTGTGAATCTATGGAATTCCTTGCCCAGAGAAGCAGTTGAGGCTCCTTCATTAAATGTTTTAAAGATAAAGATAGATAGTTTTTTGAAGATTAAAGGGATTAAGGGTTATGGTGTTTGGGCGGGAAAGTGGAGCTGAGTCGACAAAAGATCAGCCATGATCTCATTGAATGGTGGAGCAGGCTCGAGGGGCCAGATGGCCTACCCCTGCTCCTAGTTCTTATGTTCTTATGAATTCAGGCCACGGTCTCACCAATGCGGCCATCGCGAAGCTCCCCGCCAAATGCGCCCAAAACCGGACTTTAATTTGAGTCCGCTGAATAACGCCCGATATTTCTCTTCTCTGTGACCTCTGGGCCATGGATATTTTTTTTCTCTACCCCTCTTTTACTGTGTGAATTCAAAGGAGGCAACATCATGACCGTACTCCCATGTATTCAGTGTGTGCAAATATACTAACCCGTGAGTTAATCTCAAATTTGCATTGAGATTATTAAAACATTGGTTCCCACCAAAGCTGGCGAGGGGGTGGTGGGTGTGGGAAATACGCCACAGCTTATAAAAGAAGAAGCAAATAATAAACACCTTTCTGTTCATGGATGGACGGTGGGAGAAGAAATTTCTGCTGTTTAAGTTAACCCTCTCCAAGCTGAGAAACGAGTCTTATGTTTCTGTAATTAGCTCATCGACCCCTTGAATGAGACAAATATAGAAATGTGCCCCCTAACAAAAAAGGTTGGAAGGCAATCTCATAGGCCCATTAAGGACTCTTCCATCCAACATGCTGAGATGGACACGCATTCGCACAATACTGACATGTGGTGAACCACTGTATTATGGGATGTAAGGTAGGACCTGCACTACAGGTTCGCCGGTAGCCCCTGCCGGCTGGCTCTGCCCACTAAGATCTGTATAATATGTATGACCTCCATTGCCCTGCCATTTCGCCAGCTGCAGCAGGAGGCCATGCATCTGACTGCAATAAAGCCACAGTTATACCCAATCTGCGTCTTTCTGCAATTGATTGCGCATCAATTTATTGCAGTCAGATTTTTCCACAGAATGGATGTCAGAGTCAAACCAGATCACCTGCAGCTGGAACCACACTCACCTGACTCCAGAAAAGACTTTACTCACTGGCTAGCATGTTTTGAGGCCTAAGTCAACGCTGCAGACTCCACGCCAACGGAGGCTCAGAAGATAAATGTCCTGTACTCCAGACTGAGCTCCAGCGTGTTCCCATTGATCCAAGGCGCCTTGAATTACGCGAAAACAATGGCACTCCTTAAAGAACACTATGCTCAAAAGAGGAACACGCTCTTCGCCAGGCATGTACTCGCCACCCGCTCGCAACTACCTGGTGAGCCCATCGAAGACTTCTGGCACGCCCTAATTCCACTCGTCCGGGACTGTGACTGTCAGGCCGTTACGGCCGCTGAACATGCGAACCTCCTCATGCGCGATGCTTTCGTGACGGGGATTGCGTCGGACCGCATCCGAGAATGATTACTGGAAGGGGCCACGCTCGAACTGGCGGAGACAAAAACCTTGGCGCTCTCCATGACGGTCGCATCCCGTAATGTACAGTCCTACCCCTCCCGCCGTGCTGCCCACCCTTCTACCCCTCCTGGACCCCGCCGACGACCTCCTCAGCTGGGGCCCTGCCTTCCCAATACGCCTGTGCCGCACGCCGATCCGCGCACCCCGGGGGTCCCCGCTGCTACTTCTGCGGTCAGCAGAAGCACCCCCGCCAACACTGCCCGACCCGCACTGCCGTTTGTAAATCCTGCAGTACGAAGTGCCACTTCGCGGCTGTGTGCCAGGCCCACGCAGTCGCTGCGATCACGCCCGCTATCGCCCCCTCCCCCACGCCAAACGCACAATGGGAGCCGCCATCTTCTCCTCCCAGGGCCATGTGCAACTAATGGGCGCCGCCATCATGTCCCGACCCCGCAACGTGCGCACCATCTTGTTCCCCACAGGGTCTTCGGACATCCCGAGATCAGAGCCGCACACGCTCGCATCCGATGGCTACCCGCAGCTCGCTTTGAGTATGCTGGACCAATCTCGCCCGCACAACCTGGCCACCGCGTCGACGACGGTGAAAATCAGTGGCCACGTGACCTCGTGCCTGCTGGACTCCGGGATCACCAAAAGCTTTGTACACCCAGATACGGTAAGGCGCTGCTCCCTCGCGGTCCATCCTGCCAATCAAAGGATCTCCATAGCCTCCTGATCCCACTCCGTCCCGATCCGAGGCTTCTGTACAGTCACTCTCACTGTCCAGGGCGTAGAATTTAGTAACTTCCGCCTCTATGTCCATCCTAATCTCTGCGCGGCACTCCTGTTGGGCCTGGATTTCCAGTGCAATCTCCAGAGCCTCACCCTAAAATTCAGCGTGCCCCTACCGCCCTTACCGTTTGCAGCCTCGCGGTCGATTCCCCCCTCCCTTTTTTCCAGTCTAACTGCGGATTGCAAGCCCGTTGCCTACAGGAGCAGACGGTACAGCACCCAAAACAAGCCCTTCATCAGGTCCGAAGTCCAGCGGCTGCTTAAGGAGGGTATTATCGTGGCCAGCAACAGCCCCTGGAGAGCCCAAGTGGTTGTGGTTAAAACTGGGGAGAAACACAGGATGGTCGTGGACTACAGCCAGACCATCAATCGGTACACGCAGCTCGACGCGTACCCCCTCCCACGCATATCTGAAATGGCCAATCAGGTTGCGCAGTACCGGGTCTTCTCAACAATTGACCTGAAATTCGCATACCACCAGCTCCCCATCCGGAAGTCGGATCATCCATACACTGCCTTCGAGGCGGACGGTCGCCTCTATCACTTCCTTAGGATCCCTTTCGGCGTCACAAATGGGGTCTTGGTCTTCCAAAGGGAAATGGACCGAATGGTCGACCAGTACGGTTTGCGGGCTACCTTTCCGTACTTAGATAATGTCACCATCTGCAGCAATGACCAGCAGGCTCACGATGCCAACCTTGATAAATTCCTTCGCACTGCCACTCTTCTCAACCTGACCTATAACAAAGAGAAGTGTGTGTTCAGCACGACCCGGTTAGCCATTCTCGGCTATGTAGTCCAAAACGGACTTCTCGGGCCCGACCCCGACCGCATGTGCCCCCTCATGGAGCTCCCCCTCCCCCACTGTCCCAAGGCCTTCAAACGCTGCCTGGGGTTCTTTTTCGACTACGCCCAGTGGGTCCCAAACTATGTGGTCAAGGCCCGCCCACTCATTCAGTTCACCCAATTCCCTCTCGCGGCTGAGGCACAACACGCTTTCGCCCGCATCAGAGCAGACATCACCAAGGCCGGGATGTGCGCAGTGGACGAGTCACTGCCTTTTCAAATAGAAAGCGGTGCTTCAGACAGCGCCCTTGCCGCCACTCTAAACCAGCCAGGCAGACCCGTGGCATTCTTTTCCCGCACCCTTCATGCCTCAGAAATTCGACACTCATCCGTCGAAAAGCAGGCCCAAGCTATCGTTGAAGCTGTGCGGCATTGGAGGCATTACCTGGCCGGTAAGAGATTCACTCTCCTCACTGACCAACGTTCGGTAGCCTTCATGTTCAATAACACACAGCGAGGCGAGATCAAAATCTTGCGGTGGAGAATCGAGCTCTCCATCTATAATTACGAGATTTTGTATCACCCCGGTAAACTCAACGAGCCCCCAGACGCCCTCTCCCAAGCTACATGTGCCAGCGCACAAGTGGACCAACTGCGGGCCCTACACGATAGCCTTTGTCACCCGGGGGGTCACTCGATTGTACCATCTGGTCAATGCTCGCAATCTGCCCTACTCCGTCGAGGAAGTAAGGACAGTCACCAGGGACTGCCAGGTCTGTGCGGAGTGCAAGCCGCACTTCTACCGGCCGGACCGTGCGTGCCTGGTGAAGGCTTCCCGCCCCTTTGAACGCCTCAGCATGAATTTCAAAGGGCCCATCCCCTCCACCGACTGTAACACGTACATTCCCAGTGTGGTCGATGAGTACTCCAGATTCCCCTTCGCATCTGCCACCATCATCAAGGCCCTCAACACCATCTTCGCTCTGTTCGGTTTCCCCGCTTACATCCACAGTGACAGGGGATCCTCATTCATGAGCGATGAGCTGTGTCAGTTCCTGCTCAGCAGGGGTATTGCCTCCAGCAGGACGACCAGCTACAACCCCCGGGGGAATGGGCAAGTAGAACGGGAGAATGAGATGGTTTGGAGGATGTCCAGCTGGACCTACAGTCCAGGAACCTCCCAGCCTCTTGCTGGCAGGAGGTCCTCCCTGACGCTCTACACTCCAACCAGTCCCTATAGTGCAGCGCCACTAATACCACACCCCATGAACGCGTTTTTACCTTCCCCAGGAAGTCCACATCCGGGATGTCGTTCCCGACTTGGCTCGCAGCTCCAGGACCGGTCCTTCTCCGTAGGCACGTCCGACTCCGCAAGGCAGACCCCTTGGTGGACAGGGTTCACCTGCTCCACGCCAACCCTCAATATGCCTACATGGAGTTCCCCGACGGCCACCAAGATACTGTCTCACTCAGGGACCTGGCACCGTCAGGTTCCACCCCAACACACTTCCCCACCCATGCGCCCCCCTCCTCCCACCGCGCCACCAACACTGACCCCACCAGACACCCCCCCCCTTTCCGCACAAGAGGACAAAGAGGATTTTGGCACGCTCCCGGTGTTCCCCAATGACTGGCCAGCATCAGCACCGCCACCACCACCATCGGTGCCACCTCCACCACCGCCAGCACCAACTTCGCCGCCACCGTTACGCCGCTCCCAACGAAGCACCAAAGCACCGGATTGGCTGAACCGTTGACGGACTCCGGACCGTCAACATGGACTTTTCTTCTTTTTTCTTCTCTTCTTAACACTGTACATAATTGCACTATTTGTAAATAGTTTCACATCACCCCCGCTGGACTCATTTTTTACAGGGGCTGAATGTGGTGAATCACTTTATTAGGGGATGTAAGGTAGGACCTGCACTACAGGATCGCCGGTAGCCCCTGCCGGCTGGATCCGCCCACTAAGATCTGTATAAATATGCATGACCTCCATTGCCCTGACATTTCACCAGCTGCAGCAGGAGGCTACGCATCTGACTGCAATAAAGCCACAGTTGTACCCAATCTGCGTCTTTGTGCAATTGATTGTGCATCATGACACCAGCCTTTTGGTCCCTGATTTTCTTAACTTGACTGAATGTCCGCAGCCCCCCCCCCCCCCACACCTCCCCGCCCATCCCTCCCCCACCCCCCCCAGGACTCCAGACACTTCCCACTTCACTCCCCCATGCTCCTGACCCCTCTCCACAGCCCACTTCCTCACCACAGACTCACCCTTGCCAGTTCTGATTCTCCATACAAGCTGCCATTCTTCTCGTCTTCTCCCCTGTGCCCGAGAGTTAAACAAGGAAAGCTGCTGACCTTACATGCAACTATACAAAGTTTAAAAAAAATAAATTCATTTATTTTCCAATTAAGGGGCAATTTAGCGTGGCCAACCCACCTACGCTGCACATCTTTGGGTTGTGTGGGCCAAACCCACACAAACATGGGGAGAATGTGCAAACTCCACACAGACAATGAACCAGAGCTGGGATCGAACCTGGGACCTTGGCGCCATGAGGCAGCAGGGCTAACCCTCTGCGCCACCGTGCTGCCCCTGCAACTATACAAAGCTGACTGGTGTACGCCACTTTAAACAATCATAAACCAGGTGCCATGAGATTCTCATGTGTGCTAACTTTATCTTGAGTGTAGGGCTTGAAAACTATTTCACTTTAATGGTAATTCATGGTATGCAAATATATTGCAAGTATGAAGCTGCCACAGGCCAGTGTAATGCTTTACACACTGCAAACTCACTGCTGATTTTATCTCTGAATCACAAGTCGCCATCAGGAAATTGAAATTTCACATACTGCCTAATTAAGTCACCCGCATGCCACATTTCCCGCTCTTGTGGGCTCCACAAAACACCCCTTCGCAATCAAACTAAAATAGTTACAAACCTCAAAAAATTAGCAGAAGTGCAACTCAATAAATAATAAATGCAATTGGGTGAACGAATGCAACACATTTTTAAAAAGAAAAAAACTAAATCAGACATGTCCTTCAATTATAAATGCTTTGGCTGTGACACCAGTACAGAAAATATGGGTTAAAAACGATTAAGCTTGTTAGAGGGTGGATGAATCACAATGTATTGTTACCTGGTGCAAAGTTGATGTGATGCTGGCAGTATGTAAACTTCCTTCTGCCCCTTAATCACTGTGATTTGCTGTAAGTGGCTAATGTTATGATTGGTCCCCAGGCAAGGTTTTCCCAAGTTGTTATATTCCTGGGTGAGAAGCGCTGAACCGGCACCCCTTCTTTATTCAACCCCCTTGGTTGGTCAAACAAGGCCAATTTAAAATGAATCCCTTCTTTTCTGGATACATTTTCTCAATCCAAATGTATTTATGTTTTAAAAGGAGCCAATCTACCAGGTTTTCCTGAGTTAATGAAAAAGTGAATCTATTAGTTACCAAAATCTGAGAAAAAAAATAATAAAATGCTACACACATACATATATTTAGAAATGAGAAGTGGGCCCAAAATAAAACCTACAAAAGATATTTAAAAGATCCAAGGCTGAATTCTCCGCCATCGGGATTCTCTATTTTGCCGCATCCTGGGGGTTTCCCGACGGCATGGGGCTGCCCTACAATGGGAAACCCCATTGACCAGCCAGTGAAACGGAGAATCCTGACGGTGTGCCGGGGACGGAGAAACTCGCCCCCAGTCTTTAGCTTGTCCATGAGGGTTAGATGGTGAAATGTTGCGGCCGTTAAGTTGGGTGATTCGGGTAGTGCTGATTTCGGCAGTTGAGCAGTTGGTTTGGAGATTCTTGGCTCTACAAGTTAACTGAAAGTGATTGTCCTATTTCCTTTTCAACTATGGCTTTGCTGGCCTGTTGACTTGCTTCCAGTGATCAGAGCGAGAAACTTTTTTTACCTGCAAATGGAGGGAATGCCTAGCAGATGTTCGTCAGCTGTGACTTTCACAGTACATACCAGCACAGTAGAACTACATCACCAGGCTAACACACACAGGCCAAGGTTGCAGTTGGCTTTTAACCCCTTTTATTGTTTATGTCTGGAAGGGAAACAAAATATCTTTCGCCCAGAATCTGCTTTCTTTCAACTCACATCATGGCCGCAGTCTGGGATGTAACTCACAGAAGATAGTTTCTGTGGAGACGGTAATCAGCTTTCATTATCTCCGTAATCACAGGAGATTATAGTTCAGTTTTTGTATTGCATCTCTTCCTTTGAAATGTCTCTATCTGGAATTCTACTGGAATTCTTTGAGGATGTAACTAGTACAATTGATGAAGGGGAGCCAGTGGATGTGGTGTATTTGGACTTTCATAAGGCTTTTGAAAAGACCCGGATAAAAAATTATTGTGTAAAATTAAAGCACACGGGATTGGGGGTAGTGTATTGAGATGGATGGAAAACTGGTTGGCAGACAGGAAAAGAAGAGGAGGAATTAACATGTCTTTATCAAATTGGCAGGAAGTGACTAGTGGGATACTGCAGGGATTAGTGCTAGGACCCCAGCAAATCACAATATATATATTAATGATTTAGATGAGGGAACAAAATGTCATATCTCCAAATTTGCAGATGACATCAAGTTGGGGGAGGGTGAGCTGTGAGGAGGATGCAGAGATCCTTCAGTGTGATTTAGACAAGTTGAGTGAGTGGGCAAATGAATGGCAGATGCCGTATAATTTGGATAAATGCAAGGTTATCCACTTTGGTAGCAAAAACAAGAATGCAGACTATTATCTGAATGGCCATAAATTAGGAGAGGGGAAAGTGCAACGAGGCCTGGGTGTCCTCGTACACCAGTCACTGAAGGTAAGCATGCAGATGCAGGAGGTGATAAAGAAGGCAAACGGTATGCTGGGCTTCATTGCGAAAGGATTCGAGTACAGCAGCAGGGATGTCTTGCTGCAATTATACAGGGTCTTGGTGAGGCCACACCTGAAATATTGTGTGCAGTTTTGGTCGCCTTATCTGAGGAAGGATGTTCCAGCTATAGAGGGAGAGCAGCGACCATTTACCAGACTGATTCCTGGGATGGCAGGATTGACGTATGAGTAGTAATTGAATCGGTTAGGATTGTATTCGCTGGAGTTCAGAAGAATGAGGGAGGATCTCATAGAAACCTATAAAATTCTAACAGGATTGGGGAGGGTAGATGCAGGAAGGATGTTCCCGATGGTGGGCATGTCCAGAACCAGGGGTCACAGTCTGAGGATACGGGGTAGACCATTTAGGATAGAGATGAGGAGACATTTCTTCACCCAGAGAGTGGTGAGCCTGTGGAATTCGTTACTACCGAAGTAGCTCAAACCAAAATATTGTATGGTTCCAAGAAGCAGTTAGATAAAGCACTTAGGGCCAAGGGGATCAAAGGAAATGGGGGAGAGCGAAATTAGGCTATTGAGTTGTATGATCAGCCATGATCATAATGAATGGCGGAGCAGGCTTGAAGGGCAGAATGGCCTCCTCCTGCTCCTATTTTTTCTATGTCTGAAAAAAGTGCGACATTCCCATCGCTCTGGACCAGTTGGTTGATTGTAATCCGCATCGGAATTTTTCAGCAGATGGCTACTTTACTGTCTCAGCCAGTTTCTGCTTGTGTGTCTTTTTAAAAAACACTTGAAAACACTGTCTTTCTTCCAAATTCAAAATATTCGTAAGTAGTTCAAGGCTATTGTCATGACACTAATATGATCTGCAGCTAAATGGCACTTTTTCAAAGACAACCTGCACCTCTTAAAGGGGAGGTGCATGCATGCTGCAGAGGCTGTTGAAATGAAAATTGCTTATTGTCACAAGTCGGCTTCAAATGAAGTTACTGTGAAAAGCCCCTAGTCGCCACATTCCGGCTCCTGTCCGAGGAGGATGGTACAGGAATTGAACCGTGCTGCTGGCCTGCCTTAGTCTGCTTTAAAAGCCAGCTATTTAGCTCAGTGTGCTAAACTAGCACCTCCAAGAGTTGAAACTCTTTGTGAAAGACTTTCAGGAAAGGTAGAGGACTACCAAGGGAACAGCTGGCCAGAAAGACAGCTCCCGGATTCTCTGATGCTGCACCGGAGGCCTTACATCAAGAAGCCAAATGGAAGGGGGAGGTGATGATTTTACAGTGATCCAGGAGGCCCTCATGGCATACCCTGAAAAGAGAAGGGGAGTAGTTGCTCAGGAAGATGAATCTGGCCCCGAAGATCTGGCTGTGGTGCGAGAAAAAGGTTCAGTTACCTCACATCAGTGGTTGATGTCAGTGAATACACCTGCCAGTTGCATATCCTATCCTTTGCACCACCAACCTCACATACAACTCAATGCACCACAACTCCATCACGCACCAATCAGCAAACAGGACTCATCCTGAACATTCAGAAGTTCCACTTCACCCTGACACATTTACCAAGCCTCATACCTATATCATTCAGCTTCCGCATTCTCACAGTAATTCATCTATTATATGCACTTCATCTAAACATTCTCCCTGGCACCCTCCTTTCTATCTTGCAGGACAAGGCCACAAACAGAAGGTGGGAGCTGAGGTGTCAGGCACGTTGCATTTCCATAAAAAGAGATGGTGCTGTGCATGATGGGAACAGCAGTGGCTGAGGCCATTGCATTGCCAAGGGCATTCAGGATGAAAGTGCCTTCCTGCATTAGTCGCCTTCTCAATTCTACGTCATCATTAAGTGCAAGCTGCAGATGGTACGACCATGGATTTTTGCTTTGCGAATAACCCCAGTAGCCTCTCCCAACTCCTCCCTTCTGCATTTTTGTCTCAGACAACCACTTCCCGTTGCTTGGCCAGCCAGTACAACAACACCATGCATAAGAGCATACGTTTGATGAAGAAGCCCCATGACTTAGTATGACAGTGACAGTCATGGCCACCAGTTCAAGAAATGGCCATTTTAGAAGCATAGAATCGTAGAAAAGTTACAGCACAGAAGGAGACTGAGGTACCCTCAATAATGATGCTTAGAGATTAAACTGTAAAGAAGGCTTTATTAGACTAATAACTATGCTACAGCTATGGACGAGAGCTGACTGCTATACAGACCATGAGGCAGGCCTTTATGTATGGCTCCCAGATGGGCGGAGCCAGAGGCGGGGTCCCCAGGGTTCCAAGTCCGGTCTTAAAGGGGACATCACCTTACATGATGACAAGGCAGTAACCGTTCATCACATTCACCCCCTGTTTAAAAAGGAGTCCGGCGGGGGTGAAGTGCCATCATAGGTCCATCCGTCTCAGTGGCAAGATCGTCCTCCTCGACCTCCTCAATTCGGGCGGTGGTGCGGCGGGTACGGACGTCCCGGTTGAGGGCACATCCGGGAGCACAGCGGTCGGAGCTTCGGTCCGGGTCGGGGCAGAGGAACTAGGCAGGGCCGGGGGTAGCGGAGCCAGCGCCGGCGGGGTGTGTAAAGGGTAGGAGCACGGTAGGAGCTCACCAACGGGTGGTAGGGCCGGAAGGGGGTGTGTTGTAGGGGGCGACGGGTCCTGCAGGGGAGCGGCGCGGGAAGGGGCATCTGTGGTGGAGGTTCCAGCGGGCGCCAGATCCCGGAGGGAAACCGTATCTTGCCTGCCGTCAGAGTACTTCACGTAGGCGTAACTGGGGTTGGCGTGGAGCAGTCGGACCTTTTCAACTAGGGGGTCCGTTTTATGGCTCCTCGCGTGCCTCCGGAGAAGAACAGGTCCCGGAGCCATCAGCCAAGGTGGAAGCGAGACCTCGGAGGTAGGCTTCCTGGGGAAGAGAAACAATTGGTTGTGAGGGGCCTCATTCGTGGCCGTGCAGAGGAGTGACCTAATGGAGTGTAGGGCATCGGGTAGGACCTCCTGCCAGCGGGTGGTTGGGAGATTTCTCGACCGCAGGGCCAGAAGGACAGCCTTCCACATGGTCGCGTTCTCTCTCTCCACCTGCCCGTTTCCCCGTGGGTTATAACTGGTCGTTCTGCTCGAGGCGATGCCTTTGCTGAGCAGATACTGACGCAGTTCATCGCTCATGAACGATGTACCCCGGTCGCTGTGGATATAAGCAGGGAAACCGAACAGGGTGAAGATGCTGTGCAGTGCCTTAATCACCGTGGCTGAGGTCATGTCGGTGCAGGGAATGGCGAATGGGAAACGGGAGAACTCATCGATCAAGGTGAGGAAATAGGCATAACGGTTGGTGGACGGGAGGGGCCCCTTGAAGTCCACGCTCAGTCGCTCAAAGGGGCCCGAGGCCTTCACGAGCCGAACCTTGTCTGGCCGATAGAAGTGCGGTTTGCACTCCGCACAGACCTGGCAGACCCTGACCATGGCCTTGACCTCCTTGGTTGAGTAAGGTAGGTTGCGGGACTTGATGAAATGGACGAGCCGGGTAACCCCCGGGTGGCAGAGGTCATTGTGGATGGCTTGCAGGCGGTCCTCCTGCGCGTTGGCGCATGTGCCGCGGGACAGGGCATCTGGGGGCTCGTTGAGCTCCCCTGGACGATACTTGATATCGTACGAGTAGGTGGAGAGTTCGATCCTCCACCTCAAAATTTTATCGTTTTTTATTTTGCCCCGTTGCGTGTTATCGAACATATAGGCGACCGACCGTTGGTCGGTGACGAGGGTAAACCTCCTACCGGCGAGGTAGTGTCTCCAGCACCGCACAGCCTCCACAATGGCTTGTGCCTCCTTTTCGACTGCAGAGTGTCGAATCTCGGAGGCGGTGAGGGTTCAGGAGAAGAACGCTACTGGTCTGCCTCCTTGATTGAGGGTAGCAGCCAGGGCGATGTCTGATGCATCGCTCTCTACCTGGAAAGGGATGGTTTCGTCCACCGCGTGCATGGCGGCCTTGATGATGTCGGCCTTGATGCGGTTGAAGGCCAATTGAGCCTCAGCCGAGAGGGGAAAAGTGGTGGTCTTTAGGAGTGGGCGGGCTTTGTCCGCATACTTGGGGACCCACTGGGCGTAATAGGAGAAAAGCCCCAAGCACCGTTTGAGGGCCTTGAGGCTGCGGGGGAGAGGGAGTTCCTTAAGGGGGCGCATGCGGTCGGGGTCGGGACCTAGGACCCCGTCTTCCACGACATAGCCGAGGATGGCCAGCCGGGTGGTGTGGAAAACGCATTTGCCCTCGTTATAGGTCAGGTTAAGGGCTCGGGCGGTCTGGAGGAACTTTTTGAGGTTAGCGTCATGGTCCTGCTGATCATGGCCGCAAATGGTGACATTGTCCAAGTACGGGTATGTAGCCCGCAAACCGTACTGGTCCACCATTTGGTCCATCGCCCTTTGAAAGACGGAGACCCCATTTGTGACACCAAAGGGGACCCTGAGGAAGTGGAAGAGCCGGCCGGCTGCTTCGAAGGCAGTATAGGGGCGGTCTTTTGGTCGGATGGGGAGCTGGTGGTAGGCAGATTTGAGGTCGACAGTGGAAAAGACTCGGTATTGGGCGATCCGATTTACCATTTCCGCAATGCGAGGAAGGGGGTACGCATCAAGCTGAGTGAATCGGTTTATGGTCTGGCTATAATCCACGACCATCCGTTTCTTCTCCCCGGACCGGACTACCACCACTTGCGCTCTCCAAGGGCTGTTGCTAGCCTCGTTGACTCCCTCTCCCAGTAAACGCTGGACCTCTGACTTGATAAAAGCCATATCTTGGGCACTGTAGCGCCGGCTCCTGGTGGCGACGGGCTTACAGTCAGGAGTGAGGTTAGCGAATAGCGAGGGGGGGTGCGACTTTCAGTGTCGCAAGGCAGCACACCGTGAGGGGGGGCAAGGGTCCGCCGAACTTCAGTGTCAGGCTTCGGTGGCTGCACTGGAAATCCAGTCCGAGCAGCAGTGGGGCAGAGTTGAGGGAGGATATAAAATTTGAAACGGGTGTATTTGGCACCCTGGATCGAGAGATCCGCAATACAGTACCCCGTGATTTGTACCGAGTGGGACCCAGATGCGAGGGCTATGGTTTGGGATGCGGGATGGGTGCGTAGGGAGCAGCGCCTTACCGTTTCAGGGTGGATAAAGCTCTCCGTGCTCCCGGAGTCAAAGAGGCATGCAGTGTCGTGCCCGTTGACCTGTACCTGCATCATGGAGTTCTGCAGGTGTTTTGGCCGAGTTTGATCGAGGGTGATCGCACCCAGTCGCGGGTAGTCGGAGGCGTCAGCCGAATCGGACTCGTAAAATGGCCGCTGCCGTCGGTCGCACGTGTCGGGTCGAGAAGATGGCCACCGACCAGATGGCCGCTCCCATGATTCGCACGAGGCTGATGACGCGTCAGAAGAGGGCGTGTCGGGTCGGTGCGCAGCAGCGTTGCGAGGCCTGCGGGCCTGAGAGCCTGATTTTCGGGCCGGCTGGTCTTTGTTTTTCTGGCCCCTGAGTCTGGCCAGGCAGACCCTCGCAAAGTGCCCTTTCTTCCCGCAGTCGCTGCAGGTCGCGGAGCGGGCTGGGCAGCGTGGGGGTGGGTGCTGGCCCTGCCCGCAGAAGTAGCATGGTGTGCCCTCATGGTGAGCGGGTCGCCGCGTGGCGCAGGCCTGTATACGGGTGAGTCTGAGGAAGTCTGGGGGGGGGCTGGCAGAGTCCGCAGGGTACGTACCCAGTTATGTCGGGCCACCCCCAGCGAGGAGGCGAGCGCTAGCGTCTCCTGGAGGACGTTTTCGAGCAGCCGCTGCCGGATGTAGGTCGAGCGGATTCCGGACACGAAAGCATCCCTGATGTGCAGGTTCATATGGACTTCCCCTGTCACATCCTGATGGTCACAGTCCCTGGCAAGCGCAGTGAGTTTTTCAACAAACTCGTCGAGCGATTCCCCCGAGCGCTGCCGGCAGGTAGAGAGCAGATGCCGGGCGTGCACCTCGTTGATGGGTTTGACAAAACGCTTGCGGAGCAACTCAATCGCCGCATCATAAGTCGTCGCCTTTTCGAGCATGGCGGAGATTCTGTGACTCACCCGGGCGTGGAGTAGACGCAGCCTGCGTGGCCCCAGGATGGGAGTCTCTGCGGAGTCCAGGTAGGCCTCGAAGCACCGCAGCCAGTATTTTAAAATTTCCTTTGCCTCCGGCGTTCGTGCTTCCAGATTGAGCTTCTCTGGTTTTAGGCCTGCGTCCATCCTAAATCTAGTTTAGTCTAATAAATTGAGGTACCCTCAATAATGATGCTTAGAGATTAAACTGTAAAGAAGGCTTTATTAGACTAATAACTATGCTACAGCTATGGACGAGAGCTGACTGCTATACAGACCATGAGGCAGGCCTTTATGTATGGCTCCCAGATGGGCGGAGCCAGAGGCGGGGTCCTCAGGGTTCCAAGCCCGGTCTTAAAGGGGACATCACCTTACATGATGATAAGGCAGTAACCGTTCATCACAGAGACCATTCGGCCCATTTTGTCCATGCCAGCCCAAGGACACCCAGGTGCCCTTTCTAAGGCACGGGCAGCACGGTAGCCTTGTGGATAGCACAATTGCTTCACAGCTCCAGGGTCCCAAGTTCAATTCCGGCTTGGGTCACTGTCTGTGCGGAGTCTGCACATCCTCCCCGTGTGTGCGTGGGTTTCCTCCGGGTGCTCCGGTTTCCTCCCACAGTCCAAAGATGTGCGGGTTAGGTGGATTGGCCATGATAAATTGCCCTTAGTGTCCAAAATTGCCCTTAGTGTTGGGTGGGGTTACTGGGTTATGGGGATAGGGCGGAGGTGTTGACCTTGGGTAGGGTGCTCTTTCCAAGAGCCGGTGCAGACTCGATGGGCCGAATGGCCTCCTTCTGCACTGTAAATTCTATGATAATCTATGATAATCCCACCATCCTTCAACCGGTCCATAGCCCTGTAGCTTACAGCACTTAAGATGCAGGTATTTTTTTGAAGAGTTTAGGGTCTCTGCCTCTACTACCAACTCAGACAGTGAATTCCAGATACCCACTACTCTCTGCGTAAAATGGTTCTTCCTCTGCACCTTCTGCCTCTTATCTTGAATCTATGTCCCCTGGTTCTAGAATTCTCCACCAAGGGAAACAATTTTATCCTGTCCACTGTATCTCTTCCCCTCATTATTTTGTACACCTCAATTAAGTTACACCTCAGCCTTCTTTGTTCCAAGGAAAATAACCCCAACCTATCCAATCTCTCCTCGTAGCTACACTTTTCTAGCCCTGGCAACATTCTTGGAAACCTCCTCTGAACTCTCTCCAGAGCAATTATGTCCTTCCTGTAATGTGGTGACCAGAACTGCAGACAATATTCCAGTTGTGGCCTCAAAAGTGTTTTATACAATCCTGTTGGAGGGCATTTTGTGATACAGGACTATGATATAAATTATAGGTGGCCCTGTAACTACATTTGTGCTCCTATATTACTTTTGAATAGTTCTGATGAAACAAAAGGTACTCATTGGCTTAGATGCCTGTTTAGAAGAGGCAATTTGTAGAAATAGATAGTGTATACACAATGCTGTTAATATCAGTAAAGACACAAAATGGCTGTTAGCTATTTTGTAATATTAAAGACACAAAATGGCTGAACAAGCCACTTCCCCTGTAAACTGTCTCATGAAAACCAACTGTGGGTATGTATAGGGAGTATCCCAACAGCCGCTGATAACAGCTTCACAGAACAAGACATGCAATGTATCCTTGATAAAGCTCTGTAGACAGGACATATCATTATGTTAGTTTTGAATGACTTCTGTATGAAGGTAGGGGCGGGTAAGACAACACCCACTTTAACCATATTGTGGTAGACACCACTAGTGGTATATTGTATGTATTACAGCACTGACCGCATATTACAGGTGATGTATAAAAGTGTATGCTCTCCTGCGCTGCTTCCATTCTGGTTCCAGCTGCGGGAGGCACAACAACTTGTGCAATAAAGCCTCGATTGTTTCACCATTCTCGTCTCGTGGTAATTGACAGTACATCAATTTATTGCACAAGATTTTAAAAGATGGATCTCCTAATCAAGCCTGATCGCCTGCAGCTGAGCCCTCACGCAGCCAACGCCACGTCTACCTTCGACCACTGGCTAGCCTGCTTCGAAGGCTACCTCAGAGACGCCACAGAAGAACCCTCGGACACACAGAAGCTCCAAGTCCTCTACTCGCTTGTGAGCCCTGAAATTTTCCCCCTCATCCGGGATGCGCCCACCGACTCAGAAGCGATGACGCTCCTAAAGGGACATTACGTTAAACCGGTGAACCAAGTGTACGCCAGGCACCTCCTGGCCACGAGACGTCAACTCCCCGGGGAGAGTCTGGATGATGTCTTGTGGGCCCTACAGATTCTCGGTAGGAACTGTGACTGCCAGGCAGTTTCGGCAGTCCTACACACCAAACCTTTAATCAGAGACGCTTATGTCAAGGGCATGTTCGTCAGCCACTACTGGAAGGGGGTAAGCTCGATCTTGCGGAGACTAGGCAGCTTGCAAATTCACTAGAAGTGGCCTCCCGTAACCTGGAGACCTACACCCCCGACCGCGTGGCACCCTCGTGGGCATCGTGGGCCCGACCAGCTGCCGACTCCAGCTCACCGCAAGCCTGCGCTGCACGGCAGCCAGCCAACCCTGGGGGGCCCAAGTGTTATTTTTGTGGACAAAGCAAACACCCAAGGCTGTGCTGCCCGGCGCGGAGCGCGACCTGCAACGGGTGTGGGAAGAAAGGAAACTTTGTTTCTATTTGCCAGGCCCAGTGGGTCGCTGCTGTTTCCAGGCCCGGCATTTCTACACCCCCCACGTGCGGCCCGTGGGCGCCGCCATCTTCCCCACCGCAAACCACATGCGGCCCGCCATCATTGATGCTGCCCGCCATGTCGCCATCTGCGGCGCCATTTTGGACCGCGCCTCAGGACCCCGGCTCGTTTGGCCATTCGCCGCCTACTGCTACCTCCGCCACCACTGATCAGCCCGGGACTTCCCAACATCGTCCGCAGCTCGCCTCCATCACCCTGGATCAGTCAAGCCCCGCAACCTCGCGACCGCTATGACGACGATGAAGATCAACGGGCACGAGACGACCTGCCTCTTTGACTCCGGGAGCACAGAGAGTTTCATCCACCTCACTACGGTAAGGCACTGCTCCCTCCCGGTACTCCCCGTCACCCAGAAAATCTCCCTGGCCTCCGGATCCCATTCCGTTGAAATCCGGGGCTTCTGTATTGCGACCCACACCGTCCAGGGCGTAGAGTTCAGCAACTTCAGGGTCTAAGTCCTCCCACACCTCTGCACTGCCCTGTTGCTCGGCCTGGATTTTCAATGCCATCTCCAAAGCTTTACTTTGAAATTCGGCGGGCGCCTGGGCCCCCCTCACCGTCTGCGGCCTCATGACTCTTAAGGCCGATCCACCTTCACTGTTTGCGAACCTCACCCCAGACTGCAAACCCTTTGCCACTAGGAGCAGACGGTACAGTGCCCAGGTCGGACGTCCAACGGCTTCTGCGGGAGGGGATCATTGAGGCCAGCAACAACCCCTGGAGAGCTCAAGTAGTGGTGGTCAAGACTGGGGAGAAGCACAGGGTGGTCATTGACCACAGTCAGACCATCAATCGGTACTCGCAGCTCGACGCGTACCCCCTCCCACGCATATCTGACATGGTCAATCAGATTGCGCGGTATCGAGTCTTCTCTACAGTTGACTTGACGTCTGCCTACCACTAGCTCCCCATCCGCCCGGAGGACCGCCAATACACTGCGTTCGAAGCAGATGGCCGCCTCTATCACTTCCTCAGATTTCCCTTCGGCATCACCAATGGGGTCTTGGTCTTCGAGCGTGAGATGGACCAAATGGTTGACCAGTACAGGCTGCGGGCCACCTTCCCGTACCTAGATAACGTCACCATCTGCGGCCACGATCAGCAGGACCACGACGCAAACCTCCAAAAATTCCTCCATACCGCCAAACTCCTTAACCTCACATACAATAAGGAGAAATGCGTGTTCCGCACCAACCGCTTAGCCATCCTTGGCTACAAGTGGAAAATGGAGTCCAAGGGCCCGATTCACTCTCCTCACTGACCAACGATCGGTTGCCTTCATGTTTAATAATTCACAGCGGGACAAGATCAAAAATGACAAGATCTTGAAGTGGAGGATCGAGCTCTCCACCTATAATTATGACATCTTGATTCGACTGGGGCCCCCTGATGCCCTATCCCGCGGTACATGTGCCAGCGCACAAGTGGACCGACTCCGGGCTCTCCATTATGACCTCTGCCACCCGGGGGTCACCCGGTTCTTTCATTTTCTCAAGGCCCGCAACCTGCCCTACTCCATTGAGGAGGTCAGGACCATCACCAGAGACTGCCAAGTCTGCGCAGAGTGCAAGCCGCACTTCTACCGGCCAGATAGAGCGCATCTGGTGAAGGCCTCCCGCCCCTTTGAACGCCTCAGCGTGGACTTCAAAGGGCCCCTCCCCTCCACCGACCGCAACGTGTACTTCCTCAACGTAATTGACGAGTACTCCTGGTTCCCTTTCGCCATCCCGTGCCCTGACATGACTTCTGCCACGGTAATCAAATCCCTGCACAGCATTTTCACTCTATTCTGTTTCCCCACCTACATCCACAGCGATCGGGGATCCTCATTCATGAGCGATGAGCTGCATCAGTTCCTGCTCAGCAAGGGCATCGCCTCGAGCAGGACGACCAGCTACAACCCCCGGGGAAACGGGCAGCTGGAGAGGGAGAACGGGACGATCTGGAAGGCCGTCCTGCTGGCCTTGCAGTCTAAAAATCTCCCGGTCTCCCGCTGGCAGGAGATCTCCCCGACGCGCTCCACTCCATCCGGTCGCTCCTCTGCACCGCCACTGATGAGACCCCTCACAAACGTGTGTTTGCCTTCCCCAGGAAGTCCACCTCCGGGGTCTCGCTACCAACATGGCTGACAGTTCCTGGACCCGTCCTCCTCCGGAAGCATGTGCGGAGCCATAAATCGGACCCCTTGGTCGAGAAAGTCCACCTCCTACATGCAAACCCGCAGTATGCCTACATGGCACACCCCGACGGGCGCCAAGACACAGTCTTCCTCCGGGACCTGGCACCCGCTGGGTCCCCACCCACGACCCCCGACCTGACACCGCCCCCCCCCCCTTCCGGTTGCCTCATTCGCCCCGGCTCCACCCACCCTCCCACCAGCGAACATCACTGCACCCCCACCCCAGCGGGATCTGTCCTCCCACTGAATTCACTCAGGGGTGACGAAGACAACACGCTTCTGGAGTCGCAGGTGATCATGTCGACTCCCATATCACCACCAGGACTGAGGCGATCGCGGAAGAGGGTCAAAGCCCCCGACAGACTTAATTTGTAATGATTTTGTCACCCCCGCCGGACTATTTTTAACAGGGGGTGAATGTGGTAGACACCACGAGTGGTATATTGTATGTATTACGGCACTGCACGTATATTACAGGTACACGGTAAATCCCTGCCTGCTGGCTCGGCGTCTCTAAGTGTATGCTCTCCTGCGCTGATTCTATTCTAGTTCCAGTTGCGGGAGGCACAACATCTTGTGCGATAAAGCCTTGATTGTTTCATCATTCTCGTCTCATGGTAATTGACGGTACATCACGCATATGTGATAACTGGGATGCTAGGAAAATGGATTGACTGCATGTAATAAGTGTGACGCGAATATCGTTGATTGATTGTATGTAAATGAGAATACAACTAATTCCGTCCCTTGAATCTGTATATTAACACATGTGAGCCTTAGCTCAATGAGATAAGATACTGTCAAAGGCTACAGATACTCAGACCATGTCTCCCTGAATTCTGACATAATAAACTGCTTTTTTTTACTTATACTCAGGCCATCGTGTGAATATTTTCACCTCTAACAACTCCAACATTATATCCTTACTTTTATATTCCATACGTTTTCCAATGAAGGAGCGCTTTCCAGAGGCTTTTTGTACAACCTTGTCTACTTGAACTGCTGCCTTTTGGGACCTGTGGACTTGTACACCAAGGTCTCTCACTTCATCCACCCATTTAGTATATTCCTGTTTATTGTGTACTCCCTATAACTGTTTGACCTCCCTAAATGAATGACCTCACACTTCTCTGATTTAAATTCCATCTGCCACTTTATCAACCACTCCACCAGCCCATCTATATCATTTTGGAGATTATAGCTATCCTATACACTATCCACCACTCGGCCAATCTTTGTGTTGACTGCAAATTTCCCCATCGTGCCCGTCACATTCACGTCCAAACCGTTAATATATAAACAGTAAGGCTCCTAACACCGAGCCCTGTGGAACACCACTTGAAACAACTTTCCATTTGCAAGAGCAGCCATCGACCATTACCCTTTGTTTCCTATTACTAAGCCAACTTTTTATCCAGTTTGATACATTGCTCTGTATCCCATTTTGACCAATCTGCATGTGGGACCTTGTCAAATACAACATACACTGCACTACCTTCATCACACTTCTTGTCACTTCCTCAAAGAATTTAATCAAATTTGTGAGGCAAGATCTTTCTTTAACAAGTCCATGCTGATTATCCCTGACTACAGTAAGAAGTCTTACAACACCAGGTTAAAGTCTAACAGGTTTGTTTCGAATCACTAGTTTTCAGAGCACTGCTCCTTCCTCAGGTGAATGAAGAGGTGGGTTCCACAAACATATGTACAGACAAAGATGCAAGATTATACTTTCAATGTAAGTCTTTGAAGGTAATTAAGTCTGCGGAACCAGTTGCTCCATCTGGACCTGTAAAGACTTAATTACCTGCAAAGATTCGCATTCAAAGTATAGTCTTGTATCTTTGACTTTGTCTCTATATATATGTTTCTGGAACAGACCTCTTCATTCACCTGAGGAAGGAGCAGTGCTCCGAAAGCTAGTGATTCGAAACAAACCTGTTGGACTATAACCTGGTGTTGCAAGACTTCTTACAGAGCTCACCCCAGTCCAACGCCGGCATCTCCATATCATATCCCTGACTAGTCCATGCCTTTCTATGTGACAGTTAATCCTATCTCTCAGGATTGATTCTACTAATTTACCCACCACTGACATAAAACTAACTGGCCTATAATTTTTCGGCATTTCCTTCGATCCCTTTTTAAACAATGGAACCACGTTTGCATTTCTCCAGTCCTCCGGCACCTCCCTGTATCTAGTGGGGATTGTAAAATTATCCTCAGAGCATCTGTTATCTCCTCCCAGACCTCCTTCAGTAGCCTTGGATACTATCCATCTGGCCCTGGTGACTTACCAAATTTCAAGGATTCCAACGCTTCGAGTACTTCCTTTCTCTTTATGATTATCCTATCCAATATCTCACAGTATTCCTCCTGGACTACTATATCTGTATCATCCACTTCCTTTGTAAACAGGGAGACAAAATATTAATTTAAATTCCTTCCCACAGTCTTTGTATCTGCACACAATTTCCCTTCTTCATCTCTGATAGACCCCACTTTTTCCTTAACTAACTTTTTACCATTAATATATTGGTAATGCATCTTTGGGATTTCTTTAACTTTACTTGCTAACCTTTTTTCTTGGCCTCTCTTTGATTTCCTTTTTTACTTCATCCCTGCACTTTCCAGACTTGTCCATCTGCAGTGCTTAGTTCTATGTGACTATCATATGCTTTCATTTATTTTAGACAGTAGAGACAGAGGAATCTGCATGTGGTGAGTCTCTGGGCCTGAGTGAGCTGAAGTCAGGCCAGGAGGAAAGCATAGAATGTGTGCCACCTCCCTCAAGGGTGAGGCCGCACATGAGTTCTGCTGCAGAGGACTCAGCTGAGGATTGCGATGGAGTGGCTCAGTGGTGAACACTGATGGGGTTGCACATAGAAATGCCTGGTGCATTGGAAGCCCTGCCAAAAATCCTAAGGCCCCTGTCAGGACACTTGGAGGAGTCTGGCTCCAACGTGTCACTGGGTTTCATGCAGAGCTTGGATCGAGTCCTTTCCAGCATGGAAGTGGTGGCCAACTCCATGACAACAATTGTGGACGCCAATGTGATGCAGCATCCGGTAACTGATGTCTGAGCTTCCATTATATTGGGGGCTTCCATTAGGGCAGCACTGTAGCATGGTGGTTAGCACAATTGCTTCACAGCTCCAGGGTCCAGGTTCGATTCCCGGCTTGGCTCACTGTCTGTGCGGAGTCTGCCCATTCTCCCCGTGGGTGCGTGGGTTTCCTCTGGGTGCTCCGGTTTCCTCGCACAGTCCAAAGATGTGCAGGTTAGTGGATTGGTCATGCTAAATTGCCCTTAGTGTCCAAAATTGCCCTTAGTGTTGGGTAGGGTTACTGGGTTATGGGGATAGGGTGGAGGTGTGGGCTTGGGTAGGGTGCTCTTTCAAAGGGCCGGTGCAGACTCGATGGGCCGAATGGCCTCCTTCTGCACTGTAAATTCTATGATTACAGCAGAGGCAGAAGCCTCTGAGTGCTGCAGTGGAAGTTCAGATTGAAGTGCATTCAAATGGTCATTGGATAGACATATGGACGATAAGGGAATAGTGTAGATGGGCTTTAGAGTGGTTTCACAGGTCGGCGCAACATCGAGGGCCGAAGGGCCTGTACTGCGCTGCAATGTTCTATGTTCTATGTTCTAATGCTTGTTGCCATGCAGGATTAGCTTGTTGCCATGCAGGCTCAGACTTCTGCTATCATAGCTGTGGGCGTCAGTGCTCAAAGGGCCTCACAAAAGCCTGGAAATCTGTAGGATAGCTGAGGTGTTGGCCAGGGACAGTAGCAGCGGCTCCATGATGCACAAACTTTCTGCCTCTCTCAGGCAGGCAGTAGTCACCCTCCTGTCACCGTCACTCTGCCAGTGCTCTATATGTTGCCTGGCAGCCATGTAACCCACATTGTTGCTTTTCATGTGGAGGTAGGCCAGTCCGAAGCTGTGCTCTCAAAACCCAGAGTTTCTCAAGGGAATCCTGGAAGGCCATATGTACATTCCCCTACTGAAAATCAGCAGCATTCCTCCAGGCATGCTGTAGCCATTGGGATAGTACTGCATTGGAGCACTGGAGCAGTGAAGGCAATTACAAGGAAATGTACAAGGGTGAATAGTTAAATTATATGTATTATTGGAAGTGTTGTTGGATAAAGTTGTTTTGCAAAGCATTTTCTTGTTTTATTTTGCTACAGGATTTTTTCATGATGATGCTGTGCTGACCCATAGAAAAGTAATGGGAAGGTGGAAAATTTGTATGCAACAGCAATGTGAGAATCAGATTTCACTAGACCCAGCGTCTGATTATCCCCTCATGGGTAACGCTTTCCAGGATGTAAGGCGTCCAGGATGCTGCCTTTCTTTTTCCTCCCCCTCCTCCTAGAAAGGTACTAATATGAGAAATGATAAACAGACTGTGACAGGAAGAGACATAGTCAATCGGTAGATAAGGCTAGATGCTACAAAAACTATAAAAGGATGGCTGGCAGCTTCAAATTCCTTGGTGTAAACATCACCAACAATCTGTCCTAGTCTACCCACATCGATGGTACACCAAGAAAGCACAACAGCGTCTAAACGTCCTCAGCATTCAACACTGGGTGGCACGGTGGCTAGCACTGCTGCCTCACAGCGGCAGGGATCCGGGTTCAATTATGGCTTGGGTCACTGTGTATGTGGAGTTTGTATGTTCTCCCCATGTCTGCATGGGTTTCCTCCGGGTGCTCCAGTTTCCTCCCACAGGCCAAAGATGTGCAGATTGGCCATGTTAAATTGCCTCTTAGTGTCCAAAAGGATAGATGAGGTTATTGGGTTAGAGGGATAAAGTGGGTCATGGGCATAGGTAGGATGTTCTTTCAGAGGGGTGCTGCATCCTCAATGGGCCAAATGGCCTCCTTCTGCACTGTACTGATTCTATGATTCTATGTCCACAAAGACCCGTATAAATTTATATAGATGTACCATAGAAAGCATCCTTTCTGGCTGTATCACAGCTTGGTATGGCAACTGCTCAGCCCAAGATCGTAAGAAACTACAGAGTCGTGAACACAGCCCATTCCATCCCAAGCCCGCCTCCCACTCATTGACTCTGGCTACACCTCCTGCTGCCTTGGGAAAATGGGTGACATAATTAAGGACCCCTCCCACCCGGGTTACAACCTCTTCCACCGGGCAGAGGATAGAAAAGTTTGACAACACACACCAATCGATTCAAAAACAGCTTCTGCCCTGCTGGTACCAGACTCCTGAATGGCGCTGTTTGGTGCTGGTCTCCACAAACGGGAACCAGACGGAACGGCACTCGTGGGGGTCTCCAAGGGGATCGGAGGCCCCCAGCTGCATGCCCTCTGGGCAGGGTGGTGCCCTGTCACTGCTAGTGCCACCTGTGTACCCTGGCAGTGCCAGCTGGGTGCCACCCTCACACCGCCAATGTGTCCAGGTAGCACTGCCAGCTGGCAGGGGCACTGCCAAGGTGCCAAGATGCCATTTTTTGCGCACGCGTGATTGGGATGGAGTTGCCCACCAGGGTGTTGGGGGGTGGGGGTTGTGGGGAACCCGCCCATGTTGCGTTCGGGTCGGGGTTTTTTTTTGTGGGCCTCGGAGATCTGGACACCCAATGGCGTCCCAATCTCTCGCTACAACAGGGAGCTCCAGCGAACGGAGCTCCCCGTTGTAAAAAACAGGGCTATGTGCTGCCTCGGCCATACGTTTCCCGTTTAGGCCCCTTATTCAACACGGGTAGCATTGAATAGCCACGTGTTTCTCGGCACTGCGAGTGCCTGGACACACACGGCTAAACGTGCTCGCTAGGAAACTTTGTTCCCTTTTGTGAAGATCGCATCCAAAGTGTTTATGCCGGAGCAGAATTCGTGGAGTTCCGCGACAGGAAAACTGGACCGATTCTGCGGAATCTAAGGTTTTGACAGGCGGATGTGGAGAGGATGTTTCCTCTTGTTGGAGAATTTCAAAGAGGGATCACATTTAAAAATAAGAGATCGCTCATTTAAGACAGAGGTGGGGAGAATTTTTTACTCTTGAAGGTTGTGAGTCTCTTGAATTCTCCTCCTCAAAAGGCAGTGAAGCTAAGTCTTTGAATATTTTTATGGCAGAGCTGGATAGATTCTTGATTAACAAGGGGATGAAAGGTTATCTGGAGTAGGCAGGAATGTGAGGTTGAGGTTATTAACAGCTGAGCTATGGTCTTATTGAATGGCAGAGCAGGCTCAGGGAGACCAAATGGCCTACTTTTCCTGATTTGTATGCTGTAACAATCCCATTTCTCTTAACCCTAACTTTCTTTGTCGCCTGATACTCTAACTCTAGCCTTCACTATTCCAGGCAAACCTTTGCTAGGGTAGATTGGTTTGATTAAGATTCTGTTTCTTCTACCTGTTCTGAATTTGGAATGAGGCCCAAATGCTCGGCCAGCATCTTTATTACCTCGGGTCTCAGCGCTTTATTAAATATATTAAATTTGGTCTGCCTCGCAATGGCCTTTAGCTGTTTTATGTTTAGGAACACTAGTTTTTGCCAGTTAAGCCCTTTTTCTGCAGAAATACTTTCACATCAAAAGTAGCCATCTTATTTATATTGTTAGTAATCACCAGGTTTCTTGCTCTAATCCCTTGTATTTTGTTTCAACAATTTTGGCTTTATGATACTTTTCCCTCCTACTTCCAATTTCTTCAAATTCAGATATTGCTAATTTGCAATTAATTAATCTCAGGCGAGCCCCGAATTTTTCCCAGCTGGGTTTATTGTTATTTATGCCTGTGATCAAGATGCTTTTATGTGTGCAATTAGTGTGTTTCATACTTCAGAGTAGTTTCTCCCAATTTCAATGAATCCAGCGGCAAGCCTTTTGTGAATTTAAAAATAAAGAAGATTATTTATGAGCAAGCACTTGCCCCACAGTTTTAATAAGATGTATCACATAGTATCACACACAAAAGATTAGAGACAGATGAGGAAAAAAAGCAATATGGTCACAAGAAGTAATTATTTCAATCCCTTTTGGGGTTGGCCTACAGTTTCTTAGATGAATTGATGCTTTGTCTGGAGTAGGAGCCAACCTCCTGGCAATTCAACTACAAGAAGCCTTGCATCTTACTGAAAATATTCCACTTCACAAGACCTCCACTCCAGCCAAAGCATTAATCCATTTAAAAACTACAGGTGTGCTATAAATGAGACTGAAATAATTTATACTTGTAATCATATTGCTTTTTTTCTTCATCACTTTCCAATTTTTGAGTGTGTGATACTGTGTGTGAAACATTGCATTAAAACTCTGGGGCAAATATGTGCTAATAAATAATCTTATTTACATTTAAATTAATGAAAAGGTTTGTTGCTGGAATAATCTAAGTTAGGACAAATCACTCTAATTAAACTAATCACACACATTAAAACACATTAGGATCATGAACAATAAGTCTATGACACAACTTAAATGTATCATGTTGTAAATATTTCATCAATCGTGGCACTGTAGAACCCCAGGTTTACATTGTCTTACTCCTCAGCTTCTACTGCAGAGTAACTCTGCAGTTAAGTCTCTCTGTGCAGAATATCCTACATACTCATTAACCCAAGCCTTGCTCAATTACCACAGGGCAGTATGGTGACATAGTGGTTAACACTGTTGCCTCACAGCTCCAGGGTCCCGGGTTCAATTCCGGCCTCGGGTGACTGTCTGTATAGAGTTTGCACTTTCTCCCTGTGTCTGCGTGGGTTTCATCGCTGTGCTCCAGTTTCCTCCCACATTCCAAAGATGTGCAGGTTAGGTGAATTGGCCATGCTAAATTGACCCATAGTGTCCAAAAGTTTAGGCGGGGTTACTGGGTTAGAAGGATAGAGTGGAGGCATGGGCTTAAGTAGTGTGCTCTTTCCAAGGGCTAGTGCAGATTCGATGAGCCGAATGGCCTCCTTCTGCACTGTAAATTCTATCTGGGCAACAGGGTAGCACAAGTGGCTAGCACTGTGGCTTAACAGCGGCAGGGTCCCAGCATCGATTCCCCGCTGGGTCACTGTCTGTGCGGAGTCTGCACACTCTCCCCGCGTCTGCGTGGGTTTCCTCCAGGTGCTCCGGTTTCCTCCCACAGTCCAAAGATGGTCAGATTAGGTGGATTGGCCACGCTAAATTGCCCTCAGTGTCCAAAGAGGTCAGGAGGGTTATTGGGTTACGGGGATAGGGTGGAAGTGAGGGCTTAAGTGGGTCGGTACAGACTCGATGGGCCGAATGGCCTCCTTCTGCACTGTATGTTCTATGTTCTATGTACCTGCCCTCCAGCAAATCTATTTCAAGCCCCTTGTCTATATCTTCAATCCAATTTTCAAATCCCTCCACAGTCTTCAGCCACCTAGTTCAGAAAATCTTTTTCAACCCCTTATTCCATACCCCTCTGTTCTTCCCACTCAGGATATCGCAGTAGCTTCTTGCTCTCATCGGTCCACAATCAGAGGAGAATCTCTCAGCTGTTGAGCATTCCAACATTTGAAATTTTCCTGTGAAAGCACCTCACTGACCTGTATCAGTTTCTCTGCTTAACGGATCCAGAGAAGGAATATCTTTGTTAATGAAGGCTTGTACTTCGGAAAACCTAGTTTCAATCCCTACAATCTTCACAAATTGAACTCTTCACCAGCCTTCTGGATTTTTCATAAGGTGGACTGGCACCCAGATGTAGTTGGAGTCTACAAATGGCATGTCGGTGGCTTCGATTTGCTTGGCTACAAGGCCACATCTGTAACTACAGGCAACCTATTAAATGGGTCCCATTATGATGGCCTGGCACCTGCGGTCACAATATATTTTGTATAATTTCTATGTCTTACGAGGGTCTATCTGTTTTAAGGCAACCTCATGGTTTCCCACTTATGACAGCAGTGTGCAACTTTCCTGTTCAGGTTGATGGCCTCCCAGAGTGACACTCCCATTGACCCTCCCGACAACAGAGGCCACCTGCCATTCTTAATTAGACCGTGCATCTGAAGTTGGCCAATTAATTGGCCCCTCCTCAAAGATCTCCTCGCCAGATCCTTACTCCAGCTACTTCCAGTTTCCTAATCTTCAATCCAAACCTATTGGGATCAAAAATCCCTCAACTAAAATTAAGGCCACAGAAAGTGTAAAGTAGTTGGATGTACCCTCTGAATATCCACTAAATTTGTCAGAAAAAGTTAAGGTTTGCCCATTCTGTTATGAGTGTATTTTTAATGGTATGGCATAGAAACATGGAACATTACAGCGCAGTACAGGCCCTTCGGCCCTCGATGTTGCGCCGATCTGTGAAACCACTCTAAAGCCCATCTACACTATTCCCTTATCATCCATATGTTTATCCAATGACCAGTTAAATGCCCCTAATGTTGGCGAGTCCACTACTGTTGCAGGCAGGGCATTCCACACCCTTACTACTCTCTGAGAAAAGAACCTACTTCTGACATCTGTCCTATATCTATTTCCCATCAATTTAAAGCTATGTCCCCTTGTGCTAGACATCACCATCCGAGGAAAAAGGCTCTCACTGTCCACTCTATCTAATCCTCTGATCATCTTGTATGCCTCAATTAAGTCACCTCTTAACCTTCTTCTCTCTAACGAAAACAGCTTTATACCCCTCAGCATTTCCTCATAAGATTTTCCCTCCATACTGGGCAACATCCTGGTAAATCTCCTCTGCACCCTTTGCAATGCTTCCACATCCTTCCTATAATGCGGCGACCAGAACTGCACGAAATACTCCAAATGTGGCCGCACCAGAGTTTTGTACAGCTGCAACATGACCTCATGGCTCCGAAACTCAATCCCTCTACCAATAAAAGCTAACACACCGTATGCCTTCTTAACAACCTTATCAACCTGGGTGGCAACTTTCAGGGATCTATGTACATGGACACCGAGATATCGCTGCTCATCCACACTACCAAGAATCTTACCATTAGCCCAGTACTCTTATTCCTGTTACTCCTTCCAAAATGAATCACCTCACACTTTTCTGCATTAAACTCCATTTGCCACCTCTCAGCCCAGCGCTGCAGATTATCTATGTCCCTCTGTAACCTGCAACATCCTTCCGCACTGTCCACAACTCCACCGACTTTAGTGTCATCTGCAAATTTACTCACCCATCCTTCAACACCCTCCTCCAGGTCATTTATAAAAATTACAAACAGCAGTGGCCCCAAAACAGATCCTTGTGGTACACCACTAGTAGCTGAACTCCAGGCTGAACATTTCCCATCAACCACCACCCTCTGTCTTCTTACAGCTAGCCAATTTCTGATCCAAACTGCTAAATCACCCTGAATCACATGCCTCCATATTTTCTGCAATAGCCTACCGTGGGGAACCTTATCAAATGCTTTACTGAAATCCATATACACCACATCAACTGCTTTACCCTCGTCCACCTGTTTGGTCACCTTCTCATAGAACTCAATAAGGTTTGTGAGGCACGACCTACCCTTCACAAAACCGTATTGACTATCCCTAATCAAATTATCCCTTTCTAGATGATTATAAATCCTATCTCTTATGAACCTTTCCAAGACTTTGCCCACAACAGAAGTAAGGCTAACTGGTCAGTAATTACCAGGGTTGTCTCTACTCCCCTTCTTGAACAAGGGGACAACATTTGCTATCCTCCAGTCTTCTGGCACTATTCCTGTAGACAAAGACGACATAAAGATGAAAGCCAAAGGCTCAGCAATCTCCTCCCTAGCTTCCCAGAGAATCCTAGGATAAATCCTATCCGGCCCAGGGGACTTATCTATTTTCACACTTTCCAGAATTGCTAACACCTCCTCCTTATGAACCTCAAGCCCTTCTAGTCTAGTAGCCTGTATCTCAGTATTCTCCTCGACAACATTGTCTTTTTCCTGTGTGAATACTGACGAAATACTGACATGTCTTAATTGCTGCCAAACAATGTCTTTGGCATTGAAAATTAACTTTTATAAGTGTGGAGTTAATTATTATTGGGGATTAAAATACATAAAAATGTGAATAAAACTCCTTGTCTTAAATTTATCATCCTGCCTCTGATATTTCACTTTTAATTCAATTTTTCTTTCCATATCTATATTGTGCTCTCTTTACCTGATTTGACATTGAATTAACTATTCTAACTGACGTGCTTAGAACCAAAATACTAGGCCTCTTGATTATTTACCAATTCCCATTGTATTATAAGCCTGTTTAAGCATGGAGATGAAGAAGTATGTCTAATAATCAGAATGAGAAGAACATTTAAATTTGATCATAGATATGGTCAATTGAATAGCTTTCTTCAATTTTTTTGTCAAAACACACACAGTAATAGAAAATAGATTTTACATTATATCATAAATTCCTAAGGTACTTCTCATACTGTTAAAGTACCTAATCACACACAAAGCTCTAACAAGGGTTTTTGCAGTGTGTAATGTCATTGATATAGGCCCTAGATTTGAGGACCTTTTACTGTGACTCATTAATGAGCTAATGAACCTTGAGACATCTGTAGCAGAAGGCATATGGCTTGAGGTTCATTATCGCTAAGCATTCACGCTCAGGTTCAACCGCAGTAAGAATGGTGAAATAAAAGTAACCCATCAAGCATGACCTTTTCAGTGGCATGCACTTTTCATACTAAGTGCTGGTGCTATCTGCTGTCTAATATTCTGCACATAATAGTGTAACCTTTACTGAAAAATCCACACACATAGGGTAGTAAAAATAAAAGAAATGTTTGAAGATGACAACTAGAAATACATAATATAAATTTCTTTGACTGTGATTAACTTCTAATAGTGACTGTAAAACCTAATGAGATTTTTATATAGTTAACAATCATTCAACGAATCCATTATAGTTGAAAAATATTACATTGACAAAAATATTATTGAAACAAAGGCATTGGCTTCAGAAAATCCAGATAGTGAGATAGAAGTATTCAGCAGCATTCAGGAGGAAATAGGAGCACAACTGCAGAACCGAGAGCCTGTTTGCTAAGATTGAATTCAATGTTATATATCCTCAATGTCCTGCCCAATCTTGACTAATTTTCAAATCCCAATACCAGTCTGACAAAATCTCCTCTTTCCATCTTTGTAGCATTATTTGTCACATTCCTCAGCTCTGCCCCACTGTCACTGAAACTTGCAACAACAACTTGAATTTATATAACACCTTAATATAATAACATTTTCAAAGACAAGAGGTGTGAATTGTCTCTTTAACCTATGATTATCCCTCTCTCCAGTTGCACCGTCAAAACCTGTAAAGACTTAATTGCCTGCAAAGACACATTCATAAGAACATAAGAACTAGGAGCAGGAGTAGGCCATCTGGCCCCTCGAGCCTGCTCCGCCATTCAATGAGATCATGGCTGATCTTTTGTGGACTCAGCTCCACTTTCTCACCCGAACACCATAACCCTTTATTCCTTTATTCTTCAAAAAACTATCTGTCTTTCTCTTGAAAACATTTAATGAAGAAGCCTCAACTGGTTCACTGAGCAAGGAATTCCATAGATTCACAACCCTTTGGGTGAAGAGGTTCCTCCTAAACTCAGTCCTAAATCTACTTCCCCTTATTTTGAGGCTATGCCCCCTAGTTCTGCTTTCACCCGCCAGTGGAAGCAACTTCCTTGCATCTATCCTATCTAATCCCTTCATAATTTTATATGTTTCTGTAAAATCCCCCTGCATCCTTCAAAATTCCAATGAGTACAGTCCCAGCCTACTCAACCTTTCCTCGTAATCCAATCTCCTCAGCTCTGGGATTAACCTAGTGAAGCTCTTCTGCACACCCTCCAGCGCCAGTACGTCCTTTCTCAGGTAAGGAAACTAAAACTGAATACAATACTCCACTACACAAGTGTGGCCTCACTAACACCTTATACAATTGCAGCATAACCTCCATAGTCTTAAACACCATCCCTCTAGCAATGAAGGGCAAAACTCCATTTGCCTTCTTAATCACCTGTTGCACCTGTAAACAAACTTTTTGTGACTCATGCACTGGGACACCCAGGTCCCTCTGCACAGCAGCATGTTTTAACATTTTACCATTTAAATAATAATCCCTTTTGCTGTTATTCCTACCAAAATGGATAACCTCACATTTGTCAACATTGTATTCTATCTGCCAGACCCTAGTCCATTCACTTTAACCATCCAAATCTCTCTGCAGACTTCCAGTATCCTCTGCACTTTTTGCTTTACCACTCATCTTAATGTCATCTGCAAACTTGGACACATTGCACTTGGTCCCCAACCCCAAACCATCTATGTAACTCCAAATCATCTAAATATAATTTTTCATCATTGACTTTGTTTATATATGCTGTGACTGTGCAACCTACCTCTTAATAATAATAATAATAATAATCACTTATTGTCACAAGTAGGCTTCAATGAAGTTACTGTGAAAAGCCCCTAGTCGCCACATTCCGGCACCTGTTCGAGAAGGCTGGTATGGGAATTGAACCCATGCTGCTGCCTTGTTCTGAGCCAGCTATTTAGCCCAGTGTGCTAAACCAGCCCCTGATGAAGCTACACTCCAAAAGCTCGTGATTCCAAATAAACCTGTTGGACTTCAACCTGGTGTTGTAAGGCTTCTTACTGTGCCCACCCCAGTCCAACGCCGCCATCTTCACATCATGCAGTCACATGGACAAAGAAGTCTTGAAGAACTCTGTAAGCAGCTAGCCTGCATGCTGGAAGCTACAACGTGCAAGACCATACTTGGAACTGTAAATATTTAAAGGCTACCAATGAAGTTGTTTATCTTTGAACACTCCAGCCTCAAGAGCTCAACAATAAGTCACCATCACTGCAACTGGGCAGCACATCAGCACAGTGGTTAGCACTGCTGCTTTACAACGCCAGGGACCCAGGTTCGATTCCCTGCTTGGGTCACTGTCTGTGCGGAGTCTGCAATTCTTTCCATGTCTGCGTGGGTTTCCTCAAGGTGCTCCAGTTTACTCCCACAAGTACCGAAAGACATGCTGTTAGATAAATTGGACATTCTGAATTCTCCCTCTGTGTATCCGAACAGGTGCCATAGTGTGGCAACTAGGGGATTTTCACAGTAACTTCATTGCAGCGTTAATGTAAGCCTACTTGTGACACTAATAAAGATGATTATTATCATTATAACATAAAGAACCCATATTACATACATAATATGCTCGGGTGATTAAAATTAGGGGTGCTCAAGAGGCTAAAATTAACGGAATGAAAATATGTTGGGAGGGCTGTGGGACTAGAAGAGACTAAAGAGCTGGAAGGGCTGAGACCATGCAGAAATTAGAATACAAGGATAAGAATTTAAAAATTGAGGTGTTGTTTAACTGGGAACCTATGTAGGTCAGTCAACACAGGGTCATAAGTGAGAAGGACTGAAGGCGGGGGAGGGAAAGCAGTCTGTTAGCAGAATAGGTACACAGCATAACACAGAAAAGCAATCAAGTCAGTGGGAATACAGCAGTTGTAAGTTCCAAGGGAGTAAGACAAGGCTGGATGACTTCTTCTTTAATGCCAGGAGTATTACTGGTAAAACGGATGAGTTAAGGGCGAGGATTGACATGTGGAATTGTGGTACAACAGCTATCATGGAGACGTGGTTGGCGGAGGGGCAGGATTGGCAGCTCAACATTGCAGGACATAGAATCTTCAGGCGAAACAGGGGAGGGGGTCCAAGATGAGAAGGCATTGCATCATTAATTAAGGTCTCAGTTACTGCAGTAAGCAGAGATGATAGAATAAAAAAGGGACAGCCACATTTCCAGGCATTTATTATAGAGCCTCAGATAGTCAGCAGGAAATTGAGGAGCAAATATGTGCGCAATTCGCAGAGGTGTGTAAAAACAACAATAGGGCAATTGTATTAGGTAATTTTAACTTTCCCAACATTAATTAAGATAGCCATTGTGTTAAGGGCTTAGATGGAGTGGAGTTCTTAAAATGTATACAGACCCTTTTAGCTCAATATGTAGAGGGTCCAACAAGGGACGGTGAAGTGCTGGACCTAATTCTGGGGAATGAAGCAGGACAGGTGGTTGATCTGTTGTTGGGGAGCATTTGAGTGATAGCGACCACAATATGATACATTTTAAGTTTGGTATGGACAAAGAAATAGACAAGTTTTTTAAAAAGGTATTGGATTAGGGGAGAGTGGCTTTAGTAAAATAAGGCAGGATCTGGCCAGGTAGACTGGAAAGAGTTACTTGAGGAGAAATCCCAGAAGAGCAAGGGGGGGAGGGGCGTTCAAAAAGGAAATGGGGACGGTACAGGCCCAACATGTTCCCTCGAGAGTAATAGGAAGGAGTAACAAGCCCAGAGAACCATGGATGACCAGAAATATTCAGGATACGATGAGAAGGAAAAGAGAGGCTTTTAGCAAGTACAAGGGGAACAAATCAGAGAAGGCATCAGTGGAGTACAGAAAGTGTAGGATGGAGTTTTTGAAAGCAATTAGGAGAGCAAAGAGGGGATCTGAGAAAGCTCTGGCTGGTAAAAATAGGGTAAATCCCAAGATATTCTATAAGTATATCAATTAGAAGAGGATAACCAAGGAACGAGTAGGGCCCGTTAGGGACCATGGGAGAAACCTCCGGGTGGAGCAAGAGGAAATTGGTAGGGTGGTGAATGAATACTTCACATCTGTTTTCACCCAAGAGAATGAAGAGGTAGATATGGAACTCAGGGAGAGAGACTTTGAAGTTCTTGAGAAAATTGTCACAGGGAGTGACAAGGTATTGGAGGTGTTGGTAGGCTTAAAAGTGGACAAATATCCGGGTCTGGATGAATTGTGTCCCAGGATGCTGTGGGAGGCAAGGGAGGAGATTGCAGCGGTTCTGACCCAAATTTATAATTCCTGTCTGGCCACAGGGGAGGTGCCAGAGGACAAGAGAACAGCTAATGTGGTCCCAGTATTTAAGAATGTTTGTAGAGATAAGCGAGGGAGCTAGAGACCAGTGAGTCTCACATCAGTGGTTGGTATACTATTGGAGAAAACTCTGAAGGAGAGAATCTATCTCCACTTGGAGAGTAATAGTCAGCATGGATTTGTCAGAGGGAGGTCATGCCAAACAAATTTGATGGACTTTTTTGAGCATGTGACCAGGTGTGTAGATGAGGGTAGTGCAGTTGATGTAGTTTACATGGATTTCAGTAAAGCCTTTGACAAGGTCCCACATGGGCCACATGGTGGCACAGTAGCACACTGGGTAGCACTGTTGCTTCACAGCTTCAGTGTCCCAGGTTCGATTCTCGGCTTGGGTCACTGTCTGTATGGAGTCTGCATGTTCTCCCTGTGTCTCCGGGTGCTCTGGTGTCCTCCCACAAGTCCCAAAAGACATGCTGTTAGGTGAATTGGATATTCTGAGTTATCCCTCTGTGTACCTGATGTACCGTCAATTACCATGAGACGAGAATGGTGGAACAATCGAGGCTTCATTGAACAAGATGTTGTGCCTCTGGTAGCTGGAACCAGAATGGCTGAAGCGCAGGAGAGCACACACTTTTATACACCTCCTGCTGGGCGGAGCCAGCAGGCAGGGATTTACCGTTGTAGCTGTAATATATGGGCAGCTCCGTAGTACATACAATATACCACATTCACCCCCTGTTAAAAAGACATTCGGCGGGGGTGAAGGAAACATTTACAAATAAAGTCTGATGGGGGCTTTGACCCTCCGCCGCGATCGCCTCAGTCCTGGTGGTGATGTGGGCGCCGACCTGGTCACCTGCGACTCCGGGAGCGTGTTGTCCTCGTCTTCATCACCCCTGAGTGGATCCAGTGGGAGGACGGATCCTGCTGGGGTAGGGGCTGTGATGAGGTTCGCTGGAGGGAGGGTGAGTGGCGCAGGGGTGAATGAGGCAACCGGGGTGGAGGGAGTGGTGTCAGGTCGTGGGTGGGGACCCAGCGGGTGCCAGGTCCCAGAGGGAGACGGTGTCTTGGCGCTCATCGGCGTGTGCCACATAGGCGTACTCCGGGTTTGCATATAGGAGGTGGACGTTTTGGACCGGGGGTCCAATTTATGGCTCCGCACATGCTTCCGGAGGAGGACGGGTCCTGCAACTGACAGCCATGTTGGGAGCGAGACCCCGGAGGTGGACTTCCTGGGGAAGGCAAACACACGTTCATGAGGGGTCTCATTAGTGGCGGTGCAGAGGAGCGACCGGGTGGAGTGGAGGGCGTTGGGGAGGACCTCCTGCCAGCGGGAGACCCGGAGATTTTTAAACCACAGGGCCAGCAGGACGACCTTCCAGACCGTCCCGTTCTCCATCTCCACCTGCCCGTTTCCCCGGGGGTTGTAGCTGGTCGCCCTGCTCGAGGCGATGCCCTTGATGAGCAGGAACTGACACAGCTCATTGCTCATGAAAGAGAATCCCTGATCGCTGTGGATGTAGGTGGGAAACCGAACAGAGTGAAGATGCTGTGCAGGGCTTTAATTAACGTGGCAGAAGTCATGTCGGGGCATAGGATGGCGAAGGGGAACCGAGAGTACTCATCAATAACGTTGAGGAAGTACACGTTGCGGTCGGTGGAGGGGAGGGGCCCTTTGAAGTCCATGCTGAGGTGTTCAAAGGGGCGGGAGGCCTTCACCAGGTGTGCTCTATCTGGCCGGTAGAAGTGCGGCTTGCACTCTGGGCAGACTTGGCAGTCTCTGGTGACGGTCCTGACCTCCTCAATGGAGTAGGGCAGGTTGCGGGCCTTGACAAAATGGGAGAACCGGGTGACCCCCGGGTGGCAGAGATCATAGTGGAGAGCCCGGAGTCGGTCCACCTGTGCGCTGGCACATGTACCGCGGGATTGGGCATCAGGGGTCTCATTGGGCTTCCCCGGGCGATACAAAATCTCATAGTCATAGTTGGAGAGCTCGATCCTGCACCTCAAGATCTTGTAATTTTGATCTTGCCCCGCTGTGTATTATTAAACATGAAGGCAACCGACCGTTGGTCAGTGAGGAGAGTGAATCTCCTGCAGGCCAGGTAATGCCTCCAACGCCGCACAGCTTCCACAATGGCTTGGGCCTCCTTCTCGACAGTGGAGTGCCGAATTTCGGAGGCATGGAGGGTACGGGAAAAGAAAGCCACGGGCCTGCCCGCCTGGTTGAGGGTGGCGGCCAGAGCCACGTCCGATGCGTCGCTCTCGACTTGGAAGGGGAGAGACTCGTCGACCGCGTGCATCGTGGCCTTGCCGATGTCCGTGAGGCACGATCAATTGGACAAAGACGATAGTCGAATCCAAATGAGGCTTTATTGCTATCAGATGTGTGGCCTCCCACAGCAGCTGGCGAAATGGCTGCTGGCTGGAGGACATGCATATTTATCCAGGCAGGGACTACCAGCGAACCTGTAGTACAGGTCCTACCGTACATCACCTAATACAGGTGCAACAGTGGTTTTACCACATTCGCCCCCTGTTAAAAATTGAGTCCGGCGGGGATGGTGGATAACTATATACAACAATGAGTTAATATTTACAAGTTTTGAGCAAACCAATGTCCTTTGACGTCCGGTGGACCAGTCAGAGGTTTAGCTGGTCCGGGGCCTTGATGTTCCTCTGGGAGCAACGCAGTGGTGTCGGCGATGTTGGTGCTGATCTGGTCGATGGTGACTCCGGGTGCGTGCCGAATTCCTCTTCATCATCGGGCGTGGGCAGGGGGGGATGGATGGTCCTGGGGGGGGCTGCTGTTGGGAGCAACGGGAGAGGGGAGGGTGGCGCCGGGGGGGAGGGGGTGTGGGGGTGGAACCTGCTGGTGCCAGGTCCCTGAGGGAGACAGTATCCTAGTGGCCGTCGGGGAACGCCATGTAGGCGTCCTGGGGGTTTGCGTGGAGCAAGTGCACCCTCTCCACCAACGGGTCTGCATTGTGGAGTCGGACGTGCTTACGGAGAAACACGGTTCCCGGAGCTGCGAGCCAAGTCGAGAGCGACACTTCGGCTGTGGACTTCCTGGGGAAGGCAAAAAGACGTTCATGGGGTGTATTGTTCGTGGCAGTGCAGAGTAATGAGCGAATGGAGTGGAGTGCATCAGGGAGGACCTCCTGCCAGCGGGAGACTGGGAGGTTTCTGGACCGTAGGGCCAGCTGGACGGCCCTCCATACCGTCCCATTCTCCCTTTCTACCTGTCCGTTTCCCCGGGGGTTATAGCTTGCCGTTCTGCTGGGGGCGATACACCCGCTGAGCAGGAACTGACGCAGCTCATCATTCATGAATGAGGATCCCCTGTCACTGTGGATGTAGGCAGGGAAACCGAACAGAGTGAAGATTGTGTTGAGGGCTTTAATGGCGGTGGCAGACGTCATGTCGGGGCATGGGATGGCAAAGGGGAATCTGGAGTATTTGTCGATCACACTGAGAAGATATGTGTGACGGTCGGTGGAGGGGAGGGGGATTTTGAAGTCCACGTTGAGGCATTCAAAGGGGCGGGAGGCCTTCACCAGGCGTGCGTGGTCCAGCCAGTAGATGTGCGGCTTGCACTCCGCACAGACCTGGCAGTCCCTGGTGATTGTCCTTACTTCCTCGATGGAGTAGGGCAGATTTTGTGCCTGAATGAAATGGTACAACCGTGTGGCTCCTGGGTGACAAAGGCTGTCGTGCAGGGCCCGGAGTCGGTCTACCTGTGCACTGGTACATGTACCTCGTGATAGGGCGTCTGGAGGTTCGATGAGTTTGCCGGGGTGATACATAATCTCGTAATTATAGATGGAGAGCTCGATTCTCCACCGCAAGATTTTATCATTTTTGATCTTGCCCCGCTGTGTGTTGTTGAACATGAAGGCTACCGACCGTTGGTCAGTGAGGAGGGTGAATGTTCTGCCGGCCAGGTAATGCCTCCAATGCCGCACAGCTTCAACGATAGCTTGTGCCTCCTTTTCGACGGATGTGTGCCAAATTTCTGAGGCATGAAGGGTGCGGGAAAAGAATGCCATGCGCCTGCCTGCCTGATTGAGGGTGGTGGCAAGGGCGACGTCTGATGCGTCGCTTTCTACTTGGAAGGGCAGTGTCTCATCTACAGCATGCATTGTGGCCTTGGCAATATCAGCTTTGATCTGGGCGGACGCCTGTTGGGGAAGCCGTGTGGACTGTATGAATGGGCGGGCCTTATCCGCATAGTTTGGGACCTACTGAGCGTAGTATGAAAAGAACCCCAGGCAGCGATTGAAGGCCTTGGGGCAGTGGGGAAGGGGGACTCTATGAGGGGGCGCATGCGGTTGGGATTGGGCCCCAGAACTCTGTTCTGGACCACATAGCCGAGGATAGCTAAGCAGTTTGTGCTGAACACACACTTCTCCTTGTTGTAAGTGAGGTTTAGGAGAGTAGCGGTGTGGAGAAATTTAGCAAGTTTAGAACATAGAACATAGAACATAGAACATTACAGCGCAGTACAGGCCCTTCAGCCCTCGATGTTGCGCCGACCTGTGAAACCACTCTAAAGCCCATTTACACTATTCCCTTATCGTCCATATGTCTATCCAATGACCATTTGAATACCCTTAGTGTTGGCGAGTCCACTACTGTTGCAGGCAGGGCATTCCACACCCTTACTACTCTCGGAGTAAAGAACCTACCTCTGACGTCTGTCTTATATCTATCTCCCCTCAATTTAAAGCTATGTCACCTCGTGCTAGACATCACCATCGAGGAAAAAGGCTCTCACTGTCCACATTATCCAATCCTCTTATCATCTTGTATGCCTCAATTAAGTCACCACTTAACCTTCTTCTCTCTAACGAATACAGCCTCAAGTCCCTCAGCCTTTCCTCATAAGATCTTACCTCCATACCAGGCAACATTCGGGTAAATCTCCTCTGCACCCTTTCCAATGCTTCCATATCCTTCCTATAATGCGGTGACCAGAATTGCACGCAATACTCTAAATGTGGCAGCACCAGAGTTTTGTACAGCTGCAACATGACCTCATGGCTCCGAAACTCAATCCCTCTACCAATAAAAGCTAACACACCGTATGCCTTCTTAACAACCCTCTCAACCTGAGTGGCAACTTTCAGGGATCTATGTACATGGACACCGAGATCTCTCTGCTCATCCACACTGCCAAGAATCTTACCATTAGCCCAGTACTCTGTCTTCCTGTTATTCCTTCCAAAATGAATCACCTCACACTTTTCTGCATTAAACTCCATTTGCCACCTCTCAGCCCAGCGCTGCAGCTTATCTATGTCCCTCTGTAACTTGTAATATCCTTCCGCACTGTCCACAACTCCACCGACTTTAGTGTAATCTGCAAATTTACTCACCCATCCTTCTACGCTCTCCTCCAGGTCATTTATAAAAATGACAAACAGCAGGGGCCCCAAAACAGATCCTTGTGGTACACCACTAGTAACTGGACTCCAGTCTGAACACTTCCCATCAACCACCACCCTTTGTCTTCTTCCAGCTAGCCAATTTCTGATCCAAACTGCTAAATCTCCCTGAATCCCATGCTTCCGTATTTTCTGCAGTAGTCTACCATGGGGAACCTTATCAAACGCTTTACTGAAATCCAAAAACACCACATCAACTGCTTTACACTCATCCACCTGTTTGGTCACCTTTTCATAGAACTCAATAAGGTTTGTGAGGCATGACCTACCCTTCACAAAACCATGTTGACTATCTCTAATCAAATTATTCCTTTCCAGATGATTATACACCCTATCTCTTATAAACCTTTCCAAGATTTTGCCCACAACAGAAGTAAGGCTCACTGGTCTATAGTTACTGGGGTTGTCTCTACTCCCCTTCTTGAACAAGGGGACAACATTTGCTATCCTCCAGTCGTCTGGCACTATTCCTGTTGACAAAGATAACTTAGAGATCAAAGCCAAAAGCTCAGTAATCTCCTCCCTAGCTTCCCAAAGAATCCTAGGATAAATCCCATCCGGCCCAGGGGACTTATCTATTTTTACCCTTTCCAGAACACCTCCTCCTTATTAACCTCAAGCCCTTCTAGTCTAGTAGCCTGAATCTCAGTATTCTCCTCGACAACATTGTCTTTTTCCTGTGTGAATACTGAAGAAAAATATTCATTTAGCACCTCTCCTATCTCCTCGGACTCCAAGCACAACTTCCCACTACTGTCCTTGACTGGCCCTACTCTTACCCTAGTCATTCTTTTATTCCTGACATATCTATAGAAAGCTTTAGGGTTATCCTTGATCCTACCTGCCAAAGACTTCTCATGTCCCCTCCTGGCTCTTCTTTGCTCTCTCTTTAGGTCCTTCCTAGCTCACTTGTAACTCTCGAGCGCCCTTACTGAACCTTCATGTCTCATCTTTACATAAGCCTCCTTCTTCCTCTTGACAAGTGTTTCGACTGCCTTAGTAAACCACGGTTCCCTTGCTTGACCACTTCCTCCCTGCCTGACAGGCACATACTTATCAAGGACACGCAGTAGCTGTTCCTTGAACAAGCTCCACATTTCCATTGTGCCCATCCCCTGCAGTTTTCCTCTCCATCCGATGCATCCTAAGTCTTGCCTTATCGTATCATAATTGCCTTTCCCCCAGATATAACTCTTGCCCTGCGGTATATACCTATCCCTTTCCATCACTAAAGTAAACGTAATCGAATTGTGGTCACTATCACCAAAGTGCTCACCGACCTCCAAATCTAGCACCTGTCCTGGTTCATTACCCAGTACCAAATCCAATACGGCCTTGCCTCTCGTTGGCCTATCTACATACTGTGTCAGGAAACCCTCCTGCACACATTGGACAAAAACGGACCCATCTAAAGTACTCGAACTATAGCGTTTCCAGTCAATATTTGGAAAGTTAAAGTCCCCCATAACAACTACCCTGTTGCTTTCGCTCCTATCCAGAATCATCTTTGCAATCCTTTCCTCTACATCTCTGGAACTTTTCGGAGGCCTATAGAAAACCCCTAACAGGGTGACCTCTCCTTTCCTGTTTCTAACCTCAGCCCATACTACCTCAATTGACGAGTCCTCATCAAACGTCCTTTCTGCCACCGTAATACTGTCCTTGACTAACAATGCCACCCCTCCCCCTCTTTTACCACCTTCCCTGAGCTTACTGAAATATCTAAACCCCGGCACCGGCAACAACCATTCCTGTCCCTGCTCTATCCATGTCTCCGAAATGGCCACAACATCGAAGTCCCAGGTACCAACCCATGCCGCAAGTTCACCCCCCTTATTCCGGATGCTCCTGGCATTGAAGAAGACACACTTTAAACCACCTTCCTGCCTGCCGGTACACTCCTGCAACTTTAAAACCTTACTCATGACCTCACTACTCTCAACCTCCTGTATACTGGAGCTACAATTCAGGTTCCCAAGCCCCTGCTGAACTAGTTTAAACCCTCCCGAAGAGCATTAGCAAATTCCCCCCCCAGGATATTGGTACCCCTCTGGTCCAGGTGTAGACCATCCCGTTTGTAGAGGTCCCACCGACCCCAGAATGAGCCCCAGTTATCCAGAAATCTGAAACCCTCCCTCCTGCACCATCTCTGTAGCCACGCGTTCAACTCCTCTCTCTCCCTATTCCTCGTCTCGCTATCACGTGGCACGGGTAACAACCCAGAGATAATAAGTCTGTTTGTCCTAGATCTAAGTTTCCACCCTAGCTCCCTGAATTCCTGCCTTACATCCCTATCCCTTTTCCTACCTATGTCGTTGGTACCTATGTGGACCACGACTTGGGGCTGCTCCCCTTCCCCCTTAAGGATCCCGAAAACACGATCCGAGAGATCACGCACCCTGGCACCTGGGAGGCAACACACCAACCGCGAGTCTCTCTCGTTCCGTCGTGGTCCTGCTGATCATAGCCACAGATGGTGATTGTCTAGGTGGCCCGCAAGCCGTACCGGTCGACCATTCGGTCCATCTCCCTTTGGAAGACTGAGACCCCGTTTGTGACGCCGAAGGGGACCCTAAGGAAGTGGTATAGGTGGGCGTCTGCCTCAAAGGCGATGTATGGACGGTCCGATTTGTGGATGGGGAGCTGGTGGTAGGCGGATTTCAGGTCTACTGTTGAGAAGACCCGGTACTGCGCAATCTGGTTAACCATGTCAGATATGCGTGGGAGGGGGTACGCGTCGAGCTGCGTGTACCGGTTGATGGTCTGGCTGCAGTCCATGACCATTTGGTGTTTCTCCCCAGTTTTAACTACTACCACTTGAGCTCTCCAGGGACTGTTGCTGGCCTCGATGATGCCTTCCTGAAGCAGCCGCTGGACTTCGGACCTGATGGAGGTCTTGTCCTGGGTGCTGTACCGTCTGCTCCTGGTGGCGACGGGTTTGCAATCTGGAGTTAGATTGGCAAAGAGGGAAGGTGGGTCGACCTTTAGGGTCGCGAGGCCGCACACAGTAAGGGGTGGTAAGGGCCCGCCGAATTTCAGAGTTAGGCTCTGGAGGTTGCACTGGAAGTCCTGGCCAAGGATTAGTGCAGCGCAGAGGTTAGGGAGGACGTAGAGGCGGAAGCCGCTGAATTCTATGCCCTGGACCGTGAGCGTGACCGTACAGTACCCCCGGATCGCTACGCAATGGGATCCGGAGGCTAGGGAGATTTTATGGTTGGCAGGGTGTATCGTGAGGGATGCGTTGGTCAGGTTATGCAGACGAGACTGGTTGATTGACATAGAAGCGAGTCTTGGTTGGTCGTCAGGTAATGGGGCGGCTGGTGAGTCCGGGTCCTGGAACGCTGGTGGTGCCCATGTGCTGAGGGGTAGACAAGATGGCGGCTCCCGAAGATCTTGAGGTTACAAAATGGCGCCCATGGATCGCACGTTGCGGGGGTGGAACAAGGTGGCGGCACCCATGGAACGCACGTGTTGCGCGGAGGGGAAGATGGCGGCGCCCACTTGCCGCACGTGGTTTGGGGGGGGATGGCGGCGCCCATTGTACGTGACCGAGGGGGGTGGGAGCGATAGCGGCTACTGCGCGGACCTGGCACACCGCGGCGAAGTGGCCCTTCTTCCCGCAAGCTTTATAAAGGTCAGCGCGGGCCGGGCATCGTGGCAGGGGTGCTTCTGTTGGCCATAAAAATAGCATCGGGGCCCCCGGGGTTCGCTGGCTGGTGTGCAGCACAGGCGTATTGGGTGGGCAGCACCCCCGCTGGGGCGGCTGTCTGTAGGGTCCACGAAGCATAGGAGGGGTGGGCCAAGTGGCTGGGGGTGTAGGGCTGGACATTGCGCAGGGCGACCGTCATGGAGAGCGCTAGCGTTTTAGTCTCGGTGAGGTCGCGCGTGGTCCCTTCTAGGAGTTGCTGGCGTTTGAGATCTGACCCAATTCCAGTCACAAAAGCGTCCCGGATAAGGAGGCCTGAGTGTTCCGTGGCCGTAACGGCCTGACAGTCACAGTCCCGGACTAGTGGGATTAGGGCCCGCCAGAAGTATTCTATGGACTCACCAGGGAGTTGAGAGCGAGTGCGTGTCTGGCGAAGAGCGTGTTCGTTTTCTGTGCGTAGCTGTCCTTGAGTAGAGTCATGGCTTCGGCATAGTTCGGCGCGCCCTGGATTAACGGAAAGACTTTGGAGCTCAACCTGGAATATACAATCTGAATTTTCTGAGCCTCCGGAACTCAGCGTTGTTATACGCTTCGAAGCAAGCTAGCCAGTGCTGGAAGTCCTTTCTGGTGTCGCTTGAGTGAGGATCCAGCTGTAGGCGATCCGATTTGATACGGAGGTCCATCCTTAGAAATTGATAGCAATAAATTGAGGCACGATCAATTGGACAAAGACAATGGTTGAACGCAACTGAGGCTTTATTGCTATCAGATGTGTGGCCTCCCACAGCAGCTGGTGAAATGGCTGCTGGCTGGAGGACACGCATATTTATACAGGCAGGGACTACCGGCGAACCTGTAGTACAGGTCTTACCGTACATCACCTAATACAGGTGCAACAGTGGTTTACCACAGTCCGCCTTGATGTGGTTGAAGGCCTGGTGGGCCTCAGCCGTCAGGGGAAAAACTGTGGAAGTGATGAGTGGGAGGGCCTTGTCCGCATAATTAGGGACCCACTGGGCGTAATGTGAGAAAAACCCCAGGCAACGTTTCAGGGCCTTGGGGCAGTGGGGGAGAGGGAGTTCCATGAGGCGGCGCATACGGTTGGGTTCAGGCCCTAGGACTCCATTTTCCACTACATAGCCAAGGATGGCTAAGCGGTTGGTGCGGAACACGCATTTCTCCTTATTATAGGTGAGGTTAAGGAGTTTGGCGGTACGGAGGAATTTTTGGAGGTTTGTTTTGTGGTCCTGCTGATCGTGGCCACAGATGGTGACGTTATCTAGGTATGGCAACGTGGCCCGCAGCCCGTTCTGGTCAACCATTCGGTCCATCTCTCGCTGGAAGACTGAGACCCAAAGTGACGCCAAAGGGAACCCTAAGGAAGTGATAGAGGCGGCCATCTGCTTCGAACGCAGTGTATTGGCGGTCCTATGGGCAGATGGGGAGCTGGTGGTAGGCGGACTTCAAGTCTACTGTGGAAAAGACTGCGCAATCTGATTGACCATGTCAGATATGCGTGGGAGGGGGTACGCGTCGAGCTGCGTGTACCGATTGATGGACTGACTATAGTCAATGACCATCCTGTGCTTCTCCCCAGTTTTCACTACCACTACTTGAGCTCTCCAGGGGCTGTTGTTGGCCTCAATGATTCCCTCCCGCAGAAGCCGTTGGACCTCCGACCTGATGAAGGTCCTGTCCTGGGCACTGTACCGTCTGCTCCTAGTGGTGATGGGCTTACATTCTGGGGTGAGGTTCGCAAACAGTGAAGGTGGATCGACCTTCAGAGTCGTGAGGTCGCAGACGGTGAGGGGGGGCAGGGTCCGCCGAATTTCAAAGTCAGGCTTTGGAGATGGCATTGAAAATCCAGGCCAAGCAACTGGGCAGTGCAGAGGTGGGGGAGGACGTAGAGCCGGAAGTTGCTGAACTCTACGCTCTGGACGGTGAGGGTCGCGATACAGTACCCCCGGATTTCAATGGAATGGGATCCGGAGGACAGGGAGATTTTCTGGATGACGGGGTGTACCCGGAGGGAGCAGCGCCTTACCGTAGTGGGGTGGATGAAACTCTCTGTGCTCCCGGAGTCAAAGAGGCAGGTCGTCTCGTGCCCGTTGATCTTCACTGTCGTCGTAGCGGTCGTGAGGTTGTGGGGCCGAGACTGATCCAGGGTGATGGAGGCGAGCTGCAGAAGATGCTGGGAGGTCCCGGGCTGATCAGCGGTGGCGGAGGTAGCAGTAGGCGGCGAACGGCCAGACAAGCAGGGGTCCTGAGGCGCGGTCCATAATGGCGGCCAAGATGGCGGCGCCCACAGGGTGCACATAGCGGGTGGCATCAAAGATGGTGGCGCCCACGGGCTGCACGTGGCTTGTGGTGGGGAAGATGGCGGCGCCCCTGTGTCGCACGTGGGGAGTGTAGAAATTCCGGGCCTGGAAACAGCGGCGACCGCCCAGGCCTGGCAAACAGAAACAAAGTGTCCTTTCTTCCCACACCCGTTGCAGGTCGCGCTCCGCGCCGGGCAGCGCTGCCTGGGGTGTTTGCTTTGTCCACAAAAATAATACTTGGGCCCCCCAGAGTTGGCTGGCTGCCGCGCGGCGCAGGCTTGCGGTGAGCGGGAGTCGGCAGCTGGTGGGGCCCACGATGCCAATGAGGGTGCCGCGCGGTCGTGGGTGTAGGACTGCAGGTTACGGGAGGCCACTTCTAATGAATTAGCAAGTTGCCTAGTCCCCGCGGGATCGAGCATACCCCCTTCCAATAGTCGCTGGCGGACGTACGTAGACTTCATGCCCGTGACATAAGCGTCTCTAATAAACGTTTGGTGTGCTGGACTGCCGAAACTGCCTGGCAGTCACAGTTCCTACCGAGGATCTGTAGGGCCCTTAAGAAATCGTCCAGAGCTTTAGTGACTGGGAGCCAGTGTCCAGTGGCATACTGCAGGGATCTCTGCTGGGTCCCTTATTATTTGTCATTTATATCAACTAAATATGTGACTGTGTGGGGGAGAATCAGTAAGTTTGCGGATGACACAAAGATTGGCCGGGTGGTTAACAGTAAGGTTGAGTGTCTTGGGTTCCAGGAAGATATAGACGGGATGGTCAAATGGGCAAAAAAAAGGGTGCTGAACTTTCACCTTGAAAGGTGCAAGGTGATAACACTTTGGAAGGTGTAATGTGACAAGGCAGTATTCAACGAATGGCCTGACACTGGGAAGTTCAGAGGAACAAAGGTACCTTGGCAAGTTTGTCCATAGATCTCTGGAGGCAGAAGGACAGGTTAATAGGGTGGTGGAAAAGGCACAAGGGACACTTGCCTTTATCAATTGGGGCATAGATTACAAAAGCAGGGAGGTAATGTTGGAGTTGTATAGAACTCTGGTGAGGGCACAGCTGGAGTACTGTGTGCAATTCTGGTCGCCACATTATAGGAAGGATGTGATTACAATGGAGGGATACAGAGGTGATTCACCAGGATGTTGCCTGGGATGGAACATTTTTCACTGGAGCAGAGAAGACGTGATCGAGTTGTACAAAATTCTGAGGGGCATGAATAGGATGGATAGGGTGCAGCTGTTCCCCTTCGTTGAAGGGTTAGTTACGAGGTGACACAAGTTCAAGGTGAGGGCCAGGAAGTTTAGCGGGGATTTGCGGAAGAACATTTTTACCCAGAGGGTGGTGACGGTCCGCAATGCACTGCCTGGGAGGGTCGTAGAGGCGGGCTGCCCCACATCCTTTAAAAATTACCTGGACGAGTACTTAGCACGCCATAACATTCAAGGCCATGGGCCAAGTGCTGGCAAGTGGGATTAGGTGGGAGATCTTTCCTCCATTGGTGCAGACTTGATGGGCCGAAGGGCCTCTTCTGCACTGTATTATTCTGTGATTCTGTGACAATGGCTTTGGTTTCCCCAAAATTTTGCTGAAACAAAATCTGCTTCTCTGCTTGTTGGATAATTTAGACATGATAAGCCTTGATTTCTTCACTCATTTCCTAAACTCCATCCTCCATAAGCTCCAAATCATTAGATTGCTATCACTTACATTCTACTTTGTACCAAGTTATGAATATCTTAAAACCTACCACATCAATTACACCTTTAGTCACTTGCTGGAACTTCCCTTCTCGGCTTGGTCTATCATTTTCCTTTCAATTATTTTGGGATATTTGTTACCTGAAAAGTGTTCTATAGGCTGTTGTGTTTGTCATTCAGGAGGAGCAATGCAGCTTGAAGTGAGAACAGTCAGTTTTATTTGGAATGAAAAAGCACATACAAAGGCCGTAATTACAAAACCCAGTAACAGCTGACAAATGTCATCGCTGACTGCTCCATAGATGCTGTAAAACAGGAATTATTGATACTGCAGTTTAAATCCCCGTTTTCTATTTCATTGTACTGCACATGGTTAAAATAGAAAAACAAGCAAATTAATAGTATTATTCACAGCTACCTCTTGAGAATAAAGTTTGCCATTGATATATGGGCCTATAAATTACTATTGGAGGTATAAGTGAATGAATGCCGACTATTTGGTACCTATTCCTTAATTGTTGTAGTTCAGATGAACTCATTTAAAATAAAACAATTGGTGATAGTATTATGTTAATGAACAAATTAATGGCAAACAAATGTATTACGTTTTCACCTGCAATTTTGGAGATGCCCTTTTTATTCTTCAAACTTCTCTCCATTTTGTTGGTGCTATATTATTGGAGGCGACAATAACATTGTCAATTCAGATGACCTTTTCATCCTATTTAGGCAAAGATAACTATACTGAATGATGCGGATAGATTATGGCTGTTATTTGCGTTATATTCTCTTGTGTGTGGTACTTCAAGCAGCCTTTACTCCTCGACCCTATCTCCAGATATAAATTAATATTTGAAATGCCTACCTTTAGTGGTGAGTTTCTCTAGACAGCAAATTAACATAAATGTGTTTTAACTGCAGTCAAGGCAAAATCTTGATCTATTATTTTAAAATGAAATATTTCCTGTTCACATTGCAAACTACCTGTGAAACCTCTGGAGGAAGCTTGCAGTATGGCTCTTCAATAATTTGAAAGCAATATCCTTTAGGTTAAAATGTCAACTACATCAATAAGAATACAGACAACAAGTACATGCAGTATGGTTGGAGGATCACTGAATGCCTCTTTCAAAAATACTTAAGGTCATTTGCAGACACTGGCTCTGATCTGATGATGGTAAGGGTTGTTTTTAATCCTATTAAGAGGTCAGCCTGTCACCTGCTGAGCCAGTGGAATGGGAAAGAGAAATTTGAAACAAAAACCAAACCCAGTCCATTTCAGCATTTTATCATTGAGATATGGATGGTAGTAGTGTCATTCTTATCAGCTATTACAAGCATTATCTTTAGATTTTGATAAAGTAGGATGGTATAGAATATAATTCAATTAATTTGGCATCAGAAGGTTCTATTAGTGCTCAGTATAACTTCAACTCTGGCCCAGATTTTCCAGTTTCAGGATTGCGGGAGATCGGACGTATGACCGGTGATGCACTTTGGGACCCATCGGACGTTCTGACGGACTAACTCCATGAGAATTTCCCGGGTAGTTGGAAACGTCTGATGGTCAAATTGTCTGATCCTTGGGACCCTCCGAAAAAATCTCCAACTTTGAGTTGTAGTCGGAGACATTGAACGGTTCCGAATTACTTAATCACTTGGAAAGTCACCCAGGAAAAGTTATAGACAGAAAACCCCTGGGGCGCAATTCTCCGGCCGTGTTGTGCTCTCCCTTGAACACAATGCGGCTGGCGAATGCGGGGAAAGGCTTCCAGCGAGCCTCCCGACAGCCTCCCGAGATTCTCTGGAGTCCCGCGAGACGTCGAAGTCAGAACCCCGCCCCAAATGGGTGGGACCAAAAGACGCTCGCAGAAGTAGGTCGTAAACCTACTTACGACCTACCTGCACGGGATCCATTGGCCTCCTTCAATTCTCCCGCCTCCCCAGGGAGGCTGCAGCTGGGTGCCGATCAGTGCTGATTCACACAAATGTGGACCAGGTGGAACGGCACCCGTGGGTTCTACCAGGCCACCCGAGGCGCCTGGGTGGTCAGGGTAAGTGCAGCATGGTCCACTGGTCGGGAGCCGGGGGGTGGGGGGGCATTCCCTCCCATCCTAGGTTTCATGCATAGAACAAAAAGTTGGAGCTTTTACTGCTGCTGGGAGGGGCATACACTCTCCACCTCATTAGTTATGCATGCACATGGTTTGCATTGGGTCTAGTGGCGGGATGGGCCACATGTCAGGCTCCCCGCTGTCATTCCGGGCAACGTATTTAAAAGGCACCTGGACAACACCTGACTAACAGCAACAGAACCCCACGATAGCGATGCATCCCTGGAGCATCTCCACAGGCTGCTCGGGAAAGGCAGGACGTCCTCTTTCTCAGGGATGGCAGTAAGAGGTCCACCCAACTTACCACACCAGCTTGGAAGGAGGTCAACAAGCTGCTCAGTACCCGTGGGATCCAGAGGAGGACTGCCCTTCAGTGTAGAATATGGATTAATTATCTCAACCGCGCTGTGAGGGTGAGTGAACCTATTCATTTTGAGTTTCTGTTATCTGACATGGACATGACTGTCAAGGCTGACATTCCTGTTGCCCATCCCTAAATGCCCTTGAGAAGGTGGTGAGCTGCTACCTTAATGAACCCCTGCAGTCCATGTGTTGTGCTGTTAGCAATGCCACAGCAGCATTTTCACCCAGCCACAGTGAAGGCACAGCCATGGGGTGGAGTGCAGGGTAACATTGTCCTTCTAGCTGGTGGAGCTTGCAGATTGGAGGGTGCTATTGAAGGAGACCTTCTGACTTTCTGCAGTGCAACATGTACATAAGCACACACTGCTGTCACCCTGCCTTCGTGGAGGGGTCTGTTCGCATGCTCTCTGATGTTCTGGCTTCGACGTGAGCTCATAAACGTCTCCGTGGGGAGTTTGGCAGATGCCATGGAGAACTTGGTCCAGTAGAAGGCCCAGTTTCTACTCGGATGGGCACTTCATCGCTCCAGCCACGTGTCAGTTTCTGCAGTGTCTATGCGAGAGGGGCTGGGGCACCACGACCTCCCCCGAGGTGCCCTTCTCCTCAAGCAGTGGATACACCTGGAATCTCCCAATCCCCTATGCCTGTGACCCTATTAGTTCCAGCTGCTCAGACCGAGAAGGGTGTACAGGAGACCCTTAGTAGACCGGGACCCACCAAGCCTCAGACCTCCAGAGGATGCCTCCAGACGTCATCACAGATAACAATGCATACACGTCAGCAGACTGATTCCACCTCTACAACAGGCGTCGGGGAAGTACCCAGATGTAGCAGTGGAGTTAGGGAAAGTAAGAAGCATTGAATTAACACCAGTGACACGGTGTACAATCATTGTGTATGAGTTTGCATTTCTTTTTTAAAATAAATTTAGTGTAGCCAATTCATTTTTTCCAATTAAGGGGAAATTTAGCGTGGCCAATCCACCTACCATGCACATCTTTGGGTTGTGGGGGCGAAACCCAAGCAAACACGAGGAGAATGTGCAAACACCACAGGGACAATGACCCAGAGCCAGGATCGAACCTGGGACCTCGGCGCCGTGAGGCAGCAATGCTAATCACTACGCCATCGTCCTGCCTTGAATTTGTATTTCTAAGTATATATTAGCTCGCACTGATTGGAAGTCTCTTGAATTAATTCTTGCTGCTAGATGTTTTAATTGTCACACAGACTCCACTCTTTCCAGGTGGACCAAGGATGGGTCTTACAACTCTTAATACATGGCTGTGCATGGAGACTTTGCTCATGTGATATCTGTCATATGCGAGAGGCCTCTCACTCACCCTATTCCGCTTGCTCCACTGCCTTCGAGACTCTATGGAGAGATCTTGGCACAATGGAAAGACAAACCACATGAGTCAGGCAGCTCTATTCCCTGGGGATGGAGGTTTGCAGTTTTGACTTGGCTCCCATTCATCTGCATACCCTTTGTAGGCAACCCCATCCCTCCTGCCCTCTCTAACTCTGCCTGTTGCCAAACCAGTGACTCAGAGTGAACTGCTGCTTGAAACCTTTCTGGGATCTCTTCATAGTGAGAACCCTCTGAGCCAGACCTGCTGTAATGTGGCCTTCACCAGACCAGACCGTGAGGATTTGAAAAACAAAAAGCTCTCATGCAGTTTCCATATGACTACAAGAGTTTCTCTTTTGTTGTCCAGTTGTTGTCACCATCAACCCCCCTACCCATGTCATCTTTAGTCTCCACCCCTCCCCCCCACACTCCTCCACCCCCGCCCATTGCCCTGGACATATTCTCCATCCCTGCTGAGCCCACTGCAGTCACCATTCCTCTGCCCACCCCAATCTTCCCCACTCCTGTAATCCATACCACCACCCTTGTCCCCTTCAATGACTTCCTGCATGACAAGTACATCTGTCATATCCAAGACCTGACTCTTCCACCCTAGCCCATCCCACTTTTCCCTCTCACAGTCATCGTCTGCTCCTATCACCAGCATCCCCAAATATCCCCCAGGATTCCAATGTTGGTTCAACTGACCACTCACTCTGAAATGCTATGGCCCCACTTGACCACCACCCCCCACCCCCGCCCCATTACCTCCTCCTTCCCCTTATGTTTTCCTTTCTTACCCTTCTGTTTCATGATTTCCATCCCCCTCCTCTCTCCAGCCACATTCCCCCTTATCAGTGGGACACGCCCTCCCACTTTCTATTTCCACTATCCCGTCTTTCTGGTCTTTGCACACAGCATACCTAAGGTGAGTTTCAGTGGTGCAGCCAACTTCGATTGTAAGTACGAACTCTAAAATTCTGCCTCGCCAGATACATGGCAGACATGTGCGGTTGGGCAACAGAATGGCGTAAATTCCCACTGGCAGAATGGGCGATTTGACAGGGGCGTACAATTCTGCTCTATTTCAGGTCTGTAACCTCTGAAGAAAGGTCACAGACCTGAAGCATTTAAGCCTTCACAAATACTCACTGATCTACTGAGTATTTCCAGCATTTCCTGTTTCTATTCCTGTTTCTATATCCGATTTCCAGCACCCGCAGTATTTTGCTTTGGAATTATCTTTCATAATTGGGAACTCCTGGCCCAGCTTTGGGAGGAGCCTTTTGAACATAGTTGAAATGCTCGGTGCCCAAATTTGAAGTGGATTAAAGCCAAAATGGAAGAAAATATTTGTAACTGTAAATCCACTGTACATTGTAATAGGATGTGTGTTCATGCAAAGATCAATAGGTTGGTAGAAATCCACTCACATACTTTACGGTCAATTTGCTGCTAACCATACCACTCGTAGGTTTGTGGTATTTGTTGCCAGCCAAGGTTCTGATCTTCACCAGTCAGTCATCTAATCAACTCAAAACTATTCTCCTTTCAGGAAAGTAACTGTCCTCTTTTTGGCCATTGAACTGACTCCTAGGTGATGTTACTGTCATGAAATGCCACAACCAAGTTGATGCTCTGTAAGGCTTGTTAATCCCAAACCTAAGACAGGCATGTACCCATGTAGAAGACACCAAAGCCTTGGCTATTAGTGGCCTGTGCTTAAACTCTCTGGACTTAATTAAGTGGATTGAGTGCCATCAAGTAGAGAGTTTGCATTGCTAATCAGGCAAAGATGAACTCTACTGGTATGGATTTTACAGCAGTTTGATTTGGAAACCCATAATCATATTGATGAGCTGATATGGTTTGACCTTTGGTTCAATATATTAAAAAAAACTGACTGTTTATTAATGGCTACAGGGTAGTCCGCAAATTATTCAATTGCTGCATTAATAGTGAGTATCTGAATTTTAGCATCTTCAAAGCCACTGTGCCCAAGAAAAATTGTTTTTTGCAAAGTAAGTGGAAAATGTTAATTTGGATGAGCAATCAAATACATTTTTAGTCACTAAGAAAGTAAATCTGAAGTTATATGTATTGTTGCTTTCCCTTCTTGCCTAACCTCTCAGTACTTGCTGAACAATTCCTTAGTTTGAGAAACTGTAGGCTAAATTTCAACGAAGGCATTGCCAGCTGAAACTGGAGCCCCCACCGATGTGCTTCAAGTGAAAAACACTGGCTATATTACATTCTCTTTCCCCTCAGATAGGCCAGATTAACCAAAAGGGAAAAGAAAACTGACAACATTGAAGAAGTGGTCCTGGAGTTTGAGCCTGTAGCTATTGCTTTTGAGAAAACGGAATACTAACACTGGGGTGACTTGGTTTTCACTTCAGTGAATCACAGAAGTTTCAAATTTATCACGGGAGATTGCAGTACAGTTTTAGTTTTTCAAGGTTCAATTATTGAATATGAAGAAAGTAAAATATATACTTAATCGTAATCAAGAGAATTTGAGATTCCATTGAATTGATTTTGAAGTGTCGTTTTTTAGAACCCATTTTATTGTGTTCTATTTCATTGCAATGAATATTAAGGCATTTGAACCACTTCAGGGAGCTAACATTGGGTTAATCCCTTAATCCTTTGAAAACCAATTTTGTTCACATGAAAAGGAGACATTTAACTTCTTCTCATTAATTTTCTGCTTTGGAGATACTGTGATTCTGAAGATTACATTCATTGAAGGCACCCTATTGTCTACAAAGTGCTGGCTATGTTATGGCTACTGAATGATTACACGAGAATAGGGATGTTTTTAAGCAGATGTTAAGACACTCGACGGTTTTGCCCTAGATATTTAGCTGCTCCATTCTTATTTTCTGATTTTGTGAAATTAATTTTAGTGGCTCATTTTCAACATAAGGTATGTTTGAAATAGACTACAATTATATGAACCCAAAGAAGAAACACATTTTTGCTTTGTCAATTAGAGATAAAGCTCAAAGAGTAATTTTGTAATCATATAATTATGCATTCATTATAAATTAACTATAATCAAAGAGAAGGGCCTCATTGCATTCATATTATAATATTTTTATAGTTACTCTAAGTTCTATTTTACTGACAGTGAAATTTTCCTAAAAAGAGCTTAAATGAAATGAAAATCGCTTATTGTCACAAGTAGGCTTCAAATGAAGTTACTGTGAAAAGCCCTTAGTCGCACATTCCGGCGCCTGTTCGGGGAGGCTGGTACGGGAATTGAACCTTGCTGCTGGCCTGCCTTGGTCTGCTTTAAAAGCCAGCTCTTTAGCCCTGTGCTAAACGAGCCCCTAAACAAGGGGATTTTAAATTATGTTTAAATGCTTAGATTACAGTAGATCGCGGCATATATACGTTGACCTGACTTTGAAGACAATCCCATTGTTTTGGCGCCAAAAATCATCTTTTCACATGTACTTGACATATAAGTCGATCCCCTTTTCAGCTATGAAATGCTACACTTGCATTAGTAGTCAGCATCAATTTTTCACCCCAGAAATGCGTGATTTACTTATTTTATAAAATAAGCCGGCATATGGGGCCAAACAGATGAAATGGGCTGTGTTACGATAAAATGTGCTGGAGTTTATGACATGCCCACACAGAGCAGATCGAACATGGTGAGTAACAAACGGAAATGCAGTCTCCAGCTAAATCAATGGAGTACGAAGCTGCTTTCAAGCTAAAAGCCATAAAAGTGCTAACTCGTCAAATAACTGTGTTGCAGTGAGGGAATTTGGTGTTAATGAAAAAAACTTGTGCACGAATGAAAGAAGAAAGAATCCATCCTGAAGGCAACGTGCAAGACCAGGGGCGTCATTCTCCGACCCCCCGCCGGGTCTGAGAATGGCCGTTTGCCGCCGTGAATCCCGCCCCCGCCCCCGCCGAAGTCTCCGAAGGGAGAAAGGTCGGCGGGGCGTTAATGGCGCCGCTGCCGCGGAGAATGTCACGGGTCTGCGCAAGGCAGCCGATTTTCGGCCTGCCGATATTCTCCCTTCCGGATGGCCCGAAGTCCCGTCGACGTGATGACCGTTCATGTCGACGTGAATCAAACCTCCTTTTCATCGGCGTGACCCGGTGCTCCAGGCTCACGCCGACCAGCGAGGAGGTGAGTGACGGCCTGGGGGGTTGGCTCTGGGCAGGAAATGGCGTGGGCGCAGACTGATTGCGTGAGGAGAGGTGTGTCTCGGCTTGTGTGTGTGTGTGTGCGGCGGGGGGGGGGGGGGGTGGTTAGAGTAGGATGGGCTCCGGTGGAGTGCCGGGAGGGGGTCCGTGCTGGGGTGGAGGTTGGGGGGGGGTCCGTGCTGGGGTGGAGGTTGGGGGTTGGGGGGGGGGTCCGTGCCGGGGTGGAGGTTGGGGGGGGGGGTCCGTGCTGGGGTGGAGGTTGGGGGTTGGGGGGGGTCTGTGCCGGGGTGGAGGTTGGGGGTTGGGGGGGGGTCCGTGCCGGGGTGGAGGTTGGGGGGGGTCCGTGCTGGGGTGGAGGTTGGGGGGGGTCCGTGCCGGGGTGGAGGTTGGGGGGGGGTCCGTGCTGGGGTGGAGGTTGGGAGTTGGGGGGGGTCCGTGCCGGGGTGGAGGTTGGGGGTTGGGGGGGGTCTGTGCCGGGGTGGAGGTTGGGGGGGGTGGTCCGTGCTGGGGTGGAGGTTGGGGGTTGGGGGGGGGTCCGTGCCGGGGTGGAGGTTGGGGGGGGGTCCGTGCTGGGGTGGAGGTTGGGGGTTGGGGGGGGGGGTCCGTGCCGGGGTGGAGGTTGGGGGTTGGGGGGGGTCCGTGCCGGGGTGGAGGTTGGGGGGGGGGTCCGTGCTGGGGTGGAGGTTGGGGGTTGGGGGGGGTCCGTGCCGGGGTGGAGGTTGGGGGTTGGGGGGGGGTCCGTGCCGGGGTGGAGGTTGGGGGGAGGTCCGTGCTGGGGTGGAGGTTGGGGGGGGGTCCCTGCTGGGGTGGAGGTTGGGGGTTGGGGGGGGGGGGGTCCGTGCCGGGGTGGAGGTTGGGGGTTGGGGGGGGGTCCGTGCCGGGGTGGAGGTTGGGGGGGTGGTCCGTGCTGGGGTGGAGGTTGGGGGTTGGGGGGGGGTCCGTGCCGGGGTGGAGGTTGGGGGGGTGGTCCGTGCTGGGGTGGAGGTTGGGGGTTGGGGGGGTCCGTGCCGGGGTGGAGGTTGGGGGGGGGCGTCCGTGCTGGGGTGGAGGTTGGGGGTTGGGGGGGGGGTCCGTGCCGGGGTGGAGGTTGGGGGTTGGGGGGGGGTCCGTGCCGGGGTGGAGGTTGGGGGGGGGTGTCCGTGCTGGGGTGGAGGTTGGGGGTTGGGGGGGGTCCGTGCCGGGGTGGAGGTTGGGGGTTGGGGGGGGTCCGTGCCGGGGTGGAGGTTGGGGGGGGGGTCCGTGCTGGGGTGGAGGTTGGGGGTTGGGGGGGGTCCGTGCCGGGGTGGAGTTTGGGGGTTGGGGGGGGTCCGTGCCGGGGTGGAGGTTGGGGGGGGGGTCCGTGCCGGGGTGGAGGTTGGGGGGGTCCGTGCTGGGGTGGAGGTTGGGGGTTGGGGGGGGGGGTCCGTGCCGGGGTGGAGGTTGGGGGGGGGTCCGTGCTGGGGTGGAGGTTGGGGGTTGGGGGGGGTCCGTGCCGGGCTGGAGGTTGGGGGTTGGGGGGGGGTCCGTGCCGGGGTGGAGGTTGGGGGGGTCCGTGCTGGGGTGGAGGTTGGGGGTTGGGGGGGGTCCGTGCCGGGGTGGAGGCTGGGGGTTGGGGGGGGTCCGTGCCGGGGTGGAGGTTGGGGGGTGGTCCGTGCTGGGGTGGAGGTTGGGGGTTGGGGGGGGGTCCGTGCCGGGGTGGAGGTTGGGGGGGGGGTCCGTGCTGGGGTGGAGGTTGGGGGTTGGGGGGGGTCCGTGCCGGGCTGGAGGTTGGGGGTTGGGGGGGGGTCCGTGCCGTGGTGGAGGTTGGGGGAGTCCGTGCTGGGGTGGAGGTTGGGGGTTGGCGGGGGTCCGTGCCGGGGTGGAGGCTGGGGGTTGGGGGGGTTCCGTGCCGGGGTGGAGGTTGGGGGGTGGTCCGTGCTGGGGTGGAGGTTGGGGTTTGGGGGGGGTCCGTGCCGGGGTGGAGGTTGGGGGGGGGGTCCGTGCCGAGGAGGGTGATGGGAGGGCAAATGAGTTGGTCCACCTGGCCAGGTGCCAGCCTCCAACAGTTGGACCCATGCCGTCCATGCCACCTGGCTGGGGGGAGGAGGGGATATGGGCAATGATGACATGTCGTCGTTCCCCTCCCCCCCAACAGGCCGTCATGTTTTCAGACCATCCAGCGATGTTGGCCGCCGTGGTGGCAGCCGCTCATGTCTATGTTGCCCTGGATGAGGAGGAGGAGGAGGAGGAGCGTTCCAGAGAGGTGGCGCATGCTGCCGCAGAGGGGCCAGGCTGCGGCCCGGGCGACTGGGATGGCGAGCTGCCAGCCTGTCCTGCCCGTTGCCCACCCGATGCACCTGGGACGGAAGGGGGGGAGTCCGAGGTTTCGCGGTGTACCGGGACCTCCCCTACAGAGGGAGCCGGGACGGACCACACCACCTCCTCCTCCCTCGGGGTGCCCGATGGCCCCCAGGCCTCTACATGGGTGCGGGATGCGAACGGACTGGCCATCCGACGCGCCCCTGACATCTGGCGCTGCCAGTCCTGGAGGCCCGTGCTGGTATCGACAGGGGTCTGCAGGTTTGCAGCCATGGAGCCCAGGGGGTTGTCAAACCCTGTCTGTGACAGTGCGACGCCGGCTCGCACATGGCTACTGGCGCCGATGCCCTCAGCGATGGCCTGCTGAGACTGGGCCATGGCCTGCTGAGACTGGGCCATGGCCTGCAGAGACTGGGCCATGGCCTGCAGAGACTGGGCTATGGCCTACTGAGACTGGGCCATGGCCTGCTGAGACTGGGCTATGGCGTTGAGCGCCTCTGCCATCTGGCGCTGGCACTGGCTCATGGCCTCCTGTGAGAGGGCAGCCATTTCCTGGGCCACAGACGCCGCCTGCACGGAAGGCCCCAGGCCTCGCAAACCGTTCCCCATGTCTGACACCGTCGCACCCATTGCCTCCACCGCGGACGCCACCCGTGCGGTGTCAGCCTGGGTGGCACGCATGACCGGGACCACTCCCAGCTCCTGGACGCGGGTGGACTCCTCCACCTGCGACCGCAGCCGCCGCAAGCCACCCGTCACCCTATTCGCTCGTCTCCGTGTCGGTGGTTGCATCGGACCTATGTGTGGGTGTGGTAACTGCAGGAACCCGGGATCCATCTGGGCGGCAGATGTTCGCTTGGCCTGGGCTGCCCTCCGACCGCCCAGTCCCTCTGCTGCTCCTACCTCCACCTGCTGTACCGGGACGGCTGTGTTGTGCGCACCAGTGAGTGTACCAGACGCCTCATCACTAAAGTGCCCAACCGTGGTGAGTGTTTCTGCGATGGTGGAGGGTGTTGGTGACAGCAGTGGCGTTGTGTCGTGCTCTTCGTCCCACTCTGACTCCATGGCACTTTGGGGTGGGGGTTCGTCTCCACCCATCCACTCTGAGTCACTGTCCGGTATTTCGTCTTCCCGGGTAGGGGTGTCCTGGGTAGTGCTGTCCCGGGTAGTGCTGTCCCGGGTAGGGGTGTCCTGGGTAGTGCTGTCCCGGGTAGTGCTGTCCCGGGTAGTGCTGTCCCGGGTAGGGGTGTCCTGGGTAGTGCTGTCCCGGGTAGTGGTGTCCCGGGTAGGGGTGTCCTGGATAGTGTTGTCCTGGGTAGTGGTGTCCTGGCTCGGATGTGACGGGGGCCTGTGGCTGCCCCCCTCATCGCTGGGTGGTCGCTCCCGCACGTGACGGGGGTGTCGTCTCCCTATTGCTCCAGGTCTCTCCGTGTCCTATGGTGTGCGAGGGGCATCCTGCGGGCGTCGCATGCTGGAGGGTCCGGGTCTCTCCGTCTCCCGTGGTCTCTGAGGGGCATCCTGCGGGCGTCGCATGCTGGAGGGTCCGGGTCTCTCCGTCTCCTGTGGTTTCCGAGGGGCATCCTGCGGGCGTCGCATGCTGGAGGGTCCGGGTCTCTCCGTCTCCCGTGGTCTCCGACGGGCATCCTGCGGGCGTCGCATGCTGGAGGGTCCGGGTCTTTCCTTCTCCCGTGGTCTCCGAGGGGCATCCTGCGGGCGGTGTGCATCTGCGGGGATGGGTGCCTGGACGTTTGGTCCTGCGATACACAATGAAGCATGCATGGTTAGACATCAGGCAGTGATCAGGTGATACGGGGGAGGGGGATATAGGGGAGGGGGGATATGGGGACGGGCTGTTGGTGGCTCACTTGCTCGTGGGCCCCCGACCTCTGCATCAGCAACCTCCTGGTCCTCAGGTCCGCCAGCCAGTTCCAGGGCCCTTTCCTCGTGTACGGTCAGTGGCCTCTCATCAGCGGGCCCTCCTCCAGTCCTCACATGCTCCCTATTGTTGTGTGCGCGCTTCTCCTGTGGGGGGGGGGTGGTGGTGGCAGGGGTAAAAGGCAACAGTGTTAGGCAGGTATATGAATGCATGCCATCGGTTGCGCGTGCATTGCAGAGGTTAAGGTTAGGGCTGGATTCACTTGGGGATATGGGGGATATGGGGGAGGGGGGATATGGGGGCTATGGGGGAGGGGGGATATGGGGGATATGGGGGAGGGGGGATATGGGGGTGGGGGGATATGGGGGAGGGGGATATGGGGGATATGGGGGAGGGGGGATATGGGGGATATGGGGGAGGGGGGATATGGTGGAGGGGGGATATGGGGGAGGGGGGATATGGGGGATATGGGGGAGGGGGGATATGGGGAGGGGGGGATATGGGGGAGGGGGGGATTTGGGGGAGGGGGGATATGGGGGAATATGGGGGAGGCTCACCCTGCCTGCTCTGACGAGGTCGTTCACCTTCTTGTGGCACTGGGTGCCTGTCCGTGGTGTCAGGGCCACAGCATGAAACAAAATGGGTCATCAAAAATCATCAGAGTGCTTACATTGTCACCAGAAATGCAATTCATGCACACACAATTGAGCGGACCAAATCAAACCCTGAGTCCAGCAACGATTCCAGACCAACAGCTAGTTGGTGGAGCTGCTTTAAAGAATGTAGCGGCTTAGAGTTGTGGGTAAAGACCAACGTCACTCAGACTACCGAAGGACCTTAATGCCAAAATTACCAACCTCCAGCAATTCATCAACAGACAGTGGCAACACACACAAGTATCCAATGGGCGCGATCTTCTGGAAAAATCTCCAAGTGTTGGAGCGAGTGGGAATTGCCACGAGTTTCCCGACGCTTGGCCCAGCAAAACCGGCAGCTCAATCCAACATTAATTGATCCACTTAAGGGGGCCTCACGGGTTTCTCGCCGCCAATAACGCCTCACCGGCCGATTCGCCGGGACCGCGCTTGCACCCCCCCTCTCTGCTAAATAGGACGATTAGCACTCTTAAAGTGCACTTGCACGAACAATCCCAGCCAGCTCGCAATAATGCCATCGAGGAGACCGGCCCTAAGATTCAGGGATGCTTACCTGAGAAGGCTCCTGGACGCGGTGGAGGCCAGGAAGGATATCCTGTTCCCCTGGGGGTCCCGAAGGGTAAACCACAAGACAGCCAGTGCTGCCTGGGACGAAGTGGCGGCAGCAGTCAGCTCCAACAGTATGACCAAGAGGACTGGGCAACAGTGCAGGAAGAAGGTCAACGACCTACATCATGCTGCACGGGTGAGAAGACACCAATGCCTCCCATCCTCCCCCCAAGGGAGCATCCACTCCCTCAACTCACCAAGTGAGTCCCCAGCCCTCTCTCCCCCTTCCCCGCCTTCACACCCCCTCTCCCACCACTGAACCATAATGATGATCTCTCTGTGTCTCCTCATAAAAAGCTCTCCCACAATCGGCAGGAGAGAGCTCCAGACAGATGGAGGGATGCCAGACTTGAGAATCCTCATCTCCTTCGAGGTGCGTGCCCTGGAGGTGACCGGAGTGCCTGAGGACAGGTCAGTCACCAACGTGGAGGCTGGCGGGGGCCGCAGAGGTGAGGAGCCGCTGGGATCCACCCAGAGGACCTGTCAAACGTGAGTAGGGATTGCCTTACTGACCGACCCATCCCTCCCAATGACCACATGTCCATTCTCCTGCAGGTCCTTCAGCCAGTGGTGCTGGCCCATCCTGGGTGGCCCTCTCTCCTGACTCTGAAGAGAACACCTTGGAGGAGAGCTCTGAGGATGCAACCGTTATAGTCGCGGCCGAGCTGTCATCCCCACCCTCCACCAGTGCAGATACACACACCTCAGTAGGACATGTTAGTGGACAGGCTTCTGGGGCATAATCTGGTGAGCACCACACAGCTGCTGATCAGGAGGAGGCAGGAATCCCCAGGCGAGACAGCAGTCAGAGCTCTGCTGGATCCCATGACCCAGCTGGGTCCCAGCCTGATGCTGAGCCTCAGGAAGTGGGTTATCCGGAGCTGATGGAGACGTTAGGGAGTGGCTGTGACATTCAGAGGGAGATATCAACATCACTCCAGCAGGTCCAAAGCCATTTGAAGGAGTCCCAGAGGCTATAGGTGCAGGAGATGGTGCTTGCAATGCGTGGCACTGAGGCAAACTGCTAGGGTGGAGAGCCGGGTGCATGATGTCAGCACCATGAGTGAAGGTGGCCAAGGCATTGCGCAGTTGGTGACGGCCATGGCTGAGGGTCTCAGCAGTATGTGTGCCTCACTGGGGGATGTCACCCCGCACCAGGCTAACCTTGATGTGGTTCTGCGGAGCTTGTCCCAATCGCAGGTGGGCATGGCTGAAACACTGCAGAGCATGTCCCAGTCACTGAGATCATCGCCGAGGGTATCGACACCAGGTTCGTACCATGGGGACCTGCCTGGACTGGCAGAGTCAGACGATGTAGGAGCAGCCAGGCTCGAACCAGCTGCCCCTTCATGCTAAGGTGAACCCCAAGGCCCTATGGGCACCGATTGGGAGGCTGGATGCCAACCCGGACCCGTCCCAATGAGTGGGGATGGTGGGCACCAGCTCATCCGAGTTCTACCCCTCTGATGAGGCCACATCTCGCAAGCAGCACACAGGACAAGGCAACATGGCTGTGCATGTGCTGCCGGCAAGTGAGCCGGGGACCTCCGGCCCCAGAGCCCCCAGACGATGCCCACAGGGGCATCGAGGGCCACGCGACGAGGTAAGCAGCTGGCTGCCTCCAGCTCAGATGTGCATCCTGGGAGAACACCAAGACGTACTGGTAGAGCTAGGAGGGCCAGGCACGTTGAGGATCACTGAGGGTAGGGCTTGGGGAGGGGGGGGTTTAGGTAGGGTGTGGAGGGTGGATGGGGTTGGGGGCTGGGGGCTTAAGGGGACGGCACTATTGGGAATGGGGTATTATACAGCACGTTAAACAACTTTTTGCACAACCATTATGATGCCTCTGTCACTTTCTTTCGCAATCGGGCTGATCCCTGGAATCGTTGCCCATCTCTCGAGGCAACTCCCCCCTTCCCATGGCACCCACACACCCTCCAGCCATGGTCACGTCCCCGGAGCTGTGTCCCAGCCCCTGGGTGTTTGGATGTTGGCTGCTGCATGTGCGTGTTGCCTCCCATAGTGTTCAGGCATTAAGGTGCAATTGGAATGCTAGGCAATGACTCCCACATGCTCCATGGCCGCCTACCTACGGGTATCCACTTGGCATGTGTCAAGTGCTCACTTAACCACGATTGCCAAGTTCCTATCAGCAATAGCCTTCAAATGCGCAGCCAGAGTCCTCAGCAGTCGATGGGAGTTATGTGTGATTGGTGGAGCAGACGGGCAGGGACAAGAGTTGCCCTGGAATGGGGTTAGGGTCCAGGGGTTGACATGGTGGTGCCGTGAGTGATTTGCCCTCTCAAGCACCACCCTCTCCACCCTCCCTGATGACTCACCGCTGTGGAGGCCCCCCCCCCCTCCGCCTGCCAAGCACTGGGGTGGCAAGCCCAGCACACCCGGGCTCTTTGCCTGTGAGCAAAAATTGCTACTCACCTCCTCGGCTCCCCACGGAAGTCCTTCTGCCAGGTTCATGGTTTTAAACAGGAATACTAATCGGCACCAGAGTGAGCACTGGCTGGGGAGGCCGATGAATGACGGGAGGCCGGTGGATATGGGGTTGAGCTCGTTGATTGTAAGGAAATGGGGCTTAAGTGGTGATAATTGGTTTCTCGCCACGCTACGATGAGATCCTGATTTTGCCTATGGGTGTGGGCCGGTTGCATCGCAAACTGTTTGCCGCCTGGTGCGGTTTCCATTTTTGGCCTCTCCACTATTCACTGGCCTCGTTACACTTGAGTGCGCGTGTAACAAGGCCAGTAGATCGCGCCCAATGTACCACACAGGTGAAATCCCATGAGTAGAATATGATCAGCAGCAAAACTGCACAGTGAAAAGGTCCAAAATTTATAATTTAATCTTTATTATTGTCACAAGTAGGCTTACATTAACACTGCAATGAGGTTACAGTGAAAATGGCTGTAGAGAAAATGGATTTGAGTAGACAAGGTTCACAGTGATACTAGCCTGCATAGACAATTGAACCAAAATTAAAGCCAATGGTAATTTTCAAATGTAAAACCACGTTGAACATTAAGTTCCCTGCAGGAAATTTTGTGCACATCCATGACATCGGTTGGGTGGATGATGATGGAGATGGGTGAGTTTGAAGTGAAGTTATGGAACAAATATATGAGGAATAGTTGTCCTGATGCTTCCAAGGTGGCGCTGGAACGTGGCGACTCTCGGTGAGCTCTCCCAAACAGATCCTCTTCTAACATCCCCTATAACCGTACTAATCTCTTAAAATTTAATTCTAACACTAACACTATCACAAACCTTTCTCTTTTATCTTCCCTTGCAGGTTTGAAGATCCTCTGAGACCCGTGGAGTGGACCTTTTGACATTGTGTACCTTGTGTTGCCCTATTATGTATTTTCTTTTCTTTTCATGTACTAAATGATCTGTTTGAGCTGCTCGCAGAAAAATACTTTTCACTGTACCTCGGTACACGTGACAATAAACAAATCCAATTGAATCCTGGTGGCCCACGTAAAGAATGCAGCTTAACATGGGACATGTTCAGATACATGTGGTGAGATCTTATGTAACTGATTAGATCGAGAGATGTCTGTAAATAAATAACACCCACAGTACAGTTAGACCAGAGGATCTAGTGTTTGGAGTTCTTTTGGATGCACGACTCAACAGCCGTTCAAGGATCATGTTTTAACCGATTGCAATAGATGGATGGTTGACAGAGGGCAAGCCTTCACAAAGATTGGAAATATGTATTCTTGATATTTGAGTGGTTTTATTACACAATCATGGAACGCTATTAGTGCTCAAAGAGTCATCCGATCATTCAAAAAATGTGCAATATCCAATTCAATGGATGGAAGGGTTCCATTGTTGGAGAGCAGTGTTCTTCAAACTTTTTTTCCAGGGACCCATTTTTACCAACCAGCCAACCTTTGGCACCCAACCCGGACGACCTTCACGACCCACGCCAGCCGACCTTCGCGACCCACGCCGGCAGACCTGCGCGACCCACCATTTTCTCTTACCTTGTTTGCTGCTGACAAAAATGGAGGAAATGGTTTTGGGTCCCTTTGGCCCTCGTACACGCTCCTCCAATGGAACCTGTTGGATGAAGGTGAAGCCTTCCGGTGTCGGAAAGTATGGAGTCTCCATCTGTCCAAAGTTCTGCATTTTTTTCCTGTAAACCTTTGGCAAATAAAACCCCCCCAAACTTGTAAAAACAAATAAAAATAAAATGAATAAAATAAATGAAAAAAAATTAAATGAATAAAATAAATGACTAAAACCCCCTCGAACTTGTAAAACAAAAAGCTGCGACCGTTTAACAAAAAAAGCGGCTGCACTGCACATGCGTGCCCGATCATTGGTGCGCATGCGTATAGTTTTGCCCATGTGTGCCGATGATCTGGCACGCATGCGCATGCGGCCGCATTTTTTTTACAATGTCGTGGCCATTTTGAAGGCCGCTTCAGCCGGCGTTATTAACAGCCGGCTGCTGCGGCTGTTGCGCGCAGATTTGCGCGATCTGGAGCGCCGCGACGGACGGCTCCGTGACCCTCCTGACACCCGCCCCCGACCCACCCGCGGGTCACGCCCCCGAGTTTGACAATGCCTATTGTAGAGGGAGGATTCTGAAAATGAAGGTACCACATCTGCTCCAGAATAGGATCCTTATAAAGGTGCCATAGATAAAGCGATTCAAAATGAATTTGATGCACTCTTTATGCCAGATGCGAAAGAAAATGAATTTGTTTGTTTTAAAATGCTTTAATTGTTGTTAAAGATATATTTAATTAATTCAATAAACTGGGCCTCATGAATTTAATATGAATTACCGCTGTTATGTTTCTTTACACGTTTCAAAATAGTGACCACCCACACTGCCAATTTATGTTTTATCTTGACGTATATACCTTCACGATCAACTTATATGCCGCGATCTATGGGTTTAAAATTGCATTATTGTGCAAAAGTTTACTTGCAGACTGCCTTTTTCCAATTTAGTTGTGCAAATCCTATTGGGTCAGTAAATATGAACAAGATTAGTTACAAGATGATGTTATTGGTTGAATCTATGAGCAATGATGGAGTGTGTAAATTATGAATACATTATGAAAAATGTGAATGATCTGGCCAACATAATGGAGATGCTTTTAATGAATATTTCCTTCTGAATTTGTGCAGGTTATTATAATAAGTGCATGAAATCAAATAAATATTCACCAGAAAACAATTTCTGCTTTATATTTTTCATGTTCCTTTCTGATTTGACTTGTACTCTCAATTTCTACTGGGTTCTTGCAAATTTTTAAAATTCATTTATGGTTTAGGCCTTCATTGGCTGGGCCAACATTTATTATCCATTCCTAATTGCCCTTGAGAAGGTGGTGGGGACCTGCCTTCTTGAACTGCTGCAGACCATGTGGTGTAGGTACACCCATAGATGTTGGGGGAGGGTGTGCCAGGATGTTTAACCAAAATTAATATTACATTAAAATGAATAAATTATATTTTTGTCTTTTCCAGTAAGGGTCCCACTTTTTCCTTTCCAAATGTAACTATCTTGCTAGCATTATTATTTCTCCTCATACCTTGGATCTTTTGGTTATTTTCAATCCTATTCCAAGCATATCTGCTGTTCACATACATTTCTCATTGCCCGCTTCTAAAGTTTTGCTTCTTATAATCATTATTGTATAAATGCATCTTAAACATAGAGTCACATGATACAGAGGTGGTGGTCACACACAATCTGAACATTTAGGGAGTGGAATCCCTTCCTGTTAATAAAGGGCATTCCCTGGTGCTCGCAAGGTGACATGTGTACCATCTATTGCCCATGGACCTGGGGCATCCCAGCAATGGCGGAGAATCCAGCTGCCCATGCACCTTGGTGAGCTTGGTTCAGCTTGAAGGTGATGAAGTTGGATTCCTGGGTGTACAAGGCATTCGTGACCTCTCGGATGCACCTGTGGGCTAAGCTTATGAAATGCCGCACAGGTTCACGCTCGAGCCCTGGAATGAGCTGGTTGCATAAACCTTCAGGGGTGTGGTAACCTTCACGACCACAAGGAGCAGGTTTCTTCCTACTCCATGGGGATTTTCAGGTGCGTGAGGACGTTGCCCAGGTGCCGCAATGGCTCTTTGTTGAGATGAAGTCTCCTGTGGCACATGCTGTCAGCCATCTTCTCGAAAGACCAACGACGCCTGGGTACCTTGGGCTGTCATTGACCTCCCCCTCTGGGATCCTCCTCGGTCCGTTGGCTGGTTGGGTATTCAGGGTGCTCCCTCCAGCCTATGCCATCGGTGCTGCCTTCTCGGGCGTCTGGTCGTCTGGGCTTCCACCAGCAATGCAATGGCAGCCGCTGCAGGTCCTACACCACCATCCATTCTGATATCTGTAAGAAATTGGAGAAGGAGCTAGACCGACAATCAGTTAGGGCTTCCATCACAAGACCCTCAAATTCCCCAAACCTCCCCAGCCTTACGTGTCCCACCTTCTCTCAGAGTGCCATTTATGCAAGCAAACCTTTCTCTGCACACTCACTCCGAGCTACATCAGGAGTTCCTAGACCCCAGACCTCTGTGGGGAACATTAGGGAGGCCATCTATTTCATAGAATTTCATAGAATTCTAGAATCCCTACAGTGCAGAAGAAGGCCATTTGGCTGATCGAGTCTGCACCCACCCTTCGAAAGACCATCCTACCTAAGCCCAATTCCCCGCCCTATTCCTGCAACCCACCCTAAGGAGCAATTTAACATGGCCAATCCACCTAACCTGTACATCTTTGGACCATGAGAGGAAACTGGAGCACCTGAAGGAAACCCATGCAGACACGGGAGAAAGTGCAAACTCCACACAGACAGTCACCCGAATCAAACCAGGGTCCCTGGATTGTGAGGCGGCAGTGATAACTTTGGTGCTGTATTTGCTGATGTTTAAACCAATAAGTAAATATTTTACTAACGTTTTCCACAGCTGCAACCCGTAAGAGAATGGATGCAAAATTTGACTCCTTAGTGCCCATTTCCTCAGAGCTATTAGTTTTGTGAATTGGTTATGCTGGATGCCATTTTGATGAGGACTTTAAGTGCACAAGCACCGAGAATTCTCCAGAAGTATGCATATCACGCTGTTAATCAGCATGTAATGTAGATTTGACACCAACATCACCATTTTGGAGCTCAATGCTCCAGGTGACACCACCTCTTTACCTCGTACATGTATTAAGCAGCAGAAAGGAAGCCACACCTGTATTGCTGAAAGAAATCATCAGGTTTGTTGCTATGATTGTAAAAGTGCTTTGAGGTTTCTAGAGTTCTTCACAGTTGGTAAACTCCACAAAGAACGGTGCAACATGTGCTGAAGGATTTTGTGCTGATTGCAAGGATTTTGGCCAAACCGTTTGATCTCAGACATTGGTGCAGTAGCTTGCAGTTCCCTTGAACTGCAGCATGGCAGAGAAAATGAGCAAAGGCAAAACAGCACAGATCAAACTTCTGGAAGAGACCAGGGGCGCGATTCTCCGACCCCCCACCGGGTCGGAGAATCGGCGGGGGCTGGTGTGAATCCCGCCCCCGCCGGTTGCCGAATTCTCCGGCACCGGATATTCAGCGGAGGCGGGAATCGCGCCACGCCGGTTGGCGGGCTCCCCCCAGCGATTCTCCGGCCCGAATGGGCCGAAGTCCCGCCGCTGTCAACCCACGCCAGCTGGCGTGGATTGAACCACCTTTGGGACGGCGGGACACGGCGGCGCGGGCGGGCTCCGGGGTCCTGGGGGGGGGCGCGGGGCGATCTGGCCCCAGGGGGGGCCCCCAAGGTGGCCTGGCCCGTGATCGTGGCCCACCGATCCGTGGGCGGGTCTGTGCCGTGGGGGCACTCTTTTCCTTCCGCCTTCGCCACGGTCTCAACCATGGCGGAGGCGGAAGAGACTCCCTCCACTGCGCATGTGCAGGGATGCCGTGAGCGGCCGCTGACGCTCCCACGCATGCGCCGCCCGGCAATGTCATTTCCGCGCCAGCTGGCGGGGCACCAAAGTCCTTTCCCGCCAGCTGGCGGGGCGGAAATCAGTCCGGCGCGGGCCTAGCCCCTCAAGGTTAGGGCTTGGCCGGCCAAGATGCGGAGGATTCCGCACCTTTGGGGCGGCGCGATGCCGGACTGATTTGCGCCATTTTTGCCGCCGGTCGGCGGACATCGCGCCGATATCGGAGAATCCCACCCCAGGAGTCAGAGAAAGGCTCTTGGAAGGAAGGAGTAATTATCCTACTTTAACCCCAGATAGAAGCATTGTCCAGGATTTTGAGGACTCATGGATCAAGCTGGTAGTAGAAGGGGATGGGAAATCATGTGAGAAAGCTGGGAGTTACATATCCATCATCCTGCTCCCACTGCCACTGATTATTTGACAGCAGTGGGGAAGATGACAGATGGCCTGCCCGTCTTTATGCCAATTCAAGCCCTTAAGTGGTCAATGAAATGTTTTCTACTCTCTGCTGACCAGTCTTTACTCCATGCTAATATATTAACCCCTGTCAATTTCCCTTTCACAAAACCATTTTGACTCTGCCTGATCCCAATTTCCTTATGACAGGTATTCAGCTAAGTGGCCTGTAGTTTCCTGCTTCCCCCACCCACCCCCCCCCCCCCCCCCCCCGGGCGGGTTTCCCAGCATCGAGCGGTGCATTCAACGGGAAACCCCATTAACAATGGCGGGACTGGAATATCCCGAATGGTGGACCACCTCCTGCTGTTGCGAAACATGCAGCGGTTTGCTCAGTAAATCCCTAGATGTCTCGCTAATTTTTTCTCTAATTTTCCCCTCATTTTGTTTGACGGTTTTTGCTAATCTGTCCGATATCCTCACAGAATTGTGTTACTTTCAATTTGGTTCTATCCTTAACTTCCTTCTTCAGCCATTGGAAATTCATTCTTCTCAATGTGCCTTCTTTTCTCACTGGGATAAATCTTTGCTGAGAGTTACTAAATATCTCCTCAAAGTTCTGCCACTGTAGCTCTACTGTCTAACTTTTTAACCTAGTTTCTAAGTTTACTTTAGCCAACTCTGCCTTCATACACTTCTAATTACCCTTATTTAAGTTTAAAACATTCGTCTTTGGCCCAGACTTATTTTTATTCTTTCAAGGGCATGGGCACAGTGGCCAGGCCAGCATTTATTTTTCATCGCGAATTGTGCTTGGGAAGGTAAATTAGGGATGGGCGATAACTGGTGGACAAGCCAATGAAGCCCAAATCCCTTCAATGAATAAGAAAATGTGTAGGTGTAAGACTACTGTTTTAAACCTAATATTTCTCACCTTCAAACTAAATAGGAATTTCTATCATGTTATGCCCACTAACACCTAGAGGCTCCTTTACTATGAGGTTATTGAATAATCCTGTCTCAAGGCACATTAGCAGGTCTAGAATAGCCTGATCCCTAGTTGATTCTAGCATGTACTGCTCTAAGAAATTGTTCCGATATGAATTCATTTTTGCCAATCTGATTTGTCAACCTACATGTAGATTAAAGTCACTCATAATTATTGCGGCATCTTTCTTATGCATCCAATTTATTTCTTCCTGTATACTTTTTAATGTCTACCATGCATTGCAGAAGGTTGAGTTTCCACGGTAGCACGCAGATGTTGGTTGGCTTCGACTTGTGCTGTTATGGAAGCGTGGCTCCTCCCCCTAGGGCCTGGGTATATAAGCTGCCGACCTCTCACACTGCCTCATTCTGTGGCACGCTGCCAGCTCTGTTGTAAGTCAATTAAAGCCATAGTTAATTCACTCTGCGTTTTCCGTCTTAATTGATGGCATCAGCCAACAGATTCTGCATCATGGTTGGATTCACAAGAGTGCCAATGGAATTAGCCGACGCTTGCACTCTGGAAAGAATGAGCTCTGTACAGGGCCCTGTGTCCAATTATTGCTGGATTCTTGCAAGTTTCTTGATATTCAACACTGGCTTTCTAGTAATCCTGGAAATGCACCAAGTATTTCATTCAGCATACTGATCAGTTGTCTTCACATCTTACCGTGTTGAAATGCTGAACGGAGTCCTTTGCAGCAGAACCCAAGTGCAGCCGTGCACTCTGAGAAGATGGCACCTCTTCTAATCCCCTCTCCTAATAGCAGCCGCTGCTGGCCTTGTTCTGCATTACAAACCAGCTGTCTAACCCACTGAGCTAAACCAGCCTAGAATGGGTATAGAGGGATATGGCACAAAGAAGTGCTGAGGGTTTTGGCAAAGGTTGGTATCATGACCGGTACAGACTTGGAGGGCCGAAGGGCCTGGTCCTGTGCTGTATTGTTCTTTGTTCTTTGTACATGCAGTGTCAGTATCTCAGCTGGTGTCTGGTAGTGTGAGAATGAGTTATGTTATAAAACCATGTTTTATATCAAAATTTTGTTTTTGAGTGGGCTGAAACTGCAGGATACGTTTTAAGCTGACAACACCATTTAAAGTGAACTGAACAGCAGTTTTCAAAATGGCTGAACATTTGCATCGCTTTTGAAGCTATCAGAAAGGAGCTGGGCTATCTGCAAATAGTCCATCAGCTCCAATGTATATGATCCATCGACCGTAAACAACAATCCAGACATAAGCTGTTATTCAGGTGGGTGTGGAACAAGCCATTAGACTCAATCATTTTGGCAATAGAGTCCAACTGAGAAGGTGACTTCACCAACCATGTAATCTAACCACTGTGAACAACAGATCTGGAATATGGGTTTCTCAACGAGATGTTTGCCAGTTCGTGACTGGATGTCATATAATGAGCAAGCTAACAATTTATGTTTTAAAAAAACTGCTTTTAGTGGGCTCGACAGGACAGAAAGATCTTGAATGGCAAGAAGAGGACTGGCAGTCCCTCTCTCTCCCCAGCCATTCTGCAAGCCTGTACCCTGCCTGGATCTGACCAGCCAAACACAACAGGCAGCACCTTCAATGTAAACCATGCAGTTGCTGACTCCAGAAGATTTTGTCCGTCAAGTCTTTAAATTGTCTCAACACAGAATCAGGAAAACAATCACCAAACACATTCAAATCTGAATCCATCCAACAAATCAACCTACAAGATTTGTCTTTGATTGACTTTCTTTGGGACAAGCTGAGTAAATTTAATCTACCTTCCCTCCTTGTAAGCTACTCCTGTGTGTTTAAGAATTGCTTGAATACATGTGTGAATGTGAGTTTTATTATTTTTACACATTGGATGTGAGCACATACTGGGCTGGATTATCCATTTTGGGGATTATGTTCTCCCACTGGAGCTGAATCACTTATGATTTGCACTGGCGCTAGGAATGGCACCCACAAGCAAATAACTCACTCTCCCTAACCATGCAAATTTATGCATGGTGGGGATCACAAGGGGTTCTGTTGCAAATCCCACTATCAGGCCACCATTTGAGTGCGCAGCGCGATAGCGAGGTCCGGTGGCTGGCCCGCCTCCCCCTGCAAAGCAAATCCCTTTCCGCCCCGCTATTAGGTAGGGATATCCACCTCTTTGGTACGGGACCCATAACAAAGACTCTCCCATCAGTCACTCCTGACTGGAAGCTAAAGAGCAGACCAGAAAAAGTGAAAAAAAGCATTGTTTTTTACTCACCTTTCCCTTCCACCTGCTGCCTCAGAAAAATGGCTAGAAATCAGCAGCTGTTACTTCATAGAAAGCCAAAATCACATGATGTGGCTTTAAACCCGCTCAGATCCTTTGATCTGCAAGGCTTCTAGTCACCTCAAAGAGAAATAGCTTTTAATAGGCTGTAATTGACAGCTTCCAGACAGCCAGATGCCTGGATTGCTCATTTCCATTTCCTTTCATGCTTGAATGGATCTCAAGTAGACTGCTGAGCCGAACTGCAGTGTTGAAAAACATCTAGCTATAATTGCCAGCTCCTGACCACATCAAATGCAGTTAAGTGCTTTCTGCTCAGAAAAAGAGAATATAAACATTGCGGTTAGGTAAAAAGTTCTGACATAGAGGCTGATTTAGCACAGTGGGCTAAACAGTTGGCTTGTAATGCAGAAGAAGGCAGCAGTGCGGGTTCAATTCCCGTACTGGCCTCCCCGAACAGGTGCCGGAATGTGGCGACTAGGGGCTTTTCACAGTAACTTCACTGAAGCCTACTTGTGACAATAAGCCATTATTTATTTATTTATTTTATATGGGGGTGACTCTGTTACATAAGAACATAAGAACTAGAAGCAGGAGTAGGCCACCTGGCCCCTCGAGCCTGCTCCATCATTCAATGAGATCATGGCTAATCTTTTGTGGACTCAGCTCCACTTTCCGGCCCGAACACCATAACCCTTAATCCCTTTATTCTTCAAAAAACTATCTATATTTATCTTAAAAACATTTCATGAAGGAGCCTCAACTGCGTCACTGGGAAAGGAATTCAATAGATTCACAACCCTTTGGATGAAGAGGTTCCTCCTAAACTCAGTCCTAAATCTACTTCCCTTTATTTTGAGGCTATGCCCCCTAGTTCTGCTTTCACCCGCTAGTGGAAACAAACTGCCCGCATCTATCCTATCTATTCCCTTCATAACTTTATATGTTTCTATAAGATCCCCCCCTCATCCTTCTAAATTCCAACGAGTACAGTCCCAGTCTACTCAACCTCTCCTCGTAATCCAACCCCTTCAGCTCTGGGATTAACCTAGTGAATCTCCTCTGCACACCCTCCAGTGCCAGTACGTCCTTTCTCAAGTAAGGAGACCAAAACTGAACACAATACTCCAGGTGTGGCCTCACTAACACCTTATACAATTGCAGCATAACCTCCCTCCCTCTAGCAATGAAGGACAAAATTCCATTTGCCTTCTTAATCACCTGTTGCACCTGTAAACCAACTTTTTACGACTCATGCACTAGCACACCCAGGTCTCTCTACACAGCAGCATGTTTTAATATTTTATCATTTAAATAATAATCCCTTTTGCTGTTATTCCTACCAAAATGGATAACCTCAATTTTGTCAACATTGTATTCCATCTGCCAGACCCTAGACCACTTAACCTACCCAAATCCCTTTGCAGACTTCCAGTATCCTCTGCACTTTTTGCTTTACCACTCATCTTAGTGTCGTCTGCAAACTTGGACACATTGCCCATGGTCCCCAACTCCAAATCATCTATGTACATTGTGAATAATTGTGGGCCCAACACTGATCCCTGAGGGACACCACTAGCTACTGATTGCCACCCAGAGAAACACCCATTAATCCCCACTCTTTGCTTTCTATTAATTAACCACTCATCTATCCATGCTACTACTTTACCCTCAATGCCATGCATCTTTATCTCATGCAGCAACCTTTTGTGTGGCACCTTGACAAAGGATTTCTGGAAATCGAGATATACCACATCCATTGGCTCCCCGTTATCTGGTAATGTCCTCAAAAAATTCCACTAAATTAGTTCGGCACGACCTGCTCTTTATGAACCCATGCTGCGTCTGCCCAATGGGACAATTTCCATCCAGATGCCTCGCTATTTCTTCCTTGATGCTAGATTCCAGCATCTTCCCTACTACCGAAGTTAAGCTCACTGGCCTATAATTACCTGCTTTCTGCCTACCTCCTTTTTTAAACAGTGATGTCACGTTTGCTAATTTCCAATCCGCCGGGACCACCCAGAGTCTAGTGAATTTTGGTAAATTATCACTAGTGCATTTGCAATTTCCCTAGCCACCTCTTTTAGCACTCTGTGATGCATTCCATCGGGGCCAGGTGACTTGTCTACCTTTAGCACCATTAGCTTGCCCATCACTCCCTCCTTAGTGATAACAATCATCTCAAGGTCCTCACCTGTCATAGCCTAATTTCTATCAGTCACTGGCATGATATTTGTGTCTTTCACTGTGAAGACCGACGCAAAAAACCTGTTCAGTTCCTCAGCCATTTCCTCATCTCCCATTATTAAATCTCCCTTCTCATCCTCTAAAGGACTAATATTTACCATAGCCACTCTTTTTTGTTTTATATATTTGTAGAAACTTTTACTATCTGCTTTTATAGTCTGAGCAAGTTAACTCTCATTATCTATCTTACTCTTCTTTATAGCTTTTTTAGTAGCTTTCTGTTGCCCCCTAAAGATTTCCCAGTCCTCTAGTCTCCCACTAATCTTTGCCACTTTGTATGCTTTTTCCTTCAATTTGATACTCTCCTTTATTTCCTTAGATATCCATGGTCAATTTTCCCTCTTTCCACCGTCCTTCCTTTTTGTTGGTATAAACCTTTGCTGAGCACTGTGAAAAATCGCTTGGAAGGTTCTCCACTGTTCCTCAACTGTTTCACCATAAAGTCTTTGCTCCCAGTCTACCTTAGCTAGTTCTTCTCTCATCCCATTGTAATCACCTTTGTTTAAGCACAAAACACTAGTGTTTGATTTTACCTTCTCACCCTCCATCTGTATTTTACATTCCACCATATTGTGATCGCTCCTTCCGAGAGGATCCCTAACTATGAGATCATTAATCAATCATGCCTCATTACACAGGACCAGATCTAGGACCGCTTGTTCACTCATAGATTCCATTACATACTGTTCCAGGAAACTATCGCGGATACATTCTATAAACTCCTCCTCAAGGCTGCCTTGACCGACCAATCGACATGTAGATTAAAATCCCCCATGATAACTGCTGTACCATTTCTACATGCATCAGTTATTTCTTTGTTTATTGCCTGCCCCACCATAATGTTACTATTTGGTGGCCTATAGACTACTCCTATCAGTGACTTTTTCACCTTACTATTCCTGATTTCCACCCAAATGAATTCAACCTTATCCTCCATAGCACCGATGTCATTCCTTACTATTGCCCGGATGTCATCCTTAAATAACAGAGCTACACCACCTCTCTTACCATCCACTCTGTCCTTCCGAATAGTTTGATACCCTCGGATATTTAACTCCCAGTCGTGACCATCCTTTAACCATGTTTCAGCAATGGCCACTAAATCATAGTCATTCACGATGATTTGCGCCATCAACTCATTTACCTTATTCCGAATACTACGAGCATTCAGGTAAAGTACATTTATGTTGACTTTTATACCTCTGTTTTGAATCTTAACACCTCGATCAGTAACCTCTCCTAAGTTATATTTCCTCTTAACTTTTCTCCTAATTTTCCTTGTCGTTGAACCCATATCTTCATGTAACAACCTGCCGCGTCGCTTACCATTTATGTTTTTACTTCCCGTTTTATTCCTTTTCGTCTTACTGGGCCTATTCATTGAGCTCCCCTCAGTCACTGTACCTTGTACTGTCGCCCTGTTTGATTTTTGACCATGGCTTCTCTGCCTTACACTTTCCCCCTTACTGCCTTTTGTTTCGGTCCCTGTTTTACTACGTTCTGACTTCCTGCATTGGTTCCCACCCCCCTGCCACATTAGTTTAAACCCTATTATTGGGCTTTCTCTGCTATGGGGGGCCTCTGATGGGGGTTCTGGTGGCAGGGTCTGATGTGTGGGCAGGGGTTTGGGGATGGCAGGATTTGTATTGTGGGAGGGAGCGGCCCTCTGATGGACTTTGGGGGCACCTACCTTAAATACATACCCCCTTGGCCCACTGCGAGGTCCACTGCGTCAGGGCCACACTGGCAAATACTTGCACCAATCCAAGTACATGTGTACCCTGGCCCAGAGGGCCTGAGCATCATGGAGGCATGGAGAATCCAGTGTCCAGCCCGATAATAGAATGCAAATGGGTCACTTTGACCCATTTGCATCCTCCCATGGTGTGGGGCACGGACTTTGATGCCACCACCAATGGGGGAATCGGAGCATTGTACCGGTGCTAATCAATTTTTCATCTGACACAGGGGGCGAAATTCTCCGTTAGCAGCGGAAAGTCCGCCGATCGGCGCAAAAAACAGCGCAAATCCGACTTGCGACACGTCGGAAAAATGGGTCGAAAGTCTCCGGCCCGAAATGGGCTAGCAGTGACGTAACGGGATCCGCGCTTGCGCAGTGGTTCACGCCGTGCAGCGTCATACGCGCCGCACGGCGTGATGGCTCATAAGGCCACGCTGCTCTTCCCCACCCGACCGGAACACCCGACCGGAACACCCGACTGGATGGCTGGTCGCCGCTCAGCCCCGAGGTTCGAGTCACGGGATGTGGAGGCGCTCCTGGACACGGTGGAGCAGAGGAGGGACGCCCTGTATCCCGGAAACGGCCGCAGAGTTGCCCCACGCCACAGCCGGCGTCTGTGGAGGGAAGTGGCAGAGGCCGTCACTGCTGCGGCCCTGACACCACGGACAGGCACCCAGTGCCACAAGAAGGTGAACAACCTCGTCAGAGCAGGCAGGGTGAGCCTCCCCCATATCCCCCTCCCCCATATCCTCCCTCCCCATATCCCCCATATCCCCCCTCCCCCATATCCCCCATATCCCCCCCTCCCCCATATCCCCCATATCCCCCCTCCCCCATATCCCCCTCCCCATATCCCCCTCCCCATATCCCCCCTCCCCCATATCCCCCTCCCCATATCCCCCCTCCCCATATCCCCACATATCCCCCTCCCCATATCTCCCCTCCCCCATATCCTCCCTCCCCATATCCCCATATCCCCCCTCCCCATATCCCCCCAAACCCCATATCCCCCATATCCCCCCTACCCCATATCCCCCATATCCCCCTCCCCATATCCCCCTCCACCATATCCCCCTCCCCCATATCCCCCTCCCCATATCCTCCCTCCCCATATCCCCCCTCCCCCATATCCCCCCTCCCCCATAACCCCCAACCCCCATATCCCCCCTACCCCATATCCCCATATCCCCCCTTCCCCATAACCCCCTCCACCATATCCCCCCTCCCCCATATCCCCCCTCCCCATATCCCCTCCTCCCCCATATCCCCCATATCCCCCTCCCATATCCCCCTCCCCATATCCCCCCTCCCCCATATCCCCCCTCCTCATATCCCCCATATCCCCCTCCCCATATCCCCCATATCCCCCCTCCCCCATATCCCCCCTTCCCATATCCGCCCTCCCCCATATCTCCCCTCCCCCATATCCCCCCTCCCCATATCCCCCATATCCCTCCTCCCCCATATCCCCCCAACCCCCATATCCCCCATATCCCCCTCCCCATATCCCCCATATTCCCCCCTCCCCCATATCCTCCCCATATCCCCCTCCCCATATCCCCCCTCCCCATATCCCCCATATTCCCCCTCCCCATATCCCCCTCCCCCAAATCCCCCCTCCCCATATCCCCCTCCCCATATCCCCCCTCCCCATATCCCCCATATCCCCCCTCCCCCATATCCCCCCTACCCATATCCCCCATGTCCCCCTCCCCCATATCCCCCATATCCCCCTCCCCATATCCCCCCTCCCCCATATCCCCCTCCCCCATATCCCCCATATCCCCCCGCCCCCATATCTCCCCTCCCCCATATCCCCCTCCCCAGATCCCCCCTCCCCCATATCCCCCCTCCCCCATATCCCCCATATCCCCCCTCCCCATATCCCCCCTCCCCATATCCCCATATCCCCTCCCCATATCCCCCATATCCCCCTCCCCATATCCCCCCTCCCCCATATCTCCCCTCCCCCATATCCCCCCTCCCCCATATCCCCCTCCCCCATATCCCCCCTCCCCCATATCCCCTATATCCCCCTCCCCCATATCCCCTACCCCATATCCCCATATCCCCCTCCCCCATATCCCCCTCCCCATATCCCCCTCCCCATATCCCCCATATCCCCCTCCCCCATATCCCCATATCCCCCCTCCCCATATCCCCCCTCCCCCATATCCCCCTCCCCATAATCCCTCATATCCCCCCTCCCCATATCCCCCCTCCCCCATATCGCCCCTCCCCATATCCACACTCCCCATATCTCCCTCCCCCATATCCCCCCTCCCCCAAATCCCCCCTCCCCCATATCCCCCATTTCCCCCCTCCCCCATATCCCCATTATCCCCCCACCCCCATATACCCCCTCCCCATATCCCCCCTCCCACATATCCCCCCTCCCACATATCCCCCTCCCCCATAATCCCCTCCCCCATATCCCCCATATCCCCCCTCCCCCATATCCCCCCTCCCCATATCACCCATATCCCCCCTCCCGCATATCCCCCATATCCCCCTCCCCCATATCCCCCCTCCCCACATCCCCCTCCCCATATCCCCCCTCCCCATATCCCCCCTCCCCCATATCCCCCATATCCCCCATCCCACATATCCCCGCTCCCCCATATCCCCCTCCCCATATCCCCCTCCCCCATATTCCCCCCTCCCCATATCCCCCTCCCATATCCCCCCTACCCCATATCCCCATATCCCCCTCCCCATATCCCCCCTGCCCATATCCCCCATATCCCACGTCCCCATATCCCCCCTCCCCCATATCCCCCCAGCTCATATCCCCCATATCCCCCTCCCCATACGCCCCCTCCCCCATATCCACCTCCCCCATATCCCCCTTCCCCCATATCCCCCATATCCCCCCTCCCCCCTATCCCCCCTGCCCATATCCCCCATATCCCCCCTCCCCCATATCCCCCCTCCCCATATCTAACCTCCCCCATATCCACCCTCCCCATATCCCCCATATCCCCCCTCCCCCATATCCCCCCTCCCCCATATCCTCCCCATATCCCCCTCCCCATACCTCCCCTCCCCATATCCCCCATATTCCCCCTTCCCATATCCCCCCTCCCCCATATCCCCCTCCCCATATCCCCCTCCCCATATCCCCCCTCCCCATATCCCCCATATCCCCCCTCCCCATATGCCCCCTCCACATATCCCCCATGTCCCCCTCCCCCATATCCCCCATATCCCCCTCCCCATATCCCCCCTCCCCCATATCCCCCTCCCCCATATCCCCATATCCCCCTCCCCCAAATCCCCCTACCCCATATCCCCATATACCCCCTCCCCCATATCCCCCATATCCCCCCTCCCCCATATCCCCCCTCCCCCATATCCCCCTTCCCCCATATCCCCCCTCCCCCATATCCCCCTCCCCCATATCCCCCTCCCCATATCCCCCATATCCCCCCTCCCCATAACCCCCTCCCCCATATCCCCCCTCCCCCATATCCACACTCCACATATCCCCCCTCCCCCATATCCCCCTCCACCATATCCCCCTCCCCCATATCCCCCATATCCCCCTCCCGATATCCCCCATATTCCCCCTCCCCATATCCCCCCTCCCCATATCCCCCTCCCCCATATCTCCCCTCCCCCATATCCCCCTCCCCATATCCCACCAACCCCCATATCCCCCTTCCCCATATCACCCATATCCCCCCTCCCCCATATCCCCCCTCCCCCATATCCCCCTCCCCATATCCCCCCTCCCCATATCCCCCATATCTCCCCTCCCCCATATCCCCCCTCCCCATATCCCCCCTCCCCCATATCTCCCCTCCCCCATATCCCCCATATCCCCCCTCCCCCATATCCCCCCTCCCCATATCCCCATATCCCCTCCCCCATATCCCCCATATCCCCCCACCCCATATCCCCCCTCCCCCATATCCCCCCTCCCCCATATTCCCCCTCCCCCATATCCCCCTCCCCATATCCCCATATCCCCCTCCCCCATATCCCCTACCCCATATCCCCATATCCCCCCTCCCCATATCCCCCCTCCCCATATCCCCCTCCCCATATCCCCCATATCCCCCTCCCCCATATCCCCCCTCCCCATATCCCCCCTCCCCCATATCCCCCCTACCCATAATCCCTCATATCCCCCCTCCCCATATCCCCCCTCCCCCATATCGCCCCTCCCCCATATCCACCCTCCCATATCCCCCCTCCCCCATATCCCCCCTCCCCCAAATCACCCCTCCCCCATATCCCCCATTTCCCCCCTCCCCCATATCCCCCCACCCCCATATACCCCCTCCCCATATCCCCCTCCCACATATCCCCCTCCCCCATAACCCCCTCCCCCATATCCCCCTCCCCCATATCCCCCCTCCCCATATCACCCATACCCCCCCTCCCGCATATCCCCCATATCCCCCCTCCCCCATATCCCCCCTCCCCACAACCCCCTCCCCATATCCCCCCTCCCCATATCCCCCTCCCCCATATCCCCCATATCCCCCCTCCCACATATCCCCCTTCCCCATATCCCCCCTCCCCATATACCCCTCCCCCATATTCCCCCCTCCCCCATATCCCCCTCCCCCATATCCCCCCTACCCCATATCCCCCCTCCCCCATATCCCCCCTCCCCATATCCCCTTCCCCCATATCCCTCATATCCCCCTCCCCATATCCCCCCTCCCCCATATCCCTCATATCCCACATCCCCCATATCCCCCCTCCCCCATATCCCCCCACCCCATATCCCCCATATCCCCCTTCCCCATACGCCCCCTACCCCATATCCCCATATCCCCCTCCCCCATATCCCCCTCCCCATATCCCCCCTCCCCCATATCCCCCTTCCCCCATATCCCCCGGGTTCCTGGAGTTACCACACCCACACATAGATCCGATGCAACCACCGACCCGGAGACGAGCGAAGAGGGTGACGACCGGCTTGCGGCGACTGCAGTCGCAGGTAGAGGAGTCCACCCGCGTCCAGGAGCTGGGAGTGGTGCCGGTCATGCGTGCCACCCAAGCTGACACCGCACGGGTGGCGTCTGCGGTGGAGGCAATGGGTGCGACGGTGTCAGACATGGGGAACGGTTTGCGAGGCCTGAGGCTTTCCGTGCAGGCGGCGTCTGTGGCCCAGGACATGGCTGCCCTCTCACAGGAGGCCATGAGCCAGTGCCAGCGCCAGATGGCAGAGGCGCTCAACGCCATAGCCCAGTCTCTGCAGGCCATCGCTGAGGGCATCGGCGCCAGTGGCCATGTGCGAGCCGGCGTCACACTGTCACAGACAGGGTTTGCCAACCCCCTGGGCTCCATGGCTGCAAACCTGCAGACCCCTGTCGATACCAGCACGGGCCTCCAGGACTGGCAGCGCCAGATGTCGGGGGGGCGTTGGATGGCCAGTCCGTTCGCATCCCCCACCCATGTACAGGCCTGGGGGCCATCGGGCACCCCGAGGGAGGAGGAGGTGGTGTGGTCCGTCCCGGCTCCCCCTGTAGGGGAGGTCCCGGTACACCGCGACACCCCCACCGTCCCAGCTGCATCGGGTGGGCAACGGGCAGGACAGGCTGGTAGCTCGCAATCCCAGTCGCCCGGGCCGCAGCCTGGCCCATCTAGGCCAGGACGCCCCAGGAAACGGCCGCCAAAGGGATCCAGTGTCAGAGGGCAGGAATCACAGGAGTCCACCTCCAGTTCTGCTGTACCGTCTGGGGAACCACGTAGACGTAGTCAAAGGGCCCGTAAAGCCAAACAATTAGACACTGAGTAAGTTGGCACGGGTGCAGGGCACAGATGAGTTTTAGGGGCTAGGGCACGTGCATGAACTCCTTTGGTTATTAAAGTCAATGTTACACCTACAGAAGCTGCCTTTGTGCTCTGTCCAAAGCGTGCGGGGGTGTCATGTACGTTGAGCGCAAGTGTGTGTGTGTGAGGGGTGGTCTTACCTCAGCCCCAGGTGAGTCTGCCCCCTTTCCCCTGGGCCGCCATCAACATCCCCCGGGCAGAGGACGGGACCGTGCGCTGCAGTGTCACAGCCGCATGCAGGGATGGTCCGGTTGGATGGTGGTACTGCGGCCATGGGTCAGACATAGTCCAACGATGTGGAGCCAGGAGCTCACCGCAGGGCCGGTTGTCATCATCCTCCATGGCCTGCAATAGACACGCGTCCACCCGCAACTGTGTGAGCCCGGCCCGTTGTGCCGCAGGTAGATCGGCAATGGGGGGGGGGGTGTGCATGCGGGTGGGGTGGGTGGGGTTGGGGAGGGGGGTGAGGGTGCTGGGTGGGTGGATGGGTGTGGGGTGTGGGTGGTCGGCAATTACCCTCATCCCCCTCATCTGGGGAGGACTGCGCCTCTTCCTGCTGCTCCTCCACTCCGCCCTCCTCTGCCTGCGGCACATCGCCCCTCTGCTGGGCTATGTTGTGCAGGACGCAGCACACCACAATGATGCAGCCGACCCTATCTGACCAATACTGGAGGGCGCCCCCAGAGAGGTCCAGGCACCTGAAACGCATCTTCAGCACGCCAAAGCACCTCTCTATCACTCCCCTTGTCGCTACATGTGCATCATTGTAGCGGTTCTCCGCCTCATTGCGTGGCCTCCGTACAGGCGTCATCAGCCACGATCGCAATGGGTAGCCCCTGTCGCCCAGCAACCAGCCCCTCAGCCGGGGATGGCGTCCGTCGTACATGCCGGGGATGGATGACCGCGACAACACGTATGAGTCGTGTACACTGCCTGGGTAACGGGCGCAGACGTGCAGGATCATCATGCGGTGGTCGCAGACCACCTGTATGTTCATCGAATAGGTCCCCTTCCTATTGGTGAACACGGCCCTGTTATCTGCAGGTGGCCGCACAGTGACGTGCATCCCATCAATCGCGCCCTGGACCATGGGGAACCTGGCCACGGCAGAGAAGCCCACGGCCCGGGCATCTTGGCTGGCCCGGTCCACAGGGAAGCGGATGTAGTGGTGCGCCATGGCATATAGGGCATCTGTCACTGCCCGAATGCACCGATGCACCGATGTCTGCGATATGCCGGACAGGTCCCCACTCGGTGCCTGGAATGACCCCGTTGCATAAAAGTTCAGGGGCACCGTAACCTTGACGGACACGGGGAGAGGGTGTCCCCCGCCAGTGCCACGCGGTGACAGGTGTGCCAGCAGGTGGCAGATGTGTGCCACGGTTTCCCGCCTCATCTGGAGTCTCCTCCTGCATTCCCGGTCCGTGAGGTCCTGGTATGACTGCTGGGGCCGGTACACACGGGGCGCCCTCGGGTGCCTCCGTTGCCGTGGGGCCGCGACGTCCTCCTCCCCTCCTCGTCCTGTCGGTCAGGTGTCCCTCCAGCCTGGGCGGCTGCCGCCTGTCCCTCTGCGGCAGCCTGCGCCGCCTCTCTGGCACGCTCCTCCTCCTCCTCCTCATCCAGGGCAACATAGACATTAGCAGCTGCCGCCACGGCGGCCAACATCGCTGGATGATCTGAAAACATGACGGCCTGGTGGGGGGGAGGGGTACGACGACATGTCATCATTGCCCATATCCCCTCCTCCCCCCAGCCAGGTGGCATGGACTGCATGGGTCCAACTGTTGGAGGCTGGCACCTGGCCAGGTGGACCAACTCACTTGCCATCGCATCCCCCCCCCCCCCCTGCATGGACCCCCCCAACTTCCACCCCAGCACGGACCCCCCCCCATCCCCCTCCCCGGCACGGACCCCCCCCCCAACCTCTTCCCCGGCACGGACCCCAACCTCCTCCCCAGCACGGACCCCCCCAACCTCCTCCCCAGCACGAACCCCAACCTCCTCCCCGGCACGGACCCCCCATCCCCCTCCCCGGCACGGATCCCCCCAACCTCCTCCCCGGCACGGACCCCAACCTCCTCCCCGGCACGGACTCCCCCAACCTCCTCCCCGGCACGGACCCCAACCTCCTCCCCGGCACGGACCCCCCATCCCCCTCCCCGGCACGGACCCCCCCCAACGTCCAACCCGGCACGGACCCCCCCATCCCCCTCCCCGGCACGGACCCCCCCCCCCCCAACATCCTCCCCGGCACGGACCCCAACCTCCTCCCCGGCACGGACCCCCCCAACCTCCTCCCCGGCACGGACCCCCCCCCCAACCTCCACCCCGGCACGGACCCCAACCTCCACCCCGGCACGGTTCCCCACCTTCACACCGGCACGGACCCCAACCTCCACCCCGGCACGGACCCCAACCTCCACCCCGGCACGTACCCCAACCTCCTCCCCGGCACGGACCTCCCATTCCCCTCCCCGGCACGGACCCCCCCCAAACCTCCACCCCGGCACGGACCCCCCCCATCCCCCTCCCCGGCACGGACCCCCCCCCCAACCTCCTCCCCGGCACGGACCCCAACCTCCTCCCCGGCACGGACCCCCCCAACCTCCTCCCCGGCACGGACCCCCCCCCAACCTCCTCCCCGGCACGGACCCCCCCATCCCCCTCCTCGGCACGGACCCCCCCCAACACCCTCCACGGCACGGACCCCCCCCCCCAACCTCCTCCCCGCCACGGACCCCAACCTCCTCCCCGGCATGGACCCCAACCTCCTCCCGGGCACGGACCCCCCCCAACCTCCTCCCCGGCACGGACTCCCCCCAACCTCCTCCCTGGCACGGACCCCAACCTCTTCCCCGGCACGGACCCCCCCCATCCCTCTCCCCGGCACGGACCCCCCCCCCCAACCTCCTCCCCGGCACGGACCCCAACCTCCTCCCTGGCACGGACCCCAACCTCCTCCCCGGCACGGACCCCCCATCCCCCTCCCCGGCACGGACCCCCCTCCCGGCACTCCCCCGGAGCCCAGCCCACTCTAACCACCCCCCCCCGCCGCACACACACACACACAGCCCGAGACACACCTCTCCTCACACATTCAGACTGCGGCCACGCCATTGCCTGCCCAGAGCCAACCCCCAGGCCGTCACTCACCTCCACGCTGGTCGGCGTGATCCTGGAGCACAGGGTCACGCCGATGAAAAGAAGGTTTAATTTACGTCGACGTGAACGGTTATCACGTCGACGGGACTTCGGCCCATCCGGAAGGGGGAATATCGGCAGGCCTAAAATCGTCTGCCTTGCGCAGACCCGTGCCATTCTCCGACGGCAGCGGCGACATTAACGCCCCGCCGACTTTTCTCCCTTCGGAGACTTCGGCAACCGGCGGGGGCGGGATTCACGGCGGCCAACGGCCATTCTCCGACCCTCTGGGGAGAATGACGCCCAGGATTCTCCGTCGCATCGGGAACTCAGCTACTGGCATTGGCCGGCTGAGAATCCCCCCAACTATTTCCTTTTCCTTTAAAACTTACAAGAAAACCTACCTGTGTGTGTCTTTTACAGATACAACACTTAAATACTGAGACACTGAGTATCATGTGGGTCAGCCAATTCTTTTACCAACAGTTGCTGGACTTATCCAATAGGTGGAAAGACAGGGAAGCTTTTCTACCACTTCTCACCTGCTGTAACAGTTATCACTATCTTCCTGTTACCACAGTACGAAGTCTTACAACACCAGGTTAAAGTCCAACAGGTTTGTTTTGATGTCACTAGCTTTCGGAGCGCTGCTCCTTCCTCAGGTGAATGAAGAGGTATGTTCCAGAAACATATATATAGACAAATTTAAAGATGCCAAACAATGCTTGGAATGCGACCATTAGCAGGTGATTAAATCTTTACAGATCCAGAGATGGGGTAACCCCAGGTTAAAGAGGTGTGACAGCTGCCCAGGCTGGAAGGCCGGCCGCACGACAGGACGAGGAGGAGGAGGAGGCGGTGGTGGTGCCACGGCGACAAAGAAGCCCGATGAGGCCCCGTGTGTACCGGCGCTGCACGTCGTACCAGGACCTCACGGACCGTGCATGCAGGAGGTGACTCAGGATGAGCCGGGAAACCGTCGCCTATATCTGCCATCTCATGGCACACCTGGCACCGCATGGCACTGGGGGAGGACACCCTCTCCCGGTGGCCATTAAGGTTACGGTGGCCCTGAACGTCTACGCGACGGGGTCATTCCAGTCGCCGAGTGGTGACCTGTCCGGCATCTCGCAGGCATAGGTGCACTGGTGCATCCGTGCAGTGACGGACGCCCTGTATGCCATCGCGGATCGCTACATCCAGCTCCCTGTGGACCGGGCCAGCCAGGATGCCCGGGCAGCGGGCTTTGTTGACCTGGCAAGGATGCCCATGGTCCAGGGGGCGGTCGATGGGATGCACGTCGCCGTGCAGCCACCAGCTGCTAACAGGGTTGTGTCCATGAATAGGAAGGGGACCTACTCCATGAACATTCAGGTGGTCTGCGACCACCGCATGAGGATCCTGCACGGCTGCGCCCGGCACCCGGGCAGTGTAAATGACTCGTTCGCATAGGCTCAACCGTTCATCCCCGCAATGTTCGAGGGACGCCACCCCCGGCTGAGGGGCTGGTTGCTGGGCGACAAGGGTTACCCATTGCGGTCGTGGCTGATGACGATTCTATGGAGGCCACAGACTGACGTGGAGAAACACTACAACTATGCCCATGCAGCGACCAGGGGTGTGATAGAGAGGTGCTTTGGGCTGCTGAAGATGCGCTTCAGATGCCTGGACCGTTCTGAAGGGGCCCTCCAGTACCCGTCAGATAGGGCCGGCCACATCATTGTGGTCTGCTGCATCCTGCACAACATAGCCCAGCAGAGGGGTGATGTGCTGGAGGCAGAGGAGGGGGAGGGGGAGGGGGAGGGGGAGGAGCAACACGGTGAAGGGCAGGCCTCCCCAGATGAGGAGGTTGGGGGTAATGTACAGGACATGGACGAGAGGCTGCGCACCGTTACCAGCTGGGCCAGCGGGCACGGGACGGGTTGATAGCCGCCCGCTTCACAGACTAGGGGTTGTGGAAATCGCCGGGTACGGGCACAGACAGCACAGTATGGCACCAGCCTACCACCCTCACCCCACCTGGCCACCACCAATCACCCTCGCCCCACCCGCATGCACACCACCCCTCCATTGCACATCCACCTGCGGCACACTGGGCCGGGCTAACACGGTCACCGGGGGATGCGTGTCTATTGCAGGCCATGGAGGATGATGACAACCCGCTCTGCGATGAGCTCCGGGCTCAACATCGTTAGACGATATCTGACTCATGGCCACAGTACCACCATCCACCCGGACCGTCCCTGCATGCGGCCTTGATATTGCAGCGCACGGTCCCGTCGTCTGCCCGGGGGGATAGCGAGGGTGACCCGGGGAGGGAGGGGGGGCACACTCACCTGAGGCCGACGTCCTATCACCCCTCACACACACACTGGTGCTCACCTCACCCACCCCCCCCCCCCCCCACCCCCGCATCGGACAGAGCACAGAGGCAACTTCTGTAGGTGTGAAAGTGATTTTAATGACAAATAGTTCATACAGGTGCCCTAGCCCCTATAACTAATCTGTGCCCTGCACTCGTGCCAACTTACTCAGTGTCTAATTTTTTGGCCTTCCGGGCCCAATGACTACATCTAGGTGGTTCCCCAGACGGCACAGCAGAGCTGGAGGTGGACGCCTGTGATTCCTGTCCTGTGACTAGGGTCCCCTTTGGCGGTCGTTTCCTGGGGCGTCCTGGCCTGGTGGGCCATGCCGCGGCTCGGGCGACTGGGATGGCGAGCTGCCAGCCTGTCCAGCCCGTTGCCCACAAGAAGCACCCGGGAGGGAAGGGGGGGGGGAGTCCGAGGTGTCACGGTGTTCCAGGACCTCCCCTGCATGGGACCCGGAACGGGCCTCAGCACCTCCTCCTTCCTCGGGATGTCCGATGGTCCCCGGGCCTCTCCATGGGTCGGGTGTGTGACCGGATCCAGCATCCGATGCACCCCTGGCACCTGGCGCTGCCAGTCCTGGAGGCCCGCCCTGGTATTAACAAGGGTCTCCAAGTTTGCAGCCATGGAGCTCAGGGAGTTGGCCATCCCTGTCTGTGTCTGGGCGACGCCGGCCAGCAACTGGGAAATGGCGCCGATGCCCTCAGCGATGGCCTGCTGAGACTGGGCCATGGCCTGCTGGGACTGTGCCACGGCCTGCAGGGACAGGGCTACGGCGTTGAGCGCCTCTGTGATCAGCTGCTGGCTCTGGTTCATGGCCTCTTGTGAGAGGGCAGCCATGACGTGGGCCACAGACGCCGCCTACATGGAAAGCCCCAGGCCTCGCATACTGCTCCCCATATCTGACACCGTCGCCCTCATTGCCTCCACCGTGGATGCCACCCGTGCGGTGTCGGCCTGGGTGGCACGCATGACCGGCACCACTCCCTGCTCCTGGACGCGGGTGGACTCCTCCACCTGCGTCTGCAGCTGCCGCAAGCCTTCCGTCACCCCCTTTGATCGTCCCTGGGTCCGTGACTGCATCGGGTCTATGGGTGGGTGTGGTAACTCCAGGAACCCGGGACCCGTCTGGGCGGCAGATGGTTGCTTGCGCCGGGCTGCTTTCCGACCGTCCGGCTCCTCAGCTGTTCCTACCTCCACCTGCTGTACCTGTGTTGTTTGCACCAGTTAGTGCACCAGAGGCCTCATCACTAAAGTGCCCAACCGAGGTGAATGTCTGCGATGGTGGAGGGTGTAGGAGATGGCAGTGGCGTAATGTCGAGGTCCTCATCAGACCCGAAGTCCGGGGTCCCCTGGAGTGGTGTTTCCGGTCCGTCCGTCCCCTGTGTGTGGGTGTCCTGGGGGGGGGCGTCCTGTGTGTGGGTGTCCTGGGGGGTTGTGGCCTGTGTGTGGGTGGCCTGGGGGGTTGTGTCCTGTGTGTGGGTGTCCTGTGCACCAGTGTCCTGCGTGTCAGTGTCCTGGGTGGGTGTGTCCTTGGTTGGTGTGTCTTGGGTGGGTGTGTTTTGTATGTGGGTCTCCTGGGTGCCTGTGTTGTGTGTGTCAGTGTCCCGGGTCGACTGGGACAGGGGTCTGTTGCTGGGGCTGACCTCCTCGCCGCTGGGTGTGGCCCACCGGCGTCGCCGCACTGGCACTAGATGGGGGCGGCGTATGCCTGATGCTCCGGGTCTATCCCTGGCCCGTGGGCGCCCTGGCACTAGATGGGGGCGGCGTATGCCTGATGCTCCGGGTATATCCCTGGCCTGTGGGCGCCCTGGCACTGGGTGGGGGCATCGTATGCCCGAAGGGTCGGGTCTATCCATGTCTCGTGGGCGTCCTGGCACATCCTGGGGGCGATCGGCATCCGCAGGGACGGGTAGGTTGACGTTTGGTCCTGCAATACACAATACAGCATGCATGGGTGGACACACAGACGAGGATGGGGGAAGTGGGGATGGGGGAAGTGGGGATGGGGAAGGGAGGATGGGAGAAGGGGGAAGGGGTGATGGGGGAAGGGGGGATGAGGGAAGGGGGAAAGGGGGGTTGGGGAAGGGGTACAGGGGGGCTGGTGTGGCCCTGTGCCAGCAGGCGTTCGGGGGTCTCACTTGGTGGTGTGCTCCCGACCTCAGCATCCGCAACCACCCGGTCCTCGGGTCCGCCTGCAAGGTCCAGGGCCCTCTCTTCATGAACGGTGAGGGGGCGCAATTCAGGTGGATCCCCTCCTGTCCTCTCACACTCCCGGTTGTTATGAGCGTGCTTCTCCTGTGAGGGCAGGGGGGTGATAATGGGCAACAGTATTAGGCAGACATATACATGAGGACCAGCGGTTGTGTGTATGATGGCATAGGTTAACACCCCATCCTGCCAATGCAGCCTGCATGGGTGGGTGCAGCCATGTCGGTTTCAGCTAGGGCTGTCCCACCCCATCGTGGGGTGGGGGGGGCGGTTACTCACTCTGGCTGCCCTGACTAGGTCATTGACCTTCTTGTGGCACTGGATGCTGTCGTGTTGGGTGTTCTGATGCACAAACAATCTAATTCTGTCACCTTTGCTCTTGAGTCGCCAGGTATCTTTCTGATACCGCCACGTGGTTCAAGTCCGAGTAATGATTAATAATCCAACACACCGCTTAGTAAGAGTTAAATCAACGCTCATTTATTATATACAGCAATTAATACTTATACAATAATTCTACTTCTAAACTACTACCTACCACTAACAGGCCAATACTAAACTTTGGAAATGGCCCACCAGGTCAGGGAAACGAATGGCCTTTCGAATGGGTTCTGAGCCTGCGGGATTTAAAAGCTGGTACAGGTCGATAGTCAGGAGTGTCTATCAGGTAGCGATCGTTGGACTAAAACTTACGTTCTCTTTCAGCAAGGGTCTCGAAGGGTGCGGAGAGGAGAAGAAGGGTCGAGTTGAACTTGGCGTGTATAGTTTCTCATTAAGAAAGGGGGTGAAAGGTTATCAGGGGTAGGTAGGAATGTTGGTTTTTGGGTACAATCAGATCAGCTGTGATCTACTTGAATGGTGGAGCAGGCACGAGGGGCCTTCTCCTCCCAATTCATAAGCTTGCATGTTCCGAGCGTTTATCTTGAGGCCTCTTCACCCCATGTGTATAGATTATATTTTTTCTCATTTACATCGCTGCCTTAGTACAGAGGACAAACAATCTAATTTATACACATGGGGTCAAGAGGCCTTGAGAGCTGACTGCACACAGCAATCATGAAAATTAGCACACAGCACAACGTTTGTGTGCTGCCTGTATCAGAATCAACAGGCCTCAGGGTTAATTATTCATTGTGATCACCTTGCCTGTTTTCTGAATCAGATTTTGGGGTAAATTTTCCGATCCTGCCTGCCGCGGAATCATCAGGGTGGGACGGAAAATTAGACTGGCCTTTGGAATTTCTGGTTTCAGGGTGGGATTGACTGGAAAATTCCTCCCTACTGTCTTAATTGTTTTATGCTCCATCCTCAAACTTTATTTGCCTGAATTCTTTTACATAAACAACCTTATTGTTCACTTAATTAATAGCATTTAACATATACCAAAATTTAAGAGTTTGGTTGATTACTGCCCAAATAAAAAATCTTGGACGGGTTCTCCGTTAGCCGACGGAGAAATCGGGGCGTGCGATCAGGCGGAGAATAGCTCCCGATGCCAAAATCGCGGCAGATGCCAGTTTGACGCCGAATCGTGATTCTCCGTCTCCTCGCAAACGGTGTCAATAGTATAAACACCATTTCCATATCATTAGTGGGCCCACCCACGATTCTCCGCCTCCAATGGGCCGAGTTCCCGACAGCACTGTCAACGTGTGCTCTCAAACATCGTGAACCTGGCATGGTGGCTGCTGAGAGAGAGAGAGGGCATACGTACAGTGTCCAGCACCGCCATACTTCGTCGACAGTCATGCCGCTGGCCGGGGGCTTCTGCCAGGGCCGGGGGAGTAGTGGGGGGTGACTAGGAGGTGGGCTGTGGGGTCAGGGTGGATGGATACGCAACACCAGTATCACAGCTGACAAGGCAGCCATGCGGCTGTGCATGCCGCTGGCAGCCGCTTTAAACCTGGTGCCTGGGTTGCATAGGTGACCCTGCCGGGACACCCCTCTGGGTGCCCTCTGGCCCCAGCTGACCCATTGGCTGTATGGGTGCTCCAGCTCAACCTATCCCATCTTCTCAGCCTCGATCAGTGTGTGTGGAGGGAGTGTATTGTTTAAGCGCGGCTGCAGCTTGTCAGCCCTGCGAGTGTTCATCACAGACCCGGTGAATCCCACACGGTTTTTAATGGGATTCGATGGTGTTGAACTTGGCCCCTATTCTTATAGTCCCCAGGGGCTTCCTGCCTCTCGGGGTGGACCTTGTACCTGGTTCCAAGTGATTGGACTTGGTCCCAATCACTTGGTTCGATATTCTCCAATACTGGAGCGATTCCTTGATCGAGGGGTGGTCGTTTACCTTTCTTTGTGTCAGCTCCTGCTGGCGCCGAAAGGTCTGGGTCGGCTTTGTGTTGCTAATTTGTAGCAATTGTTCCCGGGGATGGCTGATTAATATGTAGATGGCTGGGGTGTTGTGATGTTGATGGCTGCAGGTATCGATGCGGTCTGGCTTCTCCAGAGGCGAATACACTGTTTTACCTGCAGCTGTCTGTTTGAGTCTTGTTGGCTGATCTTCCCATCAGCCTCTTCCGTTCGCCATTTTAAATCGGAGTTTGGCCATTCTAATCAGGAGTCAGCCATTTTACATGGCTACAATAGTGGCCCAACCTGCCACAGCGTAGGCATTGTTGCGCTTTGGCAGGACATTACCGCTTTAAATGGGCGGAGCCACAGTTGAAGCATGTCGTGACGTCAGTGCATTCGTTGTGCCACCGTGCATGCGCGGTGCGGTCTTGCGTAGTGCGCGCCTGCGCATCGCGTTCCTTTGCGTCAGTGTCCCCTCTTTTGGCGCGTACAAGCGCGGGAGGCCTCGGAAAGCGCGCGAAGTGGCTGGCCTCCTCCAGGCCGCGGCCCGGGAGGTACACGATCGTCTGGACCCGCTCCGCCTCGTGGGGCCCGTGCCGCGCCGATTTGTCCGCCTGGATGTGTGAGTACCAGCTGGTGACGTTCTCATGTAGGACGCAGGTCTCGACGGCAGTCGCCAGGGCGAGTTGCTTGACCCGAAGGAGCTGCTGGCGCAGGGTGTCCGACATGACTCTGAAAACTATCTGGTCGTGCATCATGGAGTCAGAGGTGGTCCCATAGCCGCAGGACTGCACGAGGATGCGGAGGTTTGGTAAATAAGACTGGAAAGGTTCATCCTTACCCTGAAGGCGCTGCTGGAACAGGTACCTTTCGAAGCTCTTGTTTACTTCAACGCTGAAGTGTTTGTCGAACATCAGGAGCACCGTCTTGTATTTGGTTGTGTCCTCGCCATCCGCAAATGTAAGGGAGTTAAAGATGTGGATGGCGTGTTGTCCCGCCGTGGAGAGAAGAAGGGCAATCTTCCTGGTGTCCGATGCATTCTCCCTGTCTGTGGCCTCGAGGAAGAGCTGGAAGCGCTGCTTGAACAGTTTCCAATTGACCCCGAGATTGCCAGCGATTCGGAGCGGCGGCGGCGGGTTGATGTTCTCCATGGTGCAGGACGGCGGATTGCTGATACGTTGCAGGTATGTCTCACAGGCGCTGGTTTGCATCCACTTCTGGTATCATGTTGTGTTGGGTGTTCTGATGCACAAACGATTCAACACAGCTGGAGATGGTGTAACAGCACACTACTAACTTGGGTACGTGCATTAGCAGCTAATCTGTGGTCCCTGTCTTATCACTATCTGGGTGAGGCACTCAGCACATGGTGAATGTCTGAGTGGCAGGCTCTGAGCTCGGTGCTCTGAGCTAGCTGCTGCTGGAATCAGCGGGAACTGTGGTGTCCCCTGTTTTTATAGTGCGTGTGCTCTCAGTGATGATTGGCTGAGATGTTGTTTGTGTGTTGGTTGGTCCTACTGCATGTCCATCAGAGTGTGTGTGATTGCACCATGATATGCTGATCCAAATATCATGACAGATGCCTGCCCTGGCTGTTACGGCCACGGCACTGACACCCTCTGCCACCTCCCTCCACAGGCACTGGCTGAGGAGTTGTGCGACCCTGCGGCTGTGTCCGTGTACAGGCCTCCCTTCTCTGCTCCACTGCATCATGGAGCGCCTCGGTGTCTCACTCCTGGAACCTCGACGCTATGCGGCGGTGGCCATTTTGCCGAGTCTCCAGCGGGGGCGTCTTTTGTGCTGCGACACCGCGCAGCATCAATGACGGCGCACGCCAGTGACGGGTGACGCCGTCATGAATGGCGTCACGCCGCTGCTAGCCCCTTCCGGGTCGGAGGGTTTCCGACATTCCGGTTGGCCTGACGCCAGAGTGGGTCACGCCGTTTTTGACGCCGGCGTCAGGCCATTGCGCTGATCGCGGAGAACCCCGCCCTAGGGGTCAATGTTTGAAAATAAGGGATCACTTATATAAGACAGAGATAGGGGAGAATTTGTTTCTTTCAGAGGGTCCGAGTCTTTGGGACTCTCTTCCTCAAAAGGCAGTGGAAGCAGAGTTTTTGGTGCCTGGGTTGCATAGGTGACCCTGCCGGGGCACCCCTCTGGGTGCCCTCTGGCCCCAGCTGACCCATTGGCTGTATGGGTGCTCCAGCTCAACCTATCCCATCTTCTCAGCCTCGATCAGTGTGTGTGGAGGGAGTGTATTGTTTAAGCGCGGCTGCAGCTTGTCAGCCCTGCGAGTGTTCATCACAGACCCGGTGAATCCCACACGGTTTTTAATGGGATTCGATGGTGTTCCACACGCCGCCGGTGCTAGCCCCTCACCGGTAGTGGAATCGGTGCAGGTGTGGCGCTGATTTTCCTGTCGTAGAAGTCTACGGATTCTTTGTTGGCGTCAACACTTAGCTGCAGAAACGTGGAATCCAGCCCATTGTTCTTATACTCCCGAGATATAAATATAAAGTGAGAAGGTTTTATAAGGAAGCACAGTGGATAGCATTGTGGCTTCACAGCGCCAGGGTCCCAGGTTCAATTCCTCGCTGGGTCACTGTCTGTGTGGAGTCTGCACGTTCTCCCCGTGTCTGCGTGGGTTTCCTCCGGGTGCTCCGGTTTCCTCCCACAGTCCAAAGACGTGCAGGTTAGGTGGATTGGCCATGCTAAATTGCCCTTAATGTCCAAAAAGGTTAGGAGGGATTATTGGGTTATGGGGATAAGGTGGAAGTGAGGGCTTAAGTGGGTCGGTGCAGACTCGATGGGCCGAATGGCCTCCTTCTGCACTGTATGTTCTATGTTCTATGTTCTATGTACTTGAGATTGGAATGGGAAACTGATTTCAAGATGTTCAGATTTTGTCCAGAAAGAAAACAAGTCAAAAAGAATTTTGATTAAAAACCTACTGAAGTAGACAAACCCACAATGGGTACAGGCTCCATGGTTTATTTTTTTGAGAAAATAATTGAAAGTAAATAAAATGTGGGTGGTTTCTTTGCCACTATTAATTTGCGTAGGCACAATTTATGAATTAAAGCTACTTCTTGATTCATATTAATTTTGGTCTTCCCAAAGTATTTTTCAGTCCTTCTGGTGAAGCACATGAGGGCACATATGAATTCTATGAACGCTAGTTCACATTGCAAGAGGACTTATTGTTTTAATCCTGTGTTATGCTGTGGAATTAGATTTCATGCAGCACAGACACACTCCTGGGCGTCATTCTCCGACCCCCCGCCGGGTCGGAGAATGGCCGTTGGCCGCCGTGAATCCCGCCCCTGCCCCCGCCGAAGTCTCCGGTACTGGAGATTGGGCAGGGGCGGGAATCGGGCCACGCCGGTTGGCGGGACCCCCCGCTCAATTCTCCGGCCCAGATGGGCCGAAGTCCCGCCCAGAAATTGCCTGTCCCGCCGGCGTAAATCAAACCTGGTATTTACCGGCGGGACCAGGCGGCGTGGGTGGGCTCCAGGGTCCTGGGGGGGGGGCGCGGGACGATCTGACCCGGGGGGTGCCCCCACGGTGGCCTGGCCCACGATCGGGGCCCACCGATCCGCGGGCGGGCCTGTGCCGTGGGGGCACTCTTTCCCTTCCGCCTCCGCTACGGCCTCCACCATGGCGGAGGCGGAAGAGACTCTCCCCACTGCGCATGCGCGGGAAACTGACAGCGGCCGCTGATGCTCCCGCGCATGCGCCGGGAAACTGTCAGCGGCCGCTGACGCTCCCGCGCATGCGCCGCATTTCCGAGCCAGCTGGCGGGGCAACAAACGCCATTTCCGCCAGCTGGCGGGGCGGAAATCCCTCCGGCGTCGGCCTAGCCCCTCAATGTTGGGGCTAGGCCGCCAAAGATGCGGAGCATTCCGCACCTTTGGGCCGGCGCAATGCCCGTCTGATTGGCGCCGTGTTTGGCGCCAGTCGGCGGACATCGCGCCGTTGGGGGAGAATTTCGCTGAATTTAAAAATCATGGACAACTTAAGGGTATGGCCAGCATTGTTCTGTCTCTGAGGGAATGTCTCAAGCAGCCCTAAAACTTTCAAGAGGTTTTCTATAATCATCAGTGAAAATCTCATACCTTCTTTACAAAAATAGTTTTGAAAACAAATTATCCTTTATTTTGCAAAACAACGCTCATTATAATGAGTGCAATCTGGGATTCTGAAGAATGTAAAGGGAATATATAAATAGCTTTTTATGTGCTGTAGTTAAAATGCAAAGTGTACAGTTAGCTATGCTTTCCCTCAATGTAGAGCAAAACCTACTGAAAAGAATCATAAAATCATTCTGTGTATTAAGTGGCTCGCAGAAAACAATTTATCAAATCCTGTATCATCGGTCATTTGCATGTTATGTATTTGCACATTAAATCTATTAGTCCAAAGCAATTTTGCAGTACTTTAATGGATTTGTGCACTGTTACAGAAAATGCATTTCATGCGCATCTAAATTTATGAAAATACCTTTAATAAATATGATACAATCCAACCTATAATAGCCATTGTTTTAATATTGTTCGTTTAGATTTTAAAAGTGCTTTTCCATTTCAAATGTATTTTTCTCATTACAAATGAAACTTATCATTGCAATACTTACATTCTTATCAATGGATATTTTAGTTCCTCATTGCTACTACATGTGGGGACTATAAGTATTTGTGAGATTTTTGAATATTTTTATATATAGTGCGAGATAGTCAGGAAAAATGTGTTTTTGAAAGGAATAGGGAAGTGCACTGTATCTAAAGCAACAGGACTGAATTTGGAGAGCTTATCTAAAGCCCCACCAGCATTTTAACTTGAGGAAATCAAATTATTGGTATTTCAGAAGATAATGGGCAGGATCTCTACCCCCCATCCCCCTCCCCCACCAGCACCACCACCATTACATTAAATACTGTAGCAGACGTAAAAATGGCATTTATTCTGCCGGCCACAATGACAGGTTTTCATGCCATATTGTACACTCCCCAGCTCAATAAATATTGAGCGCATGTGAAACATGGCGGGTTGCTGGTGGGCAGCTTTTCGATTCGCCCACCCCACCATCAGCTCACTGCTTCCTCGCCCAGGTGCCATAAATGGCACCCATCACAGCTTTATCAAAGTTTGCAGCCCAAGACTGCTCCATGGGCGACATGGTTCCTAACAGGCTGGTCCAAAATTCAGCAATGTCATAGTTTCCTCTATCCCCGTGATGGCTGCAGGAGGTCAGGCAAGGTCACACATCCAGATTGGGAGGCTGTGGCAGTGGGGCCATTGCGACCACCATGCAGAAGAGACAGAAGAGACAGTCACCCATTGCAGGAAGAGGATGAATGACATCATCCAAACCGACAGGGTAAGTCAACCATCTCATCACTCTCAACTAACACTCTCAAGCTCATCACACATACACCGGTTTCTCACTCAATGCCAAGGGACATCACCACTCACTCTCACACACACCCTCACATCTCCACCTGGCCTCATCCCCTTCGGTGTTTGAATCCTCATGTTTGTCATGATATTCAGATGAACATCACAACACATACATACACACATAATGATGGACAGATCAACAGACCAATCAACACACAAAACACGACAGCCAATCACGGACAAGAGCATACACAGTACAAAGCAGGGAACACGACCCTTCCTGGGCACTCGAGCAGGAGAGGGCTCAGGACACAGACCTCATTGCCAGCCACTCAGAGGTTCACCATGTGCTGAATACCAGAGTTTAATATGTTAATAATTCATTGAAATAAAACTGCGTTGTACCATTCGCAACCGTGTTGGTTCGTCTGTGTATCAGAGTACCCAACACTTCATGATACCAGGAGTGATTTGACACCTACCCACAAATCTGCCATCCTGCGCCATGGACACCGTCAACACACCGCAGCCGCTGCAAGTCGCTGGGAACCTCGGCGTAAATTGGAAGCTGTTCAAGCAGCGCTTCCAGCTCTTTCTGGAAGCCAATGAAAGAATGAGCGCCTCGGACACCAGAAAGATTGCCATCCTCCTCACCACCACAGGGCAGAACGCCAACCATGTCTACAACTCCCTGGTGTTCGCGGAAGGCGAGGACAAATCCAAATACAAGACGGTCCTTCTCAAGCTCGACCAACACTTCAACGTCGAGGTCAACGAAAGCTTCAAGAGATATATCTTCCAGCAGTGCCTGCAAGGTAAGGATGAGCTCTTTCAGTCATTCCTTACCCATCTCCGCATCTTCGCGCAGTCCTGCGGTTACGACACCACCTCAGACTCCATGATTCGGGACCAGATTGTTTTTGGGGTCGCCTCGGGCATCCTACGCCAGCAGCTCTTAAAAATAAAAGGCCTCACCTTAGCCTCCGCAATTGAAGCCTGTGTCCTGCACGAAAACGCGACTAGCCACTATGCACAATTTCAAGTGACCGAATCGGCGCGGAGGGGGTCCTACGCGGCCGGATCGGCGAGCCAGCTGCCCCACAAGGCCGAACGGGTCCAGGCGATCGAGTTCCTCCCGGCCAGCGGCCTGGACGACGTCGGCCATTTCGCGCGCTTTTCGGGGCCTCCCGCGCTTGTGCACGCCAAAACCTACGGCAATACTGAGGGACGTGATGCACAGGCGCGCCCGACGCAAGACCGAACTGCGCATGCACAGTGGCGCAACGAACGTCATGACGTCACGACGTGCGGCAACTGTGGCCCTGCACATTTAAAGCGGCAATGTCCCGCAAGAACCCACCAATGCCTACGCTGTGGCAAGGTGGGCCACTACGCAGCTTACTGTCGAGCAGCTCAACCTGTCAATCTTCCACAACTCTGACAACCTCGCAGGGACGTGCGGACCATTCAGCCTCCCCATTACGAATCTTGCCCAGATGACATCCAGACCGGTGACACAGGTGACCGAGACGCCTTCCGTGTTGCGGTCATTGATGGGAACCGAGTTAACACGATCAATCCGGGTGATGAATGGTGTGCCACCCTGGCGGTCAACCGATCGCCGATAACTTTCCGCCTGGACACTGGTGCCTCCGCCAACCTCATAGCATGGTCAGCCTTCTACGCCATGAAGGTCAGACCACCAATTCGGCCGTCCCAGTGCAGGATGTTCGACTACAACAGGAACGTTATCCCGGCCATGGGATCCTGCCAGCTCCAGGTGACACAAACACACACACGGCCACACTCTCATTCGAGATAGTCGGCTCATCGTAGGATTCCCTGCTAGGCGCACAGGCATGCAAAGCTCTCCACCTCGTGCAACGAGTCCACTCTCTCTCTCCAGATGGAACGTCTGACTTCCCGGATGCAGAGTTTAACGCACAGCTCCAATCGCTCCTTGCCCACAACCAGGAGGCATTCGAGGGCATGGGAACACTGCCATACACCTATAGAATTCGGCTCAAATCAGACGCCACCCCGATCATTCACACACCTCGCAGGGTGCCTGCGCCATTCAAAGACCGCCTCAGCAGCAGCTGCAGGATCGCCAGGACCAAGGGGTCCAATCCAGGGTCACGGAGCCCACGCCATGGGTCAGCTCCATGGTGTGTGTCAAGAAGCCCTCCGGCGAGCTCCGGGGGCGAAATTCTCCGTTATCGGCGGAAGGTCCGCCGATCGGCGCAAATCCGACTTGCGTCACGTCGGAAAAATGGGTCAAAAGTCTCCGGCCCGAAATGGGCTAGCAGCGACGTAATGGGATCCGCGCTTGCGCAGTGGTTCACGCCGTGCAGCGTCATACGCGCCGCACGGCGTGACAGCTCATAAGGCCTCGCTGCTCCCCCCCACCCGACCGGAACACCCGACTGGATGGCTGGCCGCCGCTCAGCCCCGAGGTTCGAGTCACGGGATGTGGAGGCGCCCCTGGATGCGGTGGAGCAGAGGAGGGGCGCCCTGTATCCCGGGCACGGCCGCAGAGTTGCCCCACGCCACAGCCGGCGTCTGTGGAGGGAAGTGGCAGAGGCCGTCACCGCTGCGGCCCTGGCACTACGGACAGGCACCCAGTGCCACAAGAAGGTGAACGACCTCATCAGAGCAGGCAGGGTGAGCCTCCCCCATATCCCCCCCTCCCCCATATCCCCCTCCCCATATCCCCCCTCCACCATATCCCCCCTCCCCATATCCCCCCTTCCCCCATAACCCCCCTCCCCCATATCCCCCTTCCCCCATAACCCCCTCCCCCATATCCCCCCCCATATCCCCCTTCCCCCATATTGCCCCCTCCCCCATATCCCCCTCCCCCATATCCCCCCTCCCCATCTCCCCCATATCCCCCCTTCCCCCATATCCCCCCTCGCCCATATCCCCCTCCCCCATATCCCGCTTCCCCCATATCCCCTCCCCCATATCCCCCCTCCCCCATATCCCCCCTCCCCATATCCCCCCTTCCCCCATACCCCCCCCTCCCCCATATCCCCCTCCCCATATCCCCCCTCCCCTATATCCGCCCCTCCCCCATATCCCCCCTTCCCCCATATCCCCCCTCCCCCATAATCCCCCTTCCCCCATATCCCCCATATCCCCCCTCCCCATATCCCCCCTCCCCCATATCCCCCATATCCCCAAGTTAATCCAGCCCTAACCTTAACGTCTGCAATGCACGCGCAACCGATGGCGGGCATTCATATACCTGCCTAACAGTGTTGCCTTTTACCGTTGCCAACCCCCCCCTCCCCACAGGATAAGCGCGCATACAACAATAGGGAGCATGTGAGGACTGGAGGAGGCCCCGCTGATGAGAAGCCACTGACCGAACACGAGGAAAGGGCCCTGGAACTGGCTGGCGGACCTGACGACCGGGAGGTTGCTGATGCAGAGGTCGGGGGCGTAGTAGCAAGTGAGCCACCGACAGTCCGTCCCCATATCCCCCTCCCCTATCTCCCCCTCCCCCATATCACCTGATCACTGCCTGATGTCTAACCATGCATGCTTCATTGTGTATCGCAGGACCAAACGTCCAGGCACCCATCCCCGCAGATGCAGACCGCCCGCAGGATGCCCCTCGGAGGCCACGGGAGACGGAGAGACACGGACCCTCCAGCATGCGACGCCCGCAGGATGCCCCTCGGAGGCCACGGGAGACGGAGAGACCCGGACCCTCCAGCATGCGACGCCCGCAGGATGCCCCTCGCACACCACGGGAGACGGAGAGACCCGCACCCTCCAGCATGCGACGCCCGCAGGATGCCCCTCGGAGGCCACGGGAGACGGAGAGACCCGGACCCTCCAGCATGCGACGCCCGCAGGATGCCCCTCGCACACCACAGGAGACGGAGAGACCCGCACCCTCCAGCATGTGACGCCCGCAGGATGCCCCTCGGAGGCCATGGGAGACGGAGAGACCCGGACCCTCCAGCATGCGACGCCCGCAGGATGCCCCTCGCACACCACGGGAGACGGAGAGACCTGGAGCAACAGGGAGACGACACCCCCGTCACGTGCGGGAGCGACCACCCAGCGACGAGGGGGGCAGCCACAGGCCCCCGTCACATCCGAGCCAGGACACCACTACCCAGGACACCACTACCCAGGACACCACTACCCAGGACACCACTACCCGGGACACCACTACCCGGGACAGCACTACCCAGGAAGACGAAATACCGGACAGTGACTCAGAGTGGATGGGTGGAGACGAACCCCCACCCCAAAGTGCCATGGTCTCAGAGTGGGACGAAGAGCATGACACAACGCCACTGCTGTCACCAGCACCCTCCACCATCGCAGAAACACTCACCTCGGTTGGGCACTTTAGTGATGAGGCGTCTGGTACACTCACTGGTGCGCACAACACAGCCGTCCCGGTACAGCAGGTGGAGGTAGGAGCAGCAGAGGGGCCGGGCGGTCGGAGGGCAGCCCAGCCCAAGCGAACATCTGCCGCCCAGATGGATCCCGGGTTCCTGGAGTTACCACACCCACACATAGATCCAATGCAACCACTGGCCCGGAGACGAGCGAAGAGGGTGACGGGCGGCTTGCGGCGGCTGCAGTCGCAGGTGGAGGAGTCCACCCGCGTCCAGGAGCTGGGAGTGGTGCCGGTCATGCGTGCCACCCAGGCTGCCACCGCACGGGTGGCGTCCGCGGTGGAGGCAATGGGTGCGACGGTGTCAGACATGGGGAACGGTTTGCGAGGCCTGGGGCTTTCCGTGCAGGCGGCGTCTGTGGCCCAGGACATGGCTGCCCTCTCACAGGAGGCCATGAGCCAGTGCCAGCGCCAGATGGCAGAGGCGTTCAACGCCATAGCCCAGTCTCTGCAGGCCATGGCCCACTCTCAGCAGGCCATGGCCCAGTCTCTGCAGGTCATCGCTGAGGGCATGTGCGAGCCGGCGTCGCACTGTCACAGACAGGGTTTGCCAACCCCCTGGGCTCCATGGCTGCAAACCTGCAGACCCCTGTCGATACCAGCACGGGCCTCCAGGACTGGCAGCGCCAGATGTCGGGGGGGCGTCGGATGGCCAGTCCGTTCGCATCCCCCACCCATGTAGAGGCCTGGGGGCCATCGGGCAACCCGAGGGAGGAGGAGGTGGTGTGGTCCATCCCGGCTCCCCCTGTAGGGGAGGTCACGGTACACCGCGACACCTCGGACTCCCCCCCTTCCGTCCCAGGTGCATCGGGTGGGCAACGGGCAGGACAGGCTGGCAGCTCGCCATCCCAGTCGCCCGGGCCGCAGCCTGGCCCATCTAGGCCAGGACGCCCAGGAAACGGCTGCCAAAGGGATCCAGTGTCAGAGGGCAGGAATCACAGGAGTCCACCTCCAGTTCTGCTGTACCGTCTGGGGAACCACGTAGACGTAGTCAAAGGGCCCGTAAGGCCAAACAATTAGACACTGAGTAAGTTGGCACGGGTGCAGGGCACAGATGAGTTTTAGGGGCTAGGGCACGTGCATGAACTCCTTTGGTTATTAAAGTCAATGTTACACCTACAGAAGCTGCCTTTGTGCTCTGTCCAAAGCGTGCGGGGGTGTCATGTACGTTGAGCGCAAGTGTGTGTGTGAGGGGTGGTCTTACCTCAGCCCCAGGTGAGTCTGCCCCCTTCCCCCTGGGCCGCCATCAACATCCCCCGGGCAGAGGACGGGACCGTATGCTGCAGTGTCACAGCCGCATGCAGGGATGGTCCGGGTGGATGGTGGTACTGTGGCCATGGGTCAGACATAGTCCAACGATGTGGAGCCAGGAGCTCACCGCATGGCGGGTTGTCATCATCCTCCATGGCCTGCAATAGACACGCGTCCACCCGCAACTGGGTGAGCCCGGCCCGTTGTGCCGCAGGTGGATCGGCAATGGGGGGGGGTGGTGTGCATGCGGGTGGGGTCGGTGGGGTTGGGGAGGGGGGTGAGGGTGCTGGGTGGGTGGATGGGTGGGGTTTGTGGGTGGTCGGCTGTTGCCATGGTGTGCGGTCTGTGGCCATACTACCCGATTCCCACGCCCATCTAGTCAGTGAAGCGGGCGGCTATCAGTCTGTCCCGTGCCCGCTGGGCCAGCCGGTAACGGTGGACAGCCACCCGCCTGTGTCTACCCCGTCTGCTCTGACCATTACCCCCATCCCCCTCATCTGGGGAGGACTGCGCCTCTTCCTGCTGCTCCTCCACTCCGCCCTCCTCTGCCTGCGGCACATCGCCCCTCTGCTGGGCTATGTTGTGCAGGACGCAGCACACCACAATGATGCGGCCGACCCTATCTGACCGATACTGGAGGGCGCCCCCAGAGAGGTCCAGGCACTTGAAACGCATCTTCAAACGCCAAAGCACCTCTCTATCACTCCCCTTGTCGCTACATGGGCATCATTGTAGCGGTTCTCCGCCTCATTGCGAGGCCTCCGTACAGGCGTCATCAGCCACGATCGCAATGGGTCGCCCCTGTCGCCCAGCAACCAGCCCCTCAGCCGGGGATGGCGTCCCTCGTACATGCCGGGGATGGATGACCGCGACAACACGTATGAGTCGTGTACACTGCCTGGGTAACGGGCGCAGACGTGCAGGATCATCATGCGGTGGTCGCAGACCACCTGTATGTTCATCGAATAGGTCCCCTTCCTATTGGTGAACACGGCCATGTTATCTGCAGGTGGCCGCACGGCGACGTGCATCCCATCGATCGCGCCCTGGACCATGGGGAACCCGGCCACGGCAGAGAAGCCCACGGCCCGGGCACCTTGGCTGGCCCGGTCCACGGGGAAGCGTATGTAGCGGTGCGCCATGGCATATAGGGCATCTGTCACTGCCCGGATGCACCGATGCACCGATGTCTGCGATATGCCGGACAGGTCCCCACTCGGTGCTGGAATGACCCCGTTGCATAAAAGTTCAGGGCCACCGTAACCTTGACGGACATGGGGAGAGGGTGTCCCCCGCCAGTGCCACACGGTGACAGGTGTGCCAGCAGGTGGCAGATGTGTGCCACGGTTACCCGCCTCATCCGGAGTCTCCTCCTGCATTCCCGGTCCGTGAGGTCCTGGTTTGACTGCCGGGGCCGGTACACACGGGGCGCCCTCAGGTGCCTCCGTTGCCGTGGGGCCGCGATGTCCTCCTCCCCCTCCTCAGCCTGTCTGTCAGGTGTCCCTCCAGCCTGGGCGGCTGCCGCCTGTCCCTCTGCGGCAGACTGCGCCGCCTCTCTGGCACGCTCCTCCTCCTCCTCCTCATCCAGGGCAACATAGACATTAGCGGCTGCCGCCATGGCGGCCAACATCGCTGGATGATCGGAAAACATGACGGCCTGGTGGGGGGGAGGGGAACGACAACATGTCATCATTGCCCATATCCCCTCCTCCCCCCCAGCCAGGTGGCATGGACCGCATGGGTCCAACTGTTGGAGGCTGGCACCTGGCCAGGTGGACCAACTGACTTGCCCTCGCATCCCCCTCCCCGGCACGGACACCCCCCCCAACCTCCACCCCGGCACAGACCCCAACCTCCACCCCGGCACGGACCCCCCATCCCCCTCCCCGGCACGGACCCCCCCCAACCTCCACCCCGGCACGGAACCGCCCCCCAACCTCCACCCCGGCACGGACCCCCCATCCCCCTCCCCGGCACGGACCACCCCCATCCCCCTCCCCGGCATGGACCCCCCTACCCAACCTCCACCCCGGCACGGACCCCAACCTCCACCCCGGCACGGAACCCCCATCCCCCTCCCCGGCACGGACCCCCCCCATCCCCCTCCCCGGCACGGACCCCCCCAACCTCCACCCCGGCACGGACCCCAACCTCCACCCCGGCACGGACCCCCCATCCCCCTCCCCGGCACAGACCCCCCCCCATCCCCCTCCCCGGCACGGACCCCCCCCCAACCTCCACCCCGGCACAGACCCCAACCTCCACCCCGGCACGGACCCCCCATCCCCCTCCCCGGCACGGACCCCCCCCAACCTCCACCCCGGCACGGACCCCCCCAACCTCCACCCCGGCACGGACCCCCCATCCCCCTCCCCGGCACGGACCCCCCCATCCCCCTCCCCGGCACGCCCCCCCCCCCCCTAACCTCCACCCTGGCACGGACCCCAACCTCCACCCCGGCACGGAACTCCCATCCCCCTCCCCGGCACGGACCCCCTCCCGGCACTCCCCCGGAGCCCAGCCCACTCTAACCCCCCCCCCCCCCCCCCGCCGCACACACACACACACAACCCGAGACACACCTCTCCTCACGCATTCAGACTGCGGCCACGCCATCGCCTGCCCAGAGCCAACCCCCCAGGCCGTCACTCACCTCCACGCTGGTTGGCGTGAACCTGGAGCACAGGGTCACGCCGATGAAAAGGAGGTTTAATTTACGTCGACGTGAACGGTCATCACGTCGACGGGACGTCGGCCCATCTGGAAGGGAGAATATCGGCGGGCCGAAAATCGGCTGCCTTGCGCAGACCCGTGACATTCTCCGACGGCAGCGGCGACATTAACGCCCCGCCAACTTTTCTCCCTTCGGAGACTTCGGCAACCGGCGGGGGCGGGATTCACGGCGGCCAACGGCCATTCTCCGACCCGCTGGGGGGTCGGAGAATGACGCCCCGGATCTGTATTGACCCAAAAGACCTCAATAACAATATTATGAGGGAACATTACACCATACCCAAAATGGGAAGAGATCACGAGTGAAATGGCCCATGCGAAAATATTTACCAAACTGGATGCCTCTAAATGCTTTCGGCAGATCCAACTAGATCCGTCCAGCCGAAAGCTGTGCACTTTCAACACTCCTTTCGGCAGGTTCTGCTACAACCGAATGCCATTTGGCATCATCTCGGCATCCAAGGTCTTTCATAGGATCATGGAGCAGCTGATGGAAGGCATCAAAGGGGTGCGGGTCTACGTGGACGATGTCATCATCTGGTCCACCACACCACAGGAGCACATCTATCGTCTCCAACGCGTCTTTGCACGCATACGTGAAAACGGCCTGCGCCTCAACAGAGCCAAGTGTTCTTTCGGCCAAACCGAGCTGAAGTTCCTGGGGGACCACATTTCCCGGTCAGGGGTCGGTCCGGATGCAGACAAAGTGAGCGCCATCACAGCCATGCCGCAGCCGGCAGACAAGAAAGCAGTACTACGCTTCCTAGGCATGGTCAACTTCCTGGGGAAGTTCATTCCCAACCTTGCCTCCCACACGACAGTTCTGCGCCACCTCGTCAAAAAGTCCACGGAGTTCCAGTGGCAGCACACACACCAGCAGGAATGGGAGGAGCTCAAACTCAAGCTCACCACTGCACCGGTACTGGCAATTTTTCGACACGTCTCGTGCCATTAAAATCTCGACTGATGCCAGCCAGTCCGGCATTGGGGCGGTGCTCCTACAGCGGGATGACACTGCGTCATGGGCCCCGGTCGCCTATGCCTCGCAGGCCATGACCCCCACAGAGCAGCGCTACATGCAGATCGAAAAGGAGTGCCTGGGCTTGCAAACCGGTTTAGACAAGTTCCATGATTATGTGTATGGTCTTCCCCGGTTCAATGTTGAAACTGACCACCGCCCCCTGGTCAGCATCATAAACAAGGACCTGAACGAGATGACCCCTCGCCTCCAGCGCATCCTACTTAAATTCAGGAGGTATGACTTCCAAGGGTGGCTCAAAGGGCAGTGCCCGCAGTTCTACAATGTCCGAGACGACTTGGCCGTCATTGATGGTGTCCTTCTGAAGCTGGACCGGATTGTGATTCCGCACAGCATACACAAGCTGGTTCTTGACCAACTACACGAAGGCCACCTGGGGGTCAAGAAGTGCAGGCGGAGGGCCCGAGAGGCGGTATACTGGCCGGGCATCAGTGACGATATTGCCAATATGGTGCTCAACTGCCCAACCTGCCAAAGGTTTCAGCCGGCGCAACCTCCTGAAACGCTTCTGCTCCATGAGCTGGTGACGTCCCCATGGGCGAAGGTGGGTGTGGACCTCTTTCACGCACTCAGCAGGGACTATGTCATCGTCGTTGACTACTTCTCCAACTACCCAGAGGTCATACGCCTACACGATTTGACGTCGCCCGCTGTCATAAGGGCCTGCAAAGAACACCTTCGCTCGCCACGGCATTCCGATGACGGTCATGTCGGACAATGGGCCCTGTTTCGCCAGCCAGGAATGGTCACTGTTTGCTGCCTCGTATGGCTTCACACACGTGCCGTCTAGCCCTCTGCACCCCCAGTCCAACGGAAAGGCGGAGAAGGGCGTTCACATTGTCAAGCGGCTCCTCTGTAAGGCTGCTGCTGCCGGGTCGGATTTCTGCCTCGCCCTGCTGGCCTATCGCTCGGCCCCACTAGCCACTGGTCTCTCACCAGCCCAGCTGTTGATGGGTCGTGCCCTCAGGACTACTGTGCCTTCCATTCTGGCGCCCACAATCGACCATGCTCCGGTACTGCACAGGATGCAACTGCAGCGCGGTCGCCAGAAGAGGTCATATGACACACGGGCAACTGATCTTCCCGCCCTGGCCCCTGGAGACGAAGTCCGCATCCACCTACCAGAAGGTGGCTGGTCAGCACCTGCCGAAGTTCTCCGACGCGTGGCTCCCCGCTCGCTCCTGGTTCGCATGCCTGATGGATCCGTTCATAGGCGCAATCGCCGGGCTCTTTGCCTGCTTCCACGCTCGCTACGAGACCTTACACCGACACCGTGCCCTCCTGTTGTTCCTGATTTCGACTTCGTGGAGCTGCCTGCTACCATGCCCCTTCCGTTGTCGCCCATGGCCAGGCCCGTTCCTCAGCCGGTGGTTCCAGGCCTACTCTTGAGGCGGTCAACCCGAATTCGCCGCCCACCTACTAGACTGGATTTATGAGACTGTTTATACATTGAACTCATGCAACCACTTTGTTAATATGTTTATGTTCTTATCGTTACAGGAATTCGTTTTATCGTTCAACATTTCCCCGTTCTTTGTTTATGGTACAACCTTGTTGTTATGTCGCACCCGACATCGCCCCTTGTATATAGTTAAACCCCATGTACATGCTGTAAATATTACACACACACACATTTAGCTACACTCAGTACACATCTCTATTTATACACACGTAGGCACATAATCCTGTAAAAAAGGGGGCATTGAGCAAGTGGTAAGCTTTCTAGCTTCTGCATTGGAGTGCCTGTTGCCAAGGAGCGTTTAGTTGACGGCACCTTTCACCTGTGGGTATCCAGTAATCTCAGCTAAGCCCTGTGCTCTGGTGTCTTGGCTTGCTTGGTCCCTGTCAACGTTGATGTAATTGTGGGCATTGGCAAGCTGCCGCCCCATCTCTAACATGACCGTCTGCTACGACATTGCTTTGACCAGGCTCTTGGATGTGCTGCTTTCAACTCAGGTGCTGGGATTCTCATTCACTGTAGTCTTTGGGATAAACATGAGGGTAAATGTTTATTCAGGAAATGAAATTATTTGAGGGGGGGTTGGCTGTGGCTTCTCTTTGGTGAACGGTCCAACGCCAACTTTCTAACAAGCTTTTGGAGCATGTCCATTTGCACAATTGTTCTGGAGTTCATTATTACTCTGGAATTTCCACACTGCGAACAATAAGTTAAAACAAGGAGATCGATCAGTGCATCTTTGTGGGATTAGTCTTATATGAATGACTTCACATTCCTGATTTCTTGCATTGTTATTAAATGTTCCTAACATGTCTCAGCTGTGCCTCTCACCCCATTTAGGAATGCACAGTTCAGTTGGGTGCCCGTTTAGTGCATGCAACTGCCCACCAATCGCTCGTGGAGCCCTCACCAGCAGAGCCTCCCCTCATTTTAACTTTGTTCTGTGCCATAGTTGTAGATTGGAAGAAGGTGCCGCTGAGCTCTCACTGCCAGACCAGTTCGGACCCTCCTTATGTGAGCATGCAATCCCCTCCCATAATGTTTAGGTTCCCCTCCCTCACAGACCTCCCATCCACCCTGTATTCCTTGATCCCTTTGTGCGTATGGTGCATATCCATTTGTTAGCTCCTGAACATTTTGAAGTGGATATGCCTATGCTCCGTTTGGACCCCACCCCTCCCCATCTTGAGGCCACTTACACTTTTCAACTTCCATCCTGCCCTGCCCCCCCCACACCCTCCCCTCTCGTCATGTGTTTGAGTGCAACCTTCCCCACTAGCATCCCCAAGTACAGGCCCACCCTTGCAGCCTCCTCTCCTGACTGAAGTCACTTGCCCCTTCCCCAGTACAGCCCTAGCCCTACAGTCTCCTCTCCTGTGTGAGGCCACTTGCTCCTTCCCCAGGACAGCCTGAACCCTGCAGCCCATGAGAATCCGCCCCCACATTTCTACTGGTCTGGTAGATAGAGATTTGCCTGTTACAACCCCCGAAAGCAAATTGGTGCTGCCTGTCAAGCCCGTGAGTAATACATGATGCAAGGTGGGTGAACTAACGGTGAAGTGAGGAGCAAAGTGCAGGTGAGCGGTTCCATGCCCCTTTGTGAAACACACCGTTCTAATTGCAAGCTGACATGCTTAGCTCATCTAGTGTGGATGGTGATTAGAGCGAGGAGATCTTGTAATGCCATACAAAAATATTGAAATGTTCCCGATGTTCTGCGACAGGAATGCGGCCCACCATTAATGGCTGGAGCGCATAAACCCAACCTGGTTCCACGGCACCATAAAACTGATTTTTGGCCTTCTTATTATATTTTCTGCTCCCGCCCGCCATGACACCCATCACAAATGGGTACGGAAAATGCCGGCCAATGAGTATTTTATATATTTAACTGATGCGTATTTCAATTTAACAAAGTCACATGTGAAATTTTCAACTTGCCATCCAAGCTTCAAACTCACATTGTGGATCACCAATCATTATGGGAACTGGTCAATTTTCATTTGCATCGATTTCAGTGGCAGCTTTATACCTCGGTGTTGTTAAAACACTTACCCCATTGTTCCAGTTTATGTCAGAGCCAAAAGCAAAATCAGATACCCAGAGGTCTGCAGTCTTGCAGTAGATATGATGTGGAGATGCCGGCGTTGGACTGGGGTGAGCACAGTAAGAAGTTTTACAACACCAGGTTAAAGTCCAACAGGTTTGTTTCGATGTCACTAGCTTTCGGAGCGCTGCTCCTTCCTCAGGTGAATGAAGAGATATGTTCCAGAAACATATATATAGACAAATTCAAAGATGCCAAACAATGCTTGGAATACGAGCATTAGCAGGTGATTAAATCTTTACAGATCCAGAGATGGGATTGCAGTAGAGAGTTCACGGTTCACACTACCTTCATTGGCTGAATATCTAAAAGGTTTCTGTGCGAGGTAACCTCCCATATAATATCCAAAGATTCAGTTAATGAATCCGATTAAAAAGATTAAGGGCTGCTCCTTGCTTATTTTGAAACAGCTTCGACATTTGCCTTGTTCCTCTCGACCGTTGCAATTTCTTCCAGTCCTATATCCCTCTGGACCCGCTACGCTCTTTTGAAACTGGCCTACTTATCATTCCTCACTCCCTTGGGTCGTCTATCAACAGACACAGATTCAACGACTGTGCCACAATCTCTCGAGCTCCCTCAGGATTTCCACTTTGCTATGTCTTTCCCTGTCATCAAAATCCTCCTTCAGATGTTTATTTTTAATGTATTACACTGAACCGCACCCCGCCCCACTCCTATTTTCTCTCTTGTAAATATATTGTCCAGTATTCCCTTTTTATTATTTTTCTGTGACTCAATGCTTCAGTACAGTGTCTTGCTCTTATCTTTTAGCTCATTTGTAAAGATGGGGCAGAACGATATTTACTGCACTTTGAAATAGGCAGGAGAAAATTTTAAACTCTCTGCCACATTTATAGCACAGCTGGATCTGCTCAGGGCATGCAAAGGCATTTAAACGTTGGAAGAAAATCCAATGCAACATGGGCGGGATTCACCGTGAATCGGCGTGATGGCCCGGGACCGGCGCCAAAAACGGCACGAATCACTACGGCGTCGGGCCCCCCCCGAAACGTCGCAAATTCTCTGGTCCCAAATGGGCTAGTAGCGGCGTGACACCATTCGCGACGGCAGCACCCATCACGGACGTGCGCGCCGTCAGTGGTCGCCACCCGCCCCCGGAGACCCGGCAAAACGGGCGCTCGTCGCGCAGCGCCAAGTGGGACCCCTCACTGCCTGCCCCCCTTTCCCCTTCCCCATCCCCCTTCCCCCATATCCTCCCTTCCCCCATATTCCCCTTCCCCCATATCCCCCCTTCCGCCATATCCCCCTTCCCCCATTTCCCCCTTCCCCAATATCCCCCCTTCCCCCATATCTCCCCTTCCCCCATATCCCTGTTCCCCCATATCCCCCTTCCCACATAACCCCCCTGATGCACAATCAATTACTCTCGAGACAAGGTGAGTCATAACTAATAGGCTTTAATCAGCTCGAACTGTACCCAGCAGCTTCAATACAGAAAGTGAAGGCTGCTGGGACGGCATTGGTTCTTATACCCCGCCTCTCAGGGCGGAGCTATGTACATTAGCCAATGGTAGACTCCTAGGTCTAGCCAATGGTCATCCACCTCTCAGGTACTGCAATACCTGGTATTACCACATTCACCCCCTGTTAAAAAAGAACCCAGCGGGGTGATGACCAGCGTTAATGTCGCCTTTCGCATGGTAGGACCAGGTATGGAGGTACCATGATGTCGAGGGTAACAGAAAAGTGTTTATGGTGCAGCAATCAGTCGATCGGGTGGCCTGGTCGTCCTTCTGGAGCATCTGGGCTTCGGCGATGATCCTGGTGGGGGCCCCGGCGGTTGTGACTCCGGGAACGTTGTGTCTTCCTCCCAGGCAGCTTTGTCACCCCTAGGTGGCGCTGTTGGGGCAAAAAGTGGGCAGGGGGAGGGGCGCCTGTAGGGGGTGTCGGTGCCTGTTCGGCGCTGGGGAGGGGCGGCGGCAGCACCGACCCTCCGGTCAGGTGCTGCGGGGTGGGTGGGGGTGGGGGCAATGGTGCGGGTGCGTGTGGGGCTCCGGTGGGCACCAGGTCCCGAAGGGAGACTGTGTCTTGGTGGCCATCGGGGTACGCTAGGTAGGCGTACTGGGGATTGGCATGCAGCAGGTGGACCCTCTCGACCAACGGGTCCGACTTGTGCGCCCTCACATGTTTCCGCAGCAGGACGGGTGCGGGTGTCGCTAGCCAGGTTGAGAGCGAGGTCCCAGAGGAGGACTTCCTGTGGAAAACAAGGAGACGTTCGTGAGGTGTCTGGTTTGTGGTAGTACAGAGCAGCAACCGGATGGAGTGAAGGGCCACCAGGAGGACTTCTTGCCAGCGGGAGACTGGGAGACCCTTGGACTGTAGGGCCAGCAGGACGGTCTTCCAGACCATTTCGTTCTCCCTTTCTACCTGCCCGTTTCCCCGGGGGTTGTAACTGGTCGTCCTGCTCGAGGCGATGCCCTTTGCTGAGCAGGAATTGACGCAATCCGTCGCTCATAAAGGAGGACCCCCTATCATTGTGAATGTATGCGGGGAAACCGAACAGTGTAAAGGTCCCCTGGAGGGCCTTGATGACGGTGGTTGTGGTCATGTCCGGGCAGGGGATGGCGAATGGGAACCGGGAGTATTCGTCAATCACGTTCAGGAAATACGTGTTGCGGTCAGTGGAGGGGAGGGGGCCTTTGAAATCCATGCAGAGGCGTTCAAAGGGACGGGAAGCCTTTATCAGATGCTCTCTCTCTGTCCGGAAGAAGTGTGGTTTGCACTCCGCGCAGATTTGGCAGTCTCTGGTGACTGTCCTGACAGCCTCGATGGAGTAGGGCAGGTTGCGGCTCTTAACGCAATGAAAGAAACGAGTGACCCCCGGGTGGCAGAGGTCCTCGTGGCGGGCTCGGAGGCGGTCCACTTGTGCGGTGGCACAAGTGCCGCGGGACAGGGCATCAGGAGGCTCGTTCAGCTTCCCGGGACGGTACAAGATCTCGTAATTCACCGTTCTATCCTCCACCGCAAGATCTTATCGGTCTTAATCTTGCCCCGCTGCGCATTATCGAACATGAAGACAACCGACCGTTAGTCCGTGAGGAGAGTGAATCTCCTGCCGGCCAGGTAATGCCTCCAGTGTTGCACAGCTTCTACTATGGCCTGGGCCTCCTTTTCGACTGAGGAGTGGCGAATTTCAGAAGCATGGAGAGTGCGGGAGAGAAAGCCACGGGCCTGCCCGCTTGGTTGAGTGTGGCCGCCAGACCTACGTCGGACACGTCGCTCTCGACCTGGAAGGGGAGGGACTCGTTGATGGCGCGCGTCGTGGCTTTTGCGATGTCCGCTTTGATGCGGCAGAAGGCCTGGCGGGCGTCCGTCGACAGGGGGAAGGTTGTGGACTGGATCAGGGGTCGAGCCTTGTTGGCGTAATTAGGGACTCATTGTGCATAATAGCTGAAGAAGCCGAGGTAGCGCTTTAGGGCCTTGGGGCAGTGAGGGAGGGGGAATTCCATGTGGGGGCGCATGCGTTCAGGGTCGGGGTCTATGACTCAATTTCGCACTACGTAGCCTAGAATGGCTAGACGGTCGGTGCTAAACACGCATTTATCCTTCTTGTAGTTCAGATTAAGGGTATTTGCAGTCAGGAGAAATTTGCGGAGGTTGGTGTCGTGGTCCTGCTGGTCATGGCCGCAGATGGTGACGTTATCCAGATACGGGAACGTTGCGCATAAGCCGTACCGGTCAACCATTCGGTCCATTTCACGTTGGAAGACCGAGACCCCGTTCGTGACACTGAAGGAATCCTTAAAAAATGATAGAGCCGCCCATCTGCTTCGAAGGCAGTGTACTGGCGGTCACCATTACGGAGGGGTAGCTGGTGGTAGGCAGACTTGAGATCCAACGTGGAGAAAACCTTGTATTGCGCAATCCTGTTTACCAGGTCGGCTATACAGGGGAGAGGGTACGCGTCCAGTTGTGTAAACCTGTTGATGGTCTGGCTATAGTCGATGACCATCCTATGTTTCTCCCCGGTCTTTACCACCACTACTTTAGCCCTCCAGGGGCTGTTGCTTGCTACGATGACCCCTTCCTTCAGCAGCCTTTGGACCTCGGACCTGATGAAGGTCCGGTCCTGGGCACTGTACCGTCTGCTCCTGGTGGCGACAGGTTTGCAATTCGGGGTGAGGTTCGCAAACAGGGAAGGCGGGTCGACCTTAAGGGTCGAGGGGCCGCAGACAGTAAGGGGGTATAGGGCCGCCAAATTTAAAGGTCAGGCTTTGCAGGTGGCACTGGAAATCCAGCCCAAGAAGGGTAGCTGCGCAGAGGTGCGGCAGAACGTACAGGCGGAAATTGCGGAATTCCCTGCCTTGGACAGTGAGGTTCGCTTGGCAGAACCCCTTGATCTCCACTGCGTGTGACCCGGAGGCCAGGGAGATCCGTTGGTTTACGGGATGGGTGACAAGAGAACAGCGCCTTACCGTGTCGGGGTGGACAAAGCTTTCCGTGCTGCCGGAGTCGATCAGGCACGACGTCACGTGGCCGTTGATGGCGGACGTTGTAGAGGCTTTCGCTAGTGTCCGGGGCCGACTCTGGTCCAGAGTAACGGAGGCCAGCTGCAGTAAGGAGGAGTTCTGGTCGGGCAGCGTGTAGTCGGCTGTGCTGGGGGCCTGAGGCCCCATCCAAGATGGCGTCAGCCACGGGTCGCACATGGAGTCCGGGAATGTCAAAGATGGCGGCGGCGAGGGACAAAATGGCAGCGCCCACCCATCCAGCGTGGTGGCCGGGGGGCAAAATGGCCGCAGCCGTGGGTCGCATGCTGCCTGGGGATAGGAGGGCGGCGGTGGGCTTTGGACGGCCGGGGCCTGAAAGAAAGGCTGCTGATAGTCGCTGGAGACCGCGGCCACGGCACGGGCCTGGAAGACCGCGGCATAGTGGCCTTTCTTGCCGCACCCTTTGCAGGTGGCGGTGCGGGCCGGGCAGCGCGGGCGGGGATGATTCGCCTGCCCACAGAAGAAGCAGCGTTGGCCAGCGGTGATAGCGGGCCGTCTCATAGAATTATAGAATTTACAGTGCAAAAGGAGGCCATTTGGCCCATCGCGTCTGCACCGGCTCTTGGAAAGAGCACCCTACCCAAGTCCACACCACCCTATCCCCATAACCCAGTAACCCCACTCAACCAACACTCAGGGCATGCCCGGTCCGTGAGGCCCGGTCCGTGAGGTCCTGGTACGACGAGCGGGGTCGGTACACACGTACGGGCGCCTCCGTCGCCGTGGCACCACCATCACTCCTCCTCCTCCTAGCCCTGTCGTGCGGGCGGCCATTCAGCCTGGGCGGCTGCCACCTGCCTCCCTGCGGCACGCTTCTCTGCGGCAGCCTCCGCCGCCTCCCTGGCACACTCCTTCTCCAGCTCTCCACGGCGATTCGCCGCGCAGGCCTGTGGGGTTAGCAGGAAAGCCTGGGGGCTGCCGTGACGGGGTGCCATGCAGCCCAGGGGGATGCTGTGCGTCCGGGAGCAAAAGCCAGTGCGTTTTTGAACGCAACGTCCATGGACCCCGCCAGGGCCCGTGCCTCAGTGAGGCCCAGTGTGTCAATTTCAAAGAGCCTTCTGCGGATGTCAGGGGAAGTCATACCTGCCACGAAAGCATCCCGAATTAAAAGTTCCGTGTGCTCGTTCCCCGTAACTGGTGGGCAGCCACAGTTTCGGCCCAGCACTAGTAGTGCCCGATAGAAGTCTTCCAGTGTTTCTTCAGGGCTTTGCCTTCTAGTTGCCAGCAGGTGACGGGCGTAGACCTGGTTCACAGGATGGATGTAATGTCCTTCTAGCAGCTCGATAGCTGCAGCATAGTTTGCCGCCTCTTCGATCAGGGGGTAGATCGCAGGGCTGACCCGCGAGCGTAGAAGGTGCATTTTCTGCCTTTCTGTGGGGGTGTCGGCGGCCGTGTCGAGGTAGCCCTTAAAACACGCCAGCCAGTGCTTGAAAATAGCAGCCGGGTTGTCTGCGTGGGGGCTGAGCTGAAGGCACTCCGGCTTGATACGGAGATCCATCCTTTCAGAAGTAATAGCTGATTAAATTGATGCACAATCAATTACTCGTGAGACAAGGAGAGTCATAACTAATCGGCTTTAATCAGCTAGAACTGTACCCAGCAGCTTCGATACAGAAAGTGAAGGCTGCTGGGACGGCATTGGTCCTTATACTCCTCCTCTCAGGGCGGAGCTATGTACGTTAGCCAATGGTAGACTCCTAGGTCTAGCCAATGGTCATCCACCTCTCAGGTACTGCAATACCTGGTATTACCACACCCCCTTCTCCATAACCCTTTCCCCCAGCTCACCCCTTCTCCCATATCCCCCCTTCCCCATATTCCCTTCCCCTATATCCCCCGTTCCCCCATATCCCCCTTCCCCCATATCCCCCTTCCCCCATATCCCCCCATATGAGCCACGGTTTCCCGGCTCATCCGGAGTCTCCCCCTGCATGCCCGGTCCGTGAGGTCCTGGTACGACGAGCGGGGCCGGTACACACGGGGCGTCATCGGGCGCCTCCGTCGCAGTGGCACCACCACCACTCCCCCCAGCCCCTCCCCCTGAGCCCCTCCCCAGCCCCTCCCTCCCAGCCCTCCCTCCCCCACCCCTTCCTTCCCCCTCCCCCCCCAGCCCCTCTCCCTCCCTCCCCCTCCCCTCCCCCAAGCCACTACCCCCAGCCCCTCCCCCTCCCTCCCTCCCCCCAGCTCCTCCCTCCCCCCAGATCCTCCCTCACTCAGCCAATCCCACCCAGCACCGCCAGCCTCTCCTCCCCGCCCCTCCCCCCTAGCCCCTCACGCCAGCCCCCCCCCCACCCGCCAGCCTCTCACCCAGCCCCTCCCTCCCGACAGCCCCTCCCCCAGCTCCTTCCCCCCCCCCCCCCGATCCCCTCCCCCCAGCCCTTTCCCCCCCCCCCAGCACCAGCGGCCGTGCTGTCACTTCTCCGGCGGCCGCACCACGCCAACCCCTGCGCGCTGGCCGGCGTCAACCATCACGACTGGTTGACGCAGTTAAATAGGTGGTTTGATTTACGCCGGCGGGACTTCGGCCCATCCGGCCCGGAGAATTGGGGCGGCCCTGGGGCCCGTTGTGTCGCGCCGGTCCTCGACATTCTCCAAGGCGCGCAGCGCGATTGACGACAACGGGATTTTGGGGGGGGCCGGAGAATATCACGGGGCAGCCGGGCAGGATTTACACCGCCCCCCGGCAATTCTCCGACCCGCCTGGGGGTCGGAGAATCCAGCCCAAGAATGTTCTCTTAGAGTTTCTGGCATTCTGCACCCTGGCAATCACCTGCATTGGCTGGTAGATGACACTCACAGCAGTACTGGAATGACTTGGCTAAGGGAGTGATGGGCAGTTATGCTCATGGACGTATTCCCTCAGAAGGTGGTGGAAGAAGGTTCAATATTAACTTTGAAAAGGGAATGGGATACATATTTCAACAGGAGAAAGAAACAGTACAGTGTGGAAAGAGCAGAGGAGTGGAATTAATTGCATAGCTCTTTCAAAGAGCGAGCACGGTCATGATGGACTGAATTCTCATGTTCTATGCTGTACGATTAAGTAAGAGAAGCCATGCAGGCCAACATAATTGCTGGGTCAAAAACACGTCTGTCATGTTAATTTTTGTCATCCAGGGCAACAATACAGGTGTTGCAACAGGTCACTTAGCTCTGTGTAATGGAAGAGAGTGTTAGTTATGTTCACTCTTCCATAACCCGTACCAGATCAATGTACGTGTGGAAACTTTTAACCGCCTGGATAAAAGTGCTGCTCATGTAGAAGACTTTAATACTGGGGGATATTCCAGCTGGTTCCTGCTTTGATTGGACCAGTTCCTCAATATCTGGCATTTCAACACTGCAGTTTATCAAAATATGTGTATGATGGAGTGATACATCACCAAAAATGTAAAGATAGAGGGCGAGATTCTCCGACCCCCCAGCGGGTCGGAGAATGGCCGTTGGCCGCCGTGAATTCCACCCCTGCCGCCCGCCGAAGTCTCCGAAGGGAGAAAAGTCGGCGGGCATCAATGGCGTCGCAGACCTCGGAGAATGGCACGGGTGGGGCGCAACGCCATCGATTTTGGGCCTGCCGATATTCTCCCGTCCGGATGGGCCGAAGTCCCGTCGACGTGATGATGTGTCACGTTGGCGTAAATCAAACCTCCTTTTAATCGGCATCAACCTGTGCTCAAGGTTTACGCCGACCAGCGTGGAGGTGGGTGACGGCCTGGGGGGTTGGCCGCTGGACAGGCGATGGCGTGGCCGCAGTCTGAATGTGTGGGGAGAGGTGTGTCTAGGGTTTTGTGTGTGTGTGTGCGGTGGGGAGGGGGGGGGGCGGTTAGAGTGGGCTGTGCTCCGGGGGAGTGCCGGGAGGGGGTTGAGTGCCGGGGACGGGAGGATGAGTACCGGGGAGGGGGGATGGGGGGGTCCGTGCCGGGAAGGGGGGGATGGGGGGGTCCGTGCCGGGGTGGAGGATGGGGGGGTCCGTGCCGGGGAGGGGGATGGGGGGGACGGGGTCCGTGCCGGGGAGGAGGATGGGGGGGGGTCCGTGGCGGGGAGGGGGATGGGGGGGGTCCGTGCCGGGGAGGGGGGTGAGGGGGATCCATGCCGGGGAGGGGGATGGGGGGGTCCGTGCCGGGGAGGGGGATGGGGGGGTCCATGCCGGGAGGGGGATGGGGGGGGTCCGTGCCGGGGAGGGGGATGGGGGGGTCCGTGCCGGTGGAGGGGGATGGGGGGGGTCCGTGCCGGGGAGGGAGATGGGGGGGTCCTTGCCGGGGAGGAGGATGGGGGGTTCCGTGCTGGGGAGGCGGATGGGGGGGTCCGTGCCGGGGGAGGGGGATGGGGGGGGGTCCGTGCCGGGCAGGGGTGTGGGGGGGGTCCGTGCCGGGGTGGAGGATGGGGGGACGGGGTCCGTGCCAGGTAGAGGATGGGGTCAGTGCCGGGGACGAGGATGGGGGGGTCCGTGCCGGGGAGGAGGATGGGGTCCGTGCCGGGGAGGGGGATGGGGGGGGTGGTCTGTGCCGGGGAGGGGGATGGGGGGACGGGGTCCGTGCCGGGGAGGGGGATGGGGGGGGGGCTCCGTGCCGGGCAGGGGTGTGGGGGGGTTCCGTGCCGGGGTGGAGGATGGGGTCCATGCCGGGGAGGAGGATGGGGGGGGTCCGTGCCGGGGAGGAGGATGGGGGGGGTCCGTGCCGGGGAGGGGGATGGTGGGGTCCGTGCCGGGGAGGGGGATGGGGGGTCTGTGCCGGGGAGGAGGAATGGGGGGGTCCGTGCCGGGGAGGGGGATGGGGGGGTCCGTGCCGGGGAGGGGGATGGGGGGACGGGGTCCGTGCTGGGGAGGAGGATGGGGTCAGTGCCGGGGACGAGGATGGGGAGGTCCGTGCCGGGGAGGAGGATGGGGTCCGTGCCGGGGAGGGGACCGGGGGGGTCCGTGCCGGGGAGGGGGATGGGGGGACGGGGTCCGTGCCGGGGTGGAGGATGGGGGGTCCGTGCCGGGGAGGAGGATGGGGTCCGTGCCGGGGAGGGGGGATGGGGGGTCCGTGCCGGGGAGGGGGGATGAGGGGGTCCGTGGCGGGGAGGAGGATGGGGGTTGCCCGTGCCGGGGAGGAGGATGGGGGGGTCCATGGCGGGGAGTGGGATTGGGGGGGACGGGGTCCGTGCCGAGGAGGAGGATGGATGGGGTCCATGGCGGGGAGGGGGATGGGGGGTTCCGTGCCGGGGAGGGGGATGTGGGGGTCCGTGCCGGGGAGGGGGATGGGGGGGTCCGTGCCGGGCAGGGGGATGGGGGGGGTCCGTGCCGGGGAGGGGGATGGGGGGGTCCGTGCCGGGGAGGAAGATGGGGGGGTCCGTGCCGGGGAGGGGGATGGGGGGGTACATGCCGTGGTGGAGGATGGGGTCCGTGCCGGGGAGGAGAATGGGGGGGTCAGTGCCGGGGAGGAGGATGGGGGGGGGTCCGTGCCGGGGAGGGGGATGGTGGGGTCTGTGCTGGGGAGGGGGTGGGGGGTCTGTGCCGGGGAGGGGGAATGGGGGGGTCCGTGCCGGGGAGGGGGATGGGGGCGTCCGTGCCGGGGAGGAGGATGGGGGACGGGGTCCGTGCCGGGGAGGAGGATGGGGGGGTCCGTGCCGGGGAGGAGGATGGGGTCCGTGCCGGGAGGGGAATGAGGGGGTCCGTGCCGGTGAGGGGGGGTGCGAGGGCAAGTGAGTTGGTCCACCTGGCCGGGTGCCAGCCTCCAACAGTTGGAACCATGCGGTCCATGCCCACCTGGCTGGGGGGAGGAGGGGGTATGGGCAATGATGACATGTCATCGTTCCCCCCCCCACCAGGCCGTCATGTTTTCCGATCATCCAGCGATATTGGCCGCCGTGGTGGCAGCCGCTAATGTCTATGTTGCCCTGGATGAGGAGGAGGAGCGTGCCAGAGAGGCGGCGCAGGCTGCCGCAGAGGGGCAGGCGGCAGCCGCCCAGGCTGGAGGGACACCTGACCGACAGGACGAGGAGGGGGAGGAGGATGTCGTGGCCCCACGGCAACGGAGGCACCCGAGGGCGCCCCGTGTGTAACTGGGCCTCGGCAGTCATACCAGGACCTCACGGACCGGGAATGCAGGAGGAGACTCCGGATGAGGCGGGAACCGTGGCACACATCTGGTACCTGCTGGCGCACCTGTCACCGCGTGGCACTGGCGGGGGACACCCTCTCCCCGTGTCCGTCAAGGTTACGGTGGCCCTCAACTTTTATGCAACGGGGTCATTCCAGGCACCGAGTGGGGACCTGTCCGGCATATCGCAGACATCGGTGCACCGGTGCATCCGGGCAGTGACAGACGCCCTATATGCCATGGCGCACCGCTACATCCGCTTCCCTGTGGATCGGGCCAGCCAAGATGCCCGGGCCATGGTCTTCTCTGCCGTGGCTGGGTTCCCCATGGTCCAGGGCGCGATTGATGGGATGCACGTCACCGTGCGGCCACCTGCAGATAACAGGGCCGTGTACACCAATAGGAAGGGGACCTATTCGATGAACATACAGGTGGTCTGCGACCACCGCATGATGATCCTGCACGTCTGCGCCCGTTAACCGGGCAGTGTACATGACTCATACGTGTTGTCGCGGTCATCAATCACCGGCATGTACGAGGGACACCATCCCCGGCTGAGCGGCTGGTTGCTGGGCGACAGGGGCTACCCATTGCGATCGTGGCTGATGACGCCTGTACGGAGGCCTCGCAATGAGGCGGAGAACCGCTACAATGATGCCCATATAGTGACAAGGGGAGTGATAGAGAGGTGCTTTGGCGTGCTGAAGATGCGTTTCAGGTGCCTGGACCGCTCTGGGGGCGCCCTCCAGTATCGGTCAGATAGGGTCGGCCGCATCATTGTGGTGTGCTGCGTCCTGCACAACATAGCCCAGCAGAGGGGCGATGTGCCGCAGGCAGAGGAGGGAGGAGTGGAGGAGCAGCAGGAAGAGGCGCAGTCCTCCCCAGATGAGGGGGATGGGGGCAATGGTCAGGGCAGACGGGCTAGACACAGGCGGGGTGGCTGTCCACCGTTACCGGCTGGCCCAGCGGGCACGGGACAGACTGATAGACGCCCGCTTCACTGACTAGATGGGCGTGGGAATCGGGTAGTATGGCCACAGACCGCACACCATGGCAACAGCCGACCACCCACACCCCCCACCCATCCACCCACCCAGCACCCTCACCCACCTCCCCAATCCCACCCACCCCACCCGCATGCACCCCCCCCCCCCCATTGCCGATCCACCTGTGGCACAACGGCCGGACTCACACAGTTGCGGGTGGACGCGTGTCTATTGCAAGCCATGGAGGATGATGACAACCCGCCTTGCGATGAGCTTCTGGCTCCACATCGTTGGACTATGTCTGACCCATGGCCACAGTACCACCATCCACCCGGGACCATCCCTGCATGCGGCTGTGACACTGCAGCGCAAGGTCCCGTCCTCTGCCCGGGGGATGTTGATGGCGGCCCAGGGGGAAGGGGGCAGACTCACCTGGGGCTGAGGTAAGACCACCCCTCACACACACACACTTGCGCTCAACGTACATGACACGCCCGCACACTTTGGACAGAGCACAAAGGCCAGCTTCGGTAGGTGTAACATTGACTTTAATAACCAAAGGAGTTCATGCACGTGCCCTAGCCCCTAAAACTCATCTGTGCCCTGCACCCGTGCCAACTTACTCAGTATCTAATTGTTTGGCCTGACGGGCCCTTTGACTACGTCTACGTGGTTCCCCAGACGGTACAGCAGAACTGTAGGTGGACTCCTGTGACTCCTGCCCTCTGACACGGGATCCCTTTGGCAGCCGTTTCCTGGGGCGTCCTGGCCTAGATGGGCCAGGCTGCGGCCCGGGCGACTGGGATGGCGAGCTGCCAGCCTGTCCTGCCCGTTGCCCACCCGATGCACCTGGGACGGAAGGGGGGGGGAGTCCGAGGTGTCGCGGTGTTCCGGCACCTCCCCTACAGGGGGACGCGGGATGGACCACAGCACCTCCTCCTCCCTCGGGGTGCCCGATTGCCCCCAGGCCTCTACATGGGTGGGGGATGCGAATGGACTGGCCATCCGACGCCCCCCTGACATCTGGCGCTGCCAGTCCTGGAGGCCCGTGCTGGTATCGACAGGGGTCTGCAGGTTTGCAGCCATGGAGCTCAGGGGATTGGCAAACCATGTCTGTGACTGTGCGACGCCGGCTCGCACATAGCCAATGGCGCCGATGCCCTTAGCGATGGCCTGCAGAGGACTGGGCCATGGCCTGCTGAGACTGGGCCATGGCCTGCAGAGACTGGGCTATGGACTGCTGAGACTGGGCCATGGCGTTGAGCGCCTCTGCCATCTGGCGCTGGCACTGGCTCATGGCCTCCTGTGAGAGGGCAGCCATGTCCTGGGCCACTGAGGCCGCCTGCACGGAAAGCCCCAGGCCTCGCAAACCGTTCCCATGTCTGACACCGTCGCACCCATTGCCTCCACCGCGGACACCACCCGTGCGGTGTCGGCCTGGGTGGCATGCATGACCGGCATCACTGCCAGCTCCTGGACGCGGGTGGACTCCTCCACCTGCGACTGCAGCAGCCGCAAGCCGGCCGTCACCCTCTTCGCTCGTCTCCGGTTCGGTGGTTGCATCGGATCTATGGGTGGGTGTGGTAACTCCAGGAACCCGGGATCCATCTGGGCGGCAGATGTTCGCTTGGGCTGGGCTGTCCTCCGATCGCCCGGCCCCTCTGCTGCTCCTACCTCCACCTGCTGTACCGGGACGGCTGTGTTGTGCGTGTCATGATATTCAAACACACACATCATGATGGACACACTAACAGGCAAATCAGAGTACACAACACCACAACCAATCACAGACAAGAACACCAACCACATAAAAAGCACGAGCACGACACCTGGTGGTCAGTAGGTCTGGGGAGAAGGGAACAAGAAAGAGCTGTTAAAACATCACAAGCAGGGAACCCCCACGTGCAGAGTGCAAAGACCAAACTGTAAATAGTAAGTTTAAATAAAATAGCGTTGTACCATATACAACCGTGTTGGCTCATCTGTGTGTCAGAACACCCAACACCACATGGTACAGGAGTGGATCGATACCTGCCTACTAACCTGCCATTCTGGACATGGACCACACTGACAAACCGCAGCCGATGCAAGTCGCGGGGAACCTAGGTACCAACTGGAAGCTCTACAGGCAGCGATTTGACCTGTACATCCGTGCCACCGAAAAACAGAATGCCTCGGATGACACGAAGATTGCAATGCTCCTCTTCTACGCAGGTCAGCACGCCACCAACGTCTTCAACTCACTGGTGTTCGAAGAAGGCGAAAACCAATCCAAATATGACACGGTCATCCTCAAACTGGACCAGCACTTTCAAGTTGAAGTAAATGAAAGTTTTGAAAGATACCTCTTTCAGCAACGCCTGCAAGGTAAGGAGGAGCTTTTTCAACCCTTCTTGACGCACCTCCGGATTCTAGCGCAGTCCTGCGGTTACGGCACCACCACAGAGTCCATGATCAGGGACCAGATTGTTTTTGGCGTTGCCTCTAGTGGCCTACGCCAGCAGCTTCTTAAAATGAAAAGCCTCACCTTAGCGTCTGCTGTGGAAGCCTGTGTCCTCCATGAAAATGCTACCTGCCGTTTTGCCCGATTTCAGGCGTCCGAGTTGGCACGGAGGGGGTCCCCAGCCGTCGAATCGGCAAGCCAGGCTGCCCACGACGTCGAACGCATCCAGGCCGTCGATTACTTCCCGACCCACGGCCCGGACGACAGCGGCCGCTTCCCGTGCTTTTCGCGGTCTCCCGCGCAGGTGCGCGCCAAAAATAACGGCCACAACGAGGGACGCACTGCGCAGGCGCGCCCACCGCAAGATCGCACTGCGCATGCGCAGTGGCGCAACGAACGCCGTGACGTCATGACGTGCGGCAATTGTGGAGCTCTACATTTAAAAGGGCAATGTCCTGCAAAAAACCGACAGTGCCTCAGATGTGGCAAGATGGGCCACTACGCAGCCCACTGTCGTTCGGCTCAACCCATGGATCCGGCGCATCCTCGACAATCTCACAGACAAGTCAGGACCGTCCAGCCCACGCATCAAGACTTCCAGTTAAGTGATGCAGATGACCAGGATGCCTTCCGCGTTTCCGTCATTGATGTCAACAAGGTCAATGCCATCAATCCAGCCGATGAGTGGTGTGCCACCCTGACGGTCAACCAATCGCGCGTCACCTTCCGTCTGGACACCGGCGCATCCGCCAACCTGATTGCTTACTCTGCAGTCCAGGCCATGAAGGTCAAACCACCCATCACGCCATCCCGGCTCAAGATGGTTGACTATAACGGGAACGTCATCCCGTCCATAGGATCTTGCCAGCTACAGGTGACTCACAAGATGTACACGGCCACACTCCCCTTCGAAGTTGTCGGCTCATCAAAGGACTCGTTACTGGGCGCACAGGCGTGTAAGGTCCTTCACCTGGTACAGCGCATTATGTCTCTCTCTCCAGATGAGATATCCGACTTCCCGGATGCTGAGTTCCACGCAAATCTCCATTCCCTCCTTGCTCACAACCAGGAGGTTTTTGAAGGCATGGGGACATTGCCATACACGTACAAGATTCGACTCAGACCGGACGCCATCCCTGTCGTTCACGCACCTCGCAGGGTTCCTGCGCCACTCAAAGACCGCCTCAAGGCACAACTGCAGATTCTTCAGGACCAAGGGGTCCTATCCAGGGTCACGGAGCCCACGCCATGGGTCAGCTCCATGGTCTGTGTCAAGAAGCCCTCTGGCGAGCTCCGTATATGTATAGATCCTAAAGATCTGAATAACAATATCATGCGGGAACACTATCCCATCCCGAAACGAGAAGACCTCACCAGCGAGATGGCGCGAGCCAAAATATTCACTAAATTGGATGCGTCCAAAGGATTCTGGCAGATCCAACTGGACCCGGCCAGCCGAAGACTATGCACATTCAACACCCCTTTTGGCAGATTCTGCTACAACCGGATGCCATTCGGCATCATTTCAGCATCTGAAGTTTTCCACCGCATTATGGAGCAGATGATGGAAGGCATCGAAGGGGTACGTGTATATGTGGACGATATCATCATTTGGTCCACCACTCCGCAGGAACACATGCATCGTCTACGACGTGTCTTTACCCGCATACGACAAAATGGCCTGCGTCTCAACCGTGCGAAGTGTGCCTTCGGCCAGACGGAGCTGAAATTCCTCGGGGACCACATCTCAAGGTCAGGGGTCCGTCCCGATGCAGACAAGGTTAGCGCCATCACAGCCATGCCACGACCGGCTGACAAGAAGGCTGTCTTAAGATTCCTGGGCATGGTCAACTTCCTTGGGAAGTTCATTCCCAACCTGGCTTCTCATACAACAAATATGAGCCATCTCGTAAAAAAATCGACAGAATTCAACTGGCACCAATCGCATCAGCGGGAATGGGAGGAGCTCAAGCACAAACTGGTCACGGCACCAGTGCTGGCCTTCTTTGACACGACTCGCCCTACAAAGATCTCAACAGACGCCAGCCAATCTGGTATTGGAGCGGTACTCCTGCAAAAAGACAGCACGTCGTCATGGGCCCCGGTTGCATATGCCTCACGAGCCATGACCCCTACCGAACAGCGCTACGCGCAAATCGAAAAAGAATGCCTGGGCTTGTTAACTGGACTGGACAAGTTCCACGACTATGTGTATGGCCTGCCACGATTTACGGTCGAAACTGACCACCGCCCCCTGGTCAACATCATTAACAAAGACCTGAACGACATGACTCCTCGCCTCCAGCGCATCTTACTTAAACTCAGGAGGTACGATTTTGAACTGATCTACACTCCGGGGAAGGAGCTCATCGTGGCGGACACTCTTTCCCGAGCAGTGAGCACACCACCAGATGCGGAGGGGTTCGTGCGTCAAATTGAGGCACACGTAACTCTGACAGCAGCAAATCTGCCAGCTGATGATCCTAGTCTGGCCCACATACGCGCAGAGACGGCGACTGACCCCCTTCTGCAGCGAGTGATGCGCCACATGACGGAAGGGTGGCTAAAAGGGCAGTGCCCCCAGTTTTATAATGTGCGAGATGATCTCACCAATATAGACGGGGTCCTTATGAAATCACACAGGATCGTTATTCCGCACAGCGTGCGCCAGATGATTCTTCATCAACTACACGAAGGCCACTTGGGCGTCGAAAAATGCAGACGAAGGGCCCGGGAGGCGGTATATTGGCCGGGTATTAATGAAGACATAGCCAACATGGTGCTCAACTGCACAACCTGTCAGAGGTTTCAGCCGGCGCAACCTCCGGAAACACTTCTACCACACGAGATGGTGACGTCCCCCTGGGCGAAGGTGGGTGTTGACCTATTTCACGCGCTCGGCAGAGATTACATCGTTATTATAGACTACTTCTCAAACTACCCGGAAGTCATGCCTCTCCATGATCTGACGTCGTCCGCAGTCATTGGGGCCTGCAAGGAAACATTTGCTCGCTATGGCATTCCAAGGACTGTCATGTCAGACAATGGACCCTGTTTCGCCAGCCGTGAATGGTCGTCCTTTGCCGCAGCATATGGTTTCACTCATGTGACATCCAGCCCTCTGCATCCACAATCGAACGGGAAGGCTGAAAAGGGTGTCCACATCGCCAAGCGGCTCCTGTGCAAGGCGGCTGCTGCCGGATCGGACTTTAACCTTGCCTTGCTGGCCTATCGATCGGCCCCGCTATCCACGGGTCTCTCGCCAGCGCAGCTACTAATGGGTCGCTCCCTCAGGACGACGGTACCTTCCATCCTGGCACCAACAACAGACCATGAGGCGGTTCTTCGGAACATGCAACTGCAGCGTGATCGCCAGAAAAGTCGGTACGACACACGAGCGACGGACCTGCCCCCCCTGTCCTCCGGAGACAAAGTACGCGTCCATCAACCGTATGGTGGCTGGTCAGCACCGGCCGAAGTCCTCCGACAAGTGGCTCCCCGCTCGTTCCTGGTTCGCATGCCGGATGGTTCCGTGCGTCGCCGCAATCGGCGCGCCCTTCGCCGACTTCCACGCTCACAGCCACACAGTACGCACACGCCAGATCCTCAACAGGCTTCCGAGGATGACTTTGTGGAGCTGCCGCACATCACGCCCTTTCCATCGCCACCCATGGCCATGCCTGCACAGCAGCCGGTGGTTCTTGATCCACCCTTGAGGCGGTCAACCCGAACTCGTCGCAAGCCCATTAGACTGGACTTATAATACCGTTCATATGTTTAACAAGTTGCACAATTTTACATGATAACCTGTTGTTGTTTATCGTTCCAGATGTCGTCTGACTGGACAACTGTTCAAGTTTTTTTTTTTTTCTTCTTCTCTCGTTCGCATTTATGTTATGTTATGGTACAACTTGGTTCATGTGACGCACCCGACATCGCCCCATGTACATAGTTCCGTCATATGCACATGCTGCACACGACACACACACACTCTTAGATGCACTCACGACACGATCATATTTATTACCACGTAGGCACATATCTTTGTAAAAAGGGGGGATGTCATGATATTCAAACACACACATCATGATGGACACACTAACAGGCAAATCAGAGTACACAACACCACAACCAATCACAGACAAGAACACCAACCACATAAAAAGCACGAGCACGACACCTGGTGGTCAGTAGGTCTGGGGAGAAGGGAACAAGAAAGAGCTGTTTAAACATCACAAGCAGGGAACCCCCACGTGCAGAGTGCAAAGACCAAACTGTAAATAGTAAGTTTAAATAAAATAGCGTTGTACCATATACAACCGTGTTGGCTCATCTGTGTGTCAGAACACCCAACACCACAGTGCGCACCAGTGAGTGTACCAGACGCCTCATCACTAAAATGCCCAACCGAGGTGAGTGTTTCTGCGATGGTGGAGGGTGTTGGTGACAGCAGTGGCGTTATGTCGTGCTCTTCGTCCCACTCTGAGTCCATGGCACTTTGGGGTGGGGGATCGTCTCCACCTATCCACTCTGTGTCACTGTCCGGTATTCCGTTTTCCTGGGTAGTGCTGTCCCGGGTAGGGGTGTCCTGGGTAGTGGTGTCCTGGGTAGTGGTGTCCTGGGGAGTGGTGTCTTGGCTCGGCTGTGACGGGGGCCTGTGGCTGCCCCTGTCGTCGCTGGGTGGCACACGCCTGCGTCGACGCACCCGCACGAGACGGGGGCATTGTCTCCCTGTTGCTCCAGGTCTCTCCGTCTCCAGTGGTCTCCAAGGGACATCCTGCGGGCGTCATATGCCGGAGGGTCCGGGTCTCTCCGTCTCCCGTGGCCTCCGAGGGGCATCCTGCGGGCGTCGCATGCCGGAGGGTCCGGGTCTCTCCGTCTCCCGTGGCCTCCGAGGGGCATCCTGCGGGCGTCGCATGCCGGAGGGTCTGGGTCTCTCCGTCTCCCGTGGCCTCCGAGGGGCATCCTGCGGGCGTCGCATGCCGGAGGGTCCGGGTCTCTCCGTCTCCCGTGGCCTCCGAGGGGCATCATGTGGGCAGTCTGCATCTGCGGGGATGGGTGCCTGGACGTTTGGTCCTGCGATACACAATGAAACATGCATGGTTAGACATGCAGGCAGTGATCAGGTGATATGGGGGAGGGGGATAGAGGGGAGGGGGGATATGGGGACGGGCTGTCGGTGGCTCACTTCCTAGTACGCCCCCGACCTCTGCATCAGCAACCTCCCGGTCCTCAGGTCCGCCAGCCATTTCCAGGGCCCTTTCCTCGTGTTCGGTCAGTGGCCACTCATCAGCGGGGCCTCCTCCAGTCCTCACATGCTCCCTGGTGTTGTGTGCGCGTTTCTCCTGTGAGGGGGGGGGGCGGTGGTGGCAGGGGCAAAAGGCAACAGTGTTAGACAGGTATATGAATGCACGCCATCGGTTGCGCGTGTATTGCAGAGGTTAAGGTTAGGGCTGGATTCACTTGGGGAAATGGGGGAAGGTGGATATGGGGGAGGGGGGATATGGGGGATATGGGGGAGGGGGGATATGGGGGAGGGGGGATATGGGGGAGGGGGGATATGGGGAATATGGGGGAGGGGGGATATGGGGAGGGGGGATATGGGGGAGGGGGGATATGGAGGAGGGGGGATATGGGGGAGGGGGGATATGGGGAGGGGGATATGGGGGAGGGGGGATATGGGGAGGGGGGATATGGGGGATAGGGGATCTGGGGGATACGGGAGAGGGTGGGATATGGGGGATATGGGAGGGGGATATGGGGTAGGGGGATATGGGGGAGGGGGGATATGGGGGATATGGGGAGGGGGATATGGGGGATATGGGGGAGGGGGGATATGGGGGAGGGTGGGATATGGGGGATATGGGGGAGGGGGATATGGGGGAGGGGGGATATGGGGAGGGGGCATAGGCAGAGAGAGTAGGCAGCCAGCAGCCGAGAGAGGGGGGAAAAACACAACTTCTTACTTCCAGGGTCTCATGTCTTCTTCTGAGAACACTGTCCCTGGCCAACCTATTGGCCGCCAGAGAACCAATTGAACCAAATCCTTCCAATCTGCTGGGTGCCAGAAAGTCTGGGATTTCCTTTCCCAAAACTTAGGGACAAAACTTAGTGTTCCAGTGTGAAGGTATTTGAAACTTGAATTCTATACTTCCTCCGCTCAACTTGAAGGTATATCTCAATGAACAATCCCCGGACCAAAAAAAAGATAAAATATAAGAAATGGGAACAAAGGGAAATGTAAAGGAAGGACTCTAGTGTCAAATCAGAAATGGTGCAGTCATGTGCTGTTATTATTTGTGTCACAACATGGATGGATCATATTTATTTCAGAATTAATATGAATTCATATTAATGCACAAATAGCGAAGTTGTGTTAAACTTGCTTACAATACTTTGCAGGCTGCACCTAAAGTATTGTGTGCAGTTCTAGTCTCCATACTATAAAAAAGACATAGCTGGAGTAAGTAAAATAAAAAATAGCACCAGAATTGAGAAATTAAAGCTATGAGGGAAGAGAGAAAAGTTGTAACTTTTTACTTTACAAAGGAAGGGACTTAGATATGACTGACAGAGGTCTTTGTAAGATATTCAAATTGTGTAAGCATATATATGTAGCATCATGATTTGCCTTAATCACATGTAATGAAACCTTTCAATTTCTTTTTGCTTAAAGTTTAAAGATAGCACGTTCACTGAGTTGGTCACACCGCAGGTGTAAATTACTGAGGGAGATAGAAAATGGATGACCAAAAGGCAGAACAAGAGTAGGAAGGCAGTACAGATGTCCACTGAGGTCATCTCCCTGCAAAACAGGTATACCATTTTGGACACTTTTAGAGAGATGGCTCACCAGGGGAAGGCAGCAGCAGTCAGGTTCATGACACCGTGGCTGGCTCTGTTGTGCAGGAGGACAGGAAGAAGAATGGCAGGGCTATAGTGATAGGGGACCCAATCGTAAGGGGAATAGACAGGCGGTTCTGCGGATGCAATCAAGACTCCAGGATGGAATGTTACCTCCCTGGTGCAAGGGTCAAGGATGTCTCGGAGCGGCTGCTGGACATTCTTGGGGGCGGGGGGGGGGGGGGGGTGTGAACAGCCAGCTGTCGTGGTGCACATAGGCACCAGCGATTTAGGTAAAAAACGGGACGAGGTCCTACAAGCTGAATTCGGGGAGTTAGGAGTTAAATGAAAAAGTAGGATCTCAAAGGTAGTAGTCTCAGGATTGCTGCCAGTGCCACGAGCTAGTCAGAGTAGGAATGTCAGGATAGATAGGATGAATGCATGGCTCGAGAGATGGTGCAAGAGGGAGGGATTCAAATTCCTGGTTCTGGGGGACGTGGGACCAGTACAAACTGGATGGTATGCACTTGGGCAGTACAGCAACCAATGTCCTGGGGGGGGGGGGGGGGGGGGGGCGTTGCTGGTGCTGTTGGAGATGCGGCAGGGGGATGGGAACCGATGCAGGAAGTCGGAGGGAAGTAAAACGGGGACAGAAACAAAAGGCAGCAAGGAGGAAAGTGTAAGGCAGAGAAGCCACAGTCAAAAATCAAAAAGGGCCACGGTATAGGGTACAGTGACTGAGGAGAGCCCAGTGAATAGGCCCAGTAATACTAAAAGGAATAAAACAGGAAGTAAAAAGATAAATGGAATGCGAAGCAGCAGGTAATTACATGAAGATATGGGTTCAACAATAAGGAAAATTACGAGAAAAGCTAAAGGGAAAAATAACTTAGGAGAGGTTACTGATCGGGGTGTTAAGATTCAAAATGGAGGTATAAAAACCAACAGTTGAAACATAAGTGCACTTTACCTGAATGCTCGCAGTATTCGGAATAAGGTAAATGGGTTGATGGCGCAAATCATCGTGAATGACTATGATTTAGTAACCATTAATGAAACATGGTTAAAGGATGGTTATGACTGGGAGTTAAATATCCAAGGGTATCAAACTATTCGGAAGGACAGAGTGGATGGTAAGGGAGGTGGTGTAGCTCTGTTATTTAACGATGACATCCAAGCAGTAGTGAGGGATGACATCGGTGCTATGGAGGATAAGGTTGAATCCATTGGGGTGGAAATCAGGAATAAAAAAATGAAATGAAAATTGCTTATTGTCACGAGTAGACTTCAATGAAGTTACTGTGAAAAGCCCCTAGTCGCCACATTCCGGCGCCTGTTCGGGGAGGCTGGTACGGGAATCAAACCGTGCTGCTGGCCTGCCTTGGTCTGCTTTAAAAGCCAGCGATTTAGCCCAGTGTGCTAAACCAGCCCCTGTAAGGAATAGTAAGGCAAAATGTCACTGATAGATGTAATCAATAGGCCACCAAATAGTAACATTACGGTGGGGCGGGCAATAAACAAAGAAATAACTGATGCATGTAGAAATGGTGTAGCACACAATGACTTACAAGAGACGAATAGAGATGAAGTCGATGAGGCTTTATTAAGCGTGACTTGTCCCCCGCAGTTCAGCAACAGACTGGAGCTGCGGGGAGAACTCCTGGTTCTTATACTCCGCCTTCAGGGCGGAGCTAGAGATCAACAGCCAACCAGGACCCGGGATCTGTCAGCCAATGGCATCACGGCTTCACAGTCCCACATGACCCCTAATGCATACTACCACATTCACCCCTTATTAAAAATGAACCCGGCGGGGTGGTGCTTCGCATGGTGGTAGGGGTTTACAAGGCTGGTCCTGGGAGGAAAACCTTTTGCATGTCATTACAGTGCCCTACACTTTGCCCTACACTGGGCTTTGTACAGGGTTTGTGAACTATTTACAATATTCGTAAGAGGGACAGAACCTTCTCGTTATAGTCCCACAACATTCTTGTGTTACACCGATGCCACGAGTCGAGCGGGCGGTCTGGTCTTACTTGTCGATCGCCTCAGCCCCGGTGGTGGTGCAGGTGCTTGTTCCAGCGTTGTCGTCTCCGGGAGCTTTACGGTGTCTGCTTCTGCTTCACTCCTGGTCGGACATGGGAAGAGGACCGATCCTCCCGGGAATGGGGCGGTCGCGGGGTGCGCCGGTGGCAGGGAGGGGGTGATCGGTGTCGGGGGGGGTGTGCGTGTTGCCGGCGGGCGCCAGGTCTCGCAGGGAGACCGTGTCCTGTCGGCCGTCGGGGTACGCCACGTAGGCGTACTGCGGGTTCGCGTGGAGGAGGTGAACCCTCTCGACCAACGGGTCCGACTTGTGCGCCCGCACATGTTTCCGGAGCAAGATGGGTCCTGGGGCCGCCAGCCAGGTCGGCAGCGACGTTCCAGAGGAGGACTTCCTGGGGAAGACAAGGAGGCGCTCATGAGGCGTTTGATTAGTGGTGGTACACAGCAGCGACCGGATGGAGTGGAGAGCGTCCGGGAGGACCTCCTGCCACCGTGAAACTGGGAGATCCCTGGACCGTAGGGCCAGTAGGACGGCCTTCCAGACCGTGCCGTTCTCCCTCTCTACTTGCCCGTTCCCCCGGGGGTTGTAGCTGGTCGTCCTGCTCGAGGCTATACCCTTGCTGAGCAGGAACTGGCGCAGCTCGTCACTCATGAAAGAGGACCCCCTGTCGCTGTGGACGTATGCGGGGCAACCGAACAGTGTGAATATGGTGCTAAGGGCTTTAATAACTGTGGCCACTGTCATGTCGGGGCAGGGGATGGCGAAAGGGAAACGAGAGTACTCGTCCACCACGTTCAGGAAGTATGTGTTGCGGTCGGTGGAGGGGAGGGGCCCTTTGAAATCCAGACTGAGGCGTTCAAAGGGACGGGAAGCCTTGATCAGGTGCGCTCTATTCGGCCTGAAAAAGTGCGGTTTGCACTCTGCGCAGATGTGGCAGTTCCTGGTGACTGTACGGACCTCCTCCACGGAGTAGGGGAGGTTGCGGGACTTTATAAAATGGTAGAACCGAGTGACCCTCGGGTGGCAGAGGTCCTCGTGGAGGGTTTGGAGATGGTCTATTTGTGCGTTGGCACATGTGCCGCGGGATAGGGCATCGGACGGCTCGTTCAGCTTTCCGGGACGGTACAAGATCTCGTAGTTGAAGGTGGGGAGCTCAATCCTCCACCTTAAGATCTTGTCATTTTTAATTTTGCCCCGCTGTGCATTATCGAACATGAAAGCTACCGACCGTTGGTCAGTGAGGAGAGTGAATCTCCTGCCGGCCAGGTAATGCCTCCAATGTCGCACAGCTTCCACTATGGCTTGGGCTTCCGTTTCGACAGAGGAGTGGCGGATTTCTGAGGCGTGGAGGGTTCGGGAGAAAAAGGCCACGGGTCTGCCCGCTTGGTTAAGGGTGGCCGCCAGAGCTACGTCGGAGGCTTCGCTCTCGACTTGGAAGGGGAGGGTCTCGTCGATGGCGTGCATCGTGGCCTTTGCGATATCCGCTTTGATGCGGCTGAAGGCCTGGCGAGCCTCTGTCGACAGGGGGAAGGTAGTGGTCTGTATTAGGGGACGGGCCTTGTCTGCGTACTGGGGGACCCACTGGGCGTAATATGAAAAGAACCCCAGGCAGCGTTTCAGGGCTTTGGAGCAGTGGGGGAGGGGAAATTCCATGAGGAGGCGCATGCGTTCGGGGTCGGGGCCTATTATCCCATTGCGCACTACATATCCCAAGATGGCTAGCCGGTTTGTGCTAAACACGCACTTGTCCTCGTTGTATGTGAGGTTCAAGGCTTTAGCGGTCTGGAGGAATTTTTGGAGGTTGGCGTCGTGGTCCTGCTGATCGTGGCCGCAGATGGTTACGTTGTCGAAATACGGGAACGTGGCCTGCAACCCGTGTTGATCAACCATTCAGTCCATCTCCCGTTGGAAGACCGAGACCCCGTTTGTGACGCCAAATGGGACCCTTAGGAAGTGGTATAGTCGCCCGTCTGCCTCAAAGGCTGTGTACTTGCGGTCACTTGGGCGGATGGGGAGCTGGTGGTAGGCGGACTTGAGGTCCACGGTGGAGAAGACCTTATATTGGGCAATCCGATTAACCATGTCGGATATGCGGGGGAGAGGGCACGCATCTAGCTGTGTGTGCCTGTTGATGGTCTGGCTATAGTCTATGACCATCCTTTGCTTCTCCCCTGTCTTTACTACTACCACCTGTGCTCTCCAGGGACTATTGCTGGCCTAGATTATGCCTTCCTTCAGCAACCGCTGGACTTCAGACCGAATAAATGTCCGGTCCTGGGCGCTGTACCGTCTGCTCCTAGTGGCGACGGGTTTGCAATCCGGGGTGAGGTTTGCAAACAAGGAAGGGGGTTCAACTTTGAGGGTAGCGAGGCCACAGATAGTGAGTGGGGGTATTGGGCCGCCGAATTGGAATGTTAGGCTCTGCAGGTTGCACTGGAAGTCTAATCCCAGTAATGTGGGCGCGCAGAGTTGGGGAAGGACGTAGAGCCTGTAGTTTTTAAACTCCCTCCCTTGCACCGTTAGGGTCACTATGCAGAACCCTTTGATCTGTACCGAATGGGATCCTGCAGCTAGGGAAATCTTTTGCGTACTGGGACGGATGGTCAAGAAACAGCTTCTTACCGTGTTGGGGTGGATGAAACTTTCGGTGCTCCCGGAGTCGATCAGGCATGGTGTCTCGTGTCCGTTGATCAGCACCGTTGTTGTCATCGTCTGGAGCGTCCGGGGCCGTCCTTGGTCCAGCGTCACCGAGGCCAGATGTGGTCGCAGTGTCTCAGCGTCTTCTTCGAACCCCGTGGAGCCGTCGATGCTGGGGTCCTTTGTTGTTGCCCAAGGTGGCGGCAGGGGTGGAAAAAATGGCCACCCCCATGCATCGCACATGGCTGGGGGGTCCCAAGATGGCGGCGGGGGTTGACAAAATGGCCACCCCCATGCATCGCACATGGCTGGGGGGTCACAAGATGGCGGCGCCCATCCTCCCCTCGTGGTGGCCGGGACCCAAAATGGCAGCGCCTGCGGGTCGCACATGGGGCGCTGGGGGTGTTGGGGAGCGTTTGGGATGCGCTGGACTCTTTCTTCTCCGGGGACAGCGGCGACCCCCCGGGACCGGCACACAGCTGCGAAATGGCCCTTTTTGCCGCAGCTCTTGCAAATCGCTGCGCGGGCCGGGCAGCGCTGCCGGGGGTGTTTCGCCTGCCCGCAGAAATAGCAGCGGGCCCCCCCGGGACGATCTGGCGTCTGAACCGCGCAAGCCTGTGAGGGGGGGGGGTTGTCGCGACGGGGGTCCACGGAGCCCAAGGGGCTGCCGCGCGGTCGGGGCCGTCCGCGTGGGCGTTTTGCGCGGCCATATCTAGGGAAGCTGCAAGGGCCCGTGCCTCTGAGACTCCTAGCGTCTCATTTTCTAACAGTCTTTGGCGGATTTGGGGAGAGTTCTTACCTGCCACAAACGCATCGCGAATTAACATGTCCGTGTGTTCAGCCGTGTTTACCGGCGGGCAGCTGCAGGCCCGTCCCAAAATTAGCAGCGCGGCGTAGAATTCGTCTAGCGATTCTCCGGGACTTTGCCGTCTCGTTGCGAGTTGGTAGCGTGCGTAGACCTGGTTCACTGGGCGAACGTAGACGCTCTTTAGTGCTGCGAACGCCATCTGGAAATCCTCTGCGTCTTCTATGAAAGGGTAAATTTCCGGGCTTGCCCTCGAATGCAGGACCTGCAGTTTCTGGTCTTCTGTGATCCGGCCGGGGGCCGTTCGGAGGTAGCCTTCGAAGCAAGTTTGCCAGTGTTTAAAAACTGCTGCTGAGTTCACTGCGTGGGGGCTGATCCGCAGGCATTCCGGGGCGATCCTGAGCTCCATAGTCCTTTAAGCACGCTTAATAAATTGTAGCGCACAATGACTTACGAGAGACGAATAGAGATGAAGTCGATGAGGCTTTATTAAGGGTGACTTGTTCCCCGCAGTTCAGCAACAGACTGGAGCTGCGGGGAGAACTCCTGGTTCTTATACTCCGCCTTCAGGGCGGAGCTAGAGATCAACAGCCAACCAGGACCCGGGATCTGTCAGCCAATGGCATCATGGCTTCACAAGCCCACATGACCCCTAATGCATACTACCACAAATGGTACAGCAGTTATCATAGGGGATTTTAATCTACATGTTGATTGGTTCAACCAGGTCGGTCAAGGCAGCCTTGAGGAGGAGTTTAGAGAATGTATCCGTGATAGTTTCCAAGAACAGTATGTAACGGAACCTACGAGGGAACAAACGATCCTGTGTAATGAGACAGGATTGATCTCATTGTTAGGGATCCTCTCGGAAGGAGCGATCACAATATGGTGGAATGTAAAATACAGATGGAGGGTGAGAAGGTAAAATCAAACACTAGTGTTTTGTGCTTAAGCAAAGGAGATTACAATGGGATGAGAGAAGAACTAGCTAAGGTAGACTGAGAGCAAAGACTTTATGGTGAAACAGTTGACGAATAGTGGAGAACCTTCCAAGCGATTTTTCACAGTGCTAAGCAAAGGTTTATACCAACAAAAAGGAAGGACGGCACAAAGAGAGAAAATCGACCGTGGATATCTAAGGAAATAAGGGAGAGTATCAAATTGAAGGAAAAAGCATTCAAAGTGGCAAGGATTAGTGGGAGACTAGAGGATTGGGAAACCTTTAGGGGCAACAGAATGCTCAAAAAGCTATAAAGAAGAGTAAAATAGATTATGAGAGTAAACTTGCTCAGATTATAAAAACAGATAGTAAACGTTTCTACAAATATATAAAACAAAAAAGAGTGGCTAAGGTAAATAGTGGTCATTTAGAGGGTGAGAAGGGTGATTTAATAATGGGAGATGAGGAAATGGCTGAGGAACTGAGCAGGTTTTTTGGGTCGGTCTTCACAGTGGAAGACACAAATAACATGCCAGTGACTGATGAAAATGAGGCTATGACAGGTGCGGACCTTGAGACTATTGTTATCACTAAGGAGGTAGAGATGGGCAAGCTAATGGGGCTAAAGGTAGACAAGTCTCCTGGCCCTGATAGAATGCATCCCAGAGTACTAAGAGAGATGGCTAGGGAAGTTGCAAATGCACGCGTGATAATTTACCAAAATTCACTAGACTCTGGGGTGGTCCCAGCGGATTGGAAATTAGCAAATGTGACACCATTGTTTAAAAAAGGAGGTAGGCAGAAGGCGGGTAATTATAGGCCAGTTAGCTTAACTTCGGTAGTGGAGAGGAGGATGGAATCTATCATCAAGGAAGAAATAGCGAGGCATCTGGATGGAAATTCTTTGAGGACATTACCAGTGCGGTAAACAAAGGGGAGCCAATGGATGTGGCATATGTCGATTTCCAGAAAGCTTTTGACAAGGTGCCACACAAATGTTTGCTGCATAAGATGATGCATGGCGTTAAGGATAGAGCAGTAGTATGGGTAGAGGATTGGTTAATTAATAGAAAGCAAGGAGTGGGGATTAATGAGTTTTTCTCTGGTTGGCATTCAGTAGCTAGTGGTGTCCCTCAGGGTTCAGTGTTGGGCCCATAATTGTTCAAAATTTACATAGATGATTTGGAGTTGGGGACCAAGTGCAATGTGTCCAAGCTTGCAGACGACACTAAGATAAGTGATAAAGCAAAATGTGCAGTGGGATACTGGAAGTCTGCAGAGGGATTTGGATAGTTTAAGTGAATGGGCTGGGGTCTGGCAGATGGAATACAATGTTGACAAATGTGAGGTTATCCATTTTGGTAGGAATAACAGCAAAAGGGATTATTATTTAAATGATAAAATATTAAAACATGCTGCTGTGCAGAGGGACCTGGATGTCCTAGTGCATGAGTCGCAAAAAGTTTATTTAGAGGTGCAACAGGTGATTAAGAAGGCAAATGGAGTTTTGTCCTTCACTGCTGGAGGGATGGAGTTCAAGACTAGGGAGGTTACGCTGCAAATGTATAAGGTGATACGGTGTTAGTGAGGCCACACCTGGAGAATTGTGTTCAGTTTTGGTCTCCTTACTGTCATGATATGCAGACATGCAGATAATGATATGCAGATAGGCACAGACAGGCAGCTAAAGAACACAGAGAACAGGACATGACCAATGAACACGCAGGGCACTTAGGTGTGGTATCTCACTATCAAAGGCACGAGGCACTCACACTCCGCCTCTTTCCACTGATGAACATCTACAGAGTGAGTCAGGGTGTATTTACAGTATCATACCTCTAGCACGTGGCTAAGAGCTAGTCTGGTTCAGTCAGACAGAGTAACCACACTTAGGTTAGCAGAGAGTCGAACTCATAGAGAACTGTGCTAACTGTGCTACTGGTTCAATAAATCAGATTGAACTGACTTCAAGGTCTGGAGTATCTTTTGGTTAAAGCTGCATCCAGTTGCAGACTGCACTATCCCAGAGTACATAACACGACATGCTACCAGGAGACTGCTTAATCTAGGTGGTTTACTTCAGTCCGTTCCGTGACGACCAGCGAATGTATCCCTGCATCATGGAGAAGATTCAGGCTCCTCACCAGCTCAGGACCTCCAGCAATCTCAGTGCCAACTGGCGGACATTCAAGCAAAAGTTTCTGCTGTACATCGAAGCTGTACATCAGACCTCGTGGGTGCGTCTGATGCACGGAAGATCGCGCTTCTCCTCTCAACAGCGGGTGATCAAGCCATCAAACTCTTCAACTCTTTTCACTTCACCGAAGACCAGGACAAGACAAAGTTTCAGACCATCCTGGACAAGTTTGACAGTCACTGTGAAGTGGACACTAATGAAATCTTCGAATGCTACATATTCAAACAGCGTCTACAAGGTAAAGATGAATCTTTCAACTCCTTCTTAACTAACCTCCACCTGCTAGCGCTGTTCTGCAACTTTGGTGAGATTGCTGACTCCATGATCAGAGACCAAATCGTTTTTGGAGTTCACTCTGATCCTCTGAGAGAGCAGCTACTGAAAATCAAGCATATGACCCTGCCAGTCGTGATTGAAACATGCACAGTGCATGAGCACGCCAAAAATCGCAATGCCCCAGTACAAATCAGCTGAAAATGAGAAACACAACACTTACCTGAGAAAGGATGTACTGGCACTGGAGGGTGTGCAGAGGAGATTCACTAGGTTAATCCCAGAGTTGAGGAGGTTTGATTACGAGGGGAGGTTGAGTAGACTGGGACTGTACTCGTTGGAATTTAGAAGGAAACGGAGGGATCTTATAGAAACATGTAAAATTATGAAGGGAATAGGTAGGATAGATGCGGGCAGGTTGTTTCCACTGGCGGGTGAAAGCAGAACTAGGGGGCATAGCCTCAAAATAAGGGAAAGTCGATTTCGGACTGAGATTAGGAGGAACCTCTTCACCCAAAGGGTTGTGAATCTGTGGAATTCCTTTCCAAGTGGAGCAGGTGAGGTTCCTTCATTAATTGTTTTCAAGATAAAGATAGATAGTTTTTTGAAGAATAAAGGAATAGGGGGTTATAGTGTTCGGGCGGGAAAGTGGAGCTGACTCCACAAAAGAACAGCCATGATCTCATTGAATGGCGGAGCAGGCTCGAAGAGCCTGATGGCCTACTCCTGCTCCTAGTTCTTATGTTCTTATGTTCTAATAGATTTGTATTGAAACTGGAAAAACTGATATGGTTAAAAATTGTTCACTTCAGGCTGCTTTAGGTTTTAATGTGTCAGGGTACTAAATTGGCAATGTGTTCCGGTGCCTGTTTGGGTACACTGAGGGAGAATTCAGAATATCAAGAAGTAATGGAGGAAGAAAAGACTAATGATGAAGAAACTCTATCAGCCTCTCTGATACTCACAGTCAGCAGTTCAGGTACTGGCACCACAAATACTTTCGAGGGCAGTTTACAGGGGGTAGTTTACAGATGATATTTACATGTGGTGAGGCAACGAATATAAGTGGGCCACAATCAGGGAATTGGGGAAAGGGTAGTGTGAGGACCTGGTCACTGGAGGGCAAGATTACAGTTGAGTTCTGCTAAAGAGCCCTCAGATAATCATAATGATTTAATACTTGTAATGTAGTAATCATGAAGACTTTAATCTTTGTATATAACAAACAAATAAAATTGGAAAGCTAGTCTGACAGATGCGTTTGTAGAATGCTTACATGACAATTTCTTGGAATAATACATTGTGAAACAACCAGGGATAAAGATATTTTAAATCTATTATTGTGTAATGAGGCAGGCTTAAGCAGTAATCTTTCAGTATAAGGTCTTCTGGGAAAAACTGATCGTAATATAATTGAATTACCTATTAAGTTTGAGAGTGACATAAGTCTTACACTGAACCAAAGCCAGTTAGGTAGATATAAGGATGAGAGCTGGGTGAAGTTGAGTTCTTGGCCTGGAGCTGTGCAAGGTTGTCTTGTAAGAATAATGGTCTCTCTTGATAAAAGCCAGCGCCCCTCCATCAGCCAACCTATAGTCACTGGATTGGAGAAAGCTTCACTTCACTTTGGTCATTCTGCAGTGCCTTCAAACTCAATAGCGTAGTTCTTGAAGGCACAGATGCAGACAACTTTGTGGTATAGATACCAGTTTCCTCAACAACCTATCACTTAGATCTCCTCTCTTTTGAGGAGACATGATGGGCGAGATTCTCCCATTCGGTGGCAGAGTGTTCACGCCGTCGAAAACGCTGTCGCGTTTCACGACGGCATGAATGGGCCATTGGGAGTACCGATTCTGGCCCCTACAGGCACCCAGCACGGCACTGGAGCAGATCATGCCGCTCCAGCCTCCCATCCCGGCGCGAACTGTGCGCCGCGCCAACCCGTGCATGCGCGGTGGCCTTCCTCAACGTGCTGGCCCCGATGCAACATGGCGCGGGAGTTCAGGGGCCGGCGCGTAAGGAAATAGGCCCGGGGAGCGAGAGACCGGCCCGCCGATCGGTGGGCCCCAATCGTGGGCCAGGCCCCATCGGAGGCCTTCCCCGGGGGTCGGAGCCCCCCCTCCCCCCCATAGGCCACCCCCCCGACCCTGCACGCAGAGTTCCCGCCGGCTGCGACCAGGTGTGGACGGCGCCGGCAGGACTCTGCCTTTTTAGATCAGCCGCTCGGCCCATCCGGGCCGGAGAATCGGCGGCCCGGCCGTGTATAGCGGCCCGCGACCGGCGCCGCGCCAAACGCGCCGACGCCAATTAGTGCCGATTCTCTGCGGAGCAGAGAATTGTGTGCCGGTGGCGTGGCGCGGTTGCGGGGATTCTCTGGCCCGGCGCGGGTCTGGGAGAATCCCGCTCATGAATTTCAGCCTCTGTGCATCTTGTGTGCCATTAATAAAATCAGAAAAAGACAGTGAAATTACTGACAATTGGCTGTTTAATGTCCTTAATTGCCTGCCTGCTGTCACCAATCAGCCATTGCTCCAGCCTGTCTCTTGCATCATGTCTGATAAAATTGGTCACCAACAGGAAGACATCAGGGAGCCGGTTTGGTGCAGGCTCTTCCCATTTTACTGGCACTCACCCCTCTCCAATCCCACTTCCATGAGGCTGCTAAAACTCCAGCCCTTGAGTGAAAGTAATTTCCAAATTGGTTTAATACTAAACCTTCGAAAGGAAATTTGATTGCATAACCATGGCCATGTGTAGAAACTTTCTCTTTATGGCAACATGTTTGTACAGTTGTAAGGAATCTTAGATACTGCTATTTAACAGCGTAGAATGGTTAATTATCTTTGTTTGTATGAAATATTTTGGACTTCCCACAAATGTGTCCTGTTAGTACCGATGCAGTGAATGACTGGCTGAAAATACTTGGCCCTATCCAGCTGTGGGAGGCCCTTGCGGATGAATCAGTTAATTTATTTACTTTGTTTCTATGGCTGTGATGCTCAGTCTCTAATTTACTTCACTCTGCCACATCTGATGGATTAATGGAAGTGGCTGACTGGGAGGGAAAAAAACTCCACCAGATGCTGAATATTGTTGCCCGCTGAAACACTAATTCGGAGATTTGTTGGGTCGCCTCGTGCCTCTCCATGCTCGCCCTCCTTTCCAAGGCATGTTGCACAGTTTGAAATTGGTCAAATCGCGCTCAATGCTACAAAAAGAGAAAAGGAACCAATGAAATTTGCCTAAAATTTTCTTTTGACATTTTTCTTAATCAACATTGCATGAGTCAATGGGCGGGATCCTCCAATAATGTCCCCACGCCGGCGTGAAAAGCGGCGCCAACCACTCTGGCGTCAATGGTCCCCGATAATGCGGAATGCTCCCCTTCCTAGGGGGCGAGGTTGCCGCCGGAGTGGTCCCCGCAGCTCCAACCGGCGGGGAACGGCCCGCGCGGGTTTGCGCATGCGCGGAATGGCCAGTGCATTTCCACGCATGCGCAGAGGTTCCTTTCTCCACGCCGGCTCCTGGGCAATATGGTGGAGCCCTACAGGGGCCCGGCGCGGAGTAAAATAGGCCCCCATGGAACCAGCCCGCCCGCCGACCTGTAGGCCCTGATCGTGGGCCATGCCACCGTGGGCACCCCCCGCCACCCCCTCCAGGACGGCCCCCACAGACTCACCTTCCAGGTCCTGCCGTGTGGGACCTGAGTAACCCACACCGGCAGGACTCAGCCAAACTCTTCAGCCACTTAGCCCAACGGGGCCTGGAGAATCGCCGGGGAAGCCACTGCCAAAGGCCCCCAACCGGCATGGCGGGAATCCCGCTGGTGCCCGAGAATCGGCGCCGGAGAATGGGGAAGCCGGCGTCGGGCGGCAGGGTGCGATTTTCGCCTCCGACCCGGCCAATAGCTTTGAACCAAATCTTTTAATTTTGGGCCTTAACTCGGAGCAATTTAATTCAATTTATTCTGTGCAGTTCAATTGTTGCATGTTTCTTCATAATATAAATGCTATCATTTTACTTCTGTCCATTTCCACCTCCTTCCTGCTTTCTCAACCCTCACAATTGATTTAAGGTCTGTTTAGAGATGCCAACAGTTCGACAACAATGAAAATCAAGTTGCAATTTGATTTTAAAATTACAAATTGGAAGATAATTTGATGCATTTGGAATAACTCAAACTTTCCCATAAATAATAGTAATAATCTTTATTATTGTCACAGTAGGCTTACATTAATAATGCAATGGAGTTACTGTGAAAAGCCCCTAGTCACCACACTCCGAATCCTGTTCGGGTACACAGAGGGAGAATTCAGAATGTCCAAATTACGTAAAAGCACGTCTTTCGGGACTTGTGTGAGGAAACTGGACCACCCGGAGGAAACCCACACAGACACGAGGAGAATGTGCAGACTCCACGCAGACAGTGACCCAAGCCGGGAATCGAACCTGGGTCCCTGGCATGTGAAGCAACAGTGCTAACCACTGTGCTACCGTGCGCAGGACCATTGGTCAGGCCATAGGGGACATGAGTATCCTAATCACCCATGTTCTGTAGAGATAGTTTTGGGAAGGGGTCCCAACCTAATGTGCAAAGTTAATCAATGCTTAAGGATAACAATAATAACAACCACCTACATTTATGTAGCACCTTTGATATAGTAAAACATTCCAAGGTGCTTCACAGGAGCTCAATCAAACAAACAATTGGCACTGAGCTGAAGAAGGACACAATAGAAAGAGTCTTTGAGGAACCCAGTAAAGGAATAAGGAAACATAGGGAGTCAGAGAGAAGTTTAGGAAAGGAAAGCCAGAACTCCACATCATCTTCCTTTGACATCTCTTCTCCATTGTCCAGCTGAAAGAGATTTTCTCTCAACTGTTTCTGAACTTCTCTATCCCGGCTTCACCAGCGGATCGCCTGCTATGGCTTCTCTTCATGCTCCCTGGAGCTCCCAAAGATTTCTCTTTCTCCCCCCCCCCCACCCCCCACTCTTTTTCATCCACTCACTGTCGCTCAGCAATACGACCTGAAAACACATCAAATTCCACAGGTAGCTGATGTTACCCAGTTCTACCTCACCGCCATATCTCAAATCATCGACAGTCACTGTGTTGATTTGTCCAACTTGTTTTCAGGGTGAGCTGACATTTCCTCCAATTGAACACTGGTAAGACTGAAGCGATTGTCTTTGGAGCCACCACAAACTCCATTTCCTAGTCACTGTTCTCATTCCCCCTCTCTGGCCACTGCCTCAGACTGAACCAGTTTTCCCAATCTTGGTATTCTGTTCGACCCTGAGTCAAACATTTGCCCCCATAGCTCCTCCGTCACGAATGCTTACCTTCCATAACATCATCCTTCAGGATTACTGCTGGTGAAAGTCATCTCTAGTTTTCTTCGGGCTCTCATTAAAACTCAACTCTTTGAGCAAACATTTGCTTTCCTTCCAAATATCTCTTATTTTCAGTCCAGTGTCAGTTCTTGTCTAATAATGTTTCTGTGGTGCCAGTGATGTTTTTCATTGAAAATGTCATATAAATGCATTTTTACATCATTCTTGTCAAATTAAAATGAAACCAGGAGTTAAAATATTCTAATATTTTGTGCAGTGTGAATGTCACACTCGCCTTCCTCGTCACCCACCCCAAAACATACATTAAAGTTCCAATCAAGGTCTGAATCTCTAGTTCCTAAATTTCAGTGCGTTATTCCATTTAATTATAAATAAATGAAATCAAAGCATTGTACAAAAAATAAAAACAGAACTCATGACTTTAAAATGTGGACTGAATTATGTTGATGCCATCTGGTCAAATTATCCCTTGGTCTCTTAAACCATTAGCAATTGGCATGAATCTGGCTATCTGGCTGCATCACAGCCTGGTATGGCAACTGCTTGGCCCAAGACCGCAAGGAACTGCAGAGAGTCGTGAACACAGCCCAGTCCATCACGTGAACCCGCTTCCTATCCATTGACTCTGTCTACAAGTCCCGCTGCCTTGGGAAAGCGGGCAGCATAATCAAAGACCCCTCCCACCCATGTTCTCCTCTCTTCCAACCTCTTCCATCAGGCAGGAGACACAAAAATTAGAGAACACGCACTAACAGATTCAAAAACAGCTTCTTCCCCAGATTCCTGGATGACCCTCTGATGGATTGAACTGATCTCTCCATGCATTTTCTCTACTGTGTAGTACTACACTCCATATGCTCATCCGATGTCTGTCTATGTATTTACATTGTGTATCTATCGTATGTCCTATGTTTTTTCATGTATGGAACAAATCTGTCTGAATTGTACGCAGAACAATACTTTTCACTGCACCTCAGTATACATGACAATAAGCCCAAATCCAGATCAGAATCTTGTAAATGATTTGTACTTAACTTTATTCCTGTGTCATTTGTACTGCTTTTTAGTTTAATGTTTTTTGATTGGATAAGTCTATTTAATTGTCATGGTCAGGCAGTGCATTGCCAAAAGCAACTCATGGTGTGGCAAATGCGGTCTAGATCTGTTTTTCACATAATTTTCAGTTGATGTCATGTTTAAAACCTGATTTGGGGGTTTTCCTTCAAATAGACAGGGCATCAAGACCCTGATAGTTGTTTGTGCTCTTCAACATCTCTGCCACATCGATTCGCATCCATCCAATTTCAAAGCTTCAGTCTAACTGCCCCTTTATAGAATCATAGAATCCCTACAGTGCAGAAGGAGGCCAATCGGCCCATCGACTATGCACTGACCCTCCAGAAGAGCATCCTACCTAGGCCCACTCACCCGTCCTATCCCCGAAGGTCCATAACACAACCTACACATATTTGGACACTAAGGGGCAATTTAGAATGGCCAATCCACCTAACCTGCACATCTTTGGACTGTGGGAGGAATTCAGAGCACCTGGAGGAAACCACGGCTGGAATCAAACCCGGGTTCCTGGCACTGTGAAGCAGCAGTGCTAACCACTGTGCCACCCTCATGTCTAATATGAACAGTAGCTGGCCTCAAACCTGCTTCTGCCTCGAGATGACCATCACAATGCTTTCTTTTGTTTTAGTTCTTTGACAGCATTGTAGCTGGCTCTTAAGTCCTCACTGACCTATTGGAAAAATAATTATTTACAAACACTTAAAATGATTATAGTATCAACTGTTTAATTGCGTAACCAAACTACAAGTTTCTTTGCTTCAGTTGAAATATTAAGAGAAGTGTTAATTATTTTTATCTTTCCTTTAATGCCAGCTCCAGCAGTGTAATGAAATCTGCCATCAAGGGGGTCATACAAAAATAAATAAGTCACGACACTAAGGGCACGATTCTCCGCTCCCGCGCCGGTTGGGAGAATCGCCTGCCGCGCCATTTCTCCCCGCGACGCCGGTCCGACGCCCTCCCACGATTCACCGAAGCGGCGAGAATGGCCCCGTCGAGTTCCACGCGGCGCAGGCCGGAGAATCGCCCGAGACACCCAAAATGGAGATTCTCCGCCACCCCGGCTATTCTCAGGCCCGGATGGGCCGAAGTCCCGACGGCGTGACCCCAGTTCACGCCGTCATCGTTCACACCTGCTATTTAAAGTCGTCAGCCAGTCGTGCTGGCTGACGCTGAGCAGGGAGGAGGTGAGCGGACTGTTCCGCAGCTTCTGGAGACCGGGTCGGCTTCCCCGAGAAGGCTGCGACCAACGGGGGGATGAGGGAGAGTGTGCAGGTGTGAGGGGTGTGAGGGAGAGTGTGCAGGTGGGAGGGGGGATGAGGGAGAGTGTGCAGGTGGGAGGGGGGATGAGGGAGAGTGTGCAGGTGTGAGGGGTGTGAGGGAGAGTGTGCAGGTGGGAGGGGGGATGAGGGAGAGTGTGCAGGTGGGAGGGGGGATGAGGGAGAGTGTGCAGGTGGGAGGGGGGATGAGGGAGAGTGTGCACGTGGGAGGGGGGGATGAGGGAGAGTGTGCAGGTGGGAGGGGGGATGAGGGAGAGTGTGCAGGTGGGAGGGGGATGAGGGAGAGTGTACAGGTGGGAGGGGGGATGAGGGAGAGTGTGCAGGTGGGAGAGGGGATGAGGGAGAGTGTGCAGGTGGGAGGGGGATGAGGGAGAGTGTACAGGTGGGAGGGGGATGAGGGAGAGTGTGCAGGTGGGAGGGGGATGAGGGAGAGTGTGCAGGTGGGAGGGGGATGAGGGAGGGTGTGCAGGTGGGAGGGGGGGTGAGGAAGAGTGTGCATGTGGGAGGGGGGGTGAGTGAGAGTGTGAAGGTGGGAGGGGGTTGAGGGAGAATGTGGATGGTACCTGATATGGCAGGACGGTGACAAGGACACGGCCGCAGGTTGCCGTGTGGCTGATGGGCACAGTCGACTGGCACACTGGTGAGCAGTACGGTGTGAACTGACCGTTGGGCGCAGACAGTGACCAGGTGTTAGGCTGGCTGCGTGGCTGCAGCGCAACCAGGCCACCGGGGCACTCAGGGATTCCAGGCAGCCCGGCTGGCGAGGTGTGGAAGAACCTCTGTGTAACATGTCGTTTCTCTGCCCCCCACCACCCGCCTGCAGGTCATCATGTATGCCAGCCAGACAGCAATGTTCACTGCCGTGGTTGGAGCCGCAGTTCTGGAGTTTGCCGTCCGGCAGCGTAGAGTCGGACGGCCCACAGTGGCTGCAGATGCAGCGGTTGCCGGTGCAGCAGAGGGGATGGCCGTGGAGTGGCCCGTCGTCGACACGCAGGCCGCAGGCGCTCAGGACCCCAATGTTCAGGGGCATGCCGAGGGGAACATTGACCGCCAGACGGCGAGGAATGTAGAGGAAGTGCTTGGGGGGCAGCAGGAGGAGGAGGAGGAGGAGCAGGTGGAGCAGGAGGATCCACTGATGGTGGTGCCAGGACGCCACAGGCGTCCAGCAAGGCCGAGGCTGTACCGTGACAGAATGTCGTTCGAGGCCCTACCTGACATTACATGCAGGAGGAGACTACGGTTCAGCAGGGAGACGGTCACACATATATGCCACCTCGTGGTGCACCTCGCACCACTTGGAACTGCTGAAGGACACGCGATACCAGTCTCCGTCAAGGTGACGGTGGCCCTAAACTTTTATGCGACCGGTTCCTTCCAGGCGCCGAGCGGGGAGCTCTCCGGGATATCACAGGCATCAGTCCACAGGTGCATCAGGGCCGTCACCGACGCCCTGTACGCCATCGTGGACAGGTACATAAAATTCCCCGAGGACCGAGCACAGCAGGAAGCACGGGCACGTGGATTCGCCAAGGTGGCCGGGATACCGATGGTCCAGGGTGTCATCGATGGTGTGCACGTCCCCATGCGCCCGCCTGCAGGCAGCAGGGACGTGTGCATGAACAGGAAGGGCGCGTACTCCATGAATATTCAGGTGGTGTGCGACCCCCACATGAAGATCATGCAAGTGTGTGCAAAGTACCCCGGGAGTGTGCATGACGCCTACATTCTGGCACAGTCGTTCATCCCCGCAATGTTCGATGGATGCCCCCCCCCCCGGCTGAGGGGCTGGTTGCTGGGCAACAAGGGCTATCCGTTGAGGTCATGGCTGCTGACGCCAATACGGAGGCCTCACACCAACACGGAGACCCTATACAACGAGGCACATGCAGCAACCAGGGGTGTGGTGGAGCGGTGCTTCGGGCTGCTGAAGATGCGTTTCAGATGCCTGGACCGATCAAGAGGGGCCCTGCAGTACCAACCCGACAGGGTCGGTCGCATGGTTGTGGTCTGCTGTGCACTGCACAACATTGCCATGCAGAGGGGAGATGACCTGGTGGAGGAGCCGGAGGGAGGACCCGACGGCACCGGAGCCAATGCAAACGAGGGGGATGGGGAAGAGGAGGATGCGGAGGAGGAGGATGATGGCGCGCATCAGGGTGGGGGGAGGGGCGCAGGACACAGACACTGCTCGGGTGCTGGTTACGTCCAGGAGGCTGCGCGACGGCACCGCCGCGGACAGCGGGCACGCGACGCATTGGTGGCCGCACGGTTCACGCACTGTGGGGGTGGGATTCGCTGAACACTGCCACTTGCACCGTCACTCCTGCACACGAGCACCACACAGCAACCCCCCCCAACCTCCGCACCCCCGCACCGCGTTCACGGCACCAATTCCACATCACCTTACCATTGCGGTACTATTGGATTGCACAACAGTGATGATTGGGTAAGCGGGTGTGATCAGTGCCATGTTGAATGATGACAGCCCGCTCTGCGATGAGCTGTGTGCTCAGATTCGCCAGCCGAGGTCTGACTCATGGCTATAGCTGAACCATGCACTCCGGTGGTCACAGCCTTCGTGACGGATATTTCACCACATGCCCGTGGGGTGGCTGGCGTCGGTGTACCGAGGACAACGGTGTCCGATTATGGGAGGCAGGGGGGAAAGGGTCAGCACATCCGGAACAGACCTTGAACCTCTCGTATACCGCTAAGCCAATCGGGCACCCTCACGGGCCCCCTGGCACCGGACATAGCACACAGTCTTACAAGTCAAATTCAACAGTGAGTTTATTTGTGTGATTAACATAGATGCCCTACCCCCTACAACTAAACTGTGCCCTGCACCCGAGCCAACTTCTTATGTGCCTAACTTCTTGGCCTTACGGGCCCTACCACTACGTCTAGGTGTGTTCCCAGATGGTACAGCAGGAGTGGAGGCGGACTGCTGAGAATCACGGCCTTCGACATGGCTTCCCTTCGGCACGCGTTTCCTGTGGCGGCCCAGCTTCGATGGGCCCGGCTGCTCGGCGGGCGTGCTGGATGGCATTGTGCCACCCTGATCTGCCCGCTGCCCACCAGATGCACCAGGGTCGGAACGGGGGGAGGCCGAGTGTCCCGGGACGTCCCTTGATGGAGCTACCGGGACAGGCCCCAGAACCTCCTCCTCCCTCGGGGAGCCCGGTGGCCCCCGGGCCTCACAGTGGGACGGAGATGCGATTGGAGACATGCCCCGTCGCACCTCCGACACCTGGCGCTGCCAGTCCTGGAGGCCGGCAGCGGGATCGACCACGGTCTGAATGTTCGCTGAGACGGAGCCCAGGGAGTGCGACATACCTGCCAAGGTCTGTGCAATCTCGACCTGTGAGTGTGCAACGCCATCCATCACATGCGCCAGGAGGTGCAGCACAGGAGAACCCCCTCCCGTTCTCATACGCTCACGCTAGTTGGGAGATGTCTTGTCCTGGGGGGGAGGGTGGGGGGGGGTGGTTGGATAAAGCATCACAATTAGGCGGGTATCATCAGGGCGTGCAGATATAAACTACATTTTTGCTGGTTCAGGAGACAGCACGCCATGGCATCGCTCCAGGGCGGGTCCCGGGGCTCATGTGGGTCGAGTAAATCGTTGGGCACCCTGACCCCCCCGACGCCACAACCCCAACCCCCCCTGAACCCCCACCCCCCCTGACGCCCCCACCACCCCCCATGATGCCCCAACCCCCCCTGACCCCCCCAACCCCCCCTGATGCCCCCACCACCGCCCCTGATGCCCCAACCCCCCCTGACCCCCCCAACCCCCCCCTGACCCCCCCACAACTGCCCCTGATGCCACAACCCCCCCTGACCCCCCGCAACTCCCCCTGACCCTCGTGCCGGGGGGGGGGGGGGAGGGGGGGGCACCCTGGGGGCACCCTCATGGCACTTACCCTGGCAGCCCGAGTGAAGTCGTGCAGCTTCTTCCGACACTGCTCGCCCGTCCGGAGGGTCTGCCCCACAGCACTGACAGCGGTGCCAACCTCACGCCAACATCGCCTCACCGCGCTGGATGGCTGGCGATGCCCACGTCTTGGGCAGAGGGTGTCCCTACCGTACTCCACCTCATCCAGCAGGGTGTCCAGGTCCGTGTCCCGGCACCTCAGTGCGGCTCGTCGGGGCTCAACCATCTCTTCCTCTTTCTTCGCCTCCGGGTCCTCTGTGCGCGGATCGCGCCATTTATGACACAGCGCTGCGTCATTCGGGCGTCGCGCGGTGACGACGTGGCTTTCGTGACACGCCCCCCCCCCCGAGTTTCTCGCGGCCCCGATCTTAGCCCATTTTCGGGCCCTGAATCGGTCGGGGTCGGGGCCGTTTTGCGCCGTTGTGAACCTCGCCGGCGTTCACGACGGCGTGGGCACTTAGTCGCGGGAGCGGAGAATCCCGCCCTCAGTACCTTACCAAACAGGAGCTTTTTTTCCCTCTGAACTGTTAAAGAGACTCTAGTTTCTTTAACTTATATTTCACGTCGGTGTGGAGGCCATGATGAAATACAGCATGAGGAAACTATTCATGTGGTCATGGAATGTCAAAACAGTACATCCTCTGACCCATTGTGAGCAAAACCATTTGTTAATATAATCACCATTGCAATTGTCGTTTGTGTGAAAAGAAACTCTTTAACAGGGTGCCACAGTGGTTAGCTCTGCTGCCTCACAGCACCAGGGACCCAGGTTCAATTCCAGCCTTGGGTCTCTGCCTGTGTGGAGTTTGCACTTTCTCCCCGTGTCTGCGTGGGTTTCCTCCGGGTGCTCCAATTTCCTCCCACAGTTCAAAGATGTGCGGGATAGGTGGATTGGCCATGCTAAATTGTCCCTTAGTGCCCAGGGATGTGTAGGTTAGGTTAAGGAACTATTGGGATCGGGTGGGGAAGTGGGCTTGGGTGTAGTGTTCTTTCAGCGGGTCAGTGCATACTCGATGGGCCGAATGGCCTCCTTCTGCACTGTAGGGATTCTGTGATTCTATGAAACTCTATTTCAAACTTCCCAAAGCTAGAGGATATTAAACAATACTAGTTGTGCTGAGCCTCTCTGCTGGACATCTACACTGATTCATATGATTTGACATCACAAGCAGTTACGCAAGTGAGTACAGTCCAGGATTGTCACGTCTTGATTAACTCCCTACAGATTGTAAAATTTATACTGCATTTGCTGATTACACCATAAGAATCAATCATTAGAATAACAGCATGACTGAAGCTCCACTTTGTGCAGCTATGACAAAACGTTAACATCAGCAGCCCCATGCTACAGAGAATGCCTCCATTGCAAGAGGCTGTCGTGGTCAGGTCAATAGCCCCTATATTGTCTGCCCTGTTCATTTTGCATGTGCTGCACTGCGGTGTCACATGGTTCCCCTGTTCTGGTTATATCACTTAGCTGATAAACCACAAACTGATAAAACATCATTTTGGAATACAAAACAGATGTACGTCCAAGAGATTTAATGAGGTTTCTAGTCTGTTGACCAATCCACAGCAATGACAACAATGAATGCCCAAGAAAGTTCAATTGCAGAGGGATACCCTTAGCTGAGAGATATTGCTAATAATGGATAAGTATAGTTTGATAACTATAAAAGACACAAGCAAAAATGACTGTATTTTGGAGAATGTCTTTTTTATTTAAATGGGTCACTGGTGGCAGATTATTTACTTCTTTTCACACTCCAGGTGATTTTCTGTTGTGTGCTTGTAGTTTGATTTTCAGGATTTAAATGTATTTATTTTTCCTTGCTTGTTATGAATGCGGTTAAGGAAAACATCTTAAACTCAAGCGACGGAAGGAGAAGGCGGCAAACTTTTTTGGAGGTCAGGAGAGGTATTTGGCATTCTGTCATGGTTGAAATGCCAGTGATGGACAATCTGACAGTGTTACTGCCACACTGGCAACTGAATGGAGTTTATTTATTGTTTATAAAGCTGAATCGGAAACCTTTCTGCCCCAGTGTGTGTAATTCTCCACGGAGTCGAGAGTCCCTGTGAGGGGCTCTGAAGCGGCTCAATATTCCATTTATTTTATTCATAAAGAAATTCTAAGCTTGAAAAGATGAAGTAATTGACTTACAGGAATGACAGTTAAGCCCACTAAATTTAATCTTATCCCCTCAAGTACAACAGATCATGCTTACAAATTATCACCTTGCACCAGACAGGCCTGCACTCTTCACCTAATCCAGATGGAAATGAGGGTCTCTGTTATTATATTATCTGACTTTACTATCAGCATTAATCCGGCTTAACTCACTTAATGATGCCACTTGTGGCGCTCTGAAGGAAGGAGAGAAGTCTATAAACTAGTTCTATTAAAATGCAAATCTGCCCCACAGAGAAAATAAGTGACACAAAAGTAAGAGAATTTGACCATATACAGTAGTTATCAGCCTCACGCCGCACTAAACTGATACCAGTATAATAACCGAACCTGCAATTATTATTCTAGCCACAGATTTCAACTGAAATGGAGCCAGTCTAGCACAGAATGTCAAACCGCTTCAACAAGCCAGGGTGTTTAATTCCTGTAGAGATTTATAGTTTTTGTTGTCAGGAAATGAGCAAACAGTTATCAGTGTGAAAGCAGAGTTATCTCGGATCTCCATGCTAGGCTATTTTGCTGATACTGTTTGTACTATATACCACAGGAAATGAAATTTTTTCATATTGCTCTTTCAAAGCTTTACATCATCTTAAAATCCTCTCACGACAGATTGTTCCATTTTGTTGACAGCGAAAAAATAACTCAGTGTGCTAAACAAAATACCTCCATTCAACGGATGATCAAAATGCAATATGTACCGTTGGTCTTATTACTTTTATACAGATTTCTAGTTGCTGTTCTCGGATTTATTTGCTTAAAAAGATAGCATTATTCTCAATTTTTAAAATGCAATCAAACCATGAAGTCAGAACAAGTCAAGGGAAAATGTTATTTCTGAGAATATGCAAAACTCATAGAAGCAAATGGAATTGCTTTTGAAATAATTACTGTAAAAATTAGCAAGCAAACTATATTTGTTATATGTTGGCAACATTTACATAGAATATTTGCATTACAACTGAAGACATATTAATTTTAATGGTGTTATTTTACAATGCCTAATTAACCTTTGAGAATTGGCTCCTATTATTGTGAAATTGGCTCTCTTTGTGTATTACAGATCATTACCGTGTACTATGATGATTCATGTGCCTTATAATTGAACTGTTTATTGGTGTAAAATTTTGTTTCAAGGAGCATAAAACTACACAGAAATGTAATGCGACTTACAATTAATATTATCAAGCTTCAATGGCTCATTTTAGGTTTCCAGTTTTTGATTGCTAGTTCCACCGCCCTTCCTAAATTACTCGATCAAAACTCAGCACCAATATCTTCAAAAAAAATTTACATTTCCAGAATTAAAAACCATTGCTTTTTATTTTTATCGCAGATTTCTTGCAAACATGTATGACATTTCATTGGGCCAAAAATCGCAGGCGACAGCCAGTAAGCAATTTTGGCTTTCCCCTCACCAATTTAATGTTGGGAGCATTTGTTCTGCCAGTTCTTGGAAGTGCAAAATAAAAAAACTGGCGGCACCCTCGACAGGGCATCAGGGACCTGAGTGATGAGCCCAAGCAATGGCGTATCTTCTTAATTAATCAGATTGAAGTATTGTAAAACTATCAGCACAAGGACTGTGAAGGAAATGTAAATTAGAGTGGTTGAATTCAATGTCAAATCAGGTACAGAACGAAAAATAAAGGAAGGGAGAGAAAGATTGGATTGTAAAGAGTAGGCCATTCGACCCATCAAGCCTGCTCCACCATTCAATAAGATAGTGGCTGTTTCAATCAGATAACCTCTCATTCTTCTACACTCCAATGGGTCTAGGCCCAACCTGTTCAACTTTGCTTCATAAGATTAAAACCTTTATCCCTGGAATGAGTCGAGGGAACCTTCTCTGTGCTGCTTCTAAATGCAATTATATCATTTTTTAAATAAGGAGACCAAAACTGTACACAGTATTCCAGATGTGGTCTCACCAAGACCCTGTACAGCTGAAGTATATTGCATTCCCCTTGCAATAAGCATAAAAATTCCATTTTCCTTTCTAATCACTTGATATACCTGCATACTAACTTTTTGTGACTCATTCGCCAAGACACTCAGATCCCTCTGTAACACCAAGTTCTGCAATCCTCTCTATTTAAATAGTATACTGCTTTTGTATTCTTCTTACCAAAGTAGACAAGTTCACATTTACCCACATTATAATCCAGCTGCTAAACAGTTGCCCACTCACCTGTCTATATTCCATTGCAGACTCTGTACCTTTACTTGACAACTTAATTTCATACTTATCTTGTCTTTGGAAATTTAGCTGCTATACATTGTAGCCGTTCATCCAAGTCATTGACATAGGGTGCAATTCTCAGACCTCGTTGCGCTCTCGTGCGAGCCAGATGCCAGAGACAGCGGCAGCAGTAGCATCTGCAGATGTTCGAGGCGGTGGCCCATGTGCCGGCCGCCGCCCTAGACCCTGAGGACCTGGCCACCCATCAGGCCAGGGAGCGACCCAGGGGGCGAGGGCTGCAACGGCCCAGGGTGTACAAGTGTCAGTGGTCATTTGAACAGATGACGGACAGCGGGTGCCCAGGAAGTCTCGTCTCAACAAGGAGATGATGTGGCAGCTGTGCCATATCTTCGCAGACTTGGCACCAGGTGGAGGAGGAGGACACCCACTCTCTGTGGCCATCAAGGTCACTCCAGCTCTGAACTTTTACGCAACAGGATCATTCAGGAGGGGGGACCTGTGTGGCATCTCACAGGCCACAGCCCATAGGTGCATCTGACAGGTCACCGATGCCCTGGGGGCGATTCTCCGATATGGAGACCAAGTGCCCGTGCCGTCGTGAACGCCGTCGTGTTCCACGACGGCACGAACGGGCCTACGCCGCGGCCAATTCACTGCCTGAGAGGGGACCAGCAGTGGCGCCACGAGGAACGTGGTGTGCAGAGCACTGGAGCGGGGGGGGAGTTAGGGGGGGGAAGCGTGGGTGGCGGTGTGGGGGTTTGCGGGGGAAGCGGGGTTGGCGGTTTGGGGGGGTTGGGGGAAGCGGGGGTGGCGTTTTGAGGGGGTTGGGGGGGAAGCAGGGGTTGCGGTGTTGGGGGGTTAGGGGGAAGCAGGGGTGGCGGTGTGGGGGGTTGGGGGGGTGGTGGGGTGACGGTGTGGGGGGTTGGGGGGGAAGCGGGGGTGGCGGTTTGGTTGGGTTGGGGGGAAGCGGGGGGTGGCGGTGTGGGGGGGTTGGGGGGAAGCGGGGGTGGCGGTGTGGGGGGGGTTGGGGGGTTGGCGGTGTGGGGGGGTTAGGTGGGGTGGCGGTGTGGGGGGGAAGCGGGGTTGGCGGTGTGGGGGGTTAGGGGGGAAGCGGGGGTGGTGGTTTGGGGGGGTGGGGGGAAGCGGGGGTGGCAGTGTAGGGGGGTTAGAGGGAAGCGGGGGTGTCGGTGTGGGGGGGGGTTGGGGCGGGAAGCGGGAGTGGGGGGGGTTAGGGGGTGGAAGGGAGGGTGGCGGTGTGGGGGGTTAAGAGGGGAAGCGGGGTGGTGATGTGGCAGGGTTGGGGGGAGGGAGGGTGGCGGTGGTGGGGGGAAGGGAGGGTGGCGGTGTGGGGGGGTTAGGGGAGGAAGGGAGGGTGGCGGTGTGGGGGGGTTAGGAGGGGAAGCGGGGATGGCGGGTGTGGCAGGGTTGGGAGAGGGAGGGTGGCAGTGTGGGGGGGAAGGGAGGGTGGTGGTGTGGGGGGGGTTAGGGGAGGAAGGGAGGGTGGCGGTGTAGGGAGGTTAGGGGCGGGAAGCGGGGATGGCGGTGTGGGGGGGTTAGGAGGGGAAGCGGGGGTGGCGGTGTGGGGGGGTTAGGAGGGAAGCGGGGGTGGCGGTGTGGGGGGGTTAGGGGGAAGCGGGGGGTGGCGGTGTGGGGGGGGGTTGGGGGGGAGGGAGGGTGGTGATGTGGCAGGGTTGGGAGGGAGGGTGGCGGTGTGGGGGGGAGGGAGGGTGGTGGTGTGGGGGGGGTTAGGGGAGGAAGGGAGGGTGGTGATGTGGGGGGGTTAGGGGAGGAAGGGAGGGTGGTGGTGCAGGGATGTTAGGGGGCGGGAAGCGGGGATGGCGGTGTGGGGGGTTAGGGGGGAAGCGGGGGTGGCGGTGTGGGAGGTTGGGGGGAAGCGGGGATGGCAGTGTGGCAGGGTTGGGGGAGGGAGGGTGGCGGTGTGGGGGGGTTAGGGGGGAAGGGAGGGTGGCGGTGTGGGGGGGTTAGGGGGGAAGCGGGGATGGCGGTGTTGGGGGGTTAGGGGGGGAGGCGGGGATGGCGGGTGTGGCAGGGTTGGGGAGGGAGGGTGGCGGTGTGGGGGGGTTGGGGGGAAGCGGGGATGGCAGTGTGGGGGGGTTAGGGGGGAAGCGGGGATGGCGGTGTGGGGGGGTTAGGGGGGAGGAGGGTGGCGGTGTGGGGGGGGAAGGGAGGGTGGTGGTGTGGGGGGGTTAGGGGAGGAAGGGAGGGTGGCGGTGCAGGGATGTTAGGGGCGGGAAGCGGGGATGGCGGTGTGGGGGGTTAGGGAGGAAGCGGGGGTGGCGGTGTGGGGGGGTTAGGGGGGAAGCGGGGGGTGGCGGGTGTGGGGGGGTTAGGGAGGAAGCGGGGGTGGCGGTGTGGGGGGGTTAGGGAGGAAGCGGGGGTGGCGGTGTGGGGGGGGTTAGGGGGGAAGCGGGGATGGCGGTGTGGGGGGTTAGGGGGAAGCGGGGGTGGCGGTGTGGGGGGGTTAGGGGGGAAGCGGGGGGTGGCGGTGTGGGGGGGTTGGGGGGAAGCGGGGATGGCAGTGTGGCAGGGTTTGGGGGAGGGAGGGTGGCGGTGTGGGGGGGTTAGGGGGAAGGGAGGGTGGCGGGTGTGGGGGGGTTAGGGGGGAAGCGGGGATGGCGGTGTGGGGGTTAGGGGGGGAGGCGGGGATGGGCGGTGTGGCAGGGTTGGGGAGGGAGGGTGGCGGTGTGGGGGGGTTGGGGGGAAGGGAGGGTGGCGGTGTGGGGGGTTTATGGGGTAAGCGGGAGTGGCGGTGTGGGGGGGTTAGGGGGGGAAGCGGGGGTACCCACTGATGGTTCTGGCCAAGGATCATCGCAAGGGTGAGGCCGGGTGTGGGACCCGGCACCCGACACCAAACACGCCTTGTCCTCCGTGCGACAACGCCCGTGGCCCCACATGGACATGTGATGGAGTGTCCCTGACGCATAGTGGGGACACCGAGGTGGCGGTGTTCAGAAATGGCCATGAGTCAGACGGTCAGTAGCGATTTGTGCCTTACAGCTCATCGCAGAGCGGGTTGTCATCATCCAGCATGGCAGTGTTCACACCCGCTTACGGAGGTATCAGTCTACCGACAGTGACAAGGGTGCCGCAGGTGCAGTGCGGCGTGATGGTGGTGCCGTGTCTGGTAGGGTTGGGCGTTGGTACGGGGCATGTGTGAGGGGGGTGCTGCGTGGTGCCAATGCACGCGGTCAACGGTGCCAGTGCCCTGAAGAACGATGCCCTCCCCCTAGTGAACGAACCGTGCGCTGATCAGCGCATCGCGTGCCCGCTGCCCAATTGGTTCTGCCGTGCGGCCTCTCGGCCGTATCCCGTGCCCCGATGGTGTCTATGCCCTGCCGCCCTCCCGCCCTCCCCCGCATCCTCTTCCCCCACCACACCCTCCTCCTCATGATCAGCGTCGGCGGCCTCTTCGGCCTCATGTGCGTCCTCCTCCTCCATGACATCACCCCTCTGTTGGGCGATGTTGTGCAGAACGCAGCATGCAACGACGATCCATCCGGCCCTGTCAGGGGTCGTAGTGCGGGGGCCCCCTGATCGGTCCAGGCACCTGAACCTCATTTTGAGGAGACCGAAGCACCTCTCCATGACACCCCTGGTTGCTGCATGCGCCTCATTGTACCGGCGGTCCGCATTGGTCTGTGGCCTCCGTATGGGCGTCATTAGCCACGGCCGCAACGGAGATCCCTGTCGCCCAGCAACCAGCCCCTCATCCGGGGTGGGTGACCCTCGAAAATTGCAGGGATGAACGACTGTGCCAAAAAAAAGGCATCATGCACGCTTCCCGGATACTGGGCGCAAACGTGCATAATCCTCATCACCTGGTCGCACACCACATGTACGTTGATCGAGTATGCCCCCTTCCTGTTCACGCAGGTTGACATGAACACCATCCACGACGCCCTGTACCATCAGAATGCCGACCATCTTGACGAATTGCGATGCCCTGGCAGCCTGATGAGCGCGGTCCTCCGGGAAGTCGATGAACCGTCCCGCGACTGCATAGAGGCCATCGGTTACTGCCCGGATGCACCGGTGCACCGATGCCTGACTGATCCTGCACAGGTCCCCGTTAGTTGTTCCCCTCCCCCCAACCCGGCAGGATGGTGGGATCATTTCCCCGCTCCGTCCTCCGTTCTCCTTCCCAGGACCACAACACCGCCACAGTCCCCAACCCCATTTCTCCCTTCCATGCACTCCCTCACACAACCCATCCTCGTTGGCCTTGTCGTCGCCCATCCCAGATCGCCGTCCCCCCCACTCCCTCCCTCCCCCTCTTCCCCATCCTCCTCCTCCCACCCCCCTCCTCCTCCCCCTTCTCCCCCTTCCCCCTCTCCCCCTTCCCCCTCTCCTCCCTCCCTCCCCTCTAACCCCCTCCCCTTCCCCCCTTTCTCTTCCCCCCCTTTCCCTTCCCCCCATTCCCTTCCCCCCCTTCCCTTCCCCCTTCCCTTCCACCCCTTTCCCTCCTCCCTTCTCTTCCCCCCCTTTCCCCCCCTTCCCCCCCCTCCCCCTTCCCCCCCCCCCATATCACTGACTGCGGAGGCTACTTCCTGGTTTGCTGGGATGGGCCCGCCTACTTACCTCCCTCTTCCGCTTCGTCAGCCAGCATGACTGGCTGACAATTTTATTTTGCAGGGGTCACGCCGTCGGGACTTCGGCCCATCCGGGCCGGAGAATAGCGGGGCCTGTGTGAAGCGCCTCGATTTCCCTCTCCGCGGTTTCTCCGACGTGCGTGGCGCAGACCACGATTCAGCCGTTCCCGCCGGTTGGGAGAATGGCTGGACGGCCTCGGACCGGCGTCGCGCGGAAAAATGGCGCAAACATCGATTCTCCGGTATCGTGCGGTTTGGGAGAATGGCGCCCCCTGTTTGCCCGGGTGGGAAACTATATCAACTTTAACACAGACCAAGCCCAACAAGATGCCTGGGAATCAGGATTCTCCGCCGTCGCCGGGATGCCCCAGGTCCAGAGGTTGATAGACTGCACGTATGTCGGCTTGCGCTCATGGGGCCATCTGGGAGTGCCCTACATTAACATGAGGGGGTTCCACTCCCTGAACATACAGCCGTGTGTGATCACTGTGTGTCATGTGAAATCTCAGAGAGCTTCTGGTCATCTGGGAGCCCACCTAGGGTGCCCGTCTGGACACCCTCATATCACAGCTACATCATCAAGGGGATGGGTGTGGCCAAGCCCACCAGATGTTGGCACTCCTCAGAAGTGATGTTTCACTGCAGAGGAAGCAGGGGATTCGCAGAATTCACCCCAGCCAAAGGGTACCTGCACCGCGGCCTTTGGAACCCTCCCTAGTTCTCTGGCCAACTCACGGTCGAAGCCTCACCAGTAACCCCCACCCCTCAGGATCACCAGCTACCCTCTCCTGATGAGCCTGGCAGCACTGACTGCCTCTGCCTCCACCTCCCACGTGCTGTTCAGGAGGGTGGGCTTGAGTCTGCGGCCCACCCTGGGGCAGAGGGTGTCACGCCTCTCCTCATTGGCATCAAGCAGTGGGCCCACCTCCGACTCCCGAACTTGGGGGGCAGGTCTTCTGTGAGCCATCTTCGTGGCTGCAATGAGCGTGGGATAAGTGGAGAGCTTGAAAACAGCTCCAGCTACCAGACTCTTTCGTGATATTCCGACCCCAGCGGTTCCCATGCCAGCTGGGTTGGGAAGTGCAGTGAATTCACACCGGCAGAGTGCTGGCCCATTTGCATGACCTGACTCTCTTACTGAATAGCACCCAATGGAAACACGAATTGCACACTCTTCAGTTCTGGTGGGAACACTTCGGGCTGGATTCTCCATTTCAGTCGCTAAGTGTTGGCCCAAATGGAGAATCCGTGAGAGGTTTACGACCAAATATTGGCGCTGACCCCTCACTGATTCCAAGGCCGGTGAGGGGCTAGCAGCGGCGCCAGGTGAAACTCGCTGCTCTCGCGCCGAAAATGGCCGGAGAATGGCCGCGGCCCTGGCCGCGCATGTGCACAGCGGACAACCTGCAGTGGTCACGCCGTACAACATGGTGCCGGCCATGCGTGGGCCCGATCCACCATCCATGACTCCACAGGCCACCCCCTGGCCACCCCCCACCTGCCCCCCAGCCCCCGCGGAAGCCCCCCCCGGCCAGCGGCACGGATCCTGGCCGAGTGTGGCGTCCACAGCCGCCACGCCGGGTACCCGACCACTGAGGCCACACGTGTCCAGTGCTGTCGGGAACTTGGCCCATTAAGGGTGGAGCATCGTGGGAGGGCCTGTTGATGACACGCCAATGCTGTTGCAACGGCGCGCAGCACGATTACTCCATTTCTGAGGGACCGGAGTATGGCTGACCGGGGTCAAACCAGCGCCGGCCCCGATTTGAGCGTCGGAGTCGATTCTCCCCCGATGGCCAATTACGATATTGGAATTGGGCAACAGAGAATCCAGCCCTTCATCTCTCAAATGGAAATTCATCCCCATGGTGTACTGGATTTCCAAAATGCATTCGATAATGTACCACATAAATATTAATATCCAACATAAATATACATGGTGTAGGGATAACATATCAGCATGGATAAAGAATTGGCTAGCTAATAGGATGAATAGGATGCGTAGGATGGGAATAGAGGGATACGACCCTGGAAGTGCAGAAGGCTTTATTTTAGACAGGCATCATGATCGGTGCAGGCTTGGAGGGCCGAAGGGTCTGTTCCTGTGCTGTACTAAGAACAAAGAACAATACAGTACAAGGACAGGTCCTTCGGCCCTCCAAGCCTGTACCGGTCATGATACCACCCTTGGACAAATCCCTCAGCACTTCCTAGTGCTATATCCTTCTATACCCATCCTATCCCTGCATTTGTCGAGATGTCTTTTGAACGCCATTAATATATCTGATTTCACAACCTCCCCTGGCAACGCATTCCAGGCACTCACCACCCTAAGCATAAAAAACCTGCCTCGCACATCTCCACTGAATTTTGCCCCACGGATTCTAATGCCCCCTAGTGACTGACCCCTCCATTCTGGGAAAGAATGTCTGCCGATCCACTCTATCCATGCCCCTCATAATCTTGTAGACCTCTATCAGGTCGCTCCTCAACCTCCGTCGTTCTAATGAAAACAGTCCAAGTCTATTCAGCTCTTTGCATTGGCCACACTCATCTCCTTGATAATATAGATGGGGATGAGGGTGTCCAGTCGGGCACCCTGGGAGGGCTCCCAGATGACCAGAAGCTCTCTGAGCATTCACAGGACACACAGTGAGCAGTCAGTGGTATGAGCAGCCAGAAGCCTGTAAGTAGTACCAAAGGGGTGCATTTAAATAACCTATACAGCAATGGTGGTCTGAGCCAGGCCACCCCAGTCCCAAGGGGGGTACCTTGAGTCTGTGGACCTGGCACCAAGTCATTCCCTGCTACTGTCCCCAGCAACCACCTTCCAGCAAGCCCGAAAAAGTTTGAGATGATTTGGGAGTTCTTTTAGCCTCCCGCTCCCCCTCAGCAGCCATGTCACCCAGGCTGTGTCAACAGATTATCGGTCATGTTAAATTTTATGCATACTCTTCCAGTCACGGCCTCGTGTATCCGGTTGTTAGTTCTAAGTAACCTCCATTGTGGCCATCCCGGGGCCTCACGGAGAAGATGTTAGCTCGGAGCTACATCTTGTGGCCTGGTATGGATGCAAACATTGAGACGGTGGCCTGCCAGTGTGACGGCTGTCAGCACCAGAGGCTCCCTACTGCTGCACCCATGAGAATAGCCTGGCCGTCCATGGGCCCACGTCCATGTTGATTTTGACGGTCCCTTTCTGGGCTCAATATTTCTTCTGCTAATTGATGCGCACTCCAAGTGGATGAAGGTCCACTGAATGCCGTCTATCACCATGGTAATGACGATCAAGAAACTCCGCCTCTCCTTCTACACCCAAGGGATTCCGGAGGTCCTCGTGTCTGATAATGGCCCTCATTCACGAGCCAAGATTTCCTGATTTTCTTGTGCTCCAATGGTGTCCGCCATGACAGGATGGCCCCCTACCATCTAGCATCGAACACGTTGGCCAAGCAGTCCGTACAGACCCCAAAGGAGGGTTTGAGAAAACAGGGCGCTGTCTCATTGGATGCCAGGTTGGCCTGATATCTGTTTCCTTACCGGACTACCCTCCACGCAGCTACCGGGATTGGCCCTGCAGAGCTTCTGATGGGTCAATGTCTACTGAACAGATTGGGGTTGCTGTTGCCCAACATAGGGGCGAAGGTGCACAAGGCACTGGATCCTCAATCCGCGGTTCCACATGGCAAGCGTTCGATTCATATTTTTGTCCCAGGGAACAGGATTTACTTGTGTAACTTCGCTCAGGGTGACCGCTGGCTTAAGGGCACAGTTCTGCAGCGATTGGGCCAACATCATATAGCCTGCAAGTGGGGGGCCAACAGGTGAAGCTCCACGTGGACCACCTTAGAGCCAGGCACCTGGCGGCGACCCGCAGGCAACAGCTCCATGGGCCCTGTTGGACCCCAACGACGTCTCTGCACCTACAATGCCACATGGCGGCCACGCCATTCCACCCGAATCCCCATTGGACTCCTGTGATTCAGAGATGGATGACTCCCCTGGTACTGGGTCTGTCGGAGCCTCCCCCGCCGACGCCACTGGTGCCCGAAATTTCCCGCCAGTCTGGGACGGAAGAGGCGCACCCCGCTCTGCTATTCATCACCCGGCCCTCCTCTGTCTGTCGCCGTTGAGGGCCTACCATTTCTCAAAAGATGCCGGAGTCTGCCCTCGCCTCCTGCCTACCTGTCTCAACCTGGTCGCATTTGCAACGGCGCTGCCACAGACTTCGGGAGGGAAGAATGTCATAACCTGAGGTTAAGCAGGTCATGGAATACTTGTGAGACTGGGGGCTTGATATTCCCAAAGGCCTATAGCGAATGTACACTCCCCCATAGAGGAGCAGACGCCCCTTCTACATCCTGTATAAAACTAGAGGGCAATGAACTGTGAGCTGGCTCCTGTAGTAGAGTAACTGCTCTGTACTCTTGTTCTGTTGCTGACCTTACAATAGACAGGCTGCCAGGGAAACTGACAGAGTGCCAGGCTGGCAGTGACAAGGTGCCCAAGTGTCAGTTCGGCAGTGCCAAAAGTCAGACCCAGGGGCGGAGGGGGGGGGGGGGGTCTTGTCCATAAAAGCAGGGGTACATGGGGTTCGAGGACTCAGAAAAGGTTGGGGGGCATGAAGAGGGGGGAGGATCCTGATAGCCAGATGTGGGGTGAAAGAGAGCGTCTGGAGATCGGAGCTGCTTTCCAAAATGATGCCCCAATCTGCGAGGAGCCGGTCCTGCTGGTGAGATCAGCTTGCCAATGCAGGCTGGCTGCCTAAGTGTGGCCTTGGCGAGGATAGACTCCCGAGGCACCAAAAAAATGGCAAAGTGCCGATGAATAGTGGGGTGAATCTCAGCGCTGCATCAACCATGAAACACCCTGGCAAATGCACCCAAAATCAGACTTTAACGTTTTGTTGCTGAATCGCGCCCTCCATCTGCCAATTTCTTTGCCCATTCACTTAACTCTCTATATTCTTTGTATCCTCCTCACAACTACCTATCTTTATATCATCAGAACTAAATTAGATATCAATCAAATTTGACTACAATACAGCCAGTTCCTCTTCCAAGGCATTAACGTAGATCAGAAATGGTTGATGGCTTTTATATCCTGTTCTCACCCTCTTAATAATGGGTTCTAGGGTTTTCTCAATGACAGATGTTAGACTAACTGGCCTGTAGTTTCCTACTTTCTGTATCTCTCCTTTCTTAAATAGTGGTGTTACAGTTGCTGTATTCCTGTACACTGCGACCGTTCCAGGATCTATAGAATTTTGGAAAATTACAGCTAACGTGGCCATTATCTCTGCAGCCTCTTCCTTTAAGATCCTAGGGTGCAGACCATCAGGTCCAGGGGACTTGTCAGCATTTAATTCCATTAGGTTTTCTTCGTACCTTTTTGCCAGTGATTGTTACTGTTTACATTTCTCCCTCCCTTCTGCCTCTAGATTTTCTGCTATTCTTGTGATGCTTTCTGTGTATTCTACTGTAAAGGCTTATTCAAAGTCTCTACCATTACTTTGTTTCTCATTATTAATTCATTCCCCAGTTTCACCCTTTAAGGGCCTATTCTTACTTTAGCTACTCTCTTCCTTTTTAAATACCTATAGAAGCTTTTACTGTCTGTTTTTATATTTCTTGCAAGCTTTGTCTCATACTCCGTTTCACCCTCTTTTTAGTCATCCTGTTTTCTAAAACGTTCCCAATCTTCTGGCCTCCCACCAATCTTTGCAGCATTGTACATTTTTTTTTCAGTTTAGTACCCTTCTTAACTTCGTTAATTAGTCACGGGTAGTGCATCCTTCTAGGGGTATTATTCTTTCTCAATGGAATATATCTTTGTTGAGACATATGAAATATCTTCTTAAATGTCTGGCACTGCTTCTCTACCATGTCATCTTTTAACCTATTTTCTGATTCCACTTTAGCCAACTCTGTCATCATAACTTTGTAATTGTCTTTATTTAACATTAGTTTTAGACCCACATTTCTCACCCTCAAAATAGGTGTGACTCTTTGTAATTGCCTTTAAGTTTCGACACTAGTTTCAGACCCAAAGGTAGTATTTTTCAGATGGCCGTTTTTCCTGTGCCAGCATCTGAAGAGTCAGTGGTGACTGCATCTCTGCTGATCACAACAGCCCCACAGACATTTAACATTCAGCAGTGTATCAATTGGCTGGAGATGGGACATCTGCTTCTAATTCAGGAAGAACTTTTGCATCAGAAAACTGCTAGTTAATCTGATTGGCCAGCAGTTCACTACTCCCAGCAGCATCAGTGTAGCAGTAGACAGGACGGAAACTATAAGCAGCCTACAAATTCTAAGCCCTGGGGTTCAGGACCAGCTAAGTGTAGGGGATCTCATTTGAGGAGCGGAGATGAGGCCTTGGAAGCATGGGGACCTTGATGGAGAGGCTGGGAGAGGGGAGTGATCACTTGTTGTGAGGTGGGTGCAGAGGTTTGTGCAGGTCCCATATGGAGAAAGGTGGCCCTTGAGCCTAAGACCCAAGCAGAGTGAACCTGCTAGACATGTTCCTGCCTTTGAAATCCTTACCTAAATTGAGGTTGGGCAGGAAGTGACCCTGAGTGGCTGATAATTGGACATCTGATGACCTCAACTGGGATGAGGGCAAGCAGGCCGCCATAGGCCTCACCCTCCCCACATCAAATTGCAGACAGGTCAGAGGCAGGTGGGACCGTGGTGGTAACACCACCCATGGAATTTTATGAGCTTTACTATGAGGTGGGACCATTAAATAATGGTGTCTCATTATACATTACCAACTCTAAAATAGTCTGCTCCCTGGTTGGTTCTGGAATGTATTGTCTGAAGAAACTGTTCCAAATGCACTCTATAAACTTGTCCTTGAGGCACTTTTGCCAATTTGATTTATCCAATCTTTATGAAGATTAATATCTCCCACAATTATTGGAGAACCTTTATTACAAGCTCAGTGACTTATTTGCTTTGCTATTTCCTATCTCAACCAAAACTAATTCTACCCCCGAGATCCTCTGGCTATTCACACCAGGAGGATCTTCCGAGAAACACGCCATGGAGAGGCCAGAGAATCTCGCTCTACATTCTGCTTGTGCTGTCAATTTATTCAACTTGTTATGGGTGCTGTGTGCATTGAGATAAAGAACCTTTTAAATCCTGTCTTTTTACCAGTTTCTCTACTCTATCCTTATTTGCCAGTGTACTATTATGTTTTTATGCTCTGTCCCATTCTGCCACATTCTAGCCATCGTTACTCATGTTATTAACCTGCACTTTTAACCTTTCCTTTCTCTTTAACTTTCTAAATCTCACAAACTTGGCAAATACAGGAACAGAGAGCAAAGAAAATACGGGCGAAAGAAGGGATGAACGGCCGAAGCGGAGATGAACGCTGTGATGATATACATCACTGTAAGTACACAAAGGGTTAATGTGCATACACTACACCTAGCTAGACACTAGAGGGAACACCAGAGACATGACACACAGTCAACCAATAGGTCAGTAAGATAGGACACAACCAATGGGCAGTCACAGAGGTGACACTACCACAGGAGAGCATTACACCAACCCACATAAAAGGACACATCACACATGCTCAAGTCTCTTTCCAGTGGAGACGCTCAGTGAGTACTGACACAGGGTTGATTGAACATCGCTCCCACCACGTGGATTGCAGCAGGCTGGTTTGTCAGTCTGAGTAGCGATAGAAGGATTAACAGTAGTGTTGAATCCAAGTAGGAGAATTGTTAACAGTAATAAATGTGTTAAAGCTATCTCCAAGTCTGAACCTTCCTTTGTCAGAGTGCACATCAAGGAAGCAGCTTATGCTATGACAAGAGCACAACAAAACAAACGCGAGACGACAAAGGCAACGAAAACCGTCCGGAAGAAGTAAGTGACAATACCAACACCAGATCCATTTGTGTATTGCCCTCTTTGTATTGGACATAACCAATGTAATTGTTTCTCCGGCACCCAAATGTATATGTACCTCCCCAGTTTCCACCCCCCATTCCCCCCCCCCCCACAAACAGATGCCTACTTATGTGTTAAAAATAATATCGCCAATTGTACAGAGTTGCTGTTGTTTAGCTAGTGCATAATATCCTACCAGTTTTTTTTTCCTTTTTCTTTCTTGTGTGTTTTCTTCTCTTCTATCTATCTATCTATATATATATATATATATATTTTATTCTGTGTACATAACGGTAAATATGCTTTGTTCAAAGACCCAATTTTAAAAAAACTTTCTAAACCTCCCTTCACATGACCCTCTACCCCTCCACAGGCGCCGGAATGTGGTGACTAGGGGCTTTTCACAGTAACTTCATTAGAAGCCTATTTATGACAATAAGCGGTTTTCATTTAATTTCTTTACTTTAAACCCTCTCTACAACTCTAGTTATATGGTTCACGGGGACTCTGGTCCCACAGCAGTTCAGGTGGAGGCTACCCCAACAGTACAGCTCCCTCTTTCCCCATTGTTAGTGCTAATGTCACATGAATCTAAATATATTTCTTTCTCCCACACCAATCTTTGAACAACACATTCAACTCTCTAGTCTTATTTACCCATTGTTAATTTACTCTTAGCTCAGATATTAATCCAGAGCATATTATTTGTGGGTCTGCTTTTTTAATTTAGTCTCTAGCTGCACATACTCCCTAAGCATAACCTCTTTCTTAGTCCTACCTCTGTCATTGGTACTCACGTGGACCATGGTGACTGGATTCTTCCCCTCCCGCTCCACCTCTGAGGAGACAGAGTCATGGAGGTTTACAGCATGGAAACAGGCTCTTCAGCCCAAATTGCCCAGGCCACCCATTTTTTCCACAGTTTTTAACCTTTGCACTGGGCAAGCAACATAGCATTCAGGACTTGCGCCTTCAGTTTCAGAGAACAGTATCCATCCCGCAATATATACATTTTATTCATTCATTGAATGTGGGTGACACTGTCTATGTCAGCAATTATTGTCCATTTCTAATTGCCCTTGAGAAGGTGGTGGTGAACTGCATTTTTGAAGTACACCCACAGTGCTTTTCAGGATTTTGACCCTCCTCCCTAATGCACCGCAGTGTCTGAACTCAGGACTCCAGTTCATCAACTCTGAGCTGAATTTCCTTGAACTGTAAACACTTACTGCAATTACAGTGGATCACACTGGTGTCTATCAGCTCCCACATGCTACAGATGCAACACATCACTTACCCTCCTATCTTTATTGCAATTAATTTAACTGTAGCGCACAAAGACTCCGTGAGACGAATAGAGTGAAGTCGATGAGGCTTTATTAAGCGTGTCTGTTCCCCCGCAGCTCAATAGTAGACTGGCCTGCGGGGGAGGACTCCGGCTTCTTATACTCCGCCTTCAGGGCGGAGCTAGAGGTCAATGGCCAACCAGGACCCGGGATCGGTCAGCCAATGACATTAGGGCTTCCAGTCCCACATGACCCCCAATACATACTACCACATTCACCCCTTGTCAAAAATGAACCCGGCGGGGTGATGCTTCGTATGGTGGTAAGGGTTTACAGAGCTGGCCCTGGGAGGAAAAAAAAAACATTCACATGGCAATACAGTATTGTACAATTTTGTCCTGTTTCAACTATTTACAGAGGGTATAGGGAGAAATGCAAAATGTTCTATAAGTTCATATTTGATTTAGATCGGCGCCACGAGTCGGTTGGGCGGTCTGGTCGTCCGTGTCGATCGCCTCGGCCCCGGTGGTGGTGGTGGTGCTTGTACCGGTATTGTCGTCTCCGGGAGCCTTACGGTTTCAGCTTGGGCTTTATTCTTGGTCGGGCCTGAGGGGAGGGGAACCGATCCTCCTGGGAAGGGGGCGGTCGCGGGGTGCGGCGGTGGCAGGAAGCGGGGGTTGGGTGAATGGTGTCGGGGGGGTGTGTGTGTTGCCGGCGGGCGCCAGATCCCGCAGGGAGACCGTGTCCTGTCGGCCGTCGGGGTACTCCACGTAAGCGTACTGCGGGTTCGCGTGGAGGAGGTGAACCCTTTCGACCAACGGGTCCGCCTTATGTGCCCGCACATGCTTTCGGAGCAAGATGGGTCCTGGGGCCGCCAGCCAGGTCGGCAGCAACGTTCCAGAGGAGGACCTCCTAGGGAAGACCAGGAGACGCTCATGAGGCGTTTGATTAGTGCTCGTACATAATAACGACCGGATGGAGTGGAGAGCGTCTGGGAGGACCTCCTGCCACTGTGAAACTGGGAGGTCCCTGGACCGTAGGGCCAGTAGGACGGCCTTCCAGACCGTGCCGTTCTCCCTCTCTACTTGCCCGTTCCCCCGGGGGTTGTAGCTGGTCGTCCTGCTCGAGGCTATGCCCTTACTGAGCAGGAACTGGCGCAGCTCGTCACTCATGAAAGAGGACCCCCTGTCGCTGTGGACGTATGCGGGGTAACCGAACAGTGTGAAGATGCTGTTCAGGGCTTTAATGACTGTGGCCACGGTCATGTCAGAGCAGGGAATGGCAAAAGGGAAGCGGGAGTATTCGTCCACCACATTAAGAAAATATGCGTTGCGGTCGGTGGAGGGGAGGGACCCTTTGAAATCGAGACTTAGGCGTTCAAAGGGGCGGGAAGCCTTAATCAGGTGCGCTCCATCCGGCCTGAAAAAATGCGGTTTGCATTCCGCGCAGCTGTGGCAGTCCCTTGTGACTGTACGGACCTACTCTAAAGAGTATGGGAGATTGCGGGACGTGATGAAGTGGAAAAACCGAGTGACCCCCGGGTGGCAGAGGTCCTCGTGGAGGGTTTGGAGGCGGTTAATTTGTGCGTTGGCACATGTGCCGCGGGATAGGGCATCGGACGGCTCGTTCAGCTTTCCGGGACGATACAAAATCTCATAGTTGAAGGTGGATAGCTCGATCCTCCACCTGAAGATCTTGTCCTTTTTGATTTTGCCCCGCTGTGCATTATCGAACATGAAGGCTACCGACCGTTGGTCCGTGAGGAGAGTGAATCTCCTGCCGGCCAGGTAATGCCTCCAATGTCGCACAGCTTCCACTATGGCTTGGGCTTCCTTTTCCACTGAGGAGTGGCGGATTTCTGAGGCGTGGAGGGTCCGGGAGAAAAAGGCCACGGGTCTGCCCGCTTGGTTAAGGATGGCCGCTAGAGCTACGTCGGAGGCGTCGCTCTCGACCTGGAAGGGGAGGGACTCGTCGATGGCGCGCATCGTGGCCTTTGCGATATCCGCTTTGATGCGGCTGAAGGCCTGGCAAGCCTCTGTCGACAGAGGGAAGGTCGTGGTCTGTATTAGGGGGCGGGCCTTGTCTGCGTACTGGGGGACCCACTGGGCGTAGTATGAAAAGAACCCCAGGCAGCGTTTCAGGGCTTATGGGCAGTGCGGGAGGGGAAATTCCATGAGGGCGCGCATACGTTCGGGGTCGGGGCCTATTATCCCATTGCGCAGTACGTAGCCCAGAATGGCTAGCCGATTGGTGCTAAAAACACACTTGTCCTCGTTGTACGTGAGGTTCAAGGCTTTGGCGGTCTGGAGGAATTTTTGGAGGTTGGCGTCGTGGTCCTGCTGGTCGTGGCCGCAGATGGTTACATTGTCGAGATACGGGAACGTGGCCCGCATCCCATGTTGATCAACCATTCGGTCCATCTCCCGTTGGAAGACCGAGACCCCGTTTGTGACGCCAAAAGGGACCCTTAGGAAATGGTATAATCGCCCATCTGCCTCGAAGGCTGTGTACTTGCGGTCACTTGGGCGGATGGGGAGCTGATGGTAGGCGGACTTGAGGTCCACGGTGGAGAAGACTTTATATTGGGCAATCCGATTGACCATGTCGGATATGCGGGGGAGAGAGTACGCGTCTAGTTGTGTGTACCTGTTGATGGTCTGGCTATAGTCTATGACCATCCTTTGTTTCTCCCCTGTCTTCACTACTACCACCTGCGCTCTCCAGGGACTATTGCTGGCCTGGATTATGCCCTCCTTTAGTAGCCGCTGGACTTCGGACCGAATGAAGGTCCGGTCCTGGGCGCTGTACCGTCTGCTCCTAGTGGCGACGGGTTTGCAATCCGGGGTGAGGTTCGCAAACAAGGACGGGGGTTGCACCTTGAGGGTTGCGAGGTCGCAGATAGTGAGTGGGGGTATTGGGCCGCCGAATTTGAACGTAAGGCTCTGTAGATTGCATTGGAAATCTAATCCCAGCAAGGTGGGGGCACAGAGTTGGGGAAGGACGTTTAGTTTGTAGTTTTTGAACTCCCTCCCCTACACCGTTAGGGTAACTATGCAGAATCCTTGGATCTGTACGGAGTGGGATCCTGCAGCTAGGGAAATCTTTTATGCGCTGGGATAGGTGGTCAAGGAACAGCGTCTTACCGTGTCGGGGTGGATAAAGCTCTCCGTGCTCCCGGAGTCGACTAGGCATGGCGTCTCGTGGCCGTTTATTAGCACCGTTGTCGTCGTCGTCTGGAGTGTCCGGGGCCGAGCTTGATCGAGCGTAATTGAAGCGAGACGTGGTTGTAGTAGTGGAGTGATGTCCGTTGTTGCCGTCCAAGATGGCGCCGGGGATGGACAAAATGGCCGCCCCCATACATCGCACGTGGCTGGTGGGTCACAAGATGGCGATGGGGGTGGACAAAATGGCCACCCCCACGCGTCGTACAGGCCTGGGGCGGTCCTCCCCTCGTGGTGACCGGGACCCAAAATGGCGGCGTCTGCGGGTCGCACATGGGGCGCTGGGGGCGCTGGGGAGCGCTAGGACCGCGGTAAGCTCCCTCACCGGGAACAGCGGTGGTCGGGACCCAAGTTGGTGGCGCCGGCGGGTCAGACGTGGGGCGCGGGGTGGGGGTTAGGGGGGCGTTAGGGACGCGCAAAACTCCCTCTTCTCCGTGGAGAGTGGCGGCCGGGACCCAAAGCGGTAGCGCCGGCGGGTCATACATGGGGTACGGGGAGGGGGGTTGGGGAGAGTAAGCGCCGTGCAGGGCTCCCTGTTCTCCCGGGACCGCGGTGGTCGGGACCCAGAGCGGTTGCGCCTGCGGGTCGTACATGGCGTGCTGGGGGGGTTGGGGCGCGTAAACGGCTTGCAGAGCTCCCTGTTCTCCCGGGACAGCGGCGACCTCGCGGGACCGGCACACAACCGCGTAATGGCCCTTTTTCCCGCAGCTCTTGCAGATAGCTGCGCGGGCCGGGCAGCGCTGCCGGGGGTGTTTCGCCTGGCCGCAGAAATAACAGCGGGCGCCCCCGGTGAGACTCGGCGTTTGGACCGCGCAATCCTGTGGGGTGTCCGGGGGGGGGGGGGTTTGTCGCGACGGGTACGTACGGAGCCCAAAGGGCTGCCGCGCGGTCGGGGCCATAGGCGCGGGTATTACGCACGGCCACGTCTAGGGAGGCTGCTAGGGCCCGGGCCTCTGAGAGTCCTAGCGACTCTCTTTCTAGAAGTCTTAGGCGGATTTGGGAGGAATTCATACCTGCCACAAAAGCATCGCGCATTAACATGTCCGTGTGTTCATTTGCGTTCACCGAAGGGCAGCTGCAGGCTCGTCCCAAAATCAGCAGCGCGACGTAGAATTCGTCCATCGATTCTCCGGGACCTTGCCGTCTCGTCGCGAGCTGGTAGCGAGCGTAGATTTGGTTAACTGGGCGGACATAGAGACTTTTCAGTGCTGCGAACGCTGTCTGGAAATCCTCTGAGTCTTCGATGAGGGAGAAGATCTCCGTGCTCACCCTCGAGTGCAGGACCTGTAGTTTTTGGTCTTCTGTGACCCGGCTGGTGGCCGTTCTGAGGTAGGCCTCGAAACAAGTCTGCCAGTGCTTGAAGGCTGCTGCCGCGTTCACTGCGTGGGGGCTGATCCTCAGGCATTCCGGAATGATCCTGAGCTCCATAGTCCTTTTTAGGCACGCTTAATAAATTGTAGCGCACAAAGATTCCGTGAGACGAATAGAGTGAAGTCGATGAGGCTTTATTAAGCGTGTCTGTTCCCCCGCAGCTCAATAGTAGACTGGCCTGCGGGGGAGGACTCCGGCTTCTTATACTCCGCCTTCAGGGCGGAGCTAGAGGTCAACGGCCAACCAGGACCCGGGATCTGTCAGCCAATGACATTAGGGCTTCCAGTCCCACATGACCCCCAATACATACTACCACATTAACTAATTAGGTTTCAAGTTTAGAAATATCACTCAACTGTTGTTCTGTAGTTATACCAAGTATAACTTGTTAAACTATAAATTTAAATTTGAAAGTGTGCCCCGATCTCTAAGCAAGCCTGAGGGTCCCCCACACCCCCACCCATGGGTAATCCCACCCTCTGCAGTCATAGGTATTATACCTCCTCCCCAAATAAGGACACCCCGCAATGCCTCTCAGGCCCCCTACTCTCCCTTTCAGGCCCCCCCCTTTCAGAAACCCACTTCACTCCCCCCCAACCTTTATGAGGCCCCTTCATACCTATCCTTCACACACACCCACACCCTTCATACCCCCTCACTCCCCTTTCATTGGCATGGCTCAGCTCAGGCCCCAATCCGTGACAATGCCAACCTGGCACCCGGGCACCATGGCACTGCCAGCCTGGCACCCAGGCAGTGCCAACTTGACACTATCAGGGTACCCGGTTAGCACTGCCAGAGTGCCCAGATGCCGGGGGGGGGGTGTCTGGGCACTGCCCTGCCCTGTTCCCAACCATCCAGAGGGCTCCAATAATAGCCATAATGGCCATCACGACTGGTCTCCGCTTATGGAGACCGGCACTATTTGGTGCCTGGTTGAGGCCTCACCGGTGCAGTTGGTGACTCCCGGGAGCTGGGTGAATGCGGCATCGGCATATTCGGCTCATTTAAATATAATTATCTGAATCATGTCCAGCAAGGGCCCGATCTGGATCGCATAGGGCATAGCGGGTTGGTGTTTCCTGATCAGCCCTGCACAAAGCCCGATTTGGGCCTCTCCCGGGATTCACCCATCACGCCGGCTCTGCGCTTGGCCCAGTGCAGTGGCTGAATCGCGCCCGGTGAAAGTGATCCTCCTCCTTTAATAAGCAGAAGGGTATCAGGGAGAATGCGAAGGTTCGGTTGCATGATTAGAACACCACAACTATGGTTAAATGCAATGACGTGTATCTAACTGTACTTTCACAAAGTCAAATTATCCTGAACTCCTTTTGTGTTTCACATCGGCCCTACCAGCACTCACTCACGCTCTGGGCTGCCTTATCCCACAGATATCAGGAGGACGAAAAGATGTCCAAGGGAGCACTATCACAGCCAACTATTCTACACTCCAGCAACACAGATAACAATACTTCAGAGGGATATGGAGTGTATCCAGAGTGGGTGACATGTGATGAAGGGAACCACACCATTGTAGACCTCACTGGGAAGACAGGACAGGGGCCACAGAGCCCATCGCTGACACGGATTGTGGCAGTCAGCCGTACCCCTGTTAACAGGGATGAGTGGTGAGGGTAGAGGCTCCCCATATCACAGGCCCGGTGCCACTCACTGCTTGGGACAGTGATGCAGTGTGAAAGGCAACATATCGGAGGGAACGGCTGAGGGTGGAGGTGGGGTTGGGGGGAACATGTGCAGAGTGGAGCTGAAGTGCTACTCTGAGTCACCGTGTAGCGAGGTGGATCTGGATGGGCAGGGGAATACTCACATTGCTAACATGTCTTCTCTTCTCCCCCTGCAGACAATGAATTTTGGAGTACAGCCAGCAATGCTTGCTATCTGTCTGGCCAAAGCTACCGTTGCGAACGCACGGGGACAGGAGGCACACAACCTGCTCGGGGTGGACCCTGCGTAAGAGGAGCCTGCCCCAGAAGAGCAGGGGCCAGGCAGTGAGACTGGAGAGCCGGCCGTCCAACAGGCTGAGGAGGAGTAGCAAAGGAGGCGGCGCATCAGGCCACGTTTATACTGTTGTCATATGTCCTTCGAGGACCTGCTGGACCACCTGTGCTGCCATAGACTCCAGCTAACCAGGGAGACCGTGCATCATCTGTGCCAGATGATGGCGCACCTGGCACCACAGGGGGTTTGGAGGAGGACACCCACCCCCTGTGGCCATCAAGGTGAGTGTCACTCTGAACTTTTATGCTCTGGGTCTTTCCAGATGCTGAGTGGGGACCTGTCTGGCATCTCTCAGACATGTGTACATAGGTGCATCTGCACTGTAACCGATTCCCTATGCAAGTGGGCAGCGGACTATATAAACTTCAATGTGGGCCAGGCACACCAGGATCCCTGGGCAGCAGGATTTGACACTGTCACTGGCATGCCCCAGGTCCAGGGGGTGATTGATGGGACAGATGTCCCCCTACAAGCACTGGCTCATCACGGGGTGCCATTCATCAACAGGAAGGGCTTTCACTCCTTGAATGCGCAGTTGGTGCGCGACCACGGTCTGAAATCATGCACCTCTGCACCCCATACCTGGGCAGCGCGCACAACGTATACTCACTGGATCCAAGCACCTTTGCGATGTTCCCTCAAGTGAGGGTTGGCTCTTGACAAGGATCAGCTGCTGAGGTCTTGACTAATGATGCCTGTCTGGAGGCCCCATACCATGGCAGAGAACTGCTATAACGACGCTCATGCAGCTACCAGAAGCATCATTGAGTGTTGCATCGGTGTCCTCAAGATGCGGTTCCGATGCCTGGACCGCTCTGGTGAGTCTCTCCAATATGTCCCCAGGAGGATCCCGAACATCATGGTGGCCTGCTGCATCCTGCACAACATTGTGCTACAGAGGGGGGACATGATGCGGTGCCAGCCGCGTCATCTATGCGGCGCCGCTTTTACGCGGGCGACAAGGCCTGGCGCGTGTAGATGACGCGGCCCCGATCCTGGCCCATTGTCAGGGCCTGAATCGGTTGGGACCGGGGCCGTTCCGCGCCGTCGTGAACCTTGACGGCGTTCAGGATGGCGCGGCCACTTTGGCGTGGGAGTGGAGAATAGTGCCCCATGTGTTCCAGGAGAAGGTGTCGGTAAGGGCTTTGTAGCAGTCGTATTTTAGAGTAGCTCTGTAGTATCCAGTGTAAGTTAGTGTTAGACCATTATTTCCAACTGTATTAATCTTAGACATTTTAGTAATTTGTTAGTGTAGTGTCAGTAATAAATAACTTTGTTTATGAAACACAGTCTAATGTTCTTTGTTCACACTACAATGTCAAGATTCAACATCAGCGCAATCAAAGAACATTACAGGGGTGGCGGTAATGGAGATGCTGAGCGCCGATGGGTCACTCACTGTGTAAGTTGTCCTACAAGGCTGCCTCGCACTTCTGGCCCCATTCCCTTTCACCTCTGAGGGTGACCCAGGTGGAACGTTCAATTGTACTGGCCGGACCCCATACAACAACCGCACCCATACCATAAACCTCCCTCAACCCCCACGCGGCACACCCTCTACAGCCAGCCCAGCCCAGTCCATCTCTCACACCCTTTAGACAGAAGATTGAGGCAGGTAGCAATTTGGTGAAAACGTGTTTAATCACGACTATATACATTATTGTGTGCGGACCCCTACCTTTAACATACGTGCTGCATCCGTCACATTTGAACTATTATCTAAGTTCCTTATTTTACATGGCCTACTGCTCCTTCTAGGTGTGATCTGAGACAACACATCAGACATGGAGGTGACCTACTGTGTATCTCACCCTTTGACCTGAGGTGCGATCGGTGGCCGTCCTCTGGAGGGCCTGGACCTGGATGGGTCCGATCGACGTTCGGGTGTCATAGGTGATAAGGTGCTACCCTTTTCTGCCCTCTGCCCATGAAATGCGCCAGTGTCAGGTTGGGGGGGGGCGGTGGGGGGTGGGGGGGGAGATTCAGAAGCATTGAGGTGTTCCTGCACCTCCCCTGTGGGAGGAACCATCACGGCCCCATCACTTCCTCGAGTGCTCGATGTCCCCCAGGCTAGTCCATGGACAGAGGTGAGGTTGAAATGAGCTTCGGAAACCACCATCACCTGTCGCTGCCAGTCCTGGAAACCCGCTCTCGTCTCAACCAGGGTCTCGATGCCCTCAATCATGCAGCACAGAGACTGGGCCAAGTCCCTCAGCAAGTGAGCCATGCCCATCTGTGCCTCGATCGTGTCCCTCTGTGACTAGCCCAGGTCAGTCAGCGCCTGGCCAATGCCCTCGATGCCCTCAGCCATGACCCGTTAAAAATGGACCAAGCTCTGGAGCACCACAGCAATGTCCATGCAGGCTGGAACATGTCTGCCTGTGATTGGGTTTCCCTGCCAAAAGCCTCAGACATTAAGCGCACACTGTGCCCCAAGCTTTGGACGTCTTGACCCATGGGTGTGACTTCCAGGGATCCTGTTCCTGATCTATTCGACGGCCACTTAAAATGGAAGGACGTTCACCGAATGCTTTCGACTACCTCCAACGCCACGATCAAAATGCTCTGACAGACATTTAGCACGCACGACATTCCAGAGGTCCTCGTTCACCAGTGCAAAATTGGAACCTTTTTACGAAGAAACATGATTCACCACGTGTGCACCACACCGTATCACCCAGCATCAAACCGAACGTATGGTCCAGACATTCAGGCGGGGGATGGGGAAACAGACCACGGATTCCCTCGAGACGCAAATGACCCATTTCCTCTTCTGCTACAGGACTAGGCCACATGCCACCACTGGCATGGCACCGTCAGAGCTGCCCATGGGGCAGCACCTGCACACGCCTGAGCATGTTGCCAGGCATTGGTACGAAGGTCCGCAGCAGACAGAAACGGTCAGATTTGGACTCTTGCAGGCATACACCCCTTCGGCGTTTTTTGCCTGGCGGCGTGGTACATGTCTGAAATTTCAGCAATGAGTAATATGGGAACCGGGCATCATAATTAAGTAGACATAGCCAGTGTCATACATGGTATGGGTACAGAGTTGAGAATTGAATCGGCACTTAGATCATGTCCGTTCCCGTGCTCCAGCATTGACCGACCCTTTATAATAATAATCTTTATTGTCACAAGTAGGCTTACATTAACACTGCAATGAAGTTACTGTGAAAAGCCTCTAGTCACCACATTCGGGTGCTTGTTCAGGTACACTGAGAATTCAGGCTGTCCAATTCATCTAACAGCGCATCTTTCGGGATTTGTGGGAGGGAACTGGAACACCCGAAGGAAACCCATGCAGACACAGGGAGAACGTGCAGACTCTGCACAGAAACCTACCCAAGCCGGGAATCGAACCTGGGACCCTGCCACTGTGAAGCAGCAGTGCTTTATAAAAAAAATTTTGAGTACTCAAATGTTTTTTCCAATTAAGGGGCAATTTAGCGAGGCCAATCCACCTGCCCTGCACATCTTTGGGTTGTGGGGGTAAAACCCACGCCAACACGGGGAGAATGTGCAAATTCCACACGGACAGTGACCCAGAGCCGGGATTGAACCTGGGACCTCGGTGCCGTGCGGCAGCGGTGCTAACCACTGCGCCTCCGGGCTGCTGAAGCATCAGTGCTAACCATTGTGCTACCAGGCCGCCCTATTTGTGTTAACCAGTACCGCTGTTGTTGGCCCCACCACCGTTGGCACCAGTACCCCCACCACAAATCCCAGAACCCCAGGATACTGAGATGTTCCGATATGGAGACGCAACCCCTGCGGCTACCAAGGACTAGGGCATGGATACCAGTCCTCCAGGGGCAGCGCTATTTAGGCACTCTTCTTGATAATGACGTCCCTTGTGCGTTACATGCCGCAGGGACCCACGCAGCCTGAGTGCCAACCCATGGCGAAAAGGACGAGGGGTCCTGCCCGATAACCAATCACGGCAGACATCGTTCCGGACTTGGGGCGGGGTGGGGACAGAAGTGTAGTAACCCTCTTGGGGTGCGGACTGTCAGCTTCCCCCTGACCTTGGAAGAAAACAAGCTTTCTCGTTTAGGCGGAGGGCTTTCCCTTAACAAGGATGTGGGCCAGGGTGGGAGACCCTTCGGGGTGGAGTTGTATATTGTAGATTATCGTGTGATTAAAACTTTTGTTAGCTTTCATCATCGCTTCCTTTTGGTCACTCTGTCTGGATCTAATAAAAACCTAGGGATAAATGAGTGTTTTTTTGATTGCCAAGCTGCTGCTATTAGAGTGCTACAGGGATCAGTGTTGGGTCCTCAACTTTTAATAATCTGTATCAATACATTGGATGAAGGTTAGCTAAGTTTGCCAATAACACCAAGGTAGGTTGGGAAGGAAGTTGTCAAGAGGAGGTAGAGAGTCTAAAAAGGGATATAGACAGGTGAGGTGAATGGGCAAATGTTTGGCAGACAGTGTATAATGTGGGAAAATGTGAACTTTTGCCGGAAGAATGGAAAAGCAGTATACTATTAAATGAAGAGAGATTGCAGAACTGGTATGAGTCACAAAAGGTTAGCATGCTGGTTTTAAAGGAAGAAAGCATGGCAGAGAGATGGTGAGAATTCAGGAGAAAATCCCAGCTGAAGGCATGACAACCAGTGGAAGAGTGATTATAATCAGGGATCCTCATTGCAAAATAACAAGATGAGTGCAGATATCTCGGAGTTAACAGGGATAGAGAGAGGTGAGGCCATGGAAGGATTTGGAAATAAGGATACAAATTTAAAAATCGAGGCAATGCATAACAGGGAACCCTCACAACATTTTAGAAGAATTTAGATAAGCACTTGAAACACCACAGCACGGTAGCAGAGTGGTTAGCACAGTTGCTTCACAGCTCCAGGGTCCCAGGTTCGATTCCTGGCTTGGGTCACTGTCTGTGCGGAGTCTGCACGTTCTCCTCGTGTCTGGGTGGATTTCCTCTGGGTGCCCCGGTTTCCTCCCACAGTCCAAAGATGTGCAGGTTAGGTGGATTGACCATGATAAATTGCCCTTTGTGACCAAAAAGGTTAGGTGGGGTTACGGAGATAGGGTGGAGGCGTGGGCTTAAGTGGGATGCTCTTTCCAAAGGCTGGTGCAGACTCGATGGGCCAAATGATCCCCTTCTGCACTGTAAATTCTATGAATCTATGAAGCCTTGGACAAAGTGCTGGAAAATGGGATTAGAATGGATTAGATAGGTGCTGGTGCAGACTAGTGGGCCGAAGGACCTCCTTTATGTTGCAAAACTCTATAGCTCTATGACTTAATGGTACAGCAAGGAATGATATGTGCAGTTTTGACTCCTTATTTGAAAATTGCAGTAGAAGCAGCACAGAGAAGGTTAACTTAACTTGTTTCTGGGATGAAAGGCTTAGCCTATGAAGAAAGGTCGAATAGGTTGGGCCTATACTGATTGGAATTTTGAAAAGTGATAGATGATCTTATTGAAACATATAAGATCCTTAGGGTACTTGATGTTAGAAATCATCACTTGTGGAGGTAGAGGAGAACTAGGGGACGCAGTTTAAGAATAAGCAGGCTCGCTTTTAAGACTGAGATTAGGAGAATGTTTTCCTCTCAGAGGTTCATTAGTATGTGGAATTCTCTTCCACAGAGAGCGACGGAGGCTGGGCCACTGAATATATTCAAGGCAGAGTTAAAAAGATTTTTGATAGACAAGAGAGTCAAGGGTGGGGAGGGGCAGACAGGAAAGCAAAATTGAGACCACAAACAGATCAGCCACGATCTTATTGAATGGCGGAGCAGGTGCAAAGGGCTGAATGGCCTAAGTCCCATGTGAAAATCTGAGCCTCAATAGGCTATATAAGAGTGCAAGTTGTTGTGTTGGTGCAAATCGTCATATAACTCTTTATTAAACAGTGGAACGATATTCAGCGATTAATCCACAGCCATTATTAATGCTGTTCCAAATGCAACCAACAGTCGGCAAAAATAAGTCAGTGAGAATACCAACATCCTGCAACCCCCCCCCAATACCACCTTCACCTGCACTTTGATCTCCACCCCCAATGAAATGAAATGGCTTGACTTGTTGAGTGTTCCTGTGGCTTTGCTAAGGGCTGATGGACCTCAACCAACCAACCAATACAGGTTAAAATAAAGTGACAGACATTCTCAAAGTCACAGCTTTCTGGTTGAAACTAATTTGCCGACTGCTGAGGAACATCAGCTCACCTGAGAAACTGAAGCTGGAATTTGTATAAAAACTAACGAAATATGTGTATTCTGCTCTTTCCTGAAATGCAGTCTAATAAGACGATTATAAGACTCAGAGGATAGTAAGACTATAATAATACACATGTAATCCATTCCAATAATTTGGAGGTTTCAAAACTGCCCATTGTTTCATCCAGTAACAAACTGCAAAATTCAGGATTGATGCTATGATCTCAGATTTGAATAGAGTAACATTATTGAAGCAGTAATGACTATTTCTTTCTTTGTGCATATTGTAAGATAAACAGATTTTGTGGCTTTTAAATTTTTAATTGGATAGATTGGAAGTTTGAGATGAATTGTAGGTATAATGAAATGCTAATACAGCATATTTTGTCATTTGATTTCTGAAATTAAAATAACAATTACAGTATAAATTTGTATAATGAGAATAATCACTGCGTGGTGGACAAGGGTTGATGGTTATTAAACTCAGAATTTGGCAGCAAAAGCAAGTGCAAGAGAAATGTGCAAAGAAGTATGTAAATGAATCAATGGTTAATTTTGAGTTGTGTTCTGTATTATCAAGTCACGAAAAGTATAAGCGCGAGGGAAGGAGAAGGAAGCAGTTTCGCCAAGTGAGCAAAAAATATGCAAACGTCTGACACCAAATAGTACCCAACATGGAGGGGTGTCTTTGTTCACAATGCTGGTCCGTAGGATGAAAGTTGGAAAAAATTATACAGGGCCTGCTTCTATAACGTCATGGTAAATTCTGCCTTATTGCTGTTTGCCATCTTTGAAAGTCAATGACCGAGAAAAGCTTGGCACACTGCCACTAACTTTCTACATTTTGCCCTGCTCCATTCATCACATCTTTCTGCAGCTGCTGTCCTTTTATCAGTCCAAGCATTGCGTTTTGCATTTTATATATGGACAGACATTCAGGTTTTTCTACACAAGCTGCAAAATAAAATCTTGCTATTCCACCTCCCCCCCCACAAAACAAAATGGTAAGGCGAAGCCTGCCAAACAATATTGCGATTCATGCTGACACTGTTTCGATTGGGATTCTCTGAGAGAAAGGTAACTGTGCGCCACCTATATTGCCTATCTTGCTAAATGTGGCCCTCTTATACCGATAGCAGAGCCAAAATCCAGAAAAAATCTACCTCTGGCATTAGGCTACCATTTTAACAAATATAATTGCTGGTAGCTGGGTTATGGGCACTGGTGTCAACCTAAAATAACACAAATATGAAATTGCCTTTATCCCTTGTTTTGAGCTGTTGCTAAGTGAATAGAAGAACACATAAAACATTGAACAGTTTTAACTGCACACCAAATTGGTGGGACTTAGGTCAGCCTGTTTTTAATGTAACTACCAGTCACAGCATATAGCAGCACCTGACAATGTTATAGCTAATGGGGCCTACAAATAGCAGTTAAGGGAACAGGCTGTTTTTAACAGCCTCTATATCTTTTTAGAGATGACAAATTAAGTGAACACAAGTTGCCTTTTCCCAGCATTCCTCCATAAACTGCTAGTACATCTAATTGCCACATGTTTAAAAGATCAGGAAAAATGTGCCCTGTTTTCAATCTGACAAGCAAATGTCAGAACAATAGTACAAATATATGCATGTTGAATTAAAAAGAAAGTCTACATATTAATCACAAAGGCAAGATGAAAGAACCAAGTTTCTTGAAGTGGTGAATTTATGTTTTCAAGATTTATTTTTTCAATGAAGAAGATGATAAACCCAGTTGCAACATGATTACATTGCAAAACATGAAGTGAATATAATGTTAAGTGCTGGGGTCAATGTTCCAGGATTCACACCAGGGCAAATTATATCACATGCCTTAGACATTTATGTAAAGTGACCTACTGTCTGCTCTGTGAGCTGTGGACATTTCCTATAGTTGTATGCATGCCTAATTAATGCTTTTATATAGGATGAATACAATGGCACGCAATTTGCATTTTGAAAAGAACAGAACTCCATGCTGAAATAGGTTTGCTGTTTTTTTTTCCATACCAGCTAATAGTGTTTTCAGGGCAGCGACCCATGTGTCGGCAAGATGATAAATCTGGTTGTGATTTGGCATTGTATGAGAGTTACTGAAACATAGCTTTTTGTGGCAACTGCCAGTTAAAGTGCTAAGTCTGACCACAAGCTACCAAATGGCATTCATTAGCCTTTTGTTGCAGAAGCACTCTCTTTGTGACCAAACCTGTCAGGCTATACTCCAGGTTACAATATGCTCTTCAGAATGGAGGATTTGTTATTGAATCTCATGCTGTTCAGTGTGAAACCTTGTAATCACTCAAATCGGCAATACTGAAGGAAAATTTTGTCAATTAAATAAGCATGTGATGTGATCACTTGCTCCTCACAAAACAGTAAAAACTTAAAACCTGAGTGAGAGATTTATATTTTGAAATGAACAGAAAGTGAAAGCTGAACAAATTAAAATTACTGATTTAATGCAAGAACTCTGGTGCAAAATGGAATACTCTATCAGTAGAAAACATGAGATATTATGGATATTTACTAAATTAAATAATACCATGTTATCCCATACATGAGAAAAACTGAATAATTCATCAGAAACATGGACAAATATTCCTTCTGATATTTTGTTCAGTAAATTTGAAGTCAGTTTACTGTCTTATGAGGAAGTTTTGCCATGTAAGAATATTATACTCGAGATAGATATGCATTCAAGAGCAACCGATTCATGCTGTAAAACAACATAATCATTTAAAAAGAATTGAATGACAGTAATTTGTAATAAAGTTCACATTTCTCATTTTAATTTAAGGAGAATTCTAAAAATGCATGAATCATTTTTGAATAATCTCCTATGTCGCCCTCATATTTAATTTTGATTTAGTATTTTTGCTGGAAGCTACATCTGTTAACTTTCAACATTCATTTGGATTTTTCCATTCAAACAGAAATTCAGAGTAGATTGAACAAAACAGAAAGCAACAAGTCAGATACATTCTTAACAAATATCACATTCTAAAAAATGCCTATGATTTTTGCTCAGATTCAGATTTCATAATAAACCAAATTATGCACAATATTCTATAATATTTAATGGACCTTAGATTTAAAAAAAATCAAAAGTGTATTTAGATAAATTACTAAAATCGTACTAAATGGTAGCAAAGGACACCTTTACAACAATGCCAAATGAAACATTAAATGTTATGCATGGATGTATTAAATCAACACTTCTAATACACAACATTCTCAGTAGTTCAGCAAAACCATTGCTCGCCTGAATTCAGTGGTAATAGTGATGGTGAAATTGTTAACATTTGCTGCAATTGCTCCACTAAAACTGACAGCAAATTTTGCAGCCTAGACATGCAAAGAATAACAGAGAAATCCAGACATTTCTGTGATCCAATACTCCTCCAGAGGGTGTGCTATAGAGTAGCACCCTCCTGCCCCCCTCCACCCCTGCCTTTTATGCTATTATCTCACAGTAAAAACCTTTGACAACTTCCTGAATGAGGTGCAACTGGGTTTGAACAGTGTGCAAATTTCACAATTATTGCTGAACATCCTTCCTGGCTCCAACAAGCACATTTTGCAATTGTAGAATGTCAAATTTCTCCATGATGTTAAAAAAATCACTGATTATTGAAACTATATTTTATTATTTATTTATGTTATTTCTAGTATTGTAGTTTTTATCTTAATCCATAATCATAGTCATTTATTCCTCTATCTGAAAATTTAAATTAGAAGTAAAGACATTCATGCTTTTAATTCCCCACTTCTCTGTCTGTGAGAATACCTTAATGTGATTAGCCGGTTATCTTTCTTGTTCCTCGACATCTGAAGATCTCCTTGAATCAAACTACAACTGGTAAAAGGGAGGCCTGTGCCAAAGGAGTCGCTAGATTTTTGTGGGTAACTTTTGTCGAGATCAGTAGCAAGCAGCATTATTTCACTGTTCACTGCATAATCTTAGCCATTATTTCTCACTATTCTAAGATGACCTTCAAGATTTTCGGACCATATGGAATCTGAATAATAAAAAGGTTTACGTCCAATATTTTGATTCTGATTTGCTTTTGCAATAATGCCAGGTATAATTGCTTTGAAATATTCATTAGCTTTGCAGTTAGTGAAATCTGAATGAAAATATTATTGCCAAATCATTGTCTTGATATGCCAAATTATGCATTTCCGTACTTAATGTTTATACTTTACAGATCTATCATTATCTCCATCTCTTTCTACAGTCATTAAATCCAAGATTAAGCTATGATGAACAACAGCTTAAAAGTTCAATTAGGAAAGAATGATCTCTTCTGGCACCTGTTGTGTATGCAATTTCTTCAACAGTTCTATAAAATTATCCTTCATCAAATCAAAAGCTTGTAGCGGCGAGTGACCTTAAAATGGGGAGCCAGCAGCTTGACTCAAGTATTTGAAAAAATAGATTTTTGCATGAAATGAGATCGGTCTCATTCTGCTTAATTCTCAGGCTGTTAATATCGAAGAACAGTATATAATACAGTGCAGTGACTACAGTATTATTTCTATAGGCTCTTACTGGTGACAGCCTTATATTACCAGCATATTAATTTCACAGTATCAAAATATGCTCCAAAATGATTCAACACAATTGTTGTTTTGATATTTTATATTGCAGCCTTTTTCACTCTGAAGGAGTTAGTAACATAATCTGACATTCTGCAGTGACAAAGATGAATGTGACAAATGTAGAGGTGGCAGGCTAACTAGGATTTTCTGGGAGAAAGGTTAGGTGGGGAGCAGGGAATATTGAGTGGGGGAAGAGGAGTTCAGGGAGTGAGTAAAATATCCAGAAGGGAGAATAAGTAGAAGAGGAAATTAGAGAGCTTTCATGTGTCTGGGAATTAGTTTGTTTATGTGAATATACTAAATAGGAGCAGACATAGGCCATTCGGACCCTCGAGCCTGCTCTGTCATTCAATAAGATCATGGCTGATCTGTTTGTGTTTCTAATTACACATTCCATCTACCCTGATAACCTTTGGTCCCCTTGCCCAACAGAATCCATCTACATCTGCCTTAAAAATATTCAATGATTCCCACCTCCACCTTCTGAGATGCAAGATTTCAAAAGTTGCACAACCCTCTGAGAGAATGTTTTTTTTCTTCATCTCAATCCTAAAACAGTGCCCAATAGTTCTGGGCTTTCTCACAAGAGGAAACTTTATGTACCTCAATCAAATTTCCTCTCACTCTTCAAACTTCAACCAAAACAAGCCCAGCCTGTCCAATCTATCCTCATAAGACAGCCAGCTCATTCCAGATATCAGTCTAGTAACCCTGCTCTGAACCATATCCAACACATTTACATCCTTCCTGAAATAAGGAGACCAAAACTGCACACAGTATTTAAGATGTGGCCTCACCAATGCCCTGTATAACTGAAGCATAACATCCTTACTTTTATGTTCAATTCCTCTCGTAATAAAGGATAGCATTCCATTAGCCTATTAATTATTTCCTTTACCTGCATACTAACCTTTTGTGACTCATGCACCAGAACACCTAGATCCCTCTGCACCTCCGAATTCTGTAGTCATTTTAAGTTTAAGTAATACTCTGTTCTTTTATTTATACTCTTCCTGCAAAAATAAACAACTTAATTTTTCCCACATTATACACCATCTACCAGATATTTGCTCACTCACTCAAACTACATCTGTTTGCAAATTCCTTTTCACAACATGCTTTCCTACCCACCTTTGTGTCATCTGCAAATTTAGTTACCATGCCTTCACTGCCCTCATCTATGTCATTGATATAAATTGTAAAATGTTGAGGCCCCAGCACAGATCCTTGCAGGACTCCACTCGTTACATCCTGCCAATCAGAAAAAAGACCCATCTATGCATACTCTCTGTTCTCTGCCAGCCAGCCAATCTTTTATTCAGGCTAGTATTTTACTCCCAACACCATGATCTTTTTTTTCTGAAATAACCTTTGCTGGGGACCCTTAACAAATGCCTTCTGGAAATCCAAGTACAGTACATCTACAGGCTCCCCTTTATCCACAACACATGTTATTCCTTCAAAGAATTCCAATAAATTGGTTAAACATGATTTCCCTTTCACAAAATCTTGCTGACTTTTCCCGATTACCTTGTGTTTCTCTAAGTGCCCAGCTATCGCTTCCCTAATGACTGATTTTAACACCTTACCCACAGCAGACGTCAAGCTAATTGACCTATTGTTTCTTGTTTTCTCCTTCCCTTCATGAATAGAGGGGTTATATTTGTAATGTTATGTTGGGATCTGAATGGCCCATGTTCATTACATAACACATGAACCAAAACAGCAATGTCAGTGTTTCACTATTATCATTAAGTAACACAATACAATCATGGTAGAAGCTGTTTCCTATGTTAGTAACAGTGTTGTGAATGATGATGTACACATCTTTTAAAAGTTTTAAAAAATTGTTATGGGCCAGGGTTTAGAGAATCCCAAAGTGTATCATGGAGTTTGCCTGACCCACAACTTTTAATAGATTATGGTATGGGGAGCACACGGCCCTCTCCACAGGTGTGGTACAGCAGAAATGAAAAATATTTTTAAAAGCAAAACAATGTTTATTCTATGAACTCAAGTTAACCTTTCTAAAACAAACAGTGAACATCTTAGCAGCCAGTAAATCAAATACAACCCCAAAGAATACAACACTAAGTAATCTGTATGCTGTCCTTTTAAAACCCAGAAGACTTAACAAACCTCTAAACAGAAACACATCAGGGTTTACATTCAATACTGAAAACATTTAAATTTCTGAATTCACCAAATGATTAAGAGATAGTCCTTCATGGCAGAGAGCTCAACAATACAGCTGCTTTGGCTGACTTCAGCTGCAACACACTGAAAAACAAACCAAAAAGACAGAGACACACCCAAGCTTTTCTCAAAGTGAAACTAAAAAGCAGAACCAGAGCTCAGCTCCACCCACATTCTGACATCACTGCAGTAACACGAGCAGCTAACCATTTCTTAAAGCAATATTCTCATGACAAATTAAAGACTTCAAGATGAATGAAAAATCAAATTAACATTTAAGAAATTAATAAGACAGGTCAACCTTTCCAATTACATTCTTGTTACCATCGTCCTTATTACTAATGCAATCATTGTTGAAGCTCATTGCCTATTGCTACATTCTGTTACAAAGTAAAATACAAGTGGCGTCCACATTCCATCAATGATTTATTGATATTACATGGTATCAATTCATTGTAACAGGAGGAGGAATACTAGTTTTAAAGTATAAGTAAACATGCCAAAAATAGACCTTCTCCGGAGAGCACAAACAATATGATAACTATAGTAAAGTTGATAATATAACTATTTAAAGAAACACGCAGGAATATACAAATCTAAGAATTTTCTTCAGGCCAAACACCATTCCAATTTAAGAAATAAATTCATATTAATGAAGTAATCATCAATAACCACCGACTGTTAGAATGGATCATTTTCCCTAAACTTAATAAATATTACTTTTTGTAACTTGTATTGTGCCACATTCATAATCTACATCCATCATTTGAAAATTTCAGATTTGAAGCCCTCGTTCATTGTGAATTCATTGCAAATATCTGCTGTGCAAGTTATTCCTGCAGGTGGCACTGTGTCAGTTACTTTCAATGCGAGAATTCATGCATTGTATGACACAATGGCTGGCTCCTTTCCCAACTAACCATGACACGCAATTTAGCGTTTCGCACCTGCAAGGAAATAAAATAAAAGGTAACGTTAAGAGATTTGAAAAGAAGTATTAAGAAGAGGCAGGAGGCAGAGAAGAGAAAGCACGCATAGCAAAGGGGAAAATAAACATCAACACAAAGGCATCAGAAACAAGGAAGAGTGTGACCATTTTCTCCAACTTATCCCATGCGATGCCACAATAAATCACCTGGTATTTTATGCGTACAAAAGCTCTTATATTCGGTGCATTTGCATCAAACAGTATGATGCATGTGCAGCACACTTCATAGACAAATGGCTAATAGCCTAAACTAAAGTTTTAAAATAAGCCTCGGTCTGCATCTGTGACTAACCTGCAAAATCTGTTACAATTTAGATCAAGGTTTGGAGACAATAGAAAAACAAGACTCTGGTGGTCTGGCCACCCTCAATGTCATGGTACAGTCTGCAGAATCAAACAGCCTATCTAAAAAATTAGTTCCATGAACTTGCACTGCCTTGCATACACTGCTGTAGCAGTGGAGTGTGTCACCAACACATTTTTGATGTATGTCTACTTTTTTTTCAAAGGGTGAAAAATTTCCCACACCACTCATCTACACTTGTGATTCAAGATCTGCACCTGGCAACAAATGTGCTCCAAATGACTGAAATACTGATCGCATGGGTATCCAAAGGTCACATCTTGTCTATGTAATCATTTTGATGTGTTGCTGTTCACTTACTTGGCAGGAACAATGGGTCTCTCACCAAGAACATATGCAATCCGGCATTTTTAAAAGAATGGCCCTTTGTAAAAATCAACTAGTGACAAACAACTAGACTTAACCATCAAACAACATTAAACATGATTATTTCTAGCTTATCAACAAAGAATATTGATAATGATACTTGCTTTTTTAAAAATATATTTTATTGAAATTTTTCATTCACAATTTTTTCCCCTTACACATCAAACATAAAGGAAATTTAACAGTACAAGTAACATGATAACTACAATCTAATAAAGACTAACTAACTAACATGGTAAACTAACCAAACAACATAAAATGAAACTTTCCCCTCCCCCCCCCCCCTCCCCCCTGGGTTGCTGCTGCTGGTCATCTATCTTCCCTCTAACGTTCCGCTAGGTAGTCGAGGAACGGTTGCCACCGTCTGGTGAACCCTTGAGCCGATCCTCTCAGTGCAAACTTAATCTGCTCCAGTTTTATGAACCCCGCCATATCGTTTATCCAGGCCTCCAGTCTGGAAACCCCCCTCCGGAGGGTTTCGCTTCCTTCCACATGAGTAAAATCCTACGCCGGGCTACTAGGGACGCAAAGGCCACGACATCGGCCTCTTTCGCCTCCTGCACTCCCGGCTCATCCGCAACTCCAAATAAAGCTAACCCCCAGCCTGGTTTGACCCGGACCTTCACCACCTTCGAAATCACTCCCGTCACTCCCCTCCAATACCCCTCCAGTGCCGGGCACAACCAAAACATGTGTGTGGTTTGCCGGGCGTCCGCCGAACCTCCCACACTTGTCCTCCACTCCGAAGAACCTGCTCAACCTTGCTCCCGTTATGTGTGCTCTATGTAGCACCTTAAATTGAATCAGGCTGAGCCTGGCACACGAGGAAGAGTAATTTACCCTGCTCAGGGCATCAGCCCACAGACCCTCCTCTATCTCCTCCCCGAGCTCTTCTTCCCACTTTCCTTTCAGTTCGCCCACCAGCTCCTCCCCCTCTTCTCTCATCTCTCGGTATATCTCTGACACCTTGCCCTCCCCGACCCACACCCCCGAGAGCATTCTATCCTGGATCCCCTGTGTCGGGAGCAATGGAAATTCCCTCACCTGTTGTCTTGTGAACGCCCTCACCTGCATATACCTAAAGAAATTTCCCCGGGGCAGCTTATACTTTTCCTCCAACGCTCCCAAGCTCGCAAACACCCCGTCTATAAATAAATCTCCCACCCTCCTAATTCCCAACTGGTGCCAGCTCTGGAATCCTCCATCCATCCTCCCTGGGGCAAACCTATGGTTGTTCCTAATTGGGGACCCCACCAGGGCTCCCAGCACACCTCTCTGTCACCTCCATTGCCCCCAAATATTTAATGTTGCCGCCACCACTGGGTTTGTGGTAAATTTTTTGGGTGAGAACGGTAGTGGCGCCGTCACCAGCGCCTCTGGACCCGTCCCTTTACAGGACTTTCTCTCTAATCTTTTCCACGCCGCTCCCTCTCCCTCTATCATCCATTTACGGATCATCGCCACATTGGCGGCCCAGTAGTAGTCGCCCAAATTCGGCAGCGCCAGTCCCCCTCCGTCTCTACTACGTTGTAAGAACCCCCTCCTTACCCGCGGAACTTTCCCTGCCCACACGAAGCTCGTGATGCTCCTGTCTATTTTTTTAAAGAAGGCCTTAGTGATCAGTATAGGGAGACATTGGAATACAAATAGGAACCTCGGGAGGACCATCATCTTAATTGCCTGCACTCTGCCCGCCAGGGACAGTGGCTGCATGTCCCACCTCTTGAAGTCCTCTTCCATTTGTTCCACCAGTCGTGTCAGATTAAGTCTGTGCAAGGTTCCCCAGCTCCTGGCTATCTGAATCCCCAGGTATCGAAAGTTCCTTTCCACTTTCCTTAAAGGCAGGCCATCTATCCCTCTACTCTGGTCCCCAGGGTGTATCACAAAAAGTTCACTATTTCCCATGTTAAGCCTATATCCCAAGAAATCTCCGAACTCCCTCAATATCTGCATGACCTCTGTCATCCCCCCCACTGGGTCCGCCACATACAACAGTAGGTCATCCACGTAGAGTGACACTCGGTGTTCTTCTCCTCCTCTAATCACCCCTCTCCATTTTCTGGAGTCTCTCAGCGCCATGGCCAGTGGTTCGATTGCCAACGCGAACAGTAATGGAAATAGCGGGCATCCCTGTCTTGTTCCCCTGTATAGTCGGAAATACTCCGATCTGTGCCGACCCGTGACCACACTTGCCGTTGGGGCCCCATAGAGGAGTTTGACCCAGCTAACAAACCCGTCCCCGAACCCGAACCTCCTCAGCACCTCCCATAGATACCCCCACTCCACCCTATTAAATGCCTTCTCTGCATCCATTGCCGCCACTATCTCTGCCTCCCCCTCTGCTGGGGGCATCATTATCACCCCTAATAGCTGTCGCAAGTTGACATTTAGTTGTCTCCCTTTTACGAATCCTGTCTGGTCTTCGTGCACCACCCCCGGGACACAGTCCTCTATCCACGATGCCAGCACCTTTGCTAGCAATTTGGCGTCCACATTTAGTAGTGAAATAGGCCTATAGGACCCGCACTGCAGCGGATCTTTATCCCGCTTCAAAATTAGCGATATCGTTGCCTCCGACATTGTCGGGGGTAGAGTCCCCCCTTCCCTGGCCTCGTTAAAAGTCCTCACCAAAAGCGGGGCCAGCAAGTCCACATATTTTCTATAAAATTCCACTGGGAACCCATCTGGTCCCGGGGCCTTCCCTGCCTGCATGTTCCCCAGCCCCTTGGTAACCTCGTACACCCCAATTGGTGCCCCCAGGCCTTCCACCTCCTGCTCCTCCACCCTCGGGAACCTTAATTAGTCCACAAACTGCCACATCTCCTCTTTTCCCTCCGGGGGTTGGGACCTATAAAGTCTATCGTAAAAGGTCTTAAACACCTCGTTTATCTTCCCTGCTCTCCGCACCGTAGCTCCCTTTTCGTCTCTAATTCCCCCTATCTCCCTCGCCGCTGCCCTCTTTCGCAGCTGATGGGCCAACAGGCGACTAGCCTTTCCCCCATATTCATATCTCATCCCCTGTGCCTTCCTCCACAGCACCTCCGCCCTCCTGGTGGTCAGAAGGTCGAACTCCGTCTGGAGTCGTCGTCTCTCCCTGTACAGTCCCTCCCCCGGGGTCTCCGCATATTCTTTGTCCACCCTTAAGATCTCCCCCAGTAATCTTTCCCTTTCCTTGGCCTGTTTTCCCTTTGTGGGCCCTGATGGAGATCAGCTCTCCTCTGACCACCACCTTTAGTGCTTCCCATACCACTCCCACTCGGACCTCCCCGTCGTCATTGGCCTCCAGGTATCTCTCGATACATCCCCGCACCCTTCCACAGACTCCCTCATCCGCCAGCAATCCCACATCTAATCACCAGAGTGCACGCTGCTCCCTCTCCTCTCCTAGTTCCAGGTCCACCCAATGTGGGGCATGATCCGAGATAGCTATGGCTGAATACCCAGTTTCTTCCACCCTCGAGATCAACGACCTTCCCAAAACAAAAAAATCTATCCGGGAGTACACCTTGTGAACATGGGAGAAGAAGGAGAACTCCTTGGCCTTCGGTCTAACAAATCGCCATGGATCCACTCCCCCCATTTGGTCCATAAACCCCTTAAGCACCTTGGCCGCTGCCGGCCTTCTTCCGGTCTTAGATCTGGATCTATCTAACCCTGGGTCCAGCACGGTGTTGAAGTCTCCCCCCATTATCAAGTTTCCTACCTCCAGGTCCGGTATACGTCCCAGCATCTGCTTCATGAATCCCGCATCATCCCAATTCGGGGCATATACGTTAACCAACACGACCTCTATTCCCTCCAGCCTGCCACTCACCATCACATATCTGCCTCCACTATCTGCTACAATGCTCCTAGCTTCGAATGATACCCGTTTCCCCACCAGTATGGCCACCCCTCTATTCTTTGCATCCAGCCCTGAATGGAACACCTGTCCCACCCAGCCTTTCCTTAACCTAACTTGGTCCGCCACCTTCAGGTGCGTCTCCTGGAGCATAGCCACGTCTGCCCTCAGTCCTTTCAAGTGCGCGAACACTCGGGCCCTTTTAATCGGTCCATTTAGGCCTCTCACGTTCCACATGATCAGCCGCACTGGGGGGCTACCTGCCCCCTTCCCGTGTCGACTAGCCATCGTCCTCTTTAGGCCAGTCCCACGTCCCGATTCCGTGCTCCCACTCGTTCCCCAGGTGGCGCATTCCAGCCCCGACCACCCTTTCTTTAGCCAGTTCCTCTTTGATTTCTGCATCAGCAACCCAGTTATCCTCCCCCCTCCGCCCGCCCCCCCCCCCCCCGCTAGATCCCCATCTAGCGTGATTGCTCCCCCCATATTACTTCCGAAAGTCAGCTGACTTCAACTGACCCCGGCTTCTCCCGCTCACTCCTTGACGCCCCCCCGTGTGAGGAACTCCCATCTACCTTGCGCCTATCTTCCTGCCATCACCTTTCTGGCGCGGGAACAAGGACAGTAGGCTCCATATTCTCTGTAGCCGTCCCGCCCCTTGTGGCGCAGCTCCCTCTCCCGCCCCACTCCCATTCCTCATCCTCCGCCTATGTCTCTTTTTTCCCCCCACCGGCGCCCACATTTCTTAGTGTCCCCCCTTTCCCAATTTACATCTCAATATACATCGACAGTGACATTTCCCTCGAATATCAGTCCCTCAGTTCCGATCCAGTTTCTCACCTTTAATAAAGGTCCATGCTTCTTCCGCCGTTTCGAAGTAGTGATGTCTCTCCTGGTACGTGACCGATAGTCGCGCCGGCTGCAGCATCCCGAACTTCACCTTCTTCTTGTGTAGCACCTCCTTGGCTCGATTAAAACTCGCCCTCCTTCTCGCCACCTCCGCACTCCAATCCTGGTACACCCGTACCACCGCATTCTCCCATCTACTACTCCGTACCTTTTTGGCCCATCTCAGAACCACTTCTCTATCATTAAAGCGGTGAAATCACACGATTGTCGCCCTAGGTGGTTCTCCCGCCTTTGGTCTCCTCGCAGGGACCCGATGAGCCCCCTCCACTTCTAAGGGGCCCGAAGGGGCCACAGCTCCCATCAGCGAGCTTAGCATTGTGCTCACGTAAGCCCCGCAGTCCGCTCCTTCCACTCCCTCAGGGAGACCCAGGATCCGACGGTTCTTCCTTCGTGCTCTGTTTTCTAGGGCCTCAATCCTTTCAATGCACTTTTTGTGGAGCGCCTCGTGCGTCTGTGTTTTGACCGCCAGGCCCAGGATCTCGTCTTCATTATCCTTCACCTTCTGCTCCACCACGCGGAGCTCTGTCTCCTGGGTCCTTTGTGCCTCCTTAAGCCCCTCAATTGCCTGTAGCATCGGGGTCAGCACCTCCTTCTTAAGTAGCTCCACACACCGTCTTAAGAATTCGTCTTGATCAGGCCCCCATGTCGCCTGGGCTTTCTCCGCCGCCATCTTGCTTCTTTTTTCCTCCTGTCCCTATCGTCGAGGATTCTTCGCGATGTAGCCGCCGCCGCTGATATTTTTCTCTTTCGTTGGGGGGGAACACCCTGTTAACTCACCCGACACCGGGTTTCGTCCTGAAAAAATTCCCCGTTGGGGCTCTTAAAAGAGCCCGAAGGTCCGTTTGAGCTGGAGCCGCCGAAACGTGCGGCTTAGCTGGGCATCGCCGCAACCGGAAGTCGATACTTGCTTTTTAAATCTGTAAATATTAACTTAACAAAAATTAAATTGATTATCAAGACTAACTAGATGATGATAGAGAAAGCTAAAATGATATTGTGGTAGTATGTATTAGGGGTCATGTGGGACTGGAAGCCCTAATGTCATTGGCTGACAGATCCCGGGTCCTGGTTGGCCGTTGACCTCCAGCTCCGCCCTGAAGGCGGAGTATAAGAAGCCGGAGTCCTCCCCCGCAGGCCAGTCTACTATCGAGCTGTGGGGGAACAGACACGCTTAATAAAGCCTCATCGACTTCACTCTATTCGTCTCTCGGAGTCTTTGTGCGCTACAATTTATTAAGCGTGACTAAAAAGGACTATGGAGCTCAGGATCATCCCGGAATGCCTGAGGATCAGCCCCCACGCAGTGAACGTGGCAGCAGCTTTCAAGCATTGGCAGACTTGTTTCGAGGCCTACCTCAGAACGGCCACCGGCCGGGTCACAGAAGACCAGAAACTACAGGTCCTGCACTCGAGGTTAAGCACGGAGATTTTCTCCCTCATCGAGGACGCGGAGGATTTCCAGACAGCGTTCGCAGCACTGAAAAGTCTCTATGTCCGCCCAGTTAACCAAATCTACGCTCGCTACCAGCTCGCGACGAGACGGCAAAGTCCCGGAGAATCGATTGACGAATTCTACGCCGCGCTGCTGATTTTGGGACGAGCCTGCAGCTGCCCTTCGGTGAACGCAAATGAACACACGGACATGTTAATGCGCGATGCTTTTGTGGCAGGTATGAACTCCTCCCAAATCCGCCAAAGACTTCTAGAAAAAGAGTCGCTAGGACTCTCAGAGGCACGGGCCCTAGCAGCCTCCTTAGACGTGGCCGCGCGTAATACCCGCGCCTATGGCCCCGACCGCGCGGCAGCCCATTGGGCTCCGTACGTACCCGTCGCGACAAACCCACCCCCCCCCGGACACCCCACAGGCTAGCGCGGTCCAAACGCCAAGTCGCACCGGGGGCGCCCGCTGCTATTTCTGAGGCCAGGCGAAACACCCCCGGCAGCGCTGCCCGGCCCGCGCAGCAATCTGCAAGAGCTGCGGGAAAAAGGGCCATTTCGCGGTTGTGTGCCGGTCCCGCGAGGTCGCCGCTGTCCCGGGAGAACAGGGAGCCCTGCACGCCGCTTACGCTCCCCAACCCCCCCAACGCCCCATGTACGACCCGCAGGCACAGCCACTCTGGGTCCCGACCACCGCGGTCCCGGGAGAACAGGGAGCCCTGCGCGGCTCTAACGCCCCCCAAACACCCCCCCGCGCCCCACGTATGACCCGCCGGCGCTACCAATTTGGGTCCCGACCACCGCTGTCCCCAGAGATGAGGGAGCCCCGTGCGTTCCTAACGCTCCCCAACCCCCCCAGCGCCCCATGTGCGACCCGCAGACGCCGCCATTTTGGGTCCCGGCCACCACGAAGGGAGGAAGGGCGCCGCCATCTTGGACCACCCCAGACCTGTACGACGCATGGGGGCGGCCATTTTGTCCACCCCCGCTGCCATCTTGTGACCCCCCAGCCATGTGCGATGTATGGGGGCAGCCATTTTGTTCATCCCCGACGCCATCTTGGACGGCAACAACGGACCCCAGTGTCGACGGCTCCACGGGGTTCGAGGAAGACGCTCCACTACTACAACCACGTCTCGCTTCAATTACGCTCGACCAACCTCGGCCCCGGACACTCCAGACGACGACGACAACGGTGCTAATAAACGGGCACGAGACACCATGCCTAGTCGACTCCGGGAACACGGAGAGCTTTATCCACCCTGACACGGTAAGACGTTGTTCCTTGACCACCTATCCCAGCGCACAAAAGATTCCCCTAGCTGCAGGATCCCACTCCGTACAGATCAAAGGTTTCTGCATAGTTACTCTAACGGTGCAGGGGAGGGAGTTCAAAAACTACAAACTACACGTTCTTCCCCAACTCCGCGCCCCCACATTACTGGGATTAGATTTCCAGTGCAATCTACAGAGCCTTACCTTCAAATTCGGGCGCCCAATACCCCCACTCACTATCTGCGGCCTCGCAACCCTCAAGGTGCAACCCCCGTCCTTGTTTGCGAACCTCACCCCGGATTGCAAATCCGTCGCCACTAGGAGCAGATGGTACAGCGCCCAGGACCGGACCTTGATTCGGTCCGAAGTCCAGCGGCTACTAAAGGAAGGCATAATCCAGGCCAGCAATAGTCCCTGGAGAGCACAGGTGGTAGTAGTGAAGACAGGGGAGAAACAAAGGATGGTCATAGACGATAGCCAGACCATCAACAGGTACACACAACTAGACGCGTACCCTCTCCCCCGCATATCCGACATGGTCAATCGGATTGCCCAATATAAAGTCTTCTCCACCGTGGACCTTAAGTCCGCCTACCATCAGCTCCCCATCCGCCCAAGTGACCGTAAGTACACAGCCTTCGAGGCAGACGGGCGATTATACCATTTCCTAAGGGTCCCATTTGGCGTCACAAACGGGGTCTCGGTCTTCCAACGGGAGATGGACCGAATGGTTGATCAACATGGGTTGCGGGCCACGTTCCCGTATCTCGACAATGTAACCATCTGAGGCCACGACCAGCAGGACCACGACGCGAATCTCCAAAAATTCCTCCAGACCGCCAAAGCCTTGAACCTCACGTACAATGAGGACAAGTGCGTTTTTAGCACCAACCGGCTAGCCATCCTGGGCTACGTAGTGCGCAATGGGATAATAGGCCCCGACCCCGAACGTATGCGCGCCCTCATGGAATTTCCCCTCCCGCACTGCTCAAAAGCCCTGAAACGCTGCCTGGGTTTTTTTTCATACTACGCCCAGTGGGTCCCCCAGTACGCAGACAAGCCCCGCCCCCTAATACAGACCACGACCTTCCCTCTGTCGACAGAGGCTTGCCAGGCCTTCAGCCGCATCAAAGCGGATATCGCAAAGGCCACGATGCGCACCATCGACGAGCCCCTCCCCTTCCAGGTCGAGAGCGACGCCTCCGACGTAGCTCTAGCGGCCACCCTTAACCAAGCGGGCAGACCCGTGGCCTTTTTCTCCCGAACCCTCCACGCTTCAGAAATCCGCCACTCCTCAGTGGAAAAGGAAGCCCAAGCCATAGTGGAAGCTGTGCGACATTGGAGGCATTACCTGGCCGGCAGGAGATTCACTCTCCTCACCGACCAACGGTCGGTAGCCTTCATGTTCGATAATGCACTGCGGGGCAAAATCAAAAACGACAAGATCTTAAGGTGGAGGATCGAGCTCTCCACCTTCAACTACGAGATCTTGTATAGTCCCGGAAAGCTGAACGAGTCGTCCGATGCCCTATCCCGCGGCACATGTGCCAACGCACAAATTAACCGCCTCCAAACCCTCCACGAGGACCTCTGCCACCCGGGGGTCACTCGGTTTTTCCACTTTATCAAGTCCCGCAACCTCCCATACTCTTTAGAGGAGGTCCGTACAGTCACAAGGAACTGCCACATCTGCGCAGAATGCAAACCACATTTTTTTCAGGCCGGATGGTGCGCACCTGATTAAGGCTTCCCGCCCCTTTCAACGCCTTAGTCTGGATTTCAAAGGGCCCCCCCCCTCCACCGACCGCAACACATACTTCCTTAATGTGGTGGATGAGTACTCTCGCTTCCCATTCGCCATCCCCTGTTCTGACATGACCGCGGCCACAGTCATTAAAGCCCTGAACACCATCTTCACACTGTTCGGTGTTGAATGGTTGTTAAGAGGAAAAAGGTGACTTATGTAAGGCTGAGGAAACAAGGTTCAGACAGGGCATTGGAGGGATACAAGATAGCCAGGAGGGAACTGAAGAAAGGGATTAGGAGAGCTAAGAGAGGGCATGAACAATCTTTGGCGGGTAGGATCAAGGAAAACCCCAAGGCCTTTTACACATATGTGAGAAATATGAGAATGACTAGAGCGAGGGTAGGTCCGATCAAGGACAGTAGCGGGAGATTGTCTATTGAGTCTGAAGAGATAGGAGAGGTCTTGAACGAGTACTTTTCTTCTGTATTTACAAATGAGAGGGGCGATATTGTTGGAGAGGACAGTGTGAAACAGATTGGTAAGCTCGAGGAAATACTTGTTAGGAAGGAAGATGTGTTGGGCATTTTGAAAAACTTGAGGATAGACAAGTCCCCCGGGCCTGACGGGATATATCCAAGGATTCTATGGGAAGCAAGAGATGAAATTGCAGAGCCGTTGGCAATGATCTTTTCGTCCTCACTGTCAACAGGGGTGGTACCAGGGGATTGGAGAGTGGCGAATGTCGTGCCCCTGTTCAAAAAAGGGACTAGGGATAACCCTGGGAATTACAGGCCAGTTAGTCTTACTTCGGTGGTAGGCAAAGTAATGGAAAGGGTACTGAAGGATAGGATTTCTGAGCATCTGGAAAGACACTGCTTGATTAGGGATAGTCAGCACGGATTTGTGAGGGGTAGGTCTTGCCTTACAAATCTTATTGAATTCTTTGAGGAGGTGACCAAGCATGTGGATGAAGGTAAAGCAGTGGATGTAGTGTACATGGATTTTAGTAAGGCATTTGATAAAGTTCCCCATGGTAGGCTTATGCAGAAAGTAAGGAGGCATGGGATAGTGGGAAATTTGGCCAGTTGGATAATGAACTGGCTAACCGATAGATGTCGGAGAGTGGTGGTGGATGGCAAATATTCAGCCTGGATCCCAGTTACCAGTGGCGTACCGCAGGGATCAGTTCTGGGTCCTCTGCTGTTTGTGATTTTCATTAATGACTTGGATGAGGGAGTTGAAGGGTGGGTCAGTAAATTTGCAGATGATACGAAGATTGGTGGAGTTGTGGATAGTAAGGAGGGCTGTTGTCGGCTGCAAAGAGACATAGATAGGATGCAGAGCTGGGCTGAGAAGTGGCAGATGGAGTTTAACCCTGAAAAGTGTGAGGTTGTCCATTTTGGAAGGACAAATATGAATGCGGAATACAGGGTTAACGGTAGAGTTCTTGGCAATGTGGAGGAGCAGAGAGATCTTGGGGTCTATGTTCATACATCTTTGAAAGTTGCCACTCAAGTGGATAGAGCTGTGAAGAAGGCCTATGGTGTGCTCGCGTTCATTAACAGAGGGATTGAATTTAAGAGCCGTGAGGTGATGATGCAGCTGTACAAAACTTTGGTAAGGCCACATTTGGAGTACTGTGTACAGTTCTGGTCGCCTCATTTTAGGTAGGATGTGGAAGCTTTGGAAAAGGTGCAAAGAAGATTTACCAGGATGTTGCCTGGAATGGAGAGTAGGTCTTACGAGGAAAGGCTGAGGGTGCTAGGCCTTTTCTCATTAGAACGGAGAAGGATGAGGGGCGACTTGATAGAGGTTTATAAGATGATCAGGGGAATAGATAGAGTAGACAGTCAGAGACTTTTTCCCCGGGTGGAACAAACCATTACAAGGGGACATAAATTTAAGGTGAAAGGTGGAAGATATAGGAGGGATATCAGAGGTAGGTTCTTTACCCAGAGAGTAGTGGGGGCATGGAATGCACTGCCTGTGGAAGTAGTTGAGTCGGAAACAATAGGGACCTTCAAGCAGCTATTGGATAGGTACATGGATTACGGTTAAATGATATAGTGTAGATTTATTTGTTCTCAAGGGCAGCACGGTAGCATTGTGGATAGCACAATTGCTTCACAGCTCCAGGGTCCCAGGTTCGATTCCGGCTTGGGTCACTGTCTGTGCGGAGTCTGCACATCCTCCCTGTGTCTGCGTGGGTTTCCTCCGGGTGCTCCGGTTTCCTCCCACAATCCAAAGATGTGCGGGTTAGGTGAATTGGCCAATGATAAATTGCCCTTAATGTCCAAATTGCCCTTGGTGTTGGGTGGAGGTGTTGAGTTTGGGTGGGGTGCTTTTTCCGGGGGCCGGTGCAGACTCGGGGGGCCGAATGGCCTCCTTCTGCCCTGTAAATTCAATGATAATCTATGATTAATCTAGGACAAAGGTTCGGCACAACATCGTGGGCCAAAGGGCCTGTTCTGTGCTGTATTTTCTATGTTCTATGTTCTATGTTCGGTTGCCCCGCATACGTCCACAGCGACAGGGGGTCCTCTTTCATGAGTGACGAGCTGCGCCAGTTCCTGCTCAGCAAAGGCATAGCCTCAAGCAGAACGACCAGCTACAACCCCCGGGGGAACGGGCAAGTAGAGAGGGAGAACGGCACGGTCTGGAAGGCCGTCCTACTGGCCCTACGGTCCAGGGACCTCCCAGTTTCACGGTGGCAGGAGGTCCTCCCGGACGCTCTCCACTCCATCCGGTCGCTATTGTGTACGAGCACTAATCAAACGCCTCATGAGCGTCTCCTTGTCTTCCCTAGGAGGTCCTCCTCTGGAACGTCGCTGCCGACCTGGCTGGCGGCCCCAGGACCCATCTTGCTCCGAAAGCATGTGCGGGCACACAAGGCGGACCCGTTGGTCGAAAGGGTTCACCTCCTTCATGCGAACCCGCAGTACGCTTACGTGGAGTACTCCGACGGCCGACAGGACATAGTCTCCCTGCGAGGTCTGGCGCCCGCCGGCAACACCCCCCCCCCCCCCGACACCATTCACCCAACCCCCCCCCTTCCTGCCACCGCCGCACCCCGCGACCGCCCCCTTCCCAGGAGGATCAGTCCTCCTCCCAGGCCCGACCAGGAATAAAGCCCAAGCTGAAACCGTAAGGCTCCCGGAGACGACAACACTGGAACAAACACTACCACCACCACCGGGGCCGAGGCGATCGACATGGACGACCAGACCGCCCGACCGACTCGTGGCGTCGATTTAAATCAATATATGGACTTTTCACAAGAACATTTTGCTTTTTCTCCCGATACCTTCTGTAAATAGTTGAAACAGGACAAAATTGTATATACTGTATTGCCATATGAATGTTTTCCTCCCAGGACCAGCCCTGTAAACCCTTATCACCATGCGAAGCATCACCCCGCCGGGTTCATTTTTGACAAGGGCTGAATGTGGTAGTATGTATTAGGGGTCATGTGGGACTGGAAGCCCTAATGTCATTGGCTGACAGATCCCGGGTCCTGGTTGGCCGTTGACCTCTAGCTCCGCCCTGAAGGCGGAGTATAAGAAGCCGGAGTCCTCCCCCGCCGGCCAGTCTACTATCGAGCTGCGGGGGAACAGACACGCTTAATAAAGCCTCATCGACTTCACTCTATTCGTCTCTCAGAGTCTTTGTGCGCTACAGATATATCAATGATAAAATGAGATTAATCAACAAATAGCTTCTTGAACTCTGGGCTAGATTTTCCTGTCGGATTCTGGATGTCGTGTTGGGTGTTCTGGTGTACAAACGATTCAACACGGCTGGAGATGGTGTAACTCAATTTTATTTACTACTTAACTATAACAGCACACTGCTAACTTGGGTACGTGCATTACCAGCTAATCTGTGGACCCTGTCCTATTACTATCTGGGTGAGGCACTCAGCACATGGTGAATGTCTGAATGGCAGGCTCTGAGCTCGGTGCTCTGAGCTGGCTGTTGCTGGAATCAGCGGGAACTGTAGTGCCCCCTGTTTTTATAGTGTGTGTGCTCTCACTGGTGATTGGCTGCAATGTTGTGTGTGTGTTGGTTGGTCCTACTGCATGTCCATCAGTGTGTGTTTGATTGCACCATGATATGCTGATCTAAATATCATGACACTGGACCCTGACATTGGGATCAACTGGACATTCCAAGCCTCCACTTGCTAGTTTTGCACCTAATGGTGCAATCTACCGGGATGTGGCCTTGGAATCAGCCCCCTCAGCGTCTGTGGTCTGATTAAGGACAATGGGCATTGTTAATGTTCCTGATCTAATCAGAGGCCCAACAGCAACCGAGCCTCGGTAGCCAGGTCAGAGAGGTGAAATGAGCGATGCTAAGGTAGGATTGAAGACTGCAAGTGTGCCTCAACACAGAGGTGCTCTCATTAGTCAACACAGAAGCACTGCACTAAAAACTCCAGAGGCTGGTCGGGGCACCAAGATGGAGGAGAAATCCAGGCAGAGGAACTGTTGGGTGGCCTTTTCTGTCCACGGTCATGTCATCAGAGCATGGAGCCCCTGGCTGCGATGGCCTGGCACGTGTAGGGAAGCTGTGGGAACTGAGAAGACAGCCTCCATGTGTGTCAGGGGACTGTTCCACTAGTGGTAAAATACCAGCAAGGTGACAAAAATGCCTCTATTTCGACTGCAACCATCTTCAATAGCTGCCCCTACTGTGATGCACACAAAGCGATAAAGATCCCCGCCATCCTGGTAAACTTCCCTGGCAATGCAGAGTCATCCTAAAATGGCTCCAGCACCATCCCACTCCTGCACCTCCTGATTTTCCCAGAATGACCTGCTCCACACCATTTCTTCATGGGGCTAGAATATACAGCTCATTGTGTCTCCTTCTGGTCAACCACAATATCTGCGACAGGCATTTAAGCACTGGAGGAGACAGAGAATAATCATGGCAGTGATTCTTAGTTCAGTACCCTGAGTTATAAGGATGGTTGGAAAAATCTGGGCTTCTTAGTTTTGAAAGGAGTTATCTTGCAGATATTGTTACGGCCACGTGAGGAGGGCTAATTGTTCTAAAGCCCAATTTCAGTGTAGCCTGATTATACCAACTAAATGTAAGTGATTTGATGCTTTATCTGTAGCAACAGTTATTTCCACTTCTAGATATCAGCCTTTGAAATGACAGTTCTGGCTGAACAGCGTAATTAAACAGGAGTCAGCCAGTTAAGAAAGGAGCAATACTTGCCTCATTCGGTTAAGTCTCGGGAAAGTGAGACTCAGTCATGAGACGAATGGATGGCTCATCATTATTTTCCTCTCAAACTTCTTAGTCAATAGGAAGTATTGGAACAAGCAGCCAAATAAGGCAGCAAGACGCGAAGCACAGGCACAGATGTAGAACACAAAACTCTGACCTTCAAAATGTTCAGAAGGATACAGGGCTAAGACTGCTGATGGTCCTTGTCAGCAAAGCGTCTAGGCACCAGCTCAGATACTGTTATCCAGAGGTAATTAATAATATTAGTGAGGATATGGCATGACAGGGGACTGTTCGGTTAGTGGTAAAATGCCTGCAAGGTGGCAAAAGTGCCCCTAATTGGCTGTAACCATCGTAAATAGCTGCCCCCGCTGTGGTGTGCAGAGCCAAAAAAGATCCCCGCCCTGGACTTGAAGGACATACAAATCCAGAGTAGTGGAAAGTGGGTAAGGATTTGCCAATAAAGGCCAAGGAAAATAATTAGCTCTGGTTCTTGAGTCATGAGCCCCAGCACTAGGGACACACCTGAAAAAGAGGCTATTTGGGTAACATAGTACTCACAGATTTCATCCCCTCAGTAAGGCCCTCATATTACCTGTGTTGTCTGTAGTCAATGAGATGGGAAGTAGGGCTAGAATGATATCTGGTGTGGTGCAGCTTCCGTAAAGGGTGCCTAACTCCATTGCTCTTCCTCAGTAATGACACTGAAGGAGATGCCCAAATGGAATGTCATCTTTGTTCTTGAGAAGGTCTCACAGTGGGTAGGGGTTGGTGGTCTGACACCTTCAGAAGCAATTAGAATAAAGTTCAGATGAATTTAGGCAGCATGGCAAGAAAAGGGAACCACAGAATTGCTGCAGTGTTTAAAAAAAATCCAAGCTGCAGAAATCACGAGTTAAACTCTCCAGACGCTTCAAACATTTCAGCCTCTCTCAGCTGTTCCTGGTAACAGCTGCACCTTATATTTCCCAATATGTTCACTGTAAGGGTGAAAGCAGGAAAATCCCACCATTTGTCTTTGTTTGTACAAATCTTTACATGACCTTGTTTCAGGGAAGCAGCCCAGGCAATGACCTTCCGTTCTCTAACTCTGGTTGACTGTGCATCCTCCTTGCTGCACTCGCCACTTGTGAGTGAACCTCAGTCCCATCACCTGCCATCATCTCTCTACCTTGCTGAACTCTCTCTCTACCTTTGAAAACCTCTTCAAATCTCATAAGATTTGACTACCCTTTTAGTCACAAAGGAAGAAAGGAAGAGTTGTATTTATATTTTATCTTGTGACTTTCAGGACACTGGACATCCCAAAGCACCTTATAGCCAGTGAAGTATTTTTTTGAATTGTTATCAATATTCTAATGTTGGAAATGTTCTACTATTCCTCCCATGGCAGAATTTCAGTTTCAGACCCACTTGTGCCTCATTAAACATTTACGCAGCAAGTTGTTAAACCTCATTAAGCTTTACTGGAGCAATTTTATATTGCAAAGCTTTTCAGCTTCCTACATGAACTAATTGCTGGAGGTATTTCTGATAAATGTACCCACTAGAAATTGAGAAGATCCTAATGAGTTCATGATATTGCTGTCTGTTCCTCCTCTGATGGTGATGAATATAGAACATACAGTGCAGAAGGAGGCCATTCAGCCCATCGAGTCTGCACCGACCCACTTAAGCCCTCACTTCCACCCTATTCCCCTAACCCAATAATCCCTCCTAACATTTTTTGGACACTAAGGGCAATTTAGCATGGCCGATCCATCTAATCTGCATGTCTTTGGACTGTGGGAGGAAACCGGAGCACCTGGAAGAAACCCACGCAGACACGGGGGGAACATGCAGACTCCGCACAGACAGTGACCCAGCAGGGAATTGAACCTGGGACCCATGTGCTGTGAAGCCACAATGCTAACCACTGTGCTACCGTGCTACCGTGATGGCAGTTTCTTCACAGCGAAGATCATGGGAAAACCTTTCGCAGCAATACTTGGCATGAACGTTGGTGACCGAAGAAGCCAATTCTTGACTTTCCGGCTCTTGAGCAGTAGGGGCAGAGAAACTCTAGTCTTGGAGGAACTCTGCTTTAAGCAGATATCTTCCCTAGTCTGTCTCATTCTTTAACAGCCTTGTCTCTCTTTGCTTCAAACTTGTAAGTTGCTTTCCTGGTTGTTGTGTTCCAGCTCCTACATCCACTGGCCAATATCAACCAGAGAGAGAACTCTCTTTTCAAGTGGTCTTTGAAGCATTTGCACGGTGCACCTTGATCTTACCTAATATTCATCACAAAAGACCATTTTTGGCGTTCTGGAATCCTCCACTTCTGACATGTTCTGTCCAGTCAAATTAGCATTGTGAGAGAATGCATTTAATGTTAGGCAGATTGGCTCTGTTGAGAACTTCATTGTTTATGATGTAGTCCTGCTATCTGATGTTCATGATGGATCAAAACAGCTTTAATGGAAGTGCTCCTGCATGAAAGAAATAGGGACTTATAAAAAATTGTATTTTAAGATAATTGTATAGAGCTCAAAAAGAATTAGTTGGCACACATTGCTTCTCTCTCTCTGAAAAAAAAATCATAAACAATTCTAAGGAATCAGGGACCAAGGCAAGGTAGAGATAATGGTCACAAATATTACACTCCCACAATAAGGTCACTCGAGTCTACAAATATTATTGAACCGATAGCAGGAAGCCTTCTGGCATCCTGTGTGCTACTTTTATCCAGCAAATGATCCTTAGCATGAGGTAAACTAAAATGTAACCTCAAGGTAGGTGAAGGACAGGGGTGCCCACCCTGACACCTTGGGTATTTATCTTGTATTCATTGGTTACAAAGGTTCAAACAAGTGACTGACACAGGTAAACTACAAGCCCTCATCAGGAAGATGCCTTCATACGATGGAAGTTGAACCAGGAAAGAGCGAGGAAGATGGGAAAAGAGTTCGCTAACACTTTGACTGGAGAGCAGACTGCTGCTGTCAAAAGCTGTTGAGATCAAGACACTCTGTGCCAGCTGTCTGTTCATCCTTTGGGATCGGTAAACCGCTCTCAACTGTCACGGGTCATATATTTGTCTGTTTAGTTAATGCATCATATCTAAACTGTTACTTCTTAATAAACTTGATACACCATTCAAAATTACTTATGAATACTCGGCTGCCTATCTTAGGTCTCCCGTGGTTCCTGAACCCAAAATCTTACAAGCACTCACATATGAAAGTGGAGTAGTGGCAACCACTCTGTATATTTGAGTTTTGGAGAGATGTGGAATGAATGGTTTTGCCAGACATGCTTCCAGAGATGGCCAAAGGAGCTGTTGGCCTCAGACAGCCAATTGTCTATGTCCTTGTGACAGCGACATAATTTGTAATAATGATATCCAGATAGGTAAACTGTTGTACTGCATTGTGGTTGCTGCTGTCAATGCTGATCTGTGGTGGATTGTAATTGCCTCAGGGCAGTGGTTGGTACAGTGCTTCTCTTTTCTTTCGACTAATTGTAAGGCCAAAGGCATTTGCTACCTCAGAGAAACAGTTTACATTGAGCTGCATTGCATCGTCCGAGGGTGTCATTAAACACAAGGAGGCAATTCTTCTGATAAAGGCACTATGGTAAATGTAGCTGTTGTTGACACAGCACCTTCTGCAACTGTACCAACATTATTGAGCAGCAGTTACACAGCTTGCACCCCTTGTAAAGTGTAGGAAGATAGAGCTTTGTACATTTATAATCAAATAAAAGTTGATCTGATTTGACGGATCAGATTTTGAGAAGACCTGACAGAATAACTCTTTCTAACTGGTTGGAAGTTAAATCGAAGATGAGTATAACTCCCGGAGGAGATGGCCTTACTCATTTTGGTTTAGTCTTCGCTAAAAGACTTAAGTGGTGCAAATCTTGGGATAGTACTACTGTTCAAAGTGCAATTTAAAGCTTACATAATATTCAAGTGTCAATAGCATCATTACCCTAAATTACATTTAATGTAAATAGGATTAGTATTGTCAAGACCTAGCCACACAGCAATATCATTAACTCATTAGGATCTTCTCAATTTCTAGTGAGGACATTTATCAGTTATACCTACAGAAATTAATTCATGTAGAGCTGAAAAGCTTTCAAATATAAAATTGCTCCAATAAAACTTAATGACGTTTAGCAACTTGCTTTGTAAGTGTTTAATTAGAGACAAGTGGGCCTGGAGCTGAAATTCTGCCACGGTTTTGCTTGTGTCTCAGTGTAACTCTTTCACTATAACTCTAATCAGTGGAACATTCCCCTACCCTACCCACCCATCCCCCAACACCTGTATATTTTTCTGATTTATTTCAGAATAATGCATATTTTGGCCCCATGAAGAATGTTATGTGAACAGACTTTTAATAAGTCTAAACAAATAAAATTAATTCTGTGTTGTATGCTGTACGTTTTAAAACATTTTTGTATAATGAAAATAGTCCTTTGGCTTTTTTAAACAAACTACAAAAGAGTATTGGAGTGCAGCATATAGGAGGGTCGCTTGTTCCGGAGGGAAAAGGAAGCATGAAGGAACTATGGGTCACGAATAGGGAGACAATAGAGGGACATTGATTCTCTGACTTGTGCTCTCTGTGAGCATGTCTTTGCTGCTGGAATGTTCCCTGGTATCTTAAGGTAGTATGCTTTTAGGTTGCTTTCATACACTGACAGAATAACATAAAACAAAAACACTAATTGTCTCATCAAACTAGTTTTGTGTCAGCCTGAGATACATTCTCAGCATTCCAAATCAACTGGGGTTTGTTCTCTTATGTGTCTGGTGCAGGACCTAGCACTCAACACAGTATGATAGATGAGGAGGGGCCATGGTGGCCTGAGTGGACACTGACATGGGAATGATTTGTCCCTTTTGTCATTGTTTTGCTGGTAGTTCCACAACTCTACAGGGGGTGATAATTGAGATCTTTTCAGAAATCTGTACTGTCATCAAACAACCTTTAATCATAACGCCTTTACAAAATGTTATTCCATTCACGAGTGAGGAAACACAAAACTAAGCTTGAAAACCTAATGCAGAAAATGGGCTAAAATTAAAATGGAAAGTTGATTATAAATGAGTAATAGTCTGTCCACCTATCTTGACTGACCGAGAATGGATTACCTCTCAGTCAAATTCAGATAGATTGAATTATTCAGCTTTAAGAAGATTTTATCATATTTCTTTACATTTTAGAAAATTGTATTGATTATTGATGTTGACCTCAATTATGAAATTTTTCACTGTTCCATAATATATGGTGAATTAGAAGTGAGCAAAAACAAATAAAATATTAATGAACGCACTGATGGACTACATATCCATGATTAGCACTGGTTTTAGCATTCCTTGGTTTCTTTTCCAAGGTGTAGGTGATTAATTAGAAAAACATGCAAACTTTTTCACAAACATTGAGCATTTTCCTTCAGCTTAGACCTACCTTTGTGAAGTTAATGCATCAGGAAATGATGAAGTATCATCACTGTAATAACAAATAGGAAGTCAAATTAGAGACCATTGCATCTGTTAAGGAAAAATTGGATAAACCTCTGAAGCAAAGATCCAGGACTATGGGAAGAGAGTGGTGCGGTTGAATTAGTTTTGGATTACCTAGCAGACACAATGGGCCATCTTGCCTCCTTCTGTGCGGTGAACTTATATGGTTCTAAATTAATTTGATTCCATCACTGATCAGTTATTCTGAAACAAACTGCCCGAGCTGCAAAAAGGATTACGGTATTTACCAGTATCTATTCTTCGCAGTTGCAAACTAAATATGTAGAACAGGTTACCTCATTCAAAATTGCCTTGTATAATAAAAACAAACTGATATTTTTTTAAATAGTGTTTAAAATCTATAAGCCAACATTTTTTTCAAAGAAAAACGATCGGTCATTCTCTTAGATTAATTAAATGCATTAATTTTTTAACAAAGAGAGAGATTTTCAACTGATGGCTATCCTGTTATAGAGCTATCTAGCAGTTGAAAATTGCAATGGGACAGCGGGCACCCCATCAAAGGCCCATTTGATGCAGTTTTCTGCTGAATCTGCAAATGGTCACTCATTCCTGAAATGGATGAAACTTGCATGCATATGCAAACCAGGGACCTAACCAAGGTGTTGGATCCTGATGGTATTTTTGTGGCATTAGGAAAAAGTGGATGGCACTTCCTGGTCCCCAACTCTGGTGTACTGTTGGCCGCAGTGTAGCCCAACAGCCTGCACTCTCACCCACCCCCAACCCAGTGTGCTCTACATCCCCACACCCCTTATTTTTGCCCTCTCTCCTCACCATCCATTGCCACAGATACACTTTTGAGGTGAAACATGGATTTACATGTACGTCTTTCAATTTATTTAGCCCGAATATTCCAAGGGGTGACAATCACAATCATATTTACTCCTATTCCTTCTTTTCTACGGCACACCTGAGTTCCGCATTTCTGGCTGGGACTTTCAATCCCAGCTTCTTCACAAATGCCTTTAATCCAACTGCTTGCTTGTAGCGCTGGATTGTCGGTGGAAGCCTGGCCATGCCCCTGACCAACAGCACTGGCTGGCTATTCTGGCAAGTGTTCACGAACACACGGAAAACTGGTACATTTAAACAGATCATCAGGGTGTCAGTGTCTGAGTGAATGGGTGAATGAGTAGGTGAGTGAGGAAGTAGGTTGGGTGAGGTAAGTGGATAAGGGGATAGAGTGGCAGCTGGGTAGGGTGGTGAGGCCCGATCAGGTCGATTAGGGGATGGAGGGGATGCCGGGTGGTAAGGTCGGGTTGGCTCAGCTCAGCTTAGTTTGGGGCAGTTGGGGGTATTGAGGACGATTTGGGGGGGAATCAGTGGGGTGGTCGGGGAGTTTGAGGTGAGAGTCCAGGGTGTCAGTGTGAGTGAATGAAGAGGTCAAATTTATTGTTACCCAGGAGTTGGACTCGGATTTACTGTCTCAGATTTCCTGGGTAAACATTCAGGTAAGGAATTGTCCGAAATCTCCTACTCTAACTGAGCTGGAGACTTTTTCCTATGGCTCCTGGGGAACAGAAGAATTGCTGATCTGTAGTGCAACCTTCCTGGGCATGTCCACAGAGCCAGTGCATTAGAACTTTCCAAGGGTATCCGACGAACTGGAGACTGGAAAATGTGAGCCATTATACTCTATTAAAGCACATACCAATGTGACGATGTAGGCCCCACCCCTTCAGTATTTTACAATGACGTCCGGAGCAATATGGTGGAGAAAGCCACCATTGAGGTTGGAGACTTCAGCGCTGCTTTTCCAACCAGCTTCCGCTCTCTGCAAAAGTATGAGAAAAGTCCGTCCATTTTGTTCAACAAGTTCAGTCTGTAAACTCTGCACCCATTTTGCTTTCATTTTCATTGCAGGTTTTGGTTTCAGGCTTATTTTTCTCTTATCATCATTCTGCCATTCACACCTTCTCTGGACATATCTTTCATTTCTTTATTTTTAAAAATTCATTTATAAGATGTGAGGATTTCCTTCGGTGATATCCTGGACCTGAGATGATTGACCTCCAAACACCACAATCATCTTACTTTATGCCAGGCATGGCTCCAACTAGTGGAGGGTTTCCCCCGATTCCCAGTGACTCCGGTTTAGCTAGGGCTCCTTAATGCCACACTTGGTCAAATGCTGCATTGATTCCAAGGACAGTCACTCTCGCCTCACCTCTGGAATTTAGCTCTTTTGTCCATGTTTGAACCAAAGCTGCAATGAGGTCAGGAGCTATGTGACCATGGCAGAACCCAAACTGAGCATCAGTGAGCAGGTTATTGCCAAGCAAGTGCCTCTCTATAGCATGTTGATGATCCCTTCTATCACTTTACTGATTGACGAGAGTAGATTGATGGGTGGTAATTGACCAGTTGGATTTATCCTTCTATTTGTGTACCGGACATAGCTGGGCAATGTCCCACATTGTCAGGTAGATGCCAGTGTTGTACCTGTACTAGAATAGCTTGGATAGAGAGCAGAAGGTTCAGGAGCACAAGTCTTCAGTACTATTGCCAGAATATTGATTGGCCCATAGCCTTTGTGGTATCAAGTGCCTTCAGCTCTTTCTTGCTATCACATGGAATGAATTGAATTGGCTAAAGACTGGCATCTGTGATGCTGGGGAGCTCCACAGGAAGCAAAGGCGGATCATCCACTCGTCACTTGTGGCTGAAGATTGTTGCGAGTGCTTCAGTCTTATCTTTTGCACTGATATGCTGGGCTTCTCCATAATTGAGGACGGAGATATTTGTGAAGCCTCTCTTCCAGTGAGTTGTTAATTGTTTACCACCATTCAGGATCGGATTGGGCAAGACTGCAGATCTTAAATCTGTTCTGTTGGTGGTAGGATTGCATAGTTCTGTCTATTACTTGTTGTTTATGCTGTTTGGTATGCAATTAGTCCTGTTTTTAACTTCACCAGGTTTACACCCTATTTTCTGGTATGCCTAGTCTTGTTCTTAGCATTGCCTCCTGCCCTCCTCTTCACTGAACCAGGGTCGATTGCCTGGCTTAGCGTAATGGTAGAATGGGGGGGGGGGGGGGGGGGGGGGCGTGTCGGCCACAAATTACAGATTGTGGCTGAGTACAATTCTGCTGCTTCTGATGGCTACAGTGCCTCATGGATGCCCAGTCTAGAATTTCTAGGTCTATTTGAAATCTATGCCATTTAGCACAGTATTAGTGCCACATAAAATGATGGAGGCTAATTTCAGCGTGAAGAAAGGAGTTTGTTTCCACAAGGACCATGCGATAGTCACTTCTACTAGAAGTTTCTGACAGATTTGTCTGCGGCAGGCAGGTTGACGAGGATGAGGTCAAATATGTTTTTCCTTGTTGTTGGTTCCCTTACCACCTGGGACAGACCCAGTCTAGCAACTATGTTCTTTAGGACTTGGTCTGCTCAGTCTATGGTGATGGACATTGAAGTCCTTTTCTGTCCTTGCCACCGTCAGTGCTTCCTCTAAGTGGTGCTCAATATGAAGGAATACTGATTCATCTACTGAGTACGTGGTAATTAGCAGGAGGTTGAAGACTCCCAGGGCAACTCCCATCTGACTGTGTATCATTGCGCTGTGATGGTGGTGTCTGGGACATTATCTGTAAGGTATGATTCTGTGAGTATGGCTATGTCAGGTAGTTGCTTAACTAGCCTGTAAGACAGCTCTCCCAATATTGGTTCAAACCCCTAAATTTTAGTAAGGAGGACTTTGCAGGGTTGACAGGACTGGGTTTGCTGGTGTCATTTCTGGTGCCTATGTCGAAGCAGGGTCGTCTGTTCGATTTCATTCCTTTTTATTGACTTTGGAGAGGTATGCTGCAACTGAGTGCCTTGCTTGGCCATTTTAGAGGAAGCATGTAGAGTCAACTACATTTTTGCCACATGTAGGCCAGGCCAGGTAACGACGGCAGACTTCCTTCCCTAAAGGACATCAGTGAACCAGATGGGGTTTTACGAGATTCACAGATTTTTACAACAATCAACAATGGTTTCATTCAAGTTCCACCATCAGCTGCTGTGGGATTCAAACCTGGGTTACAAAGCATTACCATGGGTCTCTGTTCCAGTGACAATACCACTGCACCATTGCCATAAAAATCCTATGGTACTACTCAAAGGAGAAGAGGGAGTTCTCTTAATGAAGAACAAACCAAAAGCAAACAGGCTTACTGGTCATTCAGCTGGGAGTTTGCTCTGCAAAAATTCGTTGCTCTGTTAATTTGAAAAAAAACAATAATTGTAGAATGTAATTCTTTGTGGATGAAGCAGTTTGGAATGTTGCTGCAAGATGTGATGAAATGATATATACATGCAAGTTCTTTCTATTATCCAAGACCAGGGGGAGTGATGATGTGACAAGAATTTAGAATGGTGGCAGAGCTTTGAATAGGGATTAGAATGAGGAGAACATTAAGAAAAGAAAATCAGGGCAGCACGGTGGTGCAGCGGTTAGCACTGCTACCTCATGGTGCCGAGGATCCAGGTTCGATCCCGGCCCTGGGTCACTGTCTGTGTAGAATTTTCACATTCTCCCTGTGCCTGCATGGGTCTCACCCCCACAACCCAAAAATGTGTAGGGTAGGTGGATTGGCCAAGCTAAATTGTCCCTTAAAAAAACAAATTGGTTACTTTAAATTTATTTTAAAAATAATTAGGAAAATAAAGTTTATTAAAAGTACAGTTCTTTCTTTTCTCAAATAAATTATTACTTTGTAATTTATTTACCTCCATGGTTAATGGATTATTTTAAAACATCTGAAGACTTTGAGCAAAACTATCCTTGCCTTGATCATATTTACTGTGGGACTGAAATCCATGAACACACCTTGAAAGGAAATAGTAATAAAATAAATATTTAGGTTGTAAAGCTGTTTTTAATTCTTTTTGAATTAATACGGCACAATGGTTCTAGGTTACTGGAGAGTATGAACTATATCTGGAACCAAAACTGACACTGCTGTTTTTTAAAACTTATTGCTAATGTGTCTTGTCAAATAATAATTTTGAAATTTGCAGTAAATTTAAATCCAATCTTAAAAGAGGTTGCCCATTTTCAAGGGCCGTGTTTTTAAAATGTTGTTTACACTTTCTTAAACTAAGAAGTGGATCACTTATTTAATGTAAAATGTTTTGAACCGTCTCATCTCATTTTCCTGTCTTAAAATTAGATCTTAAAATTAAAGCATTGCTTCAGGAGCTTGAAGCACTCCAAGTTTCAAAGACATTAAGAAACATTTTCCTTTTTTTGTTGTTTTAAAAAAAAAAATTTGGAGTACTGAATTATTTTTATTTCAATTAAGGGGCAATTTAGCATGACCAATCCACCTAACCTGCACAACTTTGGTTTGTGGGGGTGAAACCCACACAGACACAGGGAGAATGTGCAAACTCCACACAGACAGTGATCCGGGGCCAATATCGAATCCGGGTCCTCAGCACCGTAGGCAGCAGTGCTAACTTCTGCACCACCGTGCCGCCCAAGAAACATTTTCCAAATTGATAATTAAAAGACAAGGGTAAAATTTAGCCAGGCAAACAGAATGAAGAGCAGTCAAGCAGGAAAGTCTGGGACTAAATAGGGTGATCAAATCTGGGACAGGAAGAACAACACAGAATTGGCAAGGAATTAAACAAATGATTCTTAGTTATGATATACCCTTAAGTTTGGCTGAGCACCAAGAACCACAATATAAAGGCAGCTTACTGTACTTAAAAACATTCTTCGAAGACCTGATTACATGCACACTCTTGTCAGCAGATCTATTTTTTCTTAATTGTTATTGAGCCATTTACAAGGATTGCGCAATTTATATTTGGATTAACAAAGTTTTTAGCATTTTATCAATAAAGCGGCTTGCTGCTTGCATAAGTAGAATGAAAGCATCATTGCTAAAGGTGCCTCATAATATCATGTTTCATTATTACTGCATCGTCAAGAAATACAAATTGCAAAACCACATGTTTCATGATTTTATTAATGGGTCATAAATTGTGATAAAAATAGTTATTCATTATCAAACAAAAATGAAATATTGTGCACAGGGATAACCTTTAAACCAGATAAACCGACTAACTAGACGAATATTTCGAAAAGAGTTTTAGAGATTTTGTTCTCAATGCAAACATTGTTGAAATTATTGATAATGTGTTTACATTGGGACCAATACAGAAAACAGAATATAAATATGCAGCTCATCATTTAAGCTAAAATATGACAGATTTTGTAAATAGTTTTTAAAAAGGTTTATTGCATTATGCTCCAGGTTAGTCGCATATGTCTTGCTATTGAATACATAATCGTGTCAAGCGTCCTAGACTATTAATTACATCATTAAGTACCAAAGAAAAAGAAAATAGCTCACAAAATATTAGTTTAAACCAATTGAACTCATCTTAAATTATTTTCATATTTTACCTTGATTGTATCTGTCAAAGTCTTTTTCCTGAGAGAGCGAGTGGCATCTCAATATCAATGGTCCTCTTTGGCCACACAATGGGAACTACTTTTACTACTGAAAAAGATACAGTAGTCCAACTTTACAATGCAGAAGATTACGAGCTGATACCAACAGGTGCACACCAATTGTATTTTAAAGAACAAGTGGTACTCTTCATAAATTAGGCTGGTAGATGGGGCAGCCATGACATCAAAACCAACTAAAACTATGGAGCTATTGCCAATTTGCAGTGTAATAATTTGATTTCCTTTTATCCTTTTTATATAAACACAGGGCATTGATTCTGGTGATATTTGTTACACAAGTAGTAGAAACACCCATAAGATTGATTTTTAAAAAACTGACGTATAATATGGTAATAAATATATAGCTGCAGTGCTAGAACTCAACCACTAGGAAGTGCTCTTGATCAGTTCATGAGAGAAAAAATAGTGTTGACCACAAACTACTTTGGATCTCTGGTTTCCATTTGAGTAATCATAGAGAGCACATATTTCCCATGCATTTTATTTGCTGTCACAGTAATAAAGCAACTATTAACAATAATTTTGTTTCACATTTTCTCTTACATATATTCAATAATCCTCACTAAAAATGTGAGTATCAGTTAATAGTAATTTGAATAAATAGTACTGACCAATACAACTACATATGTACTATTCAATAGTCTTTGTAGTACCATGCATTTTAAACAAGAAGTCTCTTTTTTCATTCCTTCCAGTAGTGTCCCAAAACTACACATTACAGTGGATTAATATGAGGCTGCCTCACTATATTTATGATACCTTTGACAACCTGTTCAAAGCTCCTGGTATTGAGAAAAATCAGTGCACCAAATGTTTTATAGGGTTCTTTTTATTTCAAATGAGCAACCTATTTAAATCAATTATCAGCTTAAAATGAGCAGCCTGATCTAATTAGTGTTATCCCCCAGTGAAGTAAAGAATGAAAGGGAGGTGCTAGGCAGAGCTCTTGAGATCCAACACCCCAAAGGACTCTATTCTAGTGACCAATGTGACACTGAGTCCCTGCAGGATGATTGTTCTTGTAAGTGCTTCATCATGCAGAGTACTCCCAAGGCACCGGGATTGTGTTCAAAATCCATGGAAATAAAAAAGGAGGATTTTCTACAAGGCAGACTTTTACTGGATAAATTTACTTTATTCCTAACATGACAAATCTAACATTTTAACATGATGCTAGTTCAGTTTTCCAGTACAAATGCTCCTGATCAAGTGATGTTCAACCTCAATACAATGACTTGATGGCAAATATATCCTGCATCGATGCTACAAAATGATGCATAATATTGTTGTTTCAATATTCCTGCTCTGACTGTTTCATGGACTGATAACCCAGTTGGCGACTATTAGTATAATCCTAAAGATGATATTGTTATAATTGCTACTTTAATAGACACACACTCTTTAAAATATGCCAACTTAATTTAAATATGCCTCTCTTTACAATCAGATATATTTTTTAATATATGGCTTTATTTTTAATAATAAAATTATTTTTTGGGATGTCGTACATACAAAGTATGATCCAAATATCTGTAAAACATTTTATCCTCCGATTATGTATGTCACGTACTTAAATAAAACAGACAGATTAGAAATCAAAGAAAAACAAATTACATTTACTAATCTATAACCTATTGATCAACCTTGTTTTCAAGTGCCGCTTGTGAACGGCTCCATTTTATGGTTCTTTGTGTTAGGAGATGTAAATTTTAATGGAAATGACAATCCTCTTCACCTTATTTTTACAGTAAAATGGTTAGTTGTTAAAGAAAGTTAGTAGATATGCCAAAATATAGCATTAAAATATAATAAGTTAGATCTGCACAAGCAATTTGATGTCAGCAAAAAAAGAGCCAGTGGTTTATGGAAAATAAATACAGTAGCGTCAAATATAGAAAGAAAAAATGTCACAGGAGTGAATGAATTATAGTAGGCATGACATGTCACAATTGCATAAATCACCAGTGCCAAATGTGATTTGTACAATCCATTTGATTTAAGAGTTTGAATTCACTTGTACTTAGTTTTTCACCATCCTTTAGATGGACTTGTCAGCGTGGATTTAGCGAGAGGCTACAAACCTACAAGTACGGTGCCTCAAAATAAATTGAAGGAAAATTAGTAAAAATGGAATTCATTCATTTTACAATAAGTTCATTCAAACAAAAAGAATGGCTATAATTGTGTGAGTCTCTATCAAACGTTCCATTATATTTACCACAATGCCTCTTATGTTGCAATGAAAGAGCAGACTAAAATCAAACTCACTTTCCATACTTTATCACAATAAAAGATTAATGTATCTGCCAATTTATCAAAATTAGAAGATTAAAACAGCATGCTAGCATTGTGGATAGCACAATTGCTTCACAGCTCCAGCGTCCCAGGTTCGATTCCGGCTTGGACCACTGTCTGTGCGGAGTCTGCACATCCTCCCCGTGTGTGCGTGGGTTTCCTCCGGGTGCTCCGGTTTCCTGCCACAGTCCAAAGATGTGCAGGTTAGGTGGATTGGCCATGATAAATTGCCCTTCGTGTCCAAAATTGCCCTTAGTGTTGGGTGGGGTTACTGGGTTATGGGGATAGGGTGTAGGTGTTGACCTTGGGTAGGGTGCTCTTTCCAAGAGCTGGTGCAGACTTGATGGGCCGAATGGCCTCCTTCTGCACTGTAAATTCTATGATAATCTATGAGCTGCAGCCTGACCAGACCCTAATGAGAAGTATTTGTTTGGAAATATAAGCAAAAGTGGGAAAGCTATTATTCAATGTATTGAGTTTTTACATTCTGACATACTCCTGTTCCTACTTTGTATGTTTGTATGTTCAATGTTCACGTTACAGCCAGAGGGAATTGAAATCAAACACATTAGAATCATAGAATTTACAGTGCAGAAGGAGGCCATTCAACCCATCCAGTCTGCACCGGCCCTTGGAAAGAGCACCCCACCCAAGCCCACTCCTCCACCCTATCGCTGTAATCCAGCAGCCCCACCTAACCTGTTTTGACACTAAGGGCAATTTAGCATGACCAATCCACCTAACTTGCACATCTTTGGACTGTGGGAGGAAACCGGAGCATCCGGAGGAAACCCATGTAGACACGGGGAGAACGTGCAGACTCCGCACAGACAGTGACCCAAGCGGGAATCGAACCTGGGACCTTGGTGCTGTGAAGCAACAGTGCTAACCACTGTGTCGCCATCATTTATTGCCGATCCCTATTGCCATTGAGAAGATGGTGGTGATCCGCCTACTTGAACTGCTGGAGTTCACATGTAGCAGTTACATGCACAGTGATATCAGTGAGGGAGTTCCAGGATTTGACCCAGCAACATTAAAAGAATCACAAAATGAGGGGTACAGACAGGGGAAGCCCTAAAATTCCCCAGAATACCTTCCCGCCATCCTCCCGCACCTGACAGGCCAGTTTTATTGCTGGACTTAAAGAGCTCGGCTAGGAGCACAATTAGTTCTGGAGCTCAGAGCTCACGTCTTCTGGACTGAGTGGTTGAAAGAGTGGTGTGGGAAAGAGGGGTTCCTTTTCATGGGACACTGGCATCAGTTTTGGGACAGGGGGGACCTATACCGTTGGGATGGTCTCCACCTGAACCGAGCTGGGACCAGTGTTCTGGCGAAAAGAATAAATAGGGTGGTCAATAGGACTTTAAACTAAAGATTGGGGGGGAAGGGAAAGTCAGGGAACCAAGAGGTAAAGTAATCAGTGGGAAGCGTAGCTGCTTAGGAATACAAAAAAGCACGAAAAGACAAAACTCAGGAGAGGTTACGATAGTCCCCATCCCACAAAATATGACACAGTGTATGGAAAGGCTCAGTAAACCAAGGTCCACCACACTAAGAAAACAAAAAGGGACGGTCAATAGAGAATTAAAGGTGCTATATTTAAATGCGCGCAGTGTACGGAACAAGGTAGATGAGCTTGTGGCCCAGATTGTGACTGGCAGGTATGATGTGGTAGGCATCACAAAGACATGGTTGCAGGGGGTTCAGGACTGGCATTTAAACATCCAGGGATTCACAACCTATCGAAAAGACAGGGAGGTGGGCAGAGGGGGCGGGGTTGCCTTGTTAATTAGGAATGAAATTAAATCAATAGCACTAAATGACATAGGGTCAGATGATGTGGAGTCTGTGTGGGTAGAGTTGAGGAACCACAAAGGCAAAAAAACCACAATGGGAGTTATGTACAGGCCTCCTAACAGTGTACAGGACCGGGGGCACAAAATGCACCACATAATAGAAAGTGCATGTCAGAAAGGCAAGGTCACAGTGATCATGGGGGACTTCAATATGCAGGTGGACTGGGTAAATAATGCTGCCAGTGGACCCAAGGAAAGGGAATTCATTGAATGTTTACAGGAGGGCTTTTTGGAACAGCTTGTGATGGAGCCCACGAGGGAACATGCCATTCTGGACTTAATGTTATGTAATGAGCCAGACTTGATTAAAGATCTTAAAGTAAGGGAGCACTTAGGAGGCAGTGATCATAATATGGTAGAATTCAATCTCCAATTTGAAAGAAAGAAGGTAGAATCAGATGTAAAGGTGTTACAGTTAAATAAAGGTAACTACAGGGGCATGAGGGAGGAACTGACGAAAATCAACTGGGAGCAGAACCTAGAGGGAAAGACAGTAGAACAGCAATGGCAGGAGTTTCTGGGAGTAATTGAGGACACAGTACAGAGGTTCATCCCAAAGAAAAGAAAGGTTATCAGAGGGGGGATTAGGCAGCCATGGCTGACAAAAGAAGTTAGGGAATGCATCAAAGCAAAAGAGAAAGCCTATAATGTGGCAAAGAGTAGTGGGAAGTCAGAAGATTGGGAAGACTACAAAAACAAAGGATAACAAAGAGAGAAATAAGGAAAGAGAGGATCAAATATGAAGGTAGGCTAGCCAGTAACATTAGGAATGATAGTAGAAGTTCCTTTAAATACATTAAAAACAAACGGGAGGCAAAAGTTGACATTGGGCATCTCCAAAATGACGCTGGTAATTTTGTGATGGGAGACAAGGAAATAGCTGAGGAACTGAATAAGTACTTTGCGTCAGTCTTCACAGTAGAAGACATGAGTAATATCCCAACAATTCCGGAGAGTCAGGGGGCAGAGTTGAATATGGTAGCCATCACAAAGGAGAAAGTGCTAGAGAAACTAAGAGGTCTAAAAATTGATAAATCTCCGGGCCCAGATGGACTACATCCTAGAGTTCTAAAGGAGATAGCTGAAGAAATAGTGGAGGCGTTAGTTATGATCTTTCAAAAGTCACTGGAGTCAGGGAAAGTCCCAGAGGATTGGAAAATCGCTGTTGTAACCCCCCTGTTCAAGAAGGGAACAAGGAAAAAGATGGAAAATTATAGGCCAATTAGCCTAACCTCGGTTGTTGGCAAGATTCTAGAATCCATTGTTAAGGATGAGATTTCTAAATTCTTGGAAGTGCAGGGTCAGATTAGGACAAGTCAGCATGGATTTAGTAAGGGGAGGTCGTGCCTGACAAACCTGTTAGAGTTCTTTGAAGAGATAACAAATAGGTTAGACCAAGGAGAGCCAATGGATGTTATCTATCTTGACTTCCAAAAGGCCTTTGATAAGGTGCCTCACGGGAGACTGCTGAGTAAAATAAGGGCCCATGGTATTCGAGGCAAGGTCTGATGGACTGATGATTGGCTGTCAGGCAGAAGGCAGAGAGTTGGGATAAAAGGTTCTTTTTCGGAATGGCAACCGGTGACGAGTGGTGTCCCACAGGGTTCAGTGTTGGGGCCACAGCCGTTCTCTTTATATATTAATGATCTAGATGACGGGACTGGGGGCATTCTGGCTAAGTTTGCCGATGATACACAGATAGGTGGAGGGGCAGGTAGTATGGAGGAGGTGGGGAGGCTGCAGAAAGATTTAGGCAGTTTAGGAGAGTGGTCCAAGAAATGGCTGATGAAATTCAACGTGGGCAAGTGCGAGGTCTTGCACTTTGGAAAAAAGAATAGAGGCATGGACTATTTTCTAAACGGTGACAAAATTCATAATGCTGAAGTGCAAAGGGACTTGGGATTCCTAGTCCAGGATTCTCTCAAGGTAAACCTGCAGGTTGAGTCCGTAATTAAGAAAGCAAATGCAATGTTATCATTCATCTCAAGAGGCTTGGAATATAAAAGCAGGGATGTACTTCTGAAGCTTTATAAAGCATTAGTTAGGCCCCATTTAGAATACTGTGAGCAATTTTGGGCCCCACACCTCAGGAAGGACATACTGGCACTGGAGCGGGTCCAGCGGAGATTCACACGGATGATCCCAGGAATGGTAGGCCTAACATACGATGAACGTCTGAGGATCCTGGGATTATATTCATTGGAGTTTAGGAGGTTGAGGGGAGATCTAATAGAAACTTACAAGATAATGAATGGCTTAGATAGGGTGGACGTAGGGAAGTTGTTTCCATTAGCAGGGGAGACTAGGACCCGGGGGCACAGCCTTAGAATAAAAGGGAGTCACTTTAGAACAGAGATGAGGAGAAATTTCTTCAGCCAGAGAGCGGTGGGTCTGTGGAATTCATTGCCACAGAGGGCGGTGGAGGCCAGGACGTTGCGTGTCTTTAAGACAGAAGTTGATAAATTCTTGATTTCTCGAGGAATTAAGGGCTATGGAGAGAGAGCGGGTAAATGGAGTTGAAATTAGCCATGATTGAATGGTGGAGTGGACTCGATGGGCCAAATGGCCTTACTTCCGCTCCTATGTCTGCAGACCGGCTGTGTCTGCATCTGATGCCCACAGGTCCATATCTGCAAGCCAGTCATAGCTTTCAGTAGTAGTCTGTGATTGACAGTGAAACCCCAATGTTCATAAACATTGACCACATCAAAGAGAAGTAAATGCAGTGCAATCACACACTTGAGTGATTGGTGTGACATTATACAAATGTACAGCATTTGATGCTATGTTAAGCCTAGCCACCAGAGAGAGCTAAGGAACAGTACTATAAATTGCACTGGCTCTTAAGCTAAGGGGAGGAGTTTAGACTGGAGCTGACGAAGATAAGATTCATAGTGTATTGCAGAGTTAGTTAAGATATAATAGTTATAATTAGTAGATGAGGTAGTGTTAGTGAGTGTAGTTTAATTCTTACATGTATGTTTGCCGTTCAGAATAAGTGTCAAACTCTAATTTAGTGTTAATAAAATTAGGTTAGTTCTTCAAAAGAGCTTTGTGTATCTTTGTGATCACTACACCTTCCATCTTGGAAACCCCTCACAAAGATCACCACAATTGGAATGCATGTAGTGCTTGGAATGCACTTACCTTTCTTTGATGAGGTAAATGTTTGTAAACATTGGGGGATGAATGAATCAAAGCTGCAAATAGTTTGTAGAAGCTATCAATCACAGACCACGACTAGAAAGCTCTGAATGCTTGCAGCTAATGGATCTATGGGAACCAGACTCAGATCACAACTGTTCTTCTTCTAGGAATTGACACATGGGAATTCAAGGTAAGTGTTACAACTGTAATTCCTCTCACTGCCCCTGTCTGGACTGCTCCCTCGCTTCCAGACAGGGTCTCTTTTCTGGGGGAGGGGGGGGGGCAGTTCTGTATGGGGGGAGGGGACCTCTGTGAGAAGTGGTTCCCTTCAGGCAGGAGATTCCTATGGAGACAGTCCTATTACAGGGTCCCTGTGGGGGTCTCCCTATTACAGGTGTCCCAGGGATTTCCCTATTACAGGGCTTCCTTAGGGGGTATCCCTATTGCGGGGGTGACTGGGGGGTTTCCCTATTACACAGGTCCCTGTGGGGGGGGGGGTCTCCCTATTACAGGGGTCCCTGGGGGGTCTCCCTATTACAGAGGTCCCTGTGCGGGAGTGGTCTTCCAATAACGATGGCCCCTGGGGGGACCTCCCTATTACAACTCATCAACCATGAAACCATAGTGGCATCTGATACTCTCCAGGCTATCCCCCAGTATGCTGTGTTAACATCCATCGATGAACTACCTATGAAGGGAGAGCTGCAACAGGCAATGAAACAGATGAATAACAATATAGTCTGTGGCCCCGTTTCCAGCTGTGTATTCAAACTTGATGGGTTTACGCTCACATCAAGACTCTGTGCATTTATCCTATTGCTTTGGGAGAAAAAAGTACTTGTCCCTAACTTCAGGAGTGCAATGATTGTAAATATCTTCAAGGAGGGAGATATATGCTGCTCTGGAAATTATTGCGGTATTTTCTTCTTGCGCATCGCAGGATTCAGATTCTCCTGAATTGCCTACTTCCTCTGGCTGGTGTTGTGTTATGTAATTTGGAATAACACAAGCTGCCACTTGATGCAGTTTTGAGTAAAAGATGCTCCAGACTTTGAAGTGAGTTCAATGTGTTTTATTGAACTATTAGCACAGTTCTCAATGAGTTCGACTCTCTGCTAATCTAAATGTAGTAACTCAGTCTAACTGAACCAGCCTTGCTCTAAGCCACGTGCTGGGATTTGATGCTGAGGATACACCCTATCTCACTCTGTTGATGTTGGTCTGTGGAATGAGGTGGGGTGTGAGTGCCTTATCCCTTTTATAGTGAGATACCACCCCTGAGTGTCCTGACTGCTCATTGGTCGTGTCCTATTCTATGTGTTCATTAGCTGCCTGTTGGCATATCATGACAGCTGGGAAATCTTCTCCTGGGCAGATTGTTGCTTTGGACCCTCCAGAGAAACCTCTGACATGGTTTTGGTTGTCAGAAAAATCAAAGAAAAATATTGAGATCAACACTAGGAACTCTGTTGCAATTATTGACCTGACCTAAGCATTTGACTCAGTAAATAACAATGCCCTATGAATAGTGTTCCAAATATTTGGATGCCCAAGAAACTTCACCACCTGCAACTGTTTCATGATGATACGATGGCAACTCAGTTGATCGGGAGATCTGAAAGGCCATCAGGCAAGGCTGTTTAATAGGGCCCTCACATTTTACAATGTACCTGACAGTGGATATTCTCCTCATCAAAGATCAACTGCTCTCTGGTGTGTGTTTAAATGACTGCCTAGATGAAAACTCTTTAACCTCCATGTCAAAACTAAACTGACCACCACAAACTTACATGATCTGCAGTTGGCGGATGACTGCAGTGCAATTTCCCGCTCTATAACAGATTCCATAACAGGGGCTGCTTTAGCACAGTGGGCTAAACAACTGGCTTGTAATGCAAAACAAGGCCAGCAGCGCGGGTTCAATTCCCGTACCAGTCTCCTCAAACAGGCGCCGGAATGTGGCGACTGGGGGCTTTTCACAGTAACTTCATTGAAGCCTACTTGTGACAATAAGTGATTATTATTTGCAAGCCTCTCTTTATCTCTTCCATTCTGTGTATAAGAGATGTGGCCTTTCCTTGAATGTTGCCAAAATAATACTCAGATATTAACTCACACCTGGTCGGCCAAATATTTCACCTCTCATATATGTTGAAAGAGAGACTCTAGAATATGTAGAACATGGTTGGCAGCCTTTCGTCAAAGACCACCATTGATGAGGAGATCAACATCAAATCTCAACTTTCTATAAACTATGGCAGTCAGTATTTGACAACAAAGATTTTCGCAAGTCAATAAAAGTACCAGCTAACAGAACAGTTGTCATCACCACTGTTACGACACCCTGAGTTAGTTCCAGCTCCACAGACCCCGGAGTCCGAAGATAAGTGAATTCCGTAATAATTTGCGTATTTTCCTGAGATATTTAAACATGACTGCTCCAACGAGTTAAGGCATCAGATTTATAAGTAAAACATTAACAGACTGTTTATTGGATTGGATTTGTTTATTGTCACGTGTACCGAGGTACAGTGAAAAGTATTTTTCTGCGAGCAGCTCAACTAACCATTAAGCACATTAAAAGAAAAGGAAATAAAAGAAAATACATAATAGGGCAACACAAGGTATACAATGCAACTACATAAGCACCGGCATCGGATGAAGCATACAGGGTGTAGTGTTAATGAGGTCAGTCCATAAGAGGGTCGTTTAGGAGTCTGGGAACAGCAGGGAAGAAGCTGATTTTAAGTCTGTTCGTGCGTGTTCTCAGACTTCTGTATCTCCTGCCCGATGGAAGAAGTTGGAAGAGTGGCTACGCCGGGTGGGAGGGGGCTGTGATTATGCTGCCCGCTTTCCCCAGGCAGCGGGAGGTGTAGATGGAGTCAATGGATGGGAGACAGGTTCGTGTGATGGACTGGGCGGTGTTCACGACTCTCTGAAGTTTCTTGCAGTCCGGGCCGAGCAGTTGCCATACCAGGCTGTGATGCAGCCAGATAGGATGCTTTCTATGGTGCGTCTGTAAAACTTGGTAAGAGTTAATGTGGACATGCCAAATTTCCTTAGTTTCCTGAGGAAGTATAGGCACTGTTGTGCTTTCTTGGTGGTAGCGTCGACGTGGGTGGACCAGGACAGATTTTTGATGATGCGTACTCCTAGGAATTTGAAACTGCTAGCCATCTCCACCTCGGCCCCGTTGATACAGGGGTGTGTACAGTACTTTGCTTCCTGAAGTCAATGACCAGCTCTTTAGTTTTGCTGGCATTGAGGGAGAGATGGTTGTCGCTGCACCACTCCACTAGGTTCTCTATCTCCCTCCTGTATTCTGACTCATTATTCGAGATCCGGCCCATCATGGTCGTGTCGTCAGCAAACTTGTAGATGGAGTTGGAACCAAATTTTGCCATGCAGTCGTGTGTGTACAGGGTGTAGAATAGGGGGCTAAGTTTGCAGCCTTGCAGGGCCCTGGTATTGAGGACTATTGTGGAGGAGCTGTTGTTGTTTATTCTTACTGATTGTGGTCTGTGGGTCAGAAAGTCGAGGATCCAGTTGCAGAGTGAGGAGCCAAGCCCTAGGTTTTGGAGCTTTGATATGAGCTTGGCTGGAATTATGGTGTTGAAGGTGGAGCTGTAGTCAATAAATAGGAGTCTGATGTAGGAGTCCTTGTTGTCGAGATGCTCTAGGGATGAGTGTAGGGCCAGGGAAATGGCATCTGCTGTGGACCGTTTGCGAAATGCAGTGGATCAAAGCGTTCTGGGAGTATGGAGATGATGCGCCTCATGACCAACCTCTCGAAGCACTTCATTACGACTGAAGTCAGGGCCACCGGACGGTAGTCATTGAGACACGTTGCCTGGTTCTTCTTTGGCACCGGTATGATGGTGGTCATCTTGAAGCAGGTGGGGGCCTCGGAGTGGAGTAGGGACAGGTTAAAGATGTCCGCGAACACATCTGCCAGCTGGTCCGTGCAGGCTTTGAGTGCACGACCAGGGATCCCGTCCGGGCCCGTCGCCTTCCGAGGGTTCATTTTCAGGAAGGCCGATCTGACTTTGGATGCTGTGATGGTGGGTATGGGTGTGTTATGGGCTGCTGGGGCACTCGACAGCGGATTGTTGGTTTCCTGCTCAAACCGAGCATAGAATGCATTGAGTTCATCGGGGAGGGGTGCGCTGCTGCCGGAGATATTGTTCGGCTTCGCTTTTTAGCCCATTATGTTGTTTAGGCCTTGCCACAACCGCCGGGAGTCTGTCTGTGACTCTAGCTTGGTTTGATATTCTCTCTTGGCATCTCAGATGGCTTTGCGGAGGTCGTACCTGGATTTTTTGCATAGGTCAGGGTCATCTGACTTGAAGCCTCAGATCTGTCCTTCAGTAGGGAGTCAATCTCGCGATTGAGCCATGGTTTCCGGTTGGGGAACGCACGTACTGCTTTCTTTGGCACACAGTCGTCCACACATTTGCTGATGAAGTCTGTGACGGTGGTGGCATACTCATTTAAGTTGGTCGCTGAGTTCTTAAATATGGACCAGTCCACTGTCTCTAAGCAGTCACGTAAGAGTTCTTCTGTTTCCTCGGATCAGCACTGCACAACCTTCTTAGCTGGATTCTCCTGCTTGAGTTTCTGCTTGTATGCCGGGAGAAGGAGAACCGTCTTATGGTCTGATTTCGCAAAGTTCGGTCGGGGAATGGAACGGTAAGCGCCCTTGATTTTTGAGTAGCAGTGGTCAAGAGTATTGTCGCCCCTGTGGGACAGGAGATTTGCTGGTGGAATTTTGGCAGTACACTCTTGAGGTTGGCCTTGTTGAAGTCTCCGGCTACGATGAACAAGGCCTCCGGGTGTTCTGTTTCGTAGTTGTTTATTACTGTGTATAGTTCATCCAGCGCCTTCCTCACTTCTGCCTGGGGTGGGATGTAGACCGCTGTGATAACAGCTGAAGTGAACTCACGTGGAAGATAGTGTGGGCGGCACTTCACGGTCAGGTATACCAGGTCTGGGGAGCAGTAGGTCGCCAGAGTAGCCACATCCAAGCACCAGGAGGAGTTGATGAGGAGGCAAACCTCTCCACTCTTTGTTTTGCCTGATGACACGGTGCTGTCCGCCCGGTGAATTGAGAAGCCTTCAGGTTGTATGGCACAATCCGGTGAGGCTGGGGTGAGCCATGTGTGGTAGTCACCACTGTTGTATATATCACATACAAGATGTAATACGGTAAGGCTCCTGTACTACAGGTACGGGGGTAGATCCCTGCCTGCTGGCTCCGCCCAGTCGGCGGAGTATAAATGTGTGTGCTCACCGAGCTACAGCCATTTCGGCAGCAGCTGCAGGAGGCAACACATCTCTGCTTAATAAAGCCTCGATTACTCTCTACTCTCGTCTCGTCGTTATTGATAGTGCATCAATTTATTAAGTAGAGATTTTACAACGATTGACCTCCGCATCAAGCCGGATCGCCTGCAGCTGCACTCTCAAGCAGACAATGCCAAGTCGGCCTTCGCACATTGGCTAGCTTGCTTTGAAGCCTACATCGGATCTGCGACAGAACCACCCTCAGCGGCACAGAAGCTCCAGATCCTGTATACGCGGCTGAGCTCCGCTATCTTTCCCCACAGCCAGGACGCGCCGACCTACGCTGAGACTACTGAAAGAAAACTACACTCAGCAACCAAGAAGCTCTACGCCAGGCACCTCCTGTCCACGCGGCATCAACTCCCCGGTGAGTCTGTGGAAGATTTCTGGCATGCCCTCCACGCCCTAGCGAGGGACTGCGATTGCCAGGCCGTTTCGGCCGTTGAACATTCCAAACTCCTAATTAGGGATGCTTTTGTTACAGGCATAGGGTCGGCGTACATACGCCAGCGCCTCTTAGAAGGGGCTACCCTCGACCTTGCGGCAACCAAGAAACGCGCGGTCTCACGAACAGTCGCCTCCCGTAATGTGCAAGCGTACCCCCCCCGACCGCATGGTGCCCCCCTCCTGCACATCGTGGACCCCACCAGCGAACACCCCATCGTGGACCCCACCAGCGACCACCCCCAGCCAACCCCAACCCTGCGCCGCGCGGCTGCCAGCCAACCCCGGGGGACCCAAGTGCTACTTCTGCGGACAGACAAAGCACCCCCGGTAGCGCTGCCCAGCGCAAAGCGCACTCTGCAAGGCCTGTGGGAAGAAAGAACATTTCGCTGCTGTGTGCCAGGCCCGCTCGATCGCCGCTGTAACCAGGCCCATTGTTCCTGCACCTCCCATTTGCGACCCGTGGGCGCCGCCATTTTCGCCCCGCAACCCATGTGCGGCACGTGGGCGCCGCCATCTTCCTCGCCTCAGGACACGTGAGGTCCGTGGGCGCCACCATTTTCCCCCCATCAGGCCTCGTGCAGCCTGTGGGCGCCGCCATCGTCCCCCCATCAGGCCTCGTGCAGCCTGTGGGCGCCGCCATCTTCCCCACCTCAGGACCCCTGCTCGTCGGGCACCTCATCGGGCTACACCCCATTATCCAGAGAATCTCCCTGGCCTCCGGATCCCACTCCATGGAGATCCGGGGGTACTGCACCGCCACCCTCACCATCCAGGGTGTAGAGTTCAGCGACTTCCGGCTCTACGTCCTCCCCAACTTCTGCGCTGCCTTGCTACTCGGCCTGGACTTCCAGAGCAACCTCCAAATTCGACGGGCCCCTACTACCCCTTACTGTGTGCGGTCTCACGACCCTTAAGGTCGGCCCGCCTTCTCTGTTTGCAAACCTCAGCCCCGATTGCAAACCCATCGCCATCAGGAGCAGACGGTACAGTGCCCAGGACAGGACCTTCATCAGGTCCGAGGTCCAGCGGCTGCTGCAGGAAGGCATTGTCAAGGCCAGCAACAGCCCCTGGGGAGCCCAAGTGGTAGTTGTGAAAACTGGGGAGAAAAACAGGAATGACCACAGTCAGACCATCAATTGGTACACGCAGCTCGACACGTACCCCCTCCTACGCATATCTGATATGGTCAATGAGATTGCACAGTACCGGGTCTTCAGTGGACCTGAAATCTGCCTACCACCAGCTCCCCATCCACAAGGTGGACCGTCAATACACTGCGTTCGAAGCAGACGGCCGCCTTTACCACTTCCTTAGGGTTCCCTTTGGCGTCACTAATGGGGTCTTGGTCTTCCAACGGGAGATGGACCAAATGGTTGACCGGTACGGACTGCGGGCCACCTTCCCGTACCTGGATAATGTCACCATCTGCGACCACGACCAGCAGGACCATGACGCTAACCTTTCCAAATTCCTCCACACAGCCAAACTCCTCAACCTAATGTATAACAAGGAGAAGTGCATGTTCAGCACCAACCGCTTAGCCATCCTCGGCTATGTGGTGCAAAATGGAGTTCTAGGGCCCGACCCCGATCGCATGCGCCCCCTCATGGAACTCCCCCTCCCCCACTGCCCCAAGGCCCTCAAACGATGCGTGGGGTTCTTCTCATACTACGCCCAGTGGGTCCCTAACTATGCGGACAAGGCCCGCCCACTCATTCACTCCACCGTTTTCCCCTGACGGCCGAGGCTCACCAGGCCTTCAACTGTATCAAGGCCGACATTGGCAAGGCCACGATGCACGCGGTCGACAAGGCGCTCCCCTTCCAAGTCAAGAGCGATGCATCAGACGTCGTTCTGGCCGCCACACTCAACCAGGCAGGCAGTCCCGTGGCATTCTTTTCACGCACCCTCCATGCCTCCAAAATTCGGCACTCTTCCGTCGAGAAGGTGGCCCAAGCCATCGTAGAAGCTGTGCGGCATTGGAGGCATTACCTGGCCGGCAGGGGATTCACTCTCCTCACTGACCAACGGTCGGTTGCCTTCATGTTCAATAACACGCAGCGGGGCAAGATCAAAAATGATAAAACCTTGAGGTGGAGGATTGAGCTCTCCACCTACAATTACGAGATTTTGTATCGCCCCGGTAAACTCAACGAGCCCCCCGATGCCCTATCCCAAGGCACATGTGCCAACGCACAAGTGGACCGACTCTGGACCCTACACGACGCTCTCTGTCACCCAGGGGTCACCCGGTTCCTTCACTTCATAAAGGCCCGCAATCTGCCCTACTCCATTGCGGAGGTCAGGGCTATCACCAGAGACTTCCAGGTCTGCGCGGAGTGCAAACCGCACTTCTAACGGCCGAACCGCGCGGATCTAGTGAAGGCCTCCTGCCCCTTTGAATGCCTCAGCGTGGATTTCAAAGGGCCCCTCCCCTCCACCGACCGAAACACGTACTTCCTTAACGTGGTGAACGAATACTCCAGATTCCCCTTCGCTGTCCCATGCCCCGATATGACATCTGCCACCATCATCAAAGCACTCAACACCATCTTCACTCTGTTCGGTTTCCCCGCCTACATCCACAGCGACCGCGGATCCTCCTTTATGAGTGATGAGCTGCGTCACCTGCTCAGCAAGGGCATCGCCTCGAGCAGGACGACCAGCTACAACCCCCGGGGAAACTGGCTGGTGGAGCGGGAGAATGGGACGGTCTGGAAGGCCGTCCAGCTGGCCCTACGGTCCAAAAATCTCCCGGTCTCCCGCTGGCAGGAGGTCCTCCCCGAAGCCCTTCACTCCATCCGATCGCTACTTTGCATGACGACTAATGCAACCCCCCATGAACGTCTCCTTGCCTTCCCCAGGAAGTCCACCTCCGGGGTTTCGCTCCCAACGTGGCTGGCAGCTCCAGGACCCGTTCTCCTCCGCAAGCACGTGCGTCTCCACAAGGCGGACCCGTTGGTCGAGAGGGTACAGCTACTCCATGCAAACCCGCAGTACTCCTACTTGGCGTACCCCGACGGCCGCCAACACACAGTCTCCCTCAGGGATCTGGCACCAGCTGGGTCACCCCCCCTCCGACCCGGCGCCACCCTTCCTCCCCCCAGCGCACCTCACCCCAGCCCCCGCTCCAGGACGATCCATCCTCACCTTGATCCCACCCGGGGATGAAGATGAGGTTTACACACTCCCGGAGTCACCGGCGACCGAACCGACGCCTGCATCGCCACCAGGACTGCGGCGCTCACAACGGAGTATCAAGGCGCCCGATCGGCTGAATTTGTGAACTTTCCCCAAAATGTTAACCTTAAAATGCATGTAAATAGTTTTCCACCACCCCCACTGGACTCTTTTTTAACAGGGGGTGAATGTGGTAGTCACCACTGTTGTATATATCACATACAAGATGAAATACGGTAAGGCTCCTGTACTACAGGTACGGGGGTAGATCCCTGCCTGCTGGCTCCGCCCAGTAGGCGGAGTATAAATGTGTGTGCTCACCGAGCTGCAGCCATTTCGGCAGCAGCTGCAAGAGGCAACACATCTCTGCTTAATAAAGCCTCGATTACTCTCTACTCTCGTCTCGTCGTAATTGATAGTGCATCACCATGTCTCTGTGAAATGGAGCACACAGCAGTCTCTTACTTCCCTCTGAGAGGTAAGTCTAGCGTTAAGTTCATCCAGCTTGTTTAAAGCAAGAGTAAAAGATGAACGCATAATGGAAATAATGGAACAATGGTCTACTAGTCTACCTATTCTCAAAACCCTGTCCCACCCAGGCACACAGAAGACAAACATACGGGAGGGGGCAGGGAAGGATTAAAAATAACAGGGATTAAAAAGGTTTGAAAGATTTGACGATCTTCATTGCCGAAGGTGAGGTGCTTGTAGGCGGTGACCTTTTCAGAATGCAAGGTGTTGCAAACCATCAGTGATTTTGGATCTTTTAAGGACAGCCATCCATTACAACACCCAGACTGCTCTTGGCGTACTGGTTTCTCACAGACTCGATCTTATGGACTTTAGCTCAAACTCCAATCAGCGGAACTTCTCTCGCAGCAAGTTCTATTGACATTACAATTTCTGCAGCAGACTTTCGGTTAATGCACCTTCAGTCAACAATTTCCTTTGGCTGGCAGCATTCCATCGGCCACAAACTAATCAGTCACGAAATGCATCATCCAATGTCTGGCCAAATTCACAGCACTTTGCTTGCTTTCGCAACAAATTGTGAAATGTTTTCCCCTTCCTCCTGTACACGACGGTGAATGCAGAATCTTTCAGCTATTAATAGTGGACGGGGAGAGGAATAATCTTGCAAGACAATCATTAACTCATCACACGACTTGTCACCAGGTTTAACTGGGTGTACTAAATTCTGTACTAACATGAATGTTTTACTCTCAACTGAGCTGAGAAAGATCGCAGTTTGCAGGTCTGCAGATACCTGATTGACTTTAAGGAACTACTGGAACCTTTCCTCATAAGAAATTCATGTCTCCTCCTCTCCATCAAACCCATCTATAGTGCTTTTTTCCTCCATTTTTGGATTGTACTCCCCTGATCTGTGCCACTCAGCCTTCAGACTATCTTCCCTGCCATTTCTTTTCTCTCTGTTTAAAGGAGACAAACTCACAGCACACAAGCAGATTATCTCTTTCTGTGTCTCCGTATCCATTCTTGGGCAGTGGCAGAGTCAGCAGCCCAGTAGGTTTATGGTCCCATGGCCCGCTTCAGTGCCTCATGCACGGTCTCTGCAGCTCTATCCACCTCAAACGGTGAGTGTATTGCAAACTTTGATCCTCCATTTGAAGTAAGCTCAAAGTAACTTGCAGTTTTCCAATTTCTTTTTCTCCTTTTTTGAAAACCCTTTTACTTGGACTAGCGGCTGTTGCAATTGACTGGATAATACACCGACGCTCTGCTACAAACTGTCCGGTGTCTAAGGGGTCGATCGAAACAGCCTTGTTGCGCCCGACTCGGTGACGCGGCGAGGTTGTTAGGTCTTGCGAGAGGCCTCTTGCGAGATTTACGATGCTTGGAACGCCTTGTGAGATCTAACGAGAACTCGCGAGATGTTTGCGATCTGGATCTCACCCTCGTTGGGTCAGGTCCAGATTAACATATTTAAGTGAGCCATTAGGCCCATTGAAATATGTCGATTTCGGCGGGAGAACAGCTGGTGAGTCAGTTTCAGCGGGAGCAGTGCGGAAGTGGCTGCTGGGAAGTAAGTCTGTCCTTTAAAAGCACTTGTCTTTGCAGGGGCAGGCCAGTCGATTTCGGCGGGAGAACAGCTGGTGAGTCAGTTTCAGCGGGAGCAGTGCAGAAGTGGCTGCTGGGAGGTAAGTCTGTCCTTTAAAAGCACTTGTCTTTGCAGGGGCAGGCCAGTTGATTTCGGCGGGAGAACAGCTGGTGAGTCAGTTTCAGCGGGAGCAGTGCGGAAGTGGCTGCTGGGAGGTAAGTCTGTCCTTTAAAAGCACTTGTCTTTGCAAGGACAGGCCAGTCGATTTCGGCGGGAGAACAGCTGGTGAGTCAGTTTCAGCGGGAGCAGTGCGGAAGTGGCTGCTGGGAGGTAAGTCTGTCCTTTAAAAGCACTTGTCTTTGCAGGGGCAGGCCAGTCGATTTCGGCGGGAGAACAGCTGGTGAGTCAGTTTAGCGGGAGCAGTGCGGAAGTGGCTGCTGGGAGGTAAGTCTGTCCTTTAAAAGCACTTGTCTTTGCAGGGGTAGGCCAGTCGATTTCGGCGGGAGTGGAGCTGGCTGGTTAGTCAATTTCAGCAGGAGCTGAGAATTTTTTTTTTTTAATTAGTGTTTTAGGCGGGAACAGGAAGTCGACCCGCGGACGTCTGGGAAGACCCTCACCAATAAATTCTGGTGGAGAGGAAACCCGAGACACTACACGTGTAGTGTCTCCCACCCGCCCTCCTCCTCTAACCTAATAATAAAACCCATTGGTCTGAGGTAAGTACCATATTTTATTATATTATTATTATTTTTTATAAAAAATTTTATTTAGTTGCTAGCCAGATCTTGGTAGAAAGTTAGAGGAATGGCAGGGAAGGGAGTGCAATGTTCCTCCTGCAGGATGTTTGAGGTGAGGGATGCAGTTAGTGTCCCTGCTGATTTTACCTGCAGGAAGTGCTGCCATCTCCAGCTCCTCCAAGACCGAGTTAGGGAACTGGAGCTGGAGTTGGAAGAACTTCGGATCATTCGGGAGGCAGAAGGGGTCATAGATAGCATCTTCAGGGAATTAGTTACACCAAAGATTGGAGATAGGTGGGTAACTGTAAGAGGGAATGGGAAAAAGCAGTCAGTGCAGGGATCCCCTGCGGTCGTTCCCCTGAGAAACAAGTATACCGCTTTGGATACTTGTGGGGGGGGCACTTACCAGGGGTAAGCCATGGGGTACGGGCCTCTGGCACGGAGCCTGTCCCTGTTGCTCAGAAGGGAAGGGGGGAGAAGAGCAGAGCATTAGTAATTGGGGACTCGATAGTCAGGGGCACAGATAGGAGATTTTGTGGGAGCGTGAGAGACTCACGTTTGGTATGTTGCCTCCCAGGTGCAAGGGTACGTGATGTCTCGGATCGTGTTTTCCGGGTCCTTAGGGAGGAGGGGGAGCAGCCCCAAGTCGTGGTCCACATTGGCACTAACGACATAGGTAGGAAAGGGGACAAGGATGTCAGGCAGGCTTTCAGGGAGCTAGGATGGAAGCTCAGAACTAGAACAAACAGAGTTGTTATCTCTGGGTTGTTGCCCGTGCCACGTGATAGTGAGATGAGGAATAGGGAGAGAGAGCATTTAAACACGTGGCTACAGGGACGGTGCAGGCGGGAGGGATTCAGATTTCTGGATAACTGGGGCTCTTTCTGGGGAAGGTGGGACCTCTACAGACAGGATGGTCTACATCCGAACCTGAGGGGCACAAATATCCTGGGGGAGAGATTTGTTAGTGCTCTTTGGGGGGGTTTAAACTAATGCAGCAGGGGCATGGGAACCTGGATTGTAGTTTTAGGGTAAGGGAGAATGAGAGTATAGAGGTCAGGAGCACAGATTTGACGTCGCAGGAGGGGGCCAGTGTTCAGGTAGGTGGTTTGAAGTGTGTCTACTTCAATGCCAGGAGTATACGAAACAAGGTAGGGGAACTGGCAGCATGGGTTGGTACCTGGGACTTCGATGTTGTGGCCATTTCGGAGACATGGATAGAGCAGGGACAGGAATGGATGTTGCAGGTTCCGGGAGGGTTTAGGTGTTTTAGTAAGCTCAGAGAAGGAGGCAAAAGAGGGGGAGGTGTGGCGCTGCTAGTCAAGAGCAGTATTACGGTGGCGGAGAGGATGCTAGATGGGGACTCTTCTTCCGAGGTAGTATGGGCTGAAGTTAGAAACAGGAAAGGAGAGGTCACCCTGTTGGGAGTTTTTTATAGGCCTCCTAATAGTTCTAGGGATGTAGAGGAAAGGATGGCGAAGATGATTCTGGATAAGAGCGAAAGTAACAGGATAGTTATTATGGGAGACTTTAACTTTCCAAATATTGACTGGAAAAGATATAGTTCGAGTACAATAGATGGGTCGATTTTTGTACAGTGTGTGCAGGAGGGTTTCCTGAAACAATATGTTGACAGGCCAACAAGAGGCGAGGCCACGTTGGATTTGGTTTTGGGTAATGAACCAGGCCAGGTGTTGGATTTGGAGGTAAGAGAGCACTTTGGGGACAGTGACCACAATTCGGTGACGTTTACGTTAATGATGGAAAGGGATAAGTATACACCGCAGGGCAAGAGTTATAGCTGGGGGAAGGGCAATTATGATGCCATTAGACGTGACTTGGGGGGGATAATGTGGAGAAGTAGGCTGCAAGTGTTGGGCACACTGGATAAGTGGGGCTTGTTCAAGGATCAGCTACTGCGTGTTCTTGATAAGTATGTACCGGTCAGGCAGGGAGGAAGGCGTCGAGCGAGGGAACCGTGGTTTACCAAGGAAGTGGAATCTCTTGTTAAGAGGAAGAAGGAGGCCTATGTGAAGATGAGGTGTGAAGTTTCAGTTGGGGCGATGGATAGTTACAAGGTAGCGAGGAAGGATCTAAAGAGAGAGCTAAGACGAGCAAGGAGGGGACATGAGAAGTATTTGGCAGGAAGGATCAAGGAAAACCCAAAAGCTTTCTATAGGTATGTCAGGAATAAGCGAATGACTAGGGAAAGAGTAGGACCAGTCAAGGACAGGGATGGGAAATTGTGTGTGGAGTCTGAAGAGATAGGCGAGATACGAAATGAATATCTTTCGTCAGTATTCACTCAGGAAAAAGATAATGTTGTGGAGGAGAATGCTGAGCCCCAGGCTAATAGAATAGATGGCATTGAGGTACGTAGGGAAGAGGTGTTGGCAATTCTGGACAGGCTAAAAATAGATAAGTCCCCGGGACCTGATGGGATTTATCCTAGGATTCTCTGGGAGGCCAGGGAAGAGATTGCTGGACCTTTGGCTTTGATTTTTATGTCATCATTGGCTACAGGAATAGTGCCAGAGGACTGGAGGACAGCAAATGTGGTCCCTTTGTTCAAAAAGGGGAGCAGAGACAACCCCGGCAACTATAGACCGGTGAGTCTCACGTCTGTAGTGGGTAAAGTCTTGGAGGGGATTATAAGAGACAAGATTTATAATCATCTAGATAGGAATAATATGATCAGGGATAGTCAGCATGGCTTTGTGAAGGGTAGGTCAAGCCTCACAAACCTTATTGAGTTCTTTGAGAAGGTGACTGAACAGGTAGATGAGGGTAGAGCAGTTGATGTGGTGTATATGGATTTCAGCAAAGCGTTTGATAAGGTTCCCCACGGTAGGCTATTGCAGAAAATACGGAGGCTGGGGATTGAGGGTGATTTAGAGATGTGGATCAGAAATTGGCTAGCTGAAAGAAGACAGAGGGTGGTGGTTGATGGGAAATGTTCAGAATGGAGTACAGTCACAAGTGGAGTACCACAAGGATCTGTTCTGGGGCCGTTGATGTTTGTCATTTTTATCAATGACCTAGAGGAAGGCGCAGAAGGGTGGGTGAGTAAATTTGCAGATGATACTAAAGTCGGTGGTGTTGTTGATAGTGTGGAAGGATGTAGCAGGTTACAGAGGGATATAGATAAGCTGCAGAGCTGGGCTGAGAGGTGGCAAATGGAGTTTAATGTAGAGAAGTGTGAGGTGATTCACTTTGGAAGGAATAACAGGAATGCGGAATATTTGGCTAATGGTAAAGTTCTTGAAAGTGTGGATGAGCAGAGGGATCTAGGTGTCCATGTACATAGATCCCTGAAAGTTGCCACCCAGGTTGATAGGGTTGTGAAGAAGGCCTATGGAGTGTTGGCCTTTATTGGTAGAGGGATTGAGTTCCGGAGTCGGGAGGTCATGTTGCAGCTGTACAGAACTCTGGTACGGCCGCATTTGGAGTATTGCGTACAGTTCTGGTCACCGCATTATAGGAAGGACGTGGAGGCTTTGGAGCGGGTGCAGAGGAGATTTACCAGGATGTTGCCTGGTATGGAGGGAAAATCTTATGAGAAAAGGCTGATGGACTTGAGGTTGTTTTCGTTGGAGAGCAGAAGGTTAAGAGGAGACTTAATAGAGGCATACAAAATGATCAGGGGGTTGGATAGGGTGGACAGTGAGAGCCTTCTCCCGCGGATGGAAATGGCTGGCACGAGGGGACATAACTTTAAACTAAGGGGTAATAGATATAGGACAGAGGTCAGAGGTAGGTTCTTTACGCAAAGAGTAGTGAGGCCGTGGAATGCCCTACCTGCTACAGTAGTGAACTCGCCAACATTGAGGGCATTTAAAGGTTTATTGGATAAACATATGGATGATAATGGCATAGTGTAGGTTAGATGGCTTTTGTTTCGGTGCAACATCGTGGGCCGAAGGGCCTGTACTGCGCTGTATTGTTCTATGTTCTATGTTCTATGTCAGCGCTCTATTCTCCCCGAGGCCCAGGAACTAACACCCAGCATGGGATACCTCGCCATGGCGCCATTTCGCACTGGTCCACACAAACATGGACCAGCTGTTAACAGCACCTCGGGGAGTCTCCCATGTAATTGGATGCCCCTGGGTAGTCATGCTCTGGGCAGGGTGGGACGCTGGCATTACTGCTGGCATGCAGGCACCTTGGCACTGCTAGTCTGGCACCTTGGCACTGCCACCCCAGCACTTCCAGGGTACCCAGGTGGCACTGCCAGGCTGGCAGGCATGGCGCCAGGGTGCCAGGCTGGCAGTGCCAAGGTGCCTCGGTGCCAGGTTGTCAGTGCCAGAGATCAGGCCCAGGGGTGCCCTGCCCTTATGAGGTGGGGTGTAGGGGAGTCTCGAGGACCCCGTAAGAGATACGTTGGGGCAGTGGGAGGGTCCAGAGGCCTTGGTGGGAATACCGAGAGTGGCCGAGAGAACGGGGCCCCATGTAAAAATGGCCCCCCGATTTGTTTCTGCACTGACGGGCTCAGTTCGCCGGTGCAGGAAATGAGGTAAGTTCGGTGGGACGTTCCCAGCGAAGGCCAGAAAAGATAACAGAGTTCCGTTTGATAACGGGGTCATTCTCGGTGCTGTAGGCGCCGAGAAACACCCCGCTATATGCACCCAAAATGGGACTCTTTTTTGGGCGTTAAATCTCACCCCAAGTATTTACTTGAGAGCTGTTTTGCTTGCCACTATATTGATTTCACCTTGGATGTTGGCAATACTTTTCCCACCCTCACTCCTGATGGTTTATGGGCCTGAATCTCCATCGATGATTCCTTCTTCTGGCTCACAAATCATCGTCGAAAGTTGTTTTTCTCCCTTTAGTTTATGGCCCTGATCTCGTCGCCAGTTTCTCTTTTGTTATGTTCTTTGTTGTAGCCACAAAGAGAAAGAATCAGAGGTGGCACATGTCGAGTTCTTATAACATAGTGCAAGAGGTTTATTTACAAGATGCTGCTCAAACAGGGTACATTGGTGAACTCCACAAAAGCTCGCGAAAAGCTCCGATGACATCATTGCATAACATGTGATATTACACCAGCCTGGTGTCATATTCTGATACATAACAGAAAAGTAGAAAATTATGAAGGGGCTTGATAGGTTACACGCTGAGGGATTGTTTCTGCTGGTTGAGGAATCTATAACACGCGGGCACAGTCCCAGGATAAGGGGCTGGTGATTTAGGACTGAGATGTGGAAAAATTACTTCACTAAAAGGGTTGCGAATATTTTGAATTATCTACCCCAGCGGGTTGTGTATGCTCCATCATTGAATACTTTTAAGGCTGGGATGGACAGATTTGTGGTCCCTCAGAGGATGAAGGGATATGGAGAACGGGTGGCAAAACAGAACTGAAGCCCCAATCAGCCATGATCATACTGAATACTATTTTTAAAAATAATCTTTATTGTCCCAAGTAGGCTTACATTAACACTGCAATGAAGTTACTGTGAAAAGCCCCAAGTCGCCACATTCTGGCGCCTGTTCAGGTACATGGAGGGAGAATCCAGAATGTCCAAATTACCTAACAGCATGTCTTTCGGGACTTGTGGGAGGAAACCGGAGCACCCGGAAGAAACACACGCAGACACGGGGAGAACGTGTAGACTCTACACAGACAGTGACCCAGGACCCAGCCGGGAATTGAACCTGGGATCCTGGCACTGTGAAGCAATAGTGCTAACCACTATGCTACCGTTCCACCCACTCTAGAACAGGCTCGAAGGGCAATGTGGTCTACGCCTTCTCTTTTTTCTTGTGTTCTTGTGTTTTATAGTTGACAAACGCATCAAAAGTGAACGTAAGGAAGTAGTTGATCAACAACTGCAGCTGCCTTCTGGTAACTAGCTTGTCAAAGAAGACATTCTGGTTGGGAATTTGAAAGTGATGTTCTTTCCCATAAACACATAAAAACACATAGGGAGTGTCGAAATATGTGAACTTTCTCCATGATTTTCTGATTTATTTCCCTGAATGACCGACATGGAGATATTAATAAAATTGAAACATTCTTTGTGGCTGTTATTGGAAAAAAAATCTAATGCATGAAAGACAAAAACAAAATATCCTCAGGCATAACTACTAAAGGATCTAATATTCAAAGAAAGATACTTAATACATCAATTCAGTTCTCATCTTTGAAAAGAATATCATAATTGTGAAACAAATCTGAACAAGCAATTAAAGTTCTATTATGTTAAAATTGTATTTAGAAGAAAAATAACCAGGAAGTTTAACATACTTCCACGTAATATACTTCCTGAAATGTGTACTACAAATATTGAAACATTTGGGTAACTCAAGCAGCTGAACACTTAATACCCAACCAGAAATATACAAGTTGGAGTTCCAGAGCTGCCTGTCACTCAGACCTGCTTGTCTCAGTCGGGTGAATTTGATCAGTTCTTGTTCAGTTTGTTGCATGGAGTAACATGTGCAAATTGGATGCTCCAACCCAGGAGTGCTGAAAAGGCACTTCACAACTTGCACCTCTGAAATGTCACTTCCTACAGACCTTTGCTTGAACACAAACCATTAATAATCACTCTGAACCATTTCATTCTTCTCCCTAAACATGACCTCTGGTTCCAAATGACCCTACAGGAGTAGAAAAATGTAGCAGACATAGTTTTGTTCAGGTGCCTAACGCTGTCTTGTACAACACTGGCAATGCTAAATGCACAAAATGATCATACTTCCAAAGCATAGTCTACTGGTGGCATGGTAGCACAGTGGTTAGCACTGTTGCTTCACAGCTCCAGGGACATGGGTTCGATTCACGGCTTGGCTTACTGCGGTGCGGAGTCTGCACATTCTCTCCGTGTCTATGTGGGTTTCCTCCGGGTGCTCCGGTTTCCTCCCACAGTCCAAAGACGTGCAGGTTAGGTGGATTGGCCATGCTAAATTGCCCTTAGTGTCCAAAAATGTTAGGTGGGGTTACTGGGTTACGAAGATGGCTTAAGTAGGGTGCTCTTTCTAAGGGCAGGTGCAGACTCGATGGGCTGAATGACCTCCTTCTGCACTGTAAATTCTATATATAAATTAAATATATTCCTCACCAGCCAATTAACATTTCACCTGCATTAGTTGTTATTCTGGACTCACCGGGTTAATTGCTTGTGTTACAAATGCAGAGTTTTATAAGTTTGCTATGTTTTGGGATTGTGTCTTTAATTTAGGGTAAAATGGAGGATGAAGGACTTGTTCTGAATTCTGGTGACAACAAGCCTGGGGAGCTTGGATGTTAAAGTTCAAAGGTGGCTGGGGAAGGTGCAAAGTGTTCACACCTGCAAAGAATGGCAAAAACATTTGTGTTGTCAGGGCCGAATGTTGGCGATTGAGGCAGATAGCTCTAGTTAATCTTCTAAAGGTTTTAATCTTCTAAACGTTTAATTTAAAGGGTTACGTCATGGCAGGAGATCTCAAAGCCTTGGTTTGCTCCTCTTGCTCCATGTTGGAGTCCAGTGTCTGGGACCAGCATGTGTGCAGGAAGTGTCTCCAGCTGCAGCTCCTGGAAGCCTGGGTTTCGGAGCTGGAGTGGCGGCTGGGGACACTGTGGAGCGTCTGCAAGGTGGAGAGGGTCGTGGATAGAATGTATAGAAAGGTGGTCACAACACAGTCTCAGATTCCACAGGCAGGAAGGAAATCTGTGACCACCAGGCAGAACAAGAGATATCGGCAGGCAGTGCAGGAATCTCCTTTGGCCATTCTCCTGCAGAACAGATATACATCTTTGGATAATGTTGAGGGGAATAACCTCTCAGAGGAAAGCAGCAGCAGCCAAATTTGTTGCACCACAGTTGGTTCTGCTGCTGAGAGGAGGAGTAAAAAGTGTGAGAAAGCAAGATTTATAGGGGATTCAATTGTAAGGGGAATAGATAGGCGTTTATGTGACCACAAACAAGACTCCAGGATGGTATGTTGCCTCCCTGGTGCTCGGGCCATGGATGTCTCGGAGCGGTTACAGGACATTCTGGAGGGGGAAGGTGAACAGTCAATGGTCGTGATGCACATTGGTACCAATGACAGATAAAAAAAGAGATGAGGTCCTAAAAGCAGAATAAAAGGAGTTAGGAATAAAGTTGAAAAGTCGGACCAGTAAGGTAGAGATCTCAGGATTACTAGCAGTGCCACGTGCTAGTCAGAGTAGAAATAGCAGGATATACTGGATAAATACGTGGCTGAAGAGATGGTGTGAGGGGGAGGGTTTCAGATTCCTGGGGCATTCGGACCGGTTCTGGGGGAGGTGGGACCAATACAAACTGGACAGGTTACACCTGGGTAGGACAGGGATTTGGATTTTTGTTGATTTTCACGTGTACCGAGGTACAGTGAAAAGCATTTTTCTGCGAGCAACTCAACAGATCACTAAGTACATGAAAATAAAAGAAAATACATAATAGGGCAACACAAGATACACAATGTAATTACATAACCACCCACATTGGGTGAAGCAGACAGAGGTGTAGTGTTAATGAGGTCAGTCCATAAGAGGGTCATTTAGGAGTCTGGTAACAGCGGGGAAGAAGCTGTTTTTGAGTCTGTTCGTGCGCGTTCCAGACTTTTGTATCTCCTGCCCGATGGAAGAAATTGGAAGAGTGAGTAAGCCGGGTGGGAGGGCTCTTTGATTATGCTGCCCGCTTTCCCCAGGCAGCGGGAGGTGTAGATGGAGTCAATGGATGGGAGGAAGGTTTGTGTGATGGACTGGGCTGTGTTCACGACTCTCTGAAGTTTCTTGCGGTCCTGGGCCGAGCAGTTGCCATACCAGGCTGTGATGCAGCCAGGTAGGATGCTTTCTATGGTGCATCTGCAAAAGATGGTAAGAGTTAATGTGGACCTGCCGAATTTCCTTAGTTTCCTGAGGAAGTATAGGCGCTGTTGTGCTTTCTTGGTGGTAGCGTCGACGTGGGTGGACCAGGACAGATTTTTGGAGATGTGTACCCCTAGGAATTTAAAACTGCTAACCATCTCCACCTCGGCCCCGATGATGCTCACAGGGGTATGTACAGTACTTTGCTTCCTGAAGTCAATGACCAGCTCTTTAGTTTTGCTGGCATTGAGGGAGAGATTGTTGTCGCTACACCACTCCACTAGGTTCTCTATCTCCCTCCTGTATTCGGACTCATCGTTATTCAAGATCCAGGCCACTATGGTCGTATCGTCAGGAAACTTTTAGATGGAGTTTTGCCAGGCAGTCGTGTGTGTACAGGGAGTATAGTAGGGGGCTAAGTACAGTATTGAGGACTATTGTGGAGGAGGTGCTGTTGTTTATTCTTACTGATTGTGGTCTGTGGGTCAGAAAGTCTGGGATTCAGATGCAGAGTGAGGAGCCAAGTCCTTGGTTTTGGATCTTTGATATGAGCTTGGCTGGGATTATGGTATTGAAGGTGGAGCTGTAGTCAATAAATAGGAGTCTGATGTAGGAGTGCTTGTTGTCGAGATGTTCTTGGGATGAGTGTAGGGCCAGGGACATGGCGTCTGCTGTGGACCGGTTGCGGCGGTATGCGAATTGCAGCGGATCAATGTGTTCTGGGAGGATGGAGGTGATGCGCTTCATGACTAACCTCACTTCCTATCCCTGGTCACCCTGCAGCCACGTCTCCATCATCCTGACTTTATCATACCCATTCATGTCTATTTGTGCGATTAATTCATCCACTTCATTGCGAATGCTCTACGCATTAAGGCAAAAGCCTTTAGGCTTGTCATTTTAACATTACTAGTCCCGCTCCCAATATTATTCACTGTGGCCCTATTTGAATCTGGCTCTTGGTTCATCTGCCTATCACTTTCCTTATTTTCTCCTCCTCTGACTCGAACAATTCATTACGACTGAAGTCAGGGCCACCGGACGGTAGTCATTGAGGCACGTTGTCTGTTTCTTCTTTGGCACTGGTATGATGGTGGTCTTCTTAATGCAGATGGGGACCTTGGAGCGGAGTAGGGACAGGTTACAGATGTCCACGAATACATCTGCCAGATGGTCCGCGCAGGCTCTGAGTGCACGACCTGGGATCCCGTCTGGACCCGTCCCCTTCCGAGGGTTCACTTTCAGGAAGGCCGATCTGACTTTGGAAGCTGTGATGGTGGGTATGGGTGCATTATGGGCTGCTGGGGCACTCGACAGCAGATCGTTGGTTTCCTGCTCGAACCGAGCAGAGAATGCTTTGAGTTCATTGGGGAGGGGAGCACTGCTGTTGGAGATACTGCTCGGTTTCGCTTTGTAGCCCGTTATGTTGTTTAGGCCTTGCCACAACCGCTGAGAGTCTGCAATGCTAGTCTGTGACTCTAGCTTGGTCTGATATTGTGGACTGATGTCCTAGGGGGAGTATTTGCTACAGCGGTTGGGGAGGGTTTAAACTAGTATGGCAAGTGGATGGGAACCTATGCAAGGAGTCAGAGGAGGAGAAAATAAGGAAAGTGATAGGCAGATGAACCAAGGGCCAGATTCAAATAGGGCCACAGTAATAAATATTGGGAGGGGTCTAGTAATGTTAAAAAGACAAGCCTAAAGGCTTTTGCCTTAATGCGTGGAGCATTCGCAATGAAGTGGATGAATTAATCGTGCAAATAGACATGAATGGGTAGGATAAAGACAGGATGATGGAGACATGGCTGCAGGGAGACCAGGGATAGGAATTGAATGTCCAGGGGTATTCAGTATTTAGGAAAGACAGACAAAAAGAAAAATGCGGTAGGGTTGCATTGCTGGTCAAGGAAGAAATTAACACAATAGTGAGGGAGGATATTTGCTCCGACAATGCGGAATGTGTCTGGGTAGAGCTGAGAAACGGCAAGGGACAGTTAATGGGTGTCATATATAGACCCCCAAACTGCAGCGATATTGTTGGGAATAGCATTAAACAGGTAATTAGAGACTCGTGATAAGGAAACAACTGTAATTATGGGTGATTTTAATCGGCATATAGATTGGGAAAATCAAATTAGCCACAATACCATAGAGGAGGAATTCCTGGAGTGTATACGGAATGGTTTTCTGGATCAATATGTTGAGGAGCCAGCAAGAGAACAGGCCATCCTAGACTGGGTACTGTGCAATGAGAACGGAATCATTGGCAATCTAGTTGTGCGAGACCCCTTGGGGATGACTGACCATAATATGATAGAAATTTTCATCACGATGGAGAGTGAAGTAGTTGATTCTACTTAGGGTCCTAAATCTTAACAAAGGAAACTACAATGAAATAAGGCGTGAGTTGGCTATGATCGATTGGGGAATGTTACTTGAAAGGATGACAGTGGATAGGCAATGGCAAACATTCAAATAGCACATGGAGGAACTGCAACAGTTGTTTATTCATGTCTGGCACATAAATCAAATGGGAAAGGTGGTAAGGTGGTCAATCTATGACTCACAAGGGAAATTAGGAATAGTATTTGATCCAAGGAAGTAGCATCCAAATTGGCCAAGAAAAACAACAGGTCTGAGGATTGGGAGCTGTTTAGAATTCAGCAAAGAAGGACCAAGGGATTGATTAAGAAGGGGAAAATAGAGTATGAAAGTAAGCTTGCAGGGAACATAAAAACTGTGTGTAAAAGTTTGTCTCGGTACGCGACGAGAAGAAGATTGGTGAAGACAAATGTAGGTCCCTTACAGTCAGAAACAGGGGAATGTATAATAGGGACGAAGAAATGGATGAGCAACTAAATACATACTTTGGTTCTGTCTTCACAAATGAGGACACAAATAAGATACCAGAAATTTTGGGGAATGCAGGGTTTAGTTCTTCAAGGATGTAACTCGTAGAATTGATGAAGGGGAGCTAGTGGATGTGGTGTATTTGGACTTTCAGAAGGCTTTTGACAAAGTCCCACATAAAAGATTAGCGTGTAAAATAGAAGCACATGGGATTGGGGGCAGTGTATTGAGATGGATAGAAAACTATTTGGCAGACAGGAAACAAAGAGTAGGAATTAACAGGTCTTTTCCAAATTGACAGGCCGTGACTAGTGGGGTTTCACAGGGATCAGGACTAGGATCCAAGCTATTCACAATATATGTTAATGATTTAGATGAGGGAACAAAATGTAATATCACCAAATTTGCAGATGACACCAAGTTGGTTGGGAGGGTGAGCTATGAGGAGGATACTGAGATCCTTCAGTGTGATTTGGACAAGTTGAGTGAGTGGGCGAATGAATGGCAGAAGCAGTATAATTTGGATAAGTGTGAGGTTATCCACTTTGGTGGCAAAAACAAGAAGCCAACTATTATCTGAATGGCCATAAATTAGGAGTGGGGAACATGTAACAAGACCTGGGTATCCTCGTATACCAGTCACTGAAGGTAAGCATGCAGGTGCAGCAGGTGGTAAAGAAGGCAAATGGTACACTGGCCTTCATTTCGAGGGGATACTAGTACAGGAGCAGGGTAGCCTTGCTGCAATTATATAGGACCTTGGTGAGGCTACACCTGGAATATTGTGTACAGTTTTGGTCTCCTTATCTGTGGAAGGATGTTCTAGCTATAGAGGGAGAGCAGCAAAGCTTTACTAGACTGAGTCCTGGGATTCAGGACTGACGTACAAGGGGACATTGAATCAGTTAGGATTGTTCTCACTGGAGGTCAGAAGAATGAGGGGGGATCACATGGAAACCTATTGTAACAGGGCTGGACAGGATAGATGCAGAATGGATATTCCCAATGGTGGGTGTGTCCAGAACGAGGGGTCACAGTCTGAGGATACGGGGTCGACCATTTAGGATAGAGGTGAGGAGAAATGTCTTTACCCAGAGAGTGGTGAGACTGTGGAATTCATTACCACAGAAAGTAGTTGAGTCCAAACATTGTACGGTTTCAAGAAACAGTTTGATAAAGCACTTGGGATGAAGGTGATTAAAGGATACGGGTGAAAGAGGGAATAGGCTATTGAGTTGGATGATCAGCCATGATCATAATGAATGGTGGAGTGTGCTTGAAGGGCTGAATGTCCTTCTCCTGCTCCTATTTTTTCCATGTTTCTATGTTTCTAGTTGGAAAATTTCCCAAATTCCTGGATCCACTCAGAAAATTGAAGCTCGGAATGCACAATTTTTGTGAGTGAGACCGCCAGGTCCAGGGACTGCCCGCCATTTTAAACGTGTTCGGAGTTTTCCTGATTCTGCAAAAACCCTGCCTTTTTCCCGTTGAAAGAATTGGATGGATTGGGTTTGTTTATTGTCACGTGTACCGAGGTACAATGAAAAGTATTTTTCTGTGTGCAGCTCAAAGGAGGTGTTGGGAATGTCAGGTTTTGTAAATGGTTATAATTTAAACCATCTATTTAATTTCAAGAGAGAATGAAGGTGGGAGTCTAACTGATAGTTAATGAGCTTTTCTAACTGGTCACAAGTCAATGTGATTCACATTGTGATGCAGATAGACTTTTAGAGGGAAGAAGCCATTGTATGATCAGATACATACTTTCCTAAAAAATATCCAGGAACTTCACTGGCTCAGTCTGCAAGGATCTGACAAAGGAAAAAGAGAGCAGAGAGATAAAGGCAACAAATCTCTATTACTCATCATGGGAAATACAGGTTGAAGCTAGAAGAGGCCAAGGTTGTGAGGGATTAAATGAACGTGGAAGATTTGTCTAGAGATAAGAATCCCGGTGCAACCCATATCATGAAAGCCAGTTCAGGGTTTAGACGTTACTCCGCTGGAAAAGGAACCGGAAGCTAAAAAGCACTTTGGAGTGGTTCCTGGGGAATAAAATGTCCACTTAAAGAACAGTGCAAAGTGTAACCATGGAGGGATATTTTTGGTTGTGTTAATGCATCTGACAAGCACATGTTTCTGTAGTTTAGAGTTGAAGTTATCTAAGAAATAGTATTTAGTCAATTTTGCTTTTAGTTTGTTTGTTGTAGTAAAAGCTTGGAATCTTGTTATGCAATTTCATTATGTTGCTCATTGGGAGTTTGATTTTTTTCAATGTTATTGCTCCCTAAAGAGATTGTAACAGTGATGCTAACTATTTAAAATACATTTGTACTTCTAAGTTTCATTTATAAATTCCAAAAGGTCTGTTTAGAACCCTCTTGCGAATACACTGAATTTAATATTATGCTAATACATACAGTAAAGCAAGTTTCAACTTTTACAATTGTTGCTAACTTTCCAGTTGGTTCAATTGCTGTTTTATTACCTTTGCTCTCGAGTCGCCAGGTATCTTTATGATACCACCACGAGGTTCAAGTCCAAGTAATGATCAATAACTCAATACACCGATTAGTAAGATTCAAATCAAAGCACATTTATTATACACAGTAATCGCTACTCATGCACAAATTCTACGTCTAAGCTACTTCTACAACTAACAGGCCTATACTTAACTTCGGACTGGCCCACCAGGTCAGGGGAACAAATGGCCTTTCGTTCGGGTTCTGAGTCTGCGGGATTGGAAGTTGGTACGGATTGGTAGCTAGGAGCGCCTATCTCGTAGCGAGCGTTGAATTAAGACTCACTTCTTTCGGTGGTCACTGCACCGGTCACAGTCAAGGTTGGTTCGCGTTGCTGGGTGACCCGGGCAGGATGAAGAGAGCGAGTTGAACTTGGGGGCTTAACTTTATAGTCCCCAGGGGCTTCCCGCCTTTCGGGGCGGACCCTGAACCTGGTTCTAGGTGATTGAACTTTGTTCCAATCGCTTGGTTCGATTTCTCCAATACTGGAGCGGTTCCCTGATCGATGGGCGGTCTTGAGGTGTTCGTTAACCTCTTTTGTGTTGGCTCCTGCTGGCACTGGGGAGTCTGGCTTAGTTTTGAGTTTCCCAAATGTTGCTATTGTTCCCGGGGATTGCTCAACAGTATGTAGATGGCTGCTACATTATTATGCTGATGGTCGCTGGTATCGATGCTGTCTGGGTTTTGCAGAGTTAAATACACAGCAAACCCGCACCTGCTGGTTTCTGCCTGTGTTGGCTGAATTTCCCATCCGCCTTTGCCGTTTGCCATTTTAAATCAGGAGTTGGCCAATTTAGGTGGCTACACAATTTAAAACTGCAAAATTCAATTTGATTCCAAATGTTGAAGGGGCGTCATGTTCGGCATTGAGATTTGTTAAATTTACTCACTAAACGCAGCGTTACACACGAGCACCAAAGTGACAATTAAATTATGTTCAGTTTTATGAGTTGGTGTATTCATCGTATCTCACTATTTATGGGCAGTGAATGGACCATGTATTTAAAATACAGTTTTAAAAGGTTTTGTTTTAATTATGATTTATTTTCATGATGTCAAAAGTGTATAAGATTCTATATGTATTGATACAGTTCTTAATCAATACATATGCTATGAACAATGATATATATTTTTTAAAAGTCAGATTATTTGTGAGCTCTATCAGGCCTCACTAATAAACAGGTGTTCTAAATTACAGCAGGCTACACTATTCTTGAACATATTTGCTGACATCCAACATCTGGTATATAATGGGGCTAGAATGTACAATTGTAGCTCAGCTGAGTTCATGCAGAGTAAATCTAATTTTCCATCCTTTATAATTGATGTAAAATTTGAAATTTAGCAGGCACTTTGACCAAGTCCACACCCAGAAATGATAAGTGACATTATTGAGCTGTGGGGATTTATTTTCTTTCCTCTTTAAAGTTAACCTTTCACATTTTAGCATATGCATGGTGGTTTGTGCATCTGAAGATAATCATCGAGGTTTCTGAAATTTGTAGTGGTAAAAGATCTCCACTGTGTAACACATAGTTTACTTTAAGAGAACAAATGATCCAGCAAAATACATTTTACCTATCGTGACAGTACCTTACTCATTCTGAATTACATCTGTCCTGCATATTTCCAGATTGCTGCATTTTTTAAACAGGGGAAATCACAAGGTGCTAGATAATATTGAAATTCTTGGTACCTTTGAACAACTTCACTATTTTTCATAGGCTACCCCTTAGCTCTTTCATCCAAAGTGGGTGTTCGTTCAATATGTAGTTATTCTCTTTTGGGGAAATAATTGTAATACATATTTAACATAAATATTAAGTTCCAAAAGTACAATAATTTAAGTTCCATCAGAGGGACAAGTAGACAGAAAGGTAGACAGACAAATAGACAGAAAATTTGAGTGAAAGATGACAATTAATGATGAAGGATATATTGGTAGTAGGGTGTTCTTCAATTCAACATATCCTCCATAAACTGAATATCCTTCCTTCTGTTGCCTGCCTTTTCTAATGGTGATGAAACTTCAAGCAAGTCATTCATGGTGGAAATCCATCTGTGCTCCTCTTCATTTGTCATTTTTCACAAGGCTCAGGGTTCTGATCCAGTGATGCATTAAGATGAGTGTGGGCCTTCGGAAGTGACACAGCACCTGCTTTGAACGCTTCACAGCTCCTTTTGCTGTTACACTGAAGATAAACGTTTGTTGACATTCCAATATTGCCTTCTGAAGCTTTGCTGGTACTAACCAGTTATTTTCTTTACTTTGGCTGAAGAAGCAGTCGCAGCCCTGAAGCCAATTACTATTTTCGGTTCGGTTATTTTAAATGCTAACAATGTTTGCAAATAGGTTTATTGAATGTATATGTTCTTTGAGACATACAGCTGTCCGAATTTACAGAAAAGCATTGGTTGGTCTTGTAGCCGCCTGGGTTGGCCACTTCCCGACTTAAAATGGAGATCCGCAAAGACTACAGGGAAATTCAGCCAACACAGGCAAAAACTAGCAAGTGTAGAAATCCTGTGTATTAGAACTTGCAAAAGCCCAGACAGCACTGAAACTCACAGCCATCTGCATACTAATGAGCAATCCACGGGTACAGTGGAAACATTTAAGGTGAATAAGGCCAAGCCAGACTCCTCGGCGCCAGCAGAAGCCAAGACAAAGGAAGGCCAACAGACACCCAGGGACCGCCCAGCGATCAGGGAACAACTCCAGTATTGGAGAAATCGATTCAAGTGATCGGAACGTAGTCCAATCACTTGGAACCAGATACGGGGTCTGCCCAAAGGGGTGGGAAGCCCCTGGGGACTATAAAGTAGACTCCCCAAGTTCAATTTGTCCTTCTTGGCAGGGTCACTCAGCAACTCAAATCAACCCTTGAGAGTGAACTGTCTAAGCCGCCGCATCAACCAAGTAAGTCTCCAGTCAACACACACTACGAGAGAGGCGCTCCTAGCTACTAGTCCATACCAGCTTTTGAATCCTGCAGACTCAGATCGAACGAAAGGCCATTTGTTCCCCTGACCTGGTGGGCCAATTCCGAAGCTACGTATAGGCCTTTTAGTGATAGAGAATAGTCTAGAAAGTAGAGTTTATGCATGAGTAGTGATTTGCTGTGTATAATAAATGTGTTTTTATTTGAATCTTACTAATTGGTGTGTTGAGTTATTGATCAGTACTTGAACTTGAACCTCGTGACGGTATCATAAAGATACCTGGCGACTCTAGAGCAAAGGTTATAGAAGCAGAGCAAATTAAGTAAAGATACAACGGGCAACATTTAAGAGCCAACCAACAGTTAGCAACAGTCTACATATGGGATAAAACTCTTTGAGCTTCCCCCTTGTGGATTCCAGAATCTATTTCCAAACCACTGGGTGAGAAGAAACTTGAGAATCTCTTAGGGAGGAGCATTGGCCAAAGTTTTCAAATGTCAATTAACCTCTTGCCAGATAGGGTAAGGTTGATTAACCACTAAAACCTACAGTTTGAAAATTACTGACTGAAACCAAAGCTACCTAAGTAGCAGATAACCTTCTCGGAAAATGAAATCCATGTGAGCATTTAGAAGAGAAGGGTTTTGTATATGTTTACCACTCCAAACTTTCTTCATGCGCCAGCCTGTTGGCATATTGGGCCAAATAGCCTCCTTTTGTGTTGTAGCATTCTACGATTACTATGGGATTTATTCTATCATGGGTTTTTTTTAAAATTTGTAGTGACAAAAGAGCTCCACAGTGTAACACATAACTTACTTTAAGAAAACAAATGATAAGCACTTTGACACAAATAGATCTATGCCGTTCCAAAAATGGAAGATAAATCCCTAATTGTCAGCTGGAACCTGGTCACCAGAGCTTCTGACTCCACAGGTGATATTTATTTGCTGCACTTCCCTCAGCAGAGCGCAAATCCCATCCTGAGAGTTGCCAGCCAATCAAAGGCTGACAACTCTCCATTACTGACAGTGCCAGCGGGAGTGGTGACTGCTGTCGGTCATACACTTGTGCCTTCACCTGGGATCTTCATTAGATCCCTGGAGAAAGGTAAATGAAAATGTCATAAGTGTCCTTTAACGGGATTGCCGGGGAGGGGAAGGTTGAGGGATGGTCGGAGGAAAGGGCGGTATGCGAGCTTGCTTCAAGCCTCCCCTCCCTGACGCCAGGTTCTTTAATCAGGCATTGAGTACCTTTTAATGAGCCCCCCACCTCCGCCCCCCTCAACAACTAGACCACAGGTAAACTGAACAGGGTTTGTTTGTTGGTCTCCCCATATGGTTGAATACCAGTTGAGGTGGGAGGAGGCCCAGAAGTGGATATTAGCTGTCCACTTAACAGCCTCAATTGGTATCCGGGCAGGGCTGCATACTGACACAGTGGTTAGCACTGCTGTCTCACAGTGCCAGGGACCCGGGTTCAATTCCGGCTTTGGGTGATTGTCTGTGTGAAGTTTGCATGTTCTCCCTGTGTCTTTGTGGGTTTTCTCCAGGTGCTCCGGTTTCCTCCCACAGGCCAAAGATGTGCAAGTTAGGCGGATTGGCCATGCTAAGTTGCCCCTTAGTTTCTAACGATGTGCAGATTGGATGGAGTTACAGGGATGGGGCAAGGGAGTGGGCCTAGGTAAGGTGCTCTTTCGGAGGATGAGTGCAGACTCGGTGGGCCAAATTACCTCCATAGCACTGTAGGGATATGATTCTATGAAAGCTGCCTGGAAGACTGGCCTTAATTGGGTGGGTGCTGGGTGGGTGGGGGGATGGTGGGGTTCCCAAATCCACACACTTCCACGGATCAAATGAACACTCCCCCCCTTAAAGCTTGGCTCCATAACGGGCGAGGTGCGGGGGGGGGGGGGGCTGATTTTTCAAATCAAAATCATTGCTGTATCGGAGGACTGAGTCTAAAATTGGGCACAAGATATATCAAACAATGTTACCTATCTGCAAGATCTGACACTAGAAACCTCTGTTCCAAAATTGTAGCTAGCCCTGATGACAATCTCAATGCATTCATGGTGGTAGTATTAGACATATCAGAAACAATTGACTCTTGAACCATCCACCTCCTCACACACACACACTATGCTAATTATTCCAAGTACATTGAGTGGCAAAAGTGTCACGTTTCTCACCCTCATCTCCATCAAATGGGGGTTTATATGTTTATCATTTTACCTCTAATCGATATCCTGCACCCTCATTTGTTTCCTTACATTTTGTCAGCTTCATTTCTCTCATATAGCCTTTGGAGAGACTGAAAAGAATAAACTATTTGCAGCACTTGGAAATGGTTAAACAATTCCTTTTCATAAACCAACTTAGATCCAATTGACCACATTCCTGTAAAGTTTGACTCCACCTCCTTAAAGGCTAATGGCAAAGAAATTGTTTCCGCTTTTGACTTCCAAGATGGGGTACTGTTTGCGTCAAGAGCCTGCTGTGCATATATAACATGGACTGTGGGAAATTACAAGGTTGGTCAAGAGTGAGTTTGATAAGCACAAAGCAAACTTGAAAACAAAGTCCCACAAATCTTGGAAGTCTGAAATGAAAACAGAAAATGCTGGAAACATTTAGCTGCTCAGGCAGCATCTGTGGTGAAAGGAAGATGTGCTTTATTTTTCAGGATGATAACCTTTTGTCAGAACAGGGAGCAGTCAAAATTACTCTTTCACTCTTTCACTACAATTTGTGGTAGAACATCTAAAAAGACATTGGTGGCAAAACACTTAATTGTGCAAAGACCATACTAACAATGTGTACACTATTTGAAGGGAAAAATTACTCAACACGTTGGAAGCCAATTTGCTTATATGTTCAGCACTCAGCAGCTTTATATCCTGCACAGTGATAGAATGCCAGACTGTCGCATACATTAAGCACAAAATAATGTTCTTAAAAATTGCAATGGTGGTATTGTATATGTTTAGTCACCCATCCAAATGGTGAAGTGTGCTGAATTTGCACCACAATGTCAGAAGTAGTGTCCGCCAGTGCATCGGCAGAGCTTTGAAATTAAAGTACAATCTTTAAAAATAGATCTGGCTGAATGTTGCAGCTACAGGCCCGGGAAGCAGCCGTTAAATCGTTAAGTCGTAAAGTGCATGAGTCGTTCAGTTCACTGTTATTTAGCTGCATTACATGGCTTTCTGTGAATTTGATCTACTTTTCATATAGGTCTACAGATTTGGGCACAAACAGCCAAACATGGGAAAAGCTTATTAAAGAGGGAAAAAGAGAGCTCACAATTTTACTGACTCAAATCTCTAAACTCCCCTCTAGCAGGTGGATTCAAGGAGATACTGAGTCTGCACAGAATGAAACCACAAAAAAAGTCTCTCATATCTATATTATTTCTTATGTCTGAATAAAGCTTGTGATCTTACAGTTGAAGTAAATGCTCGATTGTGTAAGTTTGTTCTCTCTCCAGTGCTTATACTAGATGTTACATGAGAGCTGTCTGTCTGTGTCTTGCTCACTAGCTGCCGTTCCTGTGAAGAGTCTGATCCTGGATCCCGTCCGTCTATTTTATACCTCTCTAGTGCTCCCTCTAGTGATTACTTAGTTGTAGTGTATTTACATTAACCCCTTGTATACATGCAGATGTGCAGATCACTACAATATCCAATGGAAGGAAGTGGCACTGGTTGAGTGAATGCCACCTGTTCCCAGAAGCTACCGACCAGTTTACCTGAAGTGCAACCACCTTGGCAGGACAGGCAGAGTAAGATATTGGCCACGCTGTCTTTCTTCCTTGGCCACACTGAGGCCAGTATACTCGTCATGCTCTAAAGGCTAGACCTGTATAACCCAGTCATTTTCAAAGCCAGGGTCGTGACCAGCTGGTGGGTGTCGGGAGGGCCGCTGGGCTATCGGCCGCAATGTTCTCGATTGTGGAAAGAAGTGCCCAATGGCCGAACCAGCTTTTAAAATTGCCAGCCGTGACCGGAGTTCAGAATGCCGGCTGACTCACGCATGCGTGTCCCCTCAGCAGTACGCAGGCCTGGAGCCCAGTGAGGCAGACTGCTTCCTCCTGACGCCAGTGCGCTGACCCAGGAGCAGATTCTTTTAAAAAATTGATGGACACTTCCAGAGAGCATATCAAGTACTCTGGGCACGAGAGAGATTCCTCCATTTTGTAGCTGCCAGCAGTGCTGCTGTGAGCTCCAGGGCCTCTGGTGAACAACCCATGAAGAAGAAACTGAAAACAGGAACAAAGTCGACTCAGATAGATTTCTTGAGGTATGGGTTTATTAATTGTGCCACTGTAGATCAGGGTACAAAGTTCAAGTGTATTATATGCAGGGAAATTCTGGTAAATGAAAGATTCTGACTCTCAAAAGTTCAAAGGCATTTCAAGACTAAGCATGGCGAGTTTGAGGCCACCTCTTAATTTTGTTCAGTGGATGCAGAGAGATCTTAAATCATCAGCTGAAGTCATTATCAGGAATGTAACATTGAATGACAAAGCAAGTGAGATTGTGAGGACCAAGCAGGCTCATCTGTCACCAGGGCTGGTTTAGCACAGGGCTAAAGAGCTGGCTTTTAAAGCGGACCAAGGCAGGCCAGCAGTACGGTTCAATTCCTGTACCAGCCTCCCCGAACAGGCGCCGGAATGTGGCGACTAGGGGCTTTTCACAGTACTTTCATTTGAAGCCTACTTGTGACAATAAGCGATTTTCATTTCATTTGATTTGATTTCATTAAAGGTCAGCGAAAATGCTGTGTCATGATATTCAGGTGGCGTGGGTTACGAAGGTCGGCCGGCGTGGGTCGCGAAGGTCGGCCGGTGTGGGTCGCAAAGGTCGGCCGGCGTGGGCCGCAAAGATCTGCCGATGTGGGTCGCAAAGGTCTGCCGGCGTGGGCCCCGGAGGATGGCTGATTGGTAAAAATGGGTCCTGGGCAAAAAAGTTTGAAAAACACTTGTATAACCTACCCTTCACACAAAATTCTGGTTAAATGAGGCATAGAGTTATTATCTTACAATATACATAGACAATTACCCTGAACAGCACTTGCATACAATTATAGTTTTAAAATCTCGTTCTTCGCTTTAACAGAGTGACACATTACATCTATTATATTGGCACTGAATCATTTCTCGGAGTGAGTCCTAATTTGCTACCCTTTACCTAATTCACTCAACCTTGATTTAAAATAAACTTGCATATGATCTCTTGGAGAGGAAGGGCACCAGGGGAAATTCTGGACACCAACGATGTAATCTTCCATGGTCAGACCAAATAGCGGATGGGGAGGCATTTGTTGTTGCTGTTGACAAATTTGAGGGCATGGTGCTAGCAGTAAGTTACTAGCTGCCCGCCTCTCAGGAAATTTCTATGAAACAACACTGTTTAGACCATAAGGCCATTAGACATAGGAGCAGAATTATTCCATTTGGCCCATCGAGTCTGCTCTGCCATTCAATCATGGCTGATATTTAAAGGAGTGTTCAGCAAGATGGCGCCAGAGCGAGGCGACTCTCTGCGAGGCGACTTTCTTTTTATTTATCTGATAATCGTTCTATTATTTTAAAATTTAATTCTAAGACCACCTTGTATTGCCCTATTATGTATTTTCTTTTATTTCCTTTTCTTTTCATGTACTTAATGATCTGTTGAGCTGCTTGCAGAACAATACTTTTCACTGTACCTCGGTACACGTGACAATAAACAAATCCAATCCAATTCAATATCTTTCTCATCCCCATTCTCCTGCCTTCTCCCCATAACCCCAATCCCCAAATTAATCCAGAACCTATCTTTCTTTGTCTTAAAGACAATCAGTGATTTGGCCTCCAGAGCCTTTTGCGGCAAAGAGTTCCACAGATTCACTACCCTCTGGCTGAAGAAATTCCTCCTCATCTCAGTTTTAAAGGATCGTCCCTTCAGTATGGATCTGTGCCCTTGGGTTCTAGTTTTTCCTATTTGTGGAAACGTCCTCTCCACTTCCACTTTATCTAGGCCTCTCGGTATCCTGTAAGTTTCAATAAGATCCCCCCTCATTCTTCTAAACTCCAATGAGTACAGACCCAGAGTCCTCAACCACTCCTCATATGACAAGCTCTTCATTCCAGGGATCATTCTTGTGAACCTCTTCTGGACCCTTTCTAAGGCCAGCATATCCTTCCTTAGATACAGGGCCCAAAACTAATCACAATCCTCTAAATGGGGTCTGACCAGAGCCTTTTACAACCTTGGAAATCTATCCCTGCTCTTGTATTTTCGCCCTCTCGACATACACTTCTTCACAAGCTTCCACTGCTATCTCTCTCTCCTTAACTCCTTAATCCTAAACAGATAACTTTCACCCATTTTTAGCTTGTCTCCTTTTATTCCGAAGATACACTGCAGCAGGTAGAGGATGGAGGAGGAAAAGGAAGACGATGATAACGTAGAGATATAGGACTTCTTCCTCATTAGTTAGCTGAGTGGTGACAGTGAGGGAGATAATGATGAAAAGGAAAATGAGCAGAAGACTACCTATGAGTTATTGTCGCAACTTCCTGCCCAAAATGTGTCTGCCACAGTTCCTTAATCTCACTAGCTACATCATTTATCATCTTAATCCCAATCACCGTCTCAGCTATTTTCACTTAGGGGAATTTTATATTATTAGGGAGAATGCAACACTGTGTAGCTCACAAAGCAAGATGTTGTTGGAGGAATTGTGTATGTAAGGAAACCACCTTTGAATTGGCGGCTGAGGAGAAGGCAACTCAAAGCACTGGATTCATGGAACCCAGCAGATTTGGGTACTCCCCAAAAATAATAAATTATCGGCGAATATTATACTTAGGTGCAGTCTCCTAGGATATGGGGCAACCAACTCTCAGATTGCACAGTTGATGGCCATATTTTAGATAACATCAGAGAAGTTACTTCATTTCAGAAATCAATGGGGTGTGTGACCGATTCATTGGAATTTGTAATAGATCGTATCTGTTGATGTTTGATGTCTCCTCTTCAATGGCGACAATAGTGAACATGATAGTCAGTGCATGCATACAGGTCTCCACATCTTAGTGGTTAGGATGCAACCTTCTGTACCTCAGGGCTTTAAGGGTGTTATATCTACGGTTAGCTGTAATGATATGCATAAAGCAAGTCTGTACATAATGTTATGCATGACCTCTGACCATTAGGTGGCAGTGTAAACCCACCACGTAACCCTGTGGCTGGGGAGTTGGGAGTAGGTCATGCTGGAGGATAGGCGTGTTTTGCAGTAGCTCTACAATAGTTAATTAGTGTTAGTAGTTTATTATTTCATTTATCCTTGTTATCTTATCGCGCAGTTGTTTCATAATAAATTATTTAAACTAGATCTTCTGTAGTTCATCATTCACTTTGGCCAGCCTACAGAACATGACAGTTATCCATTCCACTGGACAGTGAAGACACAGATCCAGGGTCAAGTGGAATGTTGATGCCTGGAGGCAACTTGCACAAAGCTTCTGATTCTGAGAACAACTTGCCAGACATTTTTCTCTTTATAATTCCACATTATTGATACACAAGAGGCAACACCAGATTGTCCTGACACAAAGTCCAGGGTTATGGCCAGAAGCCATTTTATCCCAGGAACAAGGATCATTAAAACTAGGGCCACTTCATTTCATGAATGCTTTGTCGCCCAGCAGCAGCCAACCACCCCATGTAATATTGGTCCCTCGGTTGTACTTAGGAGAAACAATTTAATTGGAGGGGAAAAAGGCAAATATATAAAAAAAGGATAGCACAGTTTCAAAAAAGAGTAACTTGGTTGTTTAGCACAGGGCTAAATCGCTGGCTTTGAAAGCAGACCAAGGCAGGCCAGCAGCACGGTTCAATTCCCGTAACAGCCTCCCCGAACAGGCGCCGGAATGTGGCGACTGGGGGCTTTTCACAGTAACTTCATTTGAAGCCTCCTTGTGACAATAATCGATTTTCATTTCACTTTGGAGTTTTTTGTATTAAAGAAAAATGTGTACTTATGTCATTCCCTCTCATTCATGATTTTGGAGTTATACAGGAATGACTGTTCTTATTCATGCTTAGAATTATTACTGGCATGGTCATTTAGGGGAAAAGGGCTCTGAGTTGTAATGGTTTAGGATGAGTAATGGATAGAAAAGTTTGTCTTATATGAAGGTGGGAGAAAAGGAGTTAAGGCATTTGTAGCAGTGATAGATTGTGTTAAGTAGAATAGAAGCCTTCAGTGATGAATTGTGTTCTGATGCAGTTCATAGTTGTCATTGGGAATACTTTTGAATGGCAACTATCATGAACTTCTCCATTATATACTTCTGCCTGTAATACAATCAGGGCCACCTCTCCTTTAAAAAGCTCAAAACAAAGTTCAGAACTTAAGTCTATCAGGTGATTTTCTAACTCTTCCCAAGCATCTCATCTTGGCAACAGGCTTATCCAGACTTGAAGCATCTGAGTCCACAGCAGGGGCAGGCAAATTGGTAGATTCCAAAGAAGGGGTAGACTACCTCTTCAACTCCTTCTGTGGCCCCTTGTGTTTTCCCTTGAGAACATCTCGGCTCCAACACCAGTGACCGTGCAAGTGGTATATTGATAACCTGCACCAGGTCCACATACCCAGATGCGGGGACAACAGTTTCCTGTCTTCTCAAAATGATCTACATGTTCTAGCGCTTTACGACCCTGTCGGTCAATCACTTAAGACATTGGCCCAGTCCTGGCAATGACCCTATCAGGTATCCACTCTGGTCCTCCACCAAGATTCTGCATGCACACAAAATCTTCTGTTTGAAACAACCTGCCCAGTTGGCTGCATCTTGATAGCCTTACTGTGAGGCTTGCTTAGCCGCCACCCTCCCCGACAAATTTGGAAAAACGAGGCCAAGCCAGTTCCTGAGGCGCCTGCCCACTAACAACTCAGTCCTAGTGACCGCAGTGGTGGATGTGGGGGCATAATGTACGAGAGCAAGAAATCCACTAAACAAAGCAACAGTGGCCAGTTAGGCTATTTTTTCATTGGCGCTTTGAAAGTTTGGATCGCTCTTTCAACCAGCGGGGTGATAGGGGACTGTCCTTACATTCTGGATCCCATTGGACTCAATGAAGAGTTTAAACTCTTTGGCTATGAAGGTGGTACCGTTGTCTGAGATGATCAGTGCTGATAGTCCATGAAAGGAACAGATTTGGTGCAGCTGCTGCAGTCACTGAATGCATAGGCTGGACATCCAGCCATTTTGAGTGGGCATCTACCACAATTAAAAATATCATACCTAGATTCACGAGCTGGAGGCTGGCCTAAGAAGAGTGATGGCTGATCGTCGGGGGGTGGGGTGGGGGTGGGGGGGGGGGGGGGGGGGCGGTGCGGGGGGGGGGTGACTTGAGAGAGGTCTACAAAATTATGAGGGGCATAGACAGAGTGGATAGTCAGAGGCTTTTTCCCAGGGTAGAGGGGTCAATTATTAGGGGGCATAGTTTAAAGGTGCAAGGGGCAAGGTTTGGAGGAGATGTACGAGGCAAGTTTTTTACACAGAGGATAGTGGGTGCCTGGAACTCGCTGCCGGAGGGGGTGGTGGAAGCAGAGATGATAGTGACATTTAAGGGGCGTCTTGACAAATACATGAATACGATGGGAATAGAGGGATATGGAATCTGGAAGTGTAGAAGACTTTAGTTTAGATGGGCAGCATGGTCGGCCAAGGCTTGGAGGGTCGAAGGGCCTGTTCCTGTGCTGTACTTTTCTTTGTCCTTTGTTCTTAGGCTGATCGCCTGGAACGTTAGAGGGCTGAATGGGCCGGTTAAGAGGGCTTGCGTGTTCGCGCATCTGAGGGGATTGAAGGCGGACGTGGCAATGCTGCAGGAGACACACCTGAGGGTAATAGATCAGACCAGATTGAGGAAGGGGTTGGTCAGCCAAGTATTTCATTCAGGGTTGGATTCTAAGACTAGGGGGATCGCGAATCTGATTAACAAACAGGCGGCATTTGAGGCAGAGAGAATAGTGGTGGACATGGGGGACAGGTACATCATGGTGAGCGGGAATCTTGAGGGGATGCTGGTGGCGCTTGTGAATATATATGCACCAATAGGGACGATGTGGAATTTATGAGGCATGTGTTAGGGAAGATCCCGAACCTAGAGTCGCATAAGCTAATCATGGGGGGGGGGGGGACTTTAATACGGTCATTGATCCAAGGTTGGACCGGTCGAGGTCAAGGACAGGGAGGGTGCCATCCGTAGCGAAGGAACTAAAGGGGTTCATGAAGCAGATGGAGTGAGTAGACCCATGGAGGTTCGGACGGCCAAGAGTGAAGGAGTTTTCTTTTTTCTCCCATGTGCACAAAGCATACTCCCGGATCGATTTTTTTATTCTTAGCAGGGCTTTACTGGCGGAGGTGGTTTTATACCGAGTATTCGGCGATTGCTGTGTTGGACCATGCCCCACATTGGGTAGACTTACTGGTGAGTAAGGAGAGAGGGCAGCGCCAGCATTGGAGCTTGGATGTGGGACTGTTAGCGGATGAGGGGGTGTGCGGGCGGGTGAGGGAGTCCATCCAGAACTATCTGGAAATAAATGACACATGGGAAGTCTCGGCAACAGCGGTCTGGGAAGCGCTGACGGCAGTGATTGGGGGGAGCTAATCTCGATACGGGCCCACAGGGAGAAGGTGGAGCGAGTAGAGATGGATAGGTTGGTTGGGGAAATACTCCAGGTGGACAGGAGATATTTGGAGGCCCCGGAGGTGGGGTTACTGAAGGAGCAGCAGAGACTACATATGGAGTTTGGTCTGTTATCTACAGGGAAGGCGGTGGAGCATTTGAGGAAGGCGAGGGGGGCGATATACAAGTAAGGAGAGAAAGCCAGCAGGACGCTTACGCACCAGCTGAGGAAAAGGGAGGCGGCCAGAGAGATAGGAAGAGTGAAGCACAGAGGTGGGAATGCAGTCTTGGACCCAGCACGGTGAACCGTGGCGTTGAAGGAGTTTTATTGCAGGCTATATGAGTCGGAACCCCCAGCGGCGGTAGACGTAATGAGGCAGCTGCTGGGTGAGTTGAAGTTTCCGAAGGTGGAGGAAGGATTGGTGGAGGGGTTGGGAGCCCCGGTTGGAATTGAAGAAATAGTAGAGGGGGTAAGACCCCGGGACCGGACGGCTATCCAGTGGAATTCTGCAAGAAAGAAAAGAAAGGTTATCAGAGGGGGGATTAGGCAGCCATGGCTGACAAAGGAAGTTAGGGAATGCATCAAAGCAAAAGAGAAAGCCTATAATGTGGCTTTAAAAACATTAAAAACAAACGGGAGGCAAAAGTAGACATTGGGCCGCTCCAAAATGACGCTGGTAATCTAGTGATGGGAGACAAGGAAATAGCTGAGGAACTAAATAAGTACTTTGCGTCAGTCCTCACAGTAGAAGACATGAGCAATGGCCCAACAATTCAGGAGAGTCAGGGAGCAGAGTTGAATATGGTAGCCATCACATAGGAGAAAGTGCTAGAGAAACTAAGAGGTCTAAAAATTGATAAATCTCCGGGCCCAGATGGGCTACATCCTAGAGTTCTAAAGGAGACAGCTGAAGAAATAGTGGAGGCGTTAGTTATGATCTTTCAAAAGTCACTGGAGTCAGGGAAAGTCCCAGAGGATTAGAAAATCACTGTTGTAACTCCCCTGTTCAAGAAGGGGACAAGGAAAAAGATGGAAAATTATAGGCCAATTAGCCTAACCTCGGTTGTTGGCAAGATTCTAGAATCCATTGTTAAGGATGAGATTTCTAAATTCTTGGAAGTGCAGGGTCGGATTAGGACAAGTCAGCATGGATTTAGTAAGGGGAGGTCGTGCCTGACAAACCTGTTAGAGTTCTTTGAAGAGATAACAAATAGGTTAGACCAAGGAGAGCCAATGGATGTTATCTATCTTGACTTCCAAAAGGCCTTTGATAAGGTGCCTCACGGGAGACTGCTGAGTAAAATAAGGGCCCATAGTATTCGAGGCAAGGTACTAACATGGATTGATGATTGGCTGTCAGGCAGAAGGCAGAGAGTTGGGATAAAAGGTTCTTTTTCGGAATGGCAACCGGTGACGAGTGGTGTCCCGCTGGGTTCAGTGTTGGGGCCTTTATATATAGCTGTTCTCTTTATATATTAACGATCTAGATGATGGGACTGGGGGCATTCTGGCTAAGTTTGCCGATGATACAAAGATAGGTGGAGGGGCAGGTAGTATGGAGGAGGTGGGGAGGCTGCAGAAAGATTTAGACAGTTTAGGAGAGTGGTCCAAGAAATGGCTGATGAAATTCAACGTGGGCAAGTGCGAGGTCTTGCACTTTGGAAAAAAGAATAGAGGCGTGGACTATTTTCTAAACGGTGACAAAATTCATAATGCTGAAGTGCAAAGGGACTTGGGAGTCCTAGTCCAGGATTCTCTCAAGGTAAACTTGCAGGTTGAGTCCGTAATTAAGAAAGCAAATGCAATGTTGTCATTCATCTCAAGAGGCTTGGAATATAAAAGCAGGGATGTACTTCTGAAGCTTTATAAAGCATTAGTTAGGCCCCATTTAGAATACTGTGAGCAATTATGGGCCCCACACCTCAGGAAGGACATACTGGCACTGGAGCGGGTCCAGCGGAGATTCACACGGATGATCCCAGGAATGGTAGGCCTAACATACGATGAACGTCTAAGGATCCTGGGATTATATTCATTGGAGTTTAGGAGGTTGAGGGGAGATCTAATAGAAACTTACAAGATAATGAATGGCTTAGATAGGGTGGATGTAGGGAAGTTGTTTCCATTAGCAGGGGAGACTAGGACCCGGGGGCACAGCCTTAGAATAAAAGGGAGTCACTTTAGAACAGAGATGAGGAGAAATTTCTTCACCCAGAGAGTGGTGGGTCTGTGGAATTCATTGCCACAGAGGGCGGTGGAGGCCGGGACGCTTAGTGTCTTTAAGACAGAAGTTGATAAATTCTTGATTTCTCGAGGAATTAAGGGCTATGGAGAGAGAGCGGGTAAATGGAGTTGAAATCAGCCAGGATTGAATGGTGGAGTGGACTCGATGGGCTGAATGGCCTTACTTCCGTTCCTATGTCTTATGGTCTTAAGTTCTCGGAGATGCTGGGTCTGCTGCTGGTGAGGGCATTTAATGAGGCACGGGAGCGGCGTGTCCTTCCCCAATAATGTCACAGACCTCGATCTCAGTGATCCTGAAGCGGGAGAAGGACCCAGAGTTATGTGTATCATATAGGCCAATCTCCCTATTGAATGTAGATGCTAAACTGTTGGCTAAAATATCGGCCTCAAGGTTAGAGGACTGTGTCCCTGAGGTGATAGGGGAGGACCAGGCAGGGTTTGTTAAGGGCAGATAGCTGACGGGAAATGTTAGAAGGCTCTTAAATGTTATCATGATGCCCTCAGAGGGGGACGGGGAGATGGAGGTGGTGGTTGCGATGGACGCAGAAAAGGTCTTTGACCAGGTGGAGTGGAATTATTTGTGGGAGGTGTTAGGATGGTTTGGGCGGGGCTTCATTGATTGGGTTCGGTTGTTGTACCAGGCACCGCTGGCGAGTGTACGAAGGAAACGGCTGACGTCGGGCTATTTTAAGCTGTACCGAGGACAAGGCAAGGGTGTCCCCTCTCCCTGCTATTGTTTACTCTGGCCAGAGAGCCATTGGCTGTGGCGTTAAGAGCTTCTAGGAACTGGAACGGGCTGGTCGGGGGGTGATGGAACACCGGGTCTCGCTTTACGCGGACGACCTGCTCCTGTATATCTCTGACCCGTTAGGAGGGATGGGGGAGATTATGCAGATCTTAGGGGAATTTGGCCGGTTTTCGGGGTATTTATTGAATATGGGGAAAAGTGAGATGTTCGCGATCGAAACGAGGGGGCAGGAGAGGAGACTGGGAGAGCTGCCGTTTAGAGTGGTGTGAGGGAGCTTCCCCTATCTGGGAATCCAGGTGGCACGGGAATGGGCGACACTACATAAGTTAAATCTGACCCGTCTAGTAGAGCAAACGAAGGAGGACTTTAGAAGGTGGGATATGCTCCCGCTGTCACTGGCGGGGAGGGTACAGACCGTGAAAATGCAGGTCTTCCCCAGATTTCTGATCGTTTTTAATGCCTCCCCATCTTTATCCCAAGGGCCTTTTTTTTAATGGTTAAACAAGGTGATTTGGGGCTTTTTGTGGGCGGGTAAAACCCCGCGAGTGAAGAAAGTATTGCTGGAGCATAATCGAGGGGAGGGTGGGTTGGCACTGCCAAACTTTAGCAACTATTACTGGGCGGCAAATATAGCCATGATTAGAAAGTGGATAGTGGGGGGTGGGGTCGGTGTGGGAGCGAGTGGAGCTGGCATCATGCAAGGACATAAGTCTGGGGGCATTGATAGCAGCACCTCTGACGTTCTCGCCGGCCCGATACTCCACAAGCCCAGTGGTAGTGGCGGCCCTGAGAGTCTCGGGGCAGTGGAGGAAACATATGAGAGTGGAGGGAGCATCGGTCTGGGGCCCGATTTGCAATAACCATCAGTTTGTACCGGGAAGGCTGGATGGGGGATTTCAGAGATGGCAGAGAGCAGGGACTGAGAGGATGGGGGATCTATTCATAGATGGGAGCTTCCCTGGTTTGAAGGATTTAGTGGAGAAGTTTGAACTGCCAGCAGGAAATGGATTCAGGTATATGCAGGTACGGGATTTTTTTCAAAGGCAGGTTTGGACCTTTCCGCTCCTACCGCCACGGGGGATACAGAACAGGGTAGTTTCCAGAGCGGAGGTGGGATAGGGGAAGATATCGGACATCCACAAAGAGCTTATGGAGTCGGAGGAAACTCAGATGGAGGAGCTAAAGGGCAAGTGGGAAGTGGGAAGATGAGCTAGGGGAAGAGATAGACGCGGGTCTGTGGGCAGATGCTTTGAGCAGAGTTAACACATCCTCATCATGAGCCGGGCTTAGCCTGATACAATTTAAGGTAGTTTACCGGTCACACATGGTGGTGGCCTGGATGAGCAAGTTTTTTTGGGTAGAGGACAGGTGTGCGAGGTGCGCGGGAGGTCCAGCAAATCATGTCCATATATTTTGGGCATGCCCGAAGCTGAGGGGATTCTGGCAGGGTTTTGTCATGTCCTGTCCATGGTACTAAAAACACAGGTGGTGCCGAGTCCAGAGGTGGCCATCTTTGGATTGTCGGAAGATCCGGGAGCCCAGGGGGCGAGGGAGGCTGACGTCTTGGCCTTTGCCTTCCTGGTAGCCCGGAGACGGATATTGCTAGCGTGGAGGGACTCATAGCCCCCGAAACTGGGTTAGTGACATGGCTGGGTTTCTCAGTCTTGAGAAAATCAAGTTTGCCCTAAGAGGGTCAACGCTAGGGTTCGACCGGAGGTGGCAGCCGTTTATCGACTTCTTCGGGGAAAATTAACTGTCAGCAGAGGCAATAATCTAAAGTGGGGGGGGGGGGGGGGGGGGTGGTTGGGGGGGGGGGCGCGGAATTTAGGCTAATTTCTGTTAAGGGTAGGAAGGACTTTTTAGGGTTGGAAATGATGTATGTACTACGTTTATATTTGGCTTCGCTTTCTTTTCTGTTGTTATTGTTGTTATTATAAAATTACAAATACTTTAATAAAATGTTTTTTTTTTTTTAAATCATACCTAAAAAAGTAAATGTTGAGCCTCATCCACAGTCATCCCGGTCCCAAGGGTGCAAACCTGTTGCAGACGGGAGGGTATGCTGAATCTGACACTGCTCCCAATGGTTGACCATACTTTCGATCTTCTTGTTGACCTCTGGCTTACCAAACGTAAATCCTGGCCAGCATCTTTATCTTGGACTGACCTGGATGACAGCTGTGCAATTCCTCAAGAAGAAGCGATTGCCCCAGGAGATGCACTATATTCTGCCACCCCACAAGAGAACCCTATCCTCACATGTGATTTCATCCCTGCAGTGCATATAGGGCCTGATTTGTCCTGACTTCTCAAAATGTTAGCCAGTGAGAACCATCTTTTTTACCCTTGACATCACAGGGTCTCTATTGGTCCAAGTGATAATATGAGTGGATGATATAGGTAGATGTCTGGAAAATTCAGAGCCAGGACGATCTCCTGTGTGGTAGGAGACTCAGATATTTTTGTGGCAGTAGATGCCTGCTTAAAGCATTTTATATCTGGGTTTCCGGTCTATGCTGAAAGGTTTACGAATATGCGGTCAACAGCAATGCCCATCTTTCCTTTCTGGCCGATGCTATTGGTGGGACTAGTTTATCTTCACGAAAAATGGCAAGTCATGGTTTATGGTCCAAGACAATGGTGGAGTGCCGGCCATAAACATAATGCTTAAAATGTTTTATAGCATAAATGATCACCAGACTTTCTTTGTCGATCTGGGAATATTTCCTCTCAACATCCAACAATGTTCTGGATGTGAAGCTGACTGGCCTTTCCACATCATGTTCCATTTTGTGCGATAGTACTGCAATGATGCCATAAGGTGATGCATTGCACGTGCTATTATGAGTTTGTCTAGGGTAAAATGGACCAGTAAGGCTGAAGACTGCAGGGCTGGTTTTACCTGGTCAAAAGACTTCCTCCAGGAATCTTCCCACTTCCAACATTGGTGTATCTTCAGCAGTCAATGCCGGGATGCCAAAGGGGTATACAGATTGGGTAAAAAACAGTCGTAATAATTGACCATCCCTAACAAGGACTTCAATTCTGACTAATTCCTTGGTTCTAGTCCCCTTTTATTGCCTTTATCTTATCTTCGAATGGTTGCAAACCCTTCGCATTGACTCTGAAACCTAAACATGTGACTTCATCAGCCTGAAAAGTGCCTTTCTCTCATTTTAGCCGAGTACCGACTTCTTTCAACCTCTTGAGGACTTCCAAATTGGCTCTGTGTTCCACTGGTGTTGCTCCTGTCACTAAGACATCATCCAGATACACGATGGGACGGATTCTCTGTCCTGCAGCATCCGTTTTCCAGGGCAACCCCCCCCTCCACCCCCGCCGGCAGCGGGATTCTCCATCCTGGCAGCCGACCGGTGGGGTTTCCCATTGTGGGCCCCCAAAGGTGTCGGGAAATCCATGGGCCTAATCGAGCTGCCGGCGAAACAGAGGATCCCGCCGACGGAGAATCCAGCCCGACAACTTTCAGAATTCTCTACAAAAGGCTCTCCATTGTGCTCTGAAATATAGCACGGGCCGATGAAATACCAAAGGGCAATCTCGTATATTGGAACAACCCATTGTGGGTATTTATGGAGACAAACATTTTTGACTCATCTACCAGCTCAAGCTACTGGTACACATGGCTTAAATCCAATTTGGTGTACTTGAGGCCCCCTGCCAACTTGGCATATAAATCTTCTATTCTGGGGAGAGGATACTTCTATCCTGAGGAGAGGGGCTGGTTTAGCACAGAGGACTAAATAGCTGGCTTGTAAAGCAGAACAAGGCAGCAGCATAGGTTCAATTCCCGTACCGGCCTCCCCCAACAGGCACTGGAATATGGCGACTAGGGGTTTTTCACAGTAACTTCATTGAAGCCTACTTATGACAATAAGCGATTATATTATTATATTTACCTACTTTAGCAGTCCTGTTTACAGTCCTCTTGTAATCACCATAGATTTGGATTGTGCAGTCCAGCTTTAAAACTGGGATGATTGATGCTACCCATTGTGCAAACTGTACTGGGGTGAAAAAATGTTGGCATTGCTTCTGGCTTTACATATATATTTGCTTTCACTCCTTTTATGCACCCCAACTCTCTCCAGAAATCCTTGTGGTATTTCCATAAAAGTTCCTGGAAAACCCCATCCGTGATGCTGAATATTGCTAGCCAGTTTAACTTTATTTTCTTCAGCCAATCCTTTTCCATGAGGCTTGGCCTTTGTCCTTTCACTATGATTAAAGGCAGCTGGGTGACCGCAGTTGGCCTCCCTAGTATAGGTGGCTAAGGTGACCAATGTATAGCTGAGATTCACAGACTGCAGCTCTCCCTGTAGATGCCTAAATGTTTGCTCATCGACTATTGTGGGCAGCCGCCCCTGTATCAACCTCCATCGTAAACGGACACCCGTTGTTGACAAGGACGATGTTGACAAGGGTGTTTTATTTAATCTCACCACGTTGAGTTTATATACTTCAAAAATGTCTCCAGCGTCTTCTTCAAGCTTGTTCACTGGAGTCGCTGAGTTTTCTTTTGGTAACTTGGAGTCGTTTGTCTGACTCTGCATCTGCCTTGTATATGGCCTTTTTTATTATATCTGCAACAGATGAATTTCTTCCACTTGCATCTGTCTTGGAATGCTCTCCCCCACAATTAGAATAAGCCTCTAACGCTTGTGACTGTATTTCTCATTCCTGCTTCTCTGCCTCCGCTGCTCCCTTACTCCAGGAACTTAGAGCAGCCGCCACTTCCTGCCATAACTGGGTCATCTCGCTTTGCATGCCTTGAAGTTCAAAAGCACTTTGTTCAGTGCTTTTAGTTGCTTGAGTCAACTAAACTGCTTTGACAAGGATATCTTGGTTTCTGCCAGCAATTTCTTCTGGATATTTAAATTGTTGATCCCACAGACCAACCGGTCACGCAGCATGTCGCCAAGAGAAGTATCAAATTTGCAACGATCTAACATCTGTCAAAGCCTGACCACAAAAGCAGATACTGTTTCTCCAGGACCTCTAATGACTGTATAAAATTTATGGAACTGCATAATAATCGAGGGTTGGGAATTGTAATGGTCCCTCACTAGTTGCACCAGTTGATCAAAGGACTTGGAATCTGGGGTCTCCGGAGATGTTCGGCTTTGCACGAGGTTATGGGCGTGATCTAACCAAAATCTGAGCCAGCCGGTTAGATCGCAGGAGAGTCTGAAATCGGGAACCGTGCCAGGTGCCTATTGGTTTTCAATTTAACCGGCCCGGTCCCGTTGGCGAGATCCGGATTCTGCTGCGTCGTGGCAAGAAACCAATAATCACCAAATAGGGCTAATTTCCAACCCATTAACAGGAAGGACCCCCTATCTAATGGCCTCCTATGATCTAACCGGCTCCCTAGCGAGCAGTCACATTGATGCCCTTTAGCGCACCTATTTAAAAACGTGAAGTTAGGGAAATTGTGCGTGTATCAGAAGTGGTGAGTAGCCATCTTGGAAAATGAGCAGTCAGGCTGGGGCACCAGGGCTGCTGCTCCACTGCTCGGGGGGGGGGGGCTGTGCCAGGAAGGGACATGCCCGGTTAGGGGGTCGGCTGCCATCCGTGGGGAGTCACCCCTGGGTTAGGGGGTGAGGGGGCTCAGCGCCCATGGCTCTGACATGCGATCAGCACCCCCGCCCCAGATTGGGTATATCCATAACCAGGGGAAACTTCAGCTTCTGCCTGTTCGTCCGACCGAACACCCCCAGGACAGATGCCCTGTCTGTGGTAATGTGGTGTACTTTAACTCACTTTTAAGTCACTTTAACTCCCACAGACTGTGCCGGCCTCAGGCTACACAGCTGAAGGCAATCGCTAATAGAGAATTGCCAACGTTAGTTATGTGAGCACTCAACAGCTCCCAAGTGGATTCCCGTGGGTAGATGTGCGATGTCGCAGGTCGGTATGACTGCCTAGCATCCCAATCATACTGTGAGGCCTGGACATTGAAGCCTTCAAAACTGCAGGAGCAGCAGCCAACAATTGAACACCCAACAGCAGCACTGGGGATACCTCCAACTGATGTGTATCAGCAACTGTGTGATGCCCACCACATTGTGCCCCAGGAGCCTGACCACTACTTTCGCCCAGCGAGGCCTATGTCTCTGTGCTTGTGGAGGGTAGGGATGACAGCTGTAACGCCTGTGAATTCTCCTCTGAGGCATTCTCTTGGACGGCGGGTGGTGGGGGTCACCCCTGGTCCTGAAGAGTGCTTGTTGACCCTTCGACTTCTCATACAACATGGAAGATGTTTTTCTCCTGCAAATTATACTGTGGTTCTTCTATGGGCAGCACGGTAGCACACTGGTTAGCACTGTTGCTCCCCAGCTTGGGCCGCTGTCTGTGCTGAGTCTGCATGTTTAATAATAATAATAATCTTTATTGTCACAAATAGGCTCAGATTAACACTGCAATGAAGTTACTGTGAAAAGCCCCAAGTCGCCACACTCCGGTGCCTGTTCGGGTACACAGTGAGAGAGTTCAGAATGTCCAAATTATGTAACAGCGTGTCTTTCGGCACTTGTGGGAGGAAACCCGCACAGACACGGGGAGAACGTGCAGACTCCGCACAGACAGTGACCCAAGCCGGCAATAGAACTTGGGACCCTGAAGCTGTGAAGCAACACTGTGCTACCGTGCTGCCCCCGGACTCCCTCCAGAGGAATTCTCCCTCTGTGTACCCGAACAGGCGCCGGAGTGTGGGAACTAGGGGATTTTCACAGTAACTTCACTGATCAGTAAGAAAGGAAGGATCATTATGTCTGGCATGAATAACTCATGTGTGGCAGGTGACCTGGGTGGGGACCGGTGGAGACGTACCTCTGCGGCACAGGCCAATCCTGACATCAGTGATCTGTCCTTGGCCAACCTAGTGGAGTGGTGCAACAACACCAATCTATCCCTCAATGCCAGCAAAACTAAAGAGATGATCATTGACTTCAGGAAGCAAAGTACTGTACACACGCCCGTCTGCATCAATGGGACCGAGGTGGAGATGGTTAACAGCTTCAAATTCCCAAGGGTGCACATCACCAAAAATCTGTTCTGGTCCACCCACGCCGACACTACCACCAAGAAAGCACAACAGCGCCGAGACTTCCTCAGAAAACTAAGGAAATTCGGCATGTCCACACTGACTCTTATCAACTTTTACAGATGCACCATTAAAAGCATCCTATCTGGCTGCACCACAGCCTGGTATGGCAACTGCGTGGCCCAAGACCGCAAGAAACTTCAGAGAGGCGTGAACACAGCCCAGTCCATCACACATACCTGCCTCCCATCCATTGACTTTATCTACACTTCCCGCTGCCTGGGGAAAGCGGGCAGCATAATCAAAGACCCCTCCCACCTGGCTTACTCACTCTTCCAACTTCTTCCATTGGACAGGAGATACAAAGGTCTGAAAACACACACGAACAGATTCAAAAACAGCTTCTTCCCCACTGCTACCAGACTCCTAAACAACCCTCCACAGGGCTAAATAGCTGGCTTTGAAAGCAGACCAAGGCCGGCCAGCAGCACGGTTCAATTCCCGTACCAGCCTCCCCGAACAGGCGCTGGAATGTGGCGACTGGGGCTTTTCACAGTAACTTCATTGAAGCCTACTCGTGACAATAAGTGATTTTAGGGGCTGTTTAGCACAGGGCTAAAGAGCTGGCTTTGAAAACAGACCAACAAAGGCCAGTAGCACGGTTCAATTCCCGTACCAGCCTCCCCGAACAGGCGCCGGAATGTGGCGACTAGGGGCTTTTCACAGTAACTTCATTTGAAGCCTACTTGTGACAATAAGCGGTTTTCATTTCATTTCATTATGGACTGACCTGATTAATACTACACTCCTGTATGCTTCACCTGATGCCAGTGTCTATGTATTTACATTGTGGACCTTGTGTTGCCCTATTATGTAATTTCTTTTTCTTTTATTTTGTTTCTCATGTACTAAATGATGCTTGAGCTGCTCGCAGAAAAATACTTTTCACTGCACTTCGGTACACGTAACAATAAACAAATCCAATCCAACCCGTAACCTCCAGGACCCATTCCTGGAAAGGTTGAGGACTTTGCTGTCTGGCACCCTGCCACCTGTCTGGACACTTTCACGTCTGTTGTGGGACAATCTCTCTAGCGGGGACAGAGAGTGGGCATCGGGTCAGGCGCACCTCTGCTGGCACCCACCTGCGCACCCCACCCATGCCCAGACTCTTTGTATCATATTCAGAACTTGCTTTCCTACCTATCTTTATATTATCAGCAAATTTGGCTGTAATATCATCGATCCCTTCATCCTAGTCATGAATAGAGATTGTATTTAGTTGAGACCCCTGCATTGATCACTAAAGCACTCCACTAGTTATAGTCTGCCAACTTGAAAATGACCCATTTATCCTTGTTTCCTGTTCATTAACCAATCTTCTACTCATACTAATATATCACCTCCTGTACCTCACCCACCCCACTTCCCCACCTCCCCCCCATCCTCCCCCCTCCCCGCCACGTCTGCCTCCCCAACAGCATGAGCTTTTATGTCGCACCTTATCGAAGGCCTTTTGGAAATTCAAATACACTACAACTTCTGGTTCCCATTTATCCACCCTTTTTGTTCTACTCAAAGAACTCAAAAAAATTTCAAACCCGATTTCCCTTTCACAAAACCATGTTGACTTAACCTGATTGTGCTATGATTTTCTAAATGTCCATGCCTTACTAATGGGTTCTAGCATTTTCCCAATTACAGTCGTAAAAGGTCATAGAAAGTTAGGAAATGTCATATCTGTTCCAGAGACACCCTGATTGTATAATGTGGATGAATTAAATTTTCCCAGTAGCCCATTTCAGGCAGTAAGGAACAAGATCAAGGATGTAAGGCTGAAAGGTAATAAAATTGCTCCATAACGTTATTTCCCAAATGCTGTAATTTACATTAAAATTTTCTGCTATCGTCAAGGAATTTCTCATTTCTGTTAGTTTTACTGTAGGCATGCACATGTACATTTTTGTAATAGGGGCAGACCAGGAGAAGGGGGAAGAGGAAATGAGAGACGTATCCAGGTTGTGGCTTCACTGAAGAAGATGAGTTTGGAAATACCTTTCCACCATAACCTCCCGATAACACTAGTTCCTTAGTCACGTCTTCTTGTTGCCCAAGTTGCCTGCCTTCTTCTTCCAGTGGTGGCACAATCTCTTTTAGCAGCGGCATGTTTTATATCTTGCTACTGTAGCAAGTTTCTGCTAAATCTCCGAGTATCGTTATTCCACCTGAAGATTTTCATCACCCCTCCTGCCCTTCCTCTGTCAGTCTTTCAGCCTGAACTGGAGCCTAACCTCCACCTCTGCAGGATTTCCCACTTCTGCATCCCCAACCTCAATCAATGTCTCTGAAGTAGTGCAGGATGGGTTAACGGAGCCCACAGACCCTCAGTACCAGAACCCCAGATTCAATTCCAATTATGCCGCAGCACAATGGTGCCATTAGAAATCCAAGCCCCATGTATTTATTCTTTGTTTTGAAACTTGTCAGTCTTTTGTACTCCTTAGCCTTGGAGTTATTACTCAAGAGTGAACTGATTAAATTGTGTATAAGATATAAATTACACACTGAAATGGTGTATCAATTCTTCTTTGGCATTGTAAGTTACTTTTAATCTTTTAATCGTTTTCTTAATTTTGAATGATGTCCCTAACTTTTTTGGGGGACGAAACCTGCTTAAAAAACCATGTTGCCCATCAATAAAACAAATCTCAGTTACCGACATAGTTTAAAATGCACGGCATGCTATTGAGTGTATAGGTTATTGTATCTCTCAAGAATTGAGTTCTCTTTGTGCAGATAAAAGGTCAGATGTGACAGTGATTTCTAAAAGTACTTGAAATTCAAGTCGCACATGTTTCACTGAGTAACATTGCAAAGTTAATATGCTTTAATAAATTAAAAATGTCGATCTTTACCAATCGATGTTGTTTACTGGTAAATCAATTTAAATCTAACAGTTCCAACTGTGCTTTTCTTTTTGTTTATGATCTTGCTCCTGTATTAATTACTCCATTCTATTTAAAATGGAAAAGAGTGAACACTCTTCAAAACATCAAAAAAATCTTATGAATGATTTCCATTTTCAGTTCAAAGTGTCTCAAGTTTCTGGGTTCATTAACACTATTATCATGCTGTTTGATTCCCCACATGTTTTCTACTGGGAACAATCCTCCCCCACCTTGGCAATAGTGCTCACACCAGCACCCTAGCCAAATCTGACTTATCTCAAATAGTATAAACAGATAGAATAGATTATTCCAGTCAGCACATGTTTCAGTGAAATATCTAAAGGTAAAATATCATCAATCAATTGCCACTACTATTCTTGTGTATTCTTATCCATGACAGATGTTGTTTCCTCTCATCGTCCCCCTCTTGCACCGGGTGTGGCCATAAGTAAACTGAGCACTGATGCCTCTATCAATGGCAGAGTTGTACGGCAAAGTACCACTCATTAGGCAATATTCCTGGGACATCTGTGAGGCAGCCACCAGAGCAGTCCGGACATTTGAATGCTCTTTCAGCATGACAAAGGCCTACTCAATCAGCATTGTAGCTCAGCAATGGGCCTTATTGCACCTAATGTGCATTAAGAGTCATGATTATAATGCACAGCTAAATTTCCCAAGAGCCAACTATCAAGCCTACTGATTATCAAGCTCAGTAAAACTGAATTGATACTAAATGTTTGAATCATGGTTACCCCTGGGAAAGTGGCCATTAATCTGCTTCATCATAAGTCAGGGGTCACATTAGCATGTGAACATTAAGTGAGTGAAAACCACAAGGGTAGCACCGATTATTCATTGAGCCCTCGGGATGAGAATAAATTGTAGAAATCTTGAGGTTTTGATGCCCAATGGCAATTTTCATGTACTAGTGGATATGACCAAACAGTCACCTGATTTATGGCTTTGTGGGTTGAAAAATTATTAATCCCTATGATGCCCCCTGCTGGGGTTTGTAAACTAATCAGGCTCCAATCCATGAGAAGTTCTTGGGGCCCAATGGTAGTGCCCCTACCTTTAGACCAGAAGCTGTGGGTACAAGTTCAACACTAGGACCATTTGGCCATACAAAGAGCTTTGATAATGGGGTTCAATGGGTTGATAAATGGCTCGGGAATCCTTCCAGTACTTCTCCAAACGGAATAGCATGTGTATTTGAAGATACGCTTTAAAATAAATCCATGAGGAAAGGAATGCACTGCTGAGGCCCTGATCCATTAAAATGCAAAAGTCGGGTGTCTGATCATATAATTTAAACCTCAATGTGCCTTAAATGTACAATTGTCGTGTTCACATGCCAGGTTCACGAGCTGCCAAGGTAACCTTTCCCATTCCTGATTGCAGTTCGAGAATGAGATTGAGGGACTGAGAGTTCAAATGGTTCAGTCTTCATGTCAGAAAGTTAATTGGATTGGGCCTACCACTCACACTGGCAGCCCACAGTGACCTCTTACCCTGAGTTTCACTCAAGGCTGAAATGTCTGAGAGGAAAACTGAATGTCAGACAAACATACATTTGAAAAGAAAAACAGAGAAAAAGGGGTGGATTCACCATTGCCCGATGTCGGCATCAGGATTGCTGATTGGGCAGAGAATGGTGGGTCGTTCGACAAACTGGATTGGCGCTGGGTACCAAACCCATAGCGATTCTCAGATCCCTCGCCGAGGCCCGCCCGCGCCAGTGGGAGATACAAATCAGCCCATTTCACCACTCCCCCCTCCCACTCGTTATGCATCAACCCCCACAGCGGGAAATCCACCGGGCAGACTTTGATGCAAGATTGCCCAAGTGTGGCCTGGATGCAGTGGACCCCAAGGTGGGGTAAGGGGGTCAGTGCATAAACGAAGCATCCCCCAAAGTCCATTGAAAGGACCGCTCCCCCCATGATGCAAATCCTGCCTCCCCCCCCCCCTGCTGACAAGTGGAGGCATCCTCCCACCCACCACGGATTTAATGGGCCACCCCGCTCACAGCACACACGCATGAGGATGACCCTCCCCCCACCGACCCGCCCCACAACCCTTCAGCCCCACCATCAGTCACCCACATCAGACCTATCCATCAGACCCCCCTCATAAAATCCCCCATCAGAGACCCCCATCAAAGACCCACATCTAAAAGCTGAAGAGCAGGACAAGTAGTGCAGTGAAGGATCATTGCATTTTTACTTATCCTTCCATAACACCTGGGCTTTCAGATGGGCATAGTACTATTTCCTGGTGGCACTGCTGAGCAATGAAGAGCTGCTGGCATCTGATTGGTCGGCACCTTTTGGCAGGTGGGACTTCTACATCCAGAATCTTGAAATATTTTTTGCTTCCAGGATCCTTGGTCCTGGGGAAGGCCTGCAGCTGCACAGTTATGGGCACTTTATGTTGCAAGCCTTCGTGTAAAGAGGGAACACAAGGCTCCCAGCTGCTGTTCCGTCTGTGGGTATGTTCTCCATCACTTCCATTAAATACCGCCCATGTACACAGAGAGAAAGTTTGAAAAATGAAAGTAAAACACAAAGAACAAAGAACAATGCAGCACAGGAACAGGCCCTTCGGCCCTCCAAGCCTTTACCTGTCATGATACCAACCTTGGCCAAAACCCTCAGCACTTCCTTGTGCCGTATCCCTCTTTACCCATCCTATCCATGTGTTTGTCAAGATGCCTTTTGAACACCGTTAATGTATCTGCTTCCACAACCTCCACTGGCAACGGGTTCCAGGGACTCACCACCCTTTGTGTAAAAAACCTGCTTCGCACATCTCCTCTGAACTGTGCCCCACGGACCTCAAACATATGCCCCCTGGTGACTGACCCCTTCACCCTGGGAAAGAGTCCCTGCCCATCCACTCTATCCATGCCCCTCATAATCTTGTAGACCTCTATCAGGTCACCCCTCAACCTCTGACTTTCTAATGAAAAGAGAGGGGTCATAATTTTAAGGTCATTAGGAGAAGGTATAAGGCAGATCTCAGAGGTTGGTTCTTTACACAGAGAGTGGTGGGTTCGTGGAATGCACTGCCAGCGGAGGTGGTGGAGTCAGAGTCATTAGGGATATTTAAGCGACTCTTAGACAGGCATATGGACAGCAATAAAGTGAAGGGGTGTAGGTTAGGTTGATCTTAGATTAGGATAAGTGGTCGGCACAACATCGTGGGCCGAAGGGTCTGTACTGTGCTGTACTGTTCTATGTTCTATAAAACAGACTGAATCTATTTAGCTAACACCCTCCAGGCAACATCCTGGCAAACCTCCTCTGCACCTTCTTTAAGCCTGCACATCCTTCTGGTAGTGTGGCGACCAGAATTGTGTACAATATTCTAAGTACGGCTTTACCAAAGTTCTATACAACTTTCGCATGACTTACCAGTTTTTATACTTGATGCCCCATTCAATGAAGGCAAGCATTCCATATGCTTTCTTGCCTATCTTGTCCACTTGTGTTGCTAGTTTCAAAGATCTGTGAACCTGCACGCCCAGATCTGTCTAACTTTATATTCCTAAGAGTTTTGCCATTTGTGGTATATTTCCCCTGTATGTTAGACCTACCAAAATGCATTACCTCACATTTTTCTGGATTAAACTACATTTGCCATTTCTCTGCCCAAGTCTCCAACCTATATATGTCCTGCTGTAGACTCTGATAATTCTCAGCACTATCTGCCACTCCACCAACCTTGGTGTCATCCGCGAACTTACTAATCAGACCAGCTACATTTTCCTCCACATCGTTTATGAAAACTACAAAGAACAGAGGCCCCAGCATACATCTCTGTGGAACACCACTGGTCTCAACCTTCCATTCAGAAAAGCACCCTTCTGCTGCTACCCTTTGCCTTCTGTGACCGAACCAGTTCTGAATCCATCTTACCACCTCACCTTTGATTCCGTGTGACTTCACCCTTTGTACCAGTCTGCCATGAAGCACTTTGTCAAAGGCTTTACTGAAGTTCATGTAAACAACATCCCTCCCCCCATCAATCATCTTTGTCACCTTCTCAAAAAACCCAATCAAGTTAGTAAGGCATGACCTCCCCTTCACAAAACCATGCTGTCTATCGCTAATGAGTCCATTTGTTTCCAAATGGGTATAAATCCTGGGCAGGATTCTCCGACCCCCCTGCCGTTCAGCGGCCCCCCACCCCCCCCACCCCGGCGATTCTCCGGCCCGCGATGGGCGAAGTCCCGCTACTGTCATGCCTGTCCCGCCGGCGAGAATCAAACCACCTCTATTACCAGCGGGACTAGGTGGCGCGGGCGGGCTCCGGGGTCCTGGGAGGACGCGGGGCGATCTGGCCCTGGGGGGTGCCCCCACGGTGGCCTGGCTCACGATCGGGCCCACCGATCCGCGGGCGGGCCTGTGCCGTGGGGACACTCTTGTCCCTCCGCCTCAGCCACAGCCTCCGCGATGGCCAATGCATAAGAGACACCCACACCTGCGCGTGCGTGGGGATGACATCAGCGGCTGCTGACGCTCCCCGCATGCGCGGACTTCCGCCGCCCGCCGAAGTCCTTTCGGCCCGGCTGGCGTGGCGCCAAAGGCCTTCCATGTCAGCCGGTGGAGCGGAAACCACTCTGGCACGGGCCTAGCCCCTCACGGTGAGTGCTTGGCCCCTAAAGGTGCGGAGCAATCCGCACATTTGCGGCGGCCCGATGCTGGCATGGTTCACGCCACTCCATCCCGCCGGGACCCCCCGCCCCGCCGGTTAGGGGAGAATCCCGGCCCCTGTCCCAGAGAATTCTCTTCAATAATTTACCTACTACCGACGTGAGGCTCTCCGGCCTATAGTTTCCTGGATTGTCCCTGATACCTTTCTTAGCTATTCTCCAGTTCTCTGGGATCTCACCTGTAGCCAATGAGGCTACAAAGATGCCAATAAGTGCTCCAGCAATTTCCTCCCTTGTGTCCCTTAGTATTCTGGGGTAAATCCCATCCGGCCCAGGAGACTTATCTACCTTAATATCTTTTAAAAGACACAACACCTCCTCCTTTTCAATGTCAACCGTGACCCAGACTGCCCACACACCCTACCCAAGAATCATCTTCCACAAAGTCCTTTTCTTTGGTGAACACTGATGCAAAGTATTCCTTTAGTACCTCATCCATTCCCTCTGGCTCAACAAATAGACCCCCCCCCGCCCCCCCATATCCTTAAATAGTCCAATCCTTTCCCTGGCCATCCTCTTGCTTTACATGAAGTAAGAGGCGTGCAGAAGAAAGAAAACAGACATAATATAAATATGCAAACTAAAGTCAGAAAATGTTTAGTGGACAAATATAATGATATAGAAGTGACAGCAAGGAAAAGACTGTGAGAAGGATACAAAAAGAGAGACAGACAGAATGGAATGCAAACAGAAATACAAAGAGCATGAGTCAGAATGAATTAACTGAGACAAGCAGAGAAACAGTCACAGGGAAAATGGCTTTTGCAAATGTTTTGCTCATATGCAATACCGTGGGAGAATAATGAGTGCATATTTATGTTTTTGAGTTTGTACTTTGTAGAGGCACTATAACACCTTTTGTTCAGTGCCACATAAGCTTGTTTGCTCCCTGACACCCCTGTGGAATTCCGGTGTGCCAATTTAAAAGTCTATTTAAATTGGCTCATTAATATTTATTCAGTACCTCTTTGCTCTGTCGAACAGAATAACTTAATCAGTGCCTTGAAGCACTGATGGAATTGGATTCAACGATGAGTGGTCTGGCAGAGCAATGTGCTGAAGAAATTCTGGATAGATCGATCCTTATGTTCGTTCATTTTCATTTTAAATTTGGAGAACGTTAAAACTGTGTAGAACTGGGGCTGGCATTCCAAAGAACAGAGTCGCCCTGAGCATCAATTTGCCCTTACATCAATGAGAAGCAAACCTGAAAACAGATCTAAATGGTCAAGTAATCGTGATAAAATACATTGTCAATTCAACAGGAAAGAATCAACCATGATATGGACCGGCCTTATTCAAATATCTCAAAGACAAGTGCTAAATTTCCCAAATATGTGGTATATTGGCAGAAGTGGGAGAAAAATTAGATGGTTTTTGCCTTGTTCTCTATTTTCCTCCCCATGCCCCAGCTGAGAAGGCCGTCAGCTGCCCTTTCACTGATTTGCTGCCAGAAAGTTGTTGTACATTTTATGTGTCTCAAAGCAATGCAAAGATGACACTAGTTTCTAAGTGGGCCACAGATTTATTTACAAGAGCATTAAAATATCCCTGCACAAAATCATCTGTGACCAAAGTGAGGAAATGGGGCAGCTTGCTTGGCTGTGTCACTGCAGTGTTCAATTATTAAATTGTTCTGTTCTCGACAAAATGTCTGCACTCGTATTTATTCCAGCTGTTGGCAGGGGAGGTGCTGGAAACACGGCATTCAAAAGACATCTTAATAAATACATGGATAAAATGAGTATAGAGGGATACGGCACTAGGAAGTGCTGAGGGTTTTGCCAAGGGAGGTATCATGACCAGTGCAGGCTTGGAGGGCCTGTCCCTGTGCTGTATTGTTCTTTGCTCTTTATAGCTTCTAGTAACTTCTGTGGTGTCTGTTTACTTTGCTCTGAGTCCACACCCAGATTTAATCGATCAAGTACAGTAAGCATTGAACAGTTACCAGATTCCCATAATCGAGAACAGAACAATTTAATAATTAAACACTGCAGTTACACAGCCAATCAAGCTGCCCCATTTCCTCACTTTGTCACAGATGATACCAGCCCTAGGAACTAGCAGAAGAGGCCTCCCTGCAGCAGAGATGGAAAACCCACTGATCTCATTATGAAGGGAGACACCCCAGTCTTGTCCAAATGTTTTTTTTTCTCTGTTAGGCCTCACCTCAGTGGATTCCACTGCAATACAATTGCATCTTCCATCTCTGACAGTACTGGACTCCTTCTCGACAGTGGAGATCCCGTCAGCAGCTCACCCATGTTGTGGCAAATTAAGGTCAACAGGGGTATGGTATATGGCCACAGGCTTGCGATTTGCCAACATCTCGCAGGGCAGAATAAGAAAAATCCAGTCCAAACAGAAGCGCTTTAAAAAAGTGACAGAAATTGCTTCATACCTGTAAGTGCCCAGATGGCAAACCAAGTGGCAGCAGCGCGGGTTCAATTCCCGTACCGGCCTCCCCGAACAGGCGCCGGAATGTGGCGACTAGGGGCTTTTCTCAGTAACTTCATTGAAGCCTGCTTGTGACAATAAGCTATTATTATTATTATTATTATTATTATTAATAAGTGTTGTCAAATAGCTGGAATTGGTCACATATGAATTATAGCCATTAATGAGTTACAGGGACTGCCAGTAGTCATGAATTAAAAACTTACCAAGATTTAAATGCTTTCATAACAAGCATGATGAAAACATATTAATGTGCAGCAGGTTTGCAATTTGTCAATAAACGAAATAAAAATGGGAATGAAAATTGAATACTCTTACTTCGGTATGAAAGTTACTCAGTCATAACTTGTGTGCTGAAATTAAAGAAAACTGGTGATTCAGGCCTGCTTTAAAATGTAATTGGCCCCTTTTGACATAATAAAACTCTGATTTGCATACATTCCTGAGCACCCGCCCCCTTTAGGCAGGTCCCTCAGACACCTGGAAGTTAACATCACAGGCAGCAGGACTCCACCCAGGGGGCATGTCAAACGTGAGCCGTTATTGCCTTACTGGCTGACCCATCCCTTCCACTGACCACATGTCCATTCTCCTGCAGGTTTCTAGCCGATGGTGCTGGCCCATCCCGGGCACCCCCTCTCCACCCTCCACTAGTGCAGATACACACACCTCGGTGGGAAATGTTAGTGGTCAGGCTTCTGGGGAGCAATCTGGTGAGCATCACATGGCTGCTGATGCGCATCAGGTGGAGGCAGGAACCCCCAGGCGATACAGCAGTCAGAGGTCTGCTGGATCTGTTATGGGCAAGGCGTTTTCAGAACCCCAAAATGTATCATGGAGTTCAACCAACCTCCCCCTTCAATGTATTTGTTGCTTTTCCGAGCACACGGCTTGTTCTCCAGGTATGATACAGCAATTATGGACAAATGGTTTTTAAACACAAAACAATGTTTATTCCATGAACTCAACTTAACCCTTTTAAATAAACATTGGATCTCTTAACACCCCCTTACTTCAAAGATAACCCCGACAATATTCCAACACTAAATAATCCTTCAGTTATTCCTTTCAACATCCAAGAGAGACTTAACACCTTTAAACAGAAACACACCAGGTTAAAGGCATTACTTTTAAGAATTTAAATCACCCAAATGATCCAGAGATAGTCTTTCATGGCAGAGATCACAGCAGGTCCAGCTCACTGCAAACACAGACACTCCCAAGCTCTTTTCAAACTGAAACTAAAAAACTGCAAAATGGCTAATCTAAAGCCCAGCTCCACCCACACTCTGCATTTCTTAAAGGTACATTGCTTAAACATCCATTTCTTAAAGGCACTTTGACAGATCCCATGACCCAGCTGGGTCCCAGCCTGATGTTAAGCCTGTGGTACAGGGTTACCCGGAGCTGATGGAGACATTGGGGAGTGGCTGGAACATTCAGAGGGATGTGTCAGCGACTCTCCAGCAGATCCATAGCCGCTTGGAGGAGTCCCAGGGCTACGAGCGGCAGCGATGGCGCCGGCAATGCGTGACACCGAGGCCAACACTGCTAGGGTGGCGACCGCAGTGGACAGCCCGGTGCACGACGTTGGCACCACGAGTGATGGTGTCCAAGACGTTGCGCAGTGGGCTATGGCTGAGGGTCTCGGCAGTATGTCTGCCTCGCTGGGAGATGTCACCAAGCACCAGGCTGACCTTGATGAGGTTCTGTGGGACATGTTCTGCTCTAAGATAGGGATGGATGAGGCTACAGAGCTTGTCCCAGTCGGAGATGGGCACTGCCGAGGCACTGCAGAGAATGGTCCAGTCACTGAGGAGCACCGCCGAGGGCGTCGACACGATGGTCTGAAACATGGGAAACTGCCAGGGCTGGCAGAGCCAGATGATGCAGACGCAGCCAGGACTCGAACCAGCTGCCCCTCCATCCCAAGGTGCACCCCAGGGCTCAATGGGCACTGACCGGGAGGAGGGGATGCTGAGTGCCAACCCGGACCCGTCCCATGGAGTGGCGATGGTGGCAATCAGATCCGCCGAATTCCACCCCTCTGATGAGGCCGTGTCTCAAGTCAGCACATGGGACAGGGCGGCACAGCTGTGCATGTGCCGTCAACAAGTGTGCTGGGGCCTCCAGCCCCAGAGGATGCCCGCCAGGGGCATCGAAGGCCAGGGGACGTGGTACAGCAGCTGGCTGCCTTCACTTCTAATGTGCATCCTGGAGAGTAACCTAGACATAGTGGTACAGCTAGCAAGGCCAAGCACATCGAGGATCACTGAGGGCACCAGGGGAGGGGATGGGGAGTGTGGGGATGTGGGGTGTGGCATCATCGGGAGAGTGGGGAATTGTATTACACATTGAACACCCTTCTGCACAGCCAGTATGATGACTCTGTCACTTTCTTTTGCAATGTGGGCCGACTTCCGAACCCTTGGCCTATCTCTCCAGGCATCTCTCCCTTCCCCGCCCGGGTACACTGCATGCAGGTGATGAGTGTGAGCGAGCACTCAACAGGTAGGCAGGGGTCAGACTATGTCATAGATTAAGGAGCACTGACACTCAGCTCGCTGCAGGTTATCATCACCCCCCTGCCCTCGACAGTGGGCCACTGAAGGTTCCGACAGACCCAGCACCCTGGGGTGATGTGACACATACACTGGGAGGGTGGGAAATGGGAGTGGGGGGTTGACGGACCAGGTCATGTCCTAAGTGAATCGGACGCGTTTGAGGGCCTCACTGGCCGCTGTCACCTGTCCTGCAGCCTCCGGTTGGTCCTCAGGTTCCTCCCCAGCCTTGTCCTCCAACCTCTGCTGGTCCGGCACCGCTTCACCATCATCCCCCTCGGAGGTGGCCACATGTTCCTCATCACCAGCCTCCAGCTCGTCGCCCCGCTGCTGTGAAAGGTTGTAGAAAGAACACAGACCATCACAAAGCGGGCAACCATCCGGGCGGTGAACTGGAGGGCACTACCGGAGTGGCCGAGACATCGGAACTATATCTTGAGGAGTATGATGCTCAATTACAGCCCGGGTAGCCACATGGGCCTCGTTGTCCTGGGTCTCCACTTCGGTCTCCGGCCTCCAGACTGAGGTCATTAGCCAGGTCTTCAGCACGTGTCCGGGGTGACCGACTGCCCCAGGATATAGCTGTTGTGCACAATCCCCGGGAAGCGTGCACACACATGCATGATCTTCATGTGGTGTTAGCACACAAGTTGTGTGTTGAGGGAGTGAAACCCCTTTCTGTTAACATAGGGCACTCCCAGAGGGCCTGGTAAGCGCAGGGCAAAATGCGTGGCATCTATTAGCCCCGGGACCTGGGTCATCCCGGCAATGGCGGAGAAACCTGCTGCCCGGCCATCTTGTTGGGCTTGGTCCATGCCAAAGTTTATATAGTTTTCCGCCCGGGCAAACAGGGCATCCGCGACCTGACGGATGCACCTGTGGGCTGTGGCCTGTGAGATACCACTCAGGTTCCCACTCGAACTCTGGAATGATCCTGAGACATGAAAGTTCAAAGCTGCGGTGACCTTGATGGTCACCGGAGCAGGTGTCCTCTTCCTCCATATAGGCAAAATCTTGCAAAGTCGAGTGTTTTGACAGCAGGATTTCTGCTCGGAAGCGGGATGGCTGGCCCTAATCATGCAGTGCCAGCCAATTAGATATTCAAAGCCAGGGAGTCCACCAGTTTTGCAGTGGGTTACATTACGGGGTCGGAGGTCGAGGGTATTTAAAGGCACCCAGACCAGCATAGACGCCTTATAATCCTGCATCTTCAGTCTGAATTGTAAGTGGGTATTTTGACCATGCATTGGGTGAGTAATGTCTCGGTGCAGAGAGAAAGTGGCCTCACGGTTTTATAGAAACATAGAGTCTAAGGTGCAGAAGGAGGCCATTCAGCCCATTAAATCTGGAAAGAGCATCCCTTCCAAGCCCATACCTCCACCCTATCCCTGTAATCCAGTAACCCTACCCAACCTTTTTTTTTGGACACTAAGGGCAATTTAGCACCTAACCTGCCCATGTTTGGACTGTGGAAGGAAACCGGAGCACCCGGAGGAAACCCACGCAGACACGGAGCGAACGTGCAGGCTCTGCTCAGACAGTGACCCAAGCCGGGAAACGAACCTTGGACCCTTGAGCTGTGAAGCAACTGTGATAACCACTGTGCTACTGTGCCGCAATGGTTTAGCGGTGCCACCCTCCAGGTTCCCCTTCAGGCCATCTAGGAATGGCTAGAGGTCCTGTTTCTCAGAGAAGGCAGCAAAAAACTCTCTAACATGATCAAGGTGGGCTGGATGGAGATTGCAACAGAGGTTAGCTGTGAAATTGTGTCCAATGCCGCAAAAGATCAACGCTCTCCTGCTCTGAGCAGGGTAAGTGGCATAGTGAAGTTAATGCAGAGCGGCACTCATGATGGTATCAATGTAAGTGTGCGACTGGAGAGGTATGGAAGGCAAGAGTTTTGGTTCTAGGCCTCCGATGGAACATGTGGACTAAATGTGTGGGTGACAGTTCATGCAATGGAAGTTGCAGGAGAGTGCATGTGTGGTACACTTATGAGGTGTGACATTAGCTGTCATAGGCCTGCAAGCTTTCAACGTATTTGATACTCAATTATTCTGCCTGCCTGAAGGACAAAAGAGCACATAATGTCAGTGGGTGTTCCAAGATTGATGGCAGTGCCTTTGACCTCCACATATTGACCCCTGCAGAGGAGGAAGCGGTTGACCTGATTCGGGAGCAGGGCGGATGCTCAATTGCCCATTCCAACGGTGAGGCCAGACTGTAAAGACAACAGAGTGAGGATGTCTCCAAGCTGGTGTTGAGAACTGTCCATACAGGAGACATGTGTGGTATTGCACAGGGAAATGGGCTTGTGCATCTTTAACCTATTCTTTGTGTTCCACACTACAGGTCCTGATAGTCAGGAGGAACATTGCCACCAATCTGCTGCAAGCCAGACATCCGCTTCTGAGGATGATGACACGGATCTCTCAGAGGATGTATCATTCCCCATATCATCCACCAGAGCAGAAACAGTAGCCTTGCTGGCAACGCATTTGTGATTAGGCTCACGGTCACAAACTAGTGAACACATCACAGACATTTCATAGCAGCTGCTGAAGGATTTGATAGCCAAGGGACGGGATTCTCGGATTGCTGATGCCGAAATCGCGTTCGGCAATTGGCCGGAGAAACCTTTTTAGACTCCGAAATCTGGTGGTGCCTTTTTTTGGATGCTCCACCTCCTCAAAGGCGGCATCACCACTGAGTACGCTGCACGCTGTTGGGATGGCCTCAGGCCTCAGCAGCAACGCACCACTCCCTGATGAACTCAATGCATTCTATGCTCGGTTTGAGCAGGAAACCAATGATCCGCTGTCGAGTGCCCCCAGTAGCCCAAAACACACCCGTACCCACCATCACAGCTTCCAAAGTCAGGTCGGTCTTCCTGAAAGTGAACCCTCGGAAGGCGACGGGATCCCTGGTCGTGCACTCAGAGCCTGCGCGGACCAGCTGGCAGATGTGTTCGTGGACATCTTTAACCTGTCCCTACTCCGCTCCGATGTCCCCACCTGCTTTAAGAAGACCACCATAATACCGGTGCCAACGAAGAACCAGGCAACGTGGCCCTGACTTCAGTCGTAATGAAGTGATTCGAGAGGTTGGTCATGAAGCACATCACCTCCATACTCCCAGAACGCCTTGAACCATTGCAATTCATATACCGCTGCAACCGATCCACAGCAGATGCCATCTCTCTGGCCCTACACTCATCCCCAGAGCATGTCGACAACAAGGACTCCTACATCAGACTCCTATTTATTGACTACAGCTCCACCTTCAACACCATAATTCCAGCCAAGCTCATATCAAAGCTCCAAAACCTAGGACTTGGCTCCTCATTCTGCAACTGGATCCTCGACTTTCTAACCCACAGATCACAATCAGTAAGAATAAACAACAACACCTCCTCCACAATAGTCCTTAATACCCGGGACCCGTAAGGCTTTGCACTTAGCCCCCTACTGTACTCCCTATACACACACAACTGCGTGGCAAAATTTGGTACCAACTCCATCGACAAATTTGCTGATGATACGACCATAGTGGGCTGGATTTCGAATAACGACGAATCAGAATACAGGAGGGAGATAGAGAACCTAGTGGTGTGGTGCAGCGACAACAATCTATCCCTCAATGCCAGCAAAGCTAAAGAGCTGGACATTGACTTAGAACATAGAACAATACAGCACAGAACAGGCCCTTCGGCCCTCGATGTTATGCCGAGCTTTGTCCGAAACCAAGATTAAGCTTTCCCACTCCCTGTCATTCTGGTGTGCTCCATGTGCCTATCCAATAACTGCTTGAAAGTTCCTAAAGTGTCCCTCTCCACTATCACAGCAGGCAGTCCATTCCACACTCTAACCACTCTCTGAGTGAAGAACCTACCTCGGACATCCCTCCTATATCTCCCACCCCGAACCTTATAGTAATGCCCCCTTGTAACAGCTACATCCACCCGAGGAAATAGTCTCTGAACGGCCACTCTATCTATCCCCCTCATCATCTTATAAACCTCTATTAAGTCGCCTCTCATCCTCCTTCGCTCCAATGAGAAAAGCCCCAGCACCCTCAAACTTTCCTCATAAGACCTACCCTCCAATCCAGGCAGCATCCTAGTAAATCTCCTTTGCACCCTTTTCAATGCTTCCACATCCTTCCTATAATGAGGTGACCAGAACTGTACACAATACTCCAAATGTGGTCTCACCAGGGTCCTGTCCAGTTGCAGCATAACCCCATGGCTCTTAAACTCAAGCCCCCTGTTAATAAACGCTAACACACTATTGGCCATCTTCATGGCTCTATCCACTTAAGTGGCAACCTTCAGACATCTGTGGACATGAACCCCAAGATCTCTCTGTTCCTCCACATTCCTCAGAACCCTGCCGTTGACCCTGTAATCCGCATTCAAATTTGTCCTACCAAAATGAATCACCTCGCACTTATCAGGGTTAAACTCCATCTGCCATTTTTCAGCCCAGCTCTGCATCCCATCTATGTCTCTTTGCAGCCTACAACAGCCCTCCACCTCATCCACTACTCCACCAATCTTGCTGTCATCAGCAAATTTACTGACCCACCCTTCAGCTCCCTCCTCCAAGTCATTTATAAAAATCATAAATAGCAGAGGACCCAGCACTGATCCCTGTGGTACACTGCTGGTAACTGGTCTCCAGTCTGACAATTTTCCATCCACCACCACCCTCTGTCTTCTATGTGATAGCCAGTTACTTATCCAATTGGCCAAATTTCCCTCTATCCCACACCTCCTTACTTTCTTCATGAGCCGACCATGGGGAACCTTATCAAACGCCTTACTGAAATCTATGTATACGACATCAATTGCTCTACCTTCATCTACACATTTAGTTACCTCCTCAAAGAATTCAATCAAATTTGTGAGGGAAGCAAAGTGCTGTACACACCCCTGTCAGCATCAACAGGGCTGAGGTGGAGATGGTTAGCAGCTTCAAATTCGTTGTGGTACACATCTCCAAAAATCTGTCCTGGTCCCCCCACGACGATGCTACCACCAAGAAAGCACAACAGCGCCTATACTTCCTCAGGAAACCAAGGAAATTCGGCATGTCCACATTAACTCTTACCAACTTTTACAGGTGCACCATAGAAAGCATCCTATCTGGCTGCATCACAGCCTGGTATGGCAACTGCTCGGCCCAAGACCGCAAGAGAATCGTGAACACCACCCAGTCCATCACACAAACCTTCCTCCCATCCATTGACTCCGTCTACACCTCCTGCTGCCTGGTGAAAGCGGGCAGCATAATGAAAGACCCTCCCAACCGGCTTACCCACTCTTCCAACTTCTTCCATCGGGCGGGAGATACAAAAGTCTGAGAACACGGCACAAACAGACTCAAAAACAGCTTCACCCCGTTGTTACCAGACTCCTAAATGACCCTCTTACGGGCTGACCTGATTAACACTACACCCTGTATGCTTCATCCGATGCCGGTGTTATGTAGTTACGTTGTGTACCTTGTGTTGCTGTATTATGTATTTTCTTTTCTTTTCTTTTCAAGTACTTAATGATCTGCCGAGCTGCTCGCAAGAAATACTTTTCACTGCACCTCGGTACACGTGACAATAAATAAAATCGAAATCCAATCCAATCCAGGATGTCATCTGAGGCCCTCCCCTGATGTTCCGCCTCTGATGGGCTGACTTCCCGACGGCGTGGGGTGCGTGTGCTCACAGTTTTCGGGGACCTCGTCTGACCACTGCAGATTGTGTCCAGCGTCGCCACAGTTGCGGGGGGGGGGGGCATCCTGCTGGCTGGGGGGTTCGGCGTGGGCTGGGGGTCTGGTTGGAGGGGGGGTGGTCCGGGGGTGGCGAGGGGGTTATGGGGGGGCACTATCCGACAGGCCAGGTCAGCGCACTGCCGGTGCCATGTTGTACGGCGCGGCTACTGCAGGTCGCCACCGTGCGCATGCGCGGCCACGGACACGGCAATTCTCCATCCATATTTGCAAGTAAAGCCTACGTGTCGCAGCTGCTAGTCCCCCACCGGGCGGTGCATCGGTGTGGGGGCGGCACCAACTTTTTGGTTGTAAGACGAGACACATGCTCCGGACATAGTCTCAAAATCAGAGAATCCAGCCCAAGGCCTTTGACAGACAGACCTGTTGACCAGGCCCATGCTGATGACAGACCTCTTGGAACAGCTCCAAGAAAGCTGTTGGAAATACAGAGACAGGGACAGGGACATCAAGCAGAGGTGGCAAATCTTTGCACAGCCTTGAACAAATGGTAGATAAGTCTATCCAAGGCATGAGTTCTTTCGGTTTCAGCAGGTGACTGCATGACTTCCAATGGTTGTCAGATATGCACCTAGACCGGCACTTCATCACTCTGGGGAGGTCCAGGCTAATGCTCTGGGCGTATGGAAAACACATCCCTGTTTTTAAAAAATTCTTTCATAGGATGTGGGTAATGCTGGCCAGGCAAACATTTGTTGCTCTTCCCTAATTGCCCTTGAACAATTGCTAAGCCACTTGCCATTTAAAGAGGGCAGTTAAGCGTCAACCCCATTGCTGTTTGGTCTGGAGTCACATGTAGACCAGACCATGTAAGGATGGCAGGTTTCCTTCGCTAAAGTTTAGTTAATCGGAATGGTTTCATGGTCATCATTATACTTTTAATTTCCGATTTTTATTGAATTCGAATTCCATCATTTGTCTTGGTGGGATTCAAACCTGGGTCCACAGACTAATATCCTGTGTCTCGAGATTACTAGTCCAGTGACAATTCCACTACACCTCCACCTCGCCCTATGAGCGTGAATGTGCTCTTTGCTAACATCTGGGGGCATGCCGAAATTGGGAGAGCTTTCCCACAGGCTAGTCAAGCAACAAACTTTCTTAGACATACTCACTGACTACCTTGCAGACAATGTTCCTAATGTTATGATCCCAACTGCAAATGCCTGGAGGCTGCTATTGCTGTTTTCTTCCTTTTTCTGTAGCAGGAAAGAAGGACAATTTTTTTCTAAGATACCTGGGTCCTGCAACACCGGACTCAGGGGGATGTAAGCATCCAGAAGGCAGTCCGGTTTTAAGCAAGAAGATCCTGCGGTACCTGGTGCTAACAGTGATCCGAATGGGCCACCTGATGAGGCCGTTAAAGAAATGTTTGCGCAGATTGCTGACGCTTTTATTGCTGGAGTGGTGAGTGCTGCATGCAACTGGCGCATCAGGAAAGTCAAGGAATGTCAAGGATGTTCAACTGTACCTTCAACGGCAGTAGAATATGTGGATGGCAGGATTTGGTTCTGGTGAGATTGGGCCGTGAGGGAGGGCCTACAGCTGCGGAAATTGGATGGACCAGGCCCATCAAGATATCCAAGCTGCAGGACTCTTCACCGTTGCCGGGATGCCCCAGATCCAGCAGGTAAATCACCTTGCACTTAGCAGGGCATCAGGGAGTGCCCTTCATTAACAGGAAGGAGTTCCACTCTCTGATTGTTCAACTTGTGTGCGGCCATCACCTCCAGATCATGCATGCTTCCCAGGGAGTGTGCATACAGCTACATCCTGGTACACTCAAAGATCCCCGGCATCTTCAAGGACCACCCAGGATAACGAGGTGGCTCTTGGTGGGATAAGAGGTCCTGGCTGATAATGCAGGTGCGGATGCCGTAGACCAAGGCGGAGACCAGATGTAATGAGGCCCATACTGCCAGCAGTGCTGCCACTGAACAGTGAATCGGACTGCTCAAAATGCAGTTCCGATGCCTGAACGTCTCTGGTGGTGCACTGCAGTACACCCCCCAGAGGTCTCCCGCTTTGTGGGGGTCTGCTGTGCCCTCCATAACCTGGCACAGCAGTGGGGCGACAGGCTGAAGGAGGAGGAGAGGCATGCTGCCTCGTCAGAGGAGGTGGTGCACGTTCCCGCGGGGGACCCATCATGAGGCGTTGGAGGATGGAGCACAGGTGGCAGCACGGGTCTGGCATACCTGGAGGACTAGGGAGGCCCTCATCCTCCCCGATTCTCATAGGACAAAGCTTTCTTCGTTAGCTCAACCCCATCCCACATCCCTCCTTCCCGCCTATCCCTCTCCCCCAACTACTCTGTTCCACCCCTCATAGAACTGTGTAACATTATCCCAGGTTGATGGGCCTGTGTCGTCACTGCCAGCTGGTCAGTTTATGCCAAAGTCTGACTCCTGTCTTTCTGCTGACATTGTGCTCACAGCCACCCTCTGCATCGGGTGAATTTGAGCTTGGAGCCCTCACCAAATTATTTGTTTAAAATTATTTAAATTTTGAACATTTGACACTTCCATTCTCCCTAGCTGTAGATAGTGCCTAACTGCGCAACCGCCACCCCCCCCCCCCCCTCCCACCCACCCCCAACCTCCACCCCCGTGCCCAATCAATGATCCTCTCTCTTTAACTTTCATGGTCTACTGCTACAACCAGGTGTGTGCCCAGGATGCCCATCCGAAGTGGAGGGAGCCTGCTGCTTTCCATGCCCTGTGGCCTTTGATGCCCTTGGTGAACCTCCTCTGGAGGGCCTGACGACACGCATACACCTTTTTTTAACATGAAGCTAACTAAAGTTTTAAACCTTTCTTACACAGAACTCAAAATTAAACTTGTAAAAGCTACACTTTATTTCTAATAACGCCTCAAATACAAATATAGATGACTTAAAACTACCTCTTTATCCTGACACTGGACATCACCATCACCATCCCTGGGTCTGTCCTGTCCAAAGGTAGTGGCGTAGTGGTGTACTGTCGGGAGGGAGTTGCCTTCTGAGTCCTCAACATTGACTCTGGATCCCGTGACATCTCATGGTATCAGGTCAAGCTTGGCAAGGAAACCTCAAGAGCATGTGTGAGGTAATGCATTTTGGAAGGTCTAATGCAGGTAGGGAATATACGGTGAATGGTAGAACCCTCAAGAGTATTGAAAGTCAAAGAGATCTAGGAGTACAGGTCCACAGGTCACTGAAAGGGGCAACACAGGTGGAGAAGGTAGTCAAGAAGGCATACGGCATGCTTGCCTTCATTGGCCGGGGCATTGAGTATAAGAATTGGCAAGTCATGTTGCAGCTGTATAGAACCTTAGTTAGGCCACACTTAGAGTATAGTGTTCAATTCTGGTCGCCACACTACCAGAAGGATGTGGAGGCTTTAGAGAGGGTGCAGAAGAGATTTACCAGAATGTTGCCTGGTATGGAGGGCATTAGCTATGAGGAGCGGTTGAATAAACTCGGTTTGTTCTCACTGGAACGAAGGAGGTTGAGGGGAGACCTGATAGAAGTATACAAAATTATGAGGGGCATAGACAGAGTGGATAGTCAGAGGCTTTTCCCCAGGGTAGAGGGGTCAATTACTAGGGGGCATAGGTTTAAGGTGAGAGGGGCAAGGTTTAGAGTAGATGTACGAGGCAAGTTTTTTACACAGAGGGTAGTGGGTGCCTGGAAGTCGCTACCGGAGGAGGTGGTGGAAGCAGGGACGATAGTGACATTTAAGGGGCATCTTGACAAATACATGAATAGGATGGGAATAGAGGGATACGGACCCAGGAAGTGTAGAAGATTGTAGTTTAGTCGGGCAGCATGGTCGGCACGGGCTTGGAGGGCCGAAGGGCCTGTTCCTGTGCTGTACATTTCTTTGTTCTTTGTTCTTTGTTCATGGAATATGCTATGGTTGGGGGTATTTCAAAAACATCTAGGAACTCAAAAATAGACATCCCTGAGGCGCTGTGGGCCCTCAGCAGTAGCAGAATTGTACACAACCACAATCTGTGACCTCATGGTTGGGCATATCCCTCACTCTCATCACCATCAAGACAACCCACCCCCCCCCCGGACACCCCACAGGCTTGCGCGGTCCAAACGCCAAGTCGCACCGGGGGTGCCCGCTGCTATTTCTGCGGCCAGGCGAAACACCCCCGGCGGCGCTGCCCGGCCCGCGCAGCGATCTGTAAGAGCTGCGGGAAAAAGGGCCATTTCGCGGCTGTGTGCCGGTCCCGCGAGGTCGCCGCTGTCCCGGGAGAACAGGGAGCCCTGCACGCCGTTTACGCTCCCCAACCCCCCCCAGCGCCCCATGTACGACCCGCAGGCGCAGCCACTCTGGGTCCCGACCACCACTCTCCCCGGAGAACAGGGAGCCCTGCACGCCGTTTACGCTCCCCAACCCCCCCCCGCGCCCCATGTATGACCTGCCGGCGCTACAACTTTGGGTCCCGGCCACCGCTGTCCCCAGAGAAGAGGGAGTCCTGCGTGTTCCCAACGCTCCCCAACCCCCCCAGCGCCCCATGTGCGACCCGCAGACGCCGCCATTTTGGGTCCCGGCCACCACGAGGGGAGGAAGGGCGCCGCCATCTTGGACCACCCCAGACCTGTGCGACGCATGGGGGTGGCCATTTTGTCCACCCCGCCGCCATCTTGTGACCCCCCAGCCATGTGCGATGCATGGGGGCAGCCATCTTGTTCACCCCGACGCCATCTTGGACGGCAACAACGGACCCCAGTGTCGACGGCTCCACGGGGTTCGAAGAAGACGCTCAACCATTACAACCACGTCTGGATTCAATGACGCTGGACCAAGCTCGGCCCCGGACGCTCCAGACGACGACGACAACGGTGCTGATAAACGGGCACGAGACACCATGCCTAGTCGACTCCGGGAGCACGGAGAGCTTTATCCAGCCCGACACGGTAAGACGCTGTTCTTTGACCATCCATCCCAGCGCACAAAAGATTTCCCTAGCTGCAGGATCCCACTCCGTACAGATCAAAGGCTTCTGCATAGTTACCCTAACGGTGCAAGGGAGGGAGTTCAAAAACTACAGGCTCTACGTCCTTCCCCAACTCTGCGCCCCCACATTACTGGGATTAGACTTCCAGTGTAATCTACAGAGCCTAACCTTCAAATTCGGCGGCCCAATACCCCCACTCACTATCTGTGGCCTCGAAACCCTCAAGGTGCAACCCCCATCCTTGTTTGCAAACCTCACCCCGGATTGCAAACCCGTCGCCACTAGGAGCAGACGGTACAGCGCCCAGGACCGGACCTTGATTCGGTCCGAAGTCCAGCGGCTACTAAAGGAAGGCATAATCCAGGCCAGCAATAGTCCCTGGAGAGCACAGGTGGTAGTAGTAAAGACAGGGTAGAAGCAAAGGATGGTCATAGACTATAGCCAGACCATCAACAGGTACACACAACTAGACGCGTACCCTCTCCCCCGCATATCCGACATGGTCAATCGGATTGCCCAATATAAGGTCTTCTCCACCGTGGACCTCAAGTCCGCCTACCATCAGCTCCCCATCCGCCCAAGTGACCGCAAGCACACAGCCTTCGAGGCAGACGGGCGATTATACCATTTCCTAAGGGTCCCATTTGGCGTCACAAACGGGGTCTCGGTCTTCCAACGAGAGATGGACCGAATGGTTGATCAACACGGGTTACGGGCCACGTTCCCGTATCTCGACAATGTAACCATCTGCGGCCACGATCAGCAGTACCACGACGCCAAACTCCAAAAATTCCTCCAGACCGCTAAAGCCTTGAACCTCACGTACAACGAGCCAAGTGCGTCTTTAGCACAACCCGGCTAGCCATCCTGGGCTACGTAGTGCGCAATGGGATAATAGGCCCCGACCCCGAACGTATGCGCGCCCTCATGGAATTTCCCCTCCCGCACTGCTCAAAAGCCCTAAAACGCTGCCTGGGGTTCTTTTCATACTACGCCCAGTGGGTCCCCCAGTACGCAGACAAGGCCCGCCCCCTAATACAGACCACGACCTTCCCTCTGTCGACAGAGGCTTGCCAGGCCTTCAGCCACATCAAAGCGGATATCGCAAAGGCCACGATGCGCGCCATCGACGAGTCCCTCCCCTTCCAGGTCGAGAGCGACGCCTCCGACGTAGCTCTAGCGGCCACCCTTAACCAAGCGGGCAGACCCGTGGCCTTTTTCTCCCGAACCCTCCACGCTTCAGAAATCCGCCACTCCTCAGTGGAAAAGGAAGCCCAAGCCATAGTGGAAGCTGTGCGACATTGGAGGCATTACCTGGCCGGCAGGAGATTCACTCTCCTCACGGACCAACGGTCGGTAGCCTTCATGTTCGATAATGCACAGTGGGGCAAAATCAAAAACAACAAGATCTTAAGGTGGAGGATCGAGCTCTCCACCTTCAACTACGAGATCTTGTATCGTCCCGGAAAGCTGAACGAGCCGTCCGATGCCCTATCCCGCGGCACATGTGCCAACGCACAAATTAACCGCCTCCAAACCCTCCACGGGGACCTCTGCCACCCGGGGGTCACTCGGTTTTACCACTTTATCAAGTCCCGCAACCTCCCATACTCTTTAGAGGAGGTCCGTACAGTCACAAGGAACTGCCACATCTGCGCAGAGTGCAAACCGCATTTTTTCAGGCCGGATGATGCGCACCTGATTAAGGCTTCCCGCCCCTTTGAACGCCTTAGTCTGGGTTTCAAAGGATCCCTCCCCTCCACCGACCGCAACATATACTTCCTTAATGTGGTGTACGAGTACTCCCGCTTCCCATTCGCCATCCCCTGCTCTGACATGACCGCGGCCACAGTCATTAAAGCCCTTGGCACCATATTCACACTGTTCGGTTGCCCCGCGTATATCCATAGCGACAGGGGGTCCTCCTTCATGAGTGACGAGCTGCGCCAGTTCCTGCTCAGCAACGGTATAGCCTCGAGCAGGACGACCAGCTACAACCCCCGGGGGAACGGGCAAGTAGAGAGGGAGAACGGCACGGTCTGGAAGACCGTCCTACTTGCCCTACGGTCCAGGGACCTCCCGGTTTCACGGTGGCAGGAGGTCCTCCCGGACGCCCTCCACTCCATCCGGTCACTACTGTGTACTAGCACTCACCAAACGCCTCATGAGCGCCTCCTTGTCTTCCCCAGGAAGTCCTCCTCTGGAACGTCGCTGCCGACCTGGCTGGCGGCCCCAGGACCCATCTTGCTCTGAAAACATGTGCGGGCGCACAAGTAGGACCCGTTGGTCGAAAGGGTTCACCTCCTTCATGCGAACCCGCAGTACGCTTACGTGGAGTACCCCGACGGCCGACAGGACACGGTCTCCCTGCGAGATCTGGCGCCCGCCGGCAACACACACACCCCCCCGACACCAATCACCCAACCCCCCCCTTCCTGCCACCGCCGCACCCCGCGACCGCCCCCTTACCAAGAGGATCGGTCCTCCTCCCAGGCCCGACCAGGAATGAAGCCCAAGCTGAAACCGTAAGGCTCCCGGAGACGACAACACCGGAACAAGCACCACCACCACCACCGTGGCCTAGGCGTTCGACACGGACGACCAGACCGCCCGACCGACTCGTGGCGTCGATCTAACAGTACAATATGTGGACTTTTAACAAGAACATTTTGTCTTTTCCTGACGATTACTGTAAATAGTTTGAAACAAAAAAAAAAAACCTTGTACATACGGTAATAACATGCAAAAGTTTTCCTCCCAGGACCAGCCTTGTAAACCCTTACCACCATGCGAAGCATCACCCCGCCGGGTTCATTTTTAACAAGGGGTGAATGTGGTAGTGTGCATTAGGGGTCATGTGGGACTGTGAAGCCGTGATGTCATTGGCTGACAGATCCCGGGTCCTGGTTGGACGTTGACCTCTAGCTCCGCCCTGAAGGTGGAGTATACGTACCTGGAGTCCTCCCCAGCAGGCAGTCTACTACTGAACTGCGGGGGAACAGTCACGCTTAATAAAGCCTCATCGACTTCACTCTATTCATCTCTCGGAGTCTTTGTGCGCTCCACTCACTTTCTACTTGAAATACTGGGACAAAGTCATTGTTCAACATATCACTGACAATATCTCCATTTAATGTAAGATAGTGTGAAGGTATCCATAAGTTTTTAGTGGGCCTACATTGCTCTTCACTACCTGCTTTCCCTTTATATAACTAGGCAGCATGGTATCACAGTGGTTAGCACAGTTGCTTCATCGCTCCAGGTTCCCAGGATCGATTCCCGGCTTCAGTCACTGTCTGTGCGGAGTCTGCACTTTCTCCCCGTGTGTGCATGGGTTTCCTCCGGGTGCTCCGGTTTCCTCCCACAGTCCAAAGACGTGCAGGTTAGGTGGATTGGCCATGCTAAATTGCCCTTTGTGTCCAAAAGGGTTAGATGGGGTACTGGGTTACAGGGATAGGGTGTAGGCGTGGCCTTAAGTAGGGTGCTCTTTCCAAGGACCAGTGCAGACTCGATGGGCCAAATATCTGTCTTCTGCACTGTAGATTCAATGAACTATAACATTTCTTCTTCTTCATTTTGATGTCCCTTGCAAGTTTCCTTTCATAATCCATTTTAGTAGCTCTTATAAGCTGCTTTGTGACCCTTTGCTGGTCCCTGTATCTATAACATATATCTGGATCTGAGCTATGCCTTGCCCTTTCTTTTAGATTTGTGCTGTTCCGAATATCTTTGGTTGTCCATGGCTGATTATTTTGTGAAGCAGAGCCTTTTCCTCTCAGGGGTATATACTTGCTCTGTATCTTGTTAAATGTTTAATTAAATATTCTCCACTGATCTTCAGTTGTTTGACCCATTAATAGATCTTCTCAGTTTACCATGAACAGTCTCTGCCTCATCCCGTTAAAGTCAGCCTTATCCAAGTCTAAAACTCTAGTATTTGAAACATGCTTTTCACTTTCAAAAGCTACACTGAATTCAATCATGTTGTGATCACTATTTGATAAATGTTTACGCACAGTTAGTCTACTGATTAAATTGGGCTCATTACTCATAACTAAATCTAATATTGCCTGTCTCCTTGTTGCATCTAGAACATATTGCCTCAAGAAACTATCCCGGACACATTCCAGAAATTCACTACCTTTCTGACAAGTGCTTGTCTGCCTCTCCCAATCTATGTGTAAGTTCAAATCCAAAGAACAAAGAGCAAAGAACATTACAGCACAAGAACAGGCCCTTCTGCCCACCAAGCATGCACTGATCCAGATTCCTTATTTAGACCTATTACTTAACCAATAGTCAATCGGAAAGCACGTGTTTCTAGTTTGCTGCCAAATTAGCATCAAAGGTACAATTTCATCTGACTAGCATGTGTATTAATGCATATGCATGACATCCCAATGCATTAAAAATAGGTTCTTTGCACTTACCACCTTGAGTCACAATCTGTCTTTAATCCGCCATCAACGTAATTCCCAACTTTCATCCCACTGCTAGGAAGCTGATATTTAATAATAATAAATAGATCTTTATTAGTGTCACAAATAGGCTTACATTAACAGTGCAATGAAGTTACTGTGAAAATCCTCGAGTCGCCACACTCCGGCGCCTGTTCGGACACATTGACGGAGAATTCAGAATGTCGAATTCACCTGACAAGCTCGTCTTTTGGGGACTTGTGGGAGGAAACTGGAGCACCCAGAGAAAGCCCACGCAGACACAGGGAGAACGTGGAGACTCCGCACAGATAGTGACCCGAACCGGGGTTCCTGGTGCTGTGAGCAACAGTGCTAAACACTGTGCTACTGTGCAGCCCATATATATTTTGCCTCCCACACAATTATGTGGCCTCGGCCGCTCCCATGAGTTTCACAAGATTCCATCCGATATTTTCTGTAATGCATCTGGTCTCTTCTAATATTTTCAAATTTGCATGTATGTATGTGCGCACATTTACAGATAATTAAGTCTTGCACCCATTTTGATCAGGTAAAGGAGATCTTCTTACTCAGGTACTAATTTTTTCTGACTGTGCCATCAACTGCATGTTCTTTTCACCCAGGTCTTGCGCACTGGACAACTCAATGAAGGCTGATTCTAAAAATAGCTTTTTGTGTATGTCAAATAGCAAGGCAGCTACTTATGCTAATTTAATTGTAAAAATGAACAATTAGTCCAGAGAAGCTTCATTAATCATGTAAGCAACTCATTTTATACCCAAACCATACATGGTAGTAAATTAAACATTAAAATTAACACATAAGTACTGCTAAGTCGATTGAAGATAATTATAATTATTTTATTTTTGTGGACATTGGACCCATTTTAAAGATGGGAGAATACAAAGGGTGACCCTGACACGGAGGTGGCACATGAGGCACTGAATTAAATGTAGCCAGCAACAATCCAACTGTGGTCCTGACGGTGACTTGAAAGCCCACAGGCATACCTGCCTCAGTTGGTTTGGCGAACGCTAACCGGTTTCTATGGCAATCAGACATATAATGAGCTGCCGTCTCTTGAAGGGACATGATTGTACCTTCCAGAGCAGTCGGCCAACTCGTGGGCCAACATGTCTTCACTCCCAGCAACACCACCGAGAAGACTGGCGGCTGCCTAGGCTGCATCCTAGCAAAGCAGCATCATTGGTTCAGCCCTAGAACTGAGGTAAATGGAGTCAGGGTCACTGGAACCAGTCAGTCAGGCATCAGCCAGGTGGGGTGATTCGTGGTGAGGGAGGAGGGGGATTTTTCTGCAGCAGTTGCCCATGTCATTGTGGGGATCGAGGGGTGGAGGGACCTCATGGGCCACAGGGTGCTGATCAGAAGCGTGCGCCACACCAAGCCTGCAGGAGGGCTGCCAGCGTTTAATGGGTAGTCTCTCCATATGTCAGAGGGCCTACCTGCTTCATGTAGAATGCCAGCAACAGCTTGAAGAGGTTCTTAGCTGGCCTTTAGTGAAGCATTAAAGGGCCTAAAATGACATTCGGGGGGAAAGGCCATCCTCGGCGTTCCCCTTTGCTGAGAGAATTCCATGGTGTCAGGAGAGTGAAGGGCACTCTACCCCCTTCATGTTGCCTCCCAATGCTCTGTCTCTGCCCCCACTGTGGTGGATCGCATTAAACTTCTCAAGGTGAGTCTGGGAACATTGGTTTTTGGCTGATCCTAACGGCTGCATTTCATTTCCATTAAATTTCATGGTTACTCCGCTCAAATCTGGAAAGATCAATTGCCTTGTCAGTGGGTGAAAGCTGGAATTCAGTCACAGAAGGCTACAGCTGGAGACCTCTGGAATGGTCTTGGCAGTCAGTTATGTGGTGTAGTGTGGTGTAAGGGAGCACTCAGAATATGATCACAGAGTGGAGGAGCATACGACCAGGAAGACCCAAGGCTACCTTGTGAGGCCCAAAGAAACACTGCTGCTCATCCTGACTTACAAAGAAGCTTAAAATCAATAATGAACACCCTATTTCCCTGAGCTTTTTCTGGTGCATTGCTAACGCTCAGGCCTTCTACGAAAATTGAAAATGGAGTCCCGATTATTTGGACATGCTCTATGCATTTAAAGATGGATCCCATTGTTTTCCAGCACGTGTCCTACTCACCTGTTTAAATAAGAAGGTTAGCATCATGACTCAGTGGGCTGGCAGCTTGTTCGGATGGGGTAAGTTATTGCCCTCCTTTCATTTGCCCTAGCCCAATATACGCTGTCATAATATACACCAGTATATCATGGTGCAGACACACACTGATGGACACACAGTGGGACCAATCAAATACCACAACACCACAGCCAATCACCAGTGAGAGCACACACACTATAAAGACAGGGGGCATCTGAGTTCCCGCTCATTCGAGTAGCAGCTAGCTAGGAGCACATAGCTCACAGCCTGCAAAACAGACATTCACCATGTGCTGAGTGCATCAACTGGTTAGGACAAGGCAAAGGTCTTTAGTTAAAGCTAGTACCGTATTTACCCACAGTTCAAGTATGTTTAAATAGTTAACCTTTTAATAAAATAGTGTTGCACTACTTCAAGTGTTGGTGACCTGTATGTGATCCAGAACACCCAACACATCATGATACCAGGAGTGGTTGCATACTAGCACTTCTTAGACCTACCTGCAAGTGATCTGCCTTCCGCCAGCATTCCGTCATCCTGCAACATGGACAACATCAGCCCGCCATGGCCGCTCCGCATCGCCGGCAACCTCGGGGCCAACTGGCAGATTTTCAAACAGCGCTCCAGCTCTTCCTCGAAGCCACGGACAGGGAGGGCGCCTCGGACACCAGAAAGATTGCTCTTCTCCTCTCCACGGCCGGGGACCATGCCATCCACATTTTCAACTCTGTCACCTTTGCAGATGACGAAGACAAGACGAAGTTCAAGACGGTTCTACTCAAATCTGACATTCACTGCAGCGTAGAGGTGAATGAAAGTTTTGAATGCTACGTGTTCCAGCAGCGCTTGCAGGGTAAGGACGAACCTTTCCAATGCACCTCCACATCCTTGCGCAATCTTGCAGCTACGGGCTCACATCCGACTCCATGATACGCGACCAGATCGTTTTCGGTGTTCAGTCGGACCCCCTACGTCAGCAGCTCCTCAGAGTAAAGCAACTCACCCTAGCAACCGCCATCGAGACCTGTGTCCTACATGAAAATGTCATCAGCCGGTACTCCCATATACAAGCGGCTGAAAGGGCACGGCAAGGTCCCCACGGGGCGGAACGGGTCCAAGTGATTGAGCACCTCCAGGGCCTCAGTCTGGATGAGGGCGGCCATTTTGCACGCTTTCACACCAAACGAGGGGACGGTGAGAGGGAGGAACGTAATGCGCAGGCGCGCACCATGCATGACCGCACCACGCATGTGCGGTGGTGCAGCGAACGTGCTGATGTCACGACATGCGGCAACTGTGGCTCCGCCCATTTAAAGCGGCAATGCCCTGCAAAATCCCGACAATGCCTACGATGTGGAAGACTTGGCCACTATGCTGCCTGCTGTCGAGCAGCTCAGCCTTCCAATTCATATTGCTTCAGCCAGCCTCGCAGGAATGTTCGGGTAATTCAACCCACAGTCACCGAGTCCGATTCCGACCTCCCACACAGCAGTGACACCGAGGACGAAGGCGCCTTTTCGAGTCGGTGTCGTAATGAAAAACAGGCTGTCCCCGAAGCAAAGACACCAGCCGCTGTTGGTATACAGCATCGATCCACCCTGTGCCACCCTGACGGTCAACCAGAATTCGTCGCCCACCTCAGAGACTTAATTTGTGAACTTTGTACAGTAATAGACTCTCTGGTCTGTCCTGTTCTTCCGTTTAATCATTCAAGTGGTTTGTATATAGTGTTCATCTTGTTATTTGTGTGACACACTGTTTTTTCTGCACCAGGCATCTTCCCGTGTAAATAACTTAGTTTTATGTACATAGTCCTGTAAATATTTTGCACACGCGTAATCAGGAACATTCACCACACACTATTTATTGTCACGCAGGCACATTTTTTTTATATAAAAGGGGGGATGTCATAATATACACCAATATATCATGGTGCAGACACACACTGATGGACACACAGTGGGACCAATCAAATAACACAACACTGCAGCCAATCACCAGTGAGAGCACACGCACTATAAAGACAGGGGGCATCAGAGTTCCCGCTCATTCGAGTAGCAGCTAGCTAGGAGCACATAGCTCACAGCCTGCAACACAGACATTCACCATGTGCTGAGTGCATCAACTGGTTAGGACAAGGCAAAGGTCTTTAGTTAAAGCTACTATCGTATTTACCCACAGTTCAAGTATGTTTAAATAGTTAACCTTTTAATAAAATAGTGTTGCACTACTTCAAGTGTTGGTGACCTGTATGCGATCTAGAACACCGAACACATCATACACCAGGTGACAGGAGCTGAAATCTGAGTCAAAGCACACTTTCTATAAATATGGGAAGTGGAAACATAGGACCACTGAGGAAGTCCTGCCTCCTACTATTGATCTTCTGATTTCATTTGCTGTTTATGCTACACAAGTTATAACATACTTTAGAAATTCTGTGAAATTGTAGCTGCATTTAGAATAGTGAACGTAAATCTAAAATGAGATAAAATAATCTCCATACCTCAATGGACAGTGGGGAAATGCACTGGAGACTAGAATTAGAGAGCCAAAGGCTCTCGATGAAGTGAGCTTATGGCCGAACTAAAGATTAGGAGAGTAAATTCAATGCAGCAGGGACAGAAAGCCAGTGTAGATCGGCAGAATCTGGTTGAACAACGCAATGAAACAGGGAAAATGCAGCAGAATTTGAATGGACTTGCGATTACAGCCTGAAGAGCCTGAGAGACCAGCAAGGGGATGTTGGATAAATCAAGTTTGTGGCTGACAAAAACTTAGGCTGTGATTTTTCATCCCCCTGTTCTGTAGGTGTAAATGGCAAAGGGGGTGCAAAATCTAGTGGTAGTCAAAGAATGAGATTTACACCAGCAAGATCTCATGAGGTGATCATCCCTGCCCCCTGCCATTAACATAACACAGTATCCATACAGGAATGTCAGGAACCTCATTATAATGTTCTGGCACCTCGTTAGTGGGCTTACCAGTTGTATCATCCCCCACATTTGGATTAAAGCCCCCCACCCATTTTTAAAAACGTGAACCTGCAACCTCACCTCCGAGGAGAAGTTTGAAGTTGGAGTGCACAGTGCGCCACTATCCACCAGAGAGACCCTGGGGAGAGAGGGCACCGGGGGTAGGCACGGCGTAGGGATATGCATGGTCGGGGGGGTGTGTGAGGTCATGGTGTGCAGGGTCGGCAGGGTCAGGTGTTGGACGGGGGCACAGGGCTTGGCGGCTCGGGGTTGGGGGTGTGAGGGAGTGCAGGGTCGGAGTGGGGTGCAGGGCCGCAGAACCCTGTGGTCGGGGGGGGGGGGTTGTGGGGTTGGGAGGTGTGGAGTTTTGGGTGCACAGGATCGGAGGAGGGTGTGGGGTCATGTGGGATGCAAAGTGGGGGAGTGGGGTTGGATGGGCTGAGAGGCCAGCTCCACAGTGGGGCACCGGGGCTTTGACCCTGCCTCGGGACAGATGATCCAGGGAGATGAGGGTGGGGGAGGGTGGGGGGGGTTTGGCTGAAATGGTGGGAGGGGTTGCAGACAACACGGCATTGGGGCAACACAGGGAGTGGAAGGACAATGTTCATAAGTGGGGTGGGATGGGGGGCAGTTGTTGGGGAGGTGCCATGCTCTGTTGAGTAAAGAAGATTAGCTAGTGGGAAGTAACTGAGGTGTTCCAAATGCAAAAGGACCCGACTGGAATCATACAGAGTTGGGGCAATCCGGAATAAGATGACATCATCCTAAATTCGAAACAAGCAATTTAAAAATGATCAATTTAGAAGTGATATCAAGAAACACTTTTCACACAAACTAGTGGAAACCTGGAACTTTCTCCCCAAATGGATACTGGAAATTGAATGGAAACTTTCAAAAAGAAGATCAATACATTTTTGTTGTATATGGGTATCTAGGGATATAGGTCAAAGGTGGGCAAATGGAGTTGAGCTGCAGATCAGCGATGATCTGATTAAATAGCAGTGCAGGCTGGATTGACCCTACCCCTTTCCCTCTGAAGTGCAAGTATAAATGGAGTGTATTTGAATGATGACGATGGCCCAAAAGCAAAGAATGAACTTGAGTCCATAATTGTGCTATGTGCGCTGCTGATTGCAGCATAGTCAGGCTGTGGCACAGCAGTCTACAGTATAAAGAACACAACATTTATGCATAGCATTAATATTTTAAATAACATTTATAATACAATAATATTCATAATGAGTACTGTCCATTTAGACTTTGTGTTGACCAGATAAGGAAAATCTATTTCTTTCCTTTTTCAAATCTCAATTAATTAAATTCCTTTTAAATAATTTATGGGGAAAAAACTGGATATTATTTGTGTAGTCAGAGCATATTGCACTTTATTAGCTGGAGAAAAGGTTTATAGGAGCCCTTTTATGGAAGAGCTGAACTGTCAGCGGATTCAGGCAAAATTAATTATTTCAGCTTGATAAACCTTTTCATCTTTTTGACTCCTTATACAGAAAAGCCAATTAATAATGTCAAACATGCTTTGCCTCCTGGGACTGGCACGAGCTGATGAGTCTGTTTACTGTGAGGGGCCAGTAGAATGAGCTGCGTGTAAAAGTTTCAAAATCACGACACACCTGTCAAGCTCAGACTCATTATCTGTGTACAGAGGGCAAGCCTCATTTTGTCAGCAGTGGTTTTCGAAGAACTAACAATTGCCATGGGAAGCACACAGGACTGTCGGCCAGTAGATGATTCACTTAATTACCAATCAGAGTAGCAGAAATGAGTTTCTAAAATACTGCCTGGGTTAACAGATCGTACTTATGACAATGTGGACAAGTGACGTGAAACCATGAAACATGGATAGAAATAACCGTGTGAGGTAAAGATTTCACTTGGATTAAAATACATACGTGATGCAGTGTAACATGTCAGTTGGATTTGAGCACATACTTACACACACTTGAAGATTCTAACAGTGTGATTCTAACAGTCACGCACCACCAAAGGATCAACCTCAAGAATTTCAATAGTTACCCCAAAATTATCTTTGGGATTCACCAGTTTCTTGCTGGTTTAAGGAGAATATTTGGGTTTTGTTTTTCCAGAATTTGCTAGTCAGCCTTGTAAGGAGTGGTAATCCATCTATCTTTAAATGTTGTCCTGTAACAACCCCAGGGGTGGAACTGCAGAGCAAGGATTCCTTATGCTGAGAGTTACCAGTTCTGCTGATCGGTAAGGCTTTGGCATATTTCTGGAGGCCAGTGCATCAAGAGGGTTGAGGCAGACTTATATGTATAACTACCAGCTAATAGTGTCATGTTTTTAGCATAAAAAGTCTTTAAATGCTCAGATAACTTAAATGGGTAACTTTGAATTAATATATACTGTACCCTGTAGTTTGCTTTGCCAGTTTAGGACTGAATGATTGCTGTTGTTTTCAAAACATTCACTTTGGTGCATTATGCATTCCTGTTCCACAGTGGATTCTTTTCTCTGGGGAGCTTCCCAGAGAAAAGAATCCACTGTGGAACAGGAATGGATGCACTGTACTGGAAGATACTACAATCTGGTCTAATTAGGACCATCTGGGACTTTTCCATACTATTTAGAGCGATTCATCAAAATGATTATTAAATACCATACTAAATGATTTTAAACAATAGCTATTAATCAAGTAAATTAAAAAGTCACAAAAGCCAATAATAATTTTTTTAAATTACTCCAATGCTCACTGACAGAATAATCAAGACATGCTTACAACATTGCCACTGGTTAATTTATCATAATAAAAAAGTTTTTTGGTGTTCGCCTTTCCTTTGTAAGAAATTTATAAAAAACATATGTGTTTGACTCCGTTCTCCATTGAGCTCAAAGCACACTGTTTTATGAATTTTTGGCATTTGCGGTGATTCTTTTTTTTTAAACGGCTTGTCCCACTGGATATACAATAAAGGCTTGTTTGAAAGGATTTCTTCAGAAGTGACAGTTTGCAGTGTTTGCCTTTCATGATAGGATCAGAATATCTCCAGTGGCATATTTTTGCTTTTCTTCTAAATACCTGCCAAAAACCCACATACAACTCCATTTCTCTTCTCAAATCTCTTAAATCTGTTACGTATTATAAGGGGCCTATGAATGACTAATTCTTGCAATGCATGGTTGCATTGTTACAACACAGTATCAGTTAATTGAATACATTTCTTCTTAATTACCAGATATTAACTATGAGATCTAAATGTAAAGTGATACAAGTGATATAAAATATAACCATGCAGTTTGCATTATTTAAAACAAAATTAATCTGCTGCTGGAGAAAACAAAACAAAAACAAAGCCATAATTTCAAATTGTTCACTTCAATTAAACAATTACTCAGGTCAGCTAAACGTAGTAATTGTGGAATATCTATTTTACATACAATTTAAAACTCCATGACTGAGTAATTACCACAACAAAAACGCTGTTACTTTGGGCATGCATTTCGATATACTTCAGATACAAACTTTAAGGGACCAAACATCAACTCCATTAAACTGGTACGTGATTGCAAAAGCCACCGGAGACTTAAATGCATTTTAGCATTATGATCTCAGGATTTTGATGTATATCACTCACCCAGAGACCAATACAAGAAATTTAGGGCTGACAGAAAACCACATGCCCTGGGACATGCAAAGAATCGGATGTGTCTAGGCTCCTGCACTATAACTAGACTACTGGGAAGTTAGTTAAGTTTTTTAAAAATTCCAATCCAGCAGAAACACCTGACAAGAGGAATCAAATACACCCTGAAGCGAAAGCAAATTTATATTTCATTTAACAAATAAATAGCCATGAGAGGCCAGTCACAAATGTTGATTGTGTGAAAAGTGAATTCAGCTATACATCTATGAAGGATGTCGCTCTACATATTTGTTAATCTCATAATATCGACATGAGTAAGGTTTCAAAGTTGCAGGAGTGTACCGGCAGGCAGGAAGGTGGTTTAAAGTGTGTCTTCTTCAATGCCAGGAGCACCCGGAATAAGGTGGGTGAATTTGCGGCATGGGTTGGTACCTGGGACTTTGATGTTGTGGCCATTTCAGAGACATGGATAGAGCAGGGACAGGAATGGTTGTTGCAGGTGCCAGGGTTTAGATATTTCAGTAAGCTCAGGGAAGGTGGTAAAAGAGGGGGAAGGGTGCCATTGTTAGTCAAGGACAGTATTACGGTGGCAGAAAGGACGTTTGATGAGGACTCGTCTACTGAGGTAGTATGGTCTGAGGTTAGAACAGGAAAGGAGAGGTCACCCTGTTAGGGGTTTTCTATAGGCCTCCGAAAAGTTCCAGAGATGTAGAGGAAAGGATTGCAAAGGTGATTCTGGATAAGAGCGAAAGCAACAGGGTAGTGGGGGACTTTAACTTTCCAAATATTGACTGGAAACGCTATAGTTCGCGAACTTTAGATGGGTCTGTTTTGGTCCAATGTGTGCAGGAGGGTTTCCTGACACAGTATGTAGATAGGCCAACAAGGCCATATTGGATTTGGTACTGGGTAATGAACCAGGACAAGTGTTAGTTTTGGAGGTAGGTGAGCACTTTGGTGATAGTGACCACAATTCCATTACGTTTACTTTAGTGATGGAAAGGGATAGGTATATACCGCAGGGCAAGAGTTATATCTGGGGGAAAGGCAATTATGATGTGATGAGGCAAGACTTAGGATGCATCGGATGGAGATGAAAACTGCAGGGGATGGGCACAATGGAAATGTGGAGCTTGTTCAAGGAACAGCTACTGCGTGTCCTTGATAAGTATGTACCTGTCAGACAGGGAGGAAGTGGTCGAGCAAGGGAACCGTGGTTTACTAAAGCAGTCAAAACACTTGTCAAGAGGAAGAAGGAGGCTCATGTAAAGATGAGACATGAAGGTTCAGTTAGGGTGCTCGAGAGTTACAAGTTAGTTGGGAAGGACCCAAAGAGAGAGCAAAGAAGAGTCAGGAGGGGACATGAGAAGTCTTTGGCAGGTAGGATCAAGGATAACCCTAAAGATTTCTATAGATATGTCAGGAATAAACGAATGACTAGAGTAAGAGTAGGGCCAGTCAAGGACAGTAGTGGGAAGTTGTGCTTGGAGACCGAGGAGTTAGGAGAGGTGCTAAATGAATATTTTTCTTCAGTATTCACACAGGAAAAAGACAATGTTGTCGAGGAGAATACTGAGATTCAGGCTACTAGACTAGAAGGGCTTGAGGTTCATAAGGAGGAGGTGTTAGCAATTCTGGAAAGTGTGAAAATAGAGAAGTCCCCTGGGCCGGATGGGATTTATCCCAGGATTCTCTGGGAAACTAGGGAGGAGAGTGCTGAGCCTTTGGCTTTGATCTTTAAGTCATCTTTGTCTACAGGAATAGTGCCAGAAGACTGGAGGATAGCAAATGTTGTCCCCTTGTACAAGAAGGGGAGTAGAGATAACCCCGGTAATTATAGACCAGTGAGCCTTACTTCTGTTTTGGGCAAAATCTTGGAAAGGTTTATGAGAGATAGCATGTATAATCATCTGGAAAGGAATAATTTGATTAGAAATAGTCAACACAGTTTTGTGAAGGGTAGGTCATGCCTCACAAACCTTATTGAGTTCTATGAGAAGGTGACCAAACAGGTGGATGAGGGTAAAGCAGTTGATGTAGTGTATATGGATTTCAGTAAAGCATTTGATAATGTTCCCCACGGTAGGCTACTGCAGAAAATACGGAGGCATGGGAATCAGGGTGATTTAGCAGTTTGGATCAGAAATTGGCTAGCTGGAAGAAGACAAAGGGTGGTGGTTGATGGGAAATGTTCAGACTGGAGTTCAGTTACTAGTGGTGTACCACAAGGATCTGTTTTGGGGCCTCTGCTGTTTGTCATTTTTATAAATGACCTGGAGGTGGGCGTAGAAGGATGGGTGAGTAAATTTGCAGATGACACTAAAGTCGGTGGAGTTGTGGACAGTGCGGAAGGATGTTACAAGTTACAGAGGGACATAGATAAGCTGCAGAGCTGGGCTGAGAGGTGGCAAATGGAGTTTAATGCAGAAAAGTGTGAGGTGATTCATTTTGGAAGGAATAACAGGAAGACAGAGTACTGGGCTAATGGTAAGATTCTTGGCAGTGTGGATGAGCAGAGAGATCTCGGTGTCCATGTACATAGATCCCTGAAAGTTGCCACCCAGGTTGAGAGGGTTGTTAAGAAGGCGTACGGTGTGTTAGCTTTTATTGGTAGAGGGATTGAGTTTCAGAGCCATGAGGTCATGTTGCAGCTGTACAAAACTCTTGTGTGGCCGCATTAGGAGTATTGCGTGCAATTCTGGTCGCCGCATTATAGGAAGGATGTGGAAGCATTGGAAAGGTTGCAGAGGAGATTTACCAGAATGTTGCCTGGTATGGAGGTAAGATCTTATGAAGAAAGGCTGAGGGACTTGAGGCTGTTTTCGTTAGAGAGAAGAAGGTTAAGAGGTGACTTAATTGAGGCATACAAGTTGATCAGAGGATTGGATAGGGTGGACAGTGAGAGCCTTTTTCCTTGGATGGTGATGTCTAGCACGAGGGGACATAGTTTTAAATTGAGGGGAGATAGATAGAAGACAGATGTCAGAGGTAGGTTCTTTACTCAGAGAGTAGTAAGGGTGTGGAATGCCCTGCTTGCAACAATAGTGGACTCGCCAACACTAAGCGCATTCAAATGGTCATTGGATAGACATATGGACGATAAGGGAATAGTGTAGATGGGCTTTAGAGTGGTTTCACAGGTCGGTGCAACATCGAGGGCCGAAGGGCCTGTACTGCGCTGTAATGTTCTATGTTCTATGCTCTATATGTGCCAACATTTTCATTATTATGATATGAGTCCAAACTAAGCTAACTTCACATATGTCTGCCAAATACTGATAAGTTTGGATCAGTACTGTGGGTCTAACGTTCATTTCTACCTATCTATCTACATGTCTATGGCATACTAAATGAAGAGTCCATGGTCTCGCCACAGAACTATCCCATACTGACAAAACTGGTTTTTAATTATTTTGGTTCACATATATGTATTCCTAAAAATATACAAAACTCCTGCTCTTAATGTTCCCTGTCAGAAAATAAGAATGAATACTACTGGGAGACAGTTTATCTTAATACCTTATATTATTGCTTCAGCTAATTCATTGAAAACATTCAGGAGATTTACACTTAGACTTACTTTAATTTAAATGATCACGTCAATTGAGGCAAACAAGCTAGCAAGTAGTTGTTTCCATTTCTTGTAGTTATGAACTGTCCTTTCTTTTCTTCTTTGTGTCAAATCCATTTCCTCAAGATCGCTTTCCACAGTCTGTTGCCAAATGAAGAGTTTTTGGCCATTCTTTTCTCTGACCATCTGGAACCCATACCAAGGCTTGATTTAGGATCTGTGCCTCCTGCGTGCTGCATATGTGGCCAAACCACAATAACCATATTTTCCTTATTAATCCATTTACTGGTGGAAACAATGTCCCTTCTAACTCTGAAACCTTTCTCTGCATCTATAACCAAGTGCATCAAACTCTACTTCAAGTGTTACTGACATCTTCTTGGCACTCATGCAATATATAAGTGTTGACAGCACAGTTGCTGTATACATATGGACCTTTTTTTTCTGACTTAAGAATCGATACTTTTGAACCATGTTAGGTTTATTAAAAACCTATGTGGCCGAGGCAATTCACATTAGTCCAAGTATGTTGTCAACTGCCATCAAAAATGTTTCATAAACAGTGAAATAAAATAAATGTTCTCAACTGAATGGCAGCACAATATAGAATCAGGTTACAATGCAGAGGATGTGACTGTGAGAGCGAAGGAGTTAAATAAAAAGAGAAGTGTGAGGAAAGATGCCCAAAGACCCTGCTGTGTATAATGTTCAGCTTGGCCATCTCCAGTGCTGTGGGGCATCTCTCTATCAATGCTGTTGATAACATCCCCTTCCATTGGTGCAAGTGTTCGCAAAGAGGCAGGATCTCCTCCTGTTGTCATAATCTCCTTTCTGTTGTGCACCAGCTTCCCTTGCAAGACGAGTGGATTTGTTTGAGACGTCGAGGCAGCTTAGCATGCTAGGAAGCAAAAGCAACAGTGGTGAGGAAAACAGCAAGGTTTGAGGATTTCAAAGCAAGAGGTTCAGTGAAGTGTTCCCTGTTTACTTGAGGAGAAGCATGGGAAGTTAGAAAGGGACGAATTGATGATGCCAGGGCTGAATACTTGTGATATTTTCACCTCCATCATTGCTAATTAACTAATTTACCCTCGGATTCATTGCCCATCGGACGCGAGGGAATCATCCTTCTTACTGATCTGTGAGCAGCTCCACCACTGCATCTGAGGATCTGGAGGCCTTTGTTTAAGCCATCCAGCCTGCTTCTCCCTCATATTGATGGTCACTATAATCTACTGAAAAAAACACCACCTCTTTAATGGTGCTTGTGGTGATACACCACTGTACTTCCCTAGCATTGTACATAGTTATATAATAGGTGTGTGTAACGTGGCCCTGTAATCCTGTGTATTGTACTGTGCATTGTACTGTAGTTCTGTAGAGGTTCGGTCACCTGTATGGAACCTGACCTAGCCACGGAGAGCTCCACCTTGGCCACTCCCCCGGGAGTAGGTATAAGACCCCGCTTCTGAGACCTGACCTATTTTGTCTGGGGTCATCTGTGTCGGGTAAGCTTCCTATGTAGTGTATTAAAGCCTTGGTTAAAGTCTTGCATGTCTTTGTGGTCCTTGACGCTTAGTGCATCAATTTAATACACTACAGTTATAATGGAGGCTGCTCTGAAACCCGACAAGCTCTCGCTCGACCTCCACACTCCACGCGCGGATCACCTTTTCAACTGCTGGCTCCGGTGTTTCGAGGCCAACCTGGAAGCATCCTCCGCCTTCGCCAAAACGGACGCTGACCGACTCAACATCCTGTGCTCACGGCTCGACTACGGGCTTTTCGACCTCATCACGGGAACAACGGTCTATGCCGATGCCATCGTGAAGCTCAATAGCCGGTATGCACGAACTGTTAATTCTATTTACGCCCGCCACCGCCTCGCCTCCCGGCACCAGCAGCCTGGTGAACCCCTATCCGTGTTCGTTCGGGACCTCCGTGCCCTCGCGCTCACCTGCAATGCGCCAGCAGTCTCCGCTGAGCAGAACACTGAGGCCCTGGCCCTTGATGCCTTTGTAGCCGGCATCGCTTCCGTCCCAATTCGCCAACTCCTACTGGCACAAACTGCCCTGACTCTGGACACGGCAGTCACTATGGCAGAGGCCCAACAGGCAGCCTATGACAATAATGCGTCCTACACGCCTGCCCAATCTTCCTATGCGCCTGCCCACGTTCCCTACGTGGCCGCTACCTCCCTGCCGCCCGCCCAGCAACAATCCCTGCAAGTCACGGCCCACCCAGCCACACCAGCAGTAAAAATAATGCCTGGGCCCCAGTGTTACTTTTGTGGCCAGGCAAAACACCCCAGGAAACGTTGCCCTGCTAGAGATGCTACCTGTTCAGCCTGTGGCAAGAAAGGCCATTTTGCAAACGTCTGCCGCTCCACCGCTGCCTCGGGGTCCAACACCGCGGCCTGCTACTCCGGGGTGTCGCCATCCTCCGTTCCCGGCTCGCTATTCGACATGTGCGATGCAGGGGCGCCGCCATCTTTGATTATCCCCGGCCCGGCTTCCTTCACTTCCGGTCTGCCGCACGTCACTTCCGGTCCGTCGCCGATCGTCGCTTCCGGACCTGCGCACTCGACCGAAATGCTGCAAACAACTGAGATGCAGCCAACGACAGCAACCTGGCCTCCAACAGCAGCCTACGACGCCTGAGCGCCGCCACCTTCTTCCGCAGGCCGCTCCCCGGATCTGGCACCCTTCTCCAACAGCTCCACCATCGCATCCATCGTCCTCGACCAGGACCGACCGCATCAGCTCGCCAGATCCACCATGGAGGTTCAGGTAAATTGTTTCACTGTTACCTGCCTCTTCGACAGCGGCAGCACGGAGAGCTTCCTCCACCCGGACACCGTGCGCCGCTGCTCCCTCAAGGTACTACCCACGCGCAGGCATATTTCCATGGCCTCCAACTCCCAGTCGGCCGAGGTTTCGGGCTACTGCATCGTCACCCTCTCAGTGAACGGCGCGGTGTTCCAGGATTTCAAATTCATGGTCCTCCCTCACCTCTGCGCCGCCGCGATCCTCGGCCTGGACCTCCAATGCCACCTGCGCAGCCTCACCTTGCATTTTAACGGCCCCCTCCCCCCCCTCACGGTCTCCAACCCCCAGTTCTTCCCTGATCCCCCCCATGTCCCACCTGTAGTCTGTCCACGCTCAGGATTCCCCCCCCCCCCCCTTCACTGTTTGCTAATCTCACCCCCGACTGCAAGCCCGTGGCTACTAAAAGTTGGCATTACAGTTTCGGGGACCGCCAATACATTCGAGCGGAGATTAAGCGCCTTCTCTCGGAAAAGATCATTGCTCACAGCACCAGCCCCTAGCGAGCCCAAGTGGTGGTAGTCAAGTCTAGCGAGAAACACCGCATGGTCATTGACTACAGTCAGACCATCAACCGGTACACGCTGTTTGATGCGTATCCCCTCTCCCGCATATCTGACATGGTCAACCGGATTGCACATTACCGGGTGTTCTCCACCATAGACTTGAAATCCGCCTACCACCAGCTCCCTATCCGCCCGGAGGACCGTAACTTCACGGCCTTCGAGGCGGACGGCCGCCTCTACCACTTTCTTAGGGTACCCTTTGGCGTCACCAATGGAGTCTCAGTCTTCCAACGGGAGATGGACCGAATGGTGGACCAGAACAGACTGCGGGCTACCTTCCCGTATCTGGACAACGTCACCATCTGCGGCCACAACCAGCAGGACCATGACATCAACCTCACTAAATTCCTCCAAACTGCCAAACGCCTCAATCTCACGTACAACGAGGCAAAATGTGTTTTCGGCACCACCCGCCTCGCCATACTCGGCTACGTGGTGGAGAACGGTGTCCTCGGCCCTGATTCCGACCGTCTGCGCCCCCTTCTCGAACTCCCCATTCCCACCTGCCCCAAAGAACTGAGGCGATGCGATTTGCCTACTATGCCCAGTGGGTGCCCGAGTACGCTGACAAGGCCCGACCCCTCCTCCGTTCCCCCTCATTCCCCCTCCAGCCCCAGGCCTGCCAGGCCTTCCACCTCCTAAAAACCGCTATCGCCGAAGCCGCCATGCATGCGGTAGACGAGTCTGCACCATTCCAAGTTGAGAGTGATGCCTCCGACTTTGCCCTGGGTGCCACCCTCAACCATGCGGGTAGGCCCATCGCCTTCTTTTCCCGCACACTCCAAGGCCCCGAGATCCGCCACTCCTCTGTTGAGAAGGAGGCACAGGCCATAGTGGAAGCCGTCCGGCACTGGAGGCACTACCTGGCCGGAAAACCATTTACCCTCGTTACTGACCAACGATCAGTTGCGTTCATGTTCGACAACAAACAACGAGGTAAAATCAAAAATGATAAGATATTACGGTGGAGGATCAAACTCTCCACCTACAATTATAGTATCTTATACCGGCCAGGTAAGCTCAATGATCCTCCTGATGCCCTGTCCCGTAGTACTTGTGCCAACGCACAGGATGACCGACTGCGGGCACTACATAATGACCTCTGTCACCCGGGCATCAGGCGGTTCTGCCATTACACCAAGGGCCACAACCTGCCCTTCTCAGTCAAGGCCATGACTAGGGACTGCCAAGTCTGTGCGGAGTGCAAGCCGCAATTCTACAAGCCAGACAAGGCGCACCTAATCAAGGCTACCCGCCCCTTTGAACGTCTCAGCATTGACTTCAAAGGGCCCCTCGCACCCACAACCGCAACACGTACTTCCTCAATGTCATCGACGAGTACTCGCGGTTCCCCTTCACCATTCCCTGCCCCGACACGACCTCCGCCACCGTCATCAAAGCGTTGCACGACCTCTTCATGCTGTTCGGTTATCCCAATTACATTCACAGTGACCGGGGCTCCTCCTTCATGAGTGAGGAGCTGCGTTGGTACCTGCTCGCCAGGGGCGTTGCCTAGAGCAGGACGACCAGTTACAACCCCCGGGGGAACGGACAGGTGGAGAGGGAGAACGCGACAGTTTGGAAGGCCGTGCTGCTAGCCCTCAAGTCCAAAGGCCTACCAGTCTCCCGTTGGCAGGAGGCCCTCCCTGCCGCACTCCACTCCATCCGGTCCCTTTTGTGTACTGCAACGAATGCTACCCCTCATGAGCGGATGTTTCTCTTCTCCAGAAGATCGGCATCCGTGACATCGCTTCCGTCCTGGCTCCTGACCCCGGGAGACGTCCTGCTCCGCAAGCACGTGCGGACCTCTAAGGCGGAGCCCCTGGCGGAGAGAGTCCATCTCCTTCACGCCAACCCACAGTACGCGTACATAGCGTACCCCCACGGGCGTGAGGAGACCGTCTCCATCAAGGACCTGGGCCCCTCTGGGGCCCCTGCCGCCCCCGCCCCGCAACCTCCACCCCGTTCCCTCTCTGCTCCCGTCGATCCCTCGACTTGTTACTACTCCGTGCCAGCCGCTGTCATCCCGCAGTCTCGCCTCGAGCCAGCCGAAGCGATGGGGAACGTCATGCCGCCTCGCGACCCAGCACCACCGACTGCACGGATACCGCCGGACACTACCTCAGCGCCGCAGCTCCGACGTTCAAAGAAATCGACCAAACCCATCGTCGTCTCGACCTCTGACGACACGGAACCTCCTGATGGACTCTGTTCGTTACTCCCTGTTTGTTCACCGTGTTTGCTACTCCATATTTTCACCCCGGACTTCCTTCTAAACAAGGGGTGAATGTGGTGATACACCACTGTACTTCCCTAGAATTGTACATAGTTATATAATAGTTGTGTGTAACGTGGCCCTGTAATCCTGTGTATTGTACTGTGCATTGTACTGTAGCTCTGTAGAGGTTCGGTCACCTGTATGTAACCTGACCTGGCCACGGAGAGCTCCGCCTTGGCCACTCCCCCGGGAGTAGGTATCAGACCCCGCTTCTGAGACCTGACCCATTTTGTCTGGGGTCGTCTGTGTCGGGTAAGCTTCCTATGTAGTGTATTAAAGCCTTGGTTAAAGTCTCACATGTCTTTGTGGTCCTTGACACTTAGTGCATCAGTGCTGCAGGCTGTCTTTTAACTCAGTGGATTCCCCATTCTCCCAATTGGTGAGATGCTTATAGAGAGCATGTTTCAAACTGGAAAGTTGCTTGTTTAATACAAACAAGTACCGGCTATGAAAATGCACAAATCACATGCCGATTCCTTTGGGTGGGTGGTGCACAACCCACCCTTTGCATCTGATTAATGTTATATGGCAAAACAGACCACAAAAGATCTATTTCTACCTTCACTTTCATACAAGGGACCTAAATGCAATGTTACTGTTATAAAATGGAAATACAGGGCAGCACGGTGGCGCAGTGGATAGCACTGCTGCCTCATGGCGCCGAGGTCCCAGGTTTGATCCCGGCTCTGGGTCACTGTCTGTCTGGAGTTTGCACATTCTCCCCGTGTTTGCGTGGGTTTCACCCCCACAACCCAAAGATGTGCAGGGTAGGTGGATTGACCACGCTAAATTCCCCCTTAATTGGAAAAAATGAATTGGGTACTCTAAATTTATCAAAAATAAAAAAATAAGATGGAAATAGAAATCGAATTTCTAAAGTAGAAATGCTGACATGATAGATTTATAGCTATGGCAGCGCGTGGCGATGCACTTTTAATATTACACTTGTTCTGTGGAATCAAGTTATTTTGCTGATGGCAAACTTTAAAATGTATTTTAATTTATAGCACGCATCAAGTTACAAAATGAAACTTCATACTAGAGCTTTGAGTCAGTGTTAAATTAATTTGTATCCATGGCTGATGTGGCCTGCAAAGGTGTAATTTTATTTTTCCATACAGTACTACATATTGCCAGGCTCTGCACCAAGGCCTGTGGACGTGACAGCTTTGATGGATTGAATGGTCTCTTATTTCATTCCTTTTTATTATAGCCAAAAGGATCTCACTTCCTGTTCCTGAAAAATCTGCTGATGAAAACCATCCTCTCTAAACACGTAACTCTGTTAGACTGAAAACCAAACAGATCACACTGACAGGAAAAAAATTGTTTGTTTTGAGGAGCAGAGGAATAAATAAAATCTGTGTTTCGTGAACTGTGCATGGTTTGAATGGAGTATTCTTTCCTTGTGTCTTGCCTTCAGAAACAACCTTGGTATACTGTGTGTGGCGGAATAATAAATACTGATGCATTCTTTAAAACACTTAGCCTACAAAAGAAATCACCTGTCACTACTTTGGTATTTGACACAGAACAGTTTCCACTTCACTTTGCACTGTCTCTTAAATCAGCTAGTCTGCATTATGTGTAAATGCATTTTGCATATGTATACAGTCTATGTGCAACACTTGTGCAAATATGGAAGCCTGAAAACAGTGAAATTGAGGCATATTGATGTTGCATTTTTCACTGGGTATTAGGGATGCTCCAATTTGTAATTTTCAACTTAAACTACTTGAAATATTCTCTAATTTGTGGACCAGAATTCTGGCAAAATTATCCAGTTCAATAAGTGACATTATAATGCTTTAAGTAAATAATTTTACAAAGTAGCTTATTTCTGGCACATTTGTAAATTTAGGATTCAAGTTTAAGGTTTTTAAAAAATTAATCTGATCAACCAGTTTTTAGAATATCAAAGAAATTGAACAATTGTACAGGTATATTGACTTGCCTTTGATTATATGTTTCATATCAAATTTAATGTTCATTTACAATAAATAATTACCAGGAGCTGCTGTATCAATTGAGACTATACTATTACCTACTTGTCATAAAGTCATGCTGTGTACTCTATGGGAAATTGGCAATTCTCCCTGAAACCTTCAACTTAATTCCCTGATGACATCTTTGAAACGTTGGAAGACATAGACTTGGGATAAACTTAGACTTCAAATTTCCTTCCCTTCCAAAATGTCTAGCCTCTACTCAGTAACCTGCCAGACAACCCGAGTCAGATTGGGAATGTGTGTGCTTGAGAATTGCAGATGAGACTAAATCCTAACATTTTCACAACAACCAACATGCTGAAGAACTACACAGGATTTGAACTTTCTTCGTTTATTTCCAGGGGCGGGATTCTCCGACCCCCCCCGCCGGATCGGAGAATCGCCAGGGGGCGGCGTGAATCCCGCCCCCGCCGGCCGCCAAATTCTCTGGGACCGAACATTCGGCGGGGGTGGGAATCGCGCCGGTTGGCGGGCCCCCACCGGCGATACTCTGGCCTGCAATGGGCCGAAGTCCCGCTGCTGTCATGCCAGTCCCGCCGACGTGAATCAAACCACTTACCTTCCCGGCGGGACTGGCGGGGTGATCTGGCCCCGAAGGGGGTGCCCCCACGGTGGTCTGGCCCGCGGTCGGGGCCCACCGATATGCGGGATGGCCTGTGCCGTGGGGGCACTCTTTTCCCTCCGCCTCGGCCACAGTCTTCACCATGGCCGATGCGGAAGAGACACCCACCCCCCTGCGCATGCGCGGGGATGACGTCAGCAGCCGCCCCGGAGTGGTTGGCGCACCACCAGCCGGCGGGAAAGGCCTTTGGCACCACGCCAGCCGGGGCCGAAAGGACTTCACCGGGCGGCGGAAGTCCGCGCATGCGCGGGAGCGTCAGCGGCTGCTGAAGTCAATCCCGCGCATGCGCAGGGGAGGTGTCTCTTCCGCATCGGCCATGGTGAAGACTGTGGCCGAGGCGGAGGGAAAAGTGTGCCCCCACGGCACAGATCCGCCCGCGGATTGATGGGCCCCGATCGCGGGCCAGGCCATCATGGGGGGCACCCCCCGGGGCCAGATCGCCCGTTGTGGTGGTATGTATTAGGGGTCATGTGGGACTGTGAAGTCGTGATGCTATTGGCTGACAGATCCCGGGTCCTGGTTGGCTGCTGACACCTGGCTACGCTCTGAAGGCGGAGTATAAGAACCCGAGCTTCTCCCCGCCGCTTCATTCTGTTGCTGAGCTGCTGGGGACAAGCATCGCTTAATAAAGCCTGAATCGACTTCATCACTTCTCGTCTCTCTCGTAAGTCATTGTGCGCTACAATTCATTAAGCGAGCTGAAAAGACTATGGAGCTCCGGATCGCCCTGGAATGCCTGCGGATCAGCCCCCACGCAGCGAACTCGGCAGCAGTATTTAAACACTGGCAAGCATGTTTTGAAGGCTACCTCCAAACGGCCCCCGGCCGGATCACAGAAGACCAGAAAATGCAGGTCCTGCATTCGAGGGTAAGCCCGGAAATTTACCCTCTCATAGAAGATGCAGAGGATTTCCCGACGGCGCTCGCATTACTGAAGGGCATCTACATTCGGCCCGTTAACCAGGTCTACGCGCGCCATCAACTCGCGGCGAGACGGCAAAGTCCCGGAGAATCGCTAGAAGAATTCTACGCCGCACTGCTAATTTTGGGACGGGGCTGCAGCTGCCCGCCGGTGAACGCGATCGAACACACGGACATGCTAATTCGCGATGCTTTTGTGGCAGGTATGAACTCTCCCCAAATCCGCCAAAGACTTTTGGAAAGAGAGTCGCTAGGACTCTCAGAGGCACGGGCCCTTGCAGCTTCCCGAGATGTGGCCTCGCAAATGTGGCCTCGCAAAACGTCCGCGCCTACGGCCCCGACCGCGCGGCAGCCCCTTGGGCTCCGTGGACCCCCGTCGCGACAAACCCCCCCTCCCCTCGCAGGCTTGCGCGGTTAAAACGCCAGACCATCCCGGGGGGGCCGGCTGCTATTTCTGCGGGAAAGCGAAACACCCCCGGCAGCGCTGCCAGGCCCGCGCAGCTATTTGTAAAAGCTGCGGCAAGAAGGGCCATTACGCGGCAGTGTGCCGGTCCCGGGGGGTCGCCACAATCCCTGGAGAGTAACGAGCCCAGCATATCCCAAACGCTCCCCAACCCCTCCAGCGCCCCATGTGCGACCCGCGGGGGCTGCCATTTTGGGTCCCGGGCACCACGAGGGGAGGATGGGCCCCCCCAGCCACGTGCGATTCATGGGGGTGGCCATTTTGTCCACCCCCGACCACGTGCGATCCATGGGGGCGGCCGTTTTGTCCACCCCCGGCTGCGTGCGATCCATGGACGCCACCATCTTGGTTGACAACAAAGGACCCCAGCATCGACGGCTCCACGGGGCCCGAAGAAGACGGCGCGACACTACTACCACGACTGGCTTCGGTGACACTGGATCAATCACGGCCCCGGACGTTCCAGACGACGACAACAACGGTGCTGATCAACGGACACGAGACACCATGCCTGATCGACTCCGGGAGCACTGAAAGTTTTATTCACCCAGACACGGTAAGACGCTGTTTTCTGACCAGCCATCCAAGCACGCAAAAGATTTCCTTAGCTGCAGGATCCCACTCAGTAGAGATCAAAGGGTTCTGCATCGTGAACCTAACGGTGCAAGGGAGGGAGTTTAAGAACTACAGGCTCTACGTCCTTCCCCAACTCTGCGCGCCCACATTACTGGGATTAGATTTCCAGTGTAACCTGCAGAGCCTAACATTTCAATTCGGCGGCCCAATACCCCCACTCACTATCTGCGGCCTCGCAACTCTCAAGGTTGAACCGCCGTCCTTGTTTGCAAACCTCACCCCGGATTGCAAACCCGTCGCCACTAGGAGCAGACGGTACAGCGCCCAGGACCGGATATTTATTTGGTCTGAAGTCCAGCGGTTGCTGAAGGAAGGCATAATCCAGGCCAGCAATAGTCCCTGGAGAGCCCAGGTGGTAGTAGTAAAGACCGGGGAGAAGCAAAGGATGGTCGTAGACTATAGTCAGACCATCAACAGGTACACACAGCTAGATGCGTACCCTCTCCCCCGCATATCCGACATGGTAAATTGGATTGCCCAGTATAAGGTTTTCTCCACCATGGACCTCAGGTCCGCCTACCACCAGCTCCCCATCCGCCCAGGTGACCGCAGGTACACAGCCTTCAAGGCAGACGGGCGTTTTTACCACTTCCTAAGGGTCCCATTTGGTGTCACAAATGGGGTCTCGGTCTTCCAACGGGAGATGGACCGAATGGTTGACCAGCACGGGTTGCAGGCCACGTTCCCGTATCTCGACAACGTAACCATCTGCGGCCACGATCAGCAGGACCACGACGCCAACCTCCAAAAATTCCTCCAGACCGCTAACGCCCTGAACCTCACATACAACGAGGAAAAGCGCGTTTTTAGCACAAACCGGTTGGCCATCCTGGGATACGTAGTGCGCAATGGGATAATAGGCCCCGACCCCGAACGCAAGCGCCCCCTTATGGAATTTCCCCTCCCCCACTGCTCCAAAGCCCTGAAACGTTGCCTGGGTTTCTTTTCATATTACGCCCAGTGGGTCCCCCAGTATGCAGACAAGGCCCGCCCGCTAATACAGTCCACTACCTTCCCCCTGTCGACAGAGGCTCGCCAGGCCTTCAGCCGCATCAAAGCGGATATCGCAAAGGCCACGATGCGCGCCATCGACGAGTCCCTGCCCTTCCAGGTCGAGAGTGACGCATCTGACGTAGCTCTAGCGGCCACCCTTAACCAAGCGGGCAGACCTGTGGCCTTTTTCTCCTGGACTCGCCACGCCTCAGAAATCCGCCACTCCTCAGTGGAAAAGGAAGCCCAAGCCATAGTGGAAGCTGTGCGACATTGGAGGCATTACCTGTTCGATAATGCACAGCGGGGCAAAATTAAAAATGACAAGATCTTAAGGTGGAGGATCGAGCTCTCCACCTTCAACTATGAGATCTTGTACCGTCCCGGAAAGCTGAACGAGCTGTCCGATGCCCTGTCCCGCGGCACATGTGCAAACGCACAGGTAGACCGCCTCCAAACCCTCCACGAGGACCTCTGCCACTCGGGGGTCACTCGATTCTACCATTTCATAAAGTCCCGCAACCTCCCCTACTCTGTGGAGGAGGTCCGTACAGTCACCAGGAACTGCCACATCTGCGCAGAGTGCAAACCGCACTTTTTCTGGCCGGATAGAGCGCACCTGATCAAGGCTTCCCGCCCCTTTGAAGGCCTCAGTTTGGATTTCAAAGGGCCCCTCCCCTCCACTGACCGCAACGCATACTTCCTGAACGTGGTGGACGAGTACTCTCGTTTCCCCTTCGCCATCCCCTGCCCCGACATGACAGCGGCCACAGTCATTAAAGCCCTTGGCACCATATTCACACTGTTCGGTTGCCCCCTGTATATCCATAGCGACAGGGGGTCCTCCTTCATGAGTGACGACCTGCGCCAGTTCCTTCTCAGCAAGGGCATAGCCTCGAGCAGGATGACCAGCTACAACCCCCGGGGGAACGGGCAAGTAGAGAGGGAGAACGGCACGGTCTGGAAGACCGTCCTGCTGGCCCTACGGTCCAGGGATCTCCCAGTTTCCCGGTGGCAGGAGGTCCTCCCGGATGCTCTCCACTCCATCCGGTCGCTGCTGTGTACCACCACTAACCAAACGCCTCATGAGCGCCTCCTTGTCTTCCCCAGGAAGTCCTCCTCCGGAACGTCGCTGCCGACCTGGCTGGCGGCCCCAGGACCCATCTTGCTCCGGAAACATGTGCGGACGCACAAATCGGACCCGTTGGTCGAGAGGGTTCACCTTCTCCACGCGAACCCGCAGTACGCCTACGTGGCGTACCCCGACGGCCGACAGGACACGGTCTCCCTGCGGGACCTGGCGCCCGCCGGCAACACACACACCCCCCCGACACCGATCATCCCCTCCCTGCCACCGGTGCACCCCGCGACCGCCCCCTTCCCGGGGAGATCGGTCCTCCCCACGTGCCCGCCCAGGAGTGAAACAGGAACAAACACCGAAACGCTCCCGGAGACGACAACGCCTGAACAAGCACCTGCACCACCACCGGGGCTGAGGCGATCGACGAGGAAGTCCAGACCGCCCGCTCGACTTGTGGCATCCGCGTGACACCAAGAATGTTGTTGTATTGTAACAAAAAAAAATTTTTTTCTTGCTAATATTATAAATAGTTTTCACAAACTTGTACATAGCCCAGTGTAGGGCTAAAACTGTAGTAACATGTCCGAAATTTTCGTTCCAGGGCCAGCCTTGTAAACCCTTACCACCATGCGAACCACCACCCCGCCGGGTTCCTTTTTAACAAAGGGTGAATGTGGTGGTATGTATTAGGGGTCATGTGGGACTGTGAAGCCGTGATGCTATTGGCTGACAGATCCCGGGTCCTGGTTGGCTGCTGACTCCTGGCTCCGCCCTGAAGGCAGAGTATAAGAACCCGAGCTTCTCCCCGCCGCTTCATTCTGTTGCTGAACTGCTGGGGACAAGTCTCACTTAATAAAGCCTGAATCGACTTCACCACTTCTCGTCTCTCTCGTAAGTCATTGTGCGCTACACCCGTGCCCCCCCCCAGGACCCCGAAGCTCGCCCGCACCTCCTAGTCCCGCTGGGAAGAGAGGTGGCTTGATCCTCGCCGGTGGGACAGGCATTCCAGCAGCGGGACCTCGGCCCATCGCGGGCCGGAGAATCCCCGGGGTGGATGCTCGTCGACCGACGCTGCGCGATTCCCGCTCCCGCCAAATATTCAGTGCTGGAGAATTCGGCAACCAGCGGGGGCGGGATTCACGGGCATGCGCCCGTGGGCATGCGCAGGGGGGTTCATCTCCACGTCGGCCATCGCAGACTGTTGCAGCGGCCGACGCAGAGGAATAGAGTGCCCCCACGGCAAAGGCCCGCCCGCAGATCGGTGGGCCCCGATCGCGGGCCAGGTCACCATGGGGGCACCCCCACGGGGCCAGATCCCCCCGCGCCCCCCCGAGGACCCCGGAGGCCGCCCGCGCAGCCAGGTCCCGCCGGTAAGTACCTGTCGTAACATATGCTGGCGGGACTGGACGAAAACGGGCTGCCACTCGGCCCATCGCGGGCCGGAGAATCGGCGGGGGGACCGCTGCCAGCGGCCGCCAACCGACGCAGCGCGATTCCCGCCCCCGGCAGGGGTTCGGAGAATCCCGCCCCTGGATCGCGTTCCTCAATGATACCCCATGCATTTGGAGGTGGGGAGGCATGCAACCAATCCAGGGGTGGGGGCTGCTATGCTGCACGGTGGCGAGGTCGGGGAAGTCACAGGATCTCACTATCGGGCTGTCCGCTCAAAATGGCAGCACGATATCGGGATTCCCTCTGGAATCCCTCGTATTCCCTCTGGAATCCCTCGTATTCCATGCCATGCATAAATTTGCATGGAAAAGAATAATCAGAATATTCCTCAGTGTCACAAGCAGCCTTACATTAACAGTGCAATGAAGTTGCTGTGAAAATCGCCTAGTTGCCACTCTGGCGCCTGTTCGGGCACACTGAGGGAGAATTCAGAATGACTAATTCACCTAACAAGCACTTCTTTTGGGACTTACGGGAGGAAACCGGAGCACCCGGAGAAAAACCCCCGCCGACACGGGGAGAACGTGCAAACTCTGCACAGACAGTGACCCGAGCCGGGAATCGAACCCAGGACCCTGGCGCTGTGAAGCAACAGCGGTAACCATCGTGCTACCATGTACGGAATTGCTTGCCAGTTTGCGCTCCCAGAGGGATTGTAAACTGGTTTTAATTCTCCTCCGTTGGGAGAACACAAGGCCGGATTCTCCATTTTAGATGTTGACACCGGGACTGAATCGGTGGTGTTCTATGATAACTAAATTTGCGCCAGTACCGGATCAATTCTTGAACCGTTAATGGGCTAGCACCAGCGCCACGTGGAACATGAGCAATTCCAATGAAAAACGGTGTCCGATTCGCCGGATTCGGATTGCCATTTGAGAGGCTGAAAACCTGTAGCCACATATTAGCACTCCACTCCCCACACATACTCATCACAGCCAACAAGATGGCAGCACAGACAACGGCAACTTGGTTCGCAGACGCCTAGCTGGAGACCCTGATGGACGCCGTGGAAGAGAGCCGGCTACCTTGTATGCCCGGGGGGAGGCTGCAACTCACCACCGCACACCAGTTCTGGGTGCAGGCGGCAGAGGCCGTGAGCGGCGTGGGCCCCACCACCAGGATTGGACAGCATTGCCGCAAAAAGCTGGATGACCTCCTCAGGGTGGTCAGGGTGAGTAAGTAGCACCATGCTCCTGATACTAACCCCCATCCCACGCACCCATACCGCACCCCCCTCCCCCATCTACCACTCGGAGGGCAACCGGGCCCCACCCGCCAGCAGTGTGCTCACTCCCAACCCTGCACCACAAGCCAGCACCCATACTGGCCGCCATGGCCGGGCGCCCTGGAGGCAACCATCTGCACACCCGCTGTGCTGCATGCATCTGACTGCCTAATATTTTGACCTTTCTGTCTCCGCCCCCCTCCCCATCCCATCCCCAGGAGAAGGCAGTGCATAACCGCTGGAAGAGAGAGAAGACTGGAGGGAGCACCTGATCTGCCGCCCTCACCGCAGAGGAGCAGCAAGCACTGGAACTGGTTTCTAGGCCCGGAGTGAGGGCAGTCGTCGAGGCGGAGGTTAGCATCGAGCGAGCAAGCGAGCCTTCACTGAGTTGCGGTTCCCCATGGCAAGTGTGGCACAACCCCCATACCAACTCCTCACCACCCCCATACCAATCTCTCACCACCCCCAAACCACCCATCACGTCACTCAATCATGCGTCCTGTGTTGTATGTTGCAGGATCAGCTGGCGGCGAGGCAGGCCCTCCTTGTGGCCCTGCCCCAGACCAAAACCCCAAGTGGATACCAGCGATGCCGAGGCAACGGACAGCGACGAGAGCACCCGAACCGCAGCCTGAGACACCCTCGGAGCACCAGTCCGGGACGACACTGACTAGAGAATAGCTAATGTTGTTCCTTTGTTTAAGAAGGGTTAGCAATGATAGGTCAGTGAACCTTACGTCAATTATTGAAGAGGATTCTTCGAGACAGGATTTACACCCATTTGGAAGCAAATGGATGTATTAGCGAAAGGTAGCATGGTTTTGTAAAGGAGAGGTTGTGTCTCACTAACTTGATGGGGTTTTTTGAGGAAGCGGCGAAGATGATTGATGATGGTATGTCTGTGGATGTTGTCTACATGGACCTAGTGAAGAGGCTCCTACAGCACTATTGGGGATGGAGAATAAATGCTGGTTCATCTACGCCCCATGAACGAATTTAATAAGAATATCTGGTGTGCACCACACAAATGTTGGGGTACATTGGGTGGAGATAGGAACTCCAGAGGGGGCAGACAGTCAGGGGACAGCCCGCCCCAGAGACTAGCAGCCGTTCGGACAGGTTTCAGGCTTCTGGAACAGACGGTCCCATCGATAGTGGAGGTGCAGATGAAGAGTCAGAGATGACACCATTCAGTGCCTGCAGGTGGAGTTGGAGGAGTTCAACCACCTGCCGGGGCAGGAGGCGGTACCGAAAATCCGTGCCACCCTAGCCAACGCCACACAGGTGGCATCTGCAATGGAGGCTTTGGGGTGAAGGTACAGGCCATGGGTCAGGATGTCCAAGGCCTGGGCACTCTGTGCAGGCGGTGACCAAGGCCCAGGTGAGGGCTGCCCTGTCACAAGCAGCCAAGTACCAGAGCCACCTGGACATTGCAGCTGTGAACCTGGAAGCGATTAGGGCATTCCTTGCGGGTCGGGTCAGGCACACATGTTGCGTGACCTTCTGCATTCATCCCCCTCCTCCAGCACGTCTCCCCTTATGCTGTGCAATGTTGTGGAGGACGCAGCAGGCCATCGCGATGTGGGAGACTCTCCTGGCGCTATGCTGGAGGGCTGATTACCTGGTACCAGAGCATTCCTGGTACCTGAACTGCATAAGACCATAAGACATTGGAGCAGAATTAGGCCACCAGCCCATCGGGTCTGCTCCACCATTCAATCATAGCTTATATGTTTCTCATCCCCATTTTCTGCCTTGTCCCCATAACCCCGATCCCCTTATTAATCAAGAACCTGTCTTAAACTCACTCAGTGATTTAGCCTTCACAGCCTTCTGCAGCAATGAGTTCCACAGATTCACCACCTTCTGGCTGAAGAAATTCCACCTCTTCTCCGTTTTAAAGGATCGTCCCTTCAGTCTGAGGCTGTGGCCTCTAGGTTCTAGTTTTTCCTACAAGTGGAAACATCCTCTCCATGTCCACTCTATCCAGGCCTCGCAGGATCCTGTAAGTTTCAATAAAATCCCTGTGGTAATACCAGGTATTGCGGTACCTGAGAGGTGGATGACCATTGGCTAGACCCAGGAGTCTACCATTGGCTGATGTACATAGCTCTGCCCTGAGAGGCGGAGTATAAGAACCGATGCCGTCCCAGCAGCCTTCACTTTCTGTATTGAAGCTGCTGGGGAATAGTTCTAGCAGATTAAAGCCTATTAGTTATGACTCACCTTGTCTCGCGAGTAATTGATTGTGCATCAATTTAATCTGCTACAACTTCAGTTGTAAGGATGGATCTCCGTATCAAACCGGAGTGCCTTCAGCTCAGCACCCACGTGGACAACTCTGCTGCTATCTTCAAACATTGGCTGGCGTGTTTTAAGGGCTACCTCGACACAGCCGCCGACACCCCCATGGAAAGACAAAAGATGCACCTTCTACGCTTGCGGGTCAGCCCTGGGATCTACCCTCTGATCGAGGAGGCGGAGAATTATGCTGCAGCTATCGAGCTGCTAGAAGGACATTATATCCGCCCTGTGAACCAGGTCTATGCCCGTCACCTGCTGGCGACTAGGAGGCAAAGCCCCGAAGAAAAGCTGGAAGACTTCTATCGGGCGCTGCTGGTGCTGGGCCGAAACTGTGGCTGGGCTGCCCGCCAGTTTCGGGGAACGAGCACACGGAACTTTTGATCAGGGTTGCTTTTGTGGCAGGTATGACTTCTCCCGATATCCGCCGAAGGCTCCTAGAAATGGACTCACTGGGACTTACTGAGGCACGGGCCCTGGCGGGGTCCATGGACGTTGCGTATAACAACGTGCTGGCTTTTGCTCCTGGACGCGCGGCGGCCCCCTGGGCTGCGTGGCACCCCGTTGCGGCAGCCCCCTCACAGCGAGTTGTCATCATTCTCCATCCCGTTGACAAGACTCGCTGATACTCCCAACCCAGGGCCATCACCCTGCAGTGATGCTGGTTGGACCCTTGGAGGGGGAGGGGGTGCTGGGGTGGTGGGATGGAGTAAAGAGATGAGGGAGAGGGGAGGATGTGAGTGGTTTGGGATAAGGGAGTGGGGGGACGGAGAGTATGGAGAGGTGAGACAGGGTGACAGAGCTGCCGGTGGCCAGGCATCTTAGTTGGCAAATCTGGAGGTGATAAGGTTGTGTGCGGAGGCCCTGGAGCACTCATTGGGCGGCCTGCTGTGACAGCCCGGCCTCCATAGCCAGTTCTTCCAAGCCATCCTCCTCATCAGATGAGGCCTGGCGTTCCTCCTCCCCTGTCTTCTGTGTGATGCTATGCAGGATGCAGCTGGGCTTGACAATATTCGAGACCCTCCTTGGGCTGTATTGGAGATCCCAACCGGAGTGGTCACAGCACCGGAGGTTCATCTTGAGGATGCCGATAACCGCTGAACAATGCTCCTGGTTGCTACATGGGCATCGTTAGAGCGGTTCTCCATGTTGGTCTGGGGCCTCCAGACAGGCAAGACCTCAGCGGGTAACCCTTGTTGCCCAAGTACCAACCCTTCATCCGAGGGAGCGCCTCAAAGGTACCGGGAACTGCCGAGTGCGGCAGGAGGTATGCGTTGTGTGCTCTGCCCAGGTATCAGACGCAGATATGTTTGATGTGCAGGTAGCGCCCACACACCAACTGCACATTCAGAGTGTGGTTGATTGATGAAGGGCCCCCCTGATGAGCCGGTGCTCGTAGCAGGACTTGTGTTCCATCAATCACGTCCTGAACCTGGGGCATGCCAGCGATGGCGACAAATCCTGCTGCCCGGCAGCTTGGTGGGCTTGGTCCATATTGACGTTTTTATAGTCCAGTGCCCAGGTGCATGCTGCCCAGCATCTGTCACAGCATGGATGCACCTGTGTACGGCTATCTGAGAGCTGCCAGACAGGTCCCGCTCAGCCCCGGGAAAGACGCAGAGGCATAAAGTTCAGGGGACCGTCACCTTGAAGGCCACCGGGAACGGGTGCCCTCCTCCAAACCCCCGCGGAGCCAGCTGCACCATCATCTGGCACAGATGGTGCACAGTCTCCCTGGTTAGCCGGAGACTATGGTGGCACACAGGGTCCTGCAGGTCTCTGAAGGACAGGTGCCGACAATATAAACGTGGTCTGATGCGGTGCCTCCTTTGCAACTCCTCCTCGGCCTGTTGGACGGCCGGCTCTTCAGCCTCACCGGGTGGTCTCTGCTCTTCCGGGGTTGGCTCATGTCCCTGAGCAGGTCATGTTCCTCCAGACTCCTGAGTCCGCAGCAGCAGCTGCTGCCAGGTAGATAGAGGGCATTCCCAGCTGTACTCCAAAATTGATACACTGCCAGGGAACCCCTGTCTTCAATAGGCTCTGCGGCCCCTGTCCTGTCTCCCCAGTGGGGTCCACTGTGGGTCTCCTCACTGGGTGTTATCCTGTCAGCAGTCTGGCATTTGCTTGTGCAGTGGAGAGGGTCACATTGTGCCACCAATCACCTTCATGCTTAGAGGCTTGTGTGAGGGCAGGTCCTACAGATGGGGGTGAGCGAGAGAAGGGTGTGTCTACGGGGAGCGTAGCTGCAGTGTGATGTGGGTCCTGGGTGTGACGCACAGTTGTGACAACCTGACTGGGGCAGGATGGATGGGAGCAGGGTCACAGTGGCAGGCAGGGCTTGGAGACAGCTGATGGACCTCTGGAGTGGGCTAGCTGATGGCGTCACTGGTGAGGCCTCGGCCCTGAGAAGGTGCCAAAGGCCACGTGGCATGTGTCCTCTGTTTGGGGTGAGCTGTGTTACTTCCCTGCTTCCCCTGCAGTGGGGCTGAGCTTCTAATGAGTGAACTGAGGAGCGGCAGCACCTGGTGTGTCACTGATTGAGCTTGGCCACACCCATCCCATTGATGGGTCAGCTGGGGTCTGAGGGTATCCAGAGAGGTGACCTGGGTGGGCTCCAAAATGACCAGAGGCCCTGTGAACATTTACAGGACACAGTGAACAGTCAGCTGAGTGAACAGCCAGGGACCTGTAATTTATGCCTGTGATTTATACCAAATATTTGCATTTGAAACACATACTGCAGCAATGGTAGTCTGAGCCAGGTGACCTCAATTCTCGAGGGGAACATCCCAAATCCATGGAGCTGTCAGCAAGTCATTCCCCGCTACTCATTATCGGCACTAGTGAGGGACCGGATATGGCGCCTGAATTGGCGAACCTCGATTGTGGCTGGACACCCGATTCTCTGCCCGAGCGCAGTTCACATTTACGGCGTCGCGAGGCGGAGAATTTCACCCAATTTGAAATTTAGGTGAAAGTATCCCACCATATTAAAATGTTAAAAGTAGCAACAGAATGCATATTGTGATTAGAATAACTTAAAGATGGGCAGCACGATGGCGCAGTGGTAACACTGCAGTCTCACGGCGTCGAGGTCCCAGGTTCGATCCTGGCTCTGGGTCACTGTCCGTGTGGAGTTTGCACATTCTCCCCGTGTTTGTGTGGGTTTCGCCCCCACAACCCAAAGGTGTGCAGGGCAGGTGGATTGACCACTCTAAATTGCCCCTTAATTGGAAAAAATGAATTGGGTACTCTAAATTTTAAAAAAAGTATAACTTAAAGTCCAAAATGCTGATTATTATTGTTTTGGAAATATTAAAAACACTTTTATTGAAAGATTATTTTTATCAGCTCTAATTTTAGGTTATGCATTTTTTGTACCATTATGAGTAATGCACCATATTCCCTTACAAAATATGTGAAAGATATTTTGAGATATAACCATATTAATTACATGTAAAATATTTATATTTAACCCTTATATTGTTTTCAGTTTCACGTTGATACAAACATGTATCTTACCTCTTCAAGGAAGTTGTTGCTGCAAAATACCATAAAAGGAAGTGATATTGTGATGAAAAGTTGATCATTTTGTAAAGATTTGTCGCAACTTGATTTACTTTGTGAATTGTAAAAATGTATGACGAGCATTTACACACCAAAGATGCAAAGAAAACATTGCATCGTTTATTTAGGAATATCCTAACCAATTATGATGCATGGGATATGCAGCTACATTCATTTTCGGTTTCTCAAAGGATGACTACATGGCTTTTTAAATTAGTCCTGACAATCTGTTCGATAAAAATGATCTATTCTTTAATATCTGTCACAAAAAATATTGTATATTCTAAAGTATTTCAAAATAAAAACCTATAGGTGCAATTATACTTAATGGACCGGACATTTCATGAATCTTGTGCTTTTAACTTGATCTTAAACTTGTATAATATATTTCTCCGACTGAAAACAATGAGCTGTTTATGCACAGCCAGCATGTGTTATTAAGCTGTGATCTCCACATGAGTTCAACTTTGGCCAGCGTTTGGCCAATCCTAATCCTGTGAGCTAAACCATGATATCTGACAAAAAGGCCTCACATCTCTGTATTTAGAGATCAAATGAATGTGGAAAGCAGAGACAGGATCCCGAATAGTCTCAGCAAAATAAATTCTGCAAAATAGCTTGCAACATTTTTGGCATTTCTTGACAGAGTGAACAATGACAACCACACATGCTTTCATTCCATTAAATGTTTCAACTGAGTAAATGATTTAGGCTTTATTAATCCTGACCAATACAAGTTGTTGTGTTAATGTAATTTGGAATAACACAAGCTGCCACTTGATGCAGTTTTGAGTAAAAGATGCTCCAGACTTTGAAGTGAGTTCAATGTGTTTTATTGAACTATTAGCAGTTCTCAATGAGTTTGATTCTCTGCTAATCTAAATGTAGTAACTCAGTCCAACTGAACCAGCCTTGCTCTAAGCCACATGCTGGGGTGTGATGCTGAGGATACACCGTCTCACTCTGTACATGTTGGTCTGTGGAAGTAGGCAGGGTGTGAGTGCCTCATCCCTTTTATAGTGAGATACCACCCCTGAGTATCCTGACTGCTCATTAGTCATGTCCTATTCTATGTGTTCATTAGCTGCATGTTTGTATATCATGACACAAGTGATATTTTTAAAAAATGAATAAGGTTTAATATTTTTTAAAGATGCAAAATAAATTAACATTTTTCACAATTCATTTCTGGATTCCATTTTGGAGCTGACATGTACCTTATCAAACGGTCTGTCAAACTGACAAACTTTGCAACCGGTGTATTTATTTTCTCCCCTTGCATCCCCTTTCGCATCATTGGGTCGATCAGATGCATATTGTTCAGATGATCTAATCATGCACAATTAATATTTCAAAGAATAAATTAGACAGTTACAATAAATTATCACAGTACCATCATACATCCATAGAAAAGAGATCCAGTACTATATTTGGGTGCATTCTTCGCTCCTGGCAGAGAGGTTGTAAAATAATGGCAGATGTTTTTTGGCATTCTAAGTAACACAAACAGCGTTACAATTGTTTTGATGGTGAAAAATATTTGGAACACGAAGTACCAAAACTGCTACATCACCAAATACAAACGCAAAAGATTGTAGCACCACGATATCTATTAAGAATTTTAAAACTCTGAATTTTAGGTATGCAAGAATTACATGAACATTTGTACTGCACAACTCTTTTCAAAACCTTAACACACTTCTCACTTCAGTTGGACTATATGGTTCCTTATTATCTATCCTTCAGGTGGTTCCATTCCATTTAGAACTACGAGCAAGTATAAGGACACTGTAATAACTCCAAGATCTACGGGGATGACCCAGTTAATCTCCTCATGGAACACAAGCGCCCCCGCTAAGGGGCGGAGGCCTAACGCAGGGGCTCTTTAAAATCCACTGTTAAAAGCCAGGAAGGAAGGAAACCGGCATCTTCAGATGGTCCTGGCTGGGACTAGTTGTACTCTCCACCGCTGTGCAGCTTGCATGTTCTTATGAAATAACCCAATCTGTTTTAAACCTTTCCAGGACTCCAGTGATTGTATTATTGGCAATGAGAATGGGATTCAAACCCATGCATGCAAAAGCACATGGACCACCTTAAAAGCAGCGGGCCCGTACTAGGATTGGCCCCACCAGACGAGTCGAGCCTTCATCTCTCCTGGCCATCTCCAACGGCCATAGGGCAATGCCCCCCAAGGGCCAAGGCATAGTGAGGTGCAAGACTCCGGGTCAGACATGGAGATACAAGGATCCATAGTCTCAGATGACAGTTTCACCGTGGAGCAGTCGCTGACAGCACCTCCCTTATGATTGGCGCAGAAGCAACGCTCCCCAACACATCACAAGCCCCCCAGCCCAGCCCAGCCCCGCAGCCGTCAGAAGTGGAATTGCAGGCGAAGCGAAGAAGGAGGCCTCCTCCACACCCTATGATATAGAGGCTAACGGACTCCGGGAGGGGGGGGGGTGGTGGCGGGGGGATGTAATAGTCCCCATAAGACCTATGGATACTACCTGATTGATCTCCCCATGGGGCTTGTGGAAAGCAAGCTCCCCTGCTGAGCGATGGAGGCCTAACTGCAGAGCTCATTAAAATTCACCCACAAAAGCCAGCCAGGAAGGAAACCGGCACCTTCGGATGGTCCCGGCTAATGTACTCCCCACTGTTGTGCAGTTTGAATTTACTTATGGAATAAACTAATCTGCTTCAAACATGACTCCTATGATTGTAATGGTCACCATACTGAGCTCTTTCTAAATTGACTGTTACCTGAGGGTAAACAATCAATTGTAAATGATTAAATGTGTTTACTATCTTAGGTCTTAAAATATACTTCAGAAGGGTCAGTATTTAATACAAAACCTAATTCATGATTAAGTAAAAAAATTGATAATGCTGATACTTTGCGAAATGTTCTAGACAGACAGAATAAGAGATCTTCGGTCCCATGTTATAAAGCACTCGTGTAATGGAGAGTGGTAGTAACATCTTCAATCAGTATTTAATGACTTCTCACCATTTTCTATTACTTGCCAGCTTCTACAATGCAATCGCTCAATTGTCCGATTTGACAAGTATATTAGGATTTATTTAAATAAATCATGCAAGAGAGTGTCTTAGCTTGTACATATTATATTAAACCAAATATACACTCTAAAAGAATTATTTTCTGATAAATTGACTAAAACTAACCAGGTGCAGCACCCTTTCATATCTGTTACAAACTAGGATAGTATATTTTGTTCAAATATTCAGGCTACTCAAGTATCATGGTAAACTCATGATAAAACTGATAAACATGTCATGTAGACTGAGTCTCGATGCAAGCTTCCATTCCGATTTAAGTAATTCATTTGATGAATATATATATAGACCTTAATAGTGATGATTACATCATTACTTCTTAGCTTTTAATAGAAGACAAATAGCACCATCTCGGATGGTCTAAATATGGAACATATGGTACTCTGACCTGGACAGGAAACAGCTGAGGAACAGTGTTGACAAGTAAATTGAGATAACAATGAGTGAAGTAATGAAATTAATGGTTTCAACACTTGTGTGATTCTAATGGCAACTTTAATGTGGCTTTAATGTGATGATGTTCATGAGAGAATGAATGATTATAACACTGGGCACGATTTAATGGGGGAAAAACGGGTCGGGTTTTCGGGGCGTTTAGTGGGGTGTTTCCCGGCACTTGCAGCACCGAGAATGACCCCGTTATTAAACATAAATCTTCTTTTCCAAGCCTTGGCGAGGAGCTCAGCTCACCAGTGAAGGAAGAGATTTCTCGACCACCCCCCCCCCCCAGCTGCGGCCTCCGGACCCCCTCCCCATTGGCCCAATACACTAATTAGGCAGTCCTCGAGCCCCTTGCACACCACCTCATAAGGGCATGGTACCCCCGGGTCTAATCCCTGGCACTAAAGATGCCAGCTGGGCACCTTGGCATTGACAGCCTGGCACCATGGCAGTACCCCTGCCAGCCTGGCTGACAGTACCACAGTGGCCAGCTGACATTGGGAGTGCCAGAGTACCAACCTTTCCAGAGCCTGACCACATGGGGGCCCCTGATTGCTCGGAAGCCCATCCCCCAAGTGCCATTATGTGTGGTCCACACTTGTGGAAACCAGTGCTAAACGGCGCCATGGGAAGGTCGCCGAGACAAGGCCAGTAGATCGTGCCTTTCATATATTTTTGAAGATATAGGGGGCGATTCTCCGAGCCCCGTGCCGGGTCGGAGCATCGGCGCAACCGCGCCACGACGCCCCGACGCCGGCGCACGATTCTCCGAGGGTCGGGGGGTGGACTATGGGGGGGGGGGAGAGGGGTTCCATCCTTTGGGGGGGGCCTCCGATGGGTCTGGCCCACGATCGGGGCCCACCAATCGGCGGGCCGGCCTCTCCCCCCCACCCCCCCCCCCCAGGCCTACTTTCCTGTGCGGCCAGCCCCTGAACACCGATGCCATGTTGAGTCGAGGCCGGCGCACTGAAGAAGTCCCCCGCGCATTTGCAGGTTGGCGCGGCCCAACTGCGCATGTGCGGGTTGGCGCAGCGTCCATTTGGCGCCGGGAAGGGAGGCTGGAGCGGCATGAACCGCTCCAGCCGCCGTTCTGGCCCCCTGTGGGGGACAGAATCGTTCGTTCCCGTGCCCGTTTCGCGCCGTCGTGAAACGCGACGGCATTCACGACACGCGAAAGCTTTGTCTCCATTTTGCAGAATCACCCCCATAATATGTAGTTAATCATTGGAAAAAATGCACATTCAGTACATATACAATATATTAGAAATGATTATTTGAAAACGTTACAAGTTTAGGAACTGCCAAATGCATATTTACAGGTTGTTTTTGTAAGTAGGCACCACATCCTTTATGCACCAGAAATGACACACACTATCCAATATCTATCATATGACAGCACAATCCAGAGTTTACGAGAATACATTCCATGTTTTATTTCTCAGTTAACAAGTAAATATACAAAGAAACAGTTATTATTTGACTCATGTGATCAGTTTAGCTGGCTGTCACATAACAACACAATGGTCTTGATCTTTCAGTCTCTGGATGGTCATGCATTGGAGGAACACTGGAAAATGTGCTGGGGATCCTTCAGAAGTTCCCACACACGGACTTGTCTGAGCAAGTTTCAACATCCATTGGCCGATTTCCCTGCATCTTGAAACCTCAGTAACTCTGTGGTAACGTCAGGGACTTCAAATTGTTCCAGCTTATTTATCAGAATAATTACCCAGGAAAGATTAGAAGGATTACTGCAGCTCTAATTCTTGGGAACTATACTACTGATTCCCCAACTCCCCACTGGATTACCACCCCCCCTACTAGCCCCCTCCCCCCTACCCCGATGATCTGACTACCCCTCCAGACTTCACGACAACTGCCCAACCCGACGATCCATCCAACTACCCTCCCATCTCCTAACTACCCCCCTACCACCTCCTTACCAACCCCCCAACTCTGATGACCTGACAAAGTCCTGCATTCCCAACTACACTCTCACCCACTGACCAACCACCCACTCCAACCCACTCTACTCCCTTCCACATTTACCTCCCTCACCCAGTTACCTTACACACTTGTCTACTTTCTGTAGCTTGCAAAGTGGCTCCGGTATATTTAACGTACTGGTATATAGTAGCTAGTGGCGTAAGAAAAAATGGGATGGTTTGGTTCCCCCCAATTCTCCTTTACCACAAAGGAAGGATTCTGGATCCACATGCCCAGTTCAGAAGTCCAGGTGAGAAATGTGCTCCAGTACAAAGTAAGTAAATAAGAGTGCAATGGCAATCCAATGATGATAGCCACTCCTCAAAAGATTTGGCCCAATATGATGAATGTATCATGCTTCTCTAGGGTAGCTTACCTTAATGAAATTCATTAATTTTTAATGAAAGCAAAGGTGTGTTAGTATTCTTTTAAAAAAAAATTTAAATATAAATTCAGAGTACCCAGTTATTTTATTCCAATTAAGGGGCAATTTAGTGTGGCCAATCCACCTATCTTGCACATCTTTGGGTTGTGGGGGTGAGACCCACGCAGACACGGGGAGAATGTGCTAACTCCACACAGACAGTGACCCTGGGCCAGGATCGAAACCAGATCCTCAGTGCCGTGAGGCAGCAGTGCTAACCAATGCACCACCAGCGTACTAGGTGTGTTAGTATTCTAATACATTTCTGGACTCTCAGCCAAGAAAACATAATGAGCATAGAAATCCATTAGCCTGTTGGAACACCTGAGCCACAGGGAAATCATTGCTTGATTGATTGACAATTCTCTGGACGCAATTCTCATGAAAAATGTCAAGGTGCGGTAGCGAGCGGGAATTGGCACGAGCTTCCCCGTGCACAGCCCAGCGAGGCCAGCAACACTATTCAACGTTAATTGGTTCACTTAACGAGGCCTCACGAACTTCTCATCACAAATGAAGGCTCGCTAGCTGATTCGCCGGGGGACCGCTCTCGCCTGCCCTCCGCTAACAAGGTCGAGCAGCTGCACTTGCTCAGCCAATCCCAGCCAGCTCACAATAATGGCGCCGAGGAGACTAGCCCCAAGATTGAGGGATGCTGGCCTGGGGAGGCTGCTAGACACTGCGGAGGCCAGGAGGGATGTCCTGTTCCCCCAAGGGCCCAGGAGAGACAGCCACAAGGCAGCCAGTGCCGCCTGGGATTAGGTGGCGGCAGCTGACAGCTCAGGGAGTGTGACTAGGAGGACTGGCCTCCAGTGCCGGAAAAAGGTTAACAAGCTACACGTGGTAGCATGAGTGAGTAGACATCAATGCTCCCCACACCACCGCCCCCCCCGGCCCAAGAGAGCATCCACCCCCCCAACTCCCATGTTCCCCAGCCCTTCCTCCAACCACTCCCCCATCAAACCCCACCAAACCCCACCAAACCTTCACACCCACCCTCCCACCACTGTGAACCATGCGTGTGGCCGATGCCCTCTGTGTCTCCTCAGGAAAAGCTCTCCCATAATCATCAGGAAAAGGCCCAGACTGGCGGAGGGGAGCAGGGCATAAGAATCCTCATCTCATTTGAGGAGCAAGCCCTGGAGGTGACTGGGGTGGCCAAGGACAGGCTAGCAACGCTGCAGGGCAGCACAGTAGTTGGCACTGTTGCTTCACAGTGCCAGGGTTCCAACTTCGATTCCCGGCTTGGGTCACTGTCTGTGCAGTGTCTGCATGTTCTCCCCGTGTCTGCGTGCATTCCTCCGGGTGCTCCGGTTTCCTCCCACAAGTCCCAAATGATGCGCTGTTAGGTAGTTTGGACTTTCTGAATTCTCCCTCAGTGTACCCAAACAGATGTTGGAGTTTGGCGACAAGGGGATTTTCACAGTAACTTCATTGCCGTGTTAATGCAAGCCTACTTGTGATGATAATAAAGATTATTATTATTGTAGAGGTGAGGAACCACCAGGCTCCACTCGTAGGACATGTCAAATATGAGTTGTTATTGCCTTACTGACTGACTCATCCCTCCCACTAACCATGGGCGGGATTCTCCCTTCTGGGGCCTAAGTCCCTACACCTGCCGGAAAACAGACGGGAATCACTCCGGACTTTTCCCTAGAAAGTCTGGCATGTTTCCCCGTCCTCAAGGGGGCCGGCGGGGCCCTGCAGTACAGACCGCGCGTCCGCGCATGCGCGCGGCGGCTGCCTTCGCGCGGCCCCATAAGACCATAAGACATAGGAGCGGAAGTGAGGCCATTCGGCCCATCGAGTTCACTCCACCATTCAATCATGGCTGATTTCAACTCCATTTACCCGCGCTCTCTCCATAGCCCTTAATTCCTCGAGAAATCAAGAATTTATCAACTTCTGTCTTAAAGACACTCAACGTCCTGGCCTCCACCGCCCTCTGTGCCAATCAATTCCACAGACCCACCACTCTCTGGCTGAAGAAATTTCTCCTCATCTCTGTTCTAAAGTGACTCCCTTTTATTCTAAGGCTGTGCCCCCGGGTCCTAGTCTCCCCTGCTAATGGAAACAACTTCCCTACGTCCACCCTATCTAAGCCATTCATTATCTTGTAAATTTCTATTAGATCTCCCCTCAACCTCCTAAACTCCAATGAATGACGTTCATCGTATGTTAGGCCTACCATTCCTGGGATCATCCGTGTGAATCTCCGCTGGACCCGCTCCAGTGCCAGTATGTCCTTCCTGAGGTGTGGGGCCCAAAATTGCTCACAGTATTCTAAATGGGGCCTAACTAGTGCTTTATAAAGCTTCAGAAGTACATCCCTGATTTATATTCCTAGCCCCTTAAGATAAATGACAACATTGCATTTGCTTTCTTAATTATGGACTCAACCTGCAAGTTTACCTTTAGAGAATCCTGGACTAGGACTCCCAAGTCCCTTTGCACTTCAGCATTATGAATTTTGTCACCATTTAGAAAATAGTCCATGCCTCTATTCTTTTTTCCAAAGTGCAAGACCTCGCACTTGCCCACGTTGAATTTCATCAGACATTTCTTGGACCACTCTCCGAAACTGTCTAAATCTTTCTGCAGCCTCCCCACCTCCTCCATACTACCTGCCCCTCCACCTATCTTTGTATCATCGGCAAACTTAGCCAGAATGCCCACAGTCCCGTCATCCAGATCGTTAATATATAAAGAGAACAGCTGTGGCCCCAACACTGACCCTGCGGGACACGACTCGTCACCGGTTGCCATTCCGAAAAAGAACCTTTTATCCCAACTCTCTGCCTTCTGCCTGATAGCCAATCGTCAATCCATGTTAGTGCCTTGCCTCGAATACCATGGGCCCTTATTTTACTCAGCAGTCTCCCGTGAGGCACCTTATCAAAGGCCTTTTGGAAGTCAAGATAGATAACATCCATTGGCTCTCCTTGGTCAAACCTATTTGTTATCTCTTCAAAGAACTCTAACAGGTTTGTCAGGCACGACCTCCCCTTACTAAATCCATGCTGACTTGTCCTAATCCGATGCTGCACTTACAAGAATTTAGAAATCTCATCCTTAACGATAGATTCTAGAATCTTGCCAACAACCGAGGTTAGGCTAATTGGCCTATAATTTTCCATCTTTTTTCTTGTTCCTTTCTTGAACAGGGGGGTTACAACAGCGATTTTCCAATCCTCTGGGACTTTCCCTGACTCCAGTGACTTTTGAAAGATCATAACTAACGCCTCCACTATTTCTTCAGCTATCTCCTTTAGAACTCTAGGATGTAGCCCATCTGAGCCCGGAGATTTATCAATTTTTAGACCTCTTAGTTTCTCTAGCACTTTCTCCTTTGTGATGGCTACCATATTCAACTCTGCCCCCTGACTCTCCGGAATTGTTGGGATATTACTCATGCCTTCTACTGTGAAGACTGACGCAAAGTACTTATTTAGTTCCTCAGCTATTTCCTTGTCTCCCATCACTAGATTACCAGCATCATTTTGGAGCGGCCCAATGTCTGCTTTTGTCTCCCGTTTGTTTTTAATGTATTTAAAGAAACTTTTACTATCATTCCTAATGTTACTGGCTAGCCTACCTTCATATTTGATCCTCTCTTTCCTTATTTCTCTCTTTGTTATCCTCTGTTTGTTTTTGTAGCCTTCCCAATCTTCTGACTTCCCACTACTCTTTGCCACATTATAGGCTTTCTCTTTTGCTTTGATGCATTCCCTAATTTCCTTTGTCAGCCATTGCTGCCTAATCCCCCCTCTGATAACCTTTCTTTTCTTTGGGATGAACTTCTGTACTGTGTCCTCAATTACTCCCAGAAACGCCTGCCATTGCTGTTCTACTGTCTTTCCCACTAGGCTCTGCTCCCAGTCGATTTTCGTCAGTTCCTCCCTCATGCCCCTGTAGTTACCTTTATTTAACTGTAACACCTTTACATCTGATTCTATCTTCTTTCTTTCAAATTGCAGACAGAATTCTACCATATTATGATCACTGCCTCCTAAGTGTTCCCTTACTTTAAGATCTTTTATCAAGTCTGGCTCATTACATAACACTAAGTCCAGAATGGCCTGTTCCCTCGTGGGCTCCATCACAAGCTGTTCCAAAAAGCCCTCCTGTAAACATTCAATGAATTCCCTTTCATTGGGTCCACTGGCAACATTATTTACCCAGTCCATCTGCATATTGAAGTCCCCCATGATCACTGTGACCTTGCCTTTCTGACATGCCCTTTCTATTTCCTGGTGCATTTTGTGCCCCTGGTCCTGTTAGGAGGCCTGTACATAACTCCCATTATGGTTTTTTTGCCTTTATGGTTCCTCAACTCCACCCACACAGACTCCACATTATCTGACCCTATGTCGTTTAGTGCTATTGATTTAATTTCATTCCTAATTAACAAGGCAATCCCGCCCCCTCTGCACATCTATCTGTCTTTTCGATAGGTTGTGAATCCCTGGATGTTTAAATGCCAGTCCTGAACCCCCTGCAACCACGTCTCTGTGATGCCTACCACATCATACCTGCCAGTCACAATCTGGGCCACAAGCTCATCTACCTTGTTCCGTACACTGCGCGCATTTAAATATAGCACCTTTAATTCTCTATTGACCGTCCCTTTTTGTCTTCTTAGTGTGGTGGACCTTGGTTTACTGAGCCTTCCATACACTGTGTCATATTTTGTGAGATGGGAACTATCGTAACCTCTCCTAAGTTCTGTCTTTTCGTGCTTTTTTGTATTCCTAAGCAGCTACGCTTCCCACTGATTACTTCACCTCTTGGTTCCCTGACTTTCCCTTTCCCCCCAATCTCTAGTTTAAAGTCCTATTGACCACCCTATTTACTCTTTTTGACAGAACACTGGTCCCAGCTCGGTTCAGGTGTTGACCATCCCAACGGTATAGGTCCCCCCTGTCCCAAAACTGATGCCAGTGTCCCATGAAAAGGAACCCCTCTTTCCCACACCACACTTTCAGCCACGTGTTAACTTCCCTTATTCTTACCTCCCTATGCCAATTTGCACGTGGCTCGGGCAGTAATCCGGAGATTATGACCCTTGAGGACCTGTTTTTTAATTTGAATCCTAGCTCTTTATAATCTCTAAACAGGTCCTCTTTCCTAGACTTGACCATGACTTAGTACCGACATGGACACAACAACTGGATCCTCCCCCTCCCTCCCCAGTATCCTTTCAAGCCGGTCAGAGATGTCCCGCACCCTAGCACCGGGCAGGCAACATACCATGGAGGACTCTTTATCCTGCTCTCAAAGGATACTATCTATCCCCCTGATAATAGAATCCCCTACAACTACAACTTGCCTATTTACTCCCTCCCCTTGAATGGCCTGCTGAACCATGGTGCCTTGGTCAGCTGACTCATCCTTCCTGCAGCCCTGTTCGCCATCCACACAGGGAGCAAGTGCCTCGTACCTGTTGGGCAGGGTCAAGGGCTGAGGCTCCTGAGTTCCTGACTGCTGGTTCCCTTTACCTGCATGACTTGCAGTCACACCCTGCTGTCCCTGGCCACTGGCAGGATTTAAACTACTTACTCTGACAGGTGTGACTGCCTCCTGAAACACAGTGTCCAGGTAAGTCTCCCCCTCCCGGATGTGCCTCAGTGTTTGAAGCTCAGACTCCAGCTCATCAACTCTGAGCCGGAGCTCTTCGAGCAGCCAACACTTACTGCAGATGTGGTCACTGCAGCTCGCAATGGGATCTGCCAGCTCCCACATCATGCAGCACAAGCACATCACCTGACCAGCCATCTCTAATTAATTAATTAGTTTAATTTAAGTTTACGAGTTTAGCTGTGTTTTTAAAAAAATTTGGGGCAGATTTGCTATCAACCAATCAGATCTCTGACGTCACTTTTTGAAAAAAAAAGTGGAAAACAGGAAGTTACCGTTAGGTTTTTATACTCACACAGAGACTGCTCCTCCTCCTCCAAACGGCACCCGAAACTAAGCCCAAAGAAAGAGAGAGAACAAAACAGTCGGGAAAAAGCACCTTCTCACACTCTGCACCGAATCACCTCACTGCACCAAATTACCAAGTTTCAAATTCCCACTCTGGATGTGTCTTACTCACTCAGGCTGTGTCTCTTTGACCTGCGCAACGCTTACTGAGTGCGCTTTCTGTCTGTCTTTTATACAGACTTCAGGATGACTCACACTAAAACTTCAAAGAGAAGAATACAATGTGTACCTTTGTGCCCCCAAACAGGCCTCAGGTGACTGCCAGATAACTGCCTCTCAGCAATTAGGGTGGGGCTTAGTTTCTGACACTAATCTACATTGCACTTTTAACTGAAAAACAGCAGAATTAGATTAACCACTTACCTTTCCTGGTTACCTCACTGCACCAAATTACCAAGTTTCAAATTCCCACTCTGGATGTGTCTTACACATCCCCGCGCAACATGGCGGTGTCCTACCGGGGCCCGGCGCGGAGGAACATAGGCACCCCCCCGGAATGAGCGCGTCTGCCGATTGGAAGCCACCGATCGCGGACGTGGCCACCGTGGAGGCTGCCCCCAGAGTCAGATGCCCCGCCCCCCACCAGGACGGCACCCGCAGTCAGAAAGCCGAGGTCCACGCCGGCGGGACACGATGGAACTCAGCCCATCGAACGGCGAAAATCGCCACAGGAGGTCCCCGACCGGCGCTGCATCGATAGTGCGCGCGCGAGACTGCCGGTGATTCTCCGGTCGCTGGAGAATCGCGTGCCGGCATGGGAGCCTATTTTGGGTTATTCTCCGCCCTCGCACCGAGCCCGATTTCGGAGCGGAGGGTCGGAGAACCCCGCTCCATATGTCCATTCTCCGGCAGGTCCTCTAGCCGACGGCGCTGGCTCATCCCAGGCGGCCCCCTCTCCTGACTCCGAGGAGAAAACCTCAGCGGGGAGCTCCGAGGATGCAACTGTTATAGTCGCGGCACAGCTGTCATCTCCACTATTACTCAGACTAGCTTTTAATTCCAGATTTTATTAATTGAATTCAAATTTCACCTTCTGCCATGGTGGGTTTCTTTAGTTAGGATATGCAAAGGAGCATGTTAATGTTTACCTTGTCCAGTATATGGATATGCGGTCACTTTGGAACACTGCCGTGTCACACAGCATCTTGACGTAGAAATATATCACCATCCCTTCACTGTAGTCAAGCCAAACTCCTGGAACTCCCTTCCTAACAGCACTGTGGCTGTACGTGCAACAGATGGACTGCAGAGGTCCAAGAAGGAAACTTAAAATGTGTCATCTGACAGTCAACAAATACATGAGCTTGAAGTTTACAATTTGAGATTTAAGATAAATCACCAAATCTGTTCAAGAGCTAAATCAATTGTTCTAAAAACTTCCAATTTAATTACAGACTTTATCACAAACTTTAATTCTTATTCCCCTTCTAAAGCATCATCAAAAGTTCTGGTCAAACATTCGATTTAATTAATCGAAACCTAAGGCCTCAATTTTAGATCAGAGTGAGTTTTGAGGGTGGGGATTACATGGGGCAACAACTTCACACTTTGTGGCTTGAAGAGGTTTTAACTCTTGGGATTCAGTTCCATGTTTAAGCTGATGAGTGTGGGCGGTAATTTGTGTCGCAAGGGCTGGTGTGGGGGATTGATGGAAACAGTTCCAGCAGTCAAGTACTTGGGTATATGTGACTGAATTTTAACCTAAATAAACAGGTGGTTTGGCTTGTGGGGACAGGGGTCATGATGCCAAAGTCCCAGAAATCGAACTTGACCCCCTCAACCCTGCCCATTTCTGGCTTTAACTGAGGTCAAAAGTGTTGTGTTATGTACTCTGGGATAACACAGGCTGCAACTGGATGCAGCTTTTACCAAAAAATACTCCAGACCTTGAAGTTAGTTCAATCTGATTTATTGAACCAGTAGCACAGTTAGCACAGTTCTCTATCAGTTTGACTCTCTGCTAACCTAAGTGTGGTTACTCTGTCTGATTGAACCAGACTAGCTCTTAGCCACATGCTGGAGGTGTGATACTGTACATACACCCTGACTCACTCTGTAGATGTTCATCAGTGGAAAGAGGCGGAGTGTGAGTGCCCCGTGCCTTTTATAGTAAGATACCACCCCTGAGTGTCCTGCCTGCTCATTGGTGATGTCCTATTCTCTGTGTTGATTAGCTGCCTGTCTGTATATCATTATCTGCATGTCTGCATACCATGACATCTCCCATTTAAAAAAATGTTTTGTTGGCACATGGGAACGTACTTACATGTGGTGGCATATATTAACATATTTACAAGCGGTGGCATATGTGAATGTATTTACATGTGAAGGCAGCTGTCTAATGTGAGAAAACAGAACATAGCAAACAAAACAAATGTTCATAAGTCTAGTCTCTGGGGCTTCCGTCTGATCCTTGTCGACCGCCGGAGAGGTGGTGGTGGGGACAATGGCGCCTTGACAGGCGGGATGGAAGCCTGACTAGTGGTGCAGACCTGCACAAGGCTGCATAGTGTCCAGGCTTCCCCCAGTTTAAACATCGCCTGCCTCTTGCAGGGCAGTGTTTCTTTAAGTGGGCGTTGCTGCAGTTTGAGCACGTCATGACGTCTGCATCCTGACGCTCCACGCATCGTCGCACATGCGCAGTGTGGTTGTTGGCCAGTTTGTTATCCCGTTCGCATCGCGCATGCGTGGGGCCCCACGAAAATGTCCGCTTTCATCAATGCTGAGGCACTCCATCCAGGAGATGGCCTGCACACTCTCTGCCTCGTGGGAGGCAAGTTTCTCATTTTCAGCCGATTTGTACTGGGCATAGCAATTTTTGGCGTGCTCATGCACTGTGCATGTTTCAATCGTGACTGGCAGGGTCATATGCTTGATTTTCAGTAGCTGCTCTCTCAGAGGATCAAAGTGAACTCCAAAAATGATTTGGTCTATGATCATGGAGTCAGTAATATCATCAAAGTTGCAGGACAGCGCTAGCAGACGGAGGTTCGTTAAGAAGGAGTTGAAAGATTCATCTTTACCTTGTAGACGCTGTTTGAATATGTAGCGCTCGAAGATTTCATTGGTGTCCACTTCACAGTGACTGTCAAACTTGTCCAGGATGGTCTGAAACTTTTGTTTTGTCCTGGCCTTCGGTGAAGTGAAAAGAGTTGAAGAATTCGATGGCTTGATCACCCGCTGTTGAGAGGAGAAGTGCGATCTTCCTTGCACCCACGAGGTCTGAAGCTTTGATGTACAGCAGAAACTTTTGCTTGAATGTCCACCAGTTGGCATTGAGATTGCCGGAGGTCCTGAGCTGGTGAGGAGCCTGAATTTTCTCCATGGTGCAGGGATATATTCGCTGGTCATCACGGAACGGACTGAGGTAAACCACCTAGATTAAGCAGTTTCCTGGTAGCATGTTGTGTTATTTACTCTGGGATAACACAGGCTGCAACTGGATGCAGCTTTAACCAAAATATACTCCAGTCCTTGAAGTTAGTTCAATCTGATTTATTGAAACAATAGCACAGTTAGCACAGTTCTCTGTGAGTTAGACTCTCTGCTAACCTAAGTGTGGTTACTCTGTCTGACTGAACCAGACTAGCTCTTAGCCACGTGCTGGAGGTGCGATACTGTAAATACACCCTGACTCATTCTGTAGATGTTCATCAGTGGAAAGAGGCGGAGTGTGAGTGCCTCGTGCCTTTTATAGTGAGATACCACCCCTGAGTGTCCTGCCTGCTCATTGGTCATGTCCTGTTCTCTGTGTTCATTAGCTGCCTTTCTGTGCCTATCTGTATATCATTATCTGCATGTCTGCATATCATGACAAGAAGTTAGAAAAAGTATAAACTAGATCCAATGAGGTGGGTTTTAACTTCAGTTGAATCTTGTGAGCCTCATTGTCATGTAGGTTTTTAATTTTTTAACTGATGTCAAACAGCTTGCTTGAGATAAGGAGAGTATTCAAGGTGTGAGTGCCTTCACACATATCTCTGGATATGAAGTGGCTGACTATGAAGCCTCCAAGGACCCCCTCTCCCACCCTTAGCCTCACCCACCCCTTTCCATCGGCCTTCTCCCTGAGGCCTCCAGACCCCATGAATATCCTACCCCCAAGAACCCCGGTCCCCACCCTGATTCATCGCCACTCCGATCAACTCCCCACCTTATTCTCCAACCCCTCTCAGATCACCCCCCCCCCCCTATCCCAAACGCTCGATTGATCTCCTTCTGATCACCTGCTCCTCTCCAGATCGGTCCCCCTTATCCAGGTGACCCTGCCCACCTCCACCATCCCCGATGCAGGATTACTCGTAGCTGTGGTCTTCTTCAAGCCCCTCATTCCCTGTACCTGTCAGGCAGGGAGGAAGTGGTCGAGTGAGGGAACCGTGGTTTACTAAAGCAGTCGAAACACTTGTCAAGAGGAAGAAGGAGACATATGTAAAGATGAGACATGAAGGTTCAGTTAGGGCGCTCGAGAGTTACAGGTTAGCTAGGAAGGACCTAAAGAGAGAGCTAAGAAGAGCCAGGAGGGGACATGAGAAGTCTTTGGCAGGTAGGATCAAGGAAAACCCTAAAGCTTTCTATAGATATGTCAGGAATAAAAGAATGACTAGGGTAAGAGTAGGGCCAGTCAAGGACAGTAGTGGGAAGTTGTGCTTGGAGACCGAGGAGATAGGAGAGATGCTAAATCAATATTTTTCGTCAATATTCACACAGGAAAAAGACAATGTTGTCAAGGAGAATACTGAGATTCAGGCGACTAGACTAGAAGGGCTTGAGGTTCATAAGGAGGAGGTGTTAGCAATTCTAGAAAGTGAAAATAGATAAGTCACCAGGGCCGGATGGGATTTATCCTAGGATTCTCTGGGAAGCTAGGGAGGAGATTGCTGAGCCTTTGGCCTTGATCTTTAAGTCATCTTTGTCTACAGGAATAGTGCCAGAAGACCGGAGGATAGCAAATGTTGTCCCCTTGTTCAAGAAGGGGAGTAGAGATAACCCCGGTAACTATAGACCAGTGAGCCTTACTTCTGTTGTGGGAAAAATCTTGGAAAGGTTTATAAGAGATAGGATGTATAATCATCTGGAAAGATAGTCAACACGGTTTTGTGAAGGGTAGATCGTGCCTCACAAACCTTATAGTGTTCTTTGAGAAGGTGACCAAACAGGTGGATGAGGGTAAAGCAATTGATGTGATGTATATGGATTTCAGTAAAGCGTTTGATAAGGTTCCCCATGGTAGGCTACTCCAGAAAATACGGAGGCATGGGATTCAGGGTGATTTAGCAGTTTGGATCAGAAATTGGCTAGCTGGAAGAAGACAAAGGGTGGTGGTTGATGGGAAATGTTCAGACTGGAGTCCAGTTACTAGTGGTGTACCACAAGGATCTGTTTTGGGGCCACTGCTGTTTGTCATTTTTATAAACGACCTGGAGGAGGGCGTAGCAGGATGGGTGAATAAATTTGCAGATGACACTAAAGTCGGTGGAGTTGTGGACAGTGTGGAAGGATGTTACAAGTTACAGAGGGACATAGATAAGCTGCAGCGCTGGGCTGAGAGGTGGCAAATGGAGTTTAATGCAGAAAAGTGTGAGGTGATTCATTTTGGAAGGAATAACAGGAAGACTGAGTACTGGGCTAATGGTAAGATTCTTGGCAGTGTTGGTGAGCAGAGAGATCTCGGTGTCCATGTATATAGATCCCTGAATGTTGCCACCCAGGTTGAGAGGGTTGTTAAGAAGGCGTACGGTGTGTTAGCTTTTATTGGTAGAGAGATTGAGTTTTGGAGCCATGAAGTCATGTTGCAGCTATACAACACTCGTGCGGCCGCATTTGGAGCATTGCGTGCAATTCTGGTCGCCGCATTATAGGAAGGATGTGGAAGCATTGGAAAGGGTGCAGAGGAGATTTACCAGGATGTTGCCTGGTATGGAGGTAAGTTCTTATGAGGAAAGGCTGAGGGACTTGAGGCTGTTTTCGTTAGAGAGAAGAAGGTTAAGAGGTGACTTAATTGAGGCATACACGATGATCAGAGGATTGGATAGGGTGGACAGTGAGAGCCTTTTTCCTCGGATGGTGATGTCTAGCACGAGGGGACATAACTTTAAATTGAGGGGAGATAGATATAAGACAGATGTCAGAGGCAGGTTCTTTACTCAGAGAGTAGTAAGGGTGTGGAATGCCCTGCCTGCAACAGTAGTGGACTCGCCAACACTAAGGACATTCAAATGGTCATTGGATAGACATATGGACATAAGGGAATAGTGTAGATGGGCTTTAGAGTGGTTTCACAGGTCGGCACAACATCGAGGGCCGAAGGGCCTGTACTGCGCTGTAATGTTCTATGTTCTATGTTCATTCACTCTGGCTTCTGGGCGGAGAACAAATCAATGACCTTAGTGACGCGTTGTGGAGTTAAAGCTCCATAACCTCCGCCGGGGGGCGGTTAGTCCTAAATTGTCGCTTCCCCACAAATTTCCAACCAACCTGTTTCCTGCGAGTAAGGTGTACGAATAATAATCCCATTCCTTTACCTGGTGTAACTCAATCCATTCTCTGCTCTTAATGAAAAAATAGGAACAAAAATAATTTACAATAGAGAATCAATCAGCATAATTAAAAAAACATATCTGACATAACATAAGAACATAAGAGCTGGGAGCAGGAGTCGGTCATCTCGCCCCTTGAGCCTGCCCTGCCATTCAATGAGATCATGGCTGATCTTTTTGTGGACTCAGCTCCACTTACCCGCCCGTTCACCATAACCTATTATTCCTTTACTGTTCAAAAATCTATCTATCTTTGCCTGAAAAACATTTAACGAGGTAGCCTCATCTGCTTCAATAAATTCCACAGATTCAAGACCCTTTCAGTGAAGATGTTCCTCCTCAACTCAGTCCTAAATCTGCTCCCCTCATTTTGAGGCTATGTGCCCCAGTTCTAGTTTCACCTGCCAGTGGAAACAACCTTCCTGCTTCTTTTATATGTTTCGATAAGATCCCCCCTCATTCTTCTAAATTCCAATGAGTATAGTCCCTGTCTACTCAGTCTCTCCTCAAAAGCCAATCCTCTCAACTCCGGAATCGACCTAGTGAATCTCCTCTGCACCCCTTCCAGTAAGGAGACCAAAACTGTACACAGTACTCCAGATGTAGCCTCGCCAGCACCCTATACAGCTACAACACAACCTCCCTGTTTTTAAACTCCATCCCTCTAGCTTTGAAGGACAGAATTCCAAATGCCTTCTTAATTACCTGCTGCACCTGCAAACCAACTTTTTGCGATTCATGCACAAGAACACCTAGGTCCCTCTACACAACTGCATGCTGCAATTTTTTACCATTTAAATAATTGTCCATTTTGCTGTTATTCCTACCAAAATGGATGACCTCACATTTACCAACATTGTACTCCATCTGCCAGACCATAGCCCATTCACTTAAACTATCTATATCCCTCTGCAGGCTTTCCGTGTCCTCTGCAGACTTTACTCTACCACTCATCTTAGTGTCTGAGTCCCCAACTCCAAATCACACATGTAAATTGTAAACAATTGCAGACCCAACACTGATCCCTGAGGTACACCACTAGCCATTGATTCCTAACCTCCACATTCAATAAGTGGTCCCAGCGCACAAAAATAAATACTCTAATATTTTACTGTTTGTGAGTGTCCAAGTTTCTTTAGGTTTATACAAGTTTGCCTTCCTGCACGTCAAGGCTTCAGATAATTTCCTCAATGGATTAGCTGAGAAACTGAAGGACAGAACAGCTTGGCATCTTCAGTGTTCACACAATCTGCTGTTACATAATGACCTTTCAACCTTTAGAGATTTCATGGATTAAGGTTTCTTTCATGTCTGGTTCTGGAAGCTAATCCAACACTTTCACTTGAAGTTAAATCAGCAGTTCTTGATTTAACTTTTAAGTCTAATAAACAGAATAAAATAGAACTTAACCTTTACCATAGGATTTCCATGTTTTCTCTCTGATAATTCCTTCAAATAAACCTTTTAATAGCCAGAAATGAAAAACTAACAGCTAATACCCTCATTACTGTTTTACACATTATAGGCCCACACATTATATTGCACAACTACATAATGCATCTGGTGACATTTAGCATTATGAAAAAATTAATACAAAATATATTGATTTGAAAAGAGTGGCCTTTAGATGTAATGGGAATTTGGTGACTGGTTTTCAAAACTAATTTGGGGTCACAACTTTTTTCAATTCATACTGCATCGTTCAACAAGGCACGGGGCGGCATGGTGGCACAGTGGTTAGCACTTCTGCCTCACGCCGCCGAGGACCTGGGTTCGATCCTGGCCTCGGGTCACTGTCTGTGTGGAGTTTGCGCATTTTCTTTCTATCTGCATGGGTCTCACCCCCACAACCCAAAGATGTGCAGGGTAGATGGATTGGACATGCTAAATTGCCCCTTCATTGGAAAAAAGTAATTGGGTACTGTAAATGTATTTAAAAAAATCTTTCAACAAGTCTGCTATATTCAAAGGACTTGTAGCCATGATGTGAAAAATACAAACCAGTGGAAATTCAGTACAAACCAATCCAAATACTTGCTGATAGATAAAAAGGCAAATTCAAAATGTGTTGCAGTTGTTGATCATAAAAAAAAATCTTGGCATGTTGAGGAAGGATGAAGAAATGGATATTCTATTGGAGGAGATCATTTACTATCCTGATGCATGGTTTAACAAATGGAAAATAAAGCTAACTTCCTGGGAAACAGGGGATGTTATAATCATATCAAATAAATGAAGCACTGCTTGACTGTACTTAGGGCTACTTTGGACCAGCAAAATCTGAGACAGAATTATAGAATGGCTAACCAAAACTGCCAGCTCTGAAAATGGAACAAAGGGAAAGCCCTCGACACAGAAAATACTGACTAGGCAGCACGGCACGGCAGTGTGTTTTGAGAAATAACAGCTGACTTGCAGGGGCATGACACTCTCAAAACAGAGATGAACTATGAGAATCATTCGATATTCAGGATCAAACAACACCTGTCTGTTCATCCAGTATGAACATTTAATATTACAGCAACTGTCCCTTTGAAGATGTACAGAGGTATATAAGCTAATAGTGCCTGGATACTTGAAACCCAACTAAAAGAGGTCTTGTTCAATATGTTATAATTCTGGCTGAGTTCTATGAATATTAATGTCGTGAGCAGCTCTCTCAATTAATGTAGTATTCATCTGACTAATGAACCAACAGGTTCAGAACTTACGGCTTAGCTTTAATGCAGAAATGCTGACCACAATTCTTTTTTGGCTAGCACTGATACGAAGCCTAGAGCAGTGATGGGCAACCTCGGCTAGTGAGTGGGCCAAATGAGAGGCCGCCTCCAGCGCAGGGGGCTGCAATATTGAAATCAGGCTTGTTCACTAACCATGACCCCATGAATAAGTTTAAATACATTTAATACATGGCGAATATTTCATAACGAGTTATAGCAAATGCTCAATCATGTATAGATTATTAGAACTGACATCACCTTCAAATGGTAAATACAAAATTAACATTTGAACTTTGGACGCAGAGGGAGCACATAGCTCTCACACTCAATGTTGGGTGCAATCAGAATGCACCTCACTTCACCTGTCCTTGCTTTACATGCGTATCACTTCATTCATACCGGTAGGAAAATACCGCTAGAATATCAGCGGGATGTGGCAAACCTGAAAGGCAGGCAACGGTCATCAATATGTCTCGTGGGCAGCACTCAGAACCCAGATGTGCCCCCGTTCTGCAGGTTGCCCACTACTGTCCCAGTGTGTTAAATGGGTGTGAAAGCCCAGACTGTCTCCAAAACGAAGCACGATGAGATTTCTACCAACAGGCTCAATTCCCTTTATTGTGGTGTCATTTCTGGGACTGGTACCAAATTCATGATGTATTTACGCCATAGCTGCAGCAATGATAGGATATGAAATTTCTAAACATTAGTAAAACAATTATCTTATATAAATGAAACCTTAGGATTGCATCACAGTCTGGGCTATTTCCTATGAAATATTCATATTTAGTAATATATACATATGTGCAAATGCCATATTAATATCAACAGACTACTTATTTGTGCTTTCTTGGGATGTGGACATCGTTGACAATGTGAATTACATTTAATATGTTAATCTCTCCCTAGAAAGTACCAATACCACTTAGTTTAGTTAGGTCTGCCTCCCAACAATCGGTTTAAACATAGAACATAGAACATAGAAAATACAGCACAGAACAGGCCCTTCGGCCCACGATGTTGTGCCGAACCTTTGTCCTAGATTAATCATAGATTATCATTGAATCTACAGTGCAGAAGGAGGCCATTCGGCCCCCTGAGTCTGCACCAGCTCTTGGAAAGAGCACCCTACCCAAACTCAACACCTCCACCCAACACCAAGGGCAATTTGGACATTAAGGGCAATTTATCATTGGCCAATTCACCTAACCCGCACATCTTTGGACTGTGGGAGGAAACCGGAGCACCCGGAGGAAACCCACGCAGACACGGGGAGGACGTGCAGACTCCGCACAGACAATGACCCAAGCCGAAATCGAACCTGGGACCACTTTAATTGATGTTTTAGTTGGTGATTGCTACTGGGCAAGGTCAGGTTAATTTGAATAATAATAATCGCTTATTGTCACAAGTAGGTTTCAATGAAGTTACTGTGAAAAGCCCCTAGTCGCCACATTCCGGCGCCTGTTCGGGGAGGCTGGTACGGGAATTGAACCGTGCTGCTGGCCTGCATTAGGATTAGGATCGCTTTCATTTGTGAGTCTGAATGTATTTGGGCTACATGATTATGGAGGGAGTGATCACAATCCAACCCTATTCCTGATCTCCCTCAATGTTCACACAAAACCTCTTGTCATGCATTGCAATATGTAGAATGCGAGCTGATTTATTTTACCTCACCGAATACGCATATGGGCTAAGAACATTGTTTTAAATAAAAATGCTGAAAATACAGTTTTATGATATTTAGTGCTGTGTTGTAATTCACCGATTTACCACCAGGAGTCTCACAAGTATATAAGTGAATGTTAGTCAGCTGGTCCCTCAGACTGGCTGGAGGAAGTTGAAGAGAGAGGTAGTTTGGTATGATTTTACTGTTTTTTCATCTGTTATCTTGTATATAGTTTACCCACAGTTAAAGTTAATAAATCATTTATAACTTTAGTTGCAAGTGTTCTTGTAATAAATCAGGCCATCCGACAAGAACATTACATACAGGAGGCATCTGTGGGGAGAAACGGAAGGTAGGATCTGGTGGACATAGTGCCTGCTGGAATGTTGGGGCCATTTTCAGGTTGGTACTTTCATTAAATAATTTGCATGACCTGCGGTGGCTCTTTCTCAGAGCGACATAATAATGACCCTTTTCTAGGGTTTTCATACCAATTGTGGAATATTAAGGAAAAGAGAACCTGACAGAACTCACAATAGCTCAAGTGACTACAGCATTCAGGTAGTCGCAACTCTGTCTCCATTCTCCCTGTTCCATGCAGTGTGCATGGTTGTGGGGAAGGCAGCAGCTGTGGGAGTTGCTGTGTGGTTGCTGAGATGGCGAAATTGCCTCAGATCTTCAATTGGTGGCCCCCATGTCACAGGGACATCTCACAGGCAAGAGGTTGAGATTGAGCCCAGTGGAATCCAAGGCACTTGAGTGTGGCTGGACAGTTGCTGATAACAAAGAAATCAGGTTAAAAGAACCACTCCTGTCAACGTTAGCTTTTTCATGTGCCTGACCACAGCATGTCAATTTCAGCCTTTATACTGTTGCTCTTAGGTCAGTCTCACAACAATGAATTTCCATTATGGATTCACCTTCTCCAATCTAGCAAACTGCGGACACAGTATGAAACCCGTGCAATGGGATGGAAAGTATGAACCCAAGGTTAAAGAGGCTCTTAATTGACTTTTAAACAGGCTGAATTGGTTTCCCGCCAGACCCCACTGGCCTCAGAACCTGCCATGGGTAAAGCCAGGTGGTGGGATGATGTCAGATTCCTGACCAACATCAATTTCAAGGGGTTTAGCTTTCCACATGCCCTGAAACTCAGCTCCACTTGGGAAAACTTTCCCCACATTGTTAGCGCTTCGGGTCGATGAGCTTTCATCACAACTTTATTTTCAAGTCCACTAGCTGAGATCAATTTACTCAGCACATACCACGAACAGAATATGGGCCCATTCTAATCTTTATGACCCAGAGTGATAAAATATGACAGATTTACTCTGTGATCTGCTGGGCATTGAATAGCAGAACATTCTTACATTTACTGTATTGAAAAAAAATCCAAAATATAGAAGTAATAAGAAGAGTAATGATCAGAAGTGAGAATTGCCTCAGAAAGCTAAACGACAGCGAGCCAGAGTTCCTTAACAGAAATTTCATGCTTATAAAGTGACTTTAATATTTTGAACAATGAAGATATTTATGCATACTTCTGAAAATGATGTGCCTGTTTTACAGCAGACATTCCTGTTGGATACATCTTTCAGTAACAACAGATGTTTGTTCATGTATAACTTGGCAGAAGTAACACATGGACAATCTCAGTTGTCACTTGCCAATATAGGCACATTTTTCAAAAGCAAATACTGATAAATTAAGAAGTCAAATCTCTGTGACAAATTATGTAGCTGTTGTGAAAAACCACTGAACGAATTCAAGGTTTTCGACTAACATTAAATTAACATCTCATCATTACATCAAACTAAATGTCATTAAAAATATCTGGGTGGCGGCAAGGTAGCACAGTGATTCGCACTGTTGCTTCACAACTCCAGGGTCCCAGGTTCGATTCCCGGCTTGGATCACTGTCTGTACGGGGTCTGCATTTTCTCCCCGTGTGTGCGTGGGCTTCCTCCGGGTGCTCTAGTTTCCACCCACAGTCCAAAGATGTGCAGGTTAGGTGGATTGGCCATGCTAAATTGCCCTTAGTGTCCAAAAAGGTTAAGTAGGGTTACAGAGATAGGATGGAGGTGTGGGCTTAAGTAGGCTGCTCTTTCCAAGGGCCCGTGCAGACTTGATGGGCCGAATGGCCCCCTTCTGCACTGTAGATTCTATGATTCTATGACCTCTCAAAGTACTTTACAGCCAATAATGTAATTTTTGAAGTATATAGAAAATGTGTTCCCACAAACTGTGACTTGATACTTTTATAAATTCATTTATGGGATGATCGTGTTGCTGGTTAGGCCAGCATTTATTGCCCTACCGCTACAGTCCCTGAGGTGTAGATACAACCACTGTGCTGTTAGGGAGGGAGTTTCAAGATTTTGACCCAGCAGCAATGAAGGAACAGCGATATGTTTCCAAGTCGGGATGGTGAGTGACTTGGAGGGGAACCTCCAGGTGATGGGATTCCCAGGTATCTGCTGCGCTTTTCCTTCTAGATGGTAGTGATCGTGGGTTCGGAAGGTGCTGTCTAAGGAACCTTGATGATTTACTGCAGTGCATCTTGTAGATGGTACACACGGCTGCTGCTGTTCATTGGTGGTGGAGAAATTGAATGTTTGTGGAAGGAGGAGCAATTAAGTGGGCTGCTTTGTCCTGGATGGTGTTGAGCTTCTTGACTGTTGTTGGAGCTGCACTCATCCGGGGAAGTGGAGAGTATTCCATTATATTCTTGGCTTGTCTCTTGTAGATGGTGGACCGGCTTGGGGGTCACGAGGTGTGACTCGCTGCTGCAAGTTCATGAGTAGTGGGTGAAGAATCGGGCAGCCCACCCATTCTTTTGTCAATCTGTTGCTATTTCATGGAAAGTGGGTTGAGGCTGGCGATGGGTCAGACACCTGAGAGGTAACACTACGTGGGCTTCTGGCAGGAAATGGGAGGCCTCCTTCATGAACACCCCCTCAAAGATCCAGACAACCCCACTTTCCTCTGCCGCCCCCCCCCCCCCCCCTCCCCCCCTCCCCATCCCCTGTCCATTCCTGCTCCCAATCCCTTCAGGCTTCCTTGCTACGGTTTGACAGTCTGATCCTGATGGTGCCACTCCTTCATTTACCTTGCATGTAGCTCCAGTGACGAATATTGTTGGTCAGATGGAATCCCAGTAGTAGCTGTTGAAGGTGGGACTTCCTCCACAGATAGGGGTGGAAGTCTCATCTCAAGGTAATAAACATTCCAATGGACATTAAATTGTTGCAGGACCAAGGAGCGGGTGGGAGTGGAGATATGCCTGCTTCCATATATACCCACAGTACCCAATTGCTCAGAGAAGAACCAGCCCCAAAACGTTTAAATTAATTTGCTCCTTACCAATTTCCCCTCTCCTTTTTTCATTAACTCTTAGCTGGATTCCAAAGAATTTAACCACTCTGGTCCTTAGCCTTACATACCATTACTTGGTTGTGGTTATTGACAATGAATTTTTGTAAACCCTGGAAACTCTCTCTCCCATGAAATGATAGTTTGTGCATTGGTGGTGAATTCAGTGTTCAACATTATCTGGCATGACTCAAGAGCCCACACCGGTATGACAGTCTCTGGCGCACATGCTGCAGATGAAGGCAGTGAGCTGTGAAAGTGGAGGATGCTGGCTTCTGTTTTCTCTGGGCCCTGCTCTCAGCCAGCTATGTTTTGCATTACTCCACTTACGCCTCTTCTTATGCCCCTCTGCAGTCAGCCTTCGAAGGTCCCAGCTGTTGGTGGCTGTCTGTCAGTTGTTTATGTTGATATCTGCCACATTCATATCTCACCTGCAGTGGTCCTTGTAGCAAAGGGTTGGGTGTCTAGCAGACCTTGATCTAGTGACCAGTCTGTCATACAAAGGTACTTAGGTATACGGCTGTCAACCATCCGATGAACATGGCCCGGCCATTGCAGACATTTTTGGCTTGGTAATGAGTGTGTGCTGATGGGATGAGCACGTGCCAAGACCTCCGAGTTGTTGACCTTGTTCTTCCAAGAGATGTCAAGAATGCGCTTGAGGCAAAAAGATGGAAAACGTTCATAAAAGCAAAATACTGCAGACGCTGGAAATGTGAAATGAAAACAGGAAATGCTGGGAAAAAACAGCAGGCCTGGCAGCATCTGTGAAGAAAGAAACAGTTAACATGAGTCTGCATCATTCTTCTTCAGATCTAAAGAGAGGGAGAAATGTGATGGATTGATGGATTTTATACTGTCCAAATGATGCAGATGGAGCCAAATAGAGGGTGAGGGATAGTTGGGATTTCAGGAGAGATTTGATAAAGATATAATGAACACAAGACAAACAGAGTGTTAATGGCAGTGTTAAAGACTAAAGAAGGTGTGAATAGTGGTACAAAGATATGATAGCAGACTGTGTTAATAACAGAACAAGGGTCAATGCTCTGTGAAAAAACTTAAGAACGAGTGACAGGTGGCCCTGAAGGAAGTGGTTGGGGGGGGGGGGGGGGGAGGGGGGAGGGGAGCGGGGAATGGTGGTCTGGGACAAAAAAACTGGATTAAAAAGGGGGGTCAAGATGGAGGAGAGAGTTCATGGTCTGAAGTTGTTGAATTCAATGTTAAGCCCAGAAGGCTGAAAAGTGCCTAATCAGAAGATGAGGTGCTGTTCTTCCAGTTTGCATTGGATGTCACTGGAAATGAAACTGGAAATGCCTTCTGTCCTGCCTAGTATATGTTGCTCAGGCCTCACCACTATAGAAAAATACTCTTAAGAGTACATACTTTGTAGACTCGCTGTTTGGTGTTCTTCATCAGATTGCTGTTGCTCCACACTCTTTTTACCAGCTTGGACTGAACAGCTAGGGCCTTTCCAATGCAGGTTATTCTATCAAAAGCCAAGTCCCTCAGCTAAAAAATGCACAATTCCAAAACTGGTTGCTGGGTACGTTCGGGAGTGGGGACGTTGGTGTGCTACAGTTGTGCCACTCTTAATGTTGTGTTGGCTAAACTCACTAAGGATGGGCATGTAGCATCGTGGTAATGTTACTGGACTGGTAATCCAGAGACCTCGGCTAATGCTCTAGAGATATGAGTTCAAATCTCACCACAGCAACAAGGGGTATTTCATTAATTAATATGAAATTTATTTTTAAAATGCTATCGTCAGTGACAATGATCAATAAACTACTGGATTGACATAACATATCCTGTACTCTCCATCATATGATGTACAAATGCATCACTTTTCCTTCACTGTCACTGGGCCAAAAACCATGACCTAATGGCACTGAGTGTGCACAAACATCACATGGATCGCAGTGGTTCCAGAAGACAGAATACCACTTTTTCAAGGGCAATTATGGATGGGCAATAAATGCTGACCTTGCAAGTGAAGCTTACATCCTGTGAACAAGTTAAAAATAACAAAGACAAGGGATTGAACTGCGACTGTTCTGGATTGTATGGTTCAGCTAATCAGTGGATTATGAGTCATCAGAGGAATCAAATTCATACTCATAGTCACAAAGTATTCCAGAACATACATGTTACAGGACATTAAAACATCAAGGAGCTTAGATAACAGCAGAATCACAAAAGCACAGCCCAAGTAATTTTTCAATGTCTTCGCTTTCTTAATCTCAACCCCGAGATATGTTGTAGTAAGTAAAATCTGACTATATAAATGCAGGTTATATCATGTGTCATATGAAAGCTGGGATCATTTTGCCTCTTACTCGCATTCCCTTGCCATCTTTTTCTAGATAACAAATAAAAGAGAAAAGACAGCACTGAATTCCTCCACAGTCAATATCCATAGCTTCGAATATATCACCGTTACTCGCAATGTGGCCCAAGATCAATTGGAGCCCATCTCTCCTTCTAAGCTGGTCTTTGGCAGACTTTCAGCTCTGTGTGCCTTTGAGCCTGATTCACATTCTATATTCAAATATCATGTAGTACCTTTTCATTTCCAGGTCATCTTTTCAAGTTGTCACTTTGAACACAAGAAATCCTGACAGATACATTTCACTGAATTATGAACTGCTTCCTACGATTTAGAGGCACCTGGATGTATATAATCCACGGAGAACAGACATTTTCCCTGTTTTGCTCAGTAGATGTCTTTGCATGCTGCATTCTTAAAAATGTTGCACGCATACATAAAGAGAATTCCTGACTGATGCGCATCATATCATATCAATTCTTGTTAGGAAATAGCATAACTAGTCACAGCTGGTCACACCCTAAATCATCTGCCAGTACAAAACTGAAGCAGAGAACATAACATCAGTCAGAAAGTATAGGAATGGCATAATTTCTTAATAGAATAATCATTTTATTCAATTATTTCTTGAATTAAAACATCTTTGAATGGGTCATCTTCAACAAAAGAGGTTAGGTGGGGATATGAGGATACGGCGTGGGCCTGGGGAGGTGCTCTTTTGGAGGTTTGATGCAGACATGATGGGCCGAATGGCTTCCTTCTTCACTATTTGGATTCTATGATTATATGAACATGGTAACCAGACAGATTTGAATTCGATGTGTTCAAATCAAGATTTTAGTTGTCTTATTCTTGACTTGGCTATTTATACAATCAAAAACATTTATTTATTTTGTGCCATTTAACGTGTGTAAGGAAAGGTCGAATCAAATGTGGAGGGGACAGTCACGTGATGCGAGTGCGGGAGTGCTTGTGTTTCAGCAAGCTCCGACTCTGCTTATCCTTTAATCCGTCATTTTATCCCACTGCACACTTCATTTTCATCTGTTTTGGGGTTTATAGCATGTGCTATGTCCCTGGAAGTTCCTGATTGGTATTTCTGTGAGGAACAGCTGAGAAAAAGGGCGTGATTTAATGGGCGCGCTGCGCCTGGCGTGCATCCTGGCGCACTGGTTAAATCACAGGAGAGGCTGAAATCAAGATATGCACCAGGTACGAATCGGTTCACGATCTAACCGGCCTGCTCCCGGTGGTGAGTTCCGGACCCCGCCCGGAAGTGGGGAGACACCAATTGGCTCCAATCAAGAGCAATCTCCATCACATTAGCAACATGGGAGCCCAATCTAATGGCCTCACGGGAACCAACCAGCTCCTCAGTGAGAGGTCACTCAGGTGGCGTTTAGCACTCCTATTTAAAAATGGAAGGTTAGCACAATGGCTGCTGAGGGGAGCTGAGGAGGTGAGCAGCTATTTCCATTCACCAGCATGCAGCCCAGGGGCACTGTAGCTGCTGCCCCAGTGCTTTCTGTGTTGGGGGAGGGGGAACAATCTTGGTCAGGGGGCTAGGTGCCATAGGTCCGGTGTCGCCCCTGGACTGCGGGGTGAGGGGCTTAGCATCTGCGGGGGCTACAGGCCATCCTCCAATCCTGTGCTACCCATAACAGGGGTAACAGCTTGTGCCTCTCTGTTCTATCAAACACTTCCAGGACAGAGCTCTGTTCGGTTATCTGCTGAAGGTCACTTTAATGTCCTTTGGCTGTGAGCAGTCTCTGGCTGCACAGCTGAAGGCTATTGCTGGTAAGGAATTGGCATTATTAGTTATGTCAGCAGTGCATTCTCGTGGGTACACGGGTCACATCTCAGATGAGTGTGATGGCCTAGCATTCCAATCAAACTGTGAGACCTGGACACTTTGCCAGAACCCTGAGGGTGTCAACACCACAAAGGCAGCAGCCAACTATCAAACACGCAAGAGCTGGACTTCAGCACTGGGGATACCCCTGCAAGCAGAGGGTAAGTACGTGGATCATAGAATCATAGAAACGTTACAGCACAGAAGAAGGTCATTCGGCCCCTCTTGTCCATGCCAGCCGTAGGATACCCAGGTGCGCTTTCTAATCCCACCTTCCTGAATTCAGTCCATTGCTTAGAGCACTTAAGGTGCAGATCCAGGCACCTTTTAAAAGAGTTTAGGGTCTCTGCCTCCACCACCAACTCAGGCAGCAAATTCCAGACTCGCACTACTCTCTGCGTAAAAACGTTTTCCCTCATGTCCCCTCCACACCTTCTGCCACTTATCTTGAATCTATGTTTCCTGGTTCTAGAATTCTCCACCAGGGGAAACAATTTTATCCTGTCCACCCTATCTCTTCCCCTCATAATTTTGTACACCTCAATTAAGTCTTTCTTTGTTCCAAGGAAAATAACCCCAACCTATCCAATCTCTCCTCGTAGCCACACTTTTCTGGCCCTGGCAGCATTCTTGTAAACCTCCTCTGCACTCTCTCCAGAGTAATTATGTCCTTCCCATAATGTGGTGGCCAGAACTGCACACAATATTCCAGTTGTGGCCTCACCAGTGTTTTATACAATTCTAAAATTATATGCTTACTTTTATATTCTATACCTCTGCCAATGAAGGCGAGCTTTCCATATGCTTTCTTTACAACCATGTCTACTTGAACTGCTGCCTTAAGGGACATGTGTACCTGTAAGCCAAGATCTCTCACTTCATCTACCCCTCTTAGTATATTCCCATTTCTTGTGTACACGCTACAACTGTTCGAACTCCCTAAATGCATGACCTCACACTTCTCTGTGTTAAATTCCATCTGCCACTTTATCGCCCACTCCACCAAGTCATTTTGAAGCTTATAGCTATCCTCTACACTGTCCACCAGTCGGCCAATCTTTGTGTCAGCTGCAATGTCCCAATCATACTCCCCATGTTCACGCCCAAATCATTAATAGAAAACACAACAGTAAGGGTCCCAACACCGAGTGCTGTCGAACACCACTTTATCCAGTTTGTCACACTGCCCTGTACCCATGGGCTTTCATTTTCTTGACCAATCTGTTGTGTGGGACTTGGTCAAATGCTTTGCTAAAACCCATGTACACCACATCCACTGCACTATCTTCATCAACCCTTCTTGTCACTTCTTCAAAGAATTAGATCAAATTTGTGAGGCAAGACCTTCCTTTAACAAATCCACGCTGACTATCCCAGATAGTCCATGCCTTTCTATGTGACAGTTAATCCTATCTCTCAGGATTTATTCTGCTAATTTGCCTTCTACTGACGTAAGATTAACTGGCCTTAAATTGTTCACATTTCCTTCGATCCCTTTTTAATCAATGGAACCATATTTGTATTTCTGCAGTCCTCAAGTGCCTTCCTGTGTCTAGTGAGGATTGGAAAATCGTCCTCAGAGCATATGCTATCTCCTCCCTGACCTTAAGTATTCTCAGAAAAAATCCATCTGGCCCTGCGACTTATCAACTTTCAAGACTTTCACTTCTTTGAGTACGTCCTCTGTCTTTATGATTATCCCATCCAGTATCTCACAATGTTCCTCCTGAACCACTTTTTCTGCATCTTCCTTTTCCTTTGCAAACATGGACACCAAATATTCATTTTAAAACTTTCCCATAGCCTCTGCATCTACACACAAGTTCCCTTCTTCATCTCTGATAGGTCCCACTTTTTCCTTTAACATATTGGTAAAACATGTTTGGGTTTCTTTAACTTATCTTGCTAACCTTTTTTCATGCCCTCTCATGCACGGTATCATAGTGGTTAGCATAGTTGCTTCACAGCTCCAGGGTCCCAGATTCAATTCCCCGCTGGGTCACTGTCTGTGTGGAGTCGGCACGTTCTCCCCGTGTCTGCATGGGTTTCCTCCTGCAGTCCAAAGATGTGCAGGTTAAGTGGATTGGCCATGCTAAATTGCCCTTAGTGTTCAAAAAGGTTAAGTAGGGGTTACGGGGATTGGGTAGATATGTGGGCTTGAGTAGGGTGCTCTTTGTAAGTCTGGTGCAGACTCGATGGGCCGAATGGTCTCCTTCTGCACTGTAAATTCTATGTTCTTTGATTTCCTTATTTCCTTTTTGACTTTGCCGCTGCTTTCTATAGTCGTCTAGGCTTTCTGCAGTGCTTAGTTCTTTGTACCCATCATATGCTTTCTTTTTCTGTTTGATCTTCCCTTGTATTCCTCTAGCCAAGGGGGGGGGGGGGGCTCTAGATTGGCAGTACCACTCATATTTATGGAGGGAACATGTCGACTTTGCATCTTCAGGATCTCTACTTCCAGTGCTTCCCACGGGGTTTCCACAGATTTATCCTCTAGCCGCGATGGTCAGTCCACCTCAGCCAAGTCCCTTCTCAGTTTTACAAAATTTGCCTTCCCCCAGTTCAAAATTTTTACCACTGCTTTAACTCTGTCCTTTTTCATGGTAATACTAAATCTAACTGAATTGTGATCACTATCTCCGATGTGGTCGCCAACTGTCACTTCACCCACTTTCCCTTCTTCGTTCCCCAAGACTAGGTCTAGAATTGCACCACCTCTCGTTGGGTTTGTCACTAATTGGGTGAAATAATTTTCTTGGACACACTGCATGAATTCTTCTCACTCGGCTCCCCTTATATTGTTTGATTCCCAGTTGATATTGGAATTCTCAGCTGTGGTTGGGGGTAAGGGTGCAGAGTGGGGTTCTCCAGCACAACTGGCTCGGTGGATGGAACTCTGAGAGAAGGTGGGACACATAAGGGTGGGGGGGAGGCTCGGGGGTTTTGAGGATGCCGAGGTGGAAGTCCTAACTGATTGGTGGTTTCTCTCCTTCTCCAATTCCTTATAGATACCAAGATGGATTGTGTTGTCGCAGCTCCCTAGCAGTACTGGTGGCAGCCCAGGTGACCAGTTGCCAGAGAAGGCGACCGCAGCGTTGTGTCATATGAGAGTACCTTTAAGAAATGGGTGTTTATAAAATATCTGTAGTGGGCGTACCTTTAAGAAATGGGTGTTTATTAGAGAGCGGCAGTGATGTCAGAGAGTGGGTGGAGCTGGGCTGTCTGTCTGCTTTACTTTCGTTTTAGGCTGTTTGCTACAGGGTGTGGTTAGTTTCGTTTTGAGAGCTGGATAGCTGCAGGCAAAGCAAGGAGCTGCATAAGGATCTCTCTGCAAACTAATGACGGTCTCCAAATCAACTGGGTGATTTCAAAGTGCTGACTGCTCTCAATAGTGAATTTAAACCTGATCTTTTTGTAAAAAGGGTCTTTTGTCTTCCGGATGTTGTTTGTGAATTTATTTAGGGTTATCTGTCGAGTACTGTATTCTTTGGGGATTTATTGGTGTTGATAATTGTTAAGATGGTTACTGTGGGTTTATTAAGTGTTAACTGGTTTCATAAATAAACATTGTTTTAATTTAAAAGTACTGTAGATTTCTGTTTGCATCACACCTGCAGAGTAAGCCCCTGTGCTCCCCATAACCACAATCTATTAAAAGTTGTGGGTCAGGTGAACTCCATGATACACTTTGGGGTTCCCTAAACCCTGGCCCACAACAGTTGACGTAGGCTGGAGGCGGCACCCTATGTGCAGGGGGCCACTGCACACACTGCAGACCTGGCTGCTTATCAGGTTGAAGTGGGACCCAGAGAGGGATGCCAACAACGGCTCAAGGTGTACAGGCATTGTTGGATTTTCGATGAGTTGGCAGACAGCATCTGCTGCAGGAGGAACCGTCACAGGAGGAGTCGGTGCCATGTCATTGCGGACTTGGCATCCTATGGAATAGGAGGATTCCCGCTTCCAGTGTCCATGAAGGTCATCGCAGCCCTGAAGATTTATGCAACGAGGACTCGAGCGAATACTTTTGGGGCATTTCACAAGCTACAACCCACAAGTGCGTACGTGAAATTATGGATGCCCTGTTTGCCCTGGCAGCTGACTTTATCAACTTTAAGCTGGACCAAGCCCAGCAAGATGGGTAGCAGGATTCTCTCATCAGGATGCCTCAAGTCCAGCGGGGTTATAGATGGCATGCAGCTCGCCTTGCGCGCACCAGGATGTTTGGGAATGCCTTTCATTAAAAGGAAGGGGTTCCACTTACTGAATACATGACAGCTACATTCTGGGATGCTCAGACATCCCCGGTGTTTTCGAGGACCACCCCAGGATGACGGGTTGGCTCTTGGGGGAAAAGGAATGCCTGCTGAGGTCCTGGCTGATGACGCCATTGCGGAGGCAAAGACCAAGGCGGAGATCCGATATAACGAGACCCATGGTGCCACCCATGGTTGCCACTCTGCGCTGCTTGTCTTGCTCTTGTGGATCCTCCCCGGGCTTATCCTCCAGTCCCTCCTGGTCAGGCTCCTCCTCATCCTCCTCAGACAAGGTCAAATGTCCCTCCTCCTCCTCCAGCATATTACCCCATTGCTGTATCAGGTTGTGGAGGGCACAACAGATCAACATAAAGTGGGAGACCCTCTAGGGGGTGTAGTGCAGTTTTCCACCGGATGGGCCAGGCATCGGAACTGCATTTTCAGCAGTCTGATGTACCGCTCTGTGCCCCCCCCTCCCCACCCCCAGTACCCGTTCAGTGATCATAGAATACCTACAGTACAGATGGAGGTCATTCATCCATCGAGTCTGCATCGTCTCAAAGAGCACCTAACCTAAACCCACTCCCACCCCATCTCTGTAACCCCATAACCCCACCTAAGCTTTTGGACCCCAAATGACAATTTAGAATGGACAATCCACCTAACTTGCACATCTTTATACTGTGGGACGAAACCGGAGCACCCGCAGGAATCCCAAGCAGACAAATGGAGAACAAGCAAACATCACACAGTCATCTGAGACCAGAATTGAGTCCGGGGCCCTGGTGCTATGAGGCAGCAATGCTAACGACTGTGCCACGATGCCGATCATCAATCGTCTTCATCTTCCGTGCTCTGCCACTACATCTAGGTGTATCCCCAGATGCACATCAGAGATGGAGGTAGCCTGCTGCTTCTCATGCCCTGGGCATTTGATGCCCTTGGCGGGAGTCCTCTGGGAGTCCTGGAGCTGGAAGACTCCAGCCGGCATCGCTGTGCCACCCTGTTCTGCCCACTGACCTTTCCTTTGTCTGGAACCCCGCTGTCAGTCTGGGCCCTTTCCCGCCTGTTATGGGCCAACTTCTCCTGTGGTGATTGAGAGGGAGCATAGTGAGCCACACCTTTGATGCATCAGGGGGGATTTATGGCAGGTGGCAGCTGTGGACATGGTAGGGTTGAGCTGGTGGGTGCTAGGATGTGCTGGAGCACAAGTGCATTGGTATGCTGCGATGGAGGAGTTTGAAGTGCCAGCTGCTGACTTGTTGTGGGGGGAGGGTGGCAGAGGTCAGGGGTTGGCAGGTGGGACCGATGCCAGGGGGACAGTGTTAACTTACCCTTGCAGCCCGGTGGAGTTTGTTGGTCTTTATCCGATATTGTACAGTGGTCCTCCTGGTGACGCTGCCCGAACTGATGGCCACTGCCACTGCCTCCCAGGCAGCATTGGCAGCCCTGTTGCTGGGCCTCCAACCCCAGGTGAGAGTGTCCTGTCTCACCTCGACAGCGCCCAGCAGCCATGCCATGTCAGCATCCCCAAAGCATAGAGCACGTCTATGTGGTGCCGTGGCTATGCGCTGCCTGGGAGTTGTTTCGGGGGTAACGTTTATGAGCAGCTTCCCCTTGTTAGCGGAATCAACTGGCAGGACAGCTGTGAAGCTCTTGGGGGATAATTTCTAGCACTAAGTGCCGTTAAATACGGATCGCATTCTTGCCGGCTTGGCTGTAGGGAAGTCCAAGATGCCGCGCCCAATTTGACATCGGGATGATGGCTGCCATCAAAGAGGATGTTGTTTTGACTGAGGATCTTGGCTCTGTAGTGCAGCTCATTACGGCTCACATGAAGAATTGGGGGGACTTCTACAAGAGTGCTGGAGACGCCCGAGAAGGTTCTTGTATTTGAAAGAGCATTTTCTCTGGTAGGAGCCTGCCTTTGTGTTGTCGAAATCATGTTGCCTGGTATGTTGTCCACCCAGTTTGGTTCAGGAGAGGAGGCCAGACAGGGTGTGTATCTGATCCCGGCCCTTGGCAAGAAGCAGGAGGTGAGTTCCCGATTGAGTTCAATAATTGGTCACCACGCTTTGATAATCCTGATTTGGAGGCTGGGTGCTTCAGATTCGATGGAGCACAATGTATGTTATCTTCGATGCCAAGAGTCGGTTGGGCACACAGATCACTGGTGCTTTGGTGTTCTGCTCTCCATGCTTGTTGTGAGGGGTTGGATCACTGCCTGTGCAGAGTCTGCACGTTCTCTCCGTGTCTGCATGCGTTTCCTCCAGGTGCTCGGGTTTCCTCCCACAAGTCCCGAAAGACATGCTTGTTAGGTGAATTGGACATTCTGAATTCTCCCTCTGGGTACCCAAACAGGCGCCAGAGTGTGGCGACTAGGGGAGTTTCACAGTAACTTCATTGCACTGTTAATGTAAGCCTACTTGTGACACTAATGAAGATTATTATTATTAGATTATTATTATTCTGTAATCCTGGACGTTGCTCCCTGTTGAAAAATGAAAATCGCTGATTGTCACAAGTAGGCTTCAAATGAAGTTACTGTGAAAAGCCCCTAGTCGCCACATTCCGGCTCCTGTTCGGGGAGGCTGGTAAGGGAATTGAACCGTGCTGCTGGCCTGCCTTGGTCTGCTTTCAAAGCCAGCGATTTAGCCCTGTGTGCTGAACTGATGCATGTCAGGTTGTTGAATTTTTGTTGTTGTTTTTTCTCCTGCAGGGAAATGTGAATTGTGAAGGTGTTGGCCTGTATCGTTAATTATCCTGATTTACCAGAATCATATGGGAATGTAATTTGTTTGTGCACAGTTTTACTCCTTTTGGTTATTGGGGAGGATGAATGGGGCTGGGGTGGAGGAGGGGGTATGTGGCTGGGTTGACCAGATTAGTCAGTCTTTGCTTGGACTGAGGATATCACGCCAGTTAGAGCTGATCCGTTTTGAGTTTCCTTTTTTTTGGCAATAGTTAGTTACTCTGTCTCTTTCTAGGTTATCGAATTTAAGAATCCATTGGCCGGGATTCTCCAATCCCGTGGCCAAGTTCTGAGGTCAGCTTGAAAAGCGGCGTCAACCACTCCGGCGTCAACGGTCCTCAATCATCCGGTATGCGCTCCTTCCTAGGGGGCTCGGTCGGCGCCAGAGTGGTCCCCGCAGCTCCAGCCGGCGTGGAACGGCCAGCGCAAGTTCGCGCGCACCACAGCCAGCGTGATTCCACGCATGCGCCCTACGGCCAGCGTGATTCCGCGCATGCACGTGAGTTCCCATCTCCACGCCGGCCCGCGAACAATATGGCAGAACCCTGCAGGGGCCCGGCCCAGAGGAACATAGGCCCCCACATAACCAACCCGCCCACCGATCGGTTGGCCCCGATCGGGAGTCAGGCCACCGTGGAGGCCCCTTCCGGGGTCGGATCCCCCCCCCCCCCACTCCCCCTCCAGGACGGCCCCCGCAGACACACCTTCCAGATCCCGCCGTGTGGGACCTGAGTAACCCATGCCGGTGGGACTCGGCTGAACTCGACGGGCACTTGGCCTGTCGAGGCCCGGGGAATCGCCGGGAAGGGGGCGCTTTTAACGGCCCCCGATCGGCGCGGCGGCGATCCCGCGGGCGCCCCAAAATCGGCGCCAGAGAATCGGCGAGCTGACGTCGGGGTGGCGACGCAACACGATTTTCGCACCCCCTCCCGGGGCCGGGTGGGAGAATGTCTTTATCCTGCAATGGCCTGGGCAGATTTCTTTATCCCAGGGAGGACTGGGTTCCCTTTGACACTTGTTCAAGGTTCGGTTGTTTTTGTTTTTGCTCCGCTTGGGCCTTTCTTTTTGGCTCACTTGAACTATTAGACCGTGTTGATAATTGTTATACCAGGCTGAGGGCGGGATTGGTAATTGTGGTTGAGTGTTGAAGGAGGTTCTGGGTATCCTTTCAATGAATTTGGTCATCTTGAGTTAATCTGGATGCTCCCTCCCCGGGGGTTTGTTGTCTTTTCTCTGTTCGGATGGGCAGTATGCTGGCTCTTATTCTGTTCTGGTCTGATGTTTGCAAGAGGAGGGGCAGTTCCCTGAGACCCTCCCTCCCAGGGCACCCACTTGTTGGGTGTCCTGATGGTTATTTTCCCCCCTAGGTTGCAGCCCCCATTCAGCTGGGCCTGGAGTAATTTTCCTCTCTTTCCTAATGTGGGTGGGGATAGAATCATAGAATAGCTACAATGCAGAAGGTATCCATTCGGCCCATCGAGTCTGCACCATCCCTGTGAAAGAGCACCCTACCTTTCCCCCTTCCTTTCTTCTCTTCTCTGGGAGACTCTGTCGGTTTGATCGTAATCCCAACATGTTGCTGCCAGTTCTCTAATTACCTTTGTCGGAGTTGATTTTGGTTCTGCCGAGGGCCTGGATTGGAGTTTCGTTGCATTGTGCGGCACATATGTAACTCCCCTTAGGACTGGTTTTTTTTGGGTTTTCTTTTGTCTTGTAAGGATTAATATGTATTATTTAGTAACTTTGTTGCATTATTTTATAAACTGTAAAACCTCAATAAACATACTTTAATGGTAAGGCATCGCCAGATCAATGAAGGCACCTGAATTGCATCTTCAGGAGACAAATAGCCTGTGCAAATGTTGTTTGGGTTGCCCTGTGGCTTGCATTGTACTCTCCTCTGCATCTATATTTGGGATCCTTGAAGGCATGTGAAGGGGTATGGGGTGGAAATGTGTGGCAAATGGAAAGGCCTCAGTATGTAGGTATTGTGACTACTGTCCAAGAACTGAGCACACATGTTCAGGATCCATTTACAGTGGTTGTAGACCAGCTGTACATTAGGTGAGTGGAATCCCTTCCTGTCGAAGGCAGTTGGAAGCCTTGATGGCAGCATGCATGCAGTCGATCAAATGTTAAACATGAGGAAATCCAGTGATGGTCCCAAACCCAACAGCTCTCTCAGCCTGACTACCCAGATGGGTGCGAAAATGGATGTGTTGGTATTGACTTCTTAATGTAGGAGGCACCTTGATGCCCCACAGACTAGAGAGTCCCACACGTGTCTTCAGTGAGTCACTGATAATAACCAGAGAGGTAGAAGTTTAACCACTTGAATCTTCAGCAGCACTAGCACTGGATGGTCACTACCACCACCGCTGAGTCTGTGCTCATCTACCATCATGGCATACAGATCTGTGTTGGCCTCTCTGGGGAGGCACAGTCTTTGGTGACACTGCCACTCAGACATTTTAAGGTAGATCAATCTCCAGTGTAGACCATTGCTGCGGAATGCCTTATTCTACATGCAGGAGGCCAATTGCCGAGCCTACTGTTCCATTCTCCTTCTTCACCAGTCCAAAGCTGCTGCTTTAGTTGGCCCGAGTTTGCTGCTATCCATTGGTGTGGCTACTGCTCTCAGTTGGCAGGGTCTATTACCTAGGAACCTCCTCCATCCATCCCACACCAACCACTCTCCCCCCCTGTTTGATCCACACAAGGATCAGTTTTCAGATGGCACTCGCAGCTCCGCTCTCTGCCCTCACCCCACCCCACCCAGCTGTGGAGGCACCTCTATTCTTTACAGAAATTTACAATGCCCAGGCTGCTCAATCCTCACATCGAAGCACATAAGCTCACTCACCTCCCCATTTGCTCGCTGCCTTCTCATACCTACCAGGGTCTCTGACAGTGAACCTTCAGGAGAATTCATAAACAACCCTTAATGTTACAGCTTTTTGGTAAATTAATTGCCTCAATTATCTGTCTGAATCATCAAGGCACATTGCCCTTCCGCAATCCTATCTGTCCATTGGAAAATCTAGATATGATGTAAAGAGGTTGGACTTGTGTTCCGACATCTTCTGTCCCAATTCTGCCACCCCTCACCAATCTTCAACACTGTCCTCAATGGACCCAGAACATTCCAGCTAATATTTCAGTTTGTCTCATAAATAAATCACATTTCACACTTTAAAATTTTTATACACGTTGAATAAAACTATTGTCAATGTCACCATAGTATTTTTAGGAAAGATTAAAAGTGATATTTCATTTAATAACTTAGCAATTCAATTTTTTGTAATGACAATCCAATTTCAGCGTTGTTACGGTTGAAGTTGTTACATTCTGGGCTGCCAACATAGGGAACAAACCATACTCTGTAACAATGATTCACAAAGGACATCAACAGTGCAGTCTCTGGTATAAAGCATGTTTACCAACAACAGTGTGCTCTATACAAGCTGCTAAAGAGGAAAATAAACACTTGTGTTCTTTTGGTTTACATGGCAGGCAACAAATGATGAAATATTGAATGCAGGGATTGATCAGTGGGATTCATTGTGTGGCTTTTATTACTACAGGGCTTTAATCTTCAGGATTGAGCGACCTACAGTGGTGCCCAGTGTGGGCCACGAGTACTCTTCAAACAGAAGATAACAGCAACTGTAAAGGTCGCATGCCTGGGCTCTTACAACATAATCAGGTCTTTCCTGTACTCTGCATATATTTGTTGCATTTTCCTTCTTATTTTCCCTCCATCCTCTGCATGTTCCTTTACATTACACTGCCTCCTGTAGTATCATATCCCTCGTTGCTTCCTTTAATCGATGGTGAATGCAAGCCCTGACTTCCTCACTCCACCTCTTCTTCACCCGTTTAACCCAGTAGCGAACCCCTATTTTAAAATAGAAACTAAGGTGTATACTTGCCATACCCATTCCCACATATCATTCACCTCTCGCCCCTCATTTAAAATCTTTGCTCTCTATCACATACCCAAGTGGGCAGCATGGTAGCACAGTGGTTAGCATTGCTGCTTCACAGCGCGAGGGTCCCAGGTTCGATTCCCGGCTTGGGTCACTGTCTGAGCAGAGTCTACCCGTTCTCCCCGTGATTGCGTGGGTTTCCTCCGAGTGCTCCGGCTTCCTCCCACAAGTCCTGAAAAGACATGCTGTTAGGTGAATTGGACATTCTGACATCTCCCTCAGTGTACCCGAACAGGCGCCGGAATGTGGCGCCTAGTGTCTTTTCACAATAACTTCATTGCAGTGTTAATGTGGGCCTACTTGTGACAATAAAGATTATTTAAAAAAATGTTTAACCAATATCTTCATTGTGTTGCTCTGTCATCAATTTCTTATCCTCAGTGATTCCAACTTCCATGTCAATTCACCACACTCTCCCTCCTCTGGTTGTTGTCCTCCAAAAACAGCTATTTCTCTAACATTATTAAGCTTGGGAAGTGTTTTTTTTAAATTTCTGCTGGGCATCACTGGCTGGGCCAGTATTTATTGCCCATCCCTAATTTCCCTTGAAGGAAGTGGCTTGCTGGGTCATTTCTTCCTGTGGCTCTGGAGTCACATACAGGCCAGACCAGGTAAGGATGGCAAATTTCCTTCACTAAAGGAATTAATGAAGCAGATGGTGTTTTTTTTAAACAGCAATCAACAATGGTATTAGACTTTTAATTCCATATTTTTCTGGAATTCAAATCTCACCATCTGCTGTCGTAGGATTTTGAACCTGGGTCCCCAGAGTATTACCCTATGTCTCTGGATTATTAGTCCTGCAATAGTACTACTTTGTCACCACAAAGTTTGCCTTTGAGCCAGATAAGATTATATTCGGGTAGAATCTTGATCTTAGGGACATCTTAAAGGAGAAAATGGAGGAAAATAAATGGAGAGGTTTAGGAGGAAAATTCCAGAATTTAGGATGTTGGCAGCTGAAGGTATGAAAGTGAGTAATTCAATTTGGAGATGCCCTAGATGCTGGGATTAGGTGAGCATAGAAATCCTGCAGGGGTCTGGGGCTGGACAAGATCACAGAAATAGGGAGCAAAGGGGGCCTTAGAAGGATGTGAAACAAATATGAGAATTTTAAAATCAAGGCATACATTGTCTTTCTGGGTGTCTTTCTGGGAGCCAATGCAGGTCAGCAAGCACAAGGGGTGATGGATGAATGTGATTCGGTGTGAGTGAGGACACAGACAACAGGATTTTGATTGATGTCAAGAGGTTAGAATATGGGAGACCAGTCAGAAGTGCATTTGAATAAAGTCTAGATGTAACAAAGGCCTGAATGAGGTTTTCAGCAGCAGACAGAGTGAGATGGAAGTTGAGTCAGGTGATGCTAACCATGGGAGTGTAAATTACAGATATATTGGATTAGTAATTCTTCAATAATGTTATCTATGATCAGGCAGAGAATTGTTCGATCACAACACTGGTGTTTTGACGTGCAGTACCGAATATATTATTATAAAATGCTTATTAATCTTCTGTGGTGAAACTCATGGATTATCCTCATATCTGCTGCTGCATAGAATGGCTACAGAAAAGAAGGAGACGCAGCTTTTGTTTCTTTACTTATCTCAATACTATTGTTGCACCACCAACCCTTTTGTCATTTATTCGCTCCTGCCTTCCACCTGATCACAGACTTCCTCTTTGTTATCCCACTCTTCGCCTCCTTTAATTTGCTTGAAATTTATTATATTTCTAAATTTTCCCAGTTCTGATGGAAGGTCAATGGCCAGAAGTGTTAATTGGATTTCTCTCTCCGCAGATGCTGTCTGACATGTTGCCTATTCCCAGCATTATCAGTTCTTTCAGATTTCCAGCATCTGCAATATTGTGCTTCCATTTCATTTTCCCACAGGTAGGCTTGTATCATTTGGGATCATAGAAAAATATAGGGCAGGAGGAGGCCATTTCGCCTGTCTTATCCTTAACAGAGCAGTCATCATTAGTCCCCATAACCCCATCAAACCTGCACATCTTTGGGGCAATTTGGCATGGCCAATTCACCTAACCTGCATATCTTTGGACTGTGGGAGGAAACCGGAGCACCACGCAGACAGTCACCTGAGGCTGGAATTGAACCCAGGTCCCTAGCATGTGAGGCAGCAGTGCCAACCACTGGCCCACCTTCTGTGGTGCACTGGGCCCACCCTGAATTATTACATAAAATCGCTTAATGACATAGGTGATTTAGACAAGAACATTTAAATTGTTCAAGAGAAAAGCATGCCGTAAAGATTTTTGGAAACAAAGAAGAAATATTGTACACATATAAAGGAAATTAAAAATTGCTAAAGTAAAAATCCAGGGGGAAAAAATGGCAGTAATATGCGGAATGAGATAACATCTGCCTGCAGACACGCTTTTCCCTTTCAGTACAATTCGCTGATATTGGAAAAGAGATTATAGAATTTTAAGTGCAATTTGCATTTCAGGACAACTTGAGTCTCCACAATCTTTTATGCTAGTTTGAAAAATATCACACGAGAAGCAGGCCCCCAGAGTGGCTTAATCACCCTGGGAGTTTCCATTAACTGTGCTCCTATTCAGTCCTTCGAAGAGGCTCCAAAAATTCTGCTGGATCTTTGGGTGCACAAACACTGATAGTTACATTTTGAAAGGTATGGGATGTGATTCTCTGATCCAGCGGCTAAGTGTTGACGCCGTCGTAAAAACCAGAGCGTTTTACACGGTGTGAACGGGTCGCTGTCAGTAGCGATTCTGTCCCGCAAAAGGGCACCGTGAGAACTGGGGGGGGGAGTGGCTCCTGACCGGCATTGGATGGGACGCGCTCAGTCCCGAGACCTGCAAGATGGCCGCCGCCCGCCGTGCTGCCCCGAGGTTTAGGGACCATGACCTGGATACGCTGCTGGACACGGTGGAGGAGAGGAGGGCGATCATGAGCCCCAGACGTGAACACCACCACCCACGCAGCACCGTTGGCGTATGTGGAGTGAGGTGGGCAATGCCGTACACCCCACATACCGGCGATCAGTGCCGCAAGAAGATGCACGATCTTACGAGGGCAGCCAGGGTGAGTACACGGTGACGTGCACCCCCCCTCCCCCAATACCACCCACACATGTGAAATGCGCCGCCCCCCGCCCTGGAGGACGGCACAACTCCCTACCTGATCTACATGGGCTGCACTCACCCATGCCAGGCACTTTGGCCGGCTGCCCCGTGCTGCCATACCATCATTTACCCAACGTCTGCGCTGCCTGCGTCGGACCGCCTAACACTGATGTTTGTTTCACCCCCCCCCCCCCCCCCAGGATAAGACTGCCCACAACCACAGGGAGCAGGAAAGAACCAGAGGGGGTCCACCCGTACCGCACCCCCTCATCGTCCATGAGCAGAGGGCATTGGACTTCACAGGTGGAGCCGAGGATCGGGAGGTTGCCGGTTGCCAGGTCGGAGGTGAACCAGCAAGTGAGACTCCCCCGCCTGACTCCCCCCCTCACCCCATTCCCCCCCCATGCCCGACTGCACCCCCTCACCCCATGCCCTCCATCCCCCACTGCCCCCCCCTCACCCCATGCCACACTGCACCCCCTCCCCGCCGGCTGCCTGTCTTGTGTCTTACAGGACCAGTCGCTGGTGGGCCCGGCCCGTCTGGCATTGCAGGCCCACAGCCAGAGTCAGGCCCAGTGGTCCCCAGGGACGCAGGCCACGGTAGGGGGGCCAGACGCCATGGAAGCCCTTCCACTGACACAGCGACCCAGGAGACAGAGACACAGAGGACGGACACCCAGGACACCGAAAGCCAGGACATGGACACCCAGGACCCAGATGCACAGAAACCGAGGACACTGACACACAGAGGACTGACACCCAGGACACTGACACACAGAGGACTGACACCCAGGACACTGACACACAGAGGACTGACACCCAGGACACTGACACACAGAGGACTGACACACAGAGCACGGCAACCCAGAGGACGGACTCACAGCGGACTGACCACAGGGGATGGCAACCCAGAGGACTGACAGACCGGACAGTGACATGCAGACGGGTGCGACTCAGAACCCATCGAGCCAGGGGTCAATGCAGGAGACCCTGGACTTTGGCTCCGACGACGACCTTGACTTCTCAGCACTGCTATCTCCTACATCCTCCACCATCGCAGAGACTATCACCTCGGTTGGGCACTTTGGTGATGAGGCTTCTGGGACACTGACTAGTGCGCATCACACAGCCATACCGGTAGGTGGAGGTAGGAGCAGCCGAGGGGCCAGACGGTCAGAGGGCAGCTGCCGCCCAGACGGTTCCCTGGTTCCTGGACTTACCCGACCAACCCATAGACCCGATGCAGTTAGACACCCAGGGACTAGACAACGGGATAATGGCCGGCTTCCAGCAACTGAAGACGCAGGTGGAGGAGTCCATCCGCGTCCAGGAGCAGGGAGTGGTGCCGGTCATGGCTGCCACCCAGGCCAAAACTGCGCGGGTGGCGTCCGCGGTGGAGGCCATGGGGGCAACGGTGTCGGCCATGGGTCAGGTCATGCAAGGCATGGGGCTTCATGTGGATGCGTCATCCGTGGCTCAGGACAGGGCTGGACTCTCACAGGCAGCCATGTGCCAGAGCCAGCTGGACATAGCTGCCGCGCTCCGGGGTCTGGCCGAGTCTCAGCAGGCCATCGCCCAGTCTCAGCAGGCCATCGCCCAGTCTCAGCAGGCCATCGCCCAGTCTCAGCAGGCCATCGCCCAGTCTCAGCAGGCCATCGCTGAGAGCAACGGCGGCATTGCCCAGGCGATGGCTCAGTCTCAGCAGGCGATGGCCCAGTCTCAGCAGGCCATGGCTCAGTCTCAGCAGGCCATCGTTGAGAGCATCGGCGGCATTGCCCAGGCGATGGCTCAGTCTCAGCAGGCCATGGCCCTGTCTCAGCAGGCCATGGCTCAGTCTCAGCAGGCCATCGCTGAGAGCATCGGCGGCATTGCCCACGTGCTGGATGGTGTCGCACAAGCCCAGAGGGAGGTGGCGCAGTCCCAGACAGGGATGCCCACTCTCTGAGCTCCATCGCTGCTGACACAAGGACCCTGGTCAATACCACAGCGGGCCTCCAGGACTGGCAGCGCCAGGTGTCAGTCGTGCCTCGGGGCTTGTCTCCGCTTGCACCACCGGGGGCCACCGGGCTCCCCGAGGGAGGAGGAGGTCCTGGGGCCCGTGCCGGTGACTCCTGCAGGAGAGGTCCCGGAACACCGCAGCACCTCGGACTCCCCCCATTCCATCCCGCAGTGACAGAATAGGGTGGCAGGACGCCATCCAGGAAGCCCAAGGAGCAGCCTGGCCCATCCAAGCTGGGCCGCCCCAGAAAGCAAGCGCCAACTGGGAGCCAGTCGCAGGGCAGGAGTCTCAGCAATCCGCCTCCACTCCTGTTGTACTGTCTGGGAGGCACAGAGACGTAGTGGTAGGGCCGGTAAGGCCAGGAAGTTAGATACCTAGTAAGTTGGCACGGGTGCAGGGCACAGTTTAGTTATAGGAGCTAGGGCACGTGTACATAACCTTTCTAATTAAACTGTTACACCAGTGCAAGCTGCCTCTGTGCTTTTTCCGATGCCGGCGGGGTCGGGTAGGGCACTGAGTGCCACTGTGGTCAAGGGGTGAGTGAACTGGAGCCCCGGTGGGTGTATTGTGCGCCCCCCCCCCCACCAGACCTCCACGCCGCCCTGCCCCCAGTGGTTCGATAGGGCCATGCGATGGAGTGTCCAGCCCACATACAGAGACCACCCAGGTGGAGGGTGTAACTGTGCCCATGAGTCAGACAATGTCTGACGATTTGGAGCTCACAGCTCATCGCAGAGCGGGTTGTCATCATCCTCCATGGCATCGAACACACCCGCTTCCACAAGCAACCGTGTGAGCCCAGCCCGTTGTGCCGCAGGTGGATGTGTAATGGAGGGCTGAGGCACATGAGGTTGTGTGGGAGCTAAGGGTGGTGGGTGGTGTGGCAGATGCGTCTCATGGGTGTTGTGAGAGATGGGGGTGTGGGGTGATGAGATGGTGCCCTACAGTGGGGTCAGTGCCCATGCTCAGCGAGCCCCTACCACCTAGTTGGTGAAATGTGCGGCGATCAACGCCTCCAGTGTTCGCTGGCCAAGCGGGTGGTGTCGTGCAGCCACCCGTCCATCTAGGGCCCCCATGCCCCATCAATTGACGCTCCCCCCCCTCCCCATCCGGAGAGCCGTGCCCTTCCCGGGTTCCCCCTCTGCCTCTTCCTCCTCCAGCACATTGCCCCTCTGCTGTGCTACATTGTGCAGGATGGAGCGGACCACAAAGATGCGGCCGATGCTCTCCGACGGGTACTGGAGGGCCCCTCCAGAGCGGTCCAGGCATCAGAAGCGCATCTTCAGCAGCCCAAAGCACCTCTCGACCACACCCCTAGTTGCTGCATGGGCCTCAGTGTAGAGGGTCGCCGCGTCAGTCCGTTGCCTCCCTATAAGCGTCATCAGCCATGACCGCAACGGGTAACCCCTGCCGCCCAGCAACCACCCCTCAGTCGGGGGGGGGGGGGGGGGGGGGGGGGGGGGGGGGAGGGGGCACTCGAACATTGCGGGGATGAACGATTGTGCCAGGATAAACGCGTCATGTGCACTGCCCGGGTACCGGTCGCAGACGTGGATCTGGTTCATTCACCTGAATGTTCATGCAGTAGAACCCCTTCCTGTTCATGAACATGTCCCTGTTATCTGCTGATGGCCGCATGGCAACGTGCACCCCATCGATCGCCCCCTGGACCATGGGTATCCTGGCCATGGCAGCGAAGCCCGCTGCCCGAGCGTTCTGGTAGGCCCGGTCCACAGCAAACTGGATGTAGTGGTCCATGATGTCATATAGGGCGTCAGTCACTGCACGGATGCACCAGTGCGCCGATTCCTGGGAGATGCCGGGTAGGTCCCCAATCGGCGACTGTAACGACCCCGTGGCATAAAAGCTCAGGGCCACCGTAACCTTGACGGCCACCGGGATAGCATGTCCTTCCCCAGTCCCACGTGGTGCCAGGTGTGCCATCAGGTGGCAGATATGGGCGATGGTTTCCCAGCTCATCCGGAGTCTCCTCCTGCATGCTCCGCCCGGCAGGTCCTCGAAGGACACCAGGCCTCATCAAGCACCTCCAGCGTCGTGGCACCACCTCCTCCACTTCCTCCTCCTGCTCCCCCTCCTCCTCCTCCTGCGCCTGTCGGGCAGGCGGCCCTGCAACCTGAGCGGATGCCACCTGGCCCTCTGCAGCCCGTCCCTCAGCCGCCGCTGCCGCCGCCTCTCTGAGCCGCCTGCGCCGACGCTGCCACAGGGCTGCATGCGGGGCAGCGGTTCGCGCCACGGCAGCCAACATCGCTGGCTGGTGCCCAAATACTATGATCTGCAGGGGGTGGGTGGGGGGGTAGACAACAGGTTTAACCATGGCGCATGGCCCCCTCCACAACCATATGCCATGGGATACATGGCCGCCCTGGTTGGCCAGTTGAGCCACACTTGCGCCTCACACATGCATGCACACCCCCTGCCCGCACCTTCTGTGCCCCGACTCCTGTTGCCCGTCCCGCCTGCTCGCACCACCGTTGGATGGCAGTACCCTCACTGGGGGGTGCTATGGGTGCGACCCTGGACCTACCCACTGTTGGGTGCCGCTGGCAGGGTGGACCGCCCCCCCCCGGGGGGTTGGTTCGGCACCCATCCGCACAGCCAGAGGCTCGCGCTCAGCCAACGCCCAGGGTCGGTGCCCATCAGCCTGGCCGCCGTAATGGTGGCCGTGGCTTAGGCGCCGTCCTGCCATGACAGGCCGTTCCCGGCCGGCGGGGCGGTCCTCCCCATGCCACTCCCCGAACCTGGAGGCCCTTCACCCCCTCGCCCCCCAGCCAAGGCTGTGCCCTTCTCGCCACCAGCACGACTGGCTCACGATTTTTAAAAGCAGGTTAGGAGGGCGCGGGCGTGACCTGGGGTCATGCGGTCGGGACCCCCTCCGCAGATTCTCCGTGCCGCTTGGCGCCGATCACGACCACGCCGTTTTCGCTTGTTGGCAGAATCGGAAAACGGCGCCAGACCGGCGTCGCGCGAAATACCGGCGGGAATGGAGATTCTCTGAATCGGCGCTGGCTGAGAGAAGCCCAAGGTTTTGAACAACCACACTGCATGGCCTAAATTTTATCCAGTCTGTGTCAGAACATTGGGCAGGATATGACTGGAAGAAAGATCAGTAAGGAGTGGCACTACAATGCTGATTCCCACTCCGAGGAAGTTATGGCCCAATATTTCCAAGCAAATATTCATGTGTAAAATGAAGGCCATGTATAGAAAATCCATGAAAATGCTTGAATGTAATGTATTCATACATAAACTATAACATGGTTAATAGGATATATCTTAACTTGAAAAAGACATTTGCTAAGATTTTACCTCAAAAAAGACTTGTGGCAAACTTACGACTTTAGAGGCTGGTTTAGGGGCTAAACAGCTGGCTTGTAATGCAGAACAATGCCAGCAGCACGGGTTCAATTCCCGTACCAGCCTCCCTGAACAGGCGCCGGAATGTGGCGACTAAGAGCTGTTCACAGTAACTTCATTTGAAGCCTACTTGTGACAATAAGGGATTATTATTACTGAAATAAAAGTGGAAATTTGGTGAAATAAAGTGCATCAGTAATAGGATATGAAAAAAATCATAATTGAAAATGTATTTAGGAGCTCAGTGTTAACTCATCAGTAAGACACTTGTCTGTGAGTCAGAATGTCATGGAGTTGAGCACATAATGTTGGATGCCAATGTGGTTCTGTGCTGAGGATATCATGTCCAAACAATAGCTAAGGATTTCTCCTGGTGCTCTGAACAATATTTATACCTCAACCAACATCACCAAAACAAGTGAGCTCATAATTAATTCTACTGCATGGCGACACGTGGCTTAGCATTGCTGCCTCCGGCACTGAGGGCCCGGGACCGAATCGCAGCCCTGGGTCACTGTCCGTGTGGTGTTTGCACATTCTCCCAGTGTGTTTTTGAAAACTCACCACTATTCTTAGAAGTCCCCCTATACCAAAAAGGGCCGACATTCTAAATGGTGATCAGGAATTCTCACTCCCCGACTCCGATGCAAGCTTCAGTGGGTGCTATTCAGGTCAGACTATATTTTCAAGTTATCCCCCGGTATAACCCATACCTTTACCGAAGATTTCATCTACTTACCACTTAGTAGCATCGATCCTGGGTCCCGCATTGCTAAGTAAGTAAAGTAGATTAATAACCACTGTTTCAGGTTAAAACTTTTAAGTTATTTAATTATTATATATTTTTTTCTCTTTTTAAAAGATGCAATCACTGTCTTCACAGAAAAGTAAAAAGATCTTGCTTCTGGATCCTTCTGGTTGGTTGAAGGGACCTTCAGGCCCAACTTGACAATCAATCTTCTTTAAAGTCTGGTCTTCTTTAGATGTATTCGCTCGTGAGCTCAGTTGCTGTGTCCTATCTTTCCCATGTACAGAGCTGTGAGCGCTATCTCTGAGCTGACTCTGCCTACTTTTTAAATTCTAGTCTTCCTTAGATGTATTAGCTATTTTAGCTCGGCTGCTTTGCCCTGTCTCTTTCCCATGACCGAGCTGACTGTAATCTGACTCTAGCTGCTTCTCCCCTTGCTCTCTGAGTTCTGGTTGTCGTTCTGGTAGTTCCTGCCCTGGTCTCTCGGTTTATATTCTCTTTCTAACAATTAAGTTTTTATGACGTTATTGTAAAGTAACTCTTATTTTCTTTGATTGTAAAAAGTATCCAACTAAGTATACATTTTGACATGACTTCATCTCAAAGATCTGATTACATTGTTTTCTTTGTGGTGTTCAAAATGCTTTGGTTTCAAGAGGTGTTACTTTTAATTCCTGTCATTTCTATAGTTTTATTTTCCAATTGTGTCCTCAGCTCATAATTTTGACTTTGATTTTGGCTTTGAATTATGGTTCTCGTAGACTGATAAACCTGGTATTAGCAAATTTTCACACCTAGAATTCTCACCAAATTCAACTGAACCTCATCCATTCTTTTGCAGATCCTTACTAAGATAGTTACTTTCAATGAAGGTGTGAGCCATTGTTTTTGGCTTCATTCAAAATCCTGTTTGTCTTGACCAAGGCTATCTGCATTTTACAATCCTTCCCTGGCAGCTGCTGTTAACCCTTTGTGGGATCTTTCCCTGTATCCTCTCATGTTTCTCTCAGACCAGATATTGCCAGACTTCCATGTTTCAAATGACACATCTTTCCATTTTTTCAATAACAAGTGTCTGCATGGGTTTCACCCCCACAAAGTGTGGCAGCACGGTAGCACAGTGGGTAGCACTGTTGCTTCACAGCTCCAGGGTCACAGGTTCGATTTTTGGCTTGGGTCACTGTCTGTGTGCAATCTGCACGTTTTCCCTGTGTCTGCGTGGGTTTCCTCTGGGTGCTCCAGTTTCCTCTCACAAGTCCCGAAAGACGTGCTGTTAGGTAATTTGGACATTCTGAATTCTCCCTCTGTGTAACCGAACAGACACCGGAATGTGGCGAGTAGGGGCTTTTCACAGTAACTTCATTGCAGTGTTAATGTATGCCTACTTGTGACAATGAAGATTATTATTATTAAACTCAGAGATATGCAGGTTGGATGACTTGGCCAAGCTAAATTGCCCCTTAATTGTAAAAAAATAATTGGGTACTGTAAATTTTTAAAGAAAGAAAGGAAAAATTTAATTCCACTGACATTTGTGTGACCTTACTGTGCTGAAAAGTGTCTGGCTTGTTTCCCCGACATTAAAACAGTCACTCCACCTCATTAGCTCTGAGGCACTCTGGAACATCCTGAGGTCATGAAAGATACAATATCAATGCATGTTCTTTTTTCTGTGATGCTAATTGGGGTTTTGGAACAACAGAGTATCTAGGATCATTTCTCAGGTCTTTCCTTGTCACAATGTCGAAAAGTAATATTGACATAGAGTGTTCAAGTCTGCAGAAGGTGCCAAGTTTTCTAAGAAACTAGGAAGTTTAGAGGACAGGAATAAAACTTAAAGAAACTTTATGGAGAATCAGATAATTAGGTACATCAAGTGGAATTTGGTACAGGAAATGTAAGATAAAAGAAAGTAATATTAAAATAATAAATGCGGTTATAAAATCAAGATTATGTTGTTGGAGGGAGATAGAGAACATGGTTGAGTGGTGTAATGACAACAATCTCTCCCTCAATGTCAGCAAAACTAAAGAGCTGGTCATTGACTTCAGGAAGCAAAGTATCGTACACATCTTGCTCTGCATCAATGATGCTGAGGTGGAGATGGTTGACATCTTCAAATTCCTAGGTGTGCACATCAACAACAATCTGTCCTGGCCCACCCATGTCGACGCTACGACCTAGAAAGGACAACAGCGCCTATACTTTCTTAGGAAGCTAAGGAAATTCGACATGCCCACATTGACTCTTACCAATGTTTATAGAGGCACCATAGAAAGCATCCTATATGGCTGTAGCACAGCCTGGTGTGGCAACTGCTCGGCCCTAGATCGTAAGGAACTACAGAAAGTCATGAACACAGCGCAGTCCATCATGCAAACTCGTCTCCCATCCATTGACCCTGTTGACATCTCCAAATACCTTGGGAAAGTGGACAGCATAATCAAAGATCCCTTCCACCTGGGTTATTCACTCTTTCAACTTCTTTCACACGCACTAACAGATTCAAAAACAGCTTCTTCCGCATTGTTACCAGACTCCTAAATGACCCTCTTATGGACTGATCTCATCTCTTCACACATTTTCTCAACTAAGTAGTACTGCACTCCTGTATGCTTCACCTGATGCCTGTGTCTATGTATTTACATTGTGTGTATTTATGTATGCCCAATTTTTTTTTTTTTTGTGTATGGAATAATCTGTCTGGACTGCACGCAGAACAATACTTTTCACTGTACCTCATCTACTTGACAATTAAAACAAATCCAAATAAGGTGAGTCAGAAAAAAAATCTAATTGTCATAATTGATCAAACTTTGAAAACAATACCATGATAAAATATTGTAGTTACAAATAAAATGATAGGGAGCAAGATACAAGGGAGCAAGAGGGGCTGGTTTAGCATAGTGGGATAAATCGCTGGCTTGTAATGCAGAACACAGCCAGCAGCACGGGTTCAATTCCCGTACCAGCCTCCCCGAACAGGCGCCGGAATATGGCGACTAGGGGCTTTTCACAGTAACTGCATTGAAGCCTACTTGTGCCAATAAGTGATTATTATTATTACAAGTCAATCCATAAGTCCAAATAAAATTGATATTGGTACTATATAATGACCAAAAATGTATTATACTCTTAGTCACTCTATGTAGATCCAATTGAAGTGATCAGAGATGAAGAGAACATTTTATATCATGCTTTAAATTTTGGGCAGGGCGGTAGCATTGTGGATAGCACAATTTCTTCACAGATCCAGGGTCCCAGGTTCGATTCTGGCTTGGGACACTGTCTGTGCGGAGTCTGCACATCCTCCCCGTGTGTGCGTGGGTTTCCCCCAGGTACTCCGGTTTCCTCCCACAGTCCAAAGATGGGCAGGTTAGGTGGATTGGCCATGATAAATTGCCCTTAGTGTCCAAAATTGCCCTTAGTGTTAGGTGGGGTACTGGGTTATGGGGATGGGGTGGAGGTGTTGATCTTGGGTGGGGTGCTCTTTCCAAGAGCCGGTGCGGACTTGATGGGCCGAATGGCCTCCATCTGCACTGTAAATTCTATGATGATAAATCAGTGTGTTGTGAAATGGATTCAAATAATTCAAATCTATTGTCACATGGTTAAAAAAGCATACATGTTACTTGGGTTTACAAGTAGAGGAAGGGAATACAAAAGCAATGAGATCAAGCTCAAACTTTACAGATCACTGGTTAGGTCTCAGCTGGAATATTGTGGACAATTCTGGGCACCACACTGCAGGAAAGATGTAAAGGTCTCAAAAAGGGTACAGGGGAGGTTCACCATGGTGTTACCAGGGGATGAGAACAAGTGAAACACAGAAGGTTAAAAGATTACCGTACAGAGGTTTACAAGATGATGGAAGTTAATGGGGTAGATAGCAAAAAACAATTTCCTCTGACAAGTGGATTAATATCTAGAGGTCATAGATCCAAAATTCTTGCTAAAATATCGAGAGGGGATGAGGTGAACTTTTATCACGATTGTCGGAATCTGGAACGCTTTACCTGTAAAAATGGTGGTAGCTGATTCCACAATACATTTTAAAGAAATGTTGGCCAGGTGCTTGAGGAAGAAATTGATACAGTGTTATAGACAAAGAGCAGGGATGTTCAGTAAGCCTGCTCGTTCAAAGAACATCATGAAGGCCCTATTGGCCTCCTTTCAGCGTTGTAGGTTTTAAGACTGAATGGAAATTTACCCAGATTCCTAAATCATGGAAAGAAAATTCATAACCTAGACCAATGGAAATATTTTGCGTAGAACTAGGATAAGAGAAGCAAAGGCCAAAACTTTATGAATAACTTTATCATGGTTACAGTCATAAAATTATGGAATAGACTGCCATCTAGTGCAGTAAATATTGACTTTAAAGCAGTCGAAGGTAAATGAAACAATTATTGCATAGTAAATTGCAGAAACATATGTCTTATTTTGGGAATAAAAACAATTATGCCTGAAACAGGATCCTTATAACAAAGTAAGTTCGATTGTCTTTTCTTATCTCAGTATATTCTTATGCTTATGCATCCAGAATCAAAGCTATCAGCAAGTTATTACTAGTGATAAATCATACAGTAAACTATTATGAATGAGAAACCATTGAACTAAAAAAAGCACCACAGGACTATTAGCAAAGAAATGAGGGATCAGGTTAAGATCAGGATTGAGAAATTTTAATTGACTTTTACGGATGCAGTATTGCTATGTTATTGCACTAGAGGCCTGAACTAATAATCCAAGTTCAAATCTCACTATGGTACCTGAGGAATTTAAATTCAGTTATTTAAATAATAGCATGGTGGCACAGTGGTTAGCACTGTTGCCTCACAGTGCCACAGACCGGGGTTCGATTCTGCCCTTGTTGGAGTTTGCATGCTCTCCCCATGTTTGAGTGAGTTTCCTCCGGGTGCTCCGGTTTCCTCCCACAGTTCAAAGATGTGCAGGTTGTGTGGATTTGCCATGCTAAATTGCCCCATAGTGTCCAGGGATGTGCAGATTATATTACGGGATTACAGAGATAGGGTGGGGTTGGCAGAGGAGTGGTCCTAGGTTAAAGTGCTCTTTCAGAGGGTCGGTGCAGAATCGATAGGCAAAATAGTCTCCTTCTGCACTGTAGGGATTATATGAAATTTGGAATACAAAAGGTTATTCTTAACCACAGTGAGTATGAAACCACCATATTGTCATTAAAATATCTGTATCAAAAATGTCCATGAAAGAAGGGAAGGCAATCTGTCATCCTTACCAGGTCTGGCTTATATTTGACACCAGATCCATGATTATTCTTAATCTCTGCAGGCTCTGTGCGTTTTCCCCGTGTTTGTGTGGGTTTTCTCCGGGTGCTCCGGTTTCCTCCCACAGTCCAAAGACATGCAGGTTAGGTGGATTGGCCATGATAAATTGCCCTTAGTGACCAAAAAGGTTAGGAGGGGTTATTGTGTTACGGGGATAGGGTGGAAGTGAGGGTTTAAGTGGGTCGGTGCAGACTCGATGGGCCGAATGGCCTCCTTCTGCACTGTATGTTCTATGTTCTATTAATACCTCTCCTCCACTAACTTATGGGAACTTGTGCCAAGATTGGGAGAGCTGTCCCTCAGTCTAGTCAAGCAAAAGACTGGCATAATCATACTCACAGGATCATACCTTGCAACCCAGCTCCCAGACTCCATTATCACCATCCTTGGCTAAATCAATGCTCATTGGAAAGACAGATCTACCAGAGTGGCAGTACAGTGGTATACGGTTAGGCGGGAGTGACCCTGGGATATCCCAACATTGACTTTGGACCTCATGAAGTTTCATGGCATCAGGTCAAACAAACATTGGCAAGGAAGTGTCTTGCTGATTGCTAGCTTATTTATTCCTTAAACTAATGAATCAGTGCTCCTCTATGTTGAACATCACTTGGAAGAAGCACTGAGGATAGCAAAGGCACAGAATGTGTCCTGGGTTGGGGACTTCAATGTCCATTGCCAAGATTGGCATGGAAGGACATCTACTGGCCCAATTGGCCAAGTCCTAAAAGACCGAGTTGCCAAATATGGACTGTGTTAGATGATGAGAGAACTGACACAAAGGAAAAACCACACGTTCCAATTCACATGTCATATATGCCAATATTGGTAAGAGTGATCACTTCACTGTCCTTATGGAGACGCAGCCCCTTCTTCATACTGAGGGGCATCCTCCATCAAGTTGTGTGGCACACCACCATGTTAAATAGCATAAACTCTAAACAGATCTAGCAGCTCATGCTGGACATCTATGAGGAGCTGTGAGCCATCAGCAGCAGCAGCAGAACTATATACAACTATATACAATCTATACCATCATGGCCAGGCATGTCCCTCACTCTACCATTCTACCACTATCATTAAGCCAAGGATCAATTCTGGTTCAATGAGGAGAACAGAAAGCATGTCAGGAGCAGGCGTTCCAACCATGACAGATCCAGTCTTTAGCCAATTTGATTCACTTCACTTAATATTGGGAAATGGCTAGGATACCAGGTACAGTAAAAGCTATAAAGCCATAACAAAATCCGAGCCTTATTTGTGTCCAGAACAAGCCATGCCTCTACGCAACCTATTTTAGTACAGTTACAGTAGTGACATCCACCCAGAAAAGTGGAAATAGCCCAGGTATGTCCTGCCCACAAAAAACAGGACAAATCTAATCCAGTCAATTACCGCCTTATTAGTCTATTTCAAATCATTAGCAAAGCGATGGGAGGGATTGTCAACAGCTCTATCAAGCAGCACCTCTACATCAATATCCTGCTCACTGAATTTACAGTGCAGAAGGAGGCATTCGGTCCATCGAGTCTTCACCGGCCCTTGGAAAGAGCACCCGACTTAAGCCCACGCTTCCCCCGTAACCCAGTAACCCCACCTAACTTTTCTGGACACTAAAGGCAATTTTAACATGGCCAATCCACCTAACCTGCACACCTTTGGACTGTGTGAGGAAACCGGAGCACCCGGAGGAAACCCACACAGACACGGTAAAACGTGCAAACACTGCACAGACAGTGACCCAAGCCAGGAATCGAACCTGGGACCCTGGAGCTGTGAAGCAACTGTGCTAACCACTGTGCTATCGTGCGGCCCCTTTGAATTGCCCCAGGAACACAACATCAGACTTAATTACAACCTTGGCCCAAACATGGCAAAAGAATTGAATTACAGAAGTGAGGTGAGAGTGACTGTGACATCAAGACAGCATTTGACAGAGCGTGGCATCAATGAATCCGAGCAAAACTGAAGCCCATGGGGAAAACTGTCTATTGGCTCAGCAGCAGGACATCACTGTAAGAGTTTCTCAGGGTTCCTAAGCCCAACTAACTTCAGGAATGACTTTCCCTCCAACAGAAGCTCAGAAGTAGGAATGTTTGTTGATGATTACAGTGTTCAGGACAGCTTACAACTCCACAGATAATGAAGCAGTCCTTAAGTCCTCAGATACTAAAGCAGCCCATGCCCTCATGCGGCAAGATCTAGATAACATTGAGGCTTGAGCTGATATGTGGCAAATTTTCAGCAACAACCATCTCGAATAAGAGAAACCAACCATTTCCCCACAAGGATTGGAAACAGGCTAATGTGACACCCCTATTCGGAAAGGGAGAGAGGCAAAAAGTAGGAAACTGTAGACTGGTTAGCTCTGTGGTGGGGAAGTTGCTGAAATCAATCATTAAGGAGGAGGTGACTGAGCAGCACGTCTTTCGGAACTTGTGGGAGGAAACTGGAGCACCCGGAGGAAATCCACGCAGACACGGGGAGAACGTGCAGACTCCGCACAGCCAGTGACCCAAGTCGAGAATCAAACCCGGGTCCCTGGCACTGTAAAGCAACAGTGCTAACCACTCTTCTACCGTGCCGCCCATAGACCGGTTAGCTTGACCTCTGTGGTGGGGAAGTTGCTGGAATCAATCATTAAGGAGGAGATGACTGAACGTTTGGAATGATAAAGATCAATCCACCATTGTCAGCATGGTTTTATGAAGGGTTAGTCATTCTTGACAAACTTGCTTGAATTCTTTGAGGACGTAATCAGCAAGATGGATTTGGGGGAACCTGTGGAGGTGGTATATCTAGACTTCCAGAAGGTGTTTGATAAGGTGGCGCATAAGAGATTGATCCAGAAGGTGAGATCGCAAGGGATTGGCGGATAGAGTACTAGATTGGATTGAAGATTGGCTGACTGACAGAAAGCAGAGGGTTGGGATAAATGGAGGTGTGGGCTTAGGTAAGTTGGTCTTTCCAAGGACCGGTGCAGACTCGATGGGCCGAATGGCCTCCTTCTGCACTGTAAATTCTATGATCTATCAAATGATCTGCAAGCTGGGACAGAGTGTAACATAGCAAAATTTGTGAATGATACTAAAATAGGTGGGAAAGGAGGCAGTAGAGAGGAGATAAAGATTTTACAGACAGATATGGATAGGCTGGAGTTTGGGCCAAAATTTGGCATATTGAGTTTAATGCAGATAAATATGACGTTACCCATCTTGGCCAAAAAAATAGAAAGGCAAATTATTCTTTAAATGGAAAGCAGATTCAAAATGCATCTGGGCAGAGGGAACTGGGTGTTTTGTTCATGAATTGTAGAAAGTCGGTATGCAGGTATAGCATGTAATTATAAAAGCAAATGGAATGTTAGCATTTATTACAAAAGGACTGGAGTATAAAAGTAGAGAAGTGTTGTTGCAATTGTATAGGGTGTTGGTGAGACCACATCTGGGCCGGGATTCTCCTTTCTGGGGACTAAGCCCCCACGCCTGCGGGAAAATCGGCGCAAACCACTCTGGCGTCAACAGCCCCTGAAAGTGCGGAATTCTCCACATTTCCGAAGGCTTGGTGGGCGCCGGAGGGGTTGGCGCCACTCCAGCCGGTGCTGAAGGGCCGGTGCGAGTTTGTGCATGCGCGGAACAGCCGGCGTGATCTCGCGCATGCGCAGAAAAGCTGGCGTGATTCCGCGCATGCGCAGACCGGCTGGCGTATTTTCGCGCATGCACAGGGGGTTCTCTTCTCCGCGCCGGCCCCCGGGAAATATGGGAGAGCCCTACGGGGCCCGGCGCGGAAGAAAAAAGTGCCCCCACGGAATAAGCCCACCCACAGATTGATGGGCCCCGATCGCGGGCCAGGCCACCATGGGGGACCCCCCCGGGGTCGGGTCCCCCCGCGCTCCCCGAGGACCGCCTATGCATACTCACCTGCCAGGTCCCGCCGTTACGTGTGTTGAGTGATTCACGCCGGCGGGACTGCCAAAATTGGACGGCGCTCAGCCCATCGGGGCCCGGAGAATCGCCGGGGGGGGGGGGGGGCGCTGCCAACGGCCCCCGACTGGTGTGGCAGGAATCCCGCCGCCCCCCGAAAAATGGCGCCGGAGAATACGGCAGCCTGCGTCGTGGGGGGGATTCGTGCCTCCCCCTGGGGATTCTCTGACCTGACCGGGGGGTTGGAGAATCCCGCCCCTGGAGTATTGTGTCCAGTTTTGGTCTCTTTATTTCAGGAAAGATGTGGTGGCATGGAGACAGTTCAGAGAAGGTTAACCAGATTGATTCTGAGGATGAAAGGGTTGACGTATGAGGAAAGATTAAACCGTTTAGGCTTATTCTCGCTGGAGTTTAGAAGCATGAGAGGCGATCAGATTAAGGTATATAAGATACTAAAAGGGATTGATAACGTAAATGTAGCCCAAATGTTCCCCCTTGTAGGGCAATCTAGAATGAGAAGTCACAGATATAGGTTGAGAGGCGGGAGATTTAGAACTGAAATGAGGAGGAACTACTTCTCGCAGAGGGTGGTGAATATGTGGAACTCGCTGCCTCATAGTGTGATAGAATCTGAGTCATTAAATGGTTTAAGGAAGGAAATGGATATATTTCTGATTTAAAAATGTATTAAAACGATATGGGTAACAGACGAGGAGGTGGATTTGAAACCAGGAGAGATCCACCATGATCTGATTGAATGGTGGGGCTGGCTCGAAGCCATGAATTGCCTTATTCTGCTCCAAATTTCTGTCTTCCTATGAGAGCATTACCATCATTGAATCCTCACTATCAGAACTGGAAATGACTGGAAAAGTAACATGGCCAGCCACATAAATACTGTGGCTACAAGAGCATGTCAGAGAAATTCTGGAGCAAGTAACTCTCCTTCTGGCTCCACCCATCCCCACAGGCGAAAGAATGGAAAGAACCGAACCAATAAATGGAAAAACAACCCTGGAAAATTCCTCTCTGACTCTTCAGGCAATAAAAACCAGTCCAGGATAACACATTGACCAAATGTTATCTGTAAAACAAATATCTCCCTCACGATGTAATACCTGTCGCAATAAGAGTCCATAGAACCCCAAAGTGCAAATTAAGGCCATCTGGCTCATCCAGTCTGCAGCGACCCTCCAAAAGAGCATTCCACTTAGGCCCACTTCCCCACCTTATCCCTGTAACCCTGTGCATTGATCATGGCCAATCTACCTAACCTGCACATCTTTGGACTGTGGGAGGAATCTGAAGTACCCGGACAAAACCCACGCAGACACGAGGAAACATGCAAACTCCACACAGATCCAAGGTCGGAAACGAACCCAGGTACCTACTACCCATTGTGCCACCATGCCATCTAGCTCCCTCTTGAAGGCACCCACCACATCAGCTGTCAATGTATTCCAGTGGCTCACATTCTCTGGAAAAAGAAGAAATACCTAATTTTGGTTCTATTTATACCCTTACTAAGATTCAGCTCATGCGTCCTCGTTCTTGCAGTCAGTTAAACTGGAATAACCTACCAATAGGCTTATTAATCAAGAACACCAGATTTTTGCTTGAGGTGCTGTTAGCCACTGTGCTACATACAGACCAAGCACTGGAAGGTGGAATTAGACAGAATAGTTCTTTCTTAGAACAGAATAATGAGGCGCAGGAGTAGGCAATTCAGTATCTCGAGCCTGATCCACCATTCAATACGATCATGGCAGATCTCATCATGGCTTCAACTCCACTGTCCTGCCTATTCTCTATAAACCTTCAACCCATTACTAATTAAAAATCTGTCTTAAATTTACTCACTGTCCCAGCATCCACCATTCTGGGGTAGAGAATTCCATAGATTCACGTCCCTTTTGGGAGAAGTAGTTTCTCCTGATCTCTGTTTTGTCTATATATATGTTTCAGGAACATACCTCTTCATTCACCTGAGGAAGGAGCAGCGCTCCGAAAGCTAGTGACATCGAAACAAACCTGTTGGACTTTAACCTGGTGTTGTAAGACTTCGTACTGTACTTCCTTTATACTCTATTCCTTTGTGATCTGTGCACAAAACATCATTCCGTAATTCTCCCTGAAAATGATACCTGCATTACATGTTGGCCCGGCCAACATGCATGACGCTACACTTATCTAAATTAAATGCCATTTGCTATTGTGTGGCTCACTTCCCTTGCACGTTGACATCTTTTTGAATTTGATTTAAATGCTGTCCTAACGTAAACCTTGCATAGAAGCATAATCTGTAATGTTTTTGAGCATATTCCCAAATCATTAAAGAGCACATGAAAAGGACTAATCACTCGAGGACACCAATAATATCATGTCTCAAAGCTGAATCGCATCTGTTAACTATAATTTTTTGGCTGCAGGATTGAAGGCATTTCCTCATCCAGTTTTTTGACTTTCTAATGATTCCACAATATTCTAGCGTAAGGTACTTAGAAAAGGCTTTCTGACAGTCCAGGTAGGCAATGTCTACCAAAGTTTTCTTATCCATTACCCTAATGGCTTCTCAGAAACTCAAATTGACGGACAATAATTTTATTGGAAACCTTGGGTGGGATTCTCCGATAATGGGGCGAAATGTTGACGCTGGCGTAAACGCCAGAACGTTTTACGACGGCGTCACCTGGCCCCCAGGGGCAGCGATCCTGCGCCGCACAGGGGGCCAGCACGGCACTGGAGCGCTTCACGCAGCTCCAGCTGCCGATACAGGTGCCAGCACGGCCGGCGCGGGTCCGCGCATGCTCGCCATGGCCGGTGCGAGTCCGCGCATGCGCGTGGGTTGCCTTCTCCGCGCCGGCACCTGAGCAACATGGCGGAGCCCTACATGGGCCCGGCGCGGAGGAACATAGGCCCCCTCCAGGATTAGCCCGCCCGCCAATCGGTAGGCCCCGATCGAGGGCCTGGCCACCATGGAGGCCCCACCCGGAGTCGGATCCCCCTCCCCCACACCATGATGGCCCCCGCAGCATGAATGGCGAGGTCCTGCTGGGTAGCACCACACGCGAACGCTGGCAGGACTCGGCCGAACTCGGCAGGCACTCGGCCCGTCAAGCGTGGAGAATCGGCGGGGTGGGGGCCGCGTTGAGCGACCCCGACCTGGCGCGGGGTCGGAGCACAAGGGAATTATCCCCGACTCTGTTGATTTATTCAAGATAAGAACAAATGGCTCACAGTTATTTAAATCCTTGGATGGATATTATTTGGACCTGGAACCCTATTAATTTTGAGTCTTCCTAATGTATCTGAATGACATTAATATCTATTTTATTATTCAGAATGTTATTTAATACTGAAGCGCCCTCATCTCGAATGTAAGCATCATCAACAGGTGTATAAACAGATGCAAAATAATAATTTTGCAGCTCTTATAATATGAGTCAGTTTAATGTTCCTAATGGTCTTCTGACTTCTGATATAGCTGGATTTAGTTATTAAAGCCACAATTATACATATTTACCCCCAAAGATCTCCTGGCTTAACTTATGGCTGTCTTTTTCTTTTCTTAATTGCATGCAATACCTACCTATCCTTGTTCTCCAGCGAGTTAATGTCTTAGGTATGCAGGATGTCTTCTGTTTCAATCAAACATTTTCCTGAACCTCAACCATTGGATTCGATCTTCCCAAAGGGGAACAAAGTTCCCGAGCGAACGCGTTCAGCCGCGTGTTTCCCAGCACTCACAGTGCCGAGAAATACATGGCTATTCAACACGACCCATGTTGAATCAGTGGCCTGAACGGGAATGCGCGGCTGATGCCACACAGTCCCATTTTTTACAATGGGGAGCTCTGCTTGCTGAAACTCCCCATTGTAGCGAGAGATCGGGGCGCCATTTTTAAATGGCATCCCAATCTCCGTGGCCACAAAAAGAATCCCGATCTCCCCCCAGCCCGAACACAATATGGGAAGGTGCCCCCCCACCCCACCAACACCCACACTGGACAACCTCAGCCCGATTGCGCTTGTGCAAAAAAACAGCCTCCTCGAACAGGCGCCGGAATGTGGCGACTAGGGGCTTTTCACAGTCAGCACGGTAGCACAGTGGTTAGCACTGTTGCTTCACAGCTCCAGGGTCCCAGGTTCGATTCCCGGCTTGGGTCTGTCTGTGTGGAGTCTGCACGTTCGCCCTGTGTCTGCATGGTTTTTCTCCGGGTGCTCCAGTTTCCTCCCACAAGTCCCGAAAGACGCTCTGTTAGGTAATTTGGACATTCTGAATTCTCCCTCCATGTACCCGAACAGGTGCCGGAATGTGCCGTTCACAGTAACTTCATTGCAGTGTTAATGTAAGCCTACAATAAAGATTATTATTAATTAAATTGGCCCATAATGATGGCATAATTGTTAATATTTAACTTTTGAATCTCCATATTGTATTTCGGAATGAATGAAATGAAATGAAAATCGCTTATTGGCACAAGTAGGCTTCAAATGAAGTTACTGTGAAAAGCCCCTAGTCGCCACATTCCGGCTCCTGTTCGGGAAGGCTGTTACGGGAATTGAACCGTGCTGCTGGCCTGCCTTGGTCTGCTTTCAAAGCCAGTGATTTAGCCCTGTGCTAAATGTTTTAGTACCTTGTGAATATTGTGCTTTGAAAACTGACTACATGTGGTCAAAGAGAGACTGTGAACCGGCTGCAGCTTTCCTGCATGACCAACACCTGTGTAAATGCTATAATACTACCAAGCTTGAAATGTCATAATGCTTCTCCGCTGTTTTAAATAGTGTGCTTTTGAAAACTGGTTCCATTTTATTCAATAGTCGTTTCACTTTTAGGGCGCTTCGTTTATTCCAGAAAATCATTATGTATCATATGTTGCTTATAGGCTTAATTATCAGGGAAGAGAAAAAATACAAACAAGCCGTCTGTGGAGATGATCTTATTTGAAGAAGAGCAAGGGATCTCTCGCAGCGTCCTGGTCACCATTTATCCCTCAATAACGCGACTAAAAGCAGATTGATTCATTTATCTAATTTGCTGGGCCTTGCTGTGTGGAAATTGGCTGTATTTCCCAACACTACAACAGTAATTTACTTCAAGCAAGGTTTTATTCAGCAATGGATGGGTAAGGGGAAGGTAAAGATGGATGATGTTATAGAGGTATGAATTGCTGTAAGGTGTTGGGCACAGTTCAGTAATTCCTATTCAGATATTAATTGGCCCAGGCTTTCTGGGTGTTCACGCTGGTGCGATCTTCTGGTTCTGCCGATGGCGCACCCTCAGCGCGGGTTCCCCGGTGGCGAGGGGTGCATTCAACGGGAAATTCCGTTGATAACGGTGGGACAAGAAGATCCTGCTGCAAGCCAATGGCAGGCTTCTTCCGCTGCCTCGAAACATAGGGTGGACTGCGCAGGAAATCCTGCCCATAATCTTTGTTAATTCAACAATTAGCATTTATTAACTACTAGAAACTATAGATAGGTACAGTAAAGGTCCAAGCTAGGAGCTGCCTCCATGCTTGCTTCTACACACAGCTCTGTCCAACACTACATTGACCTTTAATTGGAGGTGATGTGTTCTCTTAAATTAGTGTGTGGGTGGTACTGTATTCAGTCCCAGGTTAACGCTTTTAAGTGCAAGACCCTTACACTACACCTCCTCCCAGCCCCCCAACCCTTTATCCAATTAATTTACAAGTTATCCAAGTGGCCTTGTGGCACAGTAGTAGCAGTCCTACCACTGACCAGAAGCTCCAAGTTCAAGTCACAGAAGGAGTGTTTATAACCTAGTTCAACAGACTGAACATCAGTTTAGGAATTCCTCCCCCACTATTCCACAAAGGAAAAAAATATAGAATTGGTTTGAAGATATGCTAAAAAACAAAAACAAATTATCCCTGTTTACCCCATGTATTTACATCATTACAACTATCCCATCTCCTCCCCTCATGTCTCTGAGTTCATGGGCGAGATTCTCCACTCTCGCGCCGGTTGGGAGAATCGCCTGGGCCGCCAAAATTTCCCGGGACGCCGGTCCGATGCCCTCCCGCGATTCTCCCAAGCGACAGGAACGGCCCCGTCGAGTTCCGCGGGCCGCAGGCCGGAGAATCACCCGAGACACCCAAAATGGCGATTCTCCGGCACCCCTGCTATTCTCAGGCCCGGATGGGCCGAGCGGCCAGCCCGAAACGGCGAGTTTCCCCCGGCGCCGTCCACACCTGATTGCTGCCATCGGGAACAGCGCGGGAACGCTGGGGGGGGGGGGGTGGCTTGCGGGGGGGGAGGGGTGATCCTGCACCGGGGAGGTACCTCAAATGTGGGGTGGCCCGCGATCGGTGCCCACCGATCGTCGGGCCGTCCTCTCTGAAGGAGGACCTCCTTCCTTCCGCAGCCCCGCAAGATCCGTCCGCCATCTTCTTGCGGGGCGGCGACCAACCCGCGCGCGGGTGATGCCAGTTATGCGGCGCTGGCCGCATCATGTATGCGGCGCCGCCTTTACGCAGCAACAAGGCCTGGCGCGTGTAGATGACGCGGCCCCGCTCCTAGCCCATTATCGGGCCCTGAATTGGTCGGGATAGGGGCCGTTTCGCGCCGTCGTGTATCTCGACGGCATTCACGTTGGCGTGGGCACTTCGGTGCGGGAGTGGAGACTGTTCAGGAAGTCTGGAAGCCTTATAACTGTTCCATATCTTGTTCTCACTACTGTTGAAATAGTGGTAGACTCTGTTGCTGGAGGTTAACTTTCAGAGATTGTTTCAGGCATCTGTGTGTTATTTCATCCTCTTTTTTTCTGATCTTTGGCATTGAATAGGTCGATTCCCCATTCTCTACAGGATAAACAAACGCTGGGCTTATCTCCTGATGCGCACAATGACTTACACAAGTCGAGAAGTGATGAAGTCTATTGAGGCTTTATTAAGCAAGACTTGTTCCCCAGCAGCTCAGTTACAGAATGCGGCTGCTGGGAGAACTCGAGCTCTTATACTCTGCCTTCAGGGCGGAGCCAGAAGTCGGCAGATCCAACCAGGACCCGGGACCTGTCAGCCAATAGCCTCTCGACTTCACAGGTACCATATTACCCCTAATACATACCCCCACATTCACCCCTTGTTAAAAAGGAACCCGGTGGGGTCGTGGTTCGCATGGTGGTAGGGGTTTACAAGGCTGGTCCTGGAACAAATTTTGAACAGTGGCTATGCATTTAGCCCACATTTAACTATGTACAAGTTTGTGTCAGAAATATTTACAACAAATTCTTGTTTTCTTGGTGTCACGCGGATTCCACGAGTCGAGCGGGTGCCCTGGTCGTCCTCGTCGATCGCCTCAGCCCCGGTGATGGTGCAGATGCTGGCTCGGGCACTGTCGTCTCCGGGAGCGTTGCGCTGTTCGTTCCTGTTTCTTTACTCCTGGGCGGGCATGGGAGGACGACCGATCCACCCGGGAAGGGGGCGGTCGTGGGGTGCGCCGCTGGCAGGGAGGGGGTGATCGGTGTTGGGGGGGAATGTGTGTTTCCGGCGGGCGCCAGGTCCCGCAGGGAGACCATGTCCTGTTGGCCGTTGGGGTACGCCACGTAGGCGTACTGAGGGTTTGCGTGGAGAAGGTGAACCCTCTCGACCAACGAGTCCAATTTGTGCGCCCGCACATGCTTCCGGAGCAAGGTGGGTCCTGGGGCTGCCAGCCAGGTCGGCAGCGACGTTCCGGAGGAGGACATCCTAGGGAAGACAAGGAGGCACTCGTGAGGCGTTTGGTTCGTGGTGGTACACAGCAGCGACCGGATAGAGTGGAGGGAATCCGGGAGGACTTCCTGCCACCGGGAAACTAGGAGATTTCTGGACCGTAGGGCCAGTAGGACGGTCTTGCAGACCATACCGTTCTCCCTCTCTACCTGACTGTTCCCCCGGGGGTTGTAGCTGGTCGTCCTGCTCGAGGCAATGTCCTTGCTGAGCAGGAACTGATGCAGCTCGTCGCTCATGAAGGAGGACCCCCTGTCGCTATGGATGTACGCGGGGAAACCGAACAGTGTAAAGATGGTGCCAAGGGCTTTAATGACTGTGGCCGCTGTCATGTCAGGGCAGGGGATGGCGAAGGGGAAACGGGAGTACTCGTCCACCACGTTCAGGAAGTATGCGTTGCGGTCGGTGGAGGGGAGGGGGGCTTTGAAATCCAAACTGAGGCGTTCAAAGGGACGGGAAGCCTTTATCAGGTGCGCTCTATCTGGCCTGAAAAAGTGCGGTTTGCACTCTGCGCAGATCTGGCATTTCCTGGTGACTGTACGGACCTCCTCCACAGAGTAGGGGAGGTTGCGGGACTTTACGAAATGGTAGAATCGAGTGACCCCCAGGTGGCAGAGGTCCTCGTGGAGGGCTTGGAGGCGGTCTATTTGTGTGTTGGCACATGTGCCGCGGGATAGGGCATCGGACGGCTCGTTCAGCTTTCCGGGACGATACAAGATCTCATAGTTATAGGTGGAGAGCTCAATCCTCCACCTCAAGATCTTGTCATTCTTAATTTTGCCCCGCTGTGCATTATCGAACACAAAGGCTACCGACCATTGGTCAGTGAGGAGAGTGAATCTCCTGCCGGCCAGGTAATGCCTCCAATGTCACACAGCTTCCACTATGGCTTGGGCTTCCTTTTCCACTGAGTAGTGGCGGATTTCTGAGGCGTGGAGGGTCCGGGTGAAAAAGGCCACGGGTCTGCCCGCTTGGTTGAGTGTGGCCGCCAGAGCTACATCAGATGCGTCGCTCTCGACCTGGAAGGGGAGGGACTCGTCGATTGCGTGCATCGTGGCCTTTGCGATATCCGCTTTGATGCGGCTGAAGGCCTGGCAGGCCTCTGTCGACAGGGGGAAGGTAGTGGACTGGATTAACGGGCGGGCCTTGTCTGCGTACTGGGGGACCCACTGGGCGTAATATGAAAAGAAGCCCAGGCAGCGTTTCAGGGCTTTGGAGCAGTGGGGGAGGGGAAATTTCATAAGGGGCGCATGCGTTCGGGGTCGGAGCCTATCACTCCATTGCGCACTACATATCCCAGGATGGCCAGACGGTTGGTGCTAAAAACGCATTTTCCCTCGTTATATGTGAGGTTCAGGGCGTTAGCGGTCTGGAGGAATTTTTGGAGGTTGGCGTCGTGGTCCTGCTGGTCATGGCCGCAGATGGTTACATTGTCGAGGTATGGGAACATGTCCCGCAGCCCGTGCTGGTCAACCATTCGGTCCATCTCCCGTTGGAAGACCGAGACTCCGTTCGTGACGCCAAATGGGACCCTTAGAAAATGGTTGAGCCGCCCGTCTGCCTCGAAGGCTGTGTACGTGCGGTCACCTGGGCGGATGGGGAGCTGGTGGTATGCGGACTTGAGGTCCACGGTGGAGAAGACCTTGTACTGTGCAATCCGACTGTGCAATCCAATTGACCATGTTGGATATGCGGGGGAGAGGGTACGCATCTAGCTGTGTGTACCTGTTGATGGTCTGACTATAGTCTACGACCATCCTCTGCTTCTCCTCGGTCTTCACAACTACCACCTGGGCTCTCCAGGGACTATTGCTGGCCTGGATTATGCCTTCCTTCAGCAGCCGCTGGACTTCAGACCGGATAAACGTCCGATCCTGGGCACTGTACCCTCTGCTCCTAGTGGCGACGGGTTTGCAATCCGGGGTGAGGTTCGCAAACAAGGAAGGCGGTTCAACCTTGAGGGTTGCGAGGCCGCAGATAGTGAGTGGGGGTATTGGGCCGCCGAATTGGAATGTTAGGCTCTGGAGATTACACTGGAAATGTAACCCGAGTAATGTGGGCGCGCAGAATTGGGGAAGGACGTAGAGCCTATAGTTCTTAAACTCCCTCACTTGCACCATTAGGTTTGCGATGCAGAACCCTTTGATCTCTTCTGAATGGGATCCCGCAGCTAGAGAAATCTTTTGAGGGCTTGGATGAATGTACAGAAAACAGCGTCTTACCGTATCTGTGTGAATAACACTTTCCGTGCTCCCGGAGTCGATCAAGCATGGCGTCTCGTACCCATTGACCAGCACCATTGTTGTCGTCGTTTGGAGCGTCCGGGGCCGTGATTGGTCCAGAATCACCGAAGCCAGTCGTGGCAGTAGCATTGCGGCGTTTTCTTCGGACCCCGTGGAGCCGTCTATGCTGGGGTCCTTGGCTGTCAGCCAAGATGGCGGCGTCCATGGATCGCACGTGGTCGGGGTTGGCAAAATGGCCACCCCAATGAATCGCACGTGGCCGGGTGTCACAAGATGGCGGCGCCCATAGATCATAGAATTTACAGTGCAGAAGGAGGCCATTCGGCCCATCGAGTCTGTACCGGCTCTTGGGAAGAGCACCCCACGCAAGGTCAACACCTCCACCCTATCCCCATAACCCAGTAACTCCACCCAACACTAAGGGCAATTTTGGACACGAAGGGCAATTTAGCATAGCCAATCCACCTAACCTGCACATCTTTGGACTGTGGGAGGAAACCGGAGCACCCGGAGGAAACCCACGCACACACGGGGAGGATGTGCGGACTCCACACAGACAGTGACCCAAGCCGGAATCGAACCTGGGACCCTGGAGCTGTGAAGCAATTGTGCTATCCACAATGCTACTGTGCTGCCCACGTGGTGTCCGGGACCCAAAATGGCGGCACCCGTGGGTTGCGCATGGATCGTTGGGCGGGGGGGGGGGGGGGGTGGTGTTGGGGGGGTGTTTTGAATCTGCTGTAGTCGTTCTTCCCCGGGGATTGCGGCGACCCCCCGGGACCGGCACACCGCCGCGTAATGGCCCTTTTTGCCACAGCTTTTACAAATAGCTGCGCGGGCCGGGCAGCGCTGCCGGGGGTGTTTCGCCTGCCCGCAAAAGTAGCAGTGGGCCCCACCGGGATGGTCTGGTGCTCTAGCCGCGCAAGCTTACTGGGGGGTGGAGGGTGCCGGGGAGTCGGTCGCAACGGGGGTCCACGGAGCCCAAGGGGCTGCCGTGCGGTCGGGGCCGTAGGCGCGGGTGTTTTGCGAGGCCACATCGAGGGAGGCCGCAAGGGCCCGTGCCTCGGAGAGTCCTAGCGACTCTCTTTCGAAAAGTCTTTGACGAATTTGGGAAGAAGTCATACCTGCCACGAATGAGTCTCTGATTAGCAGGTCCATGTGCTCAATCGCGCTCACAGGCGGGCAGTTGCAGTTTCATCCCAAAATCAGCAGCGCTGTAGAATTCATCGAGCGATTCTCCGGGAATTTGCCGTCTCGTCACGAGTTGGTGGCGTGCGTAGACCTGGTTTATGGGCCTTTCAGTATAGCGAGCGCCGTCGGGAAATCCTCCGCGTCTTCGATGAGCGTGTAGATCTCCGGTCTCAGCCTGGAATGCAGGACCTGCATTTTCTGATCTTCCGTGGTCCGGCCGGGGGCCGTTCGAAGGTAGCCTTCGAAGCATGCTAGCCAGTGTTTAAACACGGCTGCCGAGTTTGCTGCATGGGGGCTGATCCGCAGGCACCCCGAGGCGATCCGGAGCTCCATAGTCTTTTAAGCTTGCTTAATAAATTGTAGCGCACAATGACTTACACAAGTCGAGAAGTGATGAAGTCAATCGAGGCTTTATTAAGCAATACTTGTTCCCCAGCAGCTCAGTTACAGAATGCGGCTGCTGGAAGAACTCGAGCTCTTATACTCCGCCTTCAGGGCGGAACCAGAAGTCGGCAGATCCAACCAGGACCCGGGACCTGTCAGCCAATAGCCTCTCGGCTTCACAGGTACCATATTACCCCTAATACATACCACCACATCTCCATAGTGATTTATTTTCCTTCTACCTTTGTGCAGCTCACTGTTATGCATACCACATGGATGATGGCTTTTCCTGTTGTAAGGGGGTGACTTGGTATTAAACTCACTTTTGTGTTTGATTGTGTTCTGCGTTGTTATCAATGGAGGGCTGCTACTCGGTTCCAGCATTAAGCATTGTTTGTGGCCATTTTATGCTGGACTGGGGATTGCAGTGTTTGCTCTGTGGTCTCAGGGTTTAGCTCTCCAACTGGTGTCGAAGCAGGAGGTTGAGGCTCCACTCATTGGTTCCTCTCAAAGTGTCATGGAAACCATCTGAGTGGTTGACTGGTTTGACGAATGATGGGCGTCTGGCATCTGTAATGAAAGTGGACAAACCTGCTCTGCAGAAAGAGAAGTTAAGTCACAGCTGAAGTCCCAGTTGAGGGAATCTTTCTTGGTGGAGCTCTCGGGAACTTGCATTTGTGTATAATTTATAACAGTGGGTTGGCTTAACATTGTCTGTTGCCTTGAGGAGATTCGGGGCTACACAGGTATCTCTGTTCAAAGGGAGAAAAAGACTGATTATGGATGACATACATCAGCTTGAAGATTTATTTACTGCCATATCTTAGTGGTTCCAGAATCTTGTTAATAACTGGAAGTCAGATTCCTCTGGGCCCATAAAGTGGTTCGTCTTCTGTTCGTAGCCAGATGTCTCTCAGCCACAATTGTTTTTCCGAAAGGACCATAATACTGGCTCCTGTGCCCATTGTAATGTTTGTGAGATGACCATTAACCGGGATTCTCACATTCCAGGACAAAAATCCAGGATCTTTGACCTTACCCAAAAAGCATGTATATGTGTTCTCTTGATGTGCTGTCGTGACCTCACGAATCCTCTTCGTATCTTCTGTGCATTTTGATGTAATGACTTTACACAGCTTCCCAAAGTGTCCTATTTGGTTACATTGAAAGCAGTGGGCTGAAATTGCCAGACATTGATCACCTCTGTGGAGTGCTTTGCTCCACAGCTCTGACATGGTCGCTCTACTGGTTGGTTAGGGTATTGCTCCCTTGGCCTAGCATGTCCCTGTTTCTGCTCTGTTTCACTAACTAGGCAGTATAGTTGAGATTGTACCATGGTATGCTTTCTTCCCTCAATTTGGATCTGTGCTGCAAATGGATATCAGATTGCCTGACAATCTGGGTGGCTTTCTCAACGATTAGTTCTTCATTCACTTGCAGCATGTCTGAGCATACATTGTCTGCAGCTCCTACAACTATGCTATCACTGATTAGCTAGATTTCAGGTCACTGTAATCACAGCCTTCAGCCATTCTGTACAGGTTATTCACGAAGAAATCGACAGGTTCTCCTGGCTGCTGGAAACATTTATTAAAATTAATTCTTTCAAGGATTGCTTTACTTCTGAGATTAAAATAAGCATCAAATAATTTCAAAATGTCATCAAATTTACAGATCATTCATTGATTAATTTTTTAACTATTAAATTGTCAGCTTTCGGGCCTCCCAAATAAATCAGCAAATTATCTTGGTCAACTTCTGTCTTTTTATCCAGAAGTGAAGAAATCATGCATCTCAGGAAGCTCTTTCTCAAAGTGCTCTTTCTCAAATTTTGTGATTGGCCTGGGCCTTGGATAAGTTCAAATTGATCTGGAAGAATGGATTTCTGATCCATGGTTAACATTTTTAAACTGCAGGTTCAGCTTTAAAAGGTTTCTGGAAATCCAAGATATCGCCACTGTAGGCCTCTACACAATGGGTTTTCATGCACTTTCCAGTATATTTTGGCTCCTGCAGTAATGGTGTTCACAATCTTAGTATTTAGTTTTTTTTCAACAATGGCTACCTGGAATGACAAGTCTCTTCCATTTTAGTACAATGATCTTGGGTTTGGAAGCAATAAATCCTGGCTTTTGGTGGATTTTTAAGGCAGCCTATTCTTGATCGCAATTAATTTTGAATAAAATATGATTCCAATGGATTCAATGGTGTCTCCCGCTGCAATGAGAAATTTAATTTCTGCCTTTAGCTTCCATGCCTTTCTTTGAAGCTTTTTTCTGGTGATTTCCGTTGTAATATCCTGCACGGGACTTACGGGGTGGGAATGGACTGGTCAATTATTATGGCAGATTCATTCTGAATTTGACAACCATCCTGGCCCCCCTTCACTTGCTCCTCAAGAAGCACCAGTCCTGGGAGCAGAGCAAGGCCCAAAATGAGCCATTTAAGAGGTGAAACTGCAGTTGTCCTTTTCGGGGGTGTTGACCCATTTCGATCCTTTGAAACCATTATCCGTCACGTGCGATGCATCGCCATTTGGGATTGGGGCAGTCCTGTCTCATCAGATGAATGATGGCTGTGAATGTCCGATCGCCTTTATCTCATGGATGCTCAAATAGAAAAGGAAGGTCTGGTGGTTGTATTTGGTGTAAAATGGTTTCATCATCACATCTGCCATTTCTTTATCGTCATGGATCACAAGTCATTGCTGGGCCTTTTCTGTGAAGACAGGACGATCAACTAATTGCTTCCGTATGAGATCAGCGCTGCTTACAAATACTCTTTTGCACACCATCCGGGGACCCAGATTGCGCATGCCGATGTGCTGAGCTGTCTCCTCTGCAGACCAAATCTGCAACGCCCCCACGGTGGACAAAGTGGTCGCTGTCCTGAATTTTATAGACTCCTTGTCCGTCACTGCATCATGTATTCACGACTGGACACAAGCAGACCCCACCCTTGCCCAGGGGCAGCATCAACAGCTACCAGGGGTCTCAAAGGCTTTCTCCTCAAAGTTCTCGGAGCTGACCATGTTGGATGATATCCTCCTGTGGGACAAGCGGATTGTTGTTCCGGCAAAGGGCCAAGCAATTGTTTTGATGAACCTTCACAATGGGCACCCTGGAGTGCCCAAAATGAAGATGCTGGTCAGAAATTAGGTCTGGGCACAGATATCGAAACAAACCTGTTGGACTTTAACCTGGTGTTGTAAAACTTCTTACTGTGCTCACCCCAGTCCAACGCCGGCATCTCCACATCACCGATATCGAGACATTGGCCCAACAGTGCTCAATCTGTCAAGAGCACCAGAAGCTCCTTGGGGCGGCACCACTGCACCTTTGGGAATGGCCAGGCACCCTTGGGCTCAAGTACATGCCGATTTTGCCAGCCCATTCTTAGGTTTGATGTTTCTTGTCCGGCTGGACGCCCACTCCAAGTGGCTGGAGGTCGAGAAGATGGTAGCGATCACCTCCTGGGAGACCGTCGAATGATTGTACATTTCTTTTTCCACCCATGGAATCCTTGAGGTGCTCATAATGGATAATGGGGTCTCTTTTACAAGTGAAGAATTTACTGCTTTTGCGAAAAGTAATGTGATTCGGCATGTCTGCACTACTCCATACCATTCAGCATCCGGCAATGGTTTGGCAGAGACGGCCTTGCAGACTGTTAAATGGAGACTAAAGAAACGGGTGCTTGATGGTCACCAGGCTGACATGCTCTTTATTCTCAGTTAGGACCACGCTGCACACAGTAACTGGGGTGGCCCCCGCTGAGATTGTAGGCTTCGTCCCAACAGAGTTTGATTTTCTCGGACATCGGCGTGAAGGTGCGCCGTAATCAAGATTTGCAAGAGGACGTTGACACTCTGTTTTATTACCTTTGCTCTCGAGTCGCCAGGTATCTTTATGATACCACCATGAGGTTCAAGTCTGAGTAATGATCAATAATCCAATACACCGATTAGTAAGGTTTAAATCAAAGCACATTTATTATACACAGTAATTGCTACTCATGCACAAATTCTACGTCTAAGCTACTTATACAACTAACAGGTCTATACTTAACTTTGAACTGGCCCACCAGGTCAGGGAAACAAATGGCCTTTCGTTCAGGTACTGAGCCTGTGGGATTCGAAGTTGGTACGGATTGGTAGCTAGGAGCGCCTATCTCGTAGCGAGCGTTGAATTAAGACTTACGATTTCGATCTTCACTGTCCGGTCACGGTCAATGCTGGTTCGTTGTTGCTGGGTGACCCGGGCAGGAAGAAAAGCGTGAAGAAAGCGAAGAGGTGGAGAAGAAGAGAGCGATTTGAACTTGGGGCTCGATTCTTATAGTCCCCAGGGGTTTCCTGCCTTTCAGGGCCGACCCTGTACCTGGTCCCAAGTGATTGGGGGCAGTGCGGAAGTGATTGCTGGGAGGTAAGTCTGTCCTTTAAAAACACTTGTTTTTGCAGGGGCAGGCCAGTCGATTTCGGCGAAAGAGGAGGAGCTGGTTTGTCAATTTCATCGGGGGCAGTGCGGAAGTGATTGCTGGGAGGTAAGTCTGTCCTTTAAAAACACTTGTCTTTGCAGTGGCAGGCCAGTCGATTTCGGCGGGAGAGGAGGAGCTGGTTTGTCAATTTCAGCGGGGGCAGTGCGGAAGTGATTGCTGGGAGGTAAGTCTGTCCTTTAAAAACACTTGTCTTTGCAGGGGCAGGCCAGTCGATTTCGGCGGGAGAGGAGGAGCTGGTTTGTCAATTTCAGCGGGGCAGTGCGGAAGTGATTGCTGGGAGGTAAGTCTGTCCTTTAAAAACACTTGTCTTTGCAGGGGCAGGCCAGTCGATTTCGGCGGGAGAGGAGGAGCTGGTTTGTCAATTTCAGCGGGGGCAGTGCGGAAGTGATTGCTGGGAGGTAAGTCTGTCCTTTAAAAACACTTGTCTTTGCAGGGGCAGGCCAGTCGATTTCGGCGGGAGAGGAGGAGCTGGTTTGTCAATTTCAGCGGGGGCAGTGCGGAAGTGGTTGCTGGGAGGTAAGTCTGTCCTTTAAAAACACTTGTCTTTGCAGGGGCAGGCCAGTCGATTTCGGCGGGAGAGGAGGAGCTGGTTTGTCAATTTCAGCGGGGGCAGTGCGGAAGTGATTGCTGGGAGGTAAGTCTGTCCTTTAAAAACACTTACCTGGTCCCGTTTTCGGTCCCTCTTTTCTGTTTTTTAAAATATATTTTAGTATTTAAGGCGGGAACAGGAAGTTCGACCCCGCGGACTTCTGGGAAGTCCCTCACCAATAAATTCTGGTGGAGAGGAAACCCGAGACACTACACGTGTAGTGTCTCCCACCCGCCCTCCTCCTCTAACCTAATAATAAAACCCATTGGTGTGAGGTAAGTACCATATTTTATTATTAACACTAAGAAGGTAAGTAAGTGATTTTTACGCATTTTTACTTTTGTACCTTTTTCAAATTGTGTGTGTGTCGGGGGGAAACTGAAGTGACATCACAGAAAAGCTGTGGCCTGAGTGGCTGGTTGGGATTCTACACTAAATTAAAAAAACAGAGCATTGGTAACTAATTAAACATAATTACTTAATTATAATTTAGAGGGATATCTAAGCCAGAGATCGGAGAGTACTATATTTAGCTTTCGCATGTCTATTAGAAATCTAGTGCTAGGAAACAGATAGTCAACAGTAACTTTGAAATTAAAAAAAAAAAATTCAAAAAAAAAAATTTTTTTAATTTAAATTTAAATTTTAATTAATTGACGCAATGTCAGTTAGAGGGGTGCTGTGCTCTGACTGTGAGATGTGGCAGGTCCGGGAGGCTTCCAGCGTCCCGGATGGCTTCATCTGCAGAAAGTGCACCCAACTGCAGCTCCTCACAGACCGCATGGTTCGGTTGGAGCAGCAATTGGATGCACTTAGGAGCATGCAGGTGGCGGAAAGCGTCATTGATCGCAGTTATGTAAATGTGGTCACACCCAAGGTGCAGGCAGAGAAATGGGTGACCACCAGAAAGGGCAGGCAGTCAGTGCAGGAATCCCCTGTGGTTGTCCCCCTCTCGAACAGATATACCCCTTTGGATACTGTCGGGGGGGATAGCCTATCAGGGGAAAACAGCAGCAGCCAGAGCAGTGGCACCACGGCTGGCTCTGATGTTCAGAAGGGAGGGTCAAAGCGCAGAAGAGTAATAGTAATAGGGGACTCTATAGTCAGGGGCACAGATAGGTGCTTCTGTGGACGTGAAAGAGACTCCAGGATGGTATGTTGCCTCCCTGGTGCCAGGGTCCAGGATGTCTCCGAACGGGTAGAGGGCATCCTGAAGGGGGAGGGCAAACAGGCAGAGGTCGTTGAACATATTGGTACTAACGACATAGGCAGGAAGGGGCATGAGGTCCTGCAGCAGGAGTTCAGGGAGCTAGGCAGAAAGTTAAAAGACAGGACCTCGAGAGTTGTAATCTCGGGATTACTCCCTGTGCCACGTGCCAGTGAGGCTAGAAATAGGAAGATAGAGCAGCTAAACACGTGGCTAAACAGCTGGTGTAGGAGGGAGGGTTTCCATTATCTGGACCACTGGGAGCTCTCGCGGGCAGGTGTGACCTGTATAAGAAGGACGGGTTGCATCTAAACCGGAGAGGCATAAATATCCTGGTCGCGAGGTTTGCTAGTGTCACATGGGAGGGTTTAAACTAGTATGGCAGGGGGGTGGGCATGGGAGCAATAGGTCAGAAGGTGAAAGCATTGAGGGAGAACTAGGGAATAGGGACAGTGGGGCTCTGAGGCAGAGCAGACAGGGAGAAGTTGCTGAACACAGCGGGTCTGGTGGCCTGAAGTGCGTATGCTTTAATGCAAGAAGTATTACGGGTAAGGCAGATGAACTTAGAGCTTGGATTAGTACTTGGAACTATGATGTTGTTGCCATTACAGAGACCTGGTTGAGGGAAGGGCAGGATTGGCAGCTAAACGTTCCAGGATTTAGATGTTTCAGGCGGGATAGAGGGGGATGTAAAAGGGGAGGCGGAGTTGCGCTACTGGTTCGGGAGAATATCACAGCTGTACTGCGAGAGGACACCTCAGAGGGCAGTGAGGCTATATGGGTAGAGATCAGGAATAAGAAGGGTGCAGTCACAATGTTGGGGGTTTACTACAGGCCTCCCAACAGCCAGCGGGAGATAGAGGAGCAGATAGGTAGACAGATTTTGGAAAAGAGTAAAAACAACAGGGTTGTGGTGATGGGAGACTTCAACTTCCCCAATATTGACTGGGACTCACTTAGTGCCAGGGGCTTAGACGGGGCAGAGTTTGTAAGGAGCATCCAGGAGGGCTTCTTAAAACAATATGTAGACAGTCCAACTAGGGAAGGAGCGGTACTGGACCTGGTATTGGGGAATGAGCCCTGCCAGGTGGTAGATGTTTCAGTAGGGGAGCATTTCGGTAACAGTGACCACAATTCAGTAAGTTTTAAAGTACTGGTGGACAAGGATAAGAGTGGTCCTAGGATGAATGTGCTAAATTGGGGGAAGGCTAATTACAACAATATTAGGCGGGAACTGAAGAACATAGATTGGGGGCGGATGTTTGAGGGCAAATCAACATCTGACATGTGGGAGGCTTTCAAGTGGCAGTTGAAAGGAATTCAGGACCGGCATGTTCCTGTGAGGAAGAAGGATAAATACGGCAATTTTCGGGAACCTTGGATGACGAGAGATATTGTAGGCCTCGTCAAAAAGAAAAAGGAGAATTTGTCAGGGCTAAAAGGCTGGGAACAGACGAAGCCTGCGTGGAATATAAGGAAAGTAGGAAGGAACTTAAGCAAGGAGTCAGGAGGGCTAGAAGGGGTCACGAAAAGTCATTGGCAAATAGGGTTAAGGAAAATCCCAAGGCTTTTTACACGTACATAAAAAGCAAAAGGGTAGCCAGGGAAAGGGTTGGCCCACTGAAGGATAGGCAAGGGAATCTATGTGTGGAGCCAGAGGAAATGGGCGAGGTACTAAATGAATACTTTGCATCAGTATTCACCAAAGAGAAGAAATTGGTAGATGTTGAGTCTGGAGAAGGGTGTGTAGATAGCCTGGGTCACATTGAGATCCAAAAAGAAGAGGTGTTGGGTGTCTTAAAAAATATTAAGGTAGATAAGTCCCCAGGGCCTGATGGGATCTACCCCAGAATACTGAAGGAGGCTGGAGAGGAAATTGCTGAGGCCTTGACAGAAATCTTTGGATCCTCGCTGTCTTCAGGGGATGTCCTGGAGGACTGGAGAATAGCCAATGTTGTTCCTCTGTTTAAGAAGGGTAGCAAGGATAATCCCGGGAACTACAGGCCGGTGAGCCTTACTTCAGTGGTAGGGAAATTACTGGAGAGAATTCTTCGAGACAGGATCTACTCCCATTTGGAAGCAAATGGACGTATTAGTGAGAGGCAGCACGGTTTTGTGAAGGGGAGGTCGTGTCTCACTAACTTGATAGAGTTTTTCGAGGATGTCACTAAGATGATTGATGCAGGTAGGGCAGTGGATGTTGTCTATATGGACTTCAGTAAGGCCTTTGACAAGGTCCTCATGGTAGACTAGTACAAAAGGTGAAGTCACACGGGATCAGGGGTGAGCTGGCAAGGTGGACACAGAACTGGCTAGGCCATAGAAGGCAGAGAGTAGCAATGGAAGGATGCTTTTCTAATTGGAGGGCTGTGACCAGTGGTGTTCCACAGGGATCAGTGCTGGGACCTTTGCTCTTTGTAGTATATATAAATGATTTGGAGGAAAATGTAACTGGTCTGATTAGTAAGTTTGCAGACGACACAAAGGTTGGTGGAATTGCGGATAGCGATGAGGACTGTCGGAGGATACAGCAGGATTTAGATTGTTTGGAGACTTGGGCGGAGAGATGGCAGATGGAGTTTAATCCGGGCAAATGTGAGGTAATGCATTTTGGAAGGTCTAATGCAGGTAGGGGATATACGGTGAATGGTAGAACCCTCAAGAGTATTGAAAGTCAAAGAGATTTAGGAGTACAGGTCCACAGGTCATTGAAAGGGGCAACACAGGTGGAGAAGGTAGTCAAGAAGGCATACGGCATGCTTGCCTTCATTGGCCGGGGCATTGAGTATAAGAATTGGCAAGTCATGTTGCAGCTGTATAGAACCTTAGTTAGGCCACACTTGGAGTATAGTGTTCAATTCTGGTCGCCACACTACCAGAAGGATGTGGAGGCTTTAGAGAGGGTGCAGAAGAGATTTACCATAATGTTGCCTGGTATGGAGGGCATTAGCTATGAGGATCTGTTGAATAATCTCGGTTTGTTCTCACTGGAACGAAGGAGGTTGAGGGGAGACCTGATAGAGGTATACAAAATTATGAGGGGCATAGACAGAGTGGATAATCAGAGGCTTTTCCCCAGGGTAGAGGGGTCAATTACTAGGGGGCATAGGTTTAAGGTGAGAGGGGCAAGGTTTAGAGTAGATGTACGAGGCAATTTTTTACACAGAGGGTAGTGGGTGCCTGGAACTCTCTACCGGAGGAGGTGGTGGAAGCAGGGACGATAGTGACATTTAAGGGGCATCTTGACAAATACATGAATAGGATGGGAATAGAGGGACACGGACCCAGGAAGTGTAGAAGATTGTAGTTTAGTCGGGCAGCATGGTCGGCACGGGCTTGGAGGGCCGAAGGGCCTGTTCCTGTGCTGTACATTTCTTTGTTCATTGTTCTTTGTTCTTTGTACTCTTTGCGTAAAGAACCTCCCTCTGACCTCTGTCCTATATCTATTACCCCTCAGTTTAAAGCTATGTCCCCTCGTGCCAGCCATTTCCATCCGCGGGAGAAGGCTCTCACTGTCCACCCTATCTAACCCCCTGATCATTTTGTATGCCTCTATTAAGTCTCCTCTTAACCTTCTTCTCTCCAACGAAAACAACCTCAAGTCCATCAGCCTTTCCTCATAAGATTTTCCCTCCATACCAGGCAACATCCTGGTAAATCTCCTCTGCACCCGCTCCAAAGTCTCCACGTCCTTCCTATAATGCGGTGACCAGAACTGTACGCAATACTCCAAATGCGGCCGTACCAGAGTTCTGTACAGCTGCAACATGACCTCCTGACTCCGGAACTCAATCCCTCTACCAATAAAGGCCAACACTCCATAGGCCTTCTTCACAACCCTCTCAACCTGGGTGGCAATTTTCAGGGATCTATGTTCATGGACACCTAGATCCCTCTGCTCATCCACACTTCCAAGAACTTTACCGTTAGCCAAATATTCCGCATTCCTGTTATTCCTTCCAAAGTGAATCACCTCACACTTCTCTACATTAAACTCCATTTGCCACCTCTCAGCCCAGCTCTGCAGCTTATCTATATCCCTCTATAACCTGCTACATCCTTCCACACTATCGACAACACCACTGACTTTAGTATCATCTGCAAATTTACTCACCCACCCTTCTGCGCCTTCCTCTCGGTCATTGATAAAAATGACAAACAGCAACGGCCCCAGAAAAGATCCTTGTGGTACTCCACTTGTAACTGAACTCCATTCTGAACATTTCCCATCAACCACCACCCTCTGTCTTCTTTCAGCTAGCCAATTTCTGAACCACATCTCTAAATCACCCTCAATCCCCAGCCTCCGTATTTTCTGCAATAGCCTACCGTGGGGAACCTTATCAAATGCTTTGCTGAAATCCATATACACCACATCAACTGCTCTACCCTCGTCTACCTGTTCAGTCACCTTCTCAAAGAACTCGATAAGGTTTGTGAGGCACGACCTACCCTTCACAAAGCCATGCTGACTATCCCTGATCATATTATTCCTATCTAGATGATTATAAATCTTGTCTCGTATAATCCCATCCAAGACTTTACCCACTACAGACGTGAGGCTCACCGGTCTATAGTTGCCGGGGTTATCTCTGCTCCCCTTTTTGAACAAAGGGACCACATTTGCTATCCTCCAGTCCTCTGGCACTATTCCTGTAGCCAATGATGACATAAAAATCAAAGCCAAAGGTCCAGCAATCTCTTCCCTGGCCTCCCAGAGAATCCTAGGATAAATACCATCAGGACCCGGGGACTTATCTATTTTCAGCCTGTCCAGAATTGCCAACACCTCTTCCCTACGTACCTCAATGCCATCTATTGTATTAGCCTGGGGCTCAGCATTCTCCTCCACAACATTATCTTTTTCCTGAGTGAATACTGACGAAAAATATTCATTTAGTATCTCGCCTATCTCTTCAGACTCCACACACAACTTCCCATCACTGTCCATGACTGGTCCTACTCTTTCCCTAGTCATTCGCTTATTCCTGACATACGTATAGAAAGCTTTTGGGTTTTCCTTGATCCTACCTGCCAAATACTTCTCATGTCCCCTCCTTGCTCGTCTTAGCTCTCTCTTTAGATCCTTCCTCGCTACCTTGTAACTATCCATCGCCCCAACTGAAACTTCACACCTCATCTTCACATAGGCCTCCTTCTTCCTCTTAACAAGAGATTCCACTTCTTTGGCAAACCACGGTTCCCTCGCTCGACGCCTTCCTCCCTGCCTGACCGGTACATACTTATCAAGAACACGCAGTAGCTGATCCTTGAACAAGCTCCACTTATCCAGTGTGCCCAACACTTGCAGCCTACTTCTCCACCTTATCCCCCCCAAGTCACGTCTAATGGCATCATAATTGCCCTTCCCCCAGCTATAACTCTTGCCCTGCGGTGTATACTTATCCCTTTCCATCATTAACGTAAACGTCACCGAATTGTTGTCACTGTCCCCAAAGTGCTCTCCTACCTCCAAATCCAACACCTGGCCTGGTTCATTACCCAAAACCAAATCCAACGTGGCCTCGCCTCTTGTTGGCCTGTCAACATATTGTGTCAGGAAACCCTCCTGCACACACTGTACAAAAAACGACCCATCTAATGTACTCGAACTATATCTTTTCCAGTCAATATTTGGAAAGTTAAAGTCTCCCATAATAACTACCCTGTTACTTTCGCTCTTATCCACGATCATCCTCGCCATCCTTTCCTCTACATCCCTAGAACTATTTGGAGGCCTATAGAAGACTCCCAAGAGTGTGACCTCTCCTTTCATGTTTCTAACCTCAGCCCATACTACCTCGGAAGATGAGTCCCCATCTAGCATCCTCTCCGCCACCATAATACTGCTCTTGACTAGCAGCGCCACACCTCCCCCTCTTTTGCCTCCTTCTCTGAGCTTACTAAAACACCTAAACCCCGGAACCTGCAACATCCATTCCTGTCCCTGCTCTATCCATGTCTCCGAAATGGCCACATCGAAGTCCCAGGTACCATCCCATGCTGCCAGTTCCCCTACCTTGTTTCGTATACTCCTGGCATTGAAGTAGACACACTTCAAACCACCTACCTGAACACTGGCCCCCTCCTGCGACGTCAAATCTGTGCTCCTGACCTCTATACTCTCATTCTCCCTTACCCTAAAACTACAATCCAGGTTCCCATGCCCCTGAGCGCCCGGAGGAAACCCACGCAGGCAAGGGGAGAAGGCGCAGACTTCGCACAGACAGTGACCCATGCCGGGAATCGAACCTGGGACCCTGGCGCTGTGAAGTAACAGTATTAACCACTGTGTCACCGTGCAGCCCATTAACCTTTGTGTAAGGTTAATGGGGTGCACGGCCAGAAAAGGAACCCAGTAGGGATTGACTGGGGAATGTAAATACTGTTATTAGAAATAAACCCAAGTTCTTTATTTTACTCGGTTTGGACTCCCTGGGTGCAATTCTCCCCTTGGGAGACTAAGTCCCGACGCCGGAGTGAAAACCGAAGTGTTACACTCCGGCGTCGGAGGCCGCTCTCAGCCCCCTAGTCTCCCGCCCCCGGGGGGCTAGGAGCGGCGTCGCGTCATTTACGTGCGCCGGGCCTTGGTGCCGCGTAAATGACGCGGCCAGTGCCGCGTAAATGACGTCACCCATGCATGCGCGGTTGCTGTCCTCCACGAGGCCACCCTCAAGAAGATGTAGGATGGATCCTGCGGGGCGGCGGAGGAAAGGAGGTCCTCCTTCAGAGAGGCCGACCCGCCGATCGGTGGGCACCGATCGCGGGCCAGATCCCTTTTGAAGCCGCCCCCCGTGCAGGAACCCCACCAGGTCACCCCCCCCCCAGCGTTCCCACGCTGTTCCCGCCGGCAGCGATCAGTGTGGACGGCACCAGCGGGAAGCCGTCGTGTTGGACAGGCTGCTCGGCCCATCCGGGCCGGAGAATCGGCGCTCACCCGTTACAAACAGCGAGCGGCGATTCTCCCAGCGGCCAGCCGTGATTCTCACCGCACCGGTTTGTGGGGTGGGGGAGAATCGCGTGCGGGTGCCGGGCGGCGTGGCAGGACTCACATGGCGCCCCGACGATTCTCACACCCAGCGTGGGGGGGGGGGGGGGGGGAGAATTCCGCCCCAAGTGTCCTTATTAAATCTGTGTCATTGCTTCATGAGCTTTTCTTCAGGTCTGAATGCTTCTCTGATTTTTTTTTCCGTTTTCCAGAATCTTAATTTTCTTCTGCAGTCTCTGCATGGTTTTGAATGGTTCTACTCACTGCCACCATGTTATATGGAGTTGGGCATAGTTCAGTAGGTCTTATTAAGGCATTCATACTCTTAGCTAGTTCAACAGTAAGTATTTAGTAACTATATACATAGGTATAGCAAACATCCAAGTTCAGTGTTGTTTCTATTCTTGTTTCTACAAACATTCTGTTCCAACATCACACTGATCCCTATGTGCAAAAAATTTGTTCTCCTTCATCACTGTGTGACTGGTACTGTACTCAGTTCCACGTTAAATCTTTATGAAGCAGACTCTTGAGGAGAATTACTCTCTCAAGAGAGCTGCCTGACACTCTAGTCAAGCAACAGCCTGACATACTCATGGAATCATACCTTACGGCCAATGTCTCAGACACCACCATCATCATCAACAGGACAGACCCACAAGAGGTGGCAACACAGTCGTAGACAGTCAGGAGGGAGTTGCCTGGAAGTTCTCAGCATCAACTCTTGACCCTATAAAGTCTTTTGGCATCAAGTCAAACATTGGCAACCCTGCTGGTTACCACCTACCCTTCCATCCCCACCCCTTAGCTGATGACTCAGTAATTCTGTATGTTGAACTCCACAAAGAAGAACTGTGGGTGATAAGGGCGCAGAATGTAATCTGGGTGGGGAACAAGAATAGCTCAGTAACACAAACTGTGTCCTAAAGGACATAGCTGCTAGACTGGGTCTGTGCCAGCTGGTGAGGGAACCAAAATAAGGAAAACCCTACTTGACCTTGTCTTCACCAATCTATCCATTGCACATGCATCTGTCCATGACAGTGTTGGTAGGAGTCACCACCGCACAGTCCTTGTGTAGACAAAGTCCCATCTTCTTATTGAAGATAAGCTCCATCATGTTGTATGGCGTGACCATGCTAAATGGGATCTTGCAAGCAAAATTGGTTATCCATGAGGCACCGTGGACAATAGAATTGTACACAACCAAAATCTATAACCTCTTAGTCTAGCATATCCCCCAATCTACCATTATCACCAAGCGAGTGAATCAACTCTGTTTCTATGAAGAGTGCAGGAGGGCATGCCAGGAGCAGCACCAGGCATACCGGAAAATGTGGTGTCAACCTGGTGACACTACAGCACAGGACTACTTGCATGCCAAACAGTGAAAGCAGCGTGCAACAGACAGAGAAGTGATTCCACAACCAACAAATCACATCTAGGTTCTGCAGTCCAGGCACATCCAAGCAACTTACTGGAAAGAGGAGGCTCGACAAATACTCCCATCTTCAATGATGTGGGAGCCCAGCATATAAGTCAGAAGTCAAGACTGAAGAACTGCAAAGTCTTCAGCCAGAAGTGCTGAATAGATGATTCATCTCAAAATCCTCCTGAAATTCCATGAAAGAATAAAAAAAGAGAGTTCAGAAACTCAAGTCAGAGAATATCAAAAAACACAAAATGCAATGGTGGGAGATTAATCATCCTCAGATAATACTACTGGAAATTTAGTCAAGAGTGAATCCTAACGTTATTGCTGCTAGTCCAGCGATGAACCGAGCACCTAAAACAATTTATACTAACGTGTCAAATACTACTTTTTTTAATCGGAAATCACTTTAATTTTGACATTTAATGAAAACTTTGTATATTTGATTTTCATAGAATCATAGAATTTACAGTGCAGAAGGAGGCCATTCGGCCCATCGAGTCTGCACCTGGTCTTGGAAAGAGCACCCTATCCAAGGTGAACACCTCCACCCTATTCCCATAACCCAGTAACCCCACCCAATACTAAGGGCAATTTTGGACACTAAGGGCAATTTATCATGGCCAATCCACCTAACCTGCACATCTTTGGACTGTGGGAGGAAACCGGAGCATCTGGAGGAAATGGACGCACACACAGGGAGGATGTGCAGACTCCGCACAGACAGTGACCCAACCTGGAATCGAACCTGGGACCCTGGAGCTGTGAAGCAATTGTGCTATCCACAATGCTACCGTGCTGCCCACACTTACTGCTTTAATTCATGATGATGCAAAAGTTTATGGAATTTTTTTGAGCGACAGAAACAATTGTGCAGTCAGCAAAATTGTTTATTAGGTAACATAGGAGAGGGCAGCACGGTGGCGTAGTGGTTAGCACTGGGACTACGGCGTGAGGACCCAGGTTCAAATCCCGGCCCTGGGTCACTGTCCGTGTGGAGTTTGCACATTTCCCCCGTGTCTGTGTGGGTTTCACCCCCACAACCCAAAGATGTACAGGTTAGGTGGATTGGCCACACGACGTGGCCCCTTAATTGAGAAAAAAAAAATAATTGGGTAATCTGAATTTAAAAAAAAGATAGCAAAGGAGAAACAAGTCAGTATTAATATTGGCTTTTGAATTTTCTGGTGAGGTTCGCAGAATTATGACCACAGTGTGCACAATTTGATCACACCTTTTTGTAACCTACAATACAGTACCTATTCAATTATCCTTTAAATGTAGGGTGTTATCTCATGGCACGCTGTGCGCGGCGCCAAAGAGTGCAAGCCAGTTAGATCGTGGGGTGGGATGGTGGCATCGGAAGGGGGTCACCCCGGGCTGGGGGAGGGGGGGGGGTGGAATGAGGGACTCAATGTCCGCAGCTCCCACAGACCATCCCCCAAATTGTGTATACCCATAACAGGGACAACATCAGTTGCTGCCTGTCACTCCCACCAAACACCCCGAGGGCAGAGCCCTGTCTGTGGTATTTGAGTGAAGACAATTTTAACTCCCTCTGACCATGAGCATCCTCTCGCTGCACAGTTGAAGGCTATTGCTAATAGGGTGTTGGCATTGTTAGTTATTTTTTTTATTTTTTATTTTTTATTATAAATTTAGAGTACCCAATTAATTTTTTCCAATTTAAGTGGCAATTTAGCCTGGCCAATTCACCTATCCTGCACATCTATGGGTTGTGGGGGCGGAACCCATGCAAACACGGGGAGAATGTGCAAACTCCGCACGGACAGTGACCCAGAATCGAACCTGGGGCCTCGGCGCCGTGAGGCAGCAGGGCTAACCCACTGCGCCATGCATTGATAGTTATACGAGCACTTCACTGCACTTCACTGCTCTTAAGTAGAATCCCATGGGTACATGTGCCATGTCACAGGTGAATGTTATTGCCTAGCATCCCGATCAAGCTGCCAGGCCTGGGCACTTTTGCCTGAACCCTGGAGGTGCCAACACCACAGAGGCAGCAGCCAATAATCAAACGACCGAGAGCTGAGCTTCAGTACTGGAGATATCCCTGCGAACAGAGGGTGCGTGCATTTGGATCAGAGACTGGTCCAAGTCATGTTCTCGGCAGAGGTCTGGGATCCAAGTCCTGGAGTTCGGTGTCCGGGCGCCTGCTGTGGCCGGGGGTGCGTGTGCAAGGTGGCGTCCCCAGCACAACCGGCTCGTTATATGCATCTGGAGGGAAGGCATGGAACATAAGGGTGGGGGAGGTTTGAGGCTCTGAGGGTGGAAACCGTAACTGACGGTCAATCTCTCACCCTCTCCAATCCCTCACAGATATCATATTAGAATGGTATCGTGGGGCAGCATGGTGGTGCAGTGGTTAGCACTGCTGCCTCATGGCGCCGAGGTCCCAGGTTCGATCCCAGTTCTGGGTCACGTCCGTGTGGTGGGTTTAATAATAATAATAATTGCTTACTGTCACAAGTAATCTTCAATGAAGTTACTGTGAAAAGGCCCCAGACGCCACATTCAGGCGCCTGTTCAGGAAGGCTGGTACAGGAATTGAACCCGCGCTGCTGCCTTGTTCTGCATTACAAGCCAGCTGTTTAGCCCACTGTGCTAATCCAGCACATTCTCCCAGTGTTTGCATGAGTTTCGCCCCCACAATCCAAAGATGTGCAGGCTGAGTGGATTGGCCATGCTAAATTGCCCCTTAATTGGAAAAAATAACTTGGGTACTCTAAATTTATTTATAAAAAATGTTGGTATCGTGGATCTCACAGCAGCTGTCCTCACGGTGCTGGTGGCAGTCCAGGTGACCAGATGCCGGAGAAGGTGGTGGGAGCAGAGTTGAGGCTCGAGGTGGCAGCCCATTCGCAGGGGCCCGCCCCACACCCTGAGGGATCCAGAGGGGAGGCCAGTGACGTCCCAAGGTGTACAGATTCCAGCATCCGCAATAATTTGTTTTTATTTTAGCTATTAATGATACACTTGTTGTGTAGGCAAATTATACTCTAAACTACAAAAAAGAAAGTTGTTGTTTTTATTCTTTTCACACATCCCGTGCTCTACAGAATTACTAGCATTCCAGTCCTTATAGCAAACGGTCCACAGTTGCTTTCAGCTTCCAATAGGCTTACTTTTCGCCGAGTATTAACTTGAAGTGACCATCTTCAGGCATTTCCCTCAGATTTTGGAGAGTTTTCTAAATCCACCAACATTAAAGCCCGCTCTGATGATTCATTCTTCTCCTTCTTCCCTACCCCCACAGGCCGGCCACATCAGAACAAATCACCTGGATTCCTTAGATGGGCTGTGGAATGTGTCTCTTCAACTAGAGACCATCTCTCTCCCCCACATGATTTACAGTGCTTTAAATATGGAGCCAGCACCTTCAATGGCATGACCGGATGTTCTGTTGACCACCACAGTACCCATCTCTGTTCCCTGACTGGTTGCCCATGAACCCCCCCCCAAAAAAAAGAAGAACACTCTCCTCAACACCTTCACATCTGCTGGCAGTTAAATGTGGCACGGTGTGGTGGTATGTATTAGGGGTAGTACGGTACCTGTGAAGCCGAGAGGCTATTGGCTGACAGGTCCCGGGTCCTGGTTGGATCTGCCGCCTGCTGGCTCCGCCCAGAAAGGCGGAGTATAAGAGCCCAGGTTCTCCCAGCAGCCGTATTACCTAACTGAGCTGCTGGGGAACAAGTCTTGCTTAATAAAGCCTCGATTGACTTCATCACTCCACGACTTGAGTGAGTAATTGTTGCGCTACAATTTATTAAGCAAGCTTAAAAAGACTATGGAGCTCCGGATCGCCCCGGAGTGCCTGCGAATCAGCCCCCATGCAACAAACTCGGCGGCCGTGTTTAAACACTGGCTAGCATGCTTCAAAGGTTACCTTCGAATGGCCCTCAGCCGGACCATGGAGGATCAGAAAATGCAGGTCCTGCATTCCAGGGTGAGCCCGCAGATCTACACGCTCATCGAAGACGCGGAGGATTTCCCGACAGCGCTCACCATGCTGAAAGGAGTCTACATTCGGCCCATAAACCAGGTCTACGCATGCCACCAACTCGCGACGAGACGGCAGATCCCCGGAGAATCGCTCGACGAGTTCTACAGTGCACTGTTGATATTGGGAAGGAACTGCAACTGCCCGTCGGTGAGCGCAAACGAGCACACAGAGCTCCTAATCAGGGATGCTTTTGTGGCAGGTATGACTTCTTCTGAAATTCGCCAAAGACTGTTAGAGAGAGACTCGTTAGGACTCACAGAGGCACAGGCCCTTGCGGCCTCCCTCGACGTGGCCTCCCAAAATGCCCATGCCTACGGCCCCGACCATGCGGCAGCCCCTTGGGCTCCGTGGACCCCCGTTGCGACCGACTCCCCGGCACCCCCCCACCCCCCCGCAGGCCTGCGCGGCTAGAGCACCAGACCATCCCCGTGGGCCCCGCTGCTATTTTTGCGGGCAGGCGAAACACCCCAGTGCTGCCCGGCCCGCTCAGCTATCTGTAAGAGCTGCGGCAAAAAGGGGCATTATGCAGTGGTGTGCCAGTCCCGGGGGATGGCCGCAATCTCCGGGGGAGAACGGGGACAGCATACTCAACCCCCCCAACGATCCATGTGCGGCCCGCGGGCGCCGCCATTTTGGGTCCCGGACACAACGCGGGGAGGATGGGCGCCGCCATCTTGTGACCCCCCCAGCAACATGCGATCCATGGTGGCGGCCATTTTGTCTGCCCCCGACCGCGTGCGATCCATGGACGCCGCCATCTTGGCTGATAGCCAAGGACCCCAGCATAGACGGCTCCACGGGGTCATAAGAAAACGCCGCGATGCAACAACCAAGACTGGCTTCGGTGACCCTGGACCAATCGCGGCCCCGGACGCTCCAAACGGCAACAACGGCGGTGCTGGTCAACGGGTACGAGACGCCATGCCTGATCGACTCTGGGAGCACGGAATGTTTTATCCACCCGGATACGGTAAGACGCTGTTTTCTTTCCATTCGTCTGAGCACCCAAAAGATTTTCCTGGCAGTGGGATCCCATTCCGTAGAGATCAAAGGGTTCTGCATCGCGAACCTAACGGTGCACGGGAGGGAGTTTAAGAAATATAGGCTTTACGTCCTTCCCCAACTCAGTGCTCCCACTCTCTTAGGGTTAGATTTCCAGTGTAACCTCCAGAGCCTAACGTTCCAATTCGGCGGCCCAATACCCCCACTCACTATCTGCAGCCTCGCGACCCTCAACGTTGAACCGCCTTCCTTGTTTGCGAACCTCACCCCGGATGCAAACCCGTCGCCACTAGGAGCAGACGATACAGCGCCCAGGATCGGACGTTTATTCGTCTGTAGTCCAGCGGCTGCTGAAGGAAGGCATAATCCAGGCCAGCGATAGTCCCTGGAGAGCCCAGGTTGGTAGTTGCGAAGATCGGGGAGAAGCAGAGGATGGTCGTAGACTATAGTCAGACCATCAATAGGTACACGCAGCTCGATGCGTACCCCCTCTCCCGCATATCCGACATGGTCAATCGGATTGCACAGTACAAGGTCTTTTCCATCGTGGACCTCAAGTCCGCATACCACCAGCTCCCCATCCGCCCGAGTGACCGCAAGTACACGGCCTTCGAGGCAGGCTCTCCCATTTTTTAAGGGCCCCATTTGGCATCACGAACGGAGTCTCGGTCTTCTAACGGGAGATGGACCGAATGGTTGACCAGCACGGTTTGCGGGCCACGTTCCCATACCTCGACAATGTAACCATCTGCGGTCATGACCAGCAGGACCACGACGCCAACCCCCGCAAATTCCTCCAGACCGCTAACGCCCTGAACCTCACCTATAACGAGGAAAAATGCGTTTTTAGCACAAAACCGTCTGGCCATCCAGGGATACGTAGTGCGCAATGGAGTGATAGGCCCCGACCCCGAACGCATGCGCCACCTTATGGAATTTCCCCTCCCCCACTGCTCCAAAGCCCTGAAACGCTGCCTGGGCGTCTTTTCATACTACACCCAGTGGGTTCCCCAGTACGCAGACAAGGCCCGCCCGTTAATCCAGTCCACTACCTTCCCCCTGTCGACAGAGGCCCGCCAGGCCTTCAGCCGTATCAAAGCAGATATCGCAAAGGCTACGATGCCGCAGTCGACGAGTCCCTCCCCTTCCAAGTCGAGAGCGACGCATCCGATGTAGCTCTGGCGGCCACCCTTAACCAAGCAGTCAGACCCGGACCCTCCACGCCTCAGAAATCCGCCACTCCTCAGTGGAAAAGGAAGCCCAATCCATAGTGGAAGCTGTGCGACATTGGAGGCATTACCTGGCCGGCAGGAGATTCACTCTCCTCACTGACCAACGGTCGGTTGCCTTTATGTTCGATAATGCACAGCAGTGCAAAATCAAGAATGACAAGATCTTGAGGTGGGGGATTGAGCTCTCCACCTATAACTATGAGATCTTGTATAATCCCGGAAAGCTGAACGAGCCGTCCGATGCCCTATCCGGCACATGTGCCAACGCACAAGTAGACCGCCTCCAAGCCCTCCACGAGGACCTCTGCCACCCGGGGGGTCACTCGATTCTATCATTTTGTGAAGTCCTGCAACTGCTACTCTGTTGAGGAGTTCTGTACAGCCACCAGGAACTGCCAAATCTGCGCAGAGTGCAAACCGCACTTTTTCAGGCCAGATAGAGCGCACCTGATAAAGGCTTCCCGTCCTTTTGAACGCCTCAGTTTGGAATTCAAAGGCCCCCTCCCCTCCACCGACCGCAACACATACTTCCGAAACGTGGTGGACGAGTACTCCCGCTTCCCCTTCGCCATCCCCTGCCCCGACATGACAGCGGCCACAGTCATTAAAGCCCTCGGCACCATCTTTACACTGTTCGGTTTCCCCGCGTACATCCAGAGCGACAGGGGGTCCTTCTTCATGAGCGACGAACGACGTCAATTCCTGCTCAGCAAGGGCATTGCCTCGAGCAGGACGACCAGTTACAACCCCCGGGGGAACGGTCAGGTAGAGAGGGAAAACGGTACGATCTGGAAGACCGTCCTACTGGCCCTACGGTCCAGAAATCTCCCAGTATCCCGGTGGCAGGAAGTCCTCCCGGAAGCACTCCACTCCATCCGGTCGCTGCTGTGTACCACCACTAACCGAACGCCTCACGAGCACCTCCTTGTCTTCCCTAGGAAGTCCTCCTCCGGAACGTCGCTGCCATCCTGGCTGGTAGCCCCAGGACCCATCTTGCTCCGAAAGCATGTGCGGGCGCACAAATCGGACCCGTTGGTCGAGAGGGTTCACCTTCTCCACGCAAACACTCAGTACGCCTACGTGGCGTACCCCGACGGCCGACAGGACACGGTCTCCCTGCGGGACCTGGCGCCCGCAGGAAACACACACACACCCCCAATACCGATCACCCCCTCTCTCCCACCGGCGCACCCCACGACCGCTCCCTTCCCGGGTGGATCGGTCCTCCTCCTGTGCCCACCCAGGAGTAAAGAAACAGGGACGAACAGTGCACTGCTCCCAGAGACGACAGTGCCCGAGCCAGCACCTGCACCACCACCGGGGCTGAGGCGATCGACAAGGATGACCAGGGCACCCGCTCGACTCGTGGAATCCGCGTGACAAAAATCTGTAAATAATTCTGACAAAACTTGTACATAGTTAACTGTTGGGCTAAATGCATAGCAACTGTACAAAATTAGTTCCAGGACCAGCCTTGTAAATCCCCACCACCATGCGAACCACCACCCCGCCAGGTTCTTTTTGACAAGGGGTGAATGTGGTGGTATGTATTAGGGGTAGTACGGTACCTGTGAAGCCGAGAGGCTATTGGCTGACAGGTCCTGGTTGGATCTGCCGCCTGCTGGCTCCGCCCAGAAAGGCGGAGTATAAGAGCTCGTGTTCTCCCAGCAGCTGCATTCTGTAACTGAGCTGCTGGGGAACAAGTCTTGCTTAATAAAGACTCGATTGACTTCATCACTTCTCGACTTGAGTGAGTAATTGTTGCGCTACACACAGTAGCACAGTGGTTAGTACTGTTGCTTCACGGCATGATGGACCCGGGTTCGATTCTCGGCTTGGGTCACTGTCTGTAAGGAGTTTGCATGTTCTCCCCGTGTCTGCGTGGGTTTCCTCCGGGTGCTCCGGTTTCCTTCCACAGTCCAAAGATGTGCAGGTTAGGTGGATTGGCCATGATAAATTGCCCTTAGTGTCCAAAAAAGGTTAGGTGGGGTCACTGGGTTATGGGGATAGGGTGCTCTTTCCAAGAGCCGGTGCTGACTCAATAGGCCGAATGGCCTCCTTCTGCAGTGTAAATTCTATGATTTTATGATTCTGCAGTTATAATGAACAAACCAGCTATTACTCTATTCTGCATATTACCGTATTAAAAATGTGTGGTAGCTGCCGGGTAAAAATGTTCTTATGCTTTTTAATTTACTCATGTAGGCTTACTAGGTCAGCATTTATTGTCCATCCCTGATTGCCCTCAAGAAGATAGTGAAGAACTACCTTCTTGAACCTCTGCAGTACATGTGGGGTTGATACACCCACAGTGCTGTTAGGGAGGGAGTTCCAGGTTTTGACCCAGTATCAACGAAGGAACAACAATATATTTCCAAGTCAGGATGGTGACTGACTTGGAGGGGAACCACCATGTGGTGGTGTTCTCATGTGTCTGCTGCCATTCTCCTTCTAGTTGGTCGTGGTCGTGGGTTTTGTGTGATCTCCAGAGACTTGGTGCTCCTGCAGTGTAACTTGTAGATGGAACACACCGCTACCAATATGCATTGGTGGTGGAGGGAGGGAGTGAATGCTTGTGGGTACTAATTAAGTGAGCTTATTTGTCCTGGATGGTGTCAAGCTTCTTGAGTGTTGTTGGAACTACACTCATCCAGGCAAGTGGAGAGCATTCCATTACACTCCTGACTTGTGCCTTGTAGATGGTTAACAGGCTTTGGGGAGTCATGAGGTGATTTCCTCACTGCAGGATTCTCAGCCTCTGACCTGCTCTTGTGGCCACTATTTAGTTAGCTAGTCCAGTTTCTGGTCAGTGTTAACCCCCAGGATATTGAGGTGGTGGATTCAGTGATGGTAATACCATTGAATGTTAAGGGCCGATTGTTAGATTCTCTCTTGTTGGAGATGGCCATTCTCAGGCACCTGTGTGAGACAAATATTACTTGCTACTTGTCAACCCAAGCCTGGAACTTGTCCATGTCTTTCTACATTTGGACATGGACTGCTTTAGTATCTGAGGAGTTGTGCATTTGTGCTGAACATTCTACAATCATCAGAGAGCATCTCCGCTTCTGACCCTCTAATTCTAAAACATTTTTCTTTACAATTTTTGAATTGAAACTTCACTTATATGCAACTATTCTAAAAAACACACAATTTTATTTAACTTCTATATTTAAGGCGTGATTGCTTGTAACAGCATTTTGATTCTTACATGCAAACAAAATTAAAATAGACTGTGATATAATCTTTTGTGTCGAGACTAACTTTGAAAGGGTACTGTAATGTTAACACTGACTGGTCTTTGTAAGATAAAACACAAGAAAACTTCTTCCTCTTCAGTTCTAGAAGATACACCGGTGAAAGCCCATATCATTGCAATCCATCTGTGTTTCAATTTATTTTTAATTAAGGTGCAATTAATCCTTAATAGATTCAACTTCTGGATTATCCACATTAATTGACAATTACTTTTTATTGGTGTTACAAAATATGCAGTCAGTTTGCATATTGACAGCAAACGTTAAGCTAAATCTCTAGCTCACTTATTCTTTTCTCCTCTTCTTCCCTCTCCTCCTTGTCACTTTATTTCTCATTTGTAAGAGGCTCTATCTGGGTCATTTACATGTGAAAACCCTTGAGTATCTTGAGGTAAGGATCCAGCACAGACACTGAGGCCCATTCATTTCTCATTTCCTCTCAGACAATTACCATCGAATCAATCATGTTTACTTACCCCTTCCATGACCACCTAGGAGATCCCAAATCACATTTTATTCAGCATGTCAATCACATGCAGGCTCTTGTCCACTTTTAATTTCCAATAGAGATCATGTGACCACTAATCTGTCAGTGGCTGACAGTAGCCAAGGTGCTGATTGATCTAATTAGCAATCAATTAGCTTGTTACTACTGGATGTAATTACCTTTTATAGAGAAGAAAGTACAGCTGGTCAAAGTAATAAAATTGCCTCTGCTGCTACTTTACCCCTCCCCCACCCACCACCATCACCCAACAGCAGTCATTTCTGCTTAATGACTGGTCGGGACATAAACTCTGCTGCAGTCCCAATGGCCTCTTTTAAAGCAAAGATCCTATTTTAATTAATATCAAGGTACTTGTAACGAGTTTGAAAGCCATTATCACGGTAAACAGCCTATCATGGCTGCATATTCAGATGTTTGCGGAGATATCTCTTACATATTAAATATTTTGTCTGCGAGCACATTTGAAAAGGACCTCCTTATATTTTTGCTGTGTCAAAGATACTAAATAAATACAAACTGTTGCAATGGGAATGGTTCCCGGGATGAGGAACGTCAGTTATGGAGAGAGGAAGATGAAGTTAGCACTGTCTTTCTTGGAGAAGGCAGTGAAGAGGAAATTGGATAGGGGTATTCAAAATCATGAGGAGTCTGGGCACAGGAATGAGAGACATTTTTCCCATTGGTCGGAGAATCGAGAACCAGTGGGTGCAAATTTGAGGTAATTGACAAAAGAAGTAATGGAGGCATGAGGAAAAACCTTTCCACACAGCAAGTTGTTAGTATATGGAATACACTACCTTCAAGTATAGTGAAGACCGGGTCAATTGAGGCTTTCAAAAGGAAATCAGATCATTGCCTAAAAAAGGAAGAAAATACAGAGCTTCTGGAAAAGGCAGGGGAGTCGCACTAGGGGAATTGCTCCTTCAGAGGTCCATCTCAGACACAAGCAGCTTTTTTGTGCTGAAACTATTCTATAAGCCATGTAACCAAGTCAGTAAAATTACTGTTATAACCCCAATGGAGGTCCCGGGATTAGGACCATATGATTTCCCATGACCTCCCCGGAATATGAACTTCCCCTTGAAGGCAGTCTGGCCTTCCCCTTTAAGGGGGAAGGGTTTCCCTTTTACAAGGAGAGCCTCAGTGATGCGACCATCAATTCACATGAGACGAAGAGTTGAAGTGAACAATGGTTTGAATCAGCTAGATCTGACTCTGCTCTGTACTGAGTGCCGCCGACAGGCTGCAGATCTATATACCTCCCCTGAGGGGGCGGAGCCAAAGGCGGATCCCACAAGGGCATCAACATAATACAATACAATGTAATGCAATACAATGGTGAATGGTAGCAGTAATACATTCACCACACTCAGTTTTATAAAAACACTGGTCTAGCTGCAGGGTGGGGCAGGGGAACCTAAGGAGAGTGGCGGAGTATTGTAATTGTATTGAAATAAACATGGTTCTGTAATTTCTACCTTCATCTATGTGTTCTGCCTACTGTGGATTCAACACATGCACAATTAATATCAATGCCCACTGTGTTTATATAGAATTCATATGCCTGTTTTAAATTACAGTATTTGGAAATGATTAGAGGTGATACTAGTTTGAAACCATAAATAGTGTATATCCAAAAAGCTACTTAATATTTAACAAAATGCAACCCTTTATGCCCTGAATTATCTTCTTTATTGTGGCTAGCTGAATGTGAAGTGTTTACTCATCTACAATGTTATCTCCACAAGGTACTTTGTTAAGAGTTCATCAATACGTATCTAAGGCCTTATTTGAAAACGTTGTTAAGCAATTCACCAAATTAAAAATCTACATTGCTTTTCTTTGGGTGGGATTTTCTGGCCCTTCCAATGAGTGGGGTCTCCTGGTCCTGCCGATAGCGACTCTCTGCAGTGGGTTGCCTGACAATGGGATAGGTGAGTCACACAAAATGCATAGATATCAGTGGGATTGGAAGATCTCACTGGTGGTCAATAGTGAGCAGCCTCTGCCAAAACACACCACGGGGGGGGGGGAAGTCCGCCATTTGATTTTATTAGTTTATATCTTTATAATTTGTTAATATTGTATTGATATTTTCATTTGAATTTGCAAAATTAGCATCAGCAAAAGCTTTACAGTGTTTAATTAGAATTGGTGTTAAACCTGGAAGTTTGGCCACATGAACTCTGATGACATCTGCACGTTATTGTAATTCCCTTTTCAAGTTAGGGATTCTCCACTGCAAAGTCGGGAAGAGCAGGCAGAGGGAAAACCAAAGATGGAGAGGAAATTGGCAGAAAGGAAACCAGAGATTTTCGAATCTTTATTGTCACACGTAGGTTTACATTAACACCGCAATGAAGTTACTGTGAGAGATGGGAGTGATTTTGATTCCACCTGTAATAACTCACTAAAATTGTATTGATCATTAATAGTAATACTGTTGACACTCAATAATAAAACAATTGCATTTGTAAGTAGAAGTAATGGCCCAAAGATTTACTGGGAATTTTATTCTGCTGATATTCACCCTGCAACATGAATTAAAATCCTCCGACACTTCACATGTGGGGCTGGTTTAGCACAGTGGTCTAAATAGCTGGCTTGTAATGCAGAACAATGCCAGCAGCGCGGGTTCAATTACCGTACTGGACTCCCCGAACAGGCGCCGGAATATGGCGACTAGGGGCTTTTCACAGTAACTTAATTGAAGCCTACTTGTGACAATAAGCGATTATTATTACATGGTGCAGTCATGCGCCCCACTTGATTCTATATTTAACATACTCCATCTTCCCTATCCTCCTTCCTCTCTGGTTTCACTCATTGTCTGTAAAGGTAACCATACTGAACTAGTCAGAGCAAAGGTTAAGCTTCATACTGGCCAAAGCAGACTGCTCTGAACAAAACCAGGAGATTTTTAAAAAAGTGACACAATTGTGACCATCATTAGCAAAGCCAGCATTTATTACCCTTCCCTAATTTTCCTTAAGCAGGTGATGGCAAGCTTCCTTCATGAAACTGCTGCAGCCCATATGATGAAGGTACATAATGGTGCTGTGAGGTAGGGAGGTCCAGAATTTTGACCACTTGTATTATTATAATGATTGGGCTTATTTACTGTACAAGATACAAGGCACCAAATCACACATAAGGGATTGAGTTAATATGTTATAGGTTCATTTATTAAGGCTAGGCACATGGAAAAAACTTAATAGATTAGATTAGATTAAGATTTATTGTCACGTGTACCGAGGTATAATGAAAGGTATTGTTCTGTGTACAGTCCCGCCAGATCGCTCCATACATGAAAACATAAAAACATACATTAAAACATAGAACATGCAATAAATGCACAATGTAAACAATGTAAAAAAACATGGTTATTGATTATATAAGGTTATAATTTAGATTTAAAAGGTCAGTATGGTTATAAAAGATCAGTGGGGAAAGCTTGTTGAGAGTCGCCACGCTCCGGCGCCATCTTGAAAAAAATATATAGGTATAATGTCCAGGTGGCACTGCCAAGCTGGCAGGAGCACTGCCTGGGTGCCAGGCTGTTAGTGCCAAGGCTCAGGGGCTGAGGGGAACCATGCCCATGAGAGGAGGGTGGAGTGGGGTATGAAGAGTGGGGGGCTGCATGGCAGGTAGTAAGGGCCTCTGTGATATTGGGGGGTGACGAGTGGGGGTCTTGGAAGGGGAGCACCTGTCAGGGAATATGGGGGGAGCCTGAAGAGGGGTGCCTACAGGGAACCCATAGCTGGGTGTCCTCACTTGGGGAAGGTGTGTGGTAATGCCCATGTGTGTGGGGGGTGACATTGCTCATGGGTCGGGAGTGTGGGGGGATCCACAAGCTCACTTTGAAATTGGGACACCCTTTCAAAATGGCAGCCAGTTCTTTGAGTTCAATACCCCAGTGCTGAAAAAAATTCTAAGGGCGTGATTTTCCCAAAAGGGAATGTAGCCATCTGGGATGGCCACTTCCCGATTACAAAATGGACACTTTGCAAAGATTGCAGGGAAAATGGACAATACTGAGAAAGCAAGCAGGTGCAGGGTTTGTCTGTTGATCGGAGCCGTAGCTCCCCGACAAGACCGATACTGCAAAACCATTACCATACTAATGAGCCATCCCCCGGGGACAAAAGAGTAACATTTAAGTAAACGATATCAAGGCAGACACCCCGGCGCCAGAGGAGACCAGAACAAAGCAGGCCAACGGCCACCTAGAACACACCCAGCAATCAGGGCACCCACCCCTCTATTGGAGGAAATCAATAAGAACGATTGGGAAATGGCCCATTTAATTGGGGCCAAGTTCAAGGCCCACCCAAAAGAGCGCGAAGCCCCTTTTGGGTATAAGAAGAATCCCCCAAGAGAGAATCGCTCTCTTGTGGCTCCGGCTCTCACCAAGGAGAGACCTGCCAAAGCTGCATCAGAACAAGCAAGTCTAAGGTCAACGCACGCTACCAGACAGACGCTCTTAGCTGTTATTCCATACCAGTTCGACCCCAGCAGCCTCAGAACCGAACAACGGCCATTGTTCCTCTGACTGAGTGGGCACCCGAAGCTAAGTATAGGCTTTAGCAGAAGTGATAGTTTAGTTTGTAGAGTTTTGTGCATGAGTATATTTGACTGTGTGTGTAAATAAATGAGCATTGACTTTGAACTTACTAACTGGTGTATCGAGTCTTTGATCAGTATTCGGATTGAATCTTGTGGCGGTATCGAAAGATACCTGGCGACTCTAGAGCAAACGTAATTAGAATTAACGAAGGCGACCATATTGGCCGCCACCTTCAGAGCCAAATTAAGAGAAACACAATTAGCAACAGGAACAAAGTCTCCTAGCAAGCACGTTTAGCCGTGTGTTTCCTGGCGCTCACAGTGCCGAGAAACACATGGCTATTCAACACGACTCGTGTTGTGTAAGGGGCTTGAACGAGGAATGAGCAGTCGAGGCCTCACATAGCCCCATTTTGTACAGTGTAGTGAGAGAATGGGACGCCATTTGTAAATGGCATTGTGACCTCCAAGGCCCAGAAATGATCCCCAACCTCCCCTCCAACCCAAACGTACTATGGCAGTGCCCCCCCCCCCCCCCCAACACCCACACCGGATTCTCAACTGATTCCACATCTCCACCGTGGACTGCACCACTGGGCTCCCTGAATACCTACTTGGAGCCATTGGCAACGCTGCCATCACCATTACCCTCAAACTAGACCCCTTATATGATTCCTCCTCCATCTGAACCCACTCTATCCCTTCTCCTTCCCACCATCGCGGCACCTTATCCACATTTGCCGGCCAATAATAATGAAGCAGGTTCGGCAATGCCAACCCCCTCCTGCTGCCTCTGCCTCTGTAGCAGGGTCCTCCCCACCCTCGGCACCTTCCCCACCCATACAAAGTCCGAAATGATCGTGACCGAATTCCGAAAAAAGTCCTTTGGTATAAAGATCGGGAGAGTTTGAAAAGTAAACAAGAACCTCATCAGAATATTAATTTTCACCACTTGGTCCCTCCCCGCCAACGTCAACTGCAGTGTATCCCACCTCTTAAGATCCTCCCTGGCTTCCTCCACCAACTTCGTTAAGTTCCACTTACAAAGCCCCGTCCATTCCTTCGCTACCTGAATCCCCAAATACCTAAACCTATCGCTCACTACCATAAATGGCATCCCCCTAAATTAGCCCGCCAACCCAGTGTCAGAATATCCACTCATGTATATAATGAGATACAGACAGGCAGTGATTGACACACAGAATAACCAATAAACACACAGGAGACAGAACAACCAATCACCAGACAGGACACTGCAGGGGACACCACCACTATAAAACACACGAGGAATCAAGACTCTGCCTCTTCTCACTGGATACAGCTACAGAGATAGTCAGGGTGCACAGTGCAGTGAGCACCGTCTCCATGTGACAGAGAGCCAGTCTGGTCAAGCCAGACAGAGGTTATCAGTTTAGATTAATAGAGTGTCAACCCACAGCAGATTATGTACAGCAATCAGCAGGTTCAATAAAACAGTGTTGAACCATCTCCTGTGTCGGAAGCCTGTTTCTCGTCTTACTGCATCCAGTTGCAGTCAGTGTTAAACCAACTCATATAACCCATCACCCAGCTCACTCACCGGGAAAGCCTCGCTTTTCCCTACATTTAATATATACCCCGTGAACCCTCCAAACGTCCCCAGCAGGCCCATAATCCTTCCCATACTCTCCAGCGGATCCGAAACATACTGCAACAGTTCATCAGCATAGAGCGACACCCGATGCTCCCTCTGTCCCTTCATAATCCCTTGCCACTCAACCGACCCCCTGAGAGCCATCGCCAATGGCTCTATGGCCAGCACAAACTTAGAACATACAGTGCAGAAGGAGACCATTCAGCCCATCAAGACTGCACCAACCCACTTAAGCCCTCACCTCCACCCTACCCCGCAAACCAACAACCCGTCCCAACCAAGAGCAATTTATCATGGCCAATCCACCTAACTTTCACGTCTTTGGACAACAACAACGGCGACAACGGGCACCCCTGCCACATACCCCTTGTGTAAGTCAAAGTTCCGCAAACTCATATTATTCATCCTCACACTCACCTTTGGTGCAAACACCAATTGCACCCATGCCAAAAATCCTAACCTAAATCTTTCCAAAATCTTGAAGAAGTACGGCCACACCGCCCAATCAAATGCCTTCTCCGTGTCCATGGACACCACCACCTCTGGTACCAGAGCCCCCGACAGATTCATCACTGCATTCAACAGCCATCTTATATTACTCACGAGCTGCCTGCCCTTCACGAAGCCTGTTTGATGTTCTGCAACCGCCCCCGGGACACAATCCTCCAACCTCCCCGCCTACAACTGAGCCAATACTTTCACATCCGTGTTCAATAATGATATGGGCCTATACGACCCACATTCCACCGGGTTCTTCCTATCTTTCGAGATTAGCGTGATTACTGCCTGCGTCATCGTCTCTGGCAGCTCCACTTCTCCAGCGCTTCATTAAACATCCCCAACAGATGTGGTGCCAGGTCCATTGCAAATTCCTTATAAAATTCCACCAGGTACCCATCCGGCCCTGGGGCCTTCATACCCCTGATCTATCCAGCACCACCATCAGACCCAGGAGCTCCTCCAATGCCTGCCTCTTTGCTTCCTCCACCTGGGGAAATTCCAGCTCGTCCAGAAACCGCCCCACATCCCCCTCCTCTCCCACCGGGTGTGCCTTGTACAGTCCCTGGTAGTACTCCCTAAACACCTTGTTTACCTTCCTAGGCTCTGACACGGGGGGCGGGATTCTCCGACCCCCCGCCGGGTCGGAGAATCGCCGGGGGCTGCCGTGAATCCTGACCCCGGCGGTTGCTGAATTCTCCGGCACCGGATATTCGGCGGGGCCGGGAATCGCGCCGCGCCGGTCGGCGAGCCCCCCCCCCCCCCCCCCCCCCCGGCGATTCTCCGGCCCACAGAAGTCCCGCTGCTGGAATGCCTGTCCTGCCGGCGAGGATCAAATCACCTCTCCTCCTGGTGGGACTAGGCGGCGCGGGCGGGCTCCGGGGTCCTGGGGGGGGTGGGGGGGGGGGGGCGCGGATCGACCTGGCCCCGGGGGACGCCCAAATGGTAGCCTGGCCCGCGCGATCAGGGCCCACCGATCCGCGGGCGGGCCTGTGCCGTGGGGTCACTCTTTTACTACGCGTCGGCCGTGTAGGTCTCCGCGAAGGCCAACGCGTAGGTGACCACCCCTGCACATGAGCGGGGAATACGCCAGCAGCCGCTGATGCTCCCGCGCATGTGCGGACGTCCGCCGCCCGGCGAAGTCCTTTTGGCCCCGACTGGTGTGGCTAGCCCCCCAAGGTGAGGGCTTGGCCCCTAAAGGTGTGGAGAAATCCACACCTTTGGGGCGACCCGACGCCGGAGTGGTTCACGCCACTCCAGCCCGCCTGGACCCCCCGCCCCGCCAGGTAGGGGAGAATCCCGGCCCACATCTCCAGCCCCAGTCCGTATCTGCAATATTTCCCTGGATGCGGCCTGCCTCCGCAGCAGATCCGCCAGCATGCGGCTTGCCTTCTCTCCATACTCATATTTTGCCGTATGTAGTTGCCCTACCGCCCTCCCCATTGTCAAACTGTCCCTGCAACATTTTCCTCCTCACCAATCCCTCCGCGGTGGGCACCCTCGAATACTCCCTGTGCACTTTCACTATCTCGCTCACTAGACGGTCATGTTCCTCCCTCCTTTCCCTATCCGCAAGAGTCTTAAATGGAATAATTTCCCCCAGGCCCATTGCCTTCAATGCTTCCCAAGAAATGGCCGCCGACACCTCCCCATTCTGAATCAACTCCACATACTCCTTAACCACCGCCCGCACCTTATCACAAAATCCTCCATCCACTAACAACTCCGAATCAAACCTCAATCCCGGCTTCTGCCCGATCTAAACCAAATCTCCAGCCAGTGGGGCACATTGTCTGAGATAACTATCCCCACATGCTCTGCCCCCTCCACCCGAACCAAAATCCCCCGACTCATTACTATGTAATCAATCCTCGAATACACCTGATAGACATGTGAAAAGAAGGAATACTCCCTTCCCCCATGGTTGTGAAAGTGCCATGGTCCACCATATCCATCCTCTCCATAAACCCCTCCAGCACCCTTGCCATTCGCACCCTACCCATCGACCTGGGGCCCGAACTATCCACCCCCGGCTCTAGGAAATAATTAAAATGGGGCGGCATGGTAGCACAGTGGGTAGTACTGTTGCTTCACAGCGCCCGGGTCCCAGGTTCGATTCCCGGCTTGGGTCACTGTCTGTGTGGAGTCTGCACGTTCTCCCGTGTGTGCATGGGTTTCCTCCGAGTGCCCTGGTTTCTTCCCACAGTCCAAAGATATGCAGGTTAGGTGGACTGGCCATGTTAAATTGCATGGTGGAGGTGTGGACCTTGTAATATTACTCTTTGGTAATATATCGTTACTCTTTGCTTTGCAATCCAGAATGGTCTGATGGTGTCCAGAGCCACCACACGATCGCTGTGGTCCGAGATCACTCCTTCGATCTCCCAAATCTGCAAATCGTGCACCTCCAAACACTTCTCCTCCCATTCTAACAAACTCTTCAGGGGTGCCACAGCTCTTTCGATGACCTTTGAGCGATCCTCCCGCATCTCCTTCCCCTGCTGGCGGAATTCCTCCTTTAATAAATGCCATCAACTGCTCCATCTGGGGCCTTCCATCTTACACCGGCCCTTCCCCCTCAGCCATCGTTACACTGGCTGCCGCAGCACAGGATTCCTTCAACTCTTTAGCCAGCTTTCTCACCAGGTTTGGTAACCAGCGGGCATACCACTCCCGGGGGAAACTACTCCTCCAACCTTCACCTACGCCTTTTCATCAAAATTACACACTGCATCAGGCAAAAAGAGCTCTTTCCTGTGCCTTCAAACAGGAGCAGCCACCGGAAGTCCCCATTGCAGAGATATGGCTGTGGGACGACAAGGATTGGGCCTGAATATTAAGGGGTATATGGTATTCAGGAAGCTAGGTAAAGGCGGAGGGGTGGCACAGTTGATCTAGGATGGCTTTGGCACAATTGTTAGAGATGGTTGTCGTTCAGAGGATTAGGATTGTGACTCGGTTTGGGTGGAGATGAGGAATGGAAGGGTAAAGAAGTCACTAGTAGGAGTTGTCTACAGGCCCTTTAACAGTAACCACAATGTAGGATTAAGTATAGAAGAAGAAATACTGTATACATGTGATCAAGGAACGGCAATAACCATGGGTGATTTTAATCTACATATAATTTGAAAAATCAGATTGGCAATAGTAGCCTGGATGAGGAGATCATGTAATGCTTTGAAGATAGTTTCTTAGCGGCACATTCTAGAACGAACCGCAGTGCCCGTTATATGAGATTTGGTATTGTTCAATGTGACAGGATTAATTAATGGCATTCGGGTGAAGGTATCCTTAGGTAGCAGCAACCACAATATGATTGAATTTTACATTCAGTTGGAAAGTGGACTTACAATCACTGGGGAAGTGGTACTGAGCAAACTGATGGAGCTGCGGGCTGACAAGTCTTCAGGTCCTGCTGGACATCACCCCAGGATCTTCAAAGGATTGGCTAATAATGTAGTAGATGCATTGGTGTTAATTTTCCAAAGTTTGTGAGATTCTGGCAAGGTTCTATCAGACTGGAAAGTAGCTAGTATAACCCCTCCAGTGTAAGAAGAGATGGAGGCAGAAAACAGGAAACCTTAGGCCAATTAGCCTGATATTTATTGTGGAGAAGGTATTAGAATCAATCCTTAAGGAGGTTATACCTGGAGCGACAGGGTGGTTAGCGCTGCTGCCTCACGGTGCTGAGGATGTGGGTTCGATCCCAGCCCTGGGTCACTGTCGGTGTGGAGTTTGCACATTCTCCCCGTGTCTTTTGAGTCTCACCCACACAACCCAAAGGTGTGCAGAGTAGGTGGATTGATCACGCAAAATTGCCCCTTAATTGGAAAAAAACAATCAGGTGCTCTAATTTTTTTCAATTAATTAATTAAGGAGGTTATACCCGGGCACACTTAAACAAAGTCAAGTTGTGGTAAACCACTGTATTGTATTGTATTGTACTGTTGTATTGTTACATGCCTGGGCTTGTCCCTGCTGGCTCCGCCTGTGGCTCCTCCCCTCGGGCTCATGTATAAAGGTGGCTGGTCTCCACCTCTGATCCAGTTCGGGATCAGAGGCCAGGAGGCTTTCTGTTTAGTGTATTAAATTGATGTGCCATCAATGATCACACGACGAGTGGTGAATGTAACTGAGGCTTTAATACACTAAACAGAGAGCCTCCTGGCCTCTGATCCCGAAATGGATCAGAGGCGGAGACCAGCCACCTTTATACATGAGCCCGAGGGGATTACCAAAGGCAGAGCCAGCAGGGACAAGCCCAGGCATGTAACAATACAACAGTACAATACAATACAATACCGCACAACCCGCCTAGCCATCCTTGGCTACGTTGTGGAAAACGGAGTCCTAGGGCCCGACCCCGACCGCATGCGCCCCCTCCTGGAACTACCCCTCAACCACTGCCCCAAGGCCCTGAAGAGATGCCTGGGGTTCTTCTCCTACTATGCCCAGTGGGTCCCCAATTATGCGGGCAAGGCCCGTCCACTTATTAAATCCACCATTTTTCCCCTGGCGGCTGAGGCCCGCCTGGTCTTCAACCGCATCAAGGCAGATATTGCCAAAGCCGCGATGCACGCTGTGGATGAGTCCATTCCATTCCAGGTGGAGAGTGATGCATCGGACTTTGCTCTGGCCACTACCTCAACCAGGCGGCAGGCCCGTGGCTTTCTTCTCCCGTATCCTCCATGCCTCCGAGATTCAACACTCCTCCGTCAAAAAGGAAGCCCAAGTCATTGTAGAAGCTGTGCGACATTGGAGGCATTATCTGGCCGGCAGGCGATTCACTCTCCTTACTGACCAGCAGTCGGTTGCCTTCATGTTTAACAATACATAGCAGGGCAATGGTTCTGAGGTGGAGGATCGAGCTCTCCACCTTTAATTACGATATCTTGTATCGACCTGGGGAGCTCAATGAGCCTCCAGATGCCCTATCCCGTGGTACATGTGCCAGCGCACAAGTAGACCGGCTTCGGGCCCTCCACAACAACCTCTGTCACCCGGAGGTCACCCGTCTTTTTCACTACATCAAGGCTCGCAAACTGCCTTACTCCATCGAGGAGGTCAGGGCCGTGACCAGGGACTGCCAGGTCTGCGCGGAGTGCAAACCGCACTTCTATCGGCCAGACAGGGCGCAGCTGGTAAAGGCCTCTCGCCCCTTTGAGCACATCAGCAATGACTTCAAAGGGCCCCTCCCCTCCACTGACCGTAACGTGTACTTCCTCAACATTGTTGATGAATACTCAAGATTCCCTTTTACCATCCCATGCTCTGACATGACCTCCACCACCGTTATCAAGGCCCTGCACAGCCTTTTCACCCTGTTCGGGTTCCCCACCTACATCCATAGCGATCGGGGTTCCTCCTTCATGAGCGACGAGTTGCGTCAGTTCCTGCTCAGCAAGGGCATCGCCTTCAGCAGGACGACCAGCTACAACCCCCGGGGCAACGGACAGGTGGAGAAGGAGAACACGACGGTCTGGAAGGCCATCCTCCTGGCCCTACGGTCTAGAAGTTTCCCTGTCTCCCGTTGGCAGGAGGTCCTTCCTGATGCGCTCCACTCCATCCGGTCGCTCCTGTGTACCGCCACCAATGTCACCCCTCATGAGAGGATGTTTGTTTTCCCCAGTAAGTCCACCTCAGGGGTCTTGCTTCCATCCTGCCTGAAAGTCCCAGGGCCCTTCCTCCTCCGGAAGCATGCGAGGAGCCGTAAGTCGGATCCACTGGTCGAAAAGGTCCTTCTCCTCCATGCTAACTCCCAATATGCCTACGTGGCACACCATGACGTGCGGGAGGACAGTCTCCCTGCGGGATTTGGCACCCGCAGGTTCTCCAGTGACCATCACCAGTACCCCCGACCCTACACATGCTCCCCCCATTGCTACTCATCTACTATGAGATGCAGAAGACAACACACTACTGGACAGGCAAGCCTCGACACCTCATCCGACACCAGTGTCCACACCACAGCCTGGACTGAGACGGTCGCAGCGGAAAGTCAGAGCCCCTGACAGACTCGATCTATAACTCAACCCGTCCACTTCACCCCCGCCGGACTCTTTTTTTTAACAGGGGGGTGAATGTGGTAAACCACTGAATTGTACTGTACTGTTGTATTGTTACATGCCTGGGCTTGCCCCTCCTGGCTCCGCCTGTGGTTCCTCCCCTTGGGCTCATGTATAAAGGTGGTTGGTCTCCGCCTCTGATCCAGTTCGGGATCAGAGGCCAGGAGGCTTTCTGTTTAGTGTATTAAAGCCTCAGTTACGTTCACCACTCATCATGTGTTCATTGATGGCATATCACAAGGTAATTGAGCAGAGTCAGCATGGTTTTGTGAAAGGGAAATCATGTTTCAGCAATTTATTTGTGTTCTTTGAAGGATAAAGATGTGAAGAAAGGGGAGCCTGTTGATAATAATAATCTTATTATTGTCACAAGTAGACGTACATTAACACTACATTGAAGTTATTGTGAAAAGCCCCTCGACGCCACACTCCAGCGCCTGTTCGGGTTCACAGAGGGAGAATTCAGACTTAATCAGGTTCACACCCAGCTAGGGCGTGAAGCTGATTACCATTCAGTTAAGTGGATTTTAATATTCAAAATCAGCTTAATGCCGAACCGTATTTAAGGAAGGATGTAGTGCATTGAAGGCGATTCAGAGCAGGGTTTCTGATTTGACACCTGGAATGTGCAGCTTGTTTTAGGAGGAAAGGTTGGACAAACTGGACTTGTTTCCACTGAATTTAGAAGAGTGAGGGGTGACTTGACTGAAGTATACAAGATCCTGAATGGTCCTGACAAGGTGAATGTGGAAAGGATGATTTCTCTTGTGGGTGAGCCCAGAATGAGGGGGCACTGTTTTCAAATTAGGAGTCGTCCTTTTAGGACAGAGATGAGAATTTTTTGGAACTCTCCGCCTCAGAAGGCAATGGAAGCGTGGTCATTGAATATTTTTAAGATGGAGGCAGATACATTCTTGTTAGGCAATGGAATCACAGGTTATCACAAATAGGCTTACATGAACACCGCAATTAAGTTGCTGTGAAAAGCTCCTAGTTGACACACTCCGGTGCCTGTTCGGGTACACATGACGAATGTGATATAAAATAGTTACTTTAGAGATATTAGTTACTGTAATGTAGAGATAGGCCAGTCTCATCCTGGTGAGTTCACAGACAAAGGATTTCAGACCGCATGGCAAAGCAAGGAGGAGGTGGGTACAGCAAAGGAGGAGAAAAGGATGCTGGGTAATAGGGGGCCAGAGGAAGGGATGAGAAGTGAGCCAATCAGGATGTATGGCCAGGTCAGGAGGGGTATAGGATGACCTATGGGAATCTTGTATGTGAAACTTGATGCCATTTGAATGTATTTGCAGAAGTCCCTTTATCTCCTTCTTCATTCGTTTTCCAAGGTCTAGGAGACTAGTTCTGTGTCCTGTGCCTCTGTGAAATGAATCAGGCTTGCAAGTCAAATAAAATAACTAATGCTGTACCTGCAAATCTATCTCGACTTTTATTGAGGCCAGACTGACGGGTAAAGAAATTTATATTTGTCACACAGAGGAAGAAAGCAACACGTCTTTTCGGACTTGTGGGAGGAAACCGGAGCACCCGGAGGAATCCCACGCAGACAAGGGGAGAACGCGCTGGATCAAGCGGGAATCGAACCTGGGACCCTGGCACTGTGAAGCAACTGTGCTAACTACTGTGCGACCGGTAGATGGGAATATAACATTTGAAACACAAACAGATCAGGCATGATCTTATCAAAGGGCGGGGCAGGCTTGAGGGACCGAATGGCCTAGCTCTGCTCCTTCGTACATTGGTTACTTCTGTATGCAATCTGACCATGTTATCTTTGTGGGAGTTTACTAATGTTGATTTTATCTAAGGCAGTATGATGGTGGAATCATGATGTATGACAATAGTATGCTGATATGACTTGTGCTACACATGATGTTTTTCAGATGCAGTCTCCAAAATGGACCAAGTAACACATGGTAGAACAAATCAATGAACTGGTTTTATTCACAGCAAGGTAACTGAAGAGAAAACCAATTACGACTAAACTTACTTAATTCAAACACTACAGTTAATCTTCATGTGATGATGTAAATGAAAGAATATGCTATGCTTCACCACATCAGTGCATCTTTTTAGCTGACTTAAACTAGATAACGTAAGCTAGATGATTTTTAATGCGTTTATTGCAGTCTTGAACGTTTAGTTTTGTGAAAGCCTGCATAGCTTTATTTTTAATAAACCTGACTGCATTTCAAACAGTCTTCTGTGAAGACACATTTATCAGTTTATGTCCAATATCTGTCCCTTAGCTCCTTTCTGTTCAAATGAAAAAAAGTGAAAGGTTTCACAAAATATTGTATGTAAGGTTTTTAGGGATTCTCAAGGCAAAATCCTTATTCCTCGCCAGGAGGAAATAACATGAGAAGTGCTTATTAGTACATTAACTAGCTTCAAAATGTTTCTTAAAACCTGCATAAATACGCTATAACTGAAAGATAACTAACTACCTAATTCATTTTGAAACTCTCTCTATGGAAAAGTAACATATTGTAAGTAGAATTCATTTTATGAAATGAAATTGGAAGTTATAAGTTGGTTTAAATATTGTTCTGGAAGTATGTATTTTCATTTTACCACAAAAGAGATAGGCCATATTAAATGGCCACTCATCTCTTTCGAAGTAAACTTTATACTGAAACATTAATCTCACATATTGAAATCCAGCACTTGTGTAAAAGATTGTTGCATGTGTGAAAGTTTAATGTTACTGATTACATGGAACTAGCTATGCAGTTTGTAAAGCTTGAAGGGAAGCTATTATAGCAATTCAATTTTGATCAGATGTCAACAATGGGACACTGACTCAATCATGGGAATTAGTGTCAATTTAGCCATAAACTATGTTGCTGAACTATTTCCACTTCTCTCTTTTAATTATAGCCAACATTCTTTCAAAAAATTGGTCAGCTTTGTATATAACACATGGTGCATCCAGCAGCATAATCCAAACGTACATATGACTCAGCCTTAGTGAAGTGATGAACAGAAAAGTAAGTAATGAGATGTGTAAATGAACATGTACCTCATTCATCATTCTGTATTGTCCAATATAAGTGTCCTTTTATCAGCACGATTAGAACTGATGTCATCACACTTGGTATATTCATTTGTCACAGGACCTGAACAAGCAAGAGTGCCCTATTAGCAGACACGGCCTGAAATTATCACTGATAGATGAATGACTTTGGTTAGCCTTTAGCCTGCTGCACAGAGCCACCAGCTGTGTCACTCTGCAGGCACATAATCCAGCTTTTCACACAAATACACGTTTAAATACTGATAAATGCATAACTGATTTGCTGAGAAATATTATTGCTTGAACTGGAGTTAGGTTTGGGATAGGATTTGTTTAAAATGCAGAAAAAGTAGCCAACTGGTAATTATCTGTAATATAGTCAATTTAATTATCCATTGTACAACAGAGTAAACAAAAAAATAAAATGCAACAACAAACTTGTCATTCAAAAGTGATTTCATGTACTTTGAGTTCTCGGTGGTATTTGGCAGTGGGTTGATGTATGATGTGCTGAGCATTTTAAAAAGTGCAGGTAGCAAAACATGTGTTGTTATTTTGTATTCCAGTGTCCTGCTTTCAACAAGAATTTTGTATAATGGAAAGTAATTTGTTACCCTAAAATTCAATAGGTTTATTTGATGTTCATTTCTGTGTAAGTTTCAAAGTTGGCTTTGCAGGAACAGTTTTAATTAGATAAAGTAAATGTAAAAATCCTCAAAACAGAGATGCAAGTTTTTTTTTAGCAAAATGCATTCGGGAATGTACATAGTCTCATCACAGATTCTGCCTTACATTGAATAAGACACATAGAAAAAAGTCATATCATTGGGTTTATTGTTTGCAGTTTCTGACATATTGTGCGACACATCTGAGCATCTGCCACTTTGGCGGATGTATTTGCTGAAAGGAGTCATTTATGGTTAAAGGACAGAATGGAAATTAACAGCAAAATGTGAGTAATAGGTTCATTTTGTGCCATTTCCCAAGGGAGAATTTCAGATGTATACTGAACTGATCATCGTCAAGCATCCAATATTTAATGGTGCATTACTTATTTACTAAAATGTGTTTCCAAGTGGTTTCTGGGAAGACAGTTGTGAATTCTACATTACAATTATTATATCTCTTATTGATCTGAAACCAGAACTACATTTTCATGGCTTCCTCAGTTATTAAATACACTGCTAGATTTCCAATTGCAATATTAGGAATTTTGACACGACTAATGGTGCAGTAACCTACCGTCCCCGGCAACATCATGCATTATTTGCTAACTCTGGCCAAGAAGTTTAATATTGCCCATTTTGAATTCAAGCACTATGATTGCAATGTTTACCTAATTCAGTGTAACAAGAAAAGTTGAACAACTTTGCATTAATATAAAACCAATTCAAAGCACATTAGATTGGAAGGATTAAACATTGTAAATAATGGCCATTTTCTACCAATGTACCAGTTGTCATTAGTATCTAGAAGTTCAAGCTGGCGCACAGTTACACTGTTGGCAAAACCTCCTTTTCTGGTGAAATAGAGCATACCTTTGCATTTGTCTGTTTATGTGCAATTGAATAACCACGTTTCAAAGAATTAAAAAAAAAATGTTTGCAAGAAGCTAACATGACAGTCTGTTTCTCCTTACAATTAAAGCTTAAGTTTGATGTTTAAAAGGCTGTCTGGGGCAGCACAGTGGCGCAGTGCGTAGTACTGCTGCCTCACGGCACCGAGGTCCCAGGTTCAATCCCGGCTCTGGGTCACTGTCTGTGTGGAGTTTGCACAATCTCCTTGTGTTTGCGTGGGTTTTGCCCCCACAACCCAAAGATGTGCAGGTTAGGTGGATTGACCACGCTAAATTGCCCCTTAATTGGAAAAAATGAATTGGGTACTCTAAATTTAAAAAAAAAAAGGCTGTCTGGTAATTTCTCTCTGGTTATACTTCGAGATAATCTCACAAAACTTGTCAAATGCAATATGCGTGAGATCAATGAGTTAATTTGACTGCAGTAAAATTAGACAACGGTGGGCTCTGGCCTGGGCAGAGCACATGGAAAGCAACATGAACTTGTGCTGTAAAATTTAATGTTCACGACTGCTAGTTAAACATACGCAGAATAATCATGATAATTTAAGATTTATTATCAGCTACAAGGCTCAGTATGAATGAATACTCCCCTGCTGCCTGGACGCATGCAGCTGCAACAACATTAAAGAAGCCCAATCCTAGTCAGGAGAATACAGCCTTGCTAAATTTGTGTTATCCCTCTGTCCAACCTCTATTGTCAAGAACAAGAGCAGCAATGCTGAGGGAAACCCAGCAACTCCAAGTCACACACCATTCCCAAATTGAAGAGAAATTTCTGTTGTTTAATCATTGCTGGGACAAAATCATAAAATATCCGACGTAACACCAGTGTGGGAGTACCTTTACCACAGTTCAAGGAGAAAGTACAATACACCAATTTTCTCTGGGAAACACATAATAGGCGGAATTGCCTACCTCGTGGAACCAGTCTGCATAAAAGTTACCTCAAAAATTAAGGAAAACAATAAATGTAAACTGTAAACTCCATATCCAACTCCATCTGCAAGATTGCTGATGACACGATGGTAGTGGGTCGGATCTCTAACAATGATGAGTCAGAATACAGGAAGGAGATAGAGAACCTCGTGGAGTGGTGTAACAACAACAATCTCTCCCTCAATGTCAGCAAAACTAAAGAGCTGGTCATTGACTTCAGGACGCAAAGTATTGTACACACCCCTGACTGCATCAATGGAGCTGAGGTGGAAATGGTTGACAGCTTCAAATTCCTCGGTGTGCACATCACCAAAAATCTGTCCTGGTCCACACAAATCGACGCCATGAGCAAGAAAGCACAACAGCACCTATACCTCCTCAGGAAACTAAGGAAATTCGGCATGTCTACATTGACTCTTACCAATGTTTACAGATGCACCATAGAAAGCATCCTATCTGGCTGCATCACAGACTGGTATGGCAACTGCTCGGCCTAAGATGGTAAGAAATTACAGAGAGTCATGAACATTGCCCAGTCCATCACACGAACCCGCCTCCCATCCATTGACTCCATCTACCCCTCCTACTGACTTGGGAAAGCGGCTAGCATAATCAAAGACCCCTCCCACCGGGCTTACATCCCCTTCCAACTTCTTTCATCGGGCAGGAGATTCAAAAGTCTGAGAACACGCACGAACAGACTCAAAAACAGCTTCTTCCCCGCTGTTACCAAACTCCTAAACAACCCTCGAATGGACTGAACTGATCTCTTCACACATCTTCTCTACCGAGTAGTACTACACACCCGATGCCTGCATCTAAGTATTAACATTGTGTATTTTATGTTTGCCCTATTATGTATTTTCTTTTCATGTACGGAATGATCTGTCTGAGCTGCATGCAGAACAATACTTTTCACTGTACCTCAGTACGTGTGACAATAAACAAATCCAATCCAATCCAATAAAATCTAAAGTAGCAAATAATATGTTGCAAAGGACCAGAAAAAAGTCAATTTTTGTAAATTATTTTTAGCGGGAAGAAACTAACTGCCAGCATTGGAGTATAACTATTTTCCGATCTTTTTCATTTAAAAAACTTTCTTTTCAGGGCATTTTTAAATACACCACAGCCAATGAGTTACTTTTGAAATGGCATCACTTTCTGAATCAGGACAGCTAATCCGCATGCAGCAAGGTGCTACAAACAGTAATGAGATAAACGACCAACTAATCTGCTTTATTAGTGAGGGGATAAATAATGGGCAGAACACCAGGAGAAATCTCCTGCTGCTCTTTGAATAGTGCCATGGAGCCTTTTACATTCCTTTGAGAGGACAGATAATCTAGCTCACTATCGTATCTGAGGGACAGCACTTCCAAAAGTGTAGCATTCCCTCTGTACTGCATGATGGTGTCAGTCTTGATTACGTGTTCAATCTCTGTAGTTGGGGCTCAGATCTCTGACTCTGAGGTGAGCGAGACACCACTGAGGCATGGCTGACTCCTATTGATTCAGGATAATTGTCAAAAAGTGATAATTAAGTAGGTGGCTTCATTCAACCATCTCCAAAGTTATTATTTAAATACTGCCTGGAAAATATAATTCCTCTACTGTATCTGGAACTAAAGAATTAATTGTAAAAATGTAACGTGGCTCAAGATGTAAAATCAAATATTTTGATTGTTTTAAAGTTCCTGTATTGTTTTCCATTGTTTTGAGTTATAACAAGTTTTCATTCACATATTCATATATAGTGATTATTGTTTGACTCTAAAAAGCAAAATACAGTAGGAATCAGGAAGATTAACAAGTAAATAGTGTCAATGTAAAAATGCACCAGACAGGTTATTTCTTATTTTATAAATGCTGGGTGGCTAAAATTGAGAATTTATTCCAGATAAAGAAGCTTTTACTATGTTACTAATATACGCCAGGGTTTAAACTGACATGAATTTTTATCTTAATTATGGAACAAATCTCTACTCCCATTACTTAATTCAATTTGCATGCATGAGTGGACACTTATTAAAGGTAATCTTACATCTGTCATTCCAGCACTACCAAGAGCTTAATCATAATGGTGTTAAGAAGTAGCTACTCCATCACTGAGAGAAATTCTGTATTGTGGAAGAGCTGGGAGGAAAAGGGGTTGAAAGCTATCTACCTTCGCAAATCTTTGACATGAATAACTGCAAGTAGAAGGTTGAGTCTTTTCAGTTTTTAGTATCTGATAGCCCATGAATTGATGATACTGTGCTATCGTTGATGAACACAGTAAGATTATAATTGTTTTCACTAATCTTGGAATTGTAAGAAATAAAATAAACTGCACTAAAATGCAAAGGATTTCTCTATCCTTCATATTTACACAAATGTAATTCGGGAAGTACAATATAATCCATTTTGTGAAAACTATATAGAGGGGTGCAAAATGCAGCCCTAACACAGGTGCATTTTGAGTACTGCATATTTTGATGATGCTGCCTGCTGACCTTGAGCTACAATCTAGGTTCAGTTTCTTATAATATTGGGAACTGGTGCATACACAATGCCAGGGATGGAATATCAGAGCTAACAGGTCTTCAAGGACTGCAAAGAATCCTTAAAGCTGGCTGCAGCTTGAGACAAGGAAAACAGATGGCATCATTCAGTGACCCTGCTTCGGAAGACTGTGGAAAAGGATGGTTCTTCTTGAAGGAGAGAGCCGCCCATTAAGACTAACAGCAGAGCAACATGGAGGAGGTAACTGAGGGAAGTGACTGTTGTCTCACCCAGGAGAAGAGAATGGGAAGCGGTACAGAGGGAAGTTTCTGGACTATGCAGGGTACATTACTGGTAATACCAGTAGTTTATTTTCGTGTACTGCGATTACTGTAAAGTGCACTTTGCAAAATATTCACCTTTGTTTATACGGTTCTTTTGACTATGTAACAGTAATACCAATATGTTAATCACCAGTCCATTAACAATGCCAAGCATCCAGCATAAATTATGCCACCAACATGTAACGTTTTATTAGTAACCTAGTAATCTTACAAGCACATGGAACCTGAATGCTATGTGTTCAGTCATATGCCAGATCTCCAGACATAGAAACAGCTTCTTCCCCACAGCTACTAGACTCCTCAACAACTCTCCCTCGGACTGATCTGTTCCCTGTAAGAACACAAGTCACAACCCCCTATGCTGTTCTTGCTCATGTATTTGCTTTGTTTGGCCCTTGTTCTGCAGTATAACCAATCACTATTTGTTGTTGTACTATTTGTCAATGTATTCTGTCGATTATTCTTTTTGTCCACTGTGTATATTCCCTTGGCCGCAGAAAAATACTTTTTACTGTACTTCGGTACATTTGACAATAAATCAATCAATCAATCAATATGCTTAAGCTGGCTGTTGGCTGTCACTGGAATGGTACACATCATCTCCCATTTTGTTATTCAACAGAAGTTCATTTTACATTCACCAAATTAAAAGGCTCATCCTTCTACCACCCCAATTTTAGAGTGGCAGGATTGATCTGGCAGGTGTAACCCTATGGGAGAGTGGGGGTGAGGAGGGTGGTGCAAATGCTTCCCAGTCCTCCTGTGCCAATTAGAGGTTGCCCCATCCTCAGATTTGTCTCTCCACATCCAGTTTCCCCTACCCTGTCCGACATGCCCCCAAAACCCCAAAGTGGGCCTGCTAACCCAGCCTCGCGCGATCCTGGACTTACTTGGGTTTGGAGGCAACCATGATTCCGTTTCCTCCTGGCCCTCCTGCAATACCTGCGTTGGCCACCAATCCTGGTATGACACAGAGCTGCAGGCCTCCGTTTGGCCAGCAGCTCTATAAGGGGGTCTGCCACCTCGAGATGAATAGAATTCCCATCTTATACTAATTAAATGACCAACGGGAAAAAAATTAATTGGGGCAAGCCGGTCAGGCAGAGGCGAGCTCACACCGGAAATTTACGCTGGGGTGTGGGGAGCCTGCCCTTAGCGTATAATTCTGCCAATGTTCTTTGTTCCTCAGGCACCCACAGAGAGGAGATAGTAGGACCCAATGTGCAACCTCAACCTTCCCTACTCCCTGTGGCACTCTCAACGACAGTGGAGAGCATATCTCAGACTACAAAAAGCATAGTTTGTCATTTGCATCAAGGTGCACTTACTGAAGCACAGAGCACAAATTTCAAGAAGGTCTAGGTGGAATTCTTTAACATGCAGTCTACTGGTCATAAGAGAGCATTGAAAAAAGGACCTGGAAGTAAACATTCATTCACCACTTTCAATGTCTAGGAACAGGAGTAATGCTTACTGCCCCTCAGCTGCTGTGCAAGATGAATGTGACTAAGCAATTTAAAAGTTAATCTCATGCTATGATATGTACCAGAACCACAAAATCCAACACTGGTTATACGAAGAGTTTAGAATACATTGATCAGAAAACATCGCAGATTTGTTTTCAATTTGAGTTCCCATGTCACAAAAATAACCCATGCAAGCGTTGGAGAGTGTGGAGATAAGATTATCATGACTAATTTCAATGTAAAAGGGATGAGGAATGCAAAAAATTGCAGGTTCAATTGGTTAATACCAGCAGCAAAAAATGTGCCAACAGTGAATCAACAGCTTGTTTTACACCATACCTAATTTCTCTTTTTGTAAAATTAAATGGAAAAGAAAATCAAGCACAGTGTAAAATAGGTTACTGATTCTCTAACATACCATTTTGCACGACTGGTATTAACATACCTCACTGCTAATAATTTAGAGCAATAGCAGTTAAGGGTCTACAGAATGTTAAATGGTAAAGGTGAGGTAAACCCAAAAAGACATTACAAAAGAGGGATAGCAATGTATAATTATGAAAGTAAATTTGACATACTCATGTTAGATTTTGCACAAAGGTTATTACTGGACTAGCCTACAAGGAAGGCCAAATAAAAACAAAATAATTTGGAACGTTCAAAATGTAATTGGACCTAAAATACGATAACTAAGGTATTAAAAGGTAAGCTTCATGGGTGAATGGTCTTTGTTCACTTTTGATTTACCTCATGAATCACACCTGTTGCCGGTGCGCACAAAGTCTATAAGAAAATGATGCATACACTTGTAGCATCATCTTCCTGTCACTCTGAAGAAGTAAAATGCTTTGTAATTGTACAAGATAACTTTCTCCAGAACAAAAGTATCACTTTGCTGTTGATACCTGTTTAGAAGGTTTTTGTTACAATTTAGAGTACCAATTATTTTTCTTCCCAATTAAGGGGCAATTTAGTGTGGCCAATCCACCTACCCTGCACATCTTTGGGTTGTGGAGGTGAAACCCACACAGACACAGGGAGAATGTGTAAACTCCACACAGACAGTGTCCTGGGGTCGAGATCAAACCCGGGACCTCAGCGCTGTAGGCAGCAGTGCTAACCACTGTGCCACCATGCCGCCCCTATACCTTAGAAGGTTAACATGCTAACTGTTCACATAAATAATGAATGGATGTTTTCTAATAGCTATTAGTGACTGTTGTTGCATACATTCCCCTCTCCCTTATCTTCAAATAATTAAAATAATTTAAAAAGTATCTTTCAAAATCGGAATAATGATTCATTGGCACATAAACTGGTAAAACTTGGAATTTTAAAACATATACTTGACCTATTTTGTGTTCTTCAGATTTAACGTTTTAATTGTGTTGAAGTCATAGATGGTTCCAAAACACAAACCAATTATTTTCTTAACCCTCAGTTAATATGTTACTTGATGTTCTTGTTCGACTATTACCAAAACACCTTTTTTCAATATCATCCTTTTGAGATTATTCCAATAATTGTTTTACTTCGCATTGCTTTTGCATGAAAGAGAATTTAATTATATTGCATTATATTGTGCTTTATATGGCTTTATGACCTCTGTGCTATAAAGAAACGACAAGTACTCACTGGGGATCTAAAACAGGCACGAGTGCCACAGAGCACACATACCATTGTATGTTCTGTTTGCTGATATCCAATCACTTTCTGTGGGTGACTTTAATGAACAGGTTTTTCATTTTTCAGTTTGGTCCATGGCCAAATGCATGTTGCCATTTGATGGGAAATTCACTATACACCTGTTCATACCAGCTGGCAACATAACCCATGTCACAAGGATATGTCATTGCAATGTGAGTTCAAAATCCTAACTGTGTCTATGTGACAGTCAGAACAGATAATAAAAGGAACTCTGGGACTAAAAGAGGAGGAGTTTTCAGTGCTGTTTCAGAGACACAGATGTGTGGGGAGTGTGATAAAAGAAAGTACCATCTGAGGGAGAAAGCTTGAACAAAAGCAAGTGTCATTTGCATGATATAATTATGGACAGCTACTCAGCGCTTTGTAACCATACTCAAAAGGATGATGCTGAAAAATTAACTTACTGTGGTCTATGAATGCTAAAATAGGACTTGGGTTCAAAATAGGTCAATCTAAAGTAGTACTAATTTACTTATTAATTCTGAATTTGCTAACATAAATTCAAATAGTGCAAAATATTAGCCGTTTTAAATAGAACAATGAGAATAAGCTAATTAATTGAAAAAAATACTGTCAGCCAGACGCACAAAATATTTTATATTTCAAGTGTAAAGTCAAACAGGAATGGTTTGACATCCTGAGATTCTGTCATTTAATTTGTTTGCATGAATTCATTGTACTAATTTGGTAATAAACCATGCAATACTGTGAAATTGTTATTCACATAATGATGTAACTGCTCAAGATTTCCTGAATTCAAAAGTATAGGTTTAGCATTGAAGGAAATCGTCAGTTACAAAACAGTAGCAAATCAGTTGGTTGGAGAGAAACAGGTTTGAAGTAGAGGAAGACAATGGCCATGAATTTGTGGTTGTTATGATGGTAAAACTGTCAGCATTCGCTGTTATTAAAACTGATAGTCACTTCTACTGTCAACATGTACAGCTAAACATTGATCAGGGGCACAGAGGAGAACTTAAATTCAAACCCAGACTTGGAACCTACCATGTATTGAGGAGAGAATTGGCAGCTGGAGCAGACCGGGAAGAAATTGGGAGCACTGGGGTGAAGATAAATTGAGGACCAGACCCAGGGTCTATCTGGTCTCAGAGGAGAGGATGGGGAGCTGGAGCGGACCCAGAACAAATCAGAAAGATCAGCCACATGCCTATCTCCTACCTGAGGAGGATATCAGGAAAAACAACGAGGCAGACCTGGAAGAAATTGGCAGCAGCAGAGATGAGAAAAATAGGCTGGAGCTCAGGCTTATCACTTAACTGAGGAGATAATTGGGATGTAGTGAACTTGGAAGAAATTGGAAGCAATGGGAAGAAATTAAATTGAGGTCCAAGCTCAGGGCCTGTTACCTGAGGAGAGAGTGAAGAGCTGGACAGGGTGACCAGATGCCCCGGTTTATGCCAGGAAAGTATAAACCTGGCATAAACCGTTAGTTGGTGTCTCGCTTATAGATCTGAAGGCTTGGGTGGTGAAATATAAACTGTTTATTGACATACAGCTGTAATGATATGTAGACAGACATGTAACTAAAGGGTTAATCACTTAAAAAAAATTTAAAAAATTTTAAGAGTTACCAATTAATTCTTTTCCAATTAAATTTCCAATTTAGCATATCCAATCCACTTAGCCTGCACATCTTTGGGTTGTTGGGGCGAAACCCACGCAAACACGGGGAGAATGTGCAAACTCCACACGGACAGTGACCCAGAGCCGGGATCGAACCTGGGACCTCGGCGCCATGAGGCATCAGGGCTAACCCACTGCGCCACCGTGCTTCCCTTAAAGGGTTAATCACAACACCTAGCTGTAACACGACCACTAGAGGGCATTACAAAACCCACTATATAACTGAGGTCCCAGAAACTCTAAGCTCTCTTTCCATGCAGGAGTTACCAGATAGCAGCAGTGTAGCAGAGTAAGATCCCAGCCTAAACACCACGTATAACTTAGATACAGTTTGTACAGTAATTTATCCTTACTTTATTGCTAGAGTTAGTTCAGTGGAGTGTCAAACTCATTTATTAATTTTATCATTACTTAATAAATTCTTTCAGTTTACTTTGAGTGTTCTTCAACATCATCTACAGTTGTTACTTAAACTTAGTAATAAACATGCTACCAGAGTGGCCACTGAATCTACCTCGTTAAATTTAGTGAGTACAGAGAGAAGAATTTTTTTATTTAAAAAAAAATATTTATTAAAGTTTTTTAGCAACACAATTTTTTCCCCTTACAAACAATAACCCCCCCCCCCCCCGTAACAAAATAACACAAAATCGCACTGAGCAAGATATATACATGGCAAAATGGTATATTCACTTAGCTTTATACACTGGCTCTCACCCGCACGTGCCAGTTTCCCCCACCCTCCATGTTATCTCCTGCTCATCCATCCCCTCAAACAATCTCTCGTTCTCCCCTCCCTCCCCCCCACCAGGGTTGCTGCTGCTGCTGCCCTACCTTCCTCTCACGCTCCGCGAGGTAGTCTAGGAACGGTTGCCACCGCCTGTAGAACACCTGCGCAGACCCTCTCAAGGCAAACGTAATCCTCTCCAGCTTTATGAACCCAGCCATGTTGTTTATCCAGGCCTCCAGGCTAGGGGGCTTCGCCTCCTTCCACAATAGCAAGACCCTTCGCCGGGCTACTAGGGACGCAAAGGCCAGAATGCTGGCCTCTTTCGCCTCCTGCACTCCCGGCTCATCCACTACTCCAAATATTGCTAGCCCCCAGCTTGGCTTGACCCGGACTTTCACCACCTGAGATATTGCTCCCGCCACTCCTCTCCAGAACCCCTCCAGTGCTGGGCATGACCAAAACATGTGGACATGGTTCGCCGGACTCCCTGAACACCTTCCACATCTGTCCTCTACCCCAAAGAAATACTCAACCTCGCCCCCGTCAAGTGCGCTCTGTGAACCACCTTAAATTGTATCAGGCTGAGCCTGGCACATGAGGAGGAGGAATTAACCCTACCCAGGGCATCAGCCCACAAACCTTCCTCGATCTCCTCCCCCAGCTCCTCCTCCCATTTACCCTTCAACTCTTCTGCTAGGGCTTCCCCCTCTTCTTTCATCTCTTGGTGCAGTGCCGAAACCTTGCTCTCCCCGACCCATACACCCGAGATCACCCTGTCTTGAATTTCTTGTGCCGGGAGCAACGGGAATTCCCTGACCTGTCGCCTCACAAAAGCCCTCACCTGCATATATCTAAATGCATTTCCCGGGGGTAACTCAAACTTCTCCTCCAGTGCCCCTAGGCTCGCAAATGTCCCGTCAATGAACAGGTCCCCCATTCTTCTAATCCCCGCCCGATGCCAGCCCTGGAACCCCCCGTCCATCTTCCCCGGGACAAACCGGTGGTTACCCCTGATCGGGGACGACACCGAGGCTCCCATTGCACCCCTGTGCCGTCTCCACTGGCCCCAGATCCTTAACGTTGCTGCCGCCACCGGGCTCGTGGTATACTTCGATGGCGAGAACAGCAGCGGTGCCGTCACCAACGCCCTCAAGCTCGTTCCTTTACAGGACGCCATCTCCATCCTCTTCCATGCCGCCCCCTCTCCCTCCATAACCCACTTGCGGATCATCGCCACATTTGCTGCCCAGTAGTAGCTCCCTAGGTTTGGCAGCGCCAGCCCTCCTCGGTCTCTACTGCATTCCAGGAACCCTCTCCTTACCCTCGGGGTCTTATTCGCCCACACAAACCCCATAATACTCCTACCTACTCTCTTGAAAAATCCCTTGGTGATCACGATGGGAAGGCACTGAAACACAAACAAAAACCTCGGAAGGACCACCATTTTGACCGACTGCACTCTACCCACCAACGAGAGCGGCAACATGTCCCATCTTTTGAAGTCCACCACCATTTGGTCCACCAACCTCGTCAGATTAAATTTGTGTAGGGCCCCCCAACTCCTGGCTATCTGGATCCCCAGATACCGAAAACTCCCCACCGCCCTCCTCAGCGGTAGGTCCCCTATCCCTCTTTCTTGGTACCCTGCCTGTAATACAAAAAGCTCACTCTTCCCTACATTGAGCTTATAGCCCGAGAACTCCCCAAACTCCCTCAGAGTCTGCATGACCTCCACCATCCCCTCCATTGGGTGAGCCATGTACAGCAGCAGGTCATCCGCGTATAGCGACACCCGATGCTCTTCTCCCCGCGGACCACCCCCCTCCATTTATTAGACTCCCTCAGTGATATGGCCAAGGGTTCGATCGCCAATGCAAACAACAGGGGGGACAGGGGGCACCCCTGCCTCGTTCCTCGGTACAGCCGAAAGTACTCCGACCTCCGCCGGTTCATCACCACACTCGCCACCGGGGCTCTGTAAAGGAGCTTAACCCAGCTAATAAACCCTCCCCCGAACCCAAACCTACGCAACACCTCCCAGAGGCACTCCCACTCTACTCGGTCAAAGGCCTTTTCCGCGTCCATAGCTGCCACTATCTCCGGCTCTCCCTCCTCCGATGTCATCATTATCACGGTTAAGAGCCGCCGCACATTAGTATTTAGTTGCCTGCCCTTTACGAATCCCGTCTGGTCCTCATGAATCACCCCCGGGACACCGTCCTCAATCCTCGTGGCCAGAACTTTTGCCAATAACTTAGCGTCCACATTGAGGAGCAAAATCGGCCTGTACGATCCACATTGCAGTGGGTCCTTGTCTCGCTTCAGAATCAAGGAAATTGTCGCCTCCGACATTGTCGGGGGCAGGGTCCCCTCCTCTCTTGCCTCGTTAAAGGTCCTCACTAGTAGCGGGGCCAACAGGTCCACATACTTTCTGTAGAACTCCACCGGGAACCCATCCGGCCCCGGGGCCTTCCCCGCCTGCATACTCCCCAAACCCTTACTCAGCTCCTCCAACCCGATTGGTGCCCCCAAACCAGCCGCCTCTTGCTCCTCCAACCTCGGGAACCGCAGTTGGTCTAGGAATCGTCTCATCCCCTCTTCCCCCCCCTGGGGGCTGGGATCTGTACAGCTCTTCATAGAAGGTCTTGAATACCTTGTTTATTTTCGTTGCACTCTAGCCGTGGCTCCCCCTCCATCTTTGATTCCCCCTATTTCCCTCGATGCCGTCCTCTTACGGAGCTGGTGTGCCAGCATCCGACTGGCCTTTTCCCCGTACTCGTAGGTCGCCCCCTGCGCCTTCCTCCACTGTGCCTCCGCCTTCCCCGTGGTCAACAGGTCAAACTCCGTCTGGAGCCGTTGCCTTTCCCCAAGTAATCCTTCCTCCGGGGCCTCTGCGTATCTCCTGTCCACTTGCAAAATCTCCCCCACTAACCTCTCCCTTTCCATGCCCTCTGTCTTCTCCCTATGAGCCCTGATGGAGATTAGCTCTTCCCTGATCACCGCCTTCAATGCCTCCCATACCACCCCCACTCGCACCTCCCCGTTGTCGTAGGCCTCCAAGTACCTTTCGATACACCCCCTCACCTTCCCACACACCACCTCATCTGCCATCAGTCCCACGTCCAGCCGCCACAGCGGGTGTTGGTCCCTCTCCTCTCCCAGCCCCATTTCCACCCAGTGCGGGGCATGGTCCGAAACGGCTATGGCCGAATACACCATCCCCTCCACCCTCGGGATGAGCGCCCTGCCCAGAACAAATAAATCTATCCGGGAGTAGGCCTTTTGCACGTGGGAAAATAAAGAAAATTCCCTGGCCTGCGGTCTTGCAAACCTCCATGGGTCCACTCCCCCCATCTGGTCAATAAACCCCCTGAGCACCTTGGCCGCCACCGACCTCTTTCCCGTCCGTAATCTGGAGCGGTCCAGTGCTGGATCCAGCGCTGTGTTGAAGTCCCCTCCCATTAGATCCCTGTCTAGCTTTTTTGCTCCCCCCATATCACTCCCGTAAGTCAGCTGACACCTGCTGACCCCGGCTTCCCCCGCCATCCCTTTGACCCCCCCGTGTGGGAGTCTCCCCATCAATATACGTTCCTTCGTTCCCCTTCCCGCCTTTCTTCCCGCGCGCGGGGGAAAAAACCCGCACTTTCCAAAGCCTGCCCCGCCCCCTCTGGCGCAGCTTCTGTTGCGGCCTTGTCCCTCTCCCCCAGCCCATATAACATTCCCTGCGCGTGATTGACCCCCTATATACAACAACCATCATACTTCAACCCTCAAATACCCCCCACCCTCACAAACCCTCAATTAGAGTCCAACTTTTCAGTTAGTATAAAGGTCCACGCCTCTTCGGGCGTTTCAAAGTCGTGGTGTTGGCCATTATGTGTAACCCACAGTCTCGCTGGCTGCAACATTCCAAATTTCACTCCTTTCCGCTGCAGCACCGCTTTGGCCCGGTTGAAACCCGCTCTCCGCTTAGCGACCTCCGTGCTCCAGTCCGGGTATATTCTGATCTCTGTGTTGTCCCACTTGCTGCTCCGCTCCTTCTTGGCCCATTTCAGGACCCTCTCTCTGTCCGTAAACAGGTGAAATCTCACCACCATCGCCCTTGGCGGCTCATTTGCATTGGGCGTCCTCGCCTGCACCCGGTGCGCCCCTTCCAGCTCCAGCAACCTCGGGGGGTCCTCCGCGCCCATCAGCACCCCGATCATTGTGCCCGCACATGCCGCGGTGTCGGCCCCCTCCACTCCTTCTGGGAGACCCAGGATCCTCAGATTATTTCTCCTCGACCTGTTCTCCAGGTCTTCGAGTCTTCCCGCCCACGTCTTGTCTAGCGCCTCGTGCCGTTCCACTCTCACCGCCAGGCCCAAGAGCTCATCCTCATTCTCACTCACTTTTTCCTGGATCTCCTGGATCTTCACCTCGTGGGCTTTCTGGGTTGCCCCAAGTCCTTCAATTATTGCCAACATAGGCGCCACCATCTCCTTACGCAGCTCCTCAAAGCAGCGCTTGATGAATTCCTGCATCTCCTCTTTGTCCCCGGCCGCTGCCATTTTGCTTGTTTTCCCTCTCTTCTCCCGCTGCTCCAATGCCACTGTTTTGGCCGTTTCGCTGCGGGTCCGGTCCATACAAGTTAGTAGGGGACCTCTCTCCTCTCTTCCCCACGGGTTGGCTGTAAAAAAAATTCCGTTGGGGCTCTTCTATCGAGCCCGAAAGTCCGTGTTCGCGGGAGCTGCCGAATCGTGCGGCTTAGCTCCGCATAGCCGTAACCGGACGTCAGTACAGAGAGAAGAATAGACAGCTATTCAGCAACAGAAGCATCGCCTTCGGAACAAAACCTGATGATTCCCGGCACGATGGACAGACTACAAGCTCCTCGTCACCTCAAGATCACTGGTAACCTTAATGTTCACTGGCGGTTGTTTAGACAACAATTCCAACTGTATTTAGCAGCGTCTGACTTAACAAGCGTGCCAGATGCTCGTAAAATTGCTCTTTTATTGACTATGGCTGGTCCACACGCGATAGAGATCTACAACTTTTTTAACTACTCAGAAGGTCAAGATAAAACAAAGTATGGGACCATCCTTGAGAAATTTGACAGCCACTGTAAAGTACAGACAAATGAGATATTTGAGCGCTACATCTTTGAAAAAAAGATGCAAGGGAAAGAGGAATCTTTTAACAACTTTTTCACAGACCTTAAACTGTTAGCTCAATCCTGCAATTTTGCTGCACTAAATGATTCAATGATTTGTGATCAAATAGTGTTTGGAATTATTGATGAACACCTGAGAGAGAGAGATTACTTCGGCAAAAAGATTTGACCCTTGAAATCGCTATTGAAACGTGTTTGGTGCATCAACAGTCCAAAAATCAGTACTTGCAGTATAAAACCGGTGAACGTGGTGGCAAAACCATCCATGAGGTCGAGTGTACCAAGGCTGTGTCGCAATTGAAGAGGCTCCACGGCAGCCATCTTGCACGTACTCAATCGGGCCCCGCACCATGCGCACTTCGCAAAAAAGTGCAAGGCGGCCGAGAACCGCTCTGCGCATGCGCAAAAATGCACGAAAAGTCATGATGTTTACGCGATGACTTGCATGAGGTGTGGAACCGCCCACTTCCAAAAAAACACCCTGCAAAAGGCAAACAATGTCTCCAATGTGGGAGCCTGAATCACTATGCTGCACAGTGCAGATCTACACTCCAGTTTAAAACTCACAAACAGAACTTCAAGAAGAGTAACATTGGCAGTGTACAACTTAAAACAGATGAGTCGGATCATGATAGTGCAACAGATCCTGAAGATTATTGCCTGGATAAAACATTCCAAGTGGGAATTATTGAAAAGTTTGAAAACTCCACACAGAGAATACTTCACAAGCGAAATCAATCCATGCCATTGATTCCGACGCTGAATGGAACACATTGTTAGATGCAAAGAGATGCCCGAGTAAATTCAAGCTGGACACAGGTGCCTCCACTAACCTGCTTTCGAAGCTCGACTTCGCAAAGCTCAAGCAAGCTCCCAAACTCCGTCCAGCTGCCTGCAAACATCAAGACTACAATGGCAATACAATCTTGTCATTGGGGTCATGCTATTTAGTACTGTCCAACAAACACATAGAGATGAGTCTGAGATTTTAGATTGTCCGATCAGACAAGTCGTCACTCTTAGGTGTGAAAGCCTGCAAGCAATTGAACCTTATTCAAAGGGTTTACACACTGATGTCGTCTCATCAAGCTCTTCAGAGCAGAATTGAAGGAATACTGGATCAATGTCCAAATGTCTTCAGCGGAATGGGCACACTTCCATTTGAGTACAAAGTTTTGCTGCGTGCTGATGCAAAACCTGTAATTCACCCACCAAGGAGGGAACGGTTAAAATCAGAACTCGCAAGTCTACAGAAAAAAGGCATCATCTCCAAAGTCACTGAACCGACTGACCGGGTCAGTTCAATGGTGTGCATAAAAAAACCCTAGGTGTGATTTAAGAATCTGCATAGACCCTAAGGACCTAAACAAGAACATAATGCGGGAACACTATCCGATCCCAAAAAGGGAAGAGATTACAAGCGAGATTGCACACGCAGGCATCTTCACCAAGCTAGGTGCACCTCAGGGATTATGGCAAATACAACTAGAAGATTCCAGAAGGAAGCTCTGCACCTTCAATACACCGTTTGGCAGATTTTGCTACAATCGAATGTCATTTGGAATCATTTCGGCGTCTGAAATATTCCACCGCATCGTGGAACAGATGATGGAAGGAATAGACGGAGTTCGTGTCTACGTGGATGATATTATCATCTGGTCTTCGACTCCAGAGGAACATGTGTCGAGACTGCAGAGTTTGAGTTGTGGGGGATGAAACCCAGGCAGACACGGGGAGAATGTGCAAATTCCACACAGACAGTGACCCAGGATCGAACCCGGGTCCTCAGCGCTTTAGGCAGCAGTGCTGACCACTGCGCCACCTTGCCGCCCTTCTTTGGTCAAAGTAGGTGCCAAAGGAATTCATTACCTTTTCAAAGTGATCAGAAGATTTATTTGCTCTTTGTCTGACAATAATGTATTCGACTGTTGGAAATACTGAATATAATAGTGTATTCACTTGTTCAGCCTCTATTTTCTTATTCAAACCTGATGCCATCATGTGTTTTAAAAACTCTTTCTCCATTACCCCCAATTTACTGCCTAGTCTGGCTCTTCCACCCGCCTTGTCTGGTTGTGTTGATTTATCATCCACGGCTGTATACAACATAGGGGAGAATAACTTTAATTTATAAAAAAAAAAATTCAGAGTCCCCAATTCATTTTTTCCAACTAAGGGGCAATTTAACGTGGCCAATTCACCTAGCCTGCACATCTGTGGGTTGTGGGGGCAAAAACCTACGCAAACACGGGGAGAATGTGCAAACACCACACGGACAGTGACTCAGAGCCGGGATCGAACCTGGGACCTCGGCGCCGTGAGGCAGCAGAGCTAACCCACTGCGTCACTGTGCTGGCCTTAAATTTTGTTAAATGCACCACAGTAATCATTATTTTTTTCTTCCCATAATTGTCGGCATTTGGCTGGCTCCAATTATGGCTATGGAGCAGAAAATCTTTTGAACTAATAATTTGGTCGGCTAGTTGCTTTCCTGTGCTTGGAGAATCAAACAAAGCCTTCAAAACAAATTATTGCTCTGGCTTCTCTTTCTTTATTTTTGGTTTGCACGCGGCTGCCATGTGTTATGGAACCAACTCTAGATTCAAGCGGCAGCATTCGTCAGGCTGCACTGTTTAAAACAATCATTCTGTCAGTGCTGCCTGAGTTTTGTGCTGAATTTAAAAGCTTATTTCAGCCTTTTTTTCAGAATTTGCTCACACATTTGCAGTCTGGCTAGGTTCTTTGATTCTGCTTTCGATTGGGTCTTGCAATGGACATCCATGTGCTCGGGAGTTTTACACTGCACAGTAGATCGTTCTGCCTTTCAGCCTCCATGTCTGTAATGGAGTTTTTAAAGTGACCTCTGGCTGTGTATTTGAGGTGCTCATGTTAGGTATACTTCTCTCAGGTCAAACTGCAATGCCTTTACTTTTTCACTCTGAGGTATTTTGTGGTCCTTCATCTGCTGCCACCATATTGTAAGGTTGTATGTTGTCACATGAAGAGGTCTAGAGTCTTGCATGGTTAAACAATAACTGCTTATACATAAATATAATGATGCATTATTAATACAGGGTATAGTCCTGACTAGTCTTATCTTCATCCAGATTTCTAACAGGCTCAATACTTCACTCTACAACTTCTTTGCTGTAGTACAAAGAACAACGAATAATACACCACAGGAACAGGCCGTCCAGCCCTCCAAGCCTGTACAGTCATGATACTAACCTTGGCCAAAATGTGAGTCTCTTCATCATAATGTGGGTGGTTATGTTTCCGCAGTCCCACATTAACACTTACCGTCCCAAACACCGGAAAACTACATTTAATCATCACGGAGCCTCTCCACCAAAACCTTTTCAATTAGTCCTGGTTTCAAATTTTGAATATCTGTTCACTCTTGAGCTGGAGTGAACCAGGAAGAAATAAGGAGCAATGTGGAGAAGACAATTTGAGGTCCAGGCTTGGGGTTTCATTTGCTGGAGGAGCGAGTAGGGAATTGGAGCAGACTAGGGCACTCGGAGTTTGGATAAGTGGGAAAAAAAATCCAATTACTGATGTGTTTCCCTCTTTCCTAAGTTAGGAGTAAGTGGAACAAGTGGGAATTTAATAAGTAAGTTCAATAAAGCATTCAGTTTTCCAATTTTTAAGTGACATAAACAGAAGGGAATGCATAGCTGAGTCTTTCATTTTTAAGTAATAAGATTAATTATAACAGTAAATTTTAGTAGTGGTGGCAAGGTTTGTTATCTAGTAGATAGAAGTTTCAGCACTTCATGGGTTTTGGGCTCTGGGTTTTGGAGCTTGAGCAGTAGCTGGCATCCCTGCAGCACTTCATGAGCTTGAGAGCATTATGGATAGCGCATATAGAAAGGTGGTCATCCTGCAGTTTAAGAGTATAGTAATAATCTTTATTATCACAAGTAGGCTTACTGCAATGAAGTTCCTGTGAAAATCACTCCGGCGCCTGTTCGGGTACACAGAGGGAGAATTTAGGATGTCCAATTCACCTAACAAGCACATCTTTCGGGACCTGCGGGAGGAAACCAGAGCACATAGAGGAAACCCATGCAGACACGGGGAGAACGTGCAGACTCTGCGCAGACAGTGACCCAAACCAGGAATCGAACCTGGGACCCTGGCGCTGTGAAGTAACAGTGCTAACCACTGCGCTACTGCGCTGCCCATGCGGTAGTATGCAGGGGAGAGGGAATGGGTGACTACCAGGAGGTCAAGAAAAGAATGGGCAGGTAGTGCCTGAGTCCTCTGAGTGAATCACACTCCCCAGCCAATATTCAGTTCTGAACATGTTAAAAGTGATGGTTCATTGGGGATTGTAGCTAAAGTCAAGTCCATGGCACCACGGTTTGCTCAGCTGTACAGCCATTGGAGTTGGAGCGGGGTGGGCGTGGAGGTAGAAGGGAAGCTAAGTTGCTTGGAAGAGCAATCGTGATTGGAATTTTGATAGTTAAGGGAATAGTTGGTGTTTCTGCAACTGCAGATGTGAATCCACGATGGTCTGCTGGTTCCCTTGTGCCAGTGTCAAGGATGTAATTGAATAGCTGCGGAGAACCTGAGGGGGGAGGGTGAACAGCCAGTGGTCATGGTCTACATTGCTACCAAGGACATAAGCAGAAAGAGGGATGCAGTCCTGCAGTCAGACTTTATGGAACTTTGAGAAACTATACTTTGGGACAGAATTAATAGTCACACGGACAAACGCGGCTTAATTAAGAGATCCAGCATGGATTTCTTAAGGTAAAATGTGTGTAACTAACTTGCTGGAGTTTTTTGAAGAGGTAACAGAGAAACATTGAGGGTAATGCTGTTGATGTGAGCACATGAACTGCCAAAATGCGTTTGATACAGTGCCGCACAACAAACCTGTGAGAAAAGTTATAGCTTTTAGGATAAAAGGGACAGTAGGAACGTGGCTATGAAATTGGCTGAGTGACAGGAAACAGAGCATAATGGTTAATGGATGCTTTTCAGACTGGAGGAAGATTTGGTGTAGAGTTTCCCAGGGGTCAGTATGGGAATGTTGCTACTACTGATATATATTCCTGATCTTGGTGTACAGGGAACAATTTCAAAAAACTTGCCAATGATAAAATACTTGGAAATATTGTAAACTGTGAGGAGGGAATTGTAGAACTTCAAAAGGATATAGACAAGTTAGTGGAATGGGGGAATAGGTGGCGCAGGAAGTTCAATGCTGACAAATGTGAGGTGATATATTTTGGTAGGAAGAACATGGAGAGACAATGTAAAATAAAGGATACAGCTCTAAAGGGGGCACAGGAGCAGAGGGGCTTGGGTGTATATATGCATAAGTCATTCAAGGTGGCAGGACACGGTTGATAGAGCAATCAATTAACCATATGCTATCCAAGACTTTATTAATATTGGTGTCGATAGAATAGCAATGGAGAAGGTTATGTTGAATTTGTATAAGACACTGGTTAGACCTCAGCTAGTGTGTCATGTATAGTTGTGGGTGCCGCATTTTGGGAACGATGTGAAGGCATTGGGCGGAGTGTAAAAAAGATTCACGAAAATGTTTCCAGTGATGAGAAGCTCCAGTATGAAATAGATTGGGGAAGTTGGGACTCTTTTCCTTGGAGCAAAGAAAGTTGAGGGGAGATTTGATAGAAATATTGAAAATCATGAAGGGCCTGGACATAGCAGACCAGGGAAAACTGTTCCCTCTCCAAAGGGATCAAGAATGAGAAGGCACAGACTTAAAGTGATTTGCAAAAGAAGCAAAAGAAAAATGAGAGAACTTTTTCACAAAGCGAGCAGTTAAGATCTGGACGGCATTCATTCAGGGTGTGGTGGAGACCAGTTCTAACAAAGCACTGAAGAGGAAATGAGATGATTATTTGAAAAGAAATAATGTGCAGGGTTACGTGGATAAAGCATGAGAATGAGCACGTCATCGAGTGCCATTCAGAAAGGTAGTGCAGACACGATGGGCCGAATGGCCTCCTTCTGTGCTGGAACAATTCAGGTGGGTAATACAACCGAGAAGGAGGCTGAATTTAAAAGCTTCAGAAGGGAATTGAAAAAGCAAATAAGAGAAGCAAAGAAAGAGCTCAAGGACAACAGCTGCAAATATAAAAGGGAACACAGAAATCTTCCACAAATAATAAAGGCTGGTAAAAGAAGGAGTGCGGCCCATTCGGGATCAAAAGGCAGATTGACGCATGGAGGCAGGCTGCATGGCTGAGGTATTAAATGAATATTTATCTGTCCATACCAAGTAAGAAGATGCTATGCAGATCATGGTGAAAGACGAGGTAACTTAGACACTTGAAAGATTTAAAAGTGACAAGGAGTCATTGGATAGATCACCTGTATTAAGGATGCTAAGGCACCAGGACAGGATGAGATTCACCCAAGGATACTGAGACAAGTGAACGTGAAAATTGCAGAGACGCTGGCCATAATTTTCCAGTCTTTCTCCATCTTAGAGTGGTGCCAGAGGACTGGAGAATTGCTACTGTCGCATCCTTGTTCAAAAAAATGTATAAAGATAAGCCCAGTAACTACAGGCCAGTCACTTTAAGCTCTGTTGTGGGGAAGCTTCTAGAAATTATAAATTGAGATAGAATGAATGGTCAATTGCACAAATACGGATTAATTAAGGAAGTCCGGAATGGATTTGTTAAGGGCAAATCATATTTAACTAACTTGCTTGTGTTTCTGCTGAGATAATAGAGAGGGTTGATGAAGATAATGCTGTTGGTGTTGTGTACATGGACTTCCAAAAGGCATTTGATACAATGGTGCTCACAGACTTGTGAGCGAAGTTAGAGCTCATGGAATAAAAGGAACAGTAATAATATGGAAATGAAATGTATTAATGGATGTTTTTCGGATTGGAGGAAGATTCTAGTTGAGCCCCCCAGGGATTGCCATTAGGTTCCTGCACTTCCTGAAATATGTTTATAATCTGGACCTTGGTGTGTAGGGCGCAAATTTGTTGATGATACAAAATTTAGACGTGTTGTGAACCATGAGGAGGATAATGTAGAGCTTCAAAGGTTCATAGAATCATAGAATCATAGAAGTTTACAGCATGGAAACAGGCCCTTCGGCCCAACCAGTCCATGCCGCCCAGTTTTTACCATTAAGCTAGTCCCAGTTGCCCGCACTTGGCCCATAACCCTCTATACCCATCTTACCCATGTAACTATCTAAATGCTTTTTAAAAGACACAATTGTACCCGCCTCTACTACTACCTCTGGCAGCACATTCCAGACACTCACTACCCTCTGAGTGAAGAAATTGCCCCTCTGGGCCCTTCTGAATCTCTCCCCTCTCACCTTAAACCTATGCCCTCTAGTTTTAGACTCCCCTACCTTTGGGAAAAGATGTTGACTATCTACCTTATCTATGCCCCGCATTATTTTATAGACCTCTATAAGATCACCCCTAAGCCTCCTACGCTCCAGGGAAAAAAGTCCCAGTCTATCCAGCCTCTCCTTATAACTCAAACCATCAAGTCCCGGTAACATCCTAGTAAATCTTTTCTGCACTCTTTCTAGTTTAATAATATCCTTTCTATAATAGGGTGACCAGAACTGCACACAGTATTCCAAGTGTGGCCGTACCAATGTCTTGTACAACTTCAACAGGACGTCCCAACTCCTGTATTCAATGTTCTGACCAATGAAACCAAGCATGCCGAATGCCTTCTTCACCACCCTGTCCACCTGCGACTCCACCTTCAAGGAGCTATGAACCTGTACTCCTAGATCTCTTTGTTCTATAACTCTCCCCAACGCCATACCATTAACTGAGTAGGTCCTGGCCTGATTCGATCTGCCAAAATGCATCACCTCACATTTATCTAAATTAAACTCCATCTGCCATTCGTCGGCCCACTGGCCTAATTGATCAAGATCCCGTTGCAATCCTAGATAACCTTCTTCACTATCCACTGTGCCACCAATCTTGGTATCATCTGCAAACTTACTAACCATGCCTCCTAAATTCTCATCCAAATCATTAATATAAATCACAAATAACAGTGGACCCAGCACCGATCCCTGAGGCACACCACTGGTCACAGGCCTCCAGTTTGAAACACAACCCTCTACAACCACCCTCTGTCTTCTGTCGTCCAGCCAATTTTGAATCCAATTGGCAACCTCACCCTGGATCCCGTGAGCTTTAACCTTCTGCAAGAACATACCATGCGGTATCTTGTCAAAGGCTTTGCTAAAGTCCATGTAGACAACGTCTACTGCACTGCCCTCATCTACCTTCTTGGTCACCCCCTCAAAAAACGCAATCAAATTTGTGAGACATGATTTTCCACGCACAAAGCCATGCTGACTGCCCCGAATCAGTCCTTGCCTCTCTAAATGCTTGTAGATCCTGTCTCTCAGAATACCTTCTAGCAACTTACCTACTACAGATGTTAGGCTCACCGGTCTGTAGTTCCCAGGCTTTTCCCTGCTGCCCTTCTTAAACAAGGGCACAACATTCGCTACTCACCAATCTTCAGGCACCTCACCTGTGGCTGCCGATGATTCAAATATCTCTGTTAGGGAACCCGCAATTTCCTCCCTAGCCTCCCACAACATCCTGGGATACATTTCATCAGGTCCCGGGGATTTATCTACCTTGATGCGCTTTAAGACTTCCAGCACCTCCTCCTCTGTAATATGCACACTTCTCAAGACATCACTATTTATTTCCCTTAGTTTCCTAACATCCATGCCTTTCTCCACCGTGAATACTGATGAGAAATATTCATTCAGGATCTCACCCAACTCTTGTGGCTCTGCACATAGATGTTCTTGTTGATCCTTAAGAGGCCCTACTCTGTCCCTAGTTACTTTTTTTCCCTTTATGTATCTGTAGAAGCTCTTTGGATTCTCCTTTGCATTATTTGCCAAAGCAATTTCATGTCCCCTTTTTGCCCTCCTGATTTCCCTCTTAACTCTATTTCGACAATCTCTGTACTCTTCAAGGGATCCACTTGATCCCAGTTGTTTATGTACGTCATATGCCTCCTTCTTCTTTTTGACCAGAGTCTCAATATCTCGAGTCATCCAGGGTTCCCTACTTCTACCAGCCTTGCCCTTCACTCTAAAGGGAATGTGCTTACCCTGCACCCTGGTTAACACATTTTTAAAAGCCTCCCATTTACCAGCCGTCCCTTTGTCTGCCAACAGTCTCTCCCAATCTACCTCTGAGGCATAGGCAGAATGGTGGAATAGAAACATAGAAACATTGAACATAGAAAATAGGTGCAGGAGTAGGCCATTCGGCTCTTCGAGGCTGCTCCACCATTCAATATGATCATGCAAATTCAGTATCCCCCTCCCGTTTTCTTTCCATTCCCCTTGATCCCTTTGGCCGCAAGGGCCACGTCCAGCTCCTTCTTGAATATATCCAATAAACTGTCCCCAGCAGCTTTCTGTGGCAGAGAATTCCACAAGTTCACACTCTCTGAGAGAAGAGGTTCTTCCTCATCTCAGTCCTGAATGGCTTACCCTTTATTCTGAGTCTGTGACCCCTAGTTCTGGACGTCCCCAACATCTGGAACATTCTTCCTGCAACTAGCCTGCCCAGTCCCATCAGGATCTTATATGTTTCTATAAGATCCCCTCTCATTCTGCTAAACTCCAGTGAGTACAAGCCCAGTCGATCCAGTCTTTCACCATATGTCAGTCCTGCCATCCCAGGAATTAGTCTGCTGAACTTTTGCTGCACAGCCTCAACAGCAAGAATGTCCTTCCTCAAACTAGGAGACCAAAACTGCACGCAATACTGGAGGCCATCCCTACTCTTGTACTCAAATCCTCTCCCTATGAAGGCCATCATGCCATTAAATTTCCTCACTGCCAGGCAGCACCATGGCGCAGTGGTTAGCACTGCTGCCTCACGGCACCGATGTCCCAGATGCAATCCCGACCCTGGGTCACTGTACATGTGGAGTTTGTATGTTCTCCCCGTGCTTGCGTGGGTTTCGCCCCCACAACCCAAAGATGTGCAGGGTAGGTGGATTGGCATGCTAAATTACCCCTTAATTGGAAAACATTAACTGGGTACTCTAAATTTATTTAAAAAAAGCTTTCCTCATTGCCTCCTGTACTTGCATGCCGTCCTTCAGCGACTGTTCCACCATGACATCCGGGTCTCATTGTACTTATCCTTTTCCTAAACTTCCACCATTCAAATAATAACCTGCCTTCCTGTTTTTGCCACCAAAGTGGATAACCTCACATTTACCGACATTATATTGCATTTGCCAAGTAATTACCCACTCAGCCAGCCTGTCCTAGTCACCCTGCAGCCTCTTTGCATCCTCCTCACAGCACACACTGTCACCCAGCTCAGTGTCGTCTGCATATTTGGAGATATTGCATGCAAAAGGGGCTGGTTTAGCACAGCGGGCTAAACAGCTGGCTTGTAATGCAGAACAATGCCAGCAACCTGGGTTCAATTCCCGTACCGGCTTCCCCGAACAGGTGCCGGAATATGGCGACTAGGGGCTTTTCACAGTAACTTCATTGAAGCCTACTTGTGATAATAAGTGATTATTATTATAATTCCTTCATCCAAATTATTAATGTATATTGTGAACAGCTGGGGCCCCAGCACTGAACACGGCGGTACCCCACTAGTCACTATCTGCCACTCTGAAAAGGAGCCATTTATTCCCACTCTCTGCTTCCTGTCTGGCAACCAGTTCTCTGTCCACGTCAATACATTACCCCTAATACCATGAGGTTTAATTCTTCTCAGCAATCTCCTGTGTGGGACCTTGTCAAAAGCCTTTTGAAAGTCCAGATACACAACATCCACTGGTTCACCTTTATTCACTCTGCTGGTCACATCCTCAAAACATTCTAGAAGGTTTGTCAACCATGATTTCCCTTTAGTGAATCCATGCTGACTTGGACCGATCTTGTCCCCATTTTCCAAATGCTCAGTTATTTCATCCTTAATATTTTACCCACCAATTACAGCCGGTCTATAATTCCCAGTTTTCTCTCTCCCTCCTTTTTTAAAAAGTGGGGTTACATTAGCTACCCTTCAATTCATTGGAAATCTTCCAGAGTCTACTGAATGAATGAAAATGAAATGAATGAAAATCGCTTATTGTCACAAGTAGGCTTCAAATGAAGTTACTGTGAAAAGCCCCTAGTCGCCACATTCCGGCGCCTGTTTGGGGAGGCTGTTACGGGATGCTGGAAAATGATCACCAATGCGTCCTTTATTTCTATCCTTAAGTACTCTGGGATGCAGAGCATCAGGCTCTGGGAACCTATCGGGTTTTAATCCCATCAATTTGCCCAATATAATTTCCTGACTAATAAAGATTTCCTTCAGTTCCTCCTTCTTGCTCGACCCTCCGTCCCTTAGTATTTCCAGAAGGTTATTTGTGACCTCATTGGTGAAGACAGATCCAAAGTAATTGTTCAACTGGTCTGCCATCTCTTTGTTGCCCATCATGAATTCACCTGATTTTAACTGTAAGGGACCTACATTTGTCTTCACCAGTTTTTTTTCTCTTCATATAGCTGTAGAAGCTTTTGCAGTCAGTTTTTATGTTTTCTGCAAGCTTATTTTGGCATTATATTTTCCCCTTCCGAATTAAACCCTTTGTCCTCCTCTGCTGAATTTTAAATTTCTCCAGTCCTCAGGCTTGTGGCTTTTACTGGCCAATTTATATGTGTCTTCTTTGACTTTAACACTATCCCTGATTTCCCTTGTTAGCCATGGTTGAGCCACCTTCCCCGTCTTACTCTTGATCCAAACAGTGATTTACAATTGTCGAAGTTCACCCATGTGTTCTTTAAATGTCTGCCATTGCCAAGCCACCATAAACCCCTCAAGTATCCTTTGCCAGCTTACCCTAGCCAATGCACATCTCAGACCATCAAAGTTAGCTTTCTTTAGGTTTAGGACCCAAGTATCAGACTTAACTGTGTCACTCTCCATCTTGACGAATAATTCTATCATATTATAGTCACTCTTCCATTAAGGATTTCGCACCACAACATTGCTAATTAATCCTCTCTCATTGCACAATACCCAGTCTGGGATGGCCTGCACTCTAGTTGGTTCCTCGACATATTGGTCAAGAAAACCATTGCTTATACATTCCAGGAAATCCTCCTCCATCTCATTGCTACCAGTTTGATTAGCCCAATCAATATGCAGATTGAAGTCACCCATAATAACCGCTGTATCCTTACTGCACGCATCACTAATTTCCTGTTTGATGCCATCCCCAACCTCACAACTACTGTTTGGTGGGCTGTACACAACTCCCACTGATGTTTTTTGTCATTTGGTGTTCCACAGCTCCACCCATATAGTTTCCACATCGTCCTGGCTAATGCCCTTCCTTACTATTGGATTAATTTCCTCTAGGGGCTGGTTTAGCACAGGGCTAAAGAGCTGGCTTTTAAAGCAGACCAAGGCAGGCCAGCAGCATAGCTCAATTCCCGTACCAGCCTCCCCGAACAGGCGCCGGAATGTGGCGACTTGGGGCTTTTCACAGTAACTTCATTTGAAGCCTACTTGTGACAATAAGCGATTTTCATTTAATTTCATTTTCATTTCATTTAACTAGCAAAGTTACCCCACTTCCCTTTCCTTTCCTTCTATCTTTCCTGAATATTGAATACCCCTGGATGTTGAGTTCCCATCTTTGGTCACCCTGGAACCAGGTCTCCATAATCCCAATTACATCATATTCATTAATGATTGTCAGCACAGTTAATTCATCAATCTTATTACAAATGCTCCTCGCATTGAGACACAGAGCCTTCAGGCTTGTTTTATTTGGCATTTATTGCCCTTTTAGAATTATGATATAATCTGGCCCTTTTTGACTTCTGTCTGTGGTTTCTCTGCCTTCTACTTTCCCCATTACTGGCTTTTGTTTCTGTCCCCACCTAACTTTCCTCTGACTTCCTGCATCGGTTCCCACCCCCCTGCCATTTTAGTTTAAACCCTCCCCAAACTAGCAAACACTCCTCCTAGGACATTGGTTCCGCTCCTGCCCAGGTGTAGACCGTCCGGTTTATACTGGTCCCACCTCCCCCAGAACCGGTTCCAATGTCCCAGGAATTTGAATCACTCCCTCGCACCATCTCTCAAGCCATGTATTCATCTTAGCTATCCTGCCATTCCTACTCTGACTAGTATGTGGCACGGGGAGCAATCCTGACATTACTACCTTTGTGGTCTTACTTTGTATTTTAACTCCTTACTCCCTAAATTCAGCTTTTAGGACCTCTTCCTATTTTCTACCTATATCATTGGTGCCTATATGCACCAAGGCAGCTGGCTGTTCACCCTCCCTGCCCTGCAGCTGCTCCGAGACACTCTTGACCCTTGCACCAGGGAGGCAACACACCATTCTGGAGTCTCGTTTGCGGCCACATAAACACCTATCTATTCCCCTTACAATAGCAGATTAACAAATAGCAGCTTAAAGTTAATGCAGAAAAATGTAAAGTGTTACGTTTTGATAGAATGTTGAGACAGTTTAAAACAAAATATTAAATAATAATAGACAATTCTAAATGTGGTACAGGAGCAGGGGGACCTGGTTGTATTTGCTCATAAATCATTGAAGGTGGCAGAACAGATTAAGAACACGGTTGATGAAGCACACAGGAGCCTAGGCTTCATTAATAGGGGCAAGGAATACAAAAGAGGTGAGTGGGCCTGTATGGGGTGCTTTTTCGGACGGTTGATGTGGATTCGATGGGCCAGGTTTCCTCCTTCTGCACTGTACGGATTCTATGATTCTAAGTTTTGGGTTCCTTTGAATCGAGCCTTTGCACAACCTTAACTTTAAATTTAATAATTAGGACCTGGATTGCATGAGAGCCTGGTAGAGGTTGACACAATTGAGATTTGAAAAGGGAATTGAATAAGAATAGGATTGGCTGAGTTGTTGTTGCAGAGAGCCAGCAAGGATATGATGCAACATATATCCTCCTTCTGAGCTATAACCATACTATGATTCGGGATAGTGGCACAGTGTTTATCACTGCTGACTCACAGCTCCAGAGACCCAGGTTCAATTCCGGTCTCGGGTGACTGTCAGTGCAGAGTCTGCACATTCTCCCCGTGTCTGCGTGGGTTTCTTCCCGGTGCTCCGGTTACCTCGCACAAGTCCTGAAAGATGCGCTTGTTGGGTGAATTGGACATTCTCAATTCTCCCTCAGTGTACCCGAACAGGCGACGGAATGTGATGATTCGGGGCTTTTCACTTCATTGCAGTGTTAATGTAAGCCTACTTATCATAGAATCATAGAATTTACAGCGCAGAAGGAGGCCATTTGGCCCATCGAGTCTCTACCGGCTCTTGGAAAGAGCACCCTACTTCACCCCACGTCTCCATCCTACCCCTGTAACCCAGTAACCCCACCTAAACTTTCTTTGAAATGAAAAAATGAAAATGAAATGAAAATCGCTTATTGTCACAAGTAGGCTTCAAATGAAATTACTGTGAAAAACCCCTAGTCGCCACATGTTAGACATTTTAGTTGCTGTGATATGAAGAGTCTAAAGTTCTGTTCCTTTTTCACAAACACACATTTATTTTATTCCAACAGCCTTTGCACAAAACTCTTAACAACACACCACCTGACAGTGGCCACCTGAAGCCCCTTTACATATCAGTGTCAATTAATGGATACTTAACATAAATGAGACAACTAATTGCAATGTCTCTTAGCCCATTACTGAACAGTCTCCCCTTCCTTGGAGAAAAAAAAGAATTAGGTGAAAACAAAATTTCAAGAAACTCAAAAACACACACATGATTTCCCCCCCTTTTTGTTTTTGTTTGGACGAGAAGGAAAAAAAAAACAGTCACAGAAACAAGTGCCCTTCATTAACAATATCCAAAAGTTTCTGTGAACTCATCCCTCTTTTCGTAAAACAGTTTGACAGTTGATAGCTCCTGTCGACCCATTTAATTTTTGTTATTTCCCCTCTGTCCAACATCTGCTTCAAACTTGCGATGTCTATCCGTAACCTCTTTTCATTGACACTTTTTGCAGAGTGCACATGTTCCAACAGGGATTTATTGTCAATAGGTATATTAGCCTAATCCCCTAATCCCAAAATTTCTGTCAATATCATTCTTATATAATAGGCTATATCCACCGCCTCTACAAGGCTTAACGTCTCAGCAGCCAAAGTGCTTTTTACCATTTTCCTTATTTTCTTTGTTTCCCACACAAGCGGGCAACATTTACCATTGTTCCTCAAAAGGAAAATTATAAAACTCCATCACATGAATTTACGTAGGACGCATCACTATAAACTATGAGTTTCAAGTGCTTAAGGTCACCTAAAACCGGGAACTTCAAAACACACTCCTGCATTTTTAGTTTGGCCAACGCTTTATTTGCTCTTATTATGTCTTCCACTTTGGGATCATTCATTTTTGTACTCAACTCTAAGACATTAAAACTCACGTCGGGTCTAGTCTGTCTACCTAACCAGTTCAGTTGCCCAATTAAACTTTGCAGTTGCTCTATTTCTATCTTTGAAACCATTGCGTTCTTTTGTGAAACCTGGCCACGACTAATTGCTATTGGGGTGATGCTTTCCAAATAAGATTGCTGACGTAAAGTTGCCCCTAACTTAGTCTGTCCAATTTCCAGTCCAATATATTTAAATGCACCGGAAGCCTGACTTCCAACCCTGAATTCTTTCCTCAAACCAGAGATTACAATAGCTTCAAAATCACTAGTCCCACCCCACAAAAAATCATCGACATGCATCATAGAAATGCCAGAAAGATTTCCATTATAGTGCCAGTAAAACATTGCAGGGTCTGCTTTCAACTGGCAACAGCCTAACTTTAACAAAACTGACCTGACTGAAAAATACCAGACTCTAGATGCATCATTTAATCCATATACACATTTGTTCAACTTCCAGAGTACCCCTTCTGTGTTAGCTGCTTCTTTAGGAGGATGGAGAAAAATGTCTCTCTGGAGCTGATGCCCCTGCAAAAAGGCAGCTTTTATATCTATAGATTTGCATTCCCATACCTTTGTGGCTAATAGAGACAAGAAGATCTTTAAAATAACCTTTCTTGCTGTAGGTGAATCTACCCTTAAATCCTGATCTTCTAAGTTTTCTTCAAATCCCCTTGCCACAAGCCTGGCCTTTGCCTTATAAGTTCCTTCCGGAAGAACCTTTTCCGTGCAAATCCATCTGTGGGATAGAGCTCTTTGTCCCCTATCCGGTACTTCCGTGTATACCCCAAATTCACTCCAACTACGCAATTCTTGCTGTTTAGCTTCTTTAATGACTTTTTCATCTAATTTATTTGAAGCCACTAAAATCTCACGTGCATGTGGGCTTCTACTCCTATCAGTATTCGTAGTCTTACTCATGTTCCGAGATCTTGACAAACTACGTCCCCTCTCCCGCCTGGTAGCTCGTCCTGTACTGCTACTGCTTGATATTTCCCTTCTGCTGTGGGATGTCCTTTCAATAGTTCTCAGCCTTTTCTTGCGGACCTGTTCAGTATCGATGTACTATCTGAACTGGCACTGCGTTTCTGTGCCCTCCATTTTTGAACTTCGTTTTCCCAATCCATTGTCTTGACTCCTTCCCCTGAATGCTGTACATTCAACCAATGTTTATACTTTCCAGTGGCCTTCCCTGCTCTACTAATAACAGTTGCATCCTTCCATTGACTAGACCCTTCAGCCAAGTATGTCACCTTTGTACCAACTTTTGGCAGTTGCCCTTTCGGAAAAATGGCCTGTTCTAATTCATCAGAAGTGTTGTGTTCCTCCACAGAAACCCTGTCTATATCAGTTAATTGGTCCTCATAGTTCTGTAACACATGCGTACCAGATGACTCTGGTTTCTCGTCATGTCTGTCCTGTCTAAATTTGAAAATTTGTAATCTGTACCCATTATCCTTGATGAATATACCCTAACAGTTTGATTACCATGTTGCAAAATAATTGTTTTGCCATCGATGCCTATGATCTTCCCTGGGCCTTTCCATTCATTAGAATTGTCTCTCTTATAGTATACCATGCCTCCTTGCTAAAAAACGGCATCTGATGGCTGTACGTTTTGTCTTAAAGCTCTGCGAATTATTTCAGAGACTTATGCTTCCAAAAAAGCTTTTCTACTGCTATGTAATGCATTTAAATGTTCAGCAAAACCAGAGCTAATTGTCGTCCTCTCCCAAGCTGGAGGCTGGTCATCCAAAATAAACGGAACTTTAGGATTTCTACCAAACACTAATTAATAAGGACTATAGCCCCCAACCATCTGCAAAGAATTTTTTGCATGTACTGCCCATGCTAAAGCTGAATTTAGCCTACAATTTGGTCGCTCTGCCGAAATATTCCGAAGCATGTCATCGATAACAACATGATTTCTTTCACAGACACCATTACTAAATGGGCTTTCTGCAGCAGCCATATTCATAACTCTGATATTTATGTTTTCACCCATAACCCTAAACTCATCATTAGCAAATTCTCCCCCATTGTCCGTTTGCGGGTGGACCCATTCCTGTCCCTACCCATTTTTCCACGATTTGATCCAGAATTACTCTCTTTTCTTTACTTCATACAACCGTTGATTGACTAAATCTGGTTAATAAATCTACAAAATGCAAAATAAATATATTATTTGCTTTATCCCAGATCTTAAGGTCCATTGCCACAATGTTGTTAAAATCCCTGGTCAAAGGTAGGGTTACTATCGGTCATGCTGGTGTCCTTCTGTACTTCCTACAAACTTCACAGCGGTCACTAACCTGTTCTATCAGTTTAGTATAGTCGTCATCCCTTACCCCTGCATCCTTTACTAAATCTTTCAGCCTCCGAGGAGACGGATGTGCAAATTGCCTTTGCAGTTTTAATACCACAAGCTTTTTATCAGCTAAAGTCCCATTTTCAACTGCCATTAACACATCCTTAACCACTCTACTTGAAATATTATTTGTCAGTAATGGAATACAATAGTGTCCCGATTGTGTAAATTGTAAGTCCACCGTCTTTCCAAAAACTGTTGCCTTATCCTGTTCCATATCCAGTTTCATGTGTGTTTTCTTCATCGATGGTCTGCTCAGAAGCAAAGGTATCTCACTTGATACAACATCCGTGCTAATGAAATGATTCACTCCGGCAATATTGCAAGGGATCACCACTCTTTTCAGCGACTTCAGAGTATTATCATCCCCAAACCTGAAACTTGTGGAACTTTCAAATTCCTTAACCTTGTTACGATTTTCAGCATTCAAAGAGTACAGGTAACATTTTAACCAGTCAATTCCACACACAGTAGATGTGCAGCCACTGTCCAATACAGCACAGTTGAAGGATTCTGCAACCAACACCCTCATTACCTGCATAAAACTGCTTGTCAATAGGACAATGCCTTCTTTCTGGTCACTATCTTTTTCCTCTTCTGACTCTTCCGTGTCATGTGTCGCTTCGAACACTCTATCAGAACGAGTTGGACAATTGAAAGCATAATAGTATTGAGAGTCACATCGAAAACATCGATTTATCATGCCCCGTGCATTTCTGGGGTTCATCTCCCTATTGTAGGTTCTAACTGGGTTTCTGTCTTCATAATTTCCTTGTCTCGGTTTCCTTCTATAGCCTTGAGCCCTGTTCATAGACATACGATTTCGCCATCCTGTTCGTAGTGTATCTTCCATATTCTGCCTTATTGCAGGTTGACCTATTTGGGTCACCAGAGCTATCGGAAACAAATGTTTCCCCAGAAACTATTGTAAAGCTTTTGTCATCTGTTCGAATAAGGTATCCTTATCAGTAAACTGAACTCCTGTCAAAACCAGGAGCCTATCCATGTTGCTCACTCTAGCAGTCAAGTAATTTAAAGGCCAACACAGACTGGAAATTCCAGGTTGTGTTTCTGCAGCCTTTTATATCGTCTGCCAAATTCCATTATATAGTCTTCCATGGAGATATCCTCCATTTTCCAGGACTTATCAAAATCTGACCATGCTTCATACGTACTTAACAAGTCATCTTTCTTATACGTCTTATCCATATAATGTAATAAAGACTCCAGACCTTCTTCTGAGTCTAACTCTTCCAATTCCAGCTCAGAAAGCACTTTGTTTTGGATTTTACTGCCATATGGTAGAGAAAGAGTCAATGCCATACCTTGTCTTCTCTTTCCCAAAGCAGTTACCTTAGTCCACATAACTACTGCACTTCTCCATTGGTCGTATTCCTTTCAGAAAATAAGGGAGGATAGTCATATCCAGCCATTTTTATCCTCGGTTCAGCCATATATCCCTTTTTTTTCTTTTCTCACTCACTCCTTGGTGATCTGGAAAAGTTGTATCTTTCAACCCTTCATATTTACACAGCAACCATCCTCTGCTCTTACTGTTAGACGTTTTAGTTGCTGTGATATGAAGAGTCTAAAGTTCTGTTCCTTTTTCACAAACACACATTTATTTCATTCCAACAGCCTTTGCACAAAACTCTAACCATCCATCACCTGACAGAGGCCACCTGAAGCCCCTTTACATATCAGTGTCAATTAATGGATACTTAACATAAATGAGACAATTAATTGCAATGTCTCTTAACCCATTACTTAACACCACATTCCGGCACTTGTTCGGGGAGGCTGGTACGGGAACTGAACCGTTCTGCTGGCCTGCTTTCAAAGCCAGCGATTTAGCCCTATGCTAAACCAGCATTGGTCAATAAGTGCAATCTATCATGGCCAATCCGCCTAACCTGCCCATCTTTGGACTGTGGGAGGAAACCGGAGCACCCGGAGGAAACCCACGCAAACGCGGGGGGAACGTGCAAACTCCGCACAGACAGTGACCCTAGCCGGGAATCGAACCTGGCACCCTGGAGTTGTGAAGCAACTGTGCTAACCACGGTGCTACCACGCTGCCCTACTTGTGACAATAAAGATTATTATTATAAATTTTAGCTGGAACATACCTCTGTGGCTCAGATCATGCATGGAAATGTCTGTCTGGCTGTTAGATGGAGAACTAGCCTCCTCCCCACTGAGGGTGCTGGCAGTTATACTGTTCAATCTCTTTGATATTCTCTTCTGTGGATTTTGCTGTTTACCTCACACAAATTTCATTGCCTTTAGAAGAAACCATTTGTTTAGCAAAACTGACCTTTGGCAAACAATGTTTCTGAATGACCATTCGCACCTCAATGTCTCTGGACTCCAGTTAACCTTGTTACTAGGCAAATTGCATCTCATTATTCCTCTAGATGCCTGCACATGTTGTTACTTTTCTGTTATTTTATTTTCATCTCAAATTCACTGTTAATCTCGTTAACTTCCCACATTCCTGACATAAAGTTGGCAGATTTCATCCCTTAAAGGACATGAAGTGAACTAGATGGATTTTTATAAAAAAACAGTGGTTTCATGGTCATTACTGATATTGCTTTTCTTCCAGATTTTTTTATTTTTTTTCATTAAATGAATTAAACAGTAATCCAGGTCTCCTAATAAAAAATCACTGAATCATAAAAATGAATCCAGGTCTTCTGGATTACTAATCCATAATATAACCTCTGTGCTAGCCTTTAAGCTTCAAACGCCCTTTTGTCCAATAAGGAAGTCTTAAAAAATCCATCTTAATCAGAGTCCATTTTCAACCCTTCATTGCTGGCAATATTTCTTTTTTTTCACAGTTTGTTATTGCCATTGATAATTTCGGAGATCATACATCATCACATGTTGTTCTGTTCAAGTATAATTGCCAAAATTATAACTGTATAGTAGCTTTGCTTTGAAATAGGAGAGGAAACCAAGAGCAAGAGAGCACCATAATAATGTGATTACAATTCATTATTTGAATAGACATCTGACAAACTGAAAACAAAAGAAATATCCTATATCTGGTGTCATCAATAGGCCAGAGACTAGGAGAGTAACCCACCTCCAGACTCCCCAAAGCCTATCCATCAGAAACAAGGCACAAGTCAGGAATGTGATGGCATATTCTCCACTTGCCTCGATGAGAACGGCTTCAGCAACATTCAAGAAGTTCAACACCATCCATGACAAAGCAACCTGCTTGATTGGCACCCGGTCCACCACCTTAAACATTCACTCCCTCCACCAGCGACGCTCAGTGGCAAGCAGTTTGTCCAATCTACAAGATGCACGCCAGCAAAACACCAAGGCTCCTTCGACAGCACCTGCCAAACCCATGACCTTGACCACCTAGAAGGACAAAGGCACAAGATGCTTGGGAGCACCACTGCCTGCAAGTCCCCATCCAAGTCACACACCATCCTGACATAGAACTATAAGCATGGTTCCTTTGCTGTCGCTGAGTCAAAGACCTAGAACTCTCTTCTGAACTGCACTGTGGGTGTCCCGACAACACATGGACTGCAACGGTTTAAGGAAGTGGCTCACCATCATCTTCTCAGGGACAATTCCCGTACCAGCCTCCCCGAACAGGCGCCGGAATGTGGCAACTAGGGGCTTTTCACAGTAACTTCATTTAAAGCCTACTTGTGACAATAAGCGATTTTCATTCATTCATTTTCAATTAGGGATGGGCTGTAAATGCTGGTCCAACCAATGATGCCCACATCCCATGAAGACTTATAAAAATCCTCATGTTCAATGTACTTTGTCCATTATTCTTTTCGTCTACTGTGTACATTCCCTTGGCCACAGAAGAATACTTTTCACTGTACTTCGGTACATGTGACAATCAATCAATCAATCAAGCAATCAACATTACATAGGGACATGCAGCACCAAAAGAAGCCATTCAGTCAATGTGAAAAGCATCTCGCAAAATACTGAAGGTGACAATTCCCTATGTTATCCATATAGAGGAAGGACAATGTCATTCAAGAAATGTGAAGTTTGAAATAAATTAAAGATGATGATTCTTACGAAAGAGATCAAAATTCAGTGGATCATCAAAATGAAGAAAATGTTCATTTCACTGATATAAGGAAAAAGCTTTTGCACATTGATATAGTGAAACTATAAAACTTCAAACAAATGGAAAAAGATTCCTCTTACTATTGAACAGGACAACTTATAACTGCATCTTTGAAATTGTTACTTTAACATCTAATTGCTCGAAGGCAATGGCAAACTATGAAAGAAAAACACATTAAGATGTTTTAATAAGTGCCCACAAGTGTCTAACCACAGTTCGCCTATTGGTTTACATGCACTTATCATGAACATTAGTATAAGATGGATTTTGTGATATCCTTATGAATTTGTATATATCTGTAAAGGTACAAAGAACAAAAAACAATACAGCACAGGAACAGGCCCTTTGGCCCTCCAAACCTGCGCCAACCATGGTACCTGCCTAAACTAAAACCGTATGCGCTTACGGAGTCCGCATTCTTCCATTCCCACCCTATTCATATATTTGTCCAGATGCCCCTTAAATGCTGCTATCGTACCGGCTCCCACCACCTCCCAGGCAGCGCGTTCCATATATTTACCACCCTCTGTAAATAAACATGCCTCGCACATCTGTTCTAAACTTTTCCCCACGCACTTTAAACCTCTATGTCCCCTAGTACTTGACTCTCCTACCTTAGGAAAGAGCATCTGACTATCCACTCTGTCCATGCCACTCATAATCTTGGAGACCTCTATCAGGTAGCTTCTCGACCTCCGTTGTTCCAGAGAGAACAGACTGAGTTTATCTAACCTCTCCTCATAGCTAATGCCCTCCATATCAGGCAACATCTTAGTAACAGCTTCTGTACCCTCTCCAAAGCATTCACATTCTTCTGGTAGTGTGGCGACCAGAATTGTACACAATATTCCAAATGAGGCCTAACTAAGGTCCTGTACAACTGTAAGTTATGGCAACTCTCCATCCTTGCCAGTTCGGGCAACATTGCTGCAGAAATGGCAACACTTACAGACATTTTAAAATAAGAAAGCTTTCCTGCAAAAAGCCTGCAACAAAATGGCTGGAAGCAGCAAGACAGAGAAATACACATCACAAGATCATCCCAGAGAAGAACAAAGGGGACAATGGGCCAGGGCAGGGCCAACAGAAAAAGTATGCCAGGTATGTGGATGGCTCAGAGTGAGCTGAGGAAGACAATGACTATGGAAATTAGTTCCTGGCCAAACCAGACAGAAACCTATTCCACTAACGGCAAACCAATTCAAACTGTTCCAGTATCTCCTCGGAGCCATTTGCAGGCAATCAGGCAAACTCCGCAGACGTCATCAGCTATTGTGAAGAAACTGATCAGGTTAACTTCTTCCTGACGGTAATTAGCGCGCCTTTTGTCTTTGAAATCGATCAGTGGGAGGAGCCAGCCGGCTCCATTGAAACATCCGCGCTTAAAGATACAGGAGACAGACAAGTGAGAGAGCGACCTTGGGTAGATTTTACTCAGAAATTCCGATTGAGAAGTTTTGCACAGAAGTTTGGGCTGGAGGAGATTTGAGAACTGTGGTAGTATGTATTGGGGGTCATGTGGGACTGGAAGCCCTATTGTCATTGGCTGACAGATCCTGGGTCCTGGTTGGCCGTTGACCTCATGCTCCGCCCTGAAGGCGAAGTATAAGAAGCCGGTGCCTTCCCCCGCAGGCCAGTTTACTATCGGGCTGCTGGGGAACAGACACGCTTAATAAAGCCTCATCGACTTCACTATATTCGTCTCATGGAGTCTTTGTGCGCTACAATTTATTAAGCGTGCCTAAAAAGGACTATGGAGCTCAGGATCATTCCAGAATGCCTGAGGATCAGCCCCCACGCAGTGAATGCGGCAGCAGCCTTCAAACACTGGCAGACTTGCTTCGAGGTCTACCTCAGACCGACCACCGGCCGGGTCTCAGACGAACAAAAACTGCAGGTCCTGCACTCGAGGGTGAGCACGGAGATTTTCACCCTCATTGAAGACACCCACGATTTCCAGACGGCGTTCACAGCACTGAGAAGTCTCTACGTTCGCCCAGTTAACCAAATCTACGCTCGCTACCAGCTCGCGACAAGACGGCAAGCTCCCGGAGAATCGATGGACGAGTTCTACGCCGCGCTGCTGATTTTGGGACGAGCCTGCAGTTGCCCGTTGGTGAATGCAAACGAACATACGGACATGTTAATGCGCGACGCTTTTGTGGCAGGTATGCAATCCTCCCAAATCCGCCAAAGACTTCTAGAAAAAGAGTCGCTAGGACTCTCAGAGGCACGGGCCCTCGCAGCCTCCCTGGACGTAGCCGCGCGTAATACCCGCGCCTACGGCCCCGACCGCGCGGCAGGCCATTGGGCCCCGTATGTACCCGTCGCGGCAAACCCCCTACCCACCCCCCCGGACACCCCACAGGCTTGCGCAGTCCAAACGCCGAGTGGCACCGGGGGCGCCCGCTGTTATTTCTGCGGCCAGGCGAAGCACTCCCGACAACGCTGTCCGGCCGGCGCAGCCATCTGCAAAAGCTGCGGGAAAAAGGGCCACTATGCGGTGGTGTGCCGATCCTGCGAGGTCGCCGCCGTCCCGGGGCCACAGGGAGCCCTACAGGCAGTCTATGCCTCCCAACCCCCCCAGCACGCCATGTGCGACCCGCAGACGCCGCCATTTTGGGTCCCGACCACCGCGGTCCCGGGACAACTGGGAGCCCTGCACGCCGCCTATGCTCCCCAACCCCCCTCCCCGCAGTCCATGTACAACCCGCCGCCGGCGCTCCCGATTTGGGTGCCGGCCAACACTCACCACGGAGAGGAAGGGGTTTTTCGCGTCCCGAACGCCACCCTCACCCCCGTCCCGTGCCCCACGCCTGACCCGCCGGTGCAACCTACCTGGACCCCGACCACCGCTGTCCCCGGCGAGGGAGCTCCGCACGGTCCCAGCGCTCGCGGCCCCACGACTGACCCGCCGGCCTGGGCCCCGACCACCGCTGTCCCCGGCGAGGGAGCTCCGCGCGGTCCCAGCGCTCGCGGCACCACGACTGACCCGCCGGCCTGGGCCCCGACCACCGCTGTCCCCGGCGAGGGAGCTCCGCGTGGTCCCAGCGCTCACGGCCCCACGACTGACCCGCCGGCGCAACCTACCTGGACCCCGACCACCGCTGTCCCCGGTGTGGGAGCTCCGCACGGTACCAGCGCTCGCGGCCCCACGACTGACCCGCCGGCGGCGCCGACCTGGGCCCCGACCACCGCTGTCCCCGGCGAGGGAGCTCCGCGCGGTCCTAGCGCCCGCGGCCCTGGCGCTCGCAGTGAAGGAACTCCGCGCGGTCCTAGCGCCCGCGGCCCTGGCGCTCGCAGTGCAGAGTGCACGGTCCTAGCGCTCCCCAGACCCCCCAGCACACCATGTGCGACCCGCAGACGCCGCCATTTTGGGTCCCGACCACCACGAGGGGAGGAGGGGCGCCGCCATCTTGGACCGCCCCCGACCTGTACGACGCATGGGGGCGGCCATTTTGTCCACCCCCGATGCCATCTTGTGACCCCTCAGCCACGTGCGATGTATGGGGGCGGCCATTTTGTCCATCCCCGACGCCATCTTGGACGGCAACAACGGACCCCACCCCACTACTACAACCACGGCTCGCTTCGGTTACGCTCGATCAGGCTCGGCCCCGGACTCTCCAGACGACGACGACAACGGTCCTAATTAACGGCCACGAGACGCCATGCCTAGTCGACTCCAGGAGCACGGAAACTTTTATACATCCCGACACGGTAAGACGCTGTTCCTTAACTACCTACCCCAGCGCACAAAAGATTTGCCTAGCTGCAGGATCCCACTCCGTACAGATCCAGGGATTCTGCATAGTTACCCTAACGGTACAGGGGAGGGAATTCAAAAACTACAAACTTAACGTCCTTCCCCAACTCTGTGCCCCCACCTTGCTGGGCTTAGATTTTCAATGTAACCTACAGAGCCTTACGTTTAAATTCGGCGGCCCCATACCCCCACTCACTATCTGCGGCCTCGCCACCCTCAAGGTGCAACCCCCGTCCTTGTTTGCGAACCTCACCCCGGATTGCAAATCCGTCGCCACTAGGAGCAGACGGTACAGCGCCCAGGACCGGACCTTCATTCGCTCCGAAGTCCAGCGGCTACTAAAGGAGGGCATAATCCTGGCCAGCAATAGTCCCTGGAGAGCGCAGGTGGTAGTAGTGAAGACAGGGGAGAAACAAAGCATGGTCATTGACTATAGCCAGACCATCAACAGGTACACACAACTAGACGCGTACCCTCTTCCCCGCATATCCGACATGGTCAATCGGATTGCCCAGTATAAAGTCTTCTCCACCGTGGACCTCAAGTCCGCCTACCATCAGCTCCCCATCCGCCCAAGTGACCGCAAGTACACAGCCTTCGAGGCAGACGGGCGACTATACCATTTCCTACGGGTCCCTATTGGCGTCACAAACGGCGTCTCGGTCTTCCAACGGGAGATGGACCGAATGGTTGATCAACATGGGTTACGGGCCACGTTCCCGTACCTCGACAATGTAACCATCTGCGGCCACGATCAGCAGGACCACGACGCCAACCTCCAAAAATTCCTCCAGACCGCCAAAGCCTTGAACCTCACGTACAACGAGGACAAGTGCGTTTTTAGCACCGACCGGCTAACCATTCTGGGCTACATAGTGCGCAATGGGATAATAGGCCCCGACCCCGAACGTATGCGCGCACTCATGGAATTTCCCCTCCCGCACTGCCCAAAAGCCCTGAAACGCTGCCTGGGGTTCTTTTCATACTACGCCCAGTGGGTCCCCCAGTACGCAGACAAGGCCCGCCCCCTAATACAGACCACGACTTTCCCTCTGTCGACAGAGGCTTGCCAGGCCTTCAGCCGCATCAAAGCGGACATCGCAAAGGCCACGATGCGCGCCATCGACGAGTCCCTCCCCTTCCAGGTCGAGAGCGACGCCTCTGACGTAGCTCTAGTGGCTACCCTTAACCAAGTGGGCAGACCCGTGGCCTTCTTCTCCCGAACCCTCCACGCCTCAGAAATCCGCCACTCCTCAGTGGAAAAGGAAGCCCAAGCCATAGTGGAAGCTGTGCGACATTGGAGGCATTACCTGGCCGGCAGGAGATTCACTCTCCTCACTGACCGACGGTTGGTAGCCTTCATGTTCGATAATGCACAGCGGGGCAAGATTAAAAATGACAAGATCTTAAGGTGGAGGATCGAGCTCTCCACCTTCAACTATGAGATCTTGTACCGGCCCGGAAAGCTGAACGAGCCGTCCGATGCCCTATCCCGCGGCACATGTGCCAACGCACAAATTGACCGCCTCCAAGCCATCCACGAGGACCTGGGCCACCCGGGGGTCACTCGGTTTTACCACTTCATCAAGTCCCGCAACCTCCCATACTCTTTAGAGGAGGTCCGTACAGTCACAAGGGACTGCCACATCTGCGCAGAATGTAAACCGCATTTTTTCAGGCCAGATGGAGCGCACCTGATTAAGGCCCCTTTGAATGCCTCAGTCTCGATTTCAAAGGGCCCCTCCCCTCCACCGACCACAACGCGTATTTCCTTAATGTAGTGGACGAATACTCCCGCTTTCCTTTTGCCATTCCCTGCTCCGACATGACCGCGGCCACAGTCATTAAAGCCCTGAACAGCATCATCATGCTGTTCGGTTACCCCGCATACGTCCACAGCGACAGGGGGTCCTCTTTCATGAGTGACGAGCTGCGCCAGTTCCTGCTCAGCAAGGGCATAGCTTCAAGCAGGACGACCAGCTACAACCCCCGGGGGAACGGGCAAGTAGAAAGGGAGAACGGCACGGTCTGGAAGGCCGTCCTACTGGCCCTACGGTCCAGGGATCTCCCACTTTCACGGTGGCAGGACGTCCTCCCGGACGCTCTCCATTCCATCCGGTCGTTATTATGTACAAGCACTAATCAGACGCCCCATGAGCGTCTCCTTGTCTTCCCTAGGAGGTCCTCCTCCTGAACGTCGCTGCCGACCTGGCTGGCGGCCCCAGGACCCATCCTGCTCCGAAAGCACGTGCGGGCACGTAAGGCGGACCCGTTGGTCGAAAGGGTTCACCTTCTTCACGCAAACCCCCAGTACGCCTACGTGGAGTACCCCGGCGGCCGACAGGACACGGTCTCCCTGCGGGATCTGGCGCCCGCCGGCACCACGCACACCCCCCCCGACACCATCAACCCAACCGCCCCCCTTCCTGCCACCGCCGCACCCCGCGACCGCCCCCTTCCCAGGAGGATCAGTCCCCCTCCCCTTTGCACCGACAGCTGAAACCGTGCGGCTCCCGGAGGCGACAACACTGGTACAAGCACCACCACCACCGCCGGGGCCGAGGCGATCGACACAGATGACCAGACCGCCCGACCGACTCGTGGCGTCGATGTTAAACAAAGATGGACTGTCCAATGAACATTTTGTTTTCCCTATACCCTCTGTAAATAGTTATAACAGGACAATACTGTCCAATACTGTACTACCATGTAACTGTTCTATCCTCCCAGGACCAGCCCTGTAAACCCTTACCACCATACGAAGCATCACCCCGCCGGGTTCATTTTTGACAAGGGGTGAATGTGGTAGTATGTATTGGGGGTCATGTGGGACTGGAAGCCCTAATGTCATTGGCTGACAGATCCCGGGTCCTGGTTGGCCGTTGACCTCATGCTCCGCCCTGAAGGCGAAGTATAAGAAGCCGGTGCCTTCCCCCGCAGGCCAGTTTACTATCGGGCTGCTGGGGAACAGACACGCTTAATAAAGCCTCATCGACTTCACTATATTCGTCTCATGGAGTCTTTGTGCACTACAAGAATTAAGAAGAAGGAATTCTAAAAACATATGAAGGGACCACCACAAGGTAGAACTACGGGCTCAACAGGAGAAGCAAGTCTCCAGGAGTCAGGTGCAGAGGTTGTGGTGATACACCACTGTACTTCCCTACCATTGTACATAGTATATAATAGTTGTGTGTAACGTGGCCCTGTAATACTGTGTATTGTACTGTTGCTCTGTAGAGGCTCGGTCACCGGTAGGTAACCCGACCTGGCCATGGAGAGCTCCGCCTTAGCCACTCCCCCGGGAGTTAAGTATAAGAACCCACTTCTGGGACCGGCCCCATTCTGTCTGGGGTCGTCTGTGTCGGGTAAGCCTCCCATGTAGTATATTAAAGCCTTAGTTAAAGTCTCACATGTCTTTGTGGGTCCTGGCTCCTGTCCCCGGGAGACGTCCTGCTCCGCAAGCACGTGCCGACCTCTAAGGCGGAGCCCCTGGTGGAGAGAGTCCATCTCCTCCACGGCAACCCACAGTACGCGTACATAGCATACCCCAACGGGCGTGAGGAGACCGTCTCCATCAAGGACCTGGCCCCCTCTGGGGCCCCTGCCGCCCCCGCCCCGCAACCTCCACCCCACTCCCTCTCTGCTCCCGTCGATCTCTCGGCCTGTTACTACTCCGTGCCAGCCGCTGTCATCCCGCCGTTTCGCCTCGAGCCAGCCAAAGCCGTGGGGGACGTCATGCCGCCTCACGACCCAGCACCACCGACCGCACGGATACCACCGGACACTACCTCAGCGCCGCAGCTCCGACATTCAAAGAGATCGACCAAACCCATCGTTCGTCTCGACCTCTGACGACACGGAACCTCCTGATGGACTCTGTTCACTGTGTTTGCTACTCCATATTTTCACCCCGGACTTCCTTCTAAACAAGGGGTGAATGTGGTGATACACCACTGTACTTCCCTACCATTGTACATAGTATATAATAGTTGTGTGTAACGTGGCCCTGTAATACTGTGTATGTACTGTAGCTCTGTAGAGGTTCGGTCACCGGTAGGTAACCCAACCTGGCCACAGAGAGCTTGGCCTTAGCCACTCCCCCCGGAGTTAAGTATAAGAACCCACTTCTGGGACCAGCCCCATTCTGTCTGGGGTCGTCTGTGTCGGGTAAGCCTCCCATGTAGTATATTAAAGCCTTAGTTAAAGTCTCACATGTCTTTGTGGTTCTTGACGCTTAGTGCATCAGAGGCAGACTGTAACAAACTAGGACCCAAGAAGCCAGAGGGGAGCCTGAAGATTTTGTGTGTTTTTAAACAGACCCTTTCAGCTAGGAAGTGGTGAGTATATTTTGTCAGCTTACAGAAACTCCCAATTAGGCAATGCTTGTTGAGGAGGGGTGGTAAGGGACGGTATATAACAACCTCTTGTAAAACATTGCTAAAACTGTTTAAAGTAAGGATTTTTCATTGTGCCGTTAGTCCTAGTTCTCATAGACATAATTGCAAGTGTGCGTGTGTAGCTTTCAAATTGGGTTGTGGAATTCATAAACTGGACTTCCTGTTTTCTTGAATAAATTACTTAATTTTAATTCACCTTGGTTGTGGTCTTGCCTGTTCCCTTATCGCTCGCCCTGGCCAAGTCACAATCAAGTACCAGGACATAATTCCACAGTCGAGAATCTTTGAGGGGGTCTAGGCGCCTCGAAACGCTCACCCAGGAGGAACCAGCTGGTTCGGGATAAACAGGGATTCCTCCTTCTCTCTCTCGTGAAGCAGCCCTAGCAAGGCACTTACAGGGTGGTAGTTTACGCCACTGACAAGAGAGAGAGTCACACAGGTGTAGGTGGCGGTCAGGATAGCTGGTGTGGCATAAGGACAGGGTCACCAGTCAGGTATAAACGGTGAGCCTTGCTCACTCTCCCTTGCAAAGCGGTCCCAGTGTGGTGCTTTCGGGTCTTTGATTTCAAAGCCTGCAGGGGAGAGACACCCACAGCTATCTGTGACACCCAATTCCAGCCTGTTGTGGGGTAAAAAGAACACCCTTCTACAAAATGGCGACCGCTGCAGGACTGCGGTGGACTGGCATGTGTGACTTACCAGAAGAGGCAAGAGAAAGGTCGAGGATGGAAGACAGGATTTCCTCTTATTTGTTCAAGAAAATAAACTTGACAAACTGTGGGTATTAGCTCTCACATGAGCTGAGTAGCCAGTACAGGCTGCAAGGGAATGGACAGAAAGTAAGAGTCATGATAAAAACCAGGAAAAGGCAGTCTGGCTATTATGCTTGTCCCAACAGGTAGCAAAAATGGAAAAGCAAATTATTGAGTTGGAGAGCCAACTTAAGGTAGTACAGGGAAATGCTGAGGAAAGCGCTAGGGCAGAGGAAAGGCTCTATGAGGAGTTGTATGAAGCCAAACAGTTCATTCAGCAGGTGAATGAGTCTAACCGGAATACCCAAGAGTATCTCCAATGCCAAGTAACAGAGGCAATGGAGAGGGAGAGAAATTTCCAAGAACTCCATGTTCAGGGTAACCAGAAGTACAGGGAGCTGGAGGGGAAATTTAAAGACATCCGGGCAGCGTACAAGGTGGTCTGTAGCGAGCTGGTGAATAGTGATCACAGACCTTGCCAGTTGAGGATTGAAAGGCTGGAAGAGCCTCTGTCCCAGGCAAAGAGATGGATCTGCCTGATAGGACTGGGAGGGTCCCCAGGAGATAGAGGGCTTCAAGCAGCAGACAATTCCCCAGGGGCAAGGGGGGTCAGATCGCCTTCTTGAGGCACCAGTAATGTGTCTGGGTCAGCAGATGGGGTTCGGGCTGTCCAGGGAGGGACAGGTCCAAGGGGGGTCAGGAGAGCACCCTCAGTTAGCCATGTGTAGCACATCAGGAGGTGGGGTTACCGATCATGGTGGGAGAGCCGGAGGTAGGAGAATTAGAGGGGCAGCAGCCCCAGGAAGGGCAGATGTGCCCAGTAAGGCAGCGCAAGTACGGTCCCCCGGTGGGACAGGCGACCGCTGGAAAATGACATTATCATTCCCCACGGGACGCATACACTAAGGGGAATGGTGACCCACATCCCAAAATTGACCAGTACTGGGGACCCCTCGTTACACTTTATGGAGGTGCAGCAGGCAGCAGATATAAATGACTGTGATGAGGTGGAAAGGGTAAAGCTGCTACTGATGACTTTGGACTCCTATCTCTGCAAGGCAGTGACCTCCTGGGAAGAGGGAAGACCTGCAACAATGGCAGCAGCGCAGACTGCTGTTTTGGAGGCCATGGGATCAAATCAGGATAGCCCATTTGAGAGGGTGGTGGGAGACGAAACAACAGGTGGCAGAGTCCCCAGACATGTTCGCAGACAGGCTGCAGACAGCATACGAGGGAGCGTGCTGGGCCCCCGTCGATAGGCAGAATTTAGATGGGAGGGCAGCCCACTGGCTTAAAACACTGGTGGCTAACCGTCTCCTCAGGATCAGAGCCAAGGCAGAAAATTGGTTCGACCCGCAAGACCCAAATCTCAGGGAGGATGAGGTGATCCGTAGGCTCACCCTGGCATACCGGAATGGGGAAATGGTTGAGGAAAAGTCCTCCAAGGGAAGGGTGCACGAGATTGCACCAGCACCCCCAAAGAGAAGGGAGTGGAGACAGGAAGGCAGCAGAATCCCAGACAAAAGGCCGGTGTGCTATGGAGGTGGGAAACCTGGACACTTCAAGAGGGATTGTAGGAGCCCAAACAAGCAAATTGAGGAGAGGACTGCAGTGATAACCCCAACACCAACATTAGGGTAACCGAGATTGGGGATGATAAATATGAAGGATTTATTGTCATATATACAATCTAAAGCCGTAGAATCAGGACAGGTGGCCATGGCAACAGGCCAGGGTGCACCAGTATCCATACCTCAGAGACCCTTATGACTACCCTCGAAACAGCCCACCTATTTATGTCCTTTAGAATATGACCCGTGCGGGCGACCATGGGTCAGGATGGAGGTGAAGGATGTGGTCGGGAGTTACCTGCTGGACACAGGTGCTTCCAGCACAATAGTCCACATGGACAATCCCGGAGCATCCGTTCTATCCAGTGGGGTGCCTTACAGTATTGTCGGTTTCACAGGGAACGTGAAGGCTGGGTTTTTCTCTGTCCCTCTGTCCATACGGTTAGGAGCACTCCAGGCTCAGTGGAAGTGTGTCCTGATGAGTTGGGAGCAGGCAGGGAAGGGAATACTAGGCGGTCTTAGTGGACCTGAGAAACCGCTGTCTATGGGGCATAGCAGGTGAGGGGGCTGAGAGGGAGATGATGATCATAGAGGGAGTGCCGGGAAGGGGGGCTCTATGCACAGTAAAGCCAAAGGAGGGCTACGATTTAGAGTCCCTAGTTAAAAACACCCCGGCGGAATATCAAGGGTACGTGCAGCAAAACCTCGCTGCATTTGCCACCCACAAGCATGACTGTGGGAGGGTCACGGGGACAGAGGTTAGGATAGATGGGGATCCCATGTCTAGGCCGCAAAAGCAGTCCAGTTTCCCCAGGGAAGCTGAGGCAGATTTGGGAATAGCTTTGGGATCGTTAGTAAAGCAGGGCATCCTAAGACCCATAGCAACACATGTAAATTCACCACTCTGGCCCGTCAGAAAGCCAGACAACTCGTGGAGGGCCACTGTAGATTCCAGGGTTCTCAACAAAAATATCCCGGCTTGCTCTCCAACAGTGACAGCCGTGGCAGCCTTGCTGGGGAAAATTCCAGCATCTGCGTCCGTATTTACTGCGTTAGACATTTCCAACGGCTTGTGGTCCATCCCGGTCAGGCAAGAGGATCAGTACAAATTCGCCTTCACCTTTAAGGGGCAACAATTTACTTGGAATTGCCTCCCCCAAGGGTTTCATAACATCCCCAGCATCTTCCATCAGTGCATGGCAGATTGTTTAAAAGGGATGTAGTATTTAAAAGTATGTGGATGATGTGCTGCTGTTCACAGACACTGGTGAAGAGCACGGCCCCTTAATCAGTGAACTGCTGGAGCTGCTCTGTAAGAGCCGTTTCAAGGTTAACCCTAAGAAAGCACAGATAGGGTTAAGGGAAGTAAAATTCTTGGGGCTGACAATAAGAGCAGGAGAAAGGGCCATCGATGAGGCACAGAGGCAGGCAGCGCAGGAACCCCCTGTCCCCACCAACATAGGGGGGTGAGATCTTTCTTAGGGGTCACGGGCTACTGTAGGGATTTCATAGAGGACTATGCCGCTTCAGCAGCCCTTTTGCTCAGACTCGTACATAAAGGAGTTGAGTGGGAATGGGACGAGTAGTGTGAAACTGCCTTTGCCCAATTAAAACAGGACCTACAAAGAGCACCAGCCCTGGGAGCCATTGATCCCAAAGGGGAATTTTTTCTGGAGGTAGCAGCCAGCAGAGACAGCCTGAGTGCTGTGCTGCTCCAGGAACGGCATGGCAGGTTTAGGCCAGTAGTTTATGCCTCCAGGGTCCTCACAGAGGTGGAGAGGGCATACTCCAACTGTGAGCGACACCTCCTAGCCACACACTGGGCAGTGAAGAGGGTACAGGTCTTTATAAGAATGTCCCCTATCGCTACCCTGACTCCATACCCCGACCCAAATGCTGTTAGACGGTAGAATTAAAGATGGGAGGGTGAGCAGTGCGAGAGTCACCCGCTGGACTCTCCTCCTCTCTCAAATGGCACTGCAGGTTAAGGGGCTATGGGAGCCCCAGCTTGCAGCCAATTTGATGTACTCAGGGGAGCTGCACCGATGCTCAGTAGAAAGGATATGGGACGTGGACTTTGGGTTTAGGACAGGTTTGCATCCCACAGACAGAGAGATTTATGTGAACAGGTCGAGCACAGTTTCTGATGGCACGGGGCTCACAGGCTGTGGGATATGGGACCACGAGGCAGGGATAGCCTTAGCCCTTAAACTCCCCCATACTTTAAGTGCTCAGCAGGCAGAGCTAGCAGCAGTAATGTATGTGGTCACCCACCCCGAACGTTTTTCCACTCCATACACCATCTGTTCAGATAACATGTTTACGTGCAATTCATGCACCGAGTACATGGCTATCTGGTCCCTCCGGAGATACACCTCCTCAGACGGGAATCCCTTGACAACCAAACCCCTGCTAGAAAAGATTGTGGCAGCAATAGGGGAGGGTGGGGATAGGTACATCCATAAAGTAAAAGCCCACTCCAAAACGGAGCCACGGGCAGAGGGGAATCAGCGAGCAGATCAATTCGCCAAGGAGGGAGCTCGAACCAGTGTGACTTGGGACCCCTATGAGGAAGGGCAGGTAGCTGCGGTCAGAGGGCAGCCTGAGGAAAAAAGGAGCACAGGGGTGGTTTTGGCCCCAGACCTTGGTACGGTCCAGGCGCAGGATCCCATCCTTAAGGCTACCCTGACTGCTATCCCCAGGCAGGAAAAGGTAGAGTGTCCGTACCGGGCTGCAGATGTAGCTGTAAAGGAAGGCATGCTTTTTAAGGGGGATAAATGGTAGTGCCTTCCCTATACTGAAAACATTTTTTGAAGCTAGCCCATGAGGGCTCAGGGGCGGGGCACCCTGGACCACAGACCACCTGGCAACAGGTGGAGATGGCAGGATGGTATTAGGGATTAAGTATTAGGACGTCCATGACTTTTGTGCGGGCTGTCTGAAACCCAGATCCCAAGAAGAAGAAGGTATCTATGGGACACATCAGGAGGGTGGAGGGGCCATGGCAGTCGATACAGATCGATTACATAGGACCCCTTCCGACCGCACAGGGAGGTTACAAGTACTGTTTAGTGCTAGTAGATGTGTTCTCGAAGTGGGTAGAAGCCTTCCCCTGCCGAACAGCCACTGCAGGGGGCACAGCAAAAATTCTGGTTAGAGACGTGTTCTCCAGGTGGGGACTCCTGCAGTTTGTGGAGTCGAATCAGGGGAGCCACTTTACAGGACAAGTTATGCAGGCGACACTTAAAGTACTGGGCATAAAAGCCAAATGGCATGTGGCTTATAACTCAATTGCACAGAGACGAGAGTTGAATACAACTGAGGCTTTATTACTCTAAGATGTGTGGCCTCCTACAGCAGCTGCCGAAATGGCTGCTGTATAGGGAGCACACATATTTATACTCCACCTACTGGGTGTAGCCAGCAGGCAGGGTCTACGCCCGTACCTGTAGTACGGGGCCTTACCACACATCTCCTAATATATACAACAGTGGTGATTACCACAATAACCCCCAGTCCTCAGGCCCAGTTGAACGGTTAAACCAGACCATTAAAGAAAGGATAAAGAAAGAAACCAGTGATTCACCCAACCGGTGGAGGTTTTGCCGTTAGTGCTTATGGGGATCAGGGCCAGCCAGTCCAGGAATACGGGGTACTCCTCCATGAGCTCATGACGAGACAGGTTATGAGGACCCCGGTCCATGTCATGGTCTCAGCCCTGTCAGAAGGACAGTTGAGGGAGGTAAACAGGGATAAGTTTGCAAAAAGGCTGTTTGAGCAGCTCAAACAGATTCACTGGCAGGCTGCAGTAATATGAGGCCCAGCACCGAAGGAATAAGCTACTATTAGAACCTCGCACACACCGCGAGTGGGCAGTGTGTGACCAGGTAATGGTCAGGAGTTATGCTCGGGTAGGGTCTTTCGTGTCAGACGTTTTAGTTGCTGTGAAATGAAGCATCTAAAGTTCTTGTTCCATTTCACCAAACACCATTTATTTCACTTCCACAGCCTCTGCACAAAACTCTTAACAACACACCACCTGACAGTGGCCACCTGAAGCCCCTTTACATATCAGGGACAATTAATGGATACTTAACATAAATGAGACAACTAATTGCAATGTCTCTTAACCCATTACTGAACAGTCTCCCCTTCCTTGGAGAAAAAAAAAGAATTAGTTGAAAACAAAATTTCAAGAAACTCAAAAACACACACATGATGTCCCCCCCTTTTCTTTTTTTTTGGACGAGAAAAAAAAAACAGTCACAGAAACAAGCGCCCTTCATAACAATATCCAAAAATTTCTGTGAACTCGCACCTCTTTTCGTAAAACAGTCTGACAGTTGATAGCTCCTGACGACCCATTTAATTTTTGTTATTTCCCCTCTGTCCAACATCTGCTTCAAACTTGCGATGTCTATCCGTAACCTCTTTTCATTGACACTTTTTGTAGCGTGCACATTTTCCCACAGGGATTTATTGTCAATGTGACAGTCAATAGGTATATTACCCAAATCCCCTAATCCCAAAATTTCTGTTAATATCATACTTATATAAAAAGCCATATCCACCGTCTCTACAAGGCTTAACGTCTCAGCAGCCAAAGTGCTTTTTACCACTCTCCTTATTTTCTTTGTTTCCCTCACAAGTGGGCAACATTTACCATTGTTCCCTAAAAGGAAAATTATAAAACCTCCTGCGTTTGAAACCCCATCACATAAATTTGCGTAGGACGCATCACTATAAACTATGAGTTTCAAGTGCTTAAGGTCACCTAAAACCGGGAACTTCAAAACACACTCCTGCATTTTTAGTTTGGCCAACGCTTTATTAGCTCTTATTATGTCTTCCACTTTGGGATAATTCATTTTGTACTCAACTCTAAGACATCAAAACTCACGTCCATAAAGTTGCCCCTAACTTAGTCTGTCCAATTTCCAGTCCAATATATTTAAATGCACCGGAAGCCTGACTTCCAACCCTGAATTCTTTCCTCAAACCAGAGATTACAATAGCTTCAAAATCACTAGTCCCACCCCACAAAAAATCATCGACATGCATCATAAAAATGCCAGAAAGATTTCCTTTATAGTGCCAGTAAAACATTGCAGGGTCTGCTTTCAACTGGCAACAGCCTAACTTTACAAAACTGACCTTACCGAAAAATACCAGACTCTAGATGCATCATTTAATCCATATACACATTTGTTCAACTTCCAGAGTACCCCTTCTGTGTTAGCTGCTTCTTTAGGAGGATGGAGAAAAATGTCTCTCTGGAGCTGATGTCCCTGCAAAAAGGCAGCTTTTATATCTATAGATTTGCATTCCCATGCCTTTGTGGGTAATAGAGACAAGGGGCGAAATTCTCCGGAAACGGCGCGATGTCCGCCGACCTGCGCCCAAAACGGCGCCAATCAGACGGGCATCGCGCCGCCCCAAAGGTGCGGAATGCTCCGCATCTTTGGCGGCCTAGCCCCAACATTGAGGGGCTAGGCCGACGCCGGAGGAATTTCCGCCCCGCCAGCTGGTGGAAACGGCCTTTGTTGCCCCGCCAGCTGGCGCGAAAATGACATCTCCGGGCGGCGCAGGCGCGGGAGCGTCAGCGGCCGCTGACAGTTTCCCACGCATGCGCAGTGGAGGGAGTCTCTTCCACCTCCGCCATGGTGGAGACCGTGGCGGAGGCGGAAGGGAAAGAGTGCCCCCACGGAGCAGGCCCGCCCGCGGATCGGTGGGCCGCGATCGCGGGCCAGGCCACCGTGGGGGGCACCCCCCGGGGTCAGATCGCCCCGCGCCCCCCCCAGGACCGCGGAGCCCGCCCACACTGCCTTGTCCCGCCGGTAAGGTAGGTGATTTAATTTACGCCGGCGGGGCAGGCAATTTATAGACGGGACTTCGGCCCATCCGGGCCGGAGTATCAAGCGGGGGGCCCGCCAACCGGCGCGGCGCGATTCCCGCCCCCGCCGAATATCCGGTGCCGGAGACTTCGGCAACCGGCGGGGGCGGGATTCACGCCAGCCTCCGGTGATTCTCCGACCAGGTGGGGGGTCGGAGAATGTCGCCCAAGATCTTTAAAATAACCTTTCCTGCTGTAGGTGAATCTACCCTTAAATCCTGATCTTCTAAGTTTTCTTCAAATCCCCTTGCCACAAGCCATCCGGAAGAACCTTTTCTGTGCAAATCCATCTGTGGGATAGAGCTCTTTGTCCCCTATCCGGTACTTCCGTGTATTATTCCATTCATTAGAATTGTCTCTCTTATAGTATACCATGCCTCCTTGCTGGAAAACAGCATCTGATGGCCGTACGTTATGTCTTAAAGCTCTGCGAATTCTTTCAGAGACTTCTGCTTCCAAAAAGGTTTTGCTACTGCTATGTAATGCATTTAAATGTTCAGTAAAACCAGAGCTAATTGTAGTCCCCTCCCAAGCTGGAGGCTGGTCATCCAAAATGGACGGAATTTTAGGATTTCTATCAAACACTAATTGATAAGGACTATAGCCCCCAACCATCTGCAATGAATTCTTTGCATGTACTTCCCATGCTAAAGTTGAATTTAGCCTGCAATTTGGTCGATCTGCCAACATTTTCCGAAGCATGTCATCGATGACAGCATGATTTCTTTCACAGACAACATTACTAAATGGGCTTTCTGCAGCCGTATTCATAACTCTGATATTCATGTTTTCACACATATCCCTAAACTCATCATTAGCGAATTCTCCCCCATTGTCCGTAAGGAATTGTGCCGGTGGAGCAATTCCTGTCCCTATCCATTTTTCCACGATTTAATCCAGAATTACTCTCTTTTCTTTACTTCGTACAATCGTTGATTGACTAAATCTGGTTGGTAAATCTACAAAATGCAAAATAAATATATTATTTGCTTTATCCCAGATCTTAAGGTCCATTGCCACAATGTTGTTAAAATCCCTGGTCAAAGGTAGGGTTACTATCGGTCATGCTGGTGTCCTTCTGTACTTCCTACAAACTTCACAGCGGTCACTAACCTGTTCTATCAGTTTAGTATAGTCGTCATCCCTTACCCTGCATCCTTTACTAAATTTTTCAGCCTCCGAGGAGAGGAATGTGCAAATTTCCCATGCAGTTTTAATACCACAAGCTTTTTATCAGCTAAAGTCCCATTTTCAACTGCCATTAACACATCCTTAACCACTCTACTTGAAATTTTATTTGTCAGTAATGGAATACAATAGTGTCCCGACTGTGTAAATTGTAAGTCCACCGTCTTTCCAAAAACTGTTGCCTTATCCTGTTCCATATCCAGTTTCATGTGTGCTTTCTTCATCGATGGTCTGCTCAGAAGCAAAGGTATCTCACTTGATACAACATCCGTGCTAATGAAATGATTCACTCCGGCAATATTGCAAGGGATCACCACTCTTTTCAGCGACTTCAGAGTATTATCATCCCCAAACCTGAAACTTGTGGAACTTTCAAATTCCTTAACCTTGTTACGATTTTCAGCATTCAAAGAGTACAGGTAACATTTTAACCAGTCAATTCCACACACAGTAGATGTGCAGCCACTGTCCAATACAGCACAATTGAAGGATTCTGCAACCAACACCCTCATTACCGGCGTAAAATTGCTTGTCAATAGGACAATGTCTTTCTTTCTGGTCACTATCTTTTTCCTCTTCTGACTCTTCCGTGTCATGTGTCGCTTCAAACACTCTATCATAACGAGTTGGACAGTTGAAAGCATAATAGTATTGAGAGTCACATCGAAAACATCGATTTATCATGCCCCGTGCATTTCTGGGGTTCATCTTCCTATTGTAGGTTCTAACTGGGTTTCTGTCTTCATAATTTCCTTGTCTCGGTCTCCGTCTATAGTCTTGAGCCCTGTTCGTAGCCATACGATTTCGCCATCCTGTTACTAGTGTATCTTCCATATTTTGCCTTATTGCAGGCTGACCTATTTGTGTCATCAGAGCGATCGGAATCGAATGTTTACCCAGAAACCTCTGTAAAGCTTTTGTCATCTGTTTGAATAAGGTATCCTGATCAGTAAACTGAACTCCTGTCAAAACCAGGAGCCTTTCCATGTTGCTCACTCTAGCACAGTCAAGTAATTTAAAGGCCAACACAGACTGTGGAAATTCCAGATTGTGTTTCTGCAGCCTTTTATATAGTCTGCCAAAATCCATTATATAGTCTTCCATGGAGATATCCACCATTTTCCGGAACTTATCAAAATCCGACCATTCTTCATACGTATTTAACAAGTCACCTTTCTTATAAATCTTATCCATATAATGTCATAAAGTCTCCAGACCTCCTTCTGAGTCTAACTCTTCCAATTCCAGCTCAGAAGGCACTTTGTTTCAGATTTTACTGCCATATAGTGGAGAAAGAGCCAATGCCATACCTTATTTTCTCTTTCCCAAAGCAGTTACTTTAGTCCACATAACTACTGCACTTCTCCATTGGTCGTACGATTTCCTTTCAGAAAATAAGGGAGGATAGTCATATCCAGCCATCTTTATCTTGGGTTCAGCCATATATCTTTTTTTTTCCTTCTCACTCACTCCTTGGTTTGATCAGGAAAAGTTGTATCTTTCAAACCTTCACATTTACACAGCAACTATCCTCTGCTACCATTGTTTAGACGTTTTAGTTGCTGTGAAATGAAGAGTCTAAAGTTCTTGTTCCTTTTCACCAAACACCATTTATTTCACTTCCACAGCCTCTGCACAAAACTCTTAACAACACACCACCTGACAGAGGCCACCTGAAGCCCCTTTACATATCAGTGTCAATTAATGGATACTTAACATAAATGAGACAACTAATTGCAATGTCTCTTCACCCATTGCTTAACATTTTGAACCCTTGTATGCTGGCCCATATAGCATAGTGGATAAAGCTACTCCGATGGTGTATGCCATCCAACTCCCCCATAGAGTCAAATGATTCCACATCAACCAGTGTAAGTTGTTTGATCTCACAAGGGCAGGAAAGAGCAAAAGGGGAATGCGGGTACAGGGGCAAGGAGGTGAGAAGGCTCCTGTAGATATGGAAACCATGGGGGAAACAGCTAACCCTGTCCCCCTGCATTCTGAAATGGTTTGCTGCCGGTGTGAGGCAACACAAGGGTCCAGTAAGGTTTTACAAGAGACCATGGCCAGGCAGCAAACCTGAGTGAAGGGTTTAAGGAGACAGTGTTGAGGGCGGTAAGCCTGTGTAAGGACACTGACTCCAGCCTTCCACAGGCAGGTAAAGTAAACTGCCTCAGGGAGACAGAAATGGCAGAAGGAGAGGAGATGGAGGTGTCATCTCTGGTGTGGGAACCCCCAGTCAGGCGAAAGAGTAGCACGGTCTCAAAACCCACAGTAAGGTAGTCCCCATCATTAATGACACCTGGGATCAGGGCCAGAAACAAGAGGGCCAGGAACAAGAGGGGGCTCAGCTTGGGCAGGGAGCCCAGGGGGACCCCGTGATCCGGTAGCAGAGGAAGAAAGGGGCAGGCAGGCCCTCCAGAGAGAAGAGTTCTGGTTAGCACAGCCCGGCCAGCCAGATGAATGGCCTCACCTAAGTGAAGACAGGTTTTAAGCTGGCCACCTGGAGACGGGTGGCATTGTACATAGTATTTGTTTTTGTGTTTTTCCCCAGAGGGAGGTTTTGTAGTGTAAAATATGTTTGTAATGTGTGGAAATTAGTTTAAACGGGATTTTATTAGTTTCAGAAACTGGTTTAAGAAAAGGTCCTGTTCAGGCAGCTGAATGAACGGGCGCTAGGACCCTGATGGAGCTGGGCTGTGAGCATGTGGAACAGACAGCCAGCAAAGGCGATTTCAAGTCAATTTCCAAACTTCAAAGCAGTAGCTGCAGCTGCCGGCTGAATAGAATTCATGCACTTGAAGTCAGGGTGTGTTTTAGGAAGGGTAGGTAGTACTGTAGAGGCAAGGATGTGTTTTGTCTATTTTACAGATGGGGCACCCGACAATGTGGATCTTGATGGCGATGGGTATACAGGTGTTTGCCGGGCGACGAGGGGACACAGACGAGTCCATGGTCTACGGGTGCTCTGGGGGTAGGGCACCTCTTGTAACAACCGGGCAGGGGAACCCGGTAGTGGACGGCCAGGCCAGCTATTCCCATGAGGGAAGATGGCCTGGATGGCTGAGGTCAAATTCGACCAGATTCTCCAGCCACTGGAGCTTTGAATATGGAGAAGTATCAGTCCCGTGTGCAGAAATTAAAGTGGTGACTGACCGGGTTAGGGTGACTGAGGGCAGGCTGGTGTGCTTGATCTGTGAGGGGTGATGTGTTGGATGTTCTGGATCACAAACAGGTCACCAACACTGGAAGTGGTGCAACTCTATTTTATTATAAGGTTAACTATATTAATATACTTGAACTGTGGGTAAATGCAATACCAGCTTTAACTGACCCTTGCCTAGTCCTAACCAGGTGATGCACTCAGCACATGGTGAATGTCTGTGTTAAAGGCTGTGAGCTCTGTGCTCCGAGCTGGCTGCTATTAGAATGAGCGGGAACTCTCCTGTCCCCTGTCTTTATAGTGCGTGTGCTCTCACTGATGATTGGCTGCGGTGTTGTGTATGCTGATTGGTCCCACTGCATGTCCATCAGTGTGTGTGTGTGTCTGCACCATGATATACTGGTGTATATTATGACAAGGGGGACGTTCCTTTTGGGAGATGGTGGTGGCTCAGGAAGCTGAGCTTGGACATGAGGAATTGATCCTCGGACTGAGAAGACTGGACAATTACACCTACTGGACCATCATGGAGTCACCAGGAGGAGTCACTGTATGTTAGGAGAAATGGTGGGCATATGACCAGGGGTTATATTTGTGTTTATGGGGGTCTGCCAAGGTGTGTCCCGAAGGGGCAGCAATTACCTTTGTGAGGTGGTGGCAGGACCCCGGGAACGGGATAAATTGGGACTGCAGTGGGGAACCATGTGTAGCCCCCAGGGCAGGGATGGCAGTGAAAGCCATCGAACTGCTGGTTCAGGTGAAGAAACCCCTACCCACAGCCCAACCGATCAACCCTCACAACTGAGCAACCACCACCCAGGGGCTCAGGAATGGGTTAGTACTCATTCCCACAGAAAAACTGCTGTATCAGGGGGTACATTACGGAGTGCCTTCAGTGGTTTTAAACCTGACAGAGGTACGGTTACCTGCATGGTATCCTCGGGAAACAGAACTACTGTACCAAGCCCTTCTTTTTAAAAAAAATATATTTTATTAAAGTTTTCAAACACAATTTTTTTCCCTTACAAATCAAAAAAAAAGGTAACATGATAACTGCAATATAACATTGTTTAACTAACATGGTAAACTAACCAAATAACACGAAGTAATACTCCCCCCCGCCCCCTCTCCCCCTCCAAAAACCCAAACAATTTACCCCCCCCCCCCCTCTCTCCCCCCCCCCCCCGGGGTTGCTGCTGCTGGCCATCTATCTTCCCTCTAACGTTCCGCTAGGTAGTCGAGGAACAGTTGCCACCGTCTGGTGAACCCTTGAGCCGATCCTCTCAGCGCAAACTTCATCTGCTCTAGTTTTATGAACCCCGCCATATCGTTTATCCAGGCCTCCAGTCCGGGGGATTTCGCTTCCTTCCATACGAGTAAAATCCTACGCCGGGCTACTGGGGACGCAAAGGCCATGACATCGGCCTCTTTCGCCTCCTGCACTCCCGGCTCATCCGCTACTCCAAATATAGCTAACCCCCAGCCTGGCTTGACCCGGACCTTCACCACCTTCGAGATCACTCCCGTCACTCCCCTCCAATACCCCTCCAGTGCCGGACACAACCAAAACATATGTGTGTGGTTCGCCGGGCTTCCCCCGCACCTCCCACACTTGTCCTCCACTCCGAAGAACCTGCTCAACCTTGCTCCCGTTATGTGTACACTGTGGGTAAATGCAATACCAGCTTTAACTGACCCTTGCCTAAGGTGCTCTATGCAGCACCTTAAATTGGATCAGGCTAAGCCTGGCACACGAGGAAGAGGAATTTACCCTGCTTAGGGCATCAGCCCACAAACCCTCCTCAATCTCCTCCCTTTTCATTTTCCCTTCAGTTCGCCCACCAGCTCCACCCCCTCTTCTCTCATCTCCCGGTATATCTCTGACACTTTGCCCTCCCCGACCCACCCCCCCGAAAGCACCCTGTCCTGGATCCCTTGTGTCGGGAGCAGCGGAAATTCCCTCACCAGTTGTTTCGTGAACGCTCTCACCTGCATATATCTAAAGAAATTTCCCCGGGGCAGCTCATACTTTTCCTCAAGCGCTCCCAAGCTCGCAAACGTCCCGTCTATAAATAAATCTCCCACTCTCCTGATTCCTACCCGGTGCCAGCTCTGGAATCCTCCATCCAGCCTCCCTGGGGCAAACCTATGGTTGGTCCTGATCGGGGACCACACCGAGGCTCCCAGCACACCCCTCTGTCGCCTCCATTGCCCCCAGATATTTAATGTTGCTGCCACCACTGGGTTCGTGGTAAATCTTTTTGGGGAGAGCGGTAGTGGCGCCGTCACCAGCGCTTTTAAACTCGTCCCTTTGCAGGACTTCATCTCCAAACTTTTCCACGCCGCTCCCTCTCCCTCTATCATCCAGTTACAAATCATCGCCACGTTGGCGGCCCAGTAGTAGTCGCCCAAATTCGGCAACGCCAGTCCCCCTCTGTCTCTGCTACGTTGAAGGAACCCCCTCCTTACCCTCGGGCCTTCCCTGCCCACACGAAGCTCGTGATGCTCCTATCTATTTTTTTAAAGAAGGCCTTAGTGATCAGTATAGGGAGACATTGGAACACAAATAGGAACCTCGGGAGGACCATCATCTTAATTGCCTGCACTCTGCCCGCCAGTGACAGCGGCTGCATGTCCCACCTTTTGAAATCCTCTTCCATTTGTTCCACCAGCCGTGTCAGATTGAGTCTGTGTAAGGTTCCCCAGCTCCTGGCTATCTGAATCCCCAGGTATCGAAAGTTTCTTTCCACTTTCCTTAGCGGTAGGCCATCTATCCCTCTACTCTGGTCCCCAGGGTGTATCACAAAAAGCTCGCTCTTTCCCATGTTAAGCCTATATCCTGAGAAATCTCCAAACTCCCTCAATATCTGCATGACCTCTGTCATCCCCCCCACTGGGTCCGTCACATACAGCAGTAGGTCATCTGCGTAGAGTGACACTCGGTGTTCCTCTCCCCCTCTAATCACCCCTCTCCATTTTCTGGAGTCTCTCAGCGCTATGGCCAGTGGTTCAATTGCCAACGCGAACAGTAATGGGGACAACGGGCATCCCTGTCTTGTTCCCCTGTGTAGTCGAAAATACTCCGACCTTTGCCGACCTGTGACCACACTTGCCGTTGGGGCCCCATAGAGGAGTTTAACCCAGCTGACAAACCCGTCCCCGAACCCGAACCTCCTCAGCACCTCCCATAGATACTCCCACTCCACCCTATCAAATGCCGTCTCTGCATCCATTGCCGCCACTATCTCTGCCTCCCCTTCTGCTGGGGGCATCATTATCACCCCTAATAGCCGTCGCACGTTGACATTTAGTTGTCTCCCCTTTACGAACCCTGACTGGTCTTCGTGCACCATCCCCGGGACACAATCCTCTATCCTCGTTGCCAGCACCTTTGCTAGCATCTTGGCATCCACATTTAGCAGTGAGATAGGCCTATAGGACCCGCACTGCAGCGGATCTTTATCCCGCTTCACGATTAGCGATATCGTCGCCTCCGACATTGTCGGGGGTAGCGTCCCCCCTTCTCTGGCCTCGTTAAAGGTCCTTACCAGCAGCGGGGCCAACAAGTCCACATATTTTCTGTAGAATTCCACCGGGAACCCATCTGGTCCCTGGGCCTTCCCTGCCTGCATGTCCCCAGCCCCTTGGTAACCTCGTCCACCCCAATCGGCGCCCCCAGGCTTTCCACCTCCTGCTCCTCCACCCTCGGGAACCTTGGGCGAAATTCTCCCCCAACGGCGGGATGTCCGCCGACTGGCGCCAAAGACGGCGCCAATCAGACGGGCATCGCGCCGGCCCAAAGGTGCGGAATGCTCCGCATCTTTGGCGGCCTAGCCCCAACATTGAGGGGCTAGGCCGACGCCGGAGGGATTTCCGCCCCGCCAGCTGGCGGAAATGGCGTTTGTTGCCCCGCCAGCTGGCGCGGAAATGCGGCGCATGCGCGGGAGCGTCAGCGGCCGCTGTCAGTTTCCCAGCACATGCGCGGGAGCGTCAGAGGCCGCTGTCAGTTTCCCGCGCATGCGCAGTGGGGAGAGTCTCTTCCGCCTCCGCCATGGTGGAGGCCGTGGCGGAGGCGGAAGGGAATGAGTGCCCCCACGGCACAGACCCGCCCGCGGATCGGTGGGCCCCGATGGCGGGCCAGCCCACCGTGGGGGCACCCCCCGGGGTCAGATCGCCCGCGCCCCCCCCCCCCAGGATCCCGGAGCCCACCCACGCCGCCTGGTCCCGCCGGTAAATACCAGGTTTGATTTACGCCGGCAGGACAGGCAATTTCTGGACGGGACTTCGGCCCATCCGGGCCGGAGAATTGAACGGGGGGTCCCGCCAACCGGCGCGGCCTGATTCCCGCCCCCGCCCAATCTCCGGTACCGGAGACTTCGGCGGGGGCGGTGGCGGGTTTCACGGCGGCCAACGGCCATTCTCCGACCCGGCGGGGGGTCGGAGAATGACGCCCTTTAATTGGTCCAAAAACTGCCCCATCTCCTCTTTTCCCTCCGGGGGTTGGGACCTATATAGCCTCTCGTAAAAGGTCTTAAACACCTCGTTTATCTTCCCTGCTCTCCGCACCGTAGCTCCCATTTCATCCCTAATTCCCCCTATCTCCCCCGCCGCTGTCCTCTTTCGCAGCTGATGGGCCAACAGGCGACTCGCCTTTTCCCCATATTCATATCTCATCCCCTGTGCCTTCCTCCACTGTGCCTCCGCCCTCCTTGTGGTCAACAGGTCGAACTCCGTCTGGAGTCGTCGCCTCTCCCTGTATAGTCCTTCATCCGGGGCCTCCGCGTATTCTTTATCTACCCTCAAAATCTCCCCCAGTAGTCTTTCCCTTTCCTTGGCCTCTATTTTCCCCTTGTGGGCCCTGATGGAGATCAGCTCTCCTCTGACCACCGCCTTTAGTGCTTCCCATACTACTCCCACTCGGACCTCCCCGTCGTCATTGGCCTCCAGGTACCTTTCGATACATCCCCGCACCCTTCCACAGACTCCCTCATCCGCCAGTAATCCCACATCCAGTCGCCAGAGTGAACGCTGCTCCCTCTCCTCTCCTAGTTCCAGGTCCACCCAGTGAGGGGCATGATCTGAAACAGCTATGGCTGAGTACTCAGTTCCTTCCACCCTCGAGATTAGTGACCTTCCCAAAACAAAAAAATCTATCCGGGAGTGCACCTTGTGAACATGGGAGAAGAAGGAGAACTCTTTGGCCATCGGCCTAACAAATCGCCACGGATCCACCCCCCCCATTTGGTCCATAAACCCCCTAAGCACCTTGGCCGCTGCCGGCCTTCTTCCGGTCCTAGATCTAGATCTATCTAAACCTGGGTCCAACACGGTGTTGAAGTCCCCCCCATTATCAGGTTTCCTACCTCCAGGTCCGGGATACGTCCCAGCATCCGCTTCATAAATCCCGCATCATCCCAATTCGGGGCATATACGTTAACCAACACGACCTCCATTCCCTCCAGTCTGCCACTCACCATCACATATCTGCCTCCGCTGTCTGCTACAATGTTCCTAGCTTCGAATGACACCTGTTTCCCCACCAGTATGGCCACCCCTCTGTTCTTTGCATCCAGCCCTGAGTGGAACACCTGTCCCACCCATCCTTTCCTTATCCTAACTTGGTCCGCCACCTTCAGGTGTGTCTCCTGAAGCATGGCCACGTCTGCCCTCAGTCCTTTCAAGTGCGCGAACACTCGGGCCCTTTTAATCGGCCCATTTAGGCCTCTCACGTTCCATGTGATCAGCCGAACTGGGGGGCTGCCTGCCCCCCTCCCCTGTCGACTAGCCATCACCCTCTCTAGGCCAGTCCCACGTCCCGGTTCCGCACACCCACCCGTTCCCCAGGCGACGCATTCCCGCCCCGACCACCTTTTCTTTTACCAGTTCCTCTTCGATCTCTGCAGCAGCAACCCAGTTATCCCCCCCCCCGCCCCCCCACCACCCCCCCCCCCCCGCCCGCTAGATCCCCATCTAGCATGATTACTCCCCCCATATTGCTTCCGAAAGTCAGCTGACTTCAACTGACCCCGGCTTCTCCCGCTCTCTCCTTGACCCCCCCGTGTGGGGAACTCCCATCTACCTTGCGCCTAGCTTCCCGCCATCATCTTTCTGGCGTGGGAACAAGAACAATAAGCCCCGTGTTCTCTAGAGCCGTCCCGCCCCTCGTGGCGCAGCTCCCTCTGCCGCCCCACTCCCATTCCCCACCCCCCCGCCTATGTCTCTTCTTCCCCCCCACCGGCGCCCACATTTCTTAGTGTCCCCCCCTCCCCAATTTACACCTCTATATACATCAGCATTGTCGTTTCCCCTCCAACATCAGTCCCTCAGTTCTGATCCTGTTTCTCGTTTTTCATGAAGGTCCATGCTTCTTCTGCCGTTTTGAAGTAGTGATGCCTCTCCTGGTGCGTGACCCACAGTCGCGCCGGCTGCAACATCCCAAACTTCACCTTCTTCTTGTGTAGCACCTCCTTGCCTCGATTAAAACTCGCCCTCCTTCTCGCCACCTCCGCACTCCAATCCTGGTACACCCGTACCACCGCATTCTCCCATCTACTACTTCGTACCTTTTTGGCCCATCTCAGAACCACCTCTCTGTCATTGAAGCGATGGACTCGCACGATCGTCGCCCTAGGTGGTTCTCCCGCCTTTGGTCTCCTTGCAGGGACCCGATGGGCCCCTTCCACTTCCAAGGGGCCCGAGGGGGCCTCAGCTCCCATTAGCGAGCGTAGCATCGTGCTCACGTAAGCCCCGCCGTCCGCTCCTTCCACTCCCTCGGGGAGAACCAGGATCCGAAGGTTCTTTCTCCGTGATCTGTTTTCTAGGACTTCAATCCTTTCAATGCACTTTTTGTGGAGCGCCTCGTGCGTCTGCGTTTTGACCGCCAGGCCCAGGATCCCGTCCTCGTTGTCCGTCACCTTCTGCTCCACCACGCGGAGCTCCATCTCCTGGGTCTTTTGTGCCTCCTTCAGCCCCTCAATTGCTTGTAGCATCGGGGCCAGCACCTCCTTCTTAAGCAGCTCCACACACCGTCTCAAAAATTCGTCTTGGTCCGGCCCCCATGTCGCCTGGGCTCTCTCCGCCACCATCTTGCTCCTTTTTCCTTCTGCCCCTGTCCTCGAGGATTCTTCGCGATCTGGCCGCCGCCGCCGATATTTTTCTTTTTCGTTGGGGGGGACTCCCTGCTGTCTCACCCCACACCGGGTTTCGTCCCGAAAAAATTCCCCGTTGGGGCTCTTAAAAGAGCCCGAAGGTCCGTTCGAGCTGGAGCCGCCGAAACGTGCGGCTTAGCTGGTCATCGCCGCAACCGGAAGTCTACCAATCCCTTCTGAAAGACATGTTTCAAAAGTTTTATAATCTGGATTTCGAGGATGTAAATACTGATCAATTGTATAAACAGGAAATTGTTTTTACTATGGGACCAGGGAGAAAACGGCAAGGGCTGGTCAATGACGGCTTCACAGCATTTAATACTGGCACATCAATTGTCAATAGCCTAGATAATGTAGAATTGACTCGACAAATGAACGAGTACCTGTGGATTGTGGGAAGTCCAACCACGCAATCATGGGGGTAGTTGTGAGAATCCCGGTGATGGGAACCTCTGCACAACCAGCCGCTCTGCACTGAGTGGAGAATGTGGGAGTCATTCGTGGGGGTGTACATGTTCGTTACAGGGAGGTCCCGCCCTATGTCATTGTGTGGGAGCACACTGTGACAGGCACTGACCTTTCGGGTTGTCGGAGCAGGGGAGCACAAGTGATCTTGTGTCCCCAGCACATGAACGCCTATGCTAGACCTCAGTGTGAGTTCAGTACTGCTGGGGCAGAGCCTATAAACTGCACCATGGATGCAATGGCCGCTAGCCATGTCCTTCCACAGGTGGCATACATAGTGGGTGGGACATACTGTGTTACCACCAGTGCCCAGTGGTATCAGCACGGACCACAGCAGTGGTGCCCGATATCGCACAGCAGTTTCTGTTATAAACCCATGGCGGAAGTTCATGTGGCACACCAGTGAATCGTACCCATCCCAGAATCGTCCTCCATTCACATTACGGTACAGGAGAATTTTACTAACTTGCAGGACTATGTTGCCCACTTTGGGTATGATATTCCCCCTGTAAAGGAGAAGCTCAAGGAACTGCTGGCGGCAGTTGAGCTGTCTCACAAACATTTCTACATTCTAGAACAGAAAACAGTAGATATTGCGAAGGACATAGAAAATATTAAAATCCCAGACTGGTGGGATTTGGAGGCGTGGGTGGTAGTCCCAGCCTGGATCCGTATAACCTCGCATATCTTTTCGTGGTGACTTTGTGACTTTAGTGATAATTTGCCAATTGTTAATTGTGGTGTATCTATTGGTGACAAACTGCAGACTTAAGCGACGGAGGAAGACAGCCAAACTCCAAAAGATGATCAACTGGACAGCACAGAAAGCTCAACGGACAGGATCACTACTGGAGTGAATAAAATTGTAAATGTCTTGCAAGCGAACCGTGTCAATATTAAAGCATCCACCTGCCAATGTAACTCACGGGCATCTCCCTGTAGTAAAATCTGTCCTGCATGAATGTATATACCGTTATCTGGGGAATGTTGTTTTATGCATTTGTTTGTTTTTCGTTCCACTTTAGTTTAGAAGTAAGGGGATATTGGGACTATGGTTTCTGAAGCTGATCGAGTCGCTCATCGCTTTAGTCGATACAGTCTGAACAGGGTCTGATTGTATCGAAGCGGCATCTGTAAGTTATGGCAACTCTCCATCCGTGCCAGTTAGGGCAACATTGCTATAGAAACGGCAAGACTTGCAGTTAGGGCAACATTGCTACAGAAACGGCAAGACTTAGTTAGGGCAACATTGCTACAGAAATGGCAAGACTTACAGACATTTTAAAATAAGAAAGCTTTCCTGCAAAAAGCCTGCAACTAAGTGGCTGGAAGCAGCAAGACAGAGAAATACACATCACAAGATCATCCCAGAGAAGGACAAAGGGGACAATGGACCAGGACAGGGCCAACAGAAGATTATGCCAGGTATGTGGATGGCTCAGAGTGAGCTGAGGAAGACAATGGGCGGGATTCCCCGACCCCCTGCTGGGCTGGAGATTCGCCGGGGGGGGCGGCGTGAATCCCGTTCCAACGCCGGCTGCCGAATTCTCCGGCACCGTTTTTTTGGCAGGGGCAGGAATCGCGTCACGCCGGTCGGGGGCCGTTGGCAGTGGCCCTCCCCTGGCGATTCTCCGCTCCGCGATGGGCCGAGCAGCCACCCGTTTTCAGCCTGTCCCGCCGGTGTAAATTACACAAGGTTTGTACTGGCGGGACCTGGCTCTGCAGGCGGCCTGCGGTGTCCTCGGGTGGGCGCCGGGGGGTCTGGCCCCGGGGGGGGGGGGGGGGGGGGGGGCAAGGTGGCCTGGCCTGCGATCGGGGCCCACCGATCTGCGGGCGGGCCTGTGCCGTGGGGGCATTCTTTCCCCCCGCGCCGGCCGTTGTAAAGCTCCGCCATGGCCGGCGCGGAGAAGAAACCCCCTGCGCATGCGCAGGAATCACGGCAGCGGTTCTAGGAACACGCTGGCGCTCCTGCGCATGCGCCAACTCGCGCCGGCCGGCATAATTCCGCAGTCGAGAATCTTTGAGGGGGTCTGGGCGCCTTGAAACGCTCGCCCAGGAGGAACCAGCTGGTTAGGGATAAACAGGGATTCCTCCTCTCTCTCTTGTGAAGCAGCCCTAGCAAGGCACTTACAGGGTGGTAGTTTTCGCCACCGACGAGAGAGAGTCACACAGGTGTAGGTGGCGGTCAGGCTAGGCTAGTGTGGCATAAGGACAGGGCCACCGGTCAGGTATAAATGGTGAGCCTTGCTCACTCTCCCTTGTGAAGCGGTCCCAGTGTGATGCTTCCGGGTCTTTGATTTCAAAGCGTGCAGGGGAGAGACACCCACAGCTATCTGTGACACCCAATTCCAGCCTGTTGTGGGGTAAAAGGAACACCCTTCTACAACAGCCGCAACATGACGTGCCAATTTTTATATTCAATGCGCCGACCGATGAAGGCCAGCATGCCGTATGCCTTCTTGTGGGTGAAAGGTTAGTGTATTATAGTTCATCTTTTTTGTTCAATAAATGTTTGTTAAAAGTTCATTAGCAGTCTCTGTGACTGTTCAGTAGACACCCTCCGCATAGCTAAACAAAAATACATGTTATGATCTATCAAGCCAGGTTCCATACTGGGATCAGACTTGTCCAGTAGAAACACCAGTTGGGATTGTAATCCTTGAAGCTTCAAACCATACCTGCAAGTAAACTGGGGTGTCATTCTCCGCCGGCGGGAGTCTCCGTTTTGCCGGCGCCGGGGGTTTCCCGTCGGCGTGGGGCTGCCCCACAATGGGAAACCCCATTGACCGGCCGGTGTTACGGAGACTCCCGCCGGCAGGTCGGGGCAGAAATGTGGTGGGGCGGGTAGGAGAATTTCGCCCCTGATCCCTAACACCATAATGTATACAGTTCTTCAAATGCTTTCTAATGCCATCTCATGTTGATGTCTTGTTTTGTCTCAATAAATAAAACATACATACTTAGTACAATGTTCAACTTGATTGCAATGTACTTATTTCATCCACTGCTGATGCATGTAATTTGTCCACCATAATGGTACCAGTGATGTGAAACTATAATTATGAGGACATTTGACATAATTGAACTATTTCTACTGGAATGGAGATGTCTAAAAGGAGATTTCATAAATATTTTTAAAATCATGAGAAGTCTTCATAGGATGAATGGGGAAAGATTGTTTTCCTTTAGTTGGTGGTCAGTAAAGAGGGCTCACCAATTTAAAGTCATACTAAATAGAGTGAGGAGAGAAGTTAGGAGTAATTAGTGGGTGAGGGTAAGGAATGTTTTGCCACAGGGAGTCATTGTGGAAGAGGCCATTGTACCTTTTAAGGGAAAAGGGATAAATATTTGAAGTAGATGAAGATACAGAACCATGGGGAGAGCAGGGCAATCAGATTTGTGACGGATTGCTTCAGCAGGGAATTGGCACCGACATCATAGTCCAAATGGTCGTAAATATCTGTGGTTCTATGGTTGTTAGTTTGATTTGGCACAGTGTTGCCTCTTTGAAATTGTCCTTTGTTTCACATGATATCTAACCTACCATTTCTTCAAAGTGATTTTCTTCAGCAACAAATGTGCAAGCCAGCTACAAGAATTCCCTGACAGCCTGCTGGAATTCTGGTGGACCGAGACTTCACTGGCCATAAATTGCGTAGGTTCTATCCGTGAATCAACAATGTCCGGTACTGTCATGTCTTACTGCTGCTGCCTGTTTTTTGTTGCTACCTTCTATATCTGCCATGCCAGAAGGTGAATAGGAATGGCCATTTGCCCTTAGAGTACGCTTCTAGTGACAGGAGAAAACTTGCCTTTCCTCTGTTAATCTGCTCATTTAACACCTGCCCTTGCTTTAGCAGTGCTATTTCAGCTGTTTAAATGTCTCCTAATTCTAGGGCACAGCTGTTTGAGGATTATTGCTTCTTCTGTCTGATTGGCCAGCCGACTGCAGCAGCGTTAAAGAACGCATTTTAGCACAGATACCAAAAACAAGAAGTGACTTACTTTGTAACCTTTGAAAATCCAAAGTAACCCTCAGTTAACCTGTCAATGGCACATAAACAGCAACATTCAGGCTTCAGTAGAAACTATTGTGATATACAGGCCTAACAAGTTTCCTACCTTCCTGTTTGACAACTTTATCAATGTTTCCACAAGACAAAAGATATATCAATATTTTTGTTTTTATTTTTACTTGCTGAAGGGTGAGAAGGCAAAAAAATGCTAAATAGGGAAGGAGTGGCTATTTTAGCTGACCTCTTGATACTAACACACTATTAGAACTCTAGTCGCTTCAGGAAAATGCAGTCTAACAGCAGCTTTTGTTGGTGATCAGTAGCTAAGATGACTGGAGAAAGTAGAAAAATGTAAAGAATAGAAATTAAAACAAGGAGTGTATGATAGCACAGATTAAACTTTTGTCATTTCTAGTCTGTGAAAATCATTTATTTGATGCCTTAATCAGTTGAGTCATCAGCAAAATGTTAATTTTAGCTATTCGTTTTTTAAAACGCCCAACAATCTCCTGTACGGCTTCCCATCCTTCAACTACCATAAACTTCAACTTGTTCAAATTCCATCCTCACTTACGTGCTTTGATTCCCTGTCACCCAGTGCCTTCAATTGCAAGTTGTGTTATTCTTTATACATGACTTTCCAAGTCATCCTCAATGAGGGAGGAACCCAGTGCAAAAAATAAGCTGAAGCATTTGCAACAATCTGCAACTAGTAGTGCCGATTGGATGATCCATCTTTGCCTCCTCCACAGATGTCAATCTTCAGTCAATTTGATTCACTCCATGTGATATCAAGCAATGGCTGAAGACACTGGATACAGCAAAGGCTATGGGTACTGACAACATTCCAGCAATAGTACTGAAGATTTGTGCTACAGAGCTTGCCGCACCCCTAGTCAAGCTGTTCCAGTACAGCTGGAACACTGGCATCTACCCACAATGTGGAAACTTGTCCAGGTATGTCCTGTACACAAGAAACAGGCCATATCCAACCCAGCCAATCAACGCCCTGTCAAACTACTGATCATCAGTATAGTGATGGAAGAAGTCATTACCAGTGCTATCAAGCAACACTTACTCAGCAATAATCTGCTCACAGACACACAGTATGGGTTCCACTAGGGTCACTAAGCTCCTGACCTCATTACAGCCTTGATTCAAACATGGACAAATGATTTGAACTCCAGAGGTGAGCTGAGAGGGACTACCCTTGATATCAAGGCAGAATTTGACCGAGTACGGCACCAAAGAGCCCTAGCAAAATTGGAGTCAATGGGAATCAGGAGTAAAACCCTCCACTGGTTGGAGTCATGCCTGGCACAAAGGAAGATGGTTCTGGTGGTTGGACGTCAGTCGTCTCAGCTTCAGGACATCACTGCAGAGTTCTGCAGAGTAGTGTCCGAGGCCCAACCATCGTCAGCTGCTTCATCAATGACCTTCCTCCCATCATAAGGTCAGATGTGAGGTTGTTCGTTATTCAACACCATTCGTGACTCCTCAGATACTGAAGCACTCCACGTGCAAATGCATCGAGGTCTGGACAACATCGAGGCTTGAGCTGACAAGTGACATTCATGTCACAATGACCAACTCCAATAAGAAAAGACCTAACCATCCCCCTTGACACTCAATGGTACGACCATCGCTGAATCCCCCACTCACAATATTCTGGGGGTTACCAATGACCAGAAACTGAACTGGACTAGCCATATAAATACTATAGCTACAAGAGCAGGTCAAACACTAGGAATCCTACGGCAAGTAACTCACCTCCTGACTCCCCAAAGTCATGTTCACCATCTACAAGGCACAAGTCAGGAGTGTAAGCATAGTAGCACAGTGGGTAGCACTGTTGCTTCACAGCACCAGGATCCCAGGTTCAATTCCCGGCTTGGGTCACTGACTGTGCGAAGTCTGCACGTTCTCCCCATGTCTGCGTGGGTTTCCTCCGGGTGCTCTGGTTTCCTTCCACAAGTCCTGAAAGACGTGTTGTTAGGTAATTTGGACATTCTGAATTCTCCCTCGCTGTACCCAAACAGGCGCCGGAATGTGGCGACTAGGAGCTTTTCACAGTAACTTCACTGCAGTGTTAATGTAAGCCTACTTGTGACAATAAAGATTATCATTATTATTACTCTCCACTTGCCTGGATGAGTGCAGCTCCAACAACACTCAAGAAGCTCATCACCATCCAGGACAAAGCAGCCCGCTTAATTGCTACCCCTTTCACAAAATTTCAATCCCTCCACCACGGAAAAACAGTGATAGCCGTGTGTACCATCTACAAGATGCACGGCAGATGCACTGCAGCAACTCACCAAGGTTCCTTAGTAAGCGCCTTCCAAACGCACAACCACTATCATCTCGGAGGACAAGGATAGCAGATACCTGGGAACGCCACCACCTGGAGGTTCCCCTCCGAGTCACTCGCCATCCTGACTTGGACATTTATCACCGTTCCTTCACCGTTGCTGGGTCAAAATCCTGGAATTCCCTCCCTAACAATGGGTGTACCTTACCTCAGGAAATGCAACAGTTCAAGAAGGCAGCTCATCACCACCTTTGCAAGTAGAACGAGAGGTGACAATAAATGCTGACCTAGCTAGTGATGTACACATCCCGAAAATGAATTTTGAATGGTGAGAAGACAATATGCGAATCGCTCCAGGGCTCTGCAATTTATTTGACCACTATGAAGTGTATGAAGAAGATCTAGAGTGGCTCTGATTTGCTCTCCATCCCAGCTAGTCATTATCTTTCATCTCTGATGATTTTTCTGCGATTGGAAACTTGTTAGATACCAGATATTAACATTAAACCTTTTGCTTCATTAACACAATTTTGATTTGTTCTCAGTGTATAAGCTGCGTTGCAAAATTGTATTTAATGCTCAACCTTATTTATCCTGAGAAGATGGGGCTTGAGCCCATCTTCCACAATGATGTCAGCACAAAACATATTGTTCTAACATGACACCCAAACTGATGTGAATCTGGGTCACATCTCAGAGATTGAAACTTAACAGAATTATGACTGCACACTCTAATATTTAAACAAAAATGCCAGTTCTTCACTTCACTCTGAAATATGGGGAATGAAAACCATCTTTGATGAGATTGTAAAATGGGCAGTCGCTAATCATTTAGCAAATTAAACCAACTAAACATTCGACACACAATTCCAATTCTATTCCCACACCTAGCTGTGCACTCAGGCTTTCATCTCTTTCCATAGTTAGTAATTCCTGGAACAGGTCACTCATCTGTCACTGAGGGCGTATAGCTTGAAAGGTGCCACTCCACATAAAGTGGAGCTGACCTGGAGTCTTCTGCCCTTACTGCCAGTCATTGGTGTGTTCACAATGATTTGCTGGTTGACACACTCGAACTGCTTGACCGCATTATGAACGCACCTTAGCCATCAAGTCGTGGGCGGGACTCAAAGCCAAACCTCTGGTTGAGAGACAGGGACGCTACCCACTGTGACAAAAGACCTCCCTAACACATAATATAAAAGGAAATCTAATCGGGTGTAAAATGAATGGTCAGTTTACTACTGCCTATTTAGCACCCATTGTTCACTGTAATGATAGTGACCTGCAGCCAAAAGAGATTCCACAAAAGCTCAGAGAGTGAAAAAAATATTGATGTGTTCATTTGCAGGAGATTATACAAGCAGCAGGAGGACAGATGAATTTGCACCATGATACACGATCAATGACCACTAAAGCGAGGTTGTAGTCCAACTGAAGGTTTTAATAAGCTAGATGTTTCCCCCAGCAGCTCAGGTACAGAAAGAAGGCTGCTGCGGCGGCACGGGCTCTTATACCCCACCTTGCAGGGCGGAGCTACCATACAGCTTGACCAATAGGAAACATACAATATCTACCAATGGTGTTCCAGCATTACCAGGTACCGTAATACCTCTACACAGACTACCACATTCACCCTGTTAAAAAAGAGTCCGGCGGGGGTGGTGGCCTGATATTACAACATGGTAACGAGGTAGAAGTTATAGTTATGGAGGTACCGTAATACCTCCGTACAGCGTTTTGTCTTATTGTCGTAACTATTTAAAATTTCACAGTTAACTCTATACACTTTAAAATGAAGCAATCAGTCGATCGGGGGCCCTGGTCGTCCTCTGTGATCGTCGAAGCTCTGGTGGTGACGCCGGTGGCGGCTCGGGCGTCTGTGACTCCGGGAGCGTGGCCTCGATCTCTATGGCAGCTTCAACACCCCTAGACAGCAGTGGTGGGGAAGCCAGTTGACCTGAGAAGGGAGCGTCTGCGGGGTGCGTCGGTGGGCGGGGGGGGCCTAGACGGGGCCGGCGGAAGAACCGACCCCCCTGGGAAGGGGGCGGCTGTAAGGTGCACCGGTGGGAGGTAGGGTAGGACTGGTGGCTGGGGTGTGCGTGGGGATCCGGCGGGCACCAGGTCTCGTAGGGAGACTGTATCTTGTCAGCCGTCGGGGTACGCCACGTAGGCTACTGGGGGTTAACGTGGAGAAGTTGGACCCTCTCGACCAACGGGTCTGACTTGTACGCCCACACGTGTTTTCGGAGCAGGATGGGTCCGGGAGCTGCCAGCCAGGTCGTAAGCGAGGTCCCAGAGGAGGACTTCCTGCCAGTGGGAGACTGCGAGATTCCTGGACCGTAGGGCCAGTAGGACGGTGTTCCAGACCGTTCCATTCTCCCTCTCTACCTGTCCGTTACCCCGGGGGTTGTAACTGGTCATCCTGCTCGAGGCAATGCCCTTGCTGAGCAGGAATTTGCGCAGTTCGTCGCTGATAAAGGAGGACCCCCTATCACTATGTATGTAAGCGGGGAACCCGAACAACGTAAAGATGCTATGGAGGGCCTTGATGGCGGTGGTTGCGGTCATGTCGGGGCAGGGGATGGCGAATGGGAATCGGGAGTACTCGTCAATCACGTTCAGGAAGTACGTGTTGCGGTCGGTGGAGGGGAGGGGGCCTTTGAAGTCCATACTGAGGCGTTCAAAGGGATAGGAAGCCTTTATTAGGTGCGCTTTCTCTGGCCTGTAGAAGTGCGGTTTGCACTCCGCGCAGATTTGGCAATTCCTGGTGGCTGCCCTGACCTCCTCGATTGAGTAGGGCAGGTTGCGGGTCTTGATAAAGTGTAAGAAGTGAGTGACCCCCGGGTGGCAGAGGTACTCGTGGAGGGCTCGGAGGCAGTCCACTTCTGCGTTGGCACATGTGCCACAGGACAGGGCATCAAGAGGCTCGTTTAGCTTCCCGGGATGATACAAGATCTCGTAATTATAGGTGGAGAGTTTGATCCTCCACAGCAAGATCTTATCGTTTTTTATCTTGCCCCGCTGTGCATTATCGAACATGAAGGCGACCGACCGTTGGTCAGTAAGGAGAGTGAATCTCCTGCCAACCAGGTAATGCCTCCAATGTCGCACAGCTTCTACTATGGCCTGGGCCTCCTTTTCAACTGAGGAGTGGCGGATTTCGGAAGCATGGAGGGTACGTGAGAAGAAGGCCACGGGTCTGCACGCTTGGTTGAGGGTGGCCGCCAGATGTATGTCAGATGCTTCGCTCTCGACCTGGAAAGGGGGGTGGGGGCTCGTCGATGGCGTGCATCGTGGCCTTTGCAATGTCTGCTTTGATGTGGCTGAAGGCCTGGCGGGCCTCTATCGACAGGGGAAAACTGTGGATTGGATCAGGGGACGGGCCTTGTCCGCATAGTTGGGGGCCCACTGGGCATAGTAAGAGAAAAACCCTAGGCAGCGCTTCAGGGCCTTGGAGCAGTGAGGGAGGGGGAACTCCATAAGGGGGTGCATGCTTTCAGGGTCGGGGCCTATAACTCCATTTCACACTACGTAGCCGAGGATGGTTAGGCGGTCGGTGCTGAACACGCATTTATCCTTGTTATACGTAATGTTAAGGATTTTTGGGGTCTGGAGGAATTTTCGGAGGTTGGTGGCGTGGTCCTGCTGGTCGTGGCCGCAGATGGTGACATTATCGAGAAACGGGAATGTTGCCCGTAAACCGTACCGGTCAACATTCGGTCCATCTCGCGCTGGAAGACCGAGACCCCGTTAGTGACACCGAAGGGAACCCTTAAAAAGTGATAGAGCCGCCCATCTGTCTCGAAGGCAGTGTACTTATGGTCACTAGTGTGGATGGGGAGCTGGTGGTAGGCGGACTTAAGATCCACCGTGGCGAAGACCTTGTAATGCGCGATCCTGTTTACCAGGTCGGATATGCGGGGGAGAGGGTACGCGTCCAGCTGCGTAAACCTGTTGATGGTCTGACTGTAGTCGATGACCATTCTATGCTTCTCCCTGGTCTTTACCACCACTACTTGAGCTCTCCAGGGACTGTTGCTAGCTTCAATGACTCCTTCCCTCAGTAGCCATTGGACCTCTGACCTAATAAAGATTCAATCCTGGGCACTGTACCGCCTGCTCCTGGTGGCGACGGGTTTGCAATCTGGGGTGAGGTTCGCAAACAGGGAAGGCGGATCGACCTTGAGGGTCGCGAGGCTGCAGACAGTGAGAGGGGATATAGGGCCGCCGAATTTGAAAGTTAGACTTTGGAGGTTGCACTGGAAGTCTAACCCTAGGAGTGTGGCCGCGCAGAGGTGGGGAAGGACGTAGAGCCGGTAAGTTTTAAACTCCCTTCCCTGTACCGTGAGGTATGCTACACAAAACCCCTTTATCTCTACTGAGTGGGAACCGGAGGCCAGGGAAATTTTTTGATTAACGGGGTGGACGAGGAGAGAACAGCGCCTTACCGTGTCGGGACGTATGAAGCTCTCAATGCTCCCAGAGTCAATTAAGCAGGACGTCTCGTGCCCGTTGGTTAGTACCGTTGTTGTAGCAGTTGAGAATGTTCGAGGCCGGGACTGGTCCAGGGTCACCGAGGCTAATCGCGGCAGCAGTTGAATGTTCTCTTCGGGCAGTGTGTGGTCAGCCGAGTTGGGATCCTGGGAGTCCATCCAAGATGGTGGCGCCCATTGCTCGCACATGACTGGGGGGTGCACAAAATGGCGGCGCCCATCCATCACCCGTGGCGTCCGCAGGGCAAGATGGCGGCGCCCGGAGGCCGCAGTGGCCCTGGAGGAGGAAGATGGCGGCGCTCGCTGGCCGCATGGGGACCGTGGAGAGGATTGTGGTGGCGGTCCGCATTCGCCACCGGAGACCGCAGCGACCGCCCGGGCCTGGCATACCACCACAAAGTGGTCCTTTTTACCGCATCCCTTGCAGGTGGATGCGCGGGCCGGACAGCGCTGCCGAGGTGCTTGGCCTGTCCACAAAAATAGCAGTGGGGCCCCCCGGGGTTGCCAGGCCGTCTAGCAGCACAAGCTTGTGGGGGGATGGGCATTGTCTCGGGGTCGGCCGCGGGGTGTTCCACGCTGCCCAGGGGGATCCCGCGCGGTCGCGGACGTATGAGCGGGCGTTTTGGGAGGCCACATCCAGGGACGCGCCAAGGGCCCGTGCCTCCTTGAGGCCTAGGGTGTCTTTCTCCAGCAATCGCTGGCGGATTTGGGAGGACTGCATACCTGCAACGAAAGCGTCCCGGATCAAAACTTCTGTGTGGTCGCTCACCGAAACTTGTGGGCAGCTGCTGTTTCTCCCCAACACCAGGAGCGCACGGTAGAATTCTTCCAGCGATTCCCCAAGGATTTGTCGCCTCGTCGCTAGCAGATGTCGGGCGTAGACCTGGTTTATCGGGCGAATATAATGTCCTTTTAGCAGCTCCATTGCTGCATCGAAGTCGGCCGCATTCTCGATGAGGGTGTAAATTTCTGGGCTCACCCTTGAGTGCAGGACTTGCAATTTCTGTTCTCCTGTGGGTGTGTTTCTGGCCGTTCCGAGATATCCATTGAAACATGCCAGCCAGTGCTTGAAGGTTGCCGCTGAGTTTGCCGCGTGGGGGCTGAGTTGCAGACGCTCTGGCTTGATTCGGAGCTCCATTCTTTTAAATCTAGCTTATTAAATTGATACATGATCAATGACTACTAAAGCGAGGTTGTAGTCCAACTGAAGGCTTTAATAAGCTAGATGTTTCCCCCAGCTGCTCAGGTACAGAAAGAAGGTTGCTGGGGCGGCACGGGCTCTTATACCCCACCTTGCAGGGCGGAGCTACCATACAGCTTGACCAATAGGAAACATACAATATCTACCAATGGTGTTCCAGCATTACCAGGTACCGTAATACCTCTGCACAGACTACCACACAACATAATTTCTGCCTCATTTGGGAGAAAGGAACAGAAGGATATGTTGACACAGTGAGATGAAGTAAGGTGGGAAGAATCTCATGCGGAACACAGACACCAGTATAGTCTCGTTGGGCCGAATGGCCGGATGCTGCGCTGTAAAATTTTATGTCCTTCCACAGCAATGTTAGGAAAAAAGTCATTGTCTGCAAATTGATTTAACAATAATAATATTATTCATAAATAATCTTTTTCATAACAGTACTCAGTTCTCATTTTGGATTGTGGTGTTGTATCTAGTATGCAAAATATCAACATACTGGTCATTTCTGCGCCAAGTTAGAAAGGTGACAGGCCAACAATTGTCTTCATTGGCTCTACAGCCCTGATTTTAACTCTCCAATATGCCTGTGAAGATGGGGCTTGCTTGTTTAAAGAATCAAAAACACAACACTCACTGAAGCCATGCCATTCATGTCACTTTTGGGCAGTGTATGAGGCCTTCATCCCAGGCAAGTGACAATCAGATGTTGGAATTTGACCCTATTTTAACCAGCATGTGTTTGGTGCCAAACTAAACTGGGAAAACATGGCACAGAGGATCAGTAGGCACAGAAGCGTGTTGTTGGTGTAATGATCCCACCAAGGCCAGTCTACCAACACCATCCACTTTTATTTACATAATGGAAAAGGCCACAATTGCTGCTTACAGCACGCAAGTCTAAACCAGGAACCTACAGAATACTGGCCTGGGTTGAAGCAGAGGGTTTTAAACTCCAGCAGCTCGTTTCCCATTGGGCGAGCTCTCGCCCGCTCAACAAGAAGTTTCATATTCCAAGAAGCCCCCAGGAGATCTATTGATGATCCCCTGAGACCTCATGGCCATGACATAATCCCTCTCCCATTAAGTCCATTTGTCTCCCAGTCCCCTCGCTGTGAGAAAGTCCCAGCCATTGGTGACCAGTCTGAGGTCAGTCGAGGGTGGGTCCAGATCTGGTGGTGTGAACTGAATTGGGGACCTTCGTTTTCAGAGTGAGCATGAAGAGTTACTGAAGCAGATTCCTCTATGGGGTCCACTTCAGTCAGGGCACCGATTTCCTCTGCTTCCATCACAGAGTCCGTGTCCTCATTATCAGGAGGGACATGTGCTGGATCGGCTTCGAGCTGTTGTCCGGTACTGGTGGTGGTCACCTCCATGGCCGGGAACGAGGCTTGCTCAGGGATGGACTCCCTGCTCTGACATGGACCAGGTGTTTCTTTACAACCTTACCCTGGACCGTCACTTTGTATGACACTGGCCTCGTGTTCTCCATTATGATCCCAGGGACCCAACTGGGACCATCTCCGAAGTTCCTCACATAATTCTGATTGCATGTTTGGAATGCTCTTTCTGTTCTTGCCGAGTCATCAATATGGTCTCGATGGATGCCGCAGGTTATTTCTTCTTACCAGTTTTAAAAGTCTGTACTGCCCGTTCCGCCAGCCCATTTGACGACAGGTGATAAGGTGATGTTCTGATGTGTCTGATGCCATTGGATAGCATGAAGTTGTGGAACTCACTACTGGTGAAAGCAGTGCCGTTATCAGAAACCAGGACTTCTGGTACTATATGCAGACAGAAACCTTGCCATAATTTCTTGATTGTATCGTCAGAGGGAGTGGAGTTCATGCGGTGTATCTCCAACCATTTGGTGTGTGTAACTACCAGGATCAAAACCATGGAACCCATAAAAGACCCGACAAAGCCCACATGCACTTGCACCCATGACCTGCCAGGCTACTCCCATGGATGTAGGGAGGCTGAGGGAGATAGTTTTTGATTATCCTATCATAGATCGCACCATCTCACTGAGTCCATGATGATTGAGGCGAGGCCTGGCCACCAGACGTAGTCACTGGCGAGCATTTTCATTTTTGATATGCCAGGGAGGCCATGATATAGATCCAGAAGTATCGGACACCACCCTGGACAAGGGACAACTACTCGGGTCCCCCAGAGAATGACACCGTCCTCAACATTGAGCTCGTCTTTCTTAGTCAGATAGGGTTTAATTTCTTCTGAGGGTTGCCCTCGGAATCCACTGTTCAAGATCAGATACTAAGTTTAGACAGGGTTGGATTTATTTGTGCCTAGGCATAATTCACCTTGCCGACACTGGCAAAGTCTCTAAAGAAAATCCAGGGTCATCATAATCTTTTCCAATGCTGGTAAAGGAGCTGGGCTTGTGGGCAGCAGGAGGTGACTCAGTGCATCGGCATTATCTATCCAGGTTCCAGGGCGGTGTTCTAAAACGTACTCAGAAGCTTCAAGTAACAGGGCCCAATGCTGTATCTGAGCAGAGGCAATAAGGGGAATTGCCTCCTCTGTCCCAGTAACGGCTTGTAGTTGGTTACTATCATGAAACGCCTACAACCGACATATTGGCGGAACCTTTTTACATCAAACACGACCACCAAGACCTCTTTCTCAATTTGAGAATATCTCCACTCGGCATCTGAAAGGTTCCTGGATGTATATGTGATCGGTTTTTCGTTCTGCCTTTCCAGCAATGTGAAAGCATGGCCCCAACTCCATTAGCGGAAGCATCACATGTCAAAATGAGTTCCTTCTGAGGGTCAAAATTGGGCCAATAAATTAGATGACAGCAGTTGTTGTTTAGCTTTCTTGAAAACCTCTACCTGTGGTGCCTCCCAAGACTATCTTTGGTACTTCCGCAGTAGGATATGCAAGGGGGTCAACAAGGAGGCCAAGTTCGAGTTAAATTTCCCATAATAATTTACTAACCCCAGGAAGAATTTTAACTCTGTGGTGTTTCTTGGAGTTGGTGCTTCCCTGATGGCCTTCACCTTGTCCTCTTTTTTTATCCAGGTGTAAACTTTTTTATCCACCCGATAGCCCAAGTAGGTCACTTTATTTGGTTGAAAAACAAATTTTCCCTCTTCAGGTGTACCCCAGATCTCGAGAATTTCCACAAGACCTCTTCTAGGTTCGCTAGGTACTCTCATTCTGAAGTCCTCATAACCTGGATATAATCTAAGAACACTGCCACTTTGGGTAACCCATGGAGTATGTTCTCCATGATCTGTTTGAATATGGCACCCGCTGATAAGACCCAGAAGGGCAAACGAGTGTACTCATATAGGTCCTTATGCGTGTTGATTGGGAAGGTTCGTCTAATTCATGTTGAAGATAGGCGTGGCTCATATCCAACTTTGTGAGCGTCTAGACACCTGCTAACCTGCCGTAGAGGTCTTCCATTCGAGGCATGGGGTATCTAACTAGCTTGGAAAGTCGATTGATCGTTAATTTATAATCTCAACAGAGGCAGACCGATTTGTTTAGCTTAAGGACAGGGACGACAGGCGCAGTGCATTCTATGAATTGTATGGGCCTTATTATGCATTGATTTTCACGGTGCCCTTATTTGGTCTCCACCTTTTCCAATTGGGAACATGGAACCGGACTCGATTTAAAATATATAGGCGCAACATTTGGGTCGACATAAATCTTGGCTTTGACTCCTCTTATTTTCCCAAGTCCTTCCTGGGAAGCAGTCTGATCCGCTGGTGCCAATCTCTCCCCATTACAAAGAACAAAGAACAAAGAAAAGTACAGCGCAGGAACAGGCTCTTCGGCCCTCCAAGCCTGTGCCGACCATGCTGCCCGTCTAAAATCTTCTGCACTTCCGGGGACCGTATCCCTCTATTCCCATCCTATTCATGTATTTGTCAAGATGCCCCTTAAACGTCACTATCGTCCCTGCTACCACCACCTCCTCCGGCAGCGAGTTCCAGGCACCTACTACCCTCTGTATAAAAAACTTGCCTCGTACATCTCCTCTAAACCTTGCCCCTCGCATGTTAAACCTATGCCCCCTAGTAACTGACCCCTCTACCCTGGGTAAAAGCCTCTGAATATGCACTCTGTCTATGCCCCTCATAATTTTGTAGACCTCTATCAGGTCGCCCCTCAACCTCCGTCGTTCCAGTGAGAACAAACCAAGTTTATTCAACCGCTCCTCATAGCTAATGCCCTCCATATCAGGCAACATCCTGGTAAATCTCTTCTGCACCCTCTCTAAAGCCTCCACATCCTTCTGGTAGTGTGGCGACCAGAATTGAACACTATACTCCAAGTGTGGCCTAACTAAGGTTCTATACAGCTGCAACATGACTTGCCAATTTTTATACTCAATGCCCCGGCCAATGAAGGCAAGCATGCCGTATGCCTTCTTGACTACCTTCTCCACCTGTGTTGCCCCTTTCAATGACCTGTGGACCTGTACACCTAGATCTCTGTCAAAACTCTTGAGGGTTCTTCCATTCACTGTATATTCCCTACCAGATTAGACGTTCCAAAATGCATTACCTCACATTTGTCTGAATAAAATCCATCTGCCATCTCTCCGCCCAAGTCTCCAAATGATTAGGCTTGGTCCTTTCTCCCACACAAGAATAATTGGGAGTCAGACTGATTACTGCCTGTAAGTCACTGGTGGTCACTGTGGTGCTCTTTATTCATAATGGTTCCCCCATATAGGTGGCTAGTCTGGCCTTTGTGTCTTAGAAGGTCACGAGTTGAATATTAGTTTGGAGGTGATCATACACCTGCACCCCAATAATGGAGATTGCAGCTCCTGTGTCCACCTCCATTTTCAATGGAAGACAATTTACCAGTGGTTTCACCATTATTGAGACGACCTTGGTAATAATGATTCAGTTTAGTAACATTGTCCCTATTTCTGGAAATGGGTACATCTGCGTGGTGCGGGCTTGACCACTTCCCTGAATAGCACACGTTTTTTCTATTCATATAACTTTGTCTTGACTGTGCCCGTTTGGCAGTGCTTGCAATATTCCAGCATCTGGCATCTGCTAACATCCGGGACATGTTCCCTACTATTCTTGGGGCAATCATTGAATTGCCTTGACTGCCGGGTGATGCGAGTTGATCTCTGATATTGTAATGGACGACCTGACATCTTACTTACACAAGCAACCTCAGTTGAGGAATGGTCAATATTGCACAAGGCCCCTCCCATCAACTGGAGGATATTTCTGTCTGATGTCGCTTGTAGCTCTTGAGCCCCTTTTTCTGCATGTCCCAGTGATCGGGCTAGTTCGATAACTTTTTTAAAATCCAGGTTGGATTCTCCCACAAAGCAGTGCGGTGCGGCGCACTGCGACCAGTAAATGCCGGGAGATCGAACTTTCGGGATCTACACAGCTCGCCACACCTCGTGAGAATTAAAAAAAATATGTTTAGAGTACCCAATTCATTTTTTTTCCAATTAAGGGGCAATTTAGACTAATCCACCTACCCTGCACATCTTTGGGTTGTGGGGGCGAAAACCACGCAAACACGGGGAGAATGTGCAAACTCCACACGGACAGTGACCCAGAGCCGGGATAGAACCTGGAACCTCGGCGCTATGAGGCAGCAGTGCTAACCACTGCACCACTGTGCTACCTCTCACCTCGCAAGATCTAAAGGGATCTTGCGAGATGTCACGATGTGAATCCTGCCCATTGTGGGCAGGATCACTTTCTGGCAAATCTGTACATTAGAGTGAAGCAGCCAGTCTCCCTCTAATATGCATTCATGAGATCTAACCAAGGCGTGGGATCTAACTCCCTCACCTTGGAGAGCTCGGGCGAGTGCCATTCAGTACTGGTCTACTGGTCTCCACAAACATGGGCCAGACAAAATGGTACTCATGAGAGTCTCCCAGGGGTTTGGAGGCCTCCAGCTGCATGACCTCTGACCAGGGTGGTACCCTGGCACTGCTAGTGCCACCTGATCACCCTGATACTGCTCACTGGCACCTTGGCACTGCCACCTAGGTGCTAGCCTGGCATTGACAAGGTGCCAAGCTGACAGTGCCAGTTGTCAGGGGCACTGCCAGGGTGCCAGGCTGGCACTGCCAAGCTGGCATTTTTGCACGGCGGTGATCGGCCCAGGGTGTGTTCTGTGTGGGTCTTGGAGGGTTCAGGGAGCTGGAGGACCTCCTTATAGTGAGTTGGGGCTTAGAGGGGCTCCGGGGTCGCATTGGGGGTTCAAGAGATCGGGACACCATTTAAAAATGGCATCCTGATCTCTCACTGTACTGAGGAGTTCTGGCGAGCCGTGCTACTCAGTACAGAAAACGGGGCAAAGTGTAGGCTTGTTGTAGAGTTCCCCACTGAGGCCCCTGATCTACCTGGATGGGTGTTAGGTAGCGGGATGTTTCTCAGTGCTCGATCGAGCAGCGAGGAGTTCCCCACTGAGGCCCCTGATCTACCTGGATGGGTGTTAGGTAGCGGGATGTTTCTAAGCGCTCCGAGCACTGGCAAACACCCGACTAATCTCACATTACGGGATTCTGTCCCCATTCACGTAGATCATGTCCCTGTGACAGGCCTTCTGCTTACTGTGTTAAAGTGGTATCTCTCCATCAAATCATTATGGTTTGTAATCAAATCTACTAACTAGCTAAAAGTCTTTGAGTCAGTGGCATCTGGATAGGTCAGACATTTTATCACACTGAATATCCGGGCCCCGCATGCTGTCAATCAAACCACTTGCTGTTTTTCATCCCATTCAATATAATTAGCCCAGAAGAAGTGACACACATGCTGTGTGCATTGGGCCAAGTCTTCTCCGCTTAGCGAAGAGAGGCTTTTTATTTCCTTAATGGAGAAGTCGCTTGTTCTCAAAAATGAAGTTTGCTTGGAGAAAAAAAACTTGTTTACTCCTCATTGCCAATGTAATAATCTCACCAAGGCCAGTCTTCCAACACTGTGAGGGCCACGAAGAATCCAGCACGAGTTGAAAGATAGAAAGAAATAACATTTATTTACAATAACATATATATACAACAGCAGCAGCAGCAACTCCTTGCTGCTCACTCGAGCACTGAGAAACACCCCGCTACCTAACACCCATCCAGGTAGATCAGTGGCCTCAGTGGGGAACTCCTTGCTGCTCACTCGAGCACTGAGAAACACCCCGCTACCTAACACCCATCCAGGTAGATCAGGGGCCTCAATGGGGAACTCCTTGCTGCTCACTCTCCTCTAGCCGGTTCCAAACTGGTCAGCTTTATTTATGCAGGGAATCTGCTAATGATTTCTCCGCCCCCCCCTCATTGGGGAGGCTCATACGCCCAAAGTATTGTGGGATTGCCATTAGTCCCCAGCCAGTGGTAAGCAGGCAGATTATAACATCCCTCCCCCCCAAAGTCCAAGGAATCCACCAAAGACCCTGGCGAAGGAGGGCGTCAGACTCGTTTTGCCGCAGGCCGGACACCATTTGCACGAGGCGCTGGATCAGGCGGCGTGTAACGAGACGGAGAATGGCGCTTCCGTGATGAACGGCGTAACGGTTGTACATCCACGGCCCGTGGGCCCGAGGATCCCCCCTCTGAGGTGTCCTATGTCTCCAACTCATCCGCTGCCTCCGTCATCTCGGCGTCTCTAGCTCCACGCGGTTCAACAACGACCTGCGCAGGCTTCGAGTGCGGCACCAAAGCCAGATTGTGAGGAATACTTTCCGCTGTGTCTGGTCTCTGTGGCTGTAGAAATGAGCTCCGGGGGCGGGGAATCTTTGGAAGGGATGGTCGTCTGGACCGAACGTGGTCTACATGCTTGCGCTGGAGACGATCCTGGCTTGCACCTGGTAAGAGATAGGGTCTGTTTTGCAAAAGATTATGCCAGGGACCCACTGGGCACCACCAGCAAAATTCCGAACGAACACTCGGTCACCGGGCGCAAACTGCCGAATTGGCTGATGCCGAGAAAAAACATATCCCTGCTGTTCTTGTGTGCGGCGTACTTTTGCGGGTATGAAGTCTCCGGCCCATTTGGAGTTCCGCGGGACCTACCCCAGTCACTGCATGTGGTGTGGTCCTATATGAAAACAAAAAACGAGCCAGTCTCGTGTCCATCGACCCAGAAGACTGCTTCTTTAGGCCTCGTTTGAATGTTTGCACTGCACGCTCTACCAACCCATTTGAAGACGGGTGGTATGGGGCAGTGCGGATATGGCGTATGCCGTTCATCTTCATGCACCTCGCAAACTCCTCACTTGTGAACGGAGTTCTTTTGTCCGTGACCAGCACCTCAGGGAGGCCATGCGTACTGAAAGACAAATGCATCTTCTCGATTGTTGCGTAGGACGTTGTGCCTACCATCTTATGCAGCTCTAACCATTTAGACTGGGTGTCGATTAATAAAAGGAACATGGATCCTTGAAAAGGGCCTGCGAAATCCGCATGCAAGGCGCCCAAGGCTGCCCTGGCCATTCGCAGTGATGTAGGGCCGCGGCCGGCGGAAGCTTCTGATGCTCCTGGCAAATGGAGCAGTTTTGGGCCACCTTCTCAATGTCGGTGTCAAGGCCTGGCCACCAAACATAACCCCGGGCCAACATTTTCATCTTGGTCACGCCCGGATGCCCATTGTGCAAGTCTCTTAGTGTCAGCTCCTGTCCTATTTCCAGGACAATCACACGCGTCCCCCACATGAGAATACCATCTTCCACGCTAAATTCTGACATCTTGGAGGAAAATGCCCGCAATTCGCCTGGGAGCTGTCTATGCTGCCCACCATACAGGACTATGTGCCGAACCTTTGACAGGACTGGCTCTGTCTGGGTCCACTCACGGATCTGTGATGCCATGACAGGCAAGGTGCCCATAAAATGTAGGGTTACAACCACCTCACCGGTCGTGGGGGTCGATAAAGTCAGTTGGCATTTGCTATCTGGGTTCCTGGTTCGTGCTCCAGAGAATACTCGTAGGCAGCGAGCAACAAAGCCCAGCGCTGGATCCGTGCGGAAGCAATGGGTGGTATTGGTTTATCCTCTCGGAAAAGTCCCAGCAGAGGCTTATGATCAGTCCCGATAGTGAAGTGGCGACCATACACGTACTGGTGGAAGCGTTTCACTGCAAAGACCACCGCCAGGCCCTCCTTCTCGATCTGCGCGTACTTTTTTTCCGCTGCAGTCAATGTGCGGGAGGCGAAAGCTATCGGCCGCTCGGCCCCGTTCTCCTTCTTGTGGGACAGGACGGCCCCAATACCATACGGGGATGCATCACATGTGATGAGCAAAGGCTTTCCAGGATCATTGTGGGTTGTGGTAGTATGCATTAGGGGTCATGTGGGACTGTGAAGCCATGATGCCATTGGCTGACAGATCCCGGGTCCTGGTTGGCTGTTGACCTCTAGCTCCGCCCTGAAGGCGGAGTATAAGAACCTGGAGTTCTCCCCCGCAGGCCAGTCAGCTACTGAACTGCGGGGAACAAGTCACGTTTAATAAAGCCTCATCGACTTCATCTCTATTCGTCTCTCGTGAGTCTTTGTGCGCTACATGGGTTAGTAGCCCAGACAACGACAATTGTTGTTTTACCCGCCGGAAAGCGGTTTCTTGTGGCTGACCCAAAACCCAGGTGTGATTCTTCTTTAGCAGTGTAGTTGCCAGATTGGGGAAGAACTTCCCTTAATAGTTTACGAGGCCGAGAAAAGAACGAAGAGGCAAAGTGTCAGTCGGGTCAGGGGGCCTGTTGAATTGCGTGCACCTTCTCTGCGACGGGGTGCAAACCTTCGCGGTCCACCCGATAATCCATGTAGACTACTTCCTTCACCTAAAAGACGCACTTTGTGCGACGTAAATGGACCCCAGCCTCTGAAAAGCGTCTAAGGACAGCCTCCAAATTTTCCAAATGTTCCTGCTCTGACGTCACCGTAATCAAAACGTCGTCTAAGTAGACAGCGACCTCTCAAAATGCCCTCCATGACGTGTTGAAAAATAGCGCAGGCAGAGGATACCCTAAAGGGCAACCGTGTATATTCATACAGGCCCGGTGTGTATTAATTGTTACGTATGGCCGGGAGGCAGGGTCCAGCTCCAACTGTAGGTAGGCATGACTCATATCTAATTTTGTGAACAAGAGTTCGCCTGCAAGCTTCGCGTAGAGATCCTCTATGCGAGGCATTGGATATCGGTCGAGCCGGGAAGCCGTATTCACTGTAAGTTTATAGTCGCCGCACAAGCGAACTGTGGCATCTGGCTTCATTACAGGTACAATTGATGCTGCCCAGTCAGCGAAACGGACGGGCCTGATAATACCCAAAGTCTCCAAACGAGTGACCTCCCCTTCTACCTTCTTGGGCAAGGCGTAAGGCACAAGTCTGACACGGACATGGCTCCTCATCCATTGGTTCTGGAGAAGGCTGTCCAACGGCCACTGGCATCAATCCGGGCGTCGCCTCGCCTAAGGTACCGCAGGGGTGCGGGGGGATGCTTTCGGACGAAGGGGTTGCGCCCCAAGGCATGCACCTCCATTCCCTGTAGCTCCTGCACTCCCTGTTCTACGCTCTCTCGGGACAATACTATTTGAATGGCCTGCTGAAAAGTCAATGTTGGTTCAGCTAACAACTTTCTCTGGGTGGCCGCATTATTAATACCGCAAACCAAACGGTCGCGTAACATTCTGACAAGGTCTCATCATAGTCACAGTACTCCGCAATCCTGTGTAGCCTGGATAGAGAATCGGCAAGGGATTCTCCTGGGGTCCTTTTAGCGGTATTAAACCAGTAACGCTGGACTATCGTGGATGGGGTTGGGTTAAAATGTTGCCCCACTAAGTTCACAAGTTCATCAAATGTTTTGGTGACCGGCGCAGCTGGGTACGTAAGGCTCCTAATCACCCCAAACGCAGGCGGTGAGCAATATGACCACCTGCCGCTCGTTTTCGGTGATGTTGTTTGCCCGGAAATAGTAACGCATCCGTTGTGCGTACTGGTTCCAGCTTTCCAGCGCAGCATCAAAAACATCCAAACGTCCGTACAGGGGCATGGTGTAATAGAAAACAACTTCCAACCTGTATCCAACAAAAATCCATGGAGGTGGCTTCAGCAGTGTAGGCAGCTATTCACTTTAACCCTCGTCACCAGTTTTGTGAGGGTCACGAAGAATCCAGCACGAGTTGAAGGATAGAAAGAAATAACATTTATTTACAATAACATATATATACAACAGCAGCAGCAACCCCTTGCTGTTCACTCTCCTCTAGCCGGTTCCAAACTGGCCAGCTTTATTTATGCAGGAAAACTGCTAATGTTTTCTCCCCCCCCCCCCCCCCCTCATTGGGGAAGCTCATACTCACAAAGAATTGTGGGATTGCCATTAGCCCCCAGCCAGTGGTAAGCAGGCAGGTTATAACAAACACCAAACCCTCTTATTTACATAATGGAAAAGACTGCTTCTTTGCTATTAAGCAGATTCTCCCACTTAAGTTTCTGCTTGTATGCTGGGAGAAGGAGCATTGTCGTATGGTCCGATTTTCCAAAGTGCGGTCGCCTGTGCGGTCGCCTGTGAATAGGGCAGCACGGTGGCACAGTGGTTAGCATTGCTGCCTCACGGCGCCAAGGTCCCAGGTTCGATCCCGACTCTGGGTCACTGTCTATGTGGAATTTGCACATTCTCTCCTGTGTTTGCGTAGGTTTCGCACCCACAACCCAAAGATGTGCAGGGTAGGTGGATTGGCCACACAATATTTTGACCCTTAATTAGATCAAATGAATTGGGTACGCTAAATTTATTTTAAAAAAGAGCAGCTGTTCCAAATATTTATCACAGCTAATGATTTAAACACTGCCTCTGATGCAACAAAAATAGCACTACTACTCTCAACAGGAGGGCATGAAGCTAGAGAAATCTATAATTTCTTTAATTACTTAGAAGGTGAGGACAACACCAAAGTATAAGTAATACTCAAAAAATTTGATGAACGCTGTAACAGTCAGTCTGGTGAGATGCTGGAAAGATTTAACTCTTGTCAGAGAAACGGAGGGCCCATCTCTGATTTTATTACAAATCTCAAGTTAATACCACAAGGCTGTGATTATGCTAATTTCAGAGACACTATGTTAAAGGATCAATTAATTTCTGGACTATCTGCTAAAAATTTGAGGGGAGAACTTTCACAAAATAAGTATCTAACTCTAGAAATCGCTATACAAAAATGCCTTGCTTATGAACAAAAACAAAATCAATACTTTGAGTCTCTACAAACACAGAATCATCATTTAGAAAACAAAATCGGTAAAAATTTATAACTCATCACGAGGCAGAGGCAGGGTTGAATCGGAGGAAGACGGAGGTTCTGAGCGGCAGCCATCGTGAGAAAGGAGCCGCACATGCGCAGTTGCGAAAAGAGCGCACAGTACAGGAAACTCGGAGTGCGCATGGACAATCGAGTCCTACTCATGATGTCAGAGGACCAGGACCACGCCCACTTAAAAGGGAAATGCACGAAAATGAACAAAAAGTAATTTAAAGCGGCAAAACCCAATTTTCCAGCCTCAAAAGACAGAACAATGCCGAATTTACACCAGTAGTTGAAAATAACTTTCACAACACCCTGGAACAAGCAGTCTGCACACCCAAAGTGAAGAGCACAGTAAAAAATCTGAAACCTAAGAAGATGATTTTTTCATTGAACATAAAGAGAACGATAACAACTCCGAAACAAAAAGGGATGATTTGTCTATCGAACAATACACACAATACTACTCAGAAATGGCTGAGTTATTCGGAGACCCTGATCACAGCAGCAGCAACACGGTTGAAAAGCTCAACACGAATCTTCTCATGGTAGATGAATCCAATACCATGGTGCCATGGCAGATCGTTGATACATTGGATGACAGCAATACCCAAGCACAGAATGACTCTGTTGAGAGAGCACAGATCGACTCTACAGCGAGAACACTGCACGACTCCACAAAGGGAGCGATGACGGACTCCACAGAGAGAGCGATGAAGGACTCCACAGAGAGAGCGATGAAGGACTCTACAGAGCGAGTGATGAAAGACTCCGCAAAGAGAGCGACACAAGCCTCCACAAAGAGAGTGACGCAAGCCTCCACAGCCAGCTCGGTGACAGACTCAAAAATGGAATCAAGCAAACACTCCATAGCGAACGCCATGCATGAATAAGACCATGAAGATCTATCAAGCTTATTTGAGCCACCAGAAGAAGGCTATGAAAGTCTACCCAGCTCATTGAACCAACAAGAAGACACTGAATGTCTACCCAGTGTATGTGAGACAAAAGAACAAACAAAGAACAAAGAAATATACAGCACAGGAACAGGCCCTTCGGCCCTCCAAGCCCGTGCCGACCATACTGCCCGACTAAACTACAATCTTCTACACTTCCTGGGTCCGTATCCTTCTATTCCCATCCTATTCATGTATTTGTCAAGATGCCCCTTAAATGTCACTATCGTCCCTGCTTCCACTACCTCCTCCGGCAGCGAGTTCCAGGCACCCACTACCCTCTGCGTAAAAAACTTGCCTCGTACATCTACTCTAAACCTTGCCCCTCTCACCTTAAACCTATGCCCCCTAGTAATTGACCCCTCTACCCTGGGGAAAAGCCTCTGACTATCCACTCTGTCTATGCCCCTCATAATTTTGTGTACCTCTATCAGGTCGCCCCTCAACCTCCTTCGTTCCAGTGAGAACAAACCGAGTTTATTCAACCGCTCCTCATAGCTTATGCCCTCCATACCAGGCAACATTCTGGTAAATCTCTTCTGCACCCTCTCTAAAGCCTCCACATCCTTCTGGTAGTGTGGCGACCAGAATTGAACACTATACTCCAAGTGTGGCCTAACTAAGGTTCTATACAGCTGCAACATGACTTGCCAATTCTTATACTCAATGCCCCGGCCAATGAAGGCAAGCATGCCGTATGCCTTCTTGACTACCTTCTCCACCTGTGTTGCCCCTTTCAATGACCTGTGGACCTGTACTCCTAGATCTCTTTGACTTTCAATACTCTTGAGGGTTCTACCATTCACTGTATATTCCCTACCTGCATTAGACCTTCCAAAATGCATTACCTCACAACTGACGAATAAATCACAATTCCCATACAGGATAGGCAGGATCACAGCGAGACTGACATATCTCAGCTCGTCTGCACAGAAGCACTCAATAATCCGAGGATGGCCACTCATGAGTCCAGAGAGACCACGTCAATTGAAATCTTGAAGATTTTGACTCCAGAAGAGGAGCACGATGAGTCCAGAGAGACCACGTCAATAGAAATCTTGAAGATTTTGACTCCAGAGGAGGAGCACAAAGAGATCACACATGATTCAAATGAACCTGAAATGACTCCAAAAGCGGAGTACCAAGTAAGCAAAGAAGAGGAATCGAATCCACCACAAATGACTGATGTCACCAACATCAACGCAACATCAGATCATTCTCACAATTCTCAAGAAGAAACGCTCAATGTCGCAGATACCACAAAGGACACGGACACCAATAACTGTGACAGTGACTCAAATCATCCACAGAGCACAAAGCAACAAGAAGCATCCCAGGAACAACAAGCACGACAAGAAATACAACAAGAACTGCGACGAAAATGACAAAAACAGAAACAACAAGCACGGCAAGAAAAAGAACAAGAATAAAAGCGAAAACAACAAAAACAGAATCAACAAGCACAACAAAAAGAACAAAAACGACAACAATAAGAACGCCAATGAAAACAACAAAGACAGAAACGACAAAAACAACAACATGAACGACAACGAAAACAACAAAGACAGAAACGACAGAAACAACAACAATGAAACAACGACCTGTACAACATGGTACAACTCTGCACATGAAGGACAATGCCACAGCACCCTGTGAAATAATGGCAAGACTACAAACATGCCATGGCATGATAAAGAATCTCATTAATTCACATCTGCTCCAGAGCAAACAAGCAAAACAGCTTTCACGAACGATGACATACAGAATCAATACCACAAACACAGGAAAAAGTCGACGGCAGACAACGGTGCGACACAGAATCGCTACCCACAATCAAATGGAGCAGGGGAAAAAGGTGTCCTCATCATTAAACGACTCATCAGCAAGGCAACCGAGTCACGTTCCGACATCAACCTAGCTCTGTGATCGTACCGAGCAACCCCATTGAGCTCAGGACTGTCGCCAGCGCAAATGCTCTTCGGCAGAGACATCCGGACAACCCTACCGGCAATGCAATTCCGAGACCCCAGCAACGCATTGGTTCTCGACAAATTGCGGGTACTCCGCTCCAAACAAAAACGATACTACGATCAACATGCGATCCCACTCAAGCCATTGACAATAGGTGACATCGTCAGAATCAGGGACTCAGAAGGTGGATGGTCTGAGCTAGCCACGGTGATCAGGCAGGAGGCACCGCGGTCCTACATTGTCAAATCGTCAGCGGGAGTATTTTATCGCCGTAACCGCCAGGATCTATTAGAGATTCGACCTACAACGCCAGTATTTCCCATACTGGACTTGACCGAGGCCATTTGTCCACAGGACGTTCCTCGCCACACAACGCCAGACAGTACTCTTGATGACATCAAGCCATCATCCCTACTACCACCGTTACGACGCTCCAGCAGAAGCCGCAAGGCACCCGACCGGCTAGATTTGTAACGGCACTGCAACACACGCACAAGACGAGTTTGGACATTTCTCACGATGGATGCATAACACAGTTAATTGTTTCTGTATCACTTTTATCATTTTCACAGTCTGCAGATTTGCACCACTTGTTCTGTACAGTTTTCTTGAGGCCAGTCTAGAAAACATGTCAAATAAAAGGGGGGGGGGTGTAGTGATCTGTACATCTGTACATACATCTGCACATCCACCAGGGACTGCAGCACAGATGTAACAGCCACAGCATCACTAGAGGGCAGCTTTAGAGAAGTATATAAAGGGTCCAGCCCAAGGCAGGATCCGCCTCTTTCAGAAGCACAGGGCTAGTGAGCAGCAGCACACAGAGACAGTTCAGCATAGGCAGTTTACCTTAGCTTCACTGGTCATACCTCTTGACTGTATTATATCTAGTTAAGCTCTGGAAACAGAACAAACCCACTGAATAAAGTATTTGTGTGAACTGGAAGTCTACAATCTTTATTCAGACTTAGAGAATAACATAAGTATGAGTCTTTTAGATGGACGTCAGTTCCGTTTAGGCAGAATGTGTTGTTCAGGAGCCGTTGTTTTCAGGCTCTCGGTAATCTGTTGACTACTTGGCTCAGGCACATCATCTGATGAAATTGGTTCTTCTTTAGCTATAGGTTCAGGGATTTCCAAATTTCCAAACCTTAAGTGTCGAATGTTGGCTTTTGGGATACTGACTCTGCAAATTCACTTATTGAAGTGAGAATTTGATCTGTGTGTCTCCTTCAAACTCTCTCGTAATTGGTTAGCACCATATAAGAACTAGGCCCCATCTTTGCGAGTATTGTGGCAGGTACCCATTTCTCACTTGAAGAATAGTTTCTCGTTAGAACTTTCTCCTTGACCAAAATTTCTTGGTTTTGGTGTTTGTTCACAGTGAGTACCTCGATTTTGTTGTGTCGCTCTATAATGGTAGAACTGTTAGGTGGTAAGAGCAAACCAAATTTGGTTTGGTGACTGTGCCATCCAACCCGAAGGTTTTTCAATCCACTGGATGGACTGCACGATGGCTTCAGGCAAGTCGAAGGGCGGGGCTGTTTGCCTCCTGATCAACATCTCCTGGTGCTCAGACGTGGTGTCCCTAGTGTGCCACTGCTTCCCAGACCTAGGATACCTAACCGTGAAGTGTCGCCCTTTCTACCTGCCACGTGAGTTCACCTCTGTACTAATCACAGCAGTCTACATCTGACCCCAGGCGGAAGTGAAGAAAGCACTTGACGAACTACATTCCACCATCAACAACCAAGAAACAAATCACACCAGGCCAACCTCAGGAAGGTTCTTCCCAAACTCTATCAACATATCTCCTGCTCCACCAGAGGTGCAAACATCCTGGATCACTGCTACACAAGCATCAAAGGAGCCTACCGCTCCATCCCCCGACCACACTTTGGCAAATCCAACCACAAGTTAATATTCCTACTTCCGGCTTCCAAACAGCAACTCAAGCGTGCTGAGCCAGTCAAGAAAACCCTGGTCCGAGGCATCTGAGGACATCCTCCGAGACGGCTTGGAGTCTGTGGACTGGTCCAAATTCAAGGCCGCAGCAGCTAATCTGGACGAGTACGCAACCACCATCACAGACTTCAACAGTAAGTGTGTCGAGGACTGTGTACCAAAGAAGACAATGCGGGTGTTCCCCAATCTGAAACCCTGGCTCAACCAAAGGGTTCACTTCCTGCTGAAGTTCATGATGGAGGCGTTCAAGTCTGACGACCCTGACATATATAAGAAATCCATTACGACGTATGGAAAGCCACCAGGGATGCAAAAAGACAATACAGCATCAAACTAGAGTCCCAGGCCAACGACACTAACCCACACCGGCTACACAGGGCCTACAAAAGATCACAGACTACAAAGCAAGGCCAGACGGAATATCTGGGGCTGGAGCATCCCTACCAATGACCTGAACAGGTTCTATGCCCGCTTTGATCAGTCAGCCAATGCATCAATGCCACCCGCCCCAACAGCCCTGGTCACGCCTGTCATGTTATGTACTCTGGGATAACACAGGCTGCAACTGGATGCAGCTTTAACCAAAAGATACTCCAGACCTTGAAGTTAGTTCAATCTGATTTATTGAACCAGGAGCACAGTTAGCACAGTTCTCTATGAGTTAGACTCTCTGCTAACCTAAGTGTGGTTACTCTGTCTGACTGGACCAGACTAGCTCGTAGCCACGTGCTGGAGGTGCGATACTGTATATACAACCTGACTCACTCTGTAGATGTTCATCAGTGGAAAGAGGTGGAGTGTGAGTGCCTCGTGCCTTTTATAGTGAGATACCATCCCTGAGTGCTCATTGGTCATGTCCTGTTCTCTGTGTTCATTAGCTGCCTGTCTGTGCCTGTCTGCATGTCTGCATATCATGACAACACCCAGACCCACTATTCAGAAGTAAGAACTGTCTTCTTGAAAGTGAATCCATGGAAAGCGACAGGCCCCGACGGAGTTCCTGGGTGAGCACTCAGAGCCTGCGCAGACCAACTGCTGAGTGTATTCGCAGATATCTTAAACACCTCACTCCTCCGCTCTGAGGTTCCCACCTCCTTCAAGAAGACCACCATAATACCAGTACCAAAGAAGAACAAGGTAGCCTGCCACCGACCGGTGGCCATGATGTCTGTTATCATGAAATGCTTCGAGCGGCTAGTCATGAGACGGATCAACGCCATCCTCCCAGACGGTCTCGATCTATTGCTATTCGCCTATCACCGCAACCGGTCCACAGCAGATACTATCTCTCTGGCTCTGCAATCAAAACTCGAATACCTCGACAACAAGGACACCTACGTAAGACTGCTGTTCATAGACTAGACTACGGCTCCGCCTTCAACACCATTATCCCACCTTCGGTGAAGTAAAAGGAGTTGAAAAGTTCAATGGCTTGATCACCGCTGTTGAGAGGAGAAGCACGATCTTCCTTGCATCAGGCGCACCCACGAGGTCTGAAGCTTTGATGTACAGCAGAAACTTTTGCTTGAATATCTGCCAGTTGGCACTGAAATTGTCAGAGGTCCTGAGCTGGTGAGGAGCCTGTATCTTCTCCATGGTGCCGGGATACATTCGCTGGTCGTCACGGAACGGACTGAAGTACCTAGATTAAGCAGTCTCCTGGTAGCATGTGGGCAGCACGGTAGCATTGTGTTTAGCACAATTGCTTAACAGCTCCAGGGTCCCAGGTTTGATTCCCGGCTTGGGTCACTGTCTGTCCGGAGTCTGCACGTTCTCCCCCTGTGTGCGTGGGTTTCCTCCGGGTGCTCCGGTTTCCTCCCACAGTCCAAAGATGTACAGGTTAGATGGATTGGCCATGCTAAATTGTCCTTAGTGTCCAAAATTGCCCTTAGTGTTGGGTGGGGTTACTGGGTAATGGGGATAGGGTGGAGATTTGGGTAGGGTGCTCTTTCCAAGAGCCGGTGCAGACTCGATGGGCCGAATGGCCTCCTTCAGCACTGTAAATTCTATAAAATGTCATGTTATGCACTCTGGGATAACACAGGCTGCAATTGGATGCAGCTTTAACCAAAAGATACTCCAGACCTTGAAGTTAGTTCAATCTGATTTATTGAACCAGTAGCACAGTTAGCACAGTTCTCTATGAGTTAGACTCTCTGCTAACCTAAGTGTGGTTACTCTGTCTGACTGAACCAGACTAGCTCTTAGCCACGTGCTGGAGGTGTGATACTGTAAATACACCCTGACTCACTCTGTAGCTGTTCATCAGTGGAAAGAGGCGGAGTGTGAGTGCCTCGTGCCTTTTATAGTGAGATACCACCCCGGAGTGTCCTGCCTGCTCATTGGTCATGTCCTGTTCTCTGTGTTCATTAGCTGCCTGTCTGTGCCTGCCTGTATATCATTATCTGCATGTCTGCATATCATGACATCTCCCCCTTTTTTAATGTTTTGTTGGTATATGGGAACGTACTTACATGTGGTGCATATATTAACATATTTACAAGCAGAGGCATATGTGAACTTATTTACCTGTGAAGACAGCTGTCTAATGTGAGAAAACAGAACATAGCAAACAAAACAAATGTTCATAAGTCCAGTCTCTGGGGCTTCCGTCTGATCCTTGTCGACCGCCGGAGAGGTGGTGGTGGGGACGACGGCGCCTTGACAAGCGGGATGGAAGCCTAACTGGTGGCCTCGTAGTAAAAGGTATCAGGAGGTGGCAAAACAACGGACGGAAACGGAGAAGAAAGCGGTTGCGGGCAGGCAACTTTGTGCAGTGCCCGTCTGTTTCGTCACACAACAGACCCAACAGCCATACGTACAGCATACAAGCGGGGCGCAGCCTGACGAACAACGACAGCTGGAGCAGACCAGCCACCATCCGGTATCTTGATCCTGACAGTGTCTGCCGGGGATAACACGGGCAAATTGGTGGCATGAGCATCATAGCCCTGCTTTTGCTGGTTTCGGAGCTGCTGCACCTTCTGCAGCACCGGGAGGTGATCCAGGTTTGGCAAGTGTATGGCTGGAAGTGTCGTCCGCAGGTCCCTGTTCATCCGGAGTTGAGCCGGCGACATGCCAGTGGACAGTGGGGTCGCCCTGTACGCAAGTAGCGCGAGGTAGATGTCAGAAGCAGAATCCGCAGCTTTGCAGATAAGCTGTTTCACAATGCGCTCCCCTTTTTCAACCTTCCCATTGGACTGCGGATAGTGTGGGCTGGAAGTGACATGTTTGAAATGGTATGACTTGGCAAACAGAGACCACTCGTGGCTGTTGAAGCACAGGCCATTGTCACTCATAACAGTGAGTGGGATACCATGCCTGGAGAACGTCTCCTTACAGGCCATGATGACCGTCCGAGGTGTGAGGTCTGAGAGCTTCACGACTTCAGGGTAGTTGGATAAATAGTCAATAATCAACACGTAGTCACGACCATTCGCACGAAAGAGGTCGATGCCAAACTTGGCCCACGGTGAGGTCTCGATTTCATGCTGCTGGAACGTCTCCTTGCTCTGCGCTGGCTGGAAGCGTTGACAGGTCACACAGTTGAGGAGCATGTTCGAGATATCCTGGCTAATACCGGGCCAGTAGACAGCCTGCCTGGCTCTGCGTCTGCACTTCTTGATGCCCAGGTGTCCCTCATGGATTTGGCGGAGCACCAAGCTCTGGAGATTGAGTGGAATTACAATCCAGTCTAGCTTGAGGATTTCCAGCGGTTCACTAGGCAATGTGATGGAGCGGGACAGTGCATCAGCGATGATAAGCTCCTTGCCAGGCGTGTACACTAAGTCAAAGTTGTACCCTCTGAGTTTGAGGAGGATGCGCTGCAACCGAGGCGTCATGTCGTTCAGGTCCTGTGGATAATGTGGACCAGGGGCCTGTGATCTGTCTTGACTAAGAATGTCGGCAGGCCGTAGACATAGTCGTGAAACTTGAGAATGCCAGTGAGAAGACCCAGGCATTCCTACTCTATTTGCGCATACCTTGTTTTGGTGGGCGTCATGGCCCTCGATGCGTAGGCTACCGGTGCCCAGGATGAAGTGTCATCGCGTTGAAGCAGCGCTGCACCGATGCCATCCTGGCTCGCATCTGTGGAGATCTTTGTCTCCCTGTCTGGATCGAAAAATGATAAGACTGGTGCAGTGGTGAGCTTGGCTTTCAGCTCCAACCACTCTGCCTGATGTGCTGCCTTCCACTCAAAGGCAGTGGACTTTTTCACCAGGTTTCGTAGGGCCATGGTGTGTGAGGCCAGGTTTGGGATGAACTTGCCCATTTGGCATGTCTGCATCGACTCTCACAAACTTCTACAGATGTGCCACAGAGAGCATCCTATCCAGCTGTATCACAGCCTGGTATGGCAACTGCTCGGTCCAAGATCGCAAGAAACTGCAGAGTGTGGTGAACTCAGCCCAACGCATCACACAAGCTTGCCACCCCCACATTGATTCTGTATACTCCTCCTGCTGCCTCAGGAAGGCAGACAGCATTATCAGAGACCCCTCCCACCCAGACATTGCCTTCTTCCAGACCATTCCATGAGGCAGAAGGTACAGAAGTCTGAAGACCCGCACATCGGCATGGTAGCACAATGGTTAGCACTGTCGCTTCACAGCTCCAGGGTCCCAGGTTCGATTCTGGCTTGGGTCACTGTCTCTGCGGAGTCTGCATGTTCTCCCCGTGTCTGCGTGGGTTTCCTCCAGCTGCTCCGGTTTTCTCCCACAGTGGCAAATTGCCTTCAGTGTTCAAAACAATTAGGTGGGGTTGCTGGGTTACGGGGATAGGGTGGAGGTATGGGCTTTGTGCTCTTTCCAAGGCTCGGTGCAGGTTCGATGGGCCGAATGGCCTCCTTCTGCACTGTAAATTCTATGACATACAGACATAGGAATAGCTTCTTCCCCACAGCTACAAAACTCCTCAACGACTCTCCCTCAGACTGATCTGTTCCCTGTAAGAACACTATTCACGATGCCCTATGCTGCTCTTGCTCATGTATTTGCTTTGTTTGGCCCCTTGTTCCGCACTGTAACCAATCACTGTTTGTCGATGTACCATTTGTCAATGTGCTCTGTTTTTATTCTTTTTTGTCTACTATATACGTACTGTGTATGTTTCCTTGGCCGCAGAAAAATACTTTTCACTGTACTTTGGTACATGTGACAATAAAATCAATATCAAATCAAATCACAATGAGCGAATGAGAACAAGCAGACACTGGTAGCAGGGACAGATGTGATGGGTGTGCCTCAAGGGAAAACGCCTTCCAGGCTCTGCTCAGCTGGATACAGATGTTGAATTCTGGGGGCATTAGTTGGTGAGGAATATACTAGAGGTGCTTCAGCAACTTAGCCAGGAACTGACATTCGTGCCATGCAAACCCTCCACAGCTGAGAAGAGAATGAAGAAGTTCAACCCAATCGCTAGTGGGTTGATTTTGCAGGGAATTGTATGAATGTGTGCCATGGAGAGGAAGTCCACCTCCAAGAAACTTCAAATAAGGCTTTCGAACAGTTCCAATCTGCCATTAGCACAACCCTGCAGATTTTGGATGCTATCTTAAACAGAATATCAGATAGTTTACCCATGACCTTACAATGTATCGCTGATCTTCACCATGCCTGAAAGCATATTGGTAGGATTGATGTGATTGTAATAACCAGCATGGGACATGCCGTGTGGGGATAATTGTTTTCCCAGGTTTCCTTGAGGAGTACGAGCCCCCCCCCTGTGAGGGGCGGGGTAGTTTACCTGTACTTGAATAAAAGGTCAGCCAGTCTGGAACCTACTGACAGGAAAGAGTACCCGGAGAGGTTCTGCCGGTGCTCATGGATATAACTGTTGTAAAATAAATGTTGTTTACTTTTACACACTTTGGACTCCGTGAGCCTTATTGAAGTGATATTGGCGCTTGCATTGGCTCAGGAGATGGATGATAAGAGATAGAAAATTTAAAACAGATTTGAGGAGAAACTACTTCTCCCAAAAGGTTGTGAATCTGTGGAATTTGCTGCCCCAGAGTGCGGTGGATGCTGGGACAGTGAGTACATTTAACGAGGAGTTAGAGAGATTTTTAATTGGTAATGGGTTGAAGGGTTATGGAGAACAGGCAGGACGGTGGAGCTAAGGCCAGGATGAGATCAGCCATGATCGAATGGCAGAACAGATTCACTGAGCCAAATGGCCTAATTCTGTTCCTATATCTTGCGAACTTATGATAGAAAACAGGGATAGAGCAGTGGGAACTCCACGCTGCTCGCCTATTTTCCGCACTCCCTTGGCGTATAGCCAAAAATGACATACTACCTCATCTCTGGAAAGTTGACTGTGCTCCTGAACAGGGACTAGTGAAGCAGACTTTGGTAAGGACATCAGGAGCTCCATAACCCAGAAAGTGTAGGCCAAGGGCATCTCATCAGACAAGACAGGGATCTGTGCAATCTAGCTCTAACTCTGTTGAAGCCAGAGGGGCATGACGTGTATGAGTGTTAGGAAGCATAAAGGAAATGTATTGCAATTCATCAAGTGCGTGCATATAGGCATTTAAAAAATGCTGTGTTAATTGTCCTCCCCTTATAATGACACATAAAGTTTATTGATCAGCATCACTTCCACATCTTCACCATTATTGTATCTGAGTGTGATCTTGGTCTTTCTTTTGATTCATGATGGCTATCAATACCTCCTGGAGTCCAATGGTTGAATGTGCAATGGGTGAACTAGTGGTTAATCACCTGTTTAGTAGAAAGGGAGGTAGGGTGAGTGGCTCATTGGCGCTAGAATTGGGAGTTGCCCAGAGGACTTCATTTTGTTCTGTGAGTCACCACTGGTTCATCTTTGAGTATGTCTGGCAGGCCAGGCAGCAATGTATGCATCTACAAGAGTAAGAAATACTGGGCAATCACAGCGGGCCTGACAGCATCTGTCAAAGCCACCCAGACTCACAATGTTAGCTCCCTTCTCTCTCCACAGATGCTGTCAGACATGCTGAGATTGTCCAGCATTTACTGTTTTGGTTTCAGCATCTACAGTAATTTGCTTTTATCTTAATGTATGCAGCTCGTCAGGTAAAAGGAGACCCATCTTAATATACTTCCTCCTCCTCCACCTCCTTCTCGCCTTGTCTCTTGTGAGCCAGCCTTTATGTTTGCTAATGGGACAAAATGGTCTGCAATGTTGGACAGTCACAGTTAAGACCATAAGACCACAAGGCATAGGAGCAGAATTAGGCCACTCGGCCCATCGAGTCTGCTCCGCCATTCAATCATGGCTGATATTTTCTCGTCCCCATTCTCCTGCCTTCTCCCCATAACCCCTGATCCCCTTATTAATCAAGAACCTATCTATCTCTGTCTTAAAGACACTCTGTGATTTGGCTTCCACAGCCTTCTGCGGCAAAGAGTTCCACAGATTCACTGTGGTAATACCAGGTATTGAGGTACCAGAGAGAGGAATAACCATTGGCTAGACAGCGGGGTCTACCATTGGGCAATGTACATAGCCCCGCCCTGAGAGGCGGGGTATAAGAACCTGTGCCATCCCCAACAGCCTTCACTTCTGTAACTTCGCTGCTGGGTACAGTTCTATCTGATTAAAGCTGAATCGATATGACTCCACGTGGACTCAAGCGTATTGATTGTGCATCATTCACCACCCTCTGGCTGAAGAAATTTCTCCTCATCTCTGTTTTAAAAGATCGTCCCATTAGTCTGGGATGGTGTCCTCTGGTTCTAGTTTCTCATACAAGCGGAAACGGCCTCTCCACGTCCACTCTATCCAGGCCTCGTAGCATCCTGTAAGTTTTATTAAGATCCCCCCTCATCCTTCTAAACTCCACCGAGTACAGACGCAGAGTCCTCAACCATTCCTCATCTGGCAAGTTCTTCATGCCAGGGATCATTCTTGTGAACCTCCTTTGGACCCTTTCCAAGGCCAACACATCCTTCCTTAGATACGGGGCCCAAAACTTCTCACAGTACTACAAATGGGGTCTGACCAGAGCCTTATACAGCCTCAGATATCCAGGCCGCGAGGTTTGCTAGTGTCACACGGGAGGTTTTAAACTAGTATGGCAGGGGGGTGGGCACGGGAGCAATAGGTCAGAAGGTGAGAGCATTGAGGGAGAACTAGGGAATAGGGACAGTGGGGCTCTGAGGCAGAGCAGACAGGGAGAAGTTGCTGAACACAGCGGGTCTGGTGGCCTGAAGTGTATATGTTTTAATGCAAGTAGTAATACGGGTAAGGCAGATGAACTTAGAGCTTGGATTAGTACTTGGAACTATGATGTTGTTGCCATTACAGAGACCTGGTTGAGGGAAGGGCAGGATTGGCAGCGAAACGTTCCAGGATTTAGATGTTTCAGACGGGATAGAGGGGGATGTAAAAGGGGTGGTGGAGTTGCGTTACTGGTTCGGGAGAATATCACAGCTGTACTGCGGGAGGACACCTCAGAGGGCAGTGAGGCTATATGGGTAGAGATCAGGAATAAGAAGGGTGCAGTCACAATGTTGGGGGTTTACTACAGGCCTCCCAACAGCCAGCAGGAGATAGAGGAGCAGATAGGTAGACAGATTTTGGAAAAGAGTAAAAACAGCAGGATTGTGGTGATGGGAGACTTCAACTTCCCCAATATTGACTGGGACTCACTTAGTGCCAGGGGCTTAGACGGGGCGGAGTTTGTAAGGAGCATCCAGTAGGGCTTCTTAAAACAATATATGGACAGTCCAACTAGGGAAGGGGCGGTACTGGGCCTGGTATTGGGGAATGAGCCTGGCCAGGTGGTAGATGTTTCAGTAGGGGAGCATTTCGGGAACAGTGACCACAATTCAGTAAGTTTTAACGTGCTGGTGGACAAGGATAAGAGTGGTCCTAGGATGAATGTGCTAAATTGGGGGAAGGCTAATTATAACAATATTAGGCGGGAACTGAAGAACATAGATTGGGGGCGGATGTTTGAGGGCAAATCAACGTTTGACATGTGGGAGGCTTTCAAGTGTCAGTTGAAAGGAATTCAGGACCGGCATGTTCCTGTGAAGAAGAAGGATAAATACGGCAATTTTCGGGAACTTTGGATAACGAGAGATATTGTAGGCCTCGTCAAAAAGAAAAAGGAGGCATTTGTCAGGGCTAAAAGGCTGGGAACAGATGAAGCCTGTATGGAATATAAGGAAAGTAGGAAGGAACTTAAGCAAGGAGTCAGCAGGGCTAGAAGGGGTCACGAAAAGTCATTGGCAAATAGGGTTAAGGAAAATCCCAAGGCTTTTTACACGTACATAAAAAGCAAGAGGGTAGCCAGGGGAAGGGTTGGCCCACTGAAGGATAGGTAAGGGAATCTGTGTGTGGAGCCAGAGGAAATGGGCGAGGTACCAAATGAATACTTTGCATCAGTATTCACCAAAGAGAAGAAATTGGTAGATGTTGAGTCTGGAGAAGGGTGTGTAGATAGCCTGGGTCACATTGAGATCCAAAAAGACGAGGTGTTGGGTGTCTTAAAAAATATTAAGGTAGATAAGTCCCCAGGGCCTGATGGGATCTATCCCAGAATACTGAAGGAGGCTGGAGAGGAAATTGCTGAGGCCTTGACAGAAATCTTTGGATCCTCACTGTCTTCAGGTGATGTCCCGGAGGACTGGAGAATAGCCAATGTTGTTCCTCTGTTTAAGAAGGGTAGCAAGGATAATCCAGGGAACTACAGGCCGGTGAGCCTTACTTCAGTGGTAGGGAAATTACTGGAGACAATTCTTCGAGACAGGATCTACTCCCATTTGGAAGCAAATGGACGTATTAGTGAGAGGCAGCATGGTTTTGTGAAGGGGAGGTCGTGTCTCACCTACTTGATCGAGTTTTTGGAGGAGGTCACTAAGATGATTGATGCAGGTAGGGCAGTGGATGTTGTCTATATGGACTTTAGTAAGGCCATTGACAAGGTCCCTCATGGTAGACTAGTACAAAAGGTGAAGTCACACGGGATCAGGGGTGAGCTGGCAAGGTGGATACAGAACTGGCTAGGTCATAGAAGGCAGAGAGTAGCAATGGAAGGATGCTTTTCTAATTGGAGGGCTGTGACCAGTGGTGTTCCACAGGGATCAGAGCTGGGACCTTTGCTGTTTGTAGTATATATAAATGATTTGGAGGAAAATGTAACTGGTCTGATTAGTAAGTTTGCAGACGACACAAAGGTTGGTGGAATTGCGGATAGCAATGAGGACTGTCAGAGGATACAGCAGGATTTAGATTGTTTGGAGACTTGGGCGGAGAGATGGCAGATGGAATTTAATCCGGACAAATGTGAGGTAATGCATTTTGGAAGGTCTAATGCAGGTAGGGAATACACAGTGAATGGTAGAACCCTCAAGAGTATTGAAAGTCAAAGAGATCTAGGAGTACAGCTCCACAGGTCACTGAAACGGGCAACACAGGTGGAGAAGGTAGTCAAGAAGGCATACGGCATGCTTGCCTTCATTGGCCGGGGCATTGAGTATAAGAATTGGCAAGTCATGTTGCAGCTGTATAGAACCTTAGTTAGGCCACACTTGGAGTACAGTGTTCAATTCTGGTCGCCACACTACCAGAAGGATGTGGAGGCTTTAGAGAGGGTGCAGAAGAGATTTACCAGAATGTTGCCTGGTATGGAGGGCATTAGCTATGAGGAGCGGTTGAATAAACTCGGTTTGTTCTCACTGGAATGAAGGAGGTTGAGGGGCGACCTGATAGAGGTCTACAAAATTATGAGGGGCATAGACAGAGTGGATAGTCAGAGGCTTTTCCCTGGGGTAGAGGGGTCAATTACTAGGGGGCATAGGTTTAAGGTGAGAGGGGCAAGGTTTAGAGTAGATGTACGAGGCAAGTTTTTTACGCAGAGGGTAGTGGGTGCCTGGAACCCGCTACCGGAGGAGGTGGTGGAAGCAGGGACGATAGTGACATTTAAGGGGCATCTTGACAAATACATGAATAGGATGGGAATAGAGGGATACAGACTCAGGAAGTGTAGAAGATTGTAGTTTAGTCAGGCAGCATGGTCGGCACAGGCTTGGAGGGCCGAAGGGCCTGTTCCTGTGCTGTACATTTCTTTGTTCTTTGTTCTAGAAGTACCTCCCTGGTCCTGTATTCTAGCCCTCTTGACATGAACAACAACACTTTTCACTGTATCCTAATACATGTGACAATAATAAATCAAATCAAATCAAATCAAAGAATGCTAACATTGCATTTGCCTTCTTAACTACCGACTGAACCTGCACGTTAACCTTAAGAGAATCGTGAACAAGGACTCCCAAGTCCCTTTGTGCTTCTGATTTCCCAAGCATTTCCCCATTTAGAAAATAGTCTATGCCTGAATTCCTCCTTCCAAAGTGCAAAACCTCACACTTTTCCACGTTGTATTTCATTTGTCACTTCACTGCCCACTCTCCTTGCTTGTCCAAATCCTTCTGCAGTCCTTCTTGCTTCCTCAATACTTCCTGTCCCTCTACAGATCTTTGTATCACCTGCAAACTTAGCAACAGTGCCTTCTGTACCTTCTTCCAGATCATTAATGTATATTGTAAAATGTTGTGGTCCCATCATGGACCCCTGAGGCACACCACTAGTCACCAGCTGCCATCCTGAAAAAGACCCTTTTATCCCTACTCTCTGCCTTCTGCCAGTCAGCCAATACTCTATCCATGCCAGGATCTTACCCTTAACACCATGGGCTTTTAACTTCTTTAACAGTCTCCGATGCGGCACCTTGTCAAAGGCCTGCTGGAAATTTAAATAAATCACGTCCACTGGTTCTCCTTTGTCTAACATCCTTGTTACCTCCTCAAAGAACTCTGACAGATTTGTCAGACACGACCTCCCTTTGACAAAGTCGTGCTGACTCAGTCCTATTTTACCATGCGCTTCCAAGTACTTTGCGATCTCATCTTTAATAACAGACTCTAAAATCTTACCAATGACCGAAGTCAGGCTAACCGTCCTATAATTTTCTGTCTTCTGCCTCCCTCCCTTCTTAAACAGTGGTGTTACATTAGCCACTTTCCAGTCCTCTGGGACCCTTCCTGTCTCCAGTGATTCCTGAAAGATCATCACTAATACCTCCACAATTTCCTCAGTAGTCCATCCAGTCCAGGTGACTTATCCACCTACAGACCTTTCAGTTTCCCCAGAACCTTATCCTTAGTAATGGTCACTGCACTCACCTCTGCCCCCTGGTTCTCCTAGAGCTCTGGCATCCCACTGATGTCTTCCACCGTGAAGGCTGATGCAAAGTAACTATTCAGTTCATCTGCCATTTCTTTGTTTCCGATTATTACTTCCCCATCCACATTTTCCAGTGGTCCAATGTCTATTTTTTCCTCTCTCTTACCATTTATATATTGAAAAAACTATCTTCCTTTCTATTACTAGCTAGCTTGCACTCATACTTCTTCTTCTCCCCCCTTATTGCTTCTTTAGTTGTCCTCTGCCCACTTTTAAAGGCTTCCAAATCCTCCGGCTTCCCACTAATCCTCCCGATGCTTCCTGTATGCTTTTTCTTTAGCTTTTTTTGCTGACCTTGACATCCCTCATCAGCCATGGATGCCTTGTCCTCCCCTTAGCATATTTCCTCCTCCTTGGGATGAATTTCTGTTGTGCCTCCCTAATAACCCCCAAAACCCCTGCCATTGCTGTTCCACTGTCTTCCCTGCTAGGCTCCTTTTCCAATCAGCTCTGGCCAGCTCCTCCCTCATGTCTTTGTAGTTACCCTTATTTAATTCAAATACCGTTACATCTGATTGCAGCTTCTCCCTCTCAAACTGTAGGGTAAATTCTATCATATTGTGGTCACTGCTCCCTAAGGGTTCCTTCACCTTAAGTTCCCTAATCAAGTCTGCCTCATTACACATCACCAAATCCAGAATTGCCTGTTCCTTATATTCTCTGTCACAAGCTGCTCCAAAAAAAATCTCTTAGACATTCCACAAATTCCTTTTCTTGGGATCCACTACCAAACTGATTTTCCCAGTCCATCTGCATATTGAGGTTCTCCATGAATATTGCCTTTTTGACATGCCTTTTCTATTTCCTGATTTATTTTCTGCACCACATCCTGACTACTGCTAGGGGGCCTGTACATAACTCCCATCAGGATCTTTAAACCAGGGGTTGGTTTAGCTCAGTGGGCTAGACAGCTGGTTCGTAATGCATAACAAGGCCAGCAGTGCGGGTTCAATTATTATTTTACCTTTGCGATTCCTCAACTCTACCCACAGAGATTCTATGCCTTCTGATCCTATATCGTTCCTTGCTATCAATTTAACTTCATTCCTTACTAACAATGCAACCCCACCCCCTTTGCCCATCTGCCTGTCCTTTCGATAGGCCAGATATCCTTGGATATTTAGATCCCAGCTCTGATCCCCTTGCAGTCATATCTCTGTGATGCCCACAACATCGTACCGGTCAATTTCAATGTGCACAACAAGCTCATTTACTTTGTTCCGTACCCCCCCTCCCAGAATGTCCTGCAGCCGCTCCGAGACATCCTTGACCCTTGCACCAGGGAGGCAACATACCATCCTGGAGTCTCGATTGCGTCCGCATAACCACCTGTCTGTTCCCCTTACGATAGAATTTAGGGACAACCATCAATCCAGCATTGACCACCTCCCCTTTCACACTCTCCTCAGTCACTGTACCCTGTACTGTGGCCCTTTTTGATTTTTGACTATGGCTTCTCTGCCTTACACTTTCCCCCTTACTGCTTTACTTCCCTCCGACTTCCTGCATCGGTTCCCATTCCCATGCCACATTAGTTTAAACCCACCCCAACAGTACTAACCAACACACCCCCGAGGACATCGGTTCCAGTCCTGCCCAGATGCAGACCGTCCGGTTTGTACTGGTCCCACCTCACCCAGAACCGGTTCCAATGCCCCAGGAATTTTAATCCCTCCCTCTTGCACCATCTCTCAAGCCACACATTCATCCTATCTATCCTGACATTCCTACTCTGACTAGCGCATGGCACTGGTAGCAATCCTGAGATTACTATCTTTGAGGTCCTGCTTTTTAGCTTACCGCCTAACTTCCTGAATTCAGCTTGTAGGACCTCATCCCGTTTTGTACTGATATCGCTGGTTCCTATGTGCACCACGACAGCTGGCTGTTCACCCCACCTCCCAGAATGTCCTGCAGCCGCTCCGAGACATCCTTGCCCCTTGCACCAGGGAGGCAACATACCATCCTGGAGTCTCGATTGCGTCCGCATAACCGCCTGTCTGTTCCCCTTACGATTGAATTCTCTATCACGATAGCCCTGCCATTCTTCTTCCTGTCCTCCTGCGCAGCAGAGCCAGCCACGGTACCATGAACCTGGCTGCTGCTGCCTTCCCCTGGTGAGCCATCTCCGCCAACAGTATCCTCCAAATCGGTATACCTGTTTTGCAGGGAGATGACCGCAGGGGACACCTGCACTGCCTTCCTATTGTTACTCTGTCTTTTGGTCACCCATTTTCTACCTTCCTCAGTAATTTCCACCTGTGGCGTGACCAACTTGCTAAACGTGCTACCCACGACGTCCTGAGCATCGCAGATGCTGCAGAGTGAGTCCATCCGCAGCTCCAGAGCTGTCAAGCGGTCTAACAGGAGCTGCATCCGGCCACACTTCTTGTACGTGAAGGAGCCAGGGTCAGTGGACGTGTCGCTGAGCACCCACGTCACACATGAGGATCATGACATGGTTCTGGGATCTTCTGCCATGTCTGAAACCTTAGTTTAACTTGTACAACTACAATGCCAAAAAACAAAAGAAAACAAAAAAATAGACAATGAAAAGAAAAACTACTTACCAGTCACCACTACTTATCAGCAGGTCCTCTCTTGACCAAACCAATCACAGCCCTCCTGTGACGTCACTCTTCAGTTTTCTCCGCTCCGGACTGAACTCCCGCTCTTTTAAGTCTCCGTCTCCTCTCCCACTTTTAAATCTCCCGCTCCTCTCCAGCTTATAAATCTCTGGCTCCTCTCCCACTTTTAAATCGCTGGCTCCTCTCCCGCTTTTAAATCTCAGGATCCTCTCCTGCTTTTAAATCTCAGGCTCCTCTCCCGCTTTTAAATCTCAGGCTCCTCTCCCGCTTTTAAATCTCCGGCTCCTCTCCCGCTTTTAAATCTCGGCTCCTCTCCCGCTTTTAAATCTCTGGCTCCTCTCCCGCTTTTAAATCTCAGGCTCCTCTCCCGCTTTTAAATCTCGGCTCCTCTCCCGCTTTTAAATCTCAGGCTCCTCTCCCGCTTTTAAATCTCCGGCTCATCTCCCGCTTTTAAATCTCCGGCTCCTCTCCCGCTTTCAAATCTCAGGCTCCTCTCCCGCTTTTAAATCTCCGGCTCCTCTCCCGCTTTAAAATCTCCGGCTCCTCTCCTGCTTTTAAATCTCAGGCTCCTCTCCCGCTTTTAAATCTCAGGCTCCTCTCCCGCTTTTAAATCTCTGGCTCCTCTCTCGCTTTTAAATCTCCGGCTCTTCTCCCGCTTTTAAATCTCTGGGTCCTCTCCCGCTTTTAAATCTCCGGTACTTCTCCCGCTTTTAAATCTCAGGCTCCTCTCCCGCTTTTAAATCTCTGGGTCCTCTCCCTCTTTTAAATCTCCGGCTCCTCTCCCGCTTTTAAAACTCCGGCTCCTCTTCCGATTTTAAATCTCAGGCTCCTCTCGCGCTTTTAAATCTCGGCTCCTCTCCCGCTTTTAAATCTCTGAGTCCTCTCCGGTTTTTTTAATCTCCGGCTCCACTCCCGCTTTTAAATCTCGGCTCCTCTCCCCCTTTTAAATCTCCGGCTCATCTCCTGCTTTTAAATCTCCGGCTCCTCTCCCGCTTTTAAATCTACGGCTCCTCTCCCGCTTTTAAATCTCTGGTTCCTCTCCCACTTCGAAATCTCCGACTCGTCTCCCGTGCTTTTAAATCTCTGGCTCCTCTCCCTCTTTTAAATCTCAGGCTCCTCTCCCGCTTTTAAATCTTTGGTTCCTCTCCCACTTTTAAATCTCGGCTCCTCTCCCGCTTTTAAATCTCTGGATCCGCTCCCGCATTTAAATCTCTGGATCCTCTCCCGCATTTAAATATCTGGGTCCTCTCCCGCTTTTAAATCACCGGCTCCTCTCCCGCTTTTAAATCTGTGGGTCCTCTCCCGCTTTTAAATCTCCGGCTCCTCTCCCGCTTTGAAATCTCTGGCTCCTCTCCCGCTTTGAAATCTCCGGTTCCTCTCCCGCTTTCAAATCTACGGCTCCTCTCCCGCTTTTAAATCTCTGGTTCCTCTCCACTGCTTCTAAATCTCCGGGTCCTCTCCCGCTTTTAAATCTCAGGCTCCTCTCCCGCTTTTAAATCTCCGGCTCCTCTCCCGCTTTTAAATCACCGGCTCCTCTCCCTCTTTCAAATGTCAGGCTCCTCTCCCGCTTTTAAATCTCAGGCTCCTCTCCCTCTTCTAAATCTCCGGCTCCTCTCCCGCTTTTAAATCTTTGGTTCCTCTCCCACTTTTAAATCTCGGCTCCTCTCCCGCTTTTAAATCTCTGGATCCTCTCCCGCATTTAAATCTCTGGATCCTCTCCCGCATTTAAATATCTGGGTCCTCTCCCGCTTTTAAATCTCCGGCTCCTCTCCCGCTTTTAAATCTCGGCTCCTCTCCCGCTTTTAAATCTCAGGCTCCTCTCCCGCTTATAAATCTCTGGCTCCTCTCCCACTTTTAAATCTCTGGCACCTCTCCCGCTTATAAATCTCTGGGTCCTCTCCCGCTTTTAAATCTCAGGATCCTCTCCTGCTTTTAAATCTCAGGCTCCTCTCCCGCTTTTAAATCTCAGGCTCCTCTCCCGCTTTTAAATCTCCGGCTCCTCTCCCGCATTTAAATCTCGGCTCCTCTCCCGCTTTTAAATCTCTGGCTCCTCTCCCGCTTTTAAATCTCAGGCTCCTCTCCCGCTTTTAAATCTCGGCTCCTCTCCCGCTTTTAAATCTCAGGCTCCTCTCCCGCTTTTAAATCTCCGGCTCATCTCCCGCTTTTAAATCTCCGGCTCCTCTCCCGCTTTCAAATCTCAGGCTCTTCTCCCGCTTTTAAATCTCCGGCTCCTCTCCCGCTTTTAAATCTCCGGCTCCTCTCCCGCTTTTAAATCTCCGGCTCCTCGCCTGCTTTTAAATCTCAGGCTCCTCTCCCGCTTTTAAATCTCAGGCTCCTCTCGCGCTTTTAAATCTCGGCTCCTCTCCCGCTTTTAAATCTCTGAGTCCTCTCCGGTTTTTTTAATCTCCGGCTCCACTCCCGCTTTTAAATCTCGGCTCCTCTCCCCCTTTTAAATCTCCGGCACATCTCCTGCTTTTAAATCTCCGGCTCCTCTCCCGCTTTTAAATCTACGGCTCCTCTCCCGCTTTTAAATCTCTGGTTCCTCTCCCACTTCTAAATCTCCGACTCCTCTCCCGTGCTTTTAAATCTCTGGCTCCTCTCCCTCTTTTAAATCTCAGGCTCCTCTCCCGCTTTTAAATCTTTGGTTCCTCTCCCACTTTTAAATCTCGGCTCCTCTCCCGCTTTTAAATCTCTGGATCCGCTCCCGCATTTAAATCTCTGGATCCTCTCCCGCATTTAAATATCTGGGTCCTCTCCCGCTTTTAAATCACCGGCTCCTCTCCCGCTTTTAAATCTGTGGGTCCTCTCCCGCTTTTAAATCTCCGGCTCCTCTCCCGCTTTGAAATCTCTGGCTCCTCTCCCGCTTTGAAATCTCCGGTTCCTCTCCCGCTTTCAAATCTACGGCTCCTCTCCCGCTTTTAAATCTCTGGTTCCTCTCCACTGCTTCTAAATCTCCGGGTCCTCTCCCGCTTTTAAATCTCAGGCTCCTCTCCCGCTTTTAAATCTCCGGCTCCTCTCCCGCTTTTAAATCACCGGCTCCTCTCCCTCTTTCAAATGTCAGGCTCCTCTCCCGCTTTTAAATCTCAGGCTCCTCTCCCGCTTTTAAATCTCAGGCTCCTCTCCCTCTTCTAAATCTCCGGCTCCTCTCCCGCTTTTAAATCTTTGGTTCCTCTCCCACTTTTAAATCTCGGCTCCTCTCCCGCTTTTAAATCTCTGGATCCTCTCCCGCATTTAAATCTCTGGATCCTCTCCCGCATTTAAATATCTGGGTCCTCTCCCGCTTTTAAATCTCCGGCTCCTCTCCCGCTTTTAAATCTCGGCTCCTCTCCCGCTTTTAAATCTCAGGCTCCTCTCCCGCTTATAAATCTCTGGCTCCTCTCCCACTTTTAAATCTCTGGCACCTCTCCCGCTTATAAATCTCTGGGTCCTCTCCCGCTTTTAAATCTCTGGGTCCTCTCCGGTTTTTTAAATCTCTGGGTCCTCTCCTGCGCTTTTAAATCTCTGGTTCCTCTCCCGGTTTTAAATCTCCGGCTCCTCTCCCGCTTTTAAATCTCAGGCTCCTCTCCCGTGCTTTGAAATCTCTGGCTCCTCTCCCGCTTTTAAATCTCCGGCTCCTCTCCCGCGCTCTTAAATCTCAGGCTCCTCTCCCGCGCTTTGAAATCTCTGGGTCCTCTCCCGCGCATTTAGATCTCTGGGTCCCCTCCCGCTTTTAAATTTCCGGCTCCTCTCCCGCTTTTAAATCTCAGGCTCCTCTCCCGCTTTTAAATCTCTGGTTCCTCTCCCGCTTTTAAATCTCCGGCTCCTCTCCTGCGCTTTTAAATCTCCCGCTCCTCTCCCGCTTTTAAATCTAAGGCTCCTCTCCCTCTTTTAAATCTCCGGCACCTCTCCCGCTTTTAAATCTCAGGCTCCTCTCCCGTGCTTTTAAATCTCTGGCTCCTCTCCCGCTTTTAAATCTCCGGTTCCTCTCCCGCTTTGAAATCTCTGGCTCCTCTCCCACTTTTAAATCTCTGGTTCCTCTTCCCCGCTTCTAAATCTCCGGGTCCTCTCCCGCTTTTAAATCTCTGGCTCCTCTCCCACGCTTTTAAATCTCAGGCACCTCTCCCTCTTTTAAATCTCAGGCTCCTCTCCCGCTTTTAAATCTCCGGCTCCTAGAATCATAGTATCATAGAAGTTTACAGCATGGAAACAGGCCCTTCGGCCCAACCAGTCCATGCCGCCCAGTTTTTACCATTAAGCTAGTCCCAGTTGCCCGCACTTGGCCCATAACCCTCTATACCCATTGTAGCGCACAAAGACTCCGAGAGACGAATAGAGTGAAGTCGATGAGGCTTTATTAAGCGTGACTGTTCCCCCGTAGTTCAGTAGCAGACTGGCCTGCGGGGGGGGGGGGACTCCTGGTTCTTATACTCCGCCTTCAGGGCTGAGTTAGAGGTCAACGGCCAACCAGGACCCGGGATCTGTCAGCCAATGACATCATGGCTTCACAGTCCCACATGACCCCTAATGCATACTACCACACCCATCTTACCCATGTAACTATCTAAATGCTTTTTAAAAGACACAATTATACCCGCCTCTACTACTACCTCTGGCAGCCCATGCCAGACACTCACTACCCTCTGAGTGAAGAAATTGCCCCTCTGGGCCCTTCTGAAACTCTCCCCTCTCACCTTAAACCTATGCCCTCTAGTTTTAGACTCCCCTACCTTTGGGAAAAGATGTTGACTATCTACCTTATCTATGCCCCTCATTATTTTATAGGCCTCTATAAGATCACCCCTAAGCCTCCTACGCTCCAGGGAAAAAAGTCCCAGTCTATCCAGCCTCTCCTTATAACTCAAACCATCAAGTCCCGGCAACATCCTAGTAAATATTTTCTGCACTCTTTCTAGTTTAATAATATCCTTTCTATAATAGGGTGACCAGAACTGCACACAATATTCCAAGTGTGGCCGTACCAATATCTTGTACAACTTCAACAAGACGTCCCAACTCCTGTATTCAATGTTCTGACCAATGAAACCAAGCATGCCGAATGCCTTCTTCACCACCCTGTCCACCTGCGACTCCACCTTCAAGGAGCTATGAACCTGTACTCCTAGATCTCTTTGTTCTATAACTCTCCCCAACGCCATACCATTAACTGAGTAGGTCCTGGCCTGATTCGATCTGCCAAAATGCATCACCTCACATTTATCTAAATTAAACTCCATCTGCCATTCGTCGGCCCACTGGCCTAATTGATCAAGATCCCGTTGCAATCCTAGATAACCTTCTTCACTATCCACTGTGCCACCAATCTTGGTGTCATCTGCAAACTTACTAACCATGCCTCCTAAATTCTCATCCAAATCATTAATATAAATCACAAATTAACAGTGGACCCAGCATCGATCCCTGAGGCACACCACTGGTCACAGGCCTCCAGTTTGAAAAACAACCCTCTACAACCACCCTCTGTCTTCTGTCGTCCAGCCAATTTTGAATCCAATTGGCAACCTCACCCTGGATCCCGTGAGCTTTAACCTTCTGCAACAACCTACCATGCGGTACCTTGTCAAAGGCTTTGCTAAAGTCCATGTAGACAACGTCTACTGCACTGCCCTCATCTACCTTCTTGGTCACCCCCTCAAAAAACTCAATCAAATTTGTGAGACATGATTTTCCACGCACAAAGCCATGCTGACTGCCCCGAATCAGTCCTTGTCTCTCTAAATGCTTGTAGATCCTGTCTCTCAGAATACCTTCTAGCAACTTACCTACTACAGACGTTAGGCTCACCGGTCTGTAGTTCCCAGGCTTTTCCCTGCTGCCCTTCTTAAACAAGGGCACAACATTCGCCACTCTCCAATCTTCAGGCACCTCACCTGTGGCTGCCGATGATTCAAATATCTCTGTTAGGGGACCCGCAATTTCCTCCCTAGCCTCCCACAACATCCTGGGATACATTTCATTAGGTCCCGGGGATTTATCTACCTTGATGCGCTTTAAGACTTCCAGCACCTCCTCCTCTGTAATATGCACACTTCTCAAGACATCACTATTTATTTCCCTTAGTTTCCTAACATCCATGCCTTTCTCCACCGTGAATACCGATGAGAAATATTCATTCAGGATCTCACCCAACTCTTGTGGCTCTGCACATAGATGTCCTTGTTGATCCTTAAGAGGCCCTACTCTGTCCCTAGTTACTCTTTTCCCCTTTATGTATCTGTAGAATCTCTTTGGATTCTCCTTTGCATTATTTGCCAAAGCAATTTCACGTCCCCTTTTTGCCCTCCTGATTTCCCTCTTAACTCTTTTTCGACAATCTCTATACTCTTCAAGGGATCCACTTGATCCCAGTTGTTTATGTACGTCATATGCCTCCTTCTTCTTTTTGACCAGAGTCTCAATATCTCGAGTCATCCAGGGTTCCCTACTTCTACCAGCCTTGCCCTTCACTCTAAAGGGAATGTGCTTACCCTGCACCCTGGTTAACACATTTTTAAAAGCCTCCCATTTACCAGCCGTCCCTTTGCCTGCCAACAGTCTCCCCCAATCTACCTCTGAAAGTTCCTGTCTGATACCATCAAAATTTGCCTTGCCCCAATTAAGAATTTTAACTCTTGGGCCAGACCTATCATTCTCCATAGCTATCTTAAAACTAATGGAGTTATGGTCACTTGTCCCAAAGTGATCCCTCACTAACACTTCTGTCACTTGCCCTTCCTTATTTCCCAAGACGAGGTCAAGTTTTGCCCCCTCTCTAGTCAGTCCATCCACATACTGAATGAGAAATTCCTCCTGAATACACTCAACAAATTTCCCTCCATCCAAGCCCCATATGCTATGGTTGTCCCAGTCAATGTTGGGAAAGTTAAAGTCCCCTACTATTACCACCCTATTTTTCTTGCAGCTATCTGTAATCTCCTTCCATATTTGCTCCTCAATTTCCCGCTGATTATTTGGGGGCCTGTAGTACAGTCCTATCAAGGTGATCTCTCCCTTCTTATTTTTCAGTTCCACCCAGTGGGCGAACCCTCGGATATATCCCCTCTAAGTACTGCCGTAATGTTCTCCCTAATCAAAAACGCCACTCCCCCTCCTCTCTTACCTCCTGTTCTATCCTTTCTATAGCATCTGTACCCCGGAACATTGAGCTGCCAGTCCTGCTCCTCCCTTAGCCATGTTTCAGTCATAGCTATAATATCCCAGTCCCATGTGCCCATCCATGCCCTGAGTTCATCCGCTTTGCCCGTCAGGCCCCTTGCATTGAAATAAATGCAGTTTAATGTAGACTTTCCTTGCTCTCTGCCCTGCTTTCTCTGGTCATGTTTTACACACTCTCCCTTCCTGCCTTTTGTTTCCGTCCCCACTGACTTCCTACATCGGTTCCCATCCCCCTGCCACATTAGTTTAAACTCTCCCCAACTGCACTAGCAAACACACCCCCGAGAACATTGGTTCCGGTCCCACCCAGATGCAGACCGTCCGATTTGTACAGGTCCCACCTCCCCCAGAACCGGTCCCAAAGTCCCAGGAATTTGAAACCCTCCCTCTTGCACCATCTCTCAAGCCACGTATTCATCCTAGCTATCCTGTCATTCCTACTCTGACTATCACGTGGCACTGGTAGCAATCCTGAGATTACTACCTTTGAGGTCCTACTTTTTAGTTTAACTCCTAACTCCCTAAATTCAGCTTGTAGGACCTCATCCCGTTTTTTACCTATCTCATTGGTGCCTATATGCACCACGACAGCTGGCTGTTCACCCTCCCCCTCCAGAATGCCCTGCAGCCGCTGCGAGACATCCTTGACCCTTGCACCAGGGAGGCAACATACCAACCTGGATTCTCGTTTGCGTCCGCAGAAACGGCTGTATATTCCCCTTACAATTGAATCCCCTATCACTATAGCTCTGCCACTCTTTTTCCCACACTTCTGTGCAGCAGAGCCAGCCACGGTGCCATGAACCTGGCTGCTGCCACCTTCCCCTGGTGAGCCATCTCCCCCAACAGTTTCCAAAACGGTAAATCTGTTTTGGAGGGAGATGACCGCAGGGGATCCCTGCACTGCCTTCCTACTCTTCCTCTGTCTGTTCGTCACTCATTCCCTATCTGCCTCAGTAAATTTAATCTGCGTTGTGACTCCTCTCCCGCTTTTAAATCTCTGGATCCTCTCCCGCTTTTAAATCTCTGGGTTCTCTCCCGCATTTAAATCTCCGACTCCCGTCCCGCATTTTTAAATCTCCGTCTCCTCTCCCACGCTTTTAAATCTCCGACTCCTCTCCCGCTTTTAAATCTCACGCTCCTCTCCCGCTTTTAAATCTCAGGCTCCTCTCCCGCGCTTTTAAATCCCAGGCTCCTCTCCCGCTTTTAAATCTCCGGCTCCTCTCCCGCTTTTAAATCTCCGGCTCCTCTCCCGCTTTTAAATCTCAGGCTCCACTCCACTTTTAAATCTCTGGGTCCTCACCCGTTTTTAAATCTTGGCTCCCCTCCCACTTTTAAATCTCTGGGTCCTTCCCGTTTTTAAATCTCGGCTCCTCTCCCAATTTTAAATCTCAGGCTCCTCTCCCGCTTTTAGATCTCTGTGTCCTCTCCCGCTTTTAAATCTCAGGCTCCTCTCACGCTTTTAAATTTAAGGCTCCTCTCCCGCTTTTAAATCTCCGACTCCCGTCCCGTGTTTTTAAATCTCCGTCTCCTCTCCCGTGCGTTTAAATCTCAGGCTCCTCTCCCGCTCTCCTAAATCTCCGGTTCCCCTCCCACGCTTTTAAATCTCAGGCTCCTCTCCCGCTTTTAAATCTCTGGCTCCTCTCCCGCTTTTAAATCTCAGGCTCCTCTCCCGCGCTTTTAAATCGCAGGCTCCTCTCCCGCTTTTAAATCTCCGGCTCCTCTCCCGCGCTTTTAAATCTCAGGCTCCTCTCCCGCTTTTAACTCTCTGGCTCCTCTCCCGCTTTTAAATCTCCGGCTCCTCTCCCGCTTTTAAATCTCCGGCTCCTCTCCCGCTTTTAAATCTCAGGCTCCACTCCACTTTTAAATCTCTGGGTCCTCACACGTTTTTAAATCTTGGCTCCTCGCCCACTTTTAAATCTCTGGGTCCTTCCCGTTTTTAAATCTCGGCTCCTCTCCCAATTTTAAATCTCAGGCTCCTCTCCCGCTTTTAGATCTCTGTGTACTCTCCCGCTTTTAAATCTCAGGCTCCTCTCACGCGTTTAAATTTAATGCTCCTCTCCCGCTTTTAAATCTACAACTCCCGTCCCGCGTTTTTAAATGTCCGTCTCCTCTCCCGTGCGTTTAAATCTCAGGCTCCTCTCCCGCTCTCCTAAATCTCCGGTTCCCCTCCCACGCTTTTAAATCTCAGGCTCCTCTCCCGCTTTTAAATCTCAGGCTCCTCTCCCGCTTTTAAATCTCAGGCTCCTCTCCCGCGCTTTTAAATCCCAGGCTCCTCTCCCGCTTTTAAATCTCCGGCTCCTCTCCCGCTTTTAAATCTCAGGCTCCTCTCCCGCTTTTAAATCTCTGGGTCCTCTCCCGCTTTTAAATCTCAGGCTCCTCTCCCGCGCTTTGAAATCTCTGGGTCCTCTCCCATTTTAAATCTCTGGGTCCTCTCCCGCACTTTTAGATCTCTGGGTCCTCTCCCGCTTTTAAATCTCCGGCTCCTCTCCTGCTTTTAAATCTCAGGCTCCTCTCCCGTGCTTTTAAATCTCAGTCTCCTCTCCGCTTTTAAATCTCTGGGTCCTCTCCCGTTTTTAAATCTCGGCTCCTCTCGCACTTTTAAATCTCAGGGTCCTTCCCGTTTTTAAATCTCGGCTCCCCTCCCACTTTTAAATCTCAGGCTCCTCTCCCGCTTTTAGACCTCTGTGTCCTCTCCCGCTTTTAAATCTCAGGCTCCTCTCACGCTTTTAAATTTAAGGCTCCTCTCCCGCTTTTAAATCTCAGTCCCCTCTCCCGCTTTTAAATCTCAGGCTCCTCTCACGCTTTTAAATTTAAGGCTCCTCTCCCGCTTTTAAATCTCAGTCTCCTCTCCCGCTTTTATATCCCCGGTTCCTCTCCCGCTTTTAAATCTCCGGCTCCTCTCCCGCTTTTAAATCTCAGGCTCCTCTCCCGCTTTTAAATCTCTGGGTCCTCTCCCGCTTTTAAATCTCAGGCTCCTCTCCCGCTTTTAAATCTCAGGCTCCTCTCCCGCTTTTAAATCTCAGGCTCCTCTCCCACTTTTAAATCTCAGGCTCCTCTCCCGCTTTTAAATCTCAGGTTCCTGTCCCGCTTTTAAATCTCTGGGTCCTCTCCCGCTTTTGAATCTCAGGCTCCTCTCCCGCTTTTAAATCTCAGGTTCCTCTCCCGCTTTTATATCCCCGGTTCCTCTCCCGCTTTTAAATCTCCGGCTCCTCTCCCGCTTTTAAATCTCAGGCTCCTCTCCCGCTTTTAAATCTCTGGGTCCTCTCCCGCTTTTAAATCTCTGGGTCCTCTCCCGCACTTTTAGATCTCTGGGTCCTCTCCCGCTTTTAAATCTCCGGCTCCTCTCCTGCTTTTAAATCTCAGGCTCCTCTCCCGTGCTTTTAAATCTCAGTCTCCTCTCCGCTTTTAAATCTCTGGGTCCTCTCCCGTTTTTAAATCTCGGCTCCTCTCGCACTTTTAAATCTCAGGGTCCTTCCCGTTTTTAAATCTCGGCTCCCCTCCCACTTTTAAATCTCAGGCTCCTCTCCCGCTTTTAGATCTCTGTGTCCTCTCCCGCTTTTAAATCTCAGGCTCCTCTCACGCTTTTAAATTTAAGGCTCCTCTCCCGCTTTTAAATCTCAGTCTCCTCTCCCGCTTTTAAATCTCAGGCTCCTCTCACGCTTTTAAATTTAAGGCTCCTCTCCCGCTTTTAAATCTCAGTCTCCTCTCCCGCTTTTAAATCTCAGGCTCCTCTCCCGCTTTTAAATCTCAGGTTCCTGTCCCGCTTTTAAATCTCTGGGTCCTCTCCCGCTTTTAAATCTCAGGCTCCTCTCCCGCTTTTAAATCTCAGGTTCCTCTCCCGCTTTTATATCCCCGGTTCCACTCCCGCTTTTAAATCTCCGGCTCCTCTCCCGCTTTTAAATCTCAGGCTCCTCTCCCGCTTTTAAATCTCTGGGTCCTCTCCCGCTTTTAAATCTCAGGCTCCTCTCCCGCTTTTAAATCTCAGGCTCCTCTCCCACTTTTAAATCTCAGGCTCCTCTCCCGCTTTTAAATCTCAGGTTCCTGTCCCGCTTTTAAATCTCTGGGTCCTCTCCCGCTTTTAAATCTCAGGCTCCTCTCCCGCTTTTAAATCTCAGGTTCCTCTCCCGCTTTTATATCCCCGGTTCCTCTCCCGCTTTTAAATCTCCGGCTCCTCTCCCGCTTTTAAATCTCAGGCTCCTCTCCCGCTTTTAAATCTCTAGGTCCTCTCCCGCTTTTAAATCTCTGGGTCCTCTCCCGCTTTTAAATCTCAGGCTCCTCTCCCGCTTTTAAATCTCAGTCTCCTCTCCCGCTTTTAAATCTCAGGCTCCACTCCCGCGTTTAAATCTCCGGCTCCTCTCCTGCTTTTAAATCTCCGGCTCCTCTCCCGCTTTTAAATCTCAGGCTCCTCACCCACTTTTAAATCTACGGCTCCTCTCCCGCTATTAAATCTCTGGGTCCTCTCCCGCTTTTAAATCACTGGGTCCTCTCACGTTTTTAAATCTCGGCTCCTCTCCTGCTTTTAAATCTCCGGCTCCTCTCCCGCTTTTAAATCTACGGCTCCTCTCCCGCTTTTACATCTCTGGGTCCTCTCCTGCTTTTAAATCTACGGCTCCTCTCCCGCTTTTAAATCACTGGGTCCTCTCACGTTTTTAAATCTCGGCTCCTCTCCCGCTTTTAAATCTCCGGCTCGTCTCCCGCTTTTAAATCTCAGGCTCCTCTCCCATTTTTAAATCTCTGGCTCCTCTCCCGCTATTAAATCTCCGGCTTCTCTCCCGCTTTTAAATCTCTGGGTCCTCTCCCGCTTTTAAATCTCTGGGTCCTCTCCCGTTTTTAAATCTCAGGCTCCTCTCCCGCTATTAAATTTAAGGCTCCTCTCCCGCTTTTAAATCTCAGGCTCCTCTCCCGCTTTTAAATCTCAGGCTCCTCTCCCGCTTTTAAATCTCTGGGTCCTCTCCCGCTTTTAAATCTAAGGCTCCTCTCCCGCGCTTTGAAATCTCTGGGTCCTCTCCCATTTTAAATCTCTGGCTTCTCTCCCGCTTTTAAATCTCCGGCTCCTCTCCCGCTTTTAAATCTCAAGCTCCTCTCCCGCTTTTATATCTCTGGGTCCTCTCCCGCTTTTATATCTCTGGGTCCTCTCCCGCTTTTAAATCTCTGGGTCCTCTCCCATTTTAAATCTCTGGCTCCTCTACCGCTTTTAAATCTCTGGGTCCTCTCCCGCGCTTTTAAATCTCAGGCTCCTCTCCTGCTTTTAAATCTCAGTCTCCTCTCCGCTTTTAAATCTCTGGGTCCTCTCCCGTTTTTAAATCTCGGCTCCTCTCGCACTTTTAAATCTCTGGGTCCTTCCCGTTTTTAAATCTCGGCTCCTCTCCCACTTTTAAATCTCAGGCTCCTCTCCCGCTTTTAAATCTCAGGTTCCTGTGGTAGTATGTATTGGGGGTCATGTGGGACTGGAAGCCCTAATGTCATTGGCTGACAGATCCCGGGTCCTGGTTGGCCGTTGACCTCATGCTCCGCCCTGAAGGCGAAGTATAAGAAGCCGGTGCCTTCCCCCGCAGGCCAGTTTACTATCGGGCTGCTGGGGAACAGACACGCTTAATAAAGCCTCATCGACTTCACTCTATTCGTCTCTCGGAGTCTTTGTGCGCTACAATTTATTAAGCATGCCTAAAAAGGACTATGGAGCTCAGGATCATTCCAGAATGCCTGAGGATCAGCCCCCACACAGTGAATGCAGCAGCAGCCTTCAAACACCGGCAGACTTGCTTCGAGGCCTACATCAGATCGACCACAGGCCGAGTCTCAGACGAACAAAAACTGCAGGTCCTGCACTCGAGGGTGAGCACGGAGATTTTCACCCTCATTGAAGACACCGACGATTTCCAGACGGCGCTCACAGCACTGAGAAGTCTCTACGTTCGCCCAGTTAACCAAATCTACGCTCGCTACCAGCTCGCGACAAGACGGCAAGCTCCCGGAGAATCGATCGACGAGTTCTACGCCGCGCTGCTGATTTTGGGACGAGCCTGCAGCTGCCCGTCGGTGAATGCAAACGAACATACGGACATGTTAATGCGCGACGCTTTTGTGGCAGGTATGCAATCCTCCCAAATCCGCCAAAGACTTCTAGAAAAAGAGTCGCTAGGACTCTCAGAGGCACGGGCCCTGGCAGCCTCCCTGGACGTAGCCGCGCGTAATACCCGCGCCTACGGCCCCGACCGCGCAGCAGGCCATTGGGCCCCGTACGTACCCGTCGCGGCAAACCCCCTACCCGCCCCCGGACACCCCACAGGCTTGCGCAGTCCAAACGCCGAGTCGCACCGGGGGCGCCCGCTGTTATTTCTGCGGCCAGGCGAAGCACCCCCGACAACGATGTCCGGCCCGCGCAGCCATCTGCAAAAGCTGCGGGAAAAAGGGCCACTATGCGGTGGTGTGCCGATCCCGCGAGGTCGCCGCCGTCCCGGGGCCACAGGGAGCCCTACAGGCAGTCTATGCCTCCCAACCCCCCAGCACGCCATGTGCGACCCGCAGACGCCGCCATTTTGGGTCCCGACCACCGCGGTCCCGGGAGAACTGGGAGCCCTGCACGCCGCCTACGCTCCCCAACCCCCCTCCCCGCAGTCCATGTACGACCCGCCGCCGGCGCTCCAGATTTGGGTGCCGGCCAACACTCTCCACGGAGAGGAAGGGGTTTTTCGCGTCCCGAACGCCACCCTCACCCCCGTCCCGCGCCCCACGCCTGACCCGCCGGCGCAACCTACCTGGACCCCGACCACCGCTGTCCCCGGCGAGGGAGGTCCGCGCGGTCCCAGCGCTCGCGGCCCCACGACTGACCCGCCGGCGCAACCTACCTGGACCCCGACCACCGCTGTCCCCGGCGAGGGAGCTCCGCACGGTCCCAGCGCTCGCGGCCCCACGACTGACCCGCCGGCGCCGCCGACCTGGGCCCCGACCACCGCTGTCCCCGGCGAGGGAGCTCCGCGCGGTCCTAGCGCCCGCGGCCCTGGCGCTCGCAGTGCAGGAACTCCGCGCGGTCCTAGCGCTCCCCAGACCCCCCAGCACACCATGTGCGACCCGCAGACGCCGCCATTTTGGGTCCCGACCACCACGAGGGGAGGAGGGGCGCCGCCATCTTGGACCGCCCCCGACCTGTACGACGCATGGGGGCGGCCATTTTGTCCACCCCCGACGCCACCTTGTGACCCCTCAGCCACGTGCGATGTATGGGGGCGGCCATTTTGTCCATCCCCGACGCCATCTTGGACGGCAACAACGGACCCCACCCCACTACTACAACCACGGCTCGCTTCGGTTACGCTCGATCAGGCACGGCCCAGGACTCTCCAGACGACGACGACAACGGGCCTAATTAACGGCCACGAGACGCCATGCCTAGTCGACTCCGGGAGCACGGAAAGTTTTATACATCCCGACACGGTAAGACGCTGTTCCTTAACTACCTACCCCAGCGCACAAAAGATTTGCCTAGCTGCAGGATCCCACTCCGTACAGATCCAGGGATTCTGCATAGTTACCCTAACGGTACAGGGGAGGGAATTCAAAAACTACAAACTTAACGTCCTTCCCCAACTCTGTGCCCCCACCTTGCTGGGCTTAGATTTTCAATGTAACCTCCAGAGCCTTACGTTTAAATTCGGCGGCCCCATACCCCCACTCACTATCTGCGGCCTCGCCACCCTCAAGGTGCAACCCCCGTCCTTGTTTGCGAACCTCACTCCGGATTGCAAACCCGTCGCCACTAGGAAGCAGACGGTACAGCGCCCAGGACCGGACCTTCATTCGCTCCGAAGTCCAGCGGCTACTAAAGGAGGGCATAATCCAGGCCAGCAATAGTCCATAGAGAGCGCAGGTGGTAGTAGTGAAGACAGGGGAGAAACAAAGGATGGTCATTGACTATAGCCAGACCATCAACAGGTACACACAACTAGACGGGTACCCTCTCCCCCGCATATCCGACATGGTCAATCGGATTGCCCAGTATAAAGTCTTCTCCACCGTGGACCTCAAGTCCGCCTACCATCAGCTCCCCATCCGCCCAAGTGACCGCAAGTACACAGCCTCCGAGGCAGACGGGCGATTATACCATTTCCTACGGGTCCCTTTTGGCGTCACAAACGGGGTCTCGGTCTTCCAACGGGAGATGGACCGAATGGTTGATCAACATGGGTTACGGGCCACATTCCCGTACCTCGACAATGTAACCATCTGCGGCCACGATCAGCAGGGCCACGACGCCAACCTCCAAAAATCCCTCCAGACCGCCAAAGCCTTGAACCTCACGTACAACGAGGACAAGTGCGTTTTTAGCACCGATCGGCTAGCCATTCTGGGCTACATAGTGCGCAATGGGATAATAGGCCCCGACCCCGAACGTATGCGCGCACTCATGGAATTTCCCCTCCCGCACTGCCCAAAAGCCCTGAAACGCTGCCTGAGGTTCTTTTCGTACTATGCCCAGTGGGTCCCCCAGTACGCAGACAAGGCCCGCCCCCTAATACAGACCACGACTTTCCCTCTGTCGACAGAGGCTTGCCAGGCCTTCAGCCGCATCAAAGCGGACATCGCAAAGGCCACAATGCGCGCCATCGACGGGTCCCTCCCCTTCCAGGTCGAGAGCGACGCCTCTGACGTAGCTCTAGCCGCTACCCTTAACCAAGCGGGCAGACCCGTGGCCTTCTCCCGAACCCTCCACGCTTCAGAAATCCGCCACTCCTCAGTGGAAAAGGAAGCCCAAGCCATAGTGGAAGCTGTGCGACATTGGAGGCATTACCTGGCCGGCAGGAGATTCACTCTCCTCACTGACCAACGGTCGGTAGCCTTCATGTTCGATAATGCACAGCGGGGCAAGATTAAAAATGACAAGATCTTAAGGTGGAGGATCGAGCTCTCCACCTTCAACTATGAGATCTTGTACCGGCCCGGAAAGCTGAACGAGCCGTCCGATGCCCTATCCCACGCACATGTGCCAACGCACAAATTGACCGCCTCCAAGCCCTCCACGAGGACCTCTGCCACCCGGGGGTCACTCGGTTTTACCACTTCATCAAGTCCCGCAATCTCCCATACTCTTTAGAGGAGGTCCGTACAGTCACAAGGGACTGCCACATCTGCGCAGAATGCAAACCGCATTTTTTCAGGCCAGATGGAGCGCACCTGATTAAGGCTTCCCGCCCCTTTGAACGCCTCAGTCTCGATTTCAAAGGGCCCCTCCCCTCCACCGACCGCAACGCGTATTTCCTTAATGTAGTGGACGAATACTCCCGCTTCCCTTTTGCCATTCCCTGCTCCGACATGACCGCGGCCACAGTCATTAAAGCCCTGAACAGCTCTTCACGCTGTTCGGTTACCCCGCATACGTCCACAGCGACAGGGGGTCCTCTTTCATGAGTGATGAGCTGCGCCAGTTCCTGCTCAGCAAGGGCATAGCTTCAAGCAGGACGACCAGCTACAACCCCCGGGGGAACGGGCAAGTAGAGAGGGAGAACGGCACGGTCTGGAAGGCCGTCCTACTGGCCCTATGGTCCAGGGATCTCCCAGTTTCACGGTGGCAGGAGGTCCTCCCGGATGCTCTCCATTCCATCCGGTCGTTATTATGTACAAGCACTAATCAAACGCCTCACGAGCGTCTCCTGGTCTTCCCTAGGAGGTCCTCCTCTGGAACGTCGCTGCCGACCTGGCTGGCGGCCCCAGGACCCATCCTGCTCCGAAAGCACGTGCGTGCACATAAGGCGGACCCGTTGGTCGAAAGGGTTCTTCTCCTCCACGCAAACCCCCAGTACGCCTACGTGGAGTACCCCGACGGCCGACAGGACACGGTCTCCCTGCGGGATCTGGCGCCCGCCGGCACCCCGCACACCCCCCCCGACACCATCAACCCAACCGCCCCCCTTCCTGCCACCGCCGCACCCCGCGACCGCCCCCTTCCAAGGAGGATCAGTCCCCCTCCCCTTTGCACCGACAGCTGAAACCGTGCAGCTCCCGGAGGCGACAACACTGGTACAAGCACCACCACCACCGCCGGGGCCGAGGCGATCGACACGGACGACCAGACCGCCCGACCGATTCGTGGCGTCGATGTAAAACAAAGATGGACTGTCCAATGAACATTTTGTTTTTCCTATACCCTCTGTAAATAGTTGTAACAGGACGATACTGTCCAATACTGTACTACCATGTAACTGTTCTATCCTCCCAGGACCAGTCCTGTAAACCCTTAACACCTTACGAAGCATCACCCCGCCGGATTCATTTTTGACAAGGGGTGAATGTGGTAGTATGTATTGGGGGTCATGTGGGACTGGAAGCCCTAATGACATTGGCTGACAGATCCCGGGTCCTGGTTGGCCGTTGACCTCATGCTCCGCCCTGAAGGCGAAGTATAAGAAGCCGGTGCCTTCCTCCGCAGGCCAGTTTACTTTCGGGCTGCTGGGGAACAGACACGCTTAATAAAGCCTCATCGACTTCACTCAATTCGTCTCACGGAGTCTTTGTGCGCTACAGTTCCTCTCCCGCTTTTAAATCTCGGCTCCTCTCCCACGCTTTTAAATCTCAGGTTCCTCTCCCGCTTTTAAATCTCCGGCTCCTCTCCTGCTTTTAAATCTCCGGCTCCTCTCCCGCTTTTAAATCTCCGGCTCCTCTCCTGCTTTTAAACCTCAAGTTCCTCTCCCGCTTTTAAATCTCCGGCTCCTCTCCCGCTTTTAAATCTCCGGCTCCTCTCCCACTTTTAAATCTCTGGGTCCTCTCCCGCTTTTAAATCTCCGGCTTCTCTCCCGCTTTAAAACCTACGGCTCCTGTCCCGCGTTTAAATCTCAGGCTCCTCTCCCGATTTTAAATCTCCGGCTCCTCTCCCGCTTTTAAATCTCGGCTCCTCTCCCACTTTTAAATCTCTGGGTGCTCTCCGCTTTTAAATCTCTGCGTCCTCTCCCGTTTTTAAATCTCGGCTCCTCTCCCGCTTATAAATCTCGGCTCCTCTCCCACTTTTAAATCTCTGGGTGCTCTCCGCTTTTAAATCTCTGCGTCCTCTCCCGTTTTTAAATCTCGGCTCCTCTCCCGCTTTTAAACTTCCGGCTCCTCTCCCGCGTTTAAATCTCGGCTCCTCTCCTGCTTTTTAATCTCCGACTCCTCTCCCGCTTTTAAATCTCAGGCTCCTCTCCGCTTTTAAATCTCTGCGTCCTCTCCCGTTTTTAAATCTCGGCTCCTCTCCCGCGTTTAAATCTCGGCTCCTCTCGCACTTTTAAATCTCTGGGTCCTTCCCGCTTTTAAATCTCAGGTTCCTCTCCTGCTTTTATATCTCTGGGTCCTCTCCCGCTTTTAAATCTCTGGGTCCTCTCCCGCTTTTAAATCTCAGACTCCTCTCCAGCGCTTTTAAATTTCAGTCGCCTCTCCGCTTTTAGATCTCTATGTCCTCACTCGCTTTTAAATCGCTGGCTCCTCTCCCACTTTTAAATCTCAGGCTCCTCTCCCGCTTTTAAATCTCCGGCTCCTCTCCTGCTTTTTAATCTCCGGCTCCTCTCCCGCTTTTAAATCTCAGCCTCCTCTCCGCTTTTAAATCTCTGGGTCCTCTCCCGTTTTTAAATCTCGGCTCCTCTCCCGCGTTTAAATCTCGGCTCCTCTCGCACTTTTAAATCTCTGGGTCCTTCCCGCTTTTAAATCTCAGGTTCCTCTCCCGCTTTTATATCTCTGGGTCCTCTCCCGCTTTTAAATCACTGGGTCCTCTCCCGCTTTTAAATCTCAGACTCCTCTCCCGCGCTTTTAAATTTCAGTCGCCTCTCCCGCTTTTATATCTCTGGGTCCTCTCCCGCTTTTAAATCTCTGGGTCCTCTCCCGCTTTTAAATCTCAGGCTCCTCTCCCGCTTATAATCTCAGGCTCCTCTCCCGCTTTTAAATCTCCGGCTCCTCTCCGGCTTTTAAATCTCAGGCTCCTCTCCCGCTTTTAAATCTCAGGCTCCTCTCCCGCTTTTAAATCTCAGGTTCCTCTCCCGTTTTAAATCTCAGGCTCCTCTCCCGCTTTTAAATCACAGGTTCCTCTCCCCGCTTTTAAATCTCCAGCTCCTCTCCCGCTTTTAAATCTCTGGGACCTCTCCCGCTTTTAAATCTCCGGCTCCTCTCCCGCTTTTAAATCTCAGGTTCCTCGACCGCTTTTAAATCTCCGGCTCCTCTCCCGCTTTTAAATCTCCGGCTCCTCTCCCGCTTTTAAATCTCGGCTCCTCTCCCACTTTTAAATCTCTGGGTCCTCTCCCGCTTTTAAATCTCCGGCTCCTCCCCCGCTTTAAAATCTCCGGCTCCACTCCCGCGTTTAAATCTCAGGCTCCTCTCCCGCTTTTAAATCTCCGGCTCCTCTCCCGCTTTTAAATCTCAGGCTCCTCTCCCGCTTTTAAATCTGCGGCTCCTCTTCCGCTTTTAAATCTCAGGCTCCTCTCCCGCTTCTTAATCTACGGCTCCTCTCCCGCTTTTAAATCTCTGCGTCCTCTCCCGCTTTTAAAACTCCGGCACCTCTCCCGGATTTTAATCTCAGGCTCCTCTCCCGCTTTTAAGTCACCGGCACCTCTCCCGCTTTTAAATCTCCGGCTCCTCTCCCGCTTTTAAATCTGCGGCTCCTCTTCCGCTTTTAAATCTCAGGCTCCTCTCCCGCTTTTTAAACTACGGCTCCTCTCCCGCTTTTAAATCTCTGCGTCCTCTCCCGCTTTTAAAACACCGGCTCCTCTCCCGGTTTTAAATCTCAGGCTCCTCTCCCGCTTTTAAATCACCGGCTCCTCTCCCGCTTTTAAATCTCTGGCTCCTCTCCCGCTTTTAAATCATTGGGTCCTCTCCCGTTTTTAAATCTCGGCTCCTCTCCCGCTTTTAAATCTCTGGCTCCTCTCCTACTTTTAAATCTCCGGCTCCTCTCCCGCTTTTAATTCTCTGTGACCTCTGCCGCGCTTTGAAATCTCTGGGTCCTCTCCCGTTTTTAAATCTCGGCTCCTCTCCCACTTTTAAATCTCTGGGTCCACTCCCGCGCTTTTAGATCTCTGTGTCCTCTCCCGCTTTTAAATCTCCGGCTCCTCTCCCATTTTAAATATCCGGCTCCTCACACGCTTTTAAATCTCCAGCTCCTCTCCCGCTTTAAAATCTCAGGCTACTCTCCCGCTTTTAAATCTCTGGGTCCTCTCCCGCTTTCAAATCTCTGTGTCCTCTCCCGCGCTTTTAAATCTCAGGCTCCTCTCCCGCTTTTAAATCTCTGGGCCCTCTCACGCTTTTAAATCTCGGCTCCTCTCCCACTTTTAAATCTCTGGGTCCCCTCCAGCGCTTTTAGATCTCTGTGTCCTCTCCCGCTTTTAAATCTCCTGCTCCTCTCCCGCTTTTAAATCTCCGGCTTCTCTCCCGCTTTTAAATCTCAGGCTCCTCTCCCGCTTTTAAATCTCAGGCTCCTCTCCCGCTTTTAAATCTCAGGTTCCTCTCCCAATTTTAAATCTCAGGCTCCTCTCCCGCTTTTAAATCACAGGTTCCTCTCCCCGCTTTTAAATCTCCAGCTCCTCTCCCGCTTTTAAATCTCTGGGACCTCTCCCGCTTTTAAATCTCCGGCTTCTCTCCCGCTTTTAAATCTCAGGCTCCTCTCCCGCTTTTAAATCTCAGGCTCCTCTCCCGCTTTTAAATCTCAGGTTCCTCTCCCGCTTTTAAATCTCAGGCTCCTCTCCCGCTTTTAAATCACAGGTTCCTCTCCCCGCTTTTAAATCTCCAGCTCCTCTCCCGCTTTTAAATCTCTGGGACCTCTCCCGCTTTTAAATCTCCGGCTCCTCTCCCGCTTTTAAATCTCAGGTTCCTCGACCGATTTTAAATCTCCGGCTCCTCTCCCGCTTTTAAATCTCCGGCTCCTCTCCCGCTTTTAAATCTCGGCTCCTCTCCCACTTTTAAATCTCTGGGTCCTCTCCCGCTTTTAAATCTCCGGCTCGTCTCCCGCTTTTAAATCTCCGGCTCCTCTCCCGCTTTTAAAACTCCGGCTCCTCTCCCGGTTTTTAATCTCAGGCTCCTCTCCCGCTTTTAAATCACCGGCTCCTCTCCCGCTTTTAAATCTCCGGCTCCTCTCCCGCTTTTAAATCTGCGGCTCCTCTTCCGCTTTTAAATCTCAGGCTCCTCTCCCGCTTTTTAATCTACGGCTCCTCTCCCGCTTTTAAATCTCTGCGTCCTCTCCCGCTTCTAAAACACCGGCTCCTCTCCCGGTTTTAAATCTCAGGCTCCTCTCCCGCTTTTAAATCACCGGTTCCTCTCCCGCTTTTAAATCTCCGGCTCCTCTCCCGCTTTTAAATCGTTGGGTCCTCTCCCGTTTTTAAATCTCGGCTCCTCTCCCGCTTTTAAATCTCTGGCTCCTCTCCTACTTTTAAATGTCCGGCTCCTCTCCCGCTTTTAATTCTCTGTGACCTCTGCCGCGCTTTGAAATCTCTGGGTCCTCTCCCGTTTTTAAATCTCGGCTCCTCTCCCACTTTTAAATCTCTGGGTCCACACCCGCGCTTTTAGATCTCTGTGTCCTCTCCCGCTTTTAAATCTCCGGCTCCTGTCCCATTTTAAATATCCGGCTCCTCACACGCTTTTAAATCTCCAGCTCCTCTCCCGCTTTAAAATCTCAGGCTACTCTCCCGCTTTTAAATCTCTGGGTCCTCTCCCGCTTTCAAATCTCTGTGTCCTCTCCCGCGCTTTTAAATCTCAGGCTCCTCTCCCGCTTTTAAATCTCTGGGCCCTCTCACGTTTTTAAATCTCGGCTCCTCTCCCACTTTTAAATCTCTGGGTCCACTCCAGCGCTTTTAGATCTCTGTGTCCTCTCCCGCTTTTAAATCTCCGGCTCCTCTCCCGCTTTTAAATCTCAGGCTCCTCTCCCGCTTTTAAATCTCAGGCTCCTCTCCCGCTTTTAAATCTCTGGGTCCTCTCCCGCTTTTAAATCTCCTGTTCCTCTCCCGCTTTTAAATCTCCGTTTCCTCTCCCGCTTTTAGATCTCCGGTTGCTCTTCCGCTTTTAAATCTCCGGTTGCTCGCCCTCTTTTAAATCTCGGCTCCTCTCCCACTTTTAAATCTCTGGGTCCCCTCCAGCGCTTTTAGATCTCTGTGTCCTCTCCCGCTTTTAAATCTCCTGCTCCTCTCCCGCTTTTAAATCTCCGGCTTCTCTCCCGCTTTTAAATCTCTGGGACCTCTCCCGCTTTTAAATCTCCGGCTTCTCTCCCGCTTTTAAATCTCAGGCTCCTCTCCCGCTTTTAAATCTCAGGCTCCTCTCCCGCTTTTAAATCTCAGGTTCCTCTCCCGCTTTTAAATCTCAGGCTGCTCTCCCGCTTTTAAATCACAGGTTCCTCTCCCCGCTTTTAAATCTCCAGCTCCTCTCCCGCTTTTAAATCTCTGGGACCTCTCCCGCTTTTAAATCTCCGGCTCCTCTCCCGCTTTTAAATCTCAGGTTCCTCGACCGCTTTTAAATCTCCGGCTCCTCTCCCGCTTTTAAATCTCCGGCTCCTCTCCCGCTTTTAAATCTCGGCTCCTCTCCCACTTTTAAATCTCTGGGTCCTCTCCCGCTTTTAAATCTCCGGCTCGTCTCCCGCTTTTAAATCTCCGGCTCCTCTCCCGCTTTTAAAACTCCGGCTCCTCTCCCGGTTTTTAATCTCAGGCTCCTCTCCCGCTTTTAAATCACCGGCTCCTCTCCCGCTTTTAAATCTCCGGCTCCTCTCCCGCTTTTAAATCTGCGGCTCCTCTTCCGCTTTTAAATCTCAGGCTCCTCTCCCGCTTTTTAATCTACGGCTCCTCTCCCGCTTTTAAATCTCTGCGTCCTCTCCCGCTTCTAAAACACCGGCTCCTCTCCCGGTTTTAAATCTCAGGCTCCTCTCCCGCTTTTAAATCACCGGCTCCTCTCCCGCTTTTAAATCTCCGTCTCCTCTCCCGCTTTTAAATCGTTGGGTCCTCTCCCGTTTTTAAATCTCGGCTCCTCTCCCGCTTTTAAATCTCTGGCTCCTCTCCTACTTTTAAATCTCCGGCTCCTCTCCCGCTTTTAATTCTCTGTGACCTCTGCCGCGCTTTGAAATCTCTGGGTCCTCTCCCGTTTTTAAATCTCGGCTCCTCTCCCACTTTTAAATCTCTGGGTCCACACCCGCGCTTTTAGATCTCTGTGTCCTCTCCCGCTTTTAAATCTCCGGCCCCTGTCCCATTTTAAATATCCGGCTCCTCACACGCTTTTAAATCTCCAGCTCCTCTCCCGCTTTAAAATCTCAGGCTACTCTCCCGCTTTTAAATCCCTGGGTCCTCTCCCGCTTTCAAATCTCTGTGTCCTCTCCCGCGCTTTTAAATCTCAGGCTCCTCTCCCGCTTTTAAATCTCTGGGCCCTCTCACGTTTTTAAATCTCGGCTCCTCTCCCACTTTTAAATCTCTGGGTCCACTGCAGTGCTTTTAGATCTCTGTGTCCTCTCCTGCTTTTAAATCTCCGGCTCCTCTCCCGCTTTTAAATCTCAGGCTCCTCTCCCGCTTTTAAATCTCAGGCTCCTCTCCCGCTTTTAAATCTCTGGGTCCTCTCCCGCTTTTAAATCTCCTGTTCCTCTCCCGCTTTTAAATCTCCGTTTCCTCTCCCGCTTTTAGATCTCCGGTTGCTCTTCCGCTTTTAAATCTCCGGTTGCTCGCCCTCTTTTAAATCTCGGCTCCTCTCCCACTTTTAAATCTCTGGGTCCCCTCCAGCGCTTTTAGATCTCTGTGTCCTCTCCCGCTTTTAAATCTCCTGCTCCTCTCCCGCTTTTAAATCTCCGGCTTCTCTCCCGCTTTTAAATCTCAGGCTCCTCTCCCGCTTTTAAATCTCAGGCTCCTCTCCCGCTTTTAAATCTCAGGTTCCTCTCCCGCTTTTAAATCTCAGGCTCCTCTCCCGCTTTTCAATCACAGGTTCCTCTCCCCGCTTTTAAATCTCCAGCTCCTCTCCCGCTTTTAAATCTCTGGGACCTCTCCCGCTTTTAAATCTCCGGCTCCTCTCCCGCTTTTAAATCTCAGGTTCCTCGACCGCTTTTAAATCTCCGGCTCCTCTCCCGCTTTGAAATCTCCGGCTGCTCTCCCGCTTTTAAATCTCGGCTCCTCTCCCACTTTTAAATCTCTGGGTCCTCTCCCGCTTTTAAATCTCCGGCTCCTCCCCCGCTTTTAAATCTCCGGCTCCTCTCCCGCTTTTAAATCTCTGGGTCCTCTCCCGCTTTTAAAACTCCGGCTCGTCTCCCGGTTTTTAATCTCAGGCTCCTCTCCCGCTTTTAAATCACCGGCTCCTCTCCCGCTTTTAAATCTCCGGCTCCTCTCCCGCTTTTAATTCTGCGGCTCCTCTTCCGCTTTTAAATCTCAGGCTCCTCTCCCGCTTTTTAATCTACGGCTCCTCTCCTGCTTTTAAATCTCTGCGTCCTCTCCCGCTTCTAAAACACCGGCTCCTCTCCCGCTTTTAAATCTCAGGTTCCTCTCCCAATTTTAAATCTCAGGCTCCTCTCCCGCTTTTAAATCACTGGTTCCTCTCCCCGCTTTTAAATCTCCAGCTCCTCTCCCGCTTTTAAATCTCTGGGACCTCTCCCGCTTTTAAATCTCCGGCTTCTCTCCCGCTTTTAAATCTCAGGCTCCTCTCCCGCTTTTAAATCTCAGGCTCCTCTCCCGCTTTTAAATCTCAGGTTCCTCTCCCGCTTTTAAATCTCAGGCTCCTCTCCCGCTTTTAAATCACAAGTTCCTCTCCCCGCTTTTAAATCTCCAGCTCCTCTCCCGCTTTTAAATCTCTGGGACATCTCCCGCTTTTAAATCTCCGGCTCCTCTCCCGCTTTTAAATCTCAGGTTCCTCGACCGCTTTTAAATCTCCGGCTCCTCTCCCGCTTTTAAATCTCCGGCTCCTCTCCCGCTTTTAAATCTCGGCTCCTCTCCCACTTTTAAATCTCTGGGTCCTCTCCCGCTTTTAAATCTCCGGCTCGTCTCCCGCTTTTAAATCTCAGGCTCCTCTCCCGCTTTTTAATCTACGGCTCCTCTCCCGCTTTTAAATCTCTGCGTCCTCTCCCGCTTCTAAAACACCGGCTCCTCTCCCGGTTTTAAATCTCAGGCTCCTCTCCCGCTTTTAAATCACCGGCTCCTCTCCCGCTTTTAAATCTCTGGCTCCTCTCCCGCTTTTAAATCGTTGGGTCCTCTCCCGTTTTTAAATCTCGGCTCCTCTCCCGCTTTTAAATCTCTGGCTCCTCTCCTACTTTTAAATCTCCGGCTCCTCTCCCGCTTTTAATTCTCTGTGACCTCTGCCGCGCTTTGAAATCTCTGGGTCCTCTCCCGTTTTTAAATCTCGGCTCCTCTCCCACTTTTAAATCTCTGGGTCCACACCCGCGCTTTTAGATCTCTGTGTCCTCTCCCGCTTTTAAATCTCCGGCTCCTGTCCCATTTTAAATATCCGGCTCCTCACACGCTTTTAAATCTCCAGCTCCTCTCCCGCTTTAAAATCTCAGGCTACTCTCCCGCTTTTAAATCTCTGGGTCCTCTCCCGCTTTCAAATCTCTGTGTCCTCTCCCGCGCTTTTAAATCTCAGGCTCCTCTCCTGCTTTTAAATCTCTGGGCCCTCTCACGTTTTTAAATCTCGGCTCCTCTCCCACTTTTAAATCTCTGGGTCCACTCCAGCGCTTTTAGATCTCTGTGTCCTCTCCCGCTTTTAAATCTCCGGCTCCTCTCCCGCTTTTAAATCTCAGGCTCCTCTCCCGCTTTTAAATCTCAGGCTCCTCTCCCGCTTTTAAATCTCTGGGTCCTCTCCCGCTTTTAAATCTCCTGTTCCTCTCCCGCTTTTAAATCTCTGTTTCCTCTCCCGCTTTTAGATCTCCGGTTGCTCTTCCGCTTTTAAATCTCCGGTTGCTCGCCCTCTTTTAAATCTCGGCTCCTCTCCCACTTTTACATTTCTGGGTCCCCTCCAGCGCTTTTAGATCTCTGTGTCCTCTCCCGCTTTTAAATCTCCTGCTCCTCTCCCGCTTTTAAATCTCCGGCTTCTCTCCCGCTTTTAAATCTCTGGGACCTCTCCCGCTTTTAAATCTCCGGCTTCTCTCCCGCTTTTAAATCTCAGGCTCCTCTCCCGCTTTTAAATCTCAGGCTCCTCTCCCGCTTTTAAATCTCAGGTTCCTCTCCCGCTTTTAAAACTCAGGCTCCTCTCCCGCTTTTAAATCACAGGTTCCTCTCCCCGCTTTTAAATCTCCAGCCCCTCTCCCGCTTTTAAATCTCTGGGACCTCTCCCGCTTTTAAATCTCCGGCTCCTCTCCCGCTTTTAAATCTCAGGTTCCTCGACCGCTTTTAAATCTCCGGCTCCTCTCCCGCTTTTAAATCTCCGGCTCCTCTCCCGCTTTTAAATCTCGGCTCCTCTCCCACTTTTAAATCTCTGGGTCCTCTCCCGCTTTTAAATCTCCGGCTCGTCTCCCGCTTTTAAATCTCCGGCTCCTCTCCCGCTTTTAAAACTCCGGCTCCTCTCCCGGTTTTTAATCTCAGGCTCCTCTCCCGCTTTTAAATCACCGGCTCCTCTCCCGCTTTTAAATCTGCGGCTCCTCTTCCGCTTTTAAATCTCAGGCTCCTCTCCCGCTTTTTAATCTACGGCTCCTCTCCCGCTTTTAAATCTCTGCGTCCTCTCCCGCTTCTAAAACACCGGCTCCTCTCCCGGTTTTAAATCTCAGGCTCCTCTCCCGCTTTTAAATCACCGGCTCCTCTCCCGCTTTTAAATCTCCGTCTCCTCTCCCGCTTTTAAATCGTTGGGTCCTCTCCCGTTTTTAAATCTCGGCTCCTCTCCCGCTTTTAAATCTCTGGCTCCTCTCCTACTTTTAAATCTCCGGCTCCTCTCCCGCTTTTAATTCTCTGTGACCTCTGCCGCGCTTTGAAATCTCTGGGTCCTCTCCCGTTTTAAAATCTCGGCTCCTCTCCCACTTTTAAATCTCTGGGTCCACACCCGCGCTTTTAGATCTCTGTGTCCTCTCCCGCTTTTAAATCTCCGGCCCCTGTCCCATTTTAAATATCCGGCTCCTCACACGCTTTTAAATCTCCAGCTCCTCTCCCGCTTTAAAATCTCAGGCTACTCTCCCGCTTTTAAGTCTCTGGGTCCTCTCCTGCTTTTAAATCTCCGGCTCCTCTCCCGCTTTTAAATCTCAGGCTCCTCTCCCGCTTTTAAATCTCAGGCTCCTCTCCCGCTTTTAAATCTCTGGGTCCTCTCCCGCTTTTAAATCTCCTGTTCCTCTCCCGCTTTTAAATCTCCGTTTCCTCTCCCGCTTTTAGATCTCCGGTTGCTCTTCCGCTTTTAAATCTCCGGTTGCTCGCCCTCTTTTAAATCTCGGCTCCTCTCCCACTTTTAAATCTCTGGGTCCCCTCCAGCGCTTTTAGATCTCTGTGTCCTCTCCCGCTTTTAAATCTCCTGCTCCTCTCCCGCTTTTAAATCTCCGGCTTCTCTCCCGCTTTTAAATCTCAGGCTCCTCTCCCGCTTTTAAATCTCAGGCTCCTCTCCCGCTTTTAAATCTCAGGTTCCTCTCCCGCTTTTAAATCTCAGGCTCCTCTCCCGCTTTTCAATCACAGGTTCTTCTCCCCGCTTTTAAATCTCCAGCTCCTCTCCCGCTTTTAAATCTCTGGGACCTCTCCCGCTTTTAAATCTCCGGCTCCTCTCCCGCTTTTAAATCTCAGGTTCCTCGACCGCTTTTAAATCTCCGGCTCCTCTCCCGCTTTTAAATCTCCGGCTGCTCTCCCGCTTTTAAATCTCGGCTCCTCTCCCACTTTTAAATCTCTGGGTCCTCTCCCGCTTTTAAATCTCCGGCTCCTCCCCCGCTTTTAAATCTCCGGCTCCTCTCCCGCTTTTAAATCTCTGGGTCCTCTCCCGCTTTTAAAACTCCGGCTCGTCTCCCGGTTTTTAATCTCAGGCTCCTCTCCCGCTTTTAAATCACCGGCTCCTCTCCCGCTTTTAAATCTCCGGCTCCTCTCCCGCTTTTAAATCTGCGGCTCCTCTTCCGCTTTTAAATCTCAGGCTCCTCTCCCGCTTTTTAATCTACGGCTCCTCTCCCGCTTTTAAATCTCTGCGTCCTCTCCCGCTTCTAAAACACCGGCTCCTCTCCCGGTTTTAAATCTCAGGCTCCTCTCCCGCTTTGTGGTGATACACCACTGTACCTCCCTACCATTGTACATAGTATATAATAGTTGTGCGTAACGTGGCCCTGTAATACTGTGTATTGTACTGTAACTCTGCAGAGGTTCGGTCACTGGTAGGTAACCCGACCTGGCCACGGAGAGCTCCGCCTTAGCCACTCCCCCGGGAGTCAGTATAAGAACCTCTTCTGGGACAGCCCCCATTCTTTCTGGGGTCGTCTGTGTCGGGTAAGCCTCCCATGTAGTATATTAAAGCCTGAGTTAAAGTCTCACATGTCTTTGTGGTTCTTGACGCTTAGCGCATCAATTTGAAATCCGCCTACCACCAGCTCCCTATCCGCCCGGAGGACCGTAACTTCACGGCCTTCGAGGCGGACGGCCGCCTCTACCACTTCCTTAGGGTACCCTTTGGCGTCACCAATGGAGTCTCGGTCTTCCAACGGCAGATGGACCGAATGGTGGACCAGAACAGACTGCGGCCTACCTTCCCATATCTGGACAACGTCACCATCTGCGGCCACAACCAGCAGGACCATGACGTCAACCTCACGAAATTCCTCCAAACTGCCAAATGCCTCAACCTCACGTACAACGAGGCAAAATGTGTTTTCGGCACCACCCGCCTCGCCATACTCGGCTACGTGGTGGAGAACGGTGTCCTCAGCCCCGATCCCGACCGTCTGCGCCCCCTTCTCGAACTCCCTATTCCCACCTGCCCCAAAGAACTGAGGCGATGCCTCGGACTCTTTGCCTACTATGCCCAATGGGTGCCCGAGTACGCTGACAAGGCCCGACCCCTCCTCCGTTCCCCCTCATTCCCCCTCCCGCCCGAGGCCTGCCAGGCCTTCCACCTCCTAAAAACTACTATCGCCAGAGCCGCCATGCATGCGGTAGACGAGTCTGCACCATTCCAAGTCGAGAGCGATGCCTCCGACTTTGCCCTGGGTGCCACCCTCAACCAGGCGGGCAGGCCCATCGCCTTCTTTTCCCGCACACTCCAAGGCCCCGAGATCAGCCACTCCTCTGTTGAGAAGGAGGCACAAGCCATAGTGGAAGCCGTCCGGCACTGGAGGCACTACCTGGCCGGAAAACCATTTACCCTCGTTACTGACCAACGATCAGTTGCGTTCATGTTCGACAACAAACAACGAGGTAAAATCAAAAATGATAAGATATTACGGTGGAGGATCGAACTCTCCACCTACAATTATAGTATCTTATACCGGCCAGGTAAGCTCAATGATCCTCCTGATGCCCTGTCCCGTAGTACTTGTGCCAACGCACAGAATGACCGGCTGCGGGCACTACATAATGCCCTCTGTCACCCGGGCGTCAGGCGGCTCTACCACTACATCAAGGGCCACAACCTACCCTTCTCAGTCGAGGAGGTCAAGGCCATGACTAGGGACTGCCAAGTCTGTGCGGAGTGCAAGCCGCAATTCTACAAGCCAGACAAGGCGCACCTAATCAAGGCCACCCGCCCCTTTGAACGTCTCAGCATTGACTTCAAAGGGCCCCTCCCCACCCACAACCGCAACACGTACTTCCTCAACGTCATCGACGAGTACTCGCGGTTCCCCTTCGCCATTCCCTGCCCCGACACGACCTCCGCCACCGTCATCAAAGCGTTGCACGACCTCTTCATGCTGTTCGGTTATCCCAATTACGTTCACAGTGACCGGGGCTCCTCCTTCATGAGCGAGGAGCTGCATCGGTACCTGCTCGCCAGGGGCGTTGCCTCGAGCAGGACGACCAGCTACAACCCCCGGGTGAACGGACAGGTGGAGAGGGAGAACGCGACTGTTTGGAAGGCCGTGCTGCTAGCCCTCAAGTCCAAAGGCCTACCAGTCTCCCGTTGGCAGGAGGCCCTCCCTGCCGCACTCCACTCCATCCGGTCCCTTTTGTGTACTGCAACGAATGCTACCCCTCATGAGCGGATGTTTCTCTTCTCCAGGAGATCGGCATCCGTGACATCGCTTCCATCCTGGCTCCTGTCCCCGGGAGACGTCCTGCTCCGCAAGCACGTGCGGACCTCTAAGGCGGAGCCCCTGGTGGAGAGAGTCCGTATCCTCCACGCCAACCCACAGTACGCGTACATAGCGTACCCCGACGGGCGTGAGGAGACCGTCTCCATCAAGGACCTGGCCCCCTCTGGGGCCCCTGCCGCCCTCGCCCCGCAACCTCCACCCCACTCCCTCTCTGCTCCCGTCGATCCCTCGGCCTGTTACTACTCCGTGCCAGCCGCTGTCATCCCGCAGTTTCGCCTCGAGCCAGCCGAAGCGGTGGGGGAAGTCATGCCGCCTCGCGAACCAGCACCACCGACCGCACGGATACCGCCGGACACTACCTCAGCGCCGCAGCTCCGACGTTCAAAGAGATCGACCAAACCCATCGTTCGTCTCGACCTTTGACGACACGGAACCTCCTGATGGACTCTGTTCACTGCTCCAAATTTTCACCCCGGACTTCCTTCTAAACAAGGGGTGAATGTGGTGATACACCACTGTACCTCCCTACCATTGTACATAGTATATAATAGTTGTGCGTAACGTGGCCCTGTAATACTGTGTATTGTACTGTAACTCTGCAGAGGTTCGGTCACTGGTAGGTAACCCGACCTGGCCACGGAGAGCTCCGCCTTAGCCACTCCCCCGGGAGTCAGTATAAGAACCTCTTCTGGGACAGCCCCCATTCTTTCTGGGGTTGTCTGTGTCGGGTAAGCCTCCCATGTAGTATATTAAAGCCTGAGTTAAAGCCTCACATGTCTTTGTGGTTCTTGACGCTTAGCGCATCACGCTTTTAAATCACCGGCTCCTCTCCCGCTTTTAAATCTCCGGCTCCTCTCCCGCTTTTAAATCGTTGGGTCCTCTCCCGTTTTTAAATCTCGGCTCCTCTCCCGCTTTTAAATCTCTGGCTCCTCTCCTACTTTTAAATCTCCGGCTCCTCTCCCGCTTTTAATTCTCTGTGACCTCTGCCGCGCTTTGAAATCTCTGGGTCCTCTCCCGTTTTTAAATCTCGGCTCCTCTCCCACTTTTAAATCTCTGGGTCCACTCCCGCGCTTTTAGATCTCTGTGTCCTCTCCCGCTTTTAAATCGTTGGGTCCTCACACGATTTTAAATCTCCAGCTCCTCTCCCGCTTTAAAATCTCAGGCTACTCTCCCGCTTTTAAATCTCTGGGTCCTCTCCCGCTTTCAAATCTCTGTGTCCTCTCCCGCGCTTTTAAATCTCAGGCTCCTCTCCCGCTTTTAAATCTCTGGGCCCTCTCACGTTTTTAAATCTCGGCTCCTCTCCCACTTTTAAATCTCTGGGTCCACTCCAGCGCTTTTAGATCTCTGTGTCCTCTCCCGCTTTTAAATCTCCGGCTCCTCTCCCGCTTTTAAATCTCAGGCTCCTCTCCCGCTTTTAAATCTCAGGCTCCTCTCCCGCTTTTAAATCTCTGGGTCCTCTCCCGCTTTTAAATCTCTGGCTCCTCTCCCGCTTTTAAATCTCCGGCTCCTCTCCCGCTTTCAAATCTCAGGTTACTCTCCCGCCTTTAAATCTCCTGTTCCTCTCCCGCTTTTAAATCTCCGTTTCCTCTCCCGCTTTTAGATCTCCGGTTGCTCTTCCGCTTTTAAATCTCCGGTTGCTCGCCCTCTTTTAAATCTCGGCTCCTCTCCCACTTTTAAATCTCTGGGTCCCCTCCAGCGCTTTTAGATCTCTGTGTTCTCTCCCGCTTTTAAATCTCCTGCTCCTCTCCCGCTTTTAAATCTCCGGCTTCTCTCCCGCTTTTAAATCTCAGGCTCCTCTCCCGCTTTTAAATCTCAGGCTCCTCTCCCGCTTTTAAATCTCAGGTTCCTCTCCCGCTTTTAAATCTCAGGCTCCTCTCCCGCTTTTAAATCACAGGTTCCTCTCCCCGCTTTTAAATCTCCAGCTCCTCTCCCGCTTTTAAATCTCTGGGACCTCTCCCGCTTTTAAATCTCCGGCTCCTCTCCCGCTTTTAAATCTCAGGTTCCTCGACCGCTTTTAAATCTCCGGCTCCTCTCCCACTTTTAAATCTCCGGCTCCTCTCCCGCTTTTAAATCTCGGCTCCTCTCCCACTTTTAAATCTCTGGGTCCTCTCCCGCTTTTAAATCTCCGGCTCCTCCCACGCTTTTAAATCTCCGGCTCCACTCCCGCGTTTAAATCTGAGGCTCCTCTCCCGCTTTTAAATCTCCGGCTCCTCTCCCGCTTTTAAATCTCAGGCTCCTCTTCCGCTTTTAAATCTACGGCTCCTCTCCCGCTTTTAAATCTCTGCGTCCTCTCCCGCTTTTAAAACTCCGGCTCCTCTCCCGGTTTTTAATCTCAGGCTCCTCTCCCGCTTTTAAATCACCGGCTCCTCTCCCGCTTTTAAATCTCCGGCTCCTCTCCGGCATTTAAATCTGCGGCTCCTCTTCCGCTTTTAAATCTCAGGCTCCTCTCCCGCTTTTTAATCTACGGCTCCTCTCCCGCTTTTTAATATCTGCGTCCTCTCCCGCTTTTAAAACACCGGCTCCTCTCCCGGTTTTAAATCTCAGGCTCCTCTCCCGCTTTTAAAGCACCGGCTCCTCTCCCGCTTTTAAATCTCCGGCTCCTCTCCCGCTTTTAAATCGTTGGGTCCTCTCCCGTTTTTAAATCGCGGCTCCTCTCCTGCTTTTAAATCTCTGGCTCCTCTCCTACTTTTAAATCTCCGGCTCCTCTCCCGCTTTTAATTCTCTGTGACCTCTGCCGCGCTTTGAAATATCTGGGTTCTCTCGCGTTTTTAAATCTCGGCTCCTCTCCCACTTTTAAATCTCTGGGTCCACTCCCGCGATTTTAGATCTCTGTGTCCTCTCCCACTTTTAAATCTCCGGCTCCTCTCCCATTTTAAATATCCGGCTCCTCACACGCTTTTAAATCTCCAGCTCCTCTCCCGCTTTAAAATCTCAGGCTACTCTCCCGCTTTTAAATCTCAGGCTCCTCTCTCGCTTTTAAAACTCTGGGTCCTCTCCCGCTTTTAAATCTCGGTCTCCTCTCCCGCTTTTAAGTCTCAGGCTCCTCTCCCGCTTTTAAATCTCGGCTCCTCTCCCACTTTTAAATCTCTGGGTCCTCTCCCGCGCTTTTAAATCTCTGGTTCCTCTCCCGCTTTTAAATCCCCGGTTCCTCTCCCGCTTTTAAATCTCAGGCTCCTCTCCCGCTTTTAAATCTCAGGCTCCTCTCCTGCGCTTTTAAATCTCCGGCTCCTCTCCCGCTTTTAAATCTCAGGCTCCTCTCCCGCTTTTAAATCTCAGGCTCCTCTCCTGCGCTTTTAAATCTCCGGCTCCTCTCCCGCTTTTAAATCTCAGGCTCCTCTCCCGCTATTAAATCTCCGGCTCCTCTCCCACTTTTAAATCTCTGGTTCCTCTTTAGCGCTTTTCAATCTCTGAATCCTCTCCCGCTTTTAAATCTCCGGCTCCTCTCCCGCTTTTAAATCTCCGGCTCCTCTTCCGCTTTTAAATCTCCGGCTCCTCTCACGCTTTTAAATCTCAGGCTCCTCTCCCGCTTTTAAATCTCTGGTTCCTCTCCCGCTTTTAAATCTCTGGCTCCGCTCCCGCTTTTAAATCTCCGGCTCCTCTCCCACTTTTAAATCTCTGGGTCCTCTCCCGCTTTTAAATCTCCGGCTCCTCTCCCGCTTTTAAATCTCCGGCTCCTCTCCCGCTTTTAAATCTCCGGCTCCTCTCCCGCATATAAATCTCAGGCTCCTCTCCTGCTTTTAAATCTCAGGCACCTCTCCCGCTTTTAAATCTTCTGCTCCTCTTCCGCTTTTAAATCTCAGGCTCCTATCCCGCTTTTTAATCTACGGCTCCTCTCCCGCTTTTAAATCTCTGGGTCCTCTCCCGCTTTTAAATCTGCGGCTCCTCTCCCGCTTTAAAATCTCCGGCTCCTCTCCCGCTTTTAAATCTCCGGCTCCTCTCCCGCTTTTAAATCTCAGGCTCCTCTCCCGCTTTTAAATCTCCGCCTCCTCTCCCGCTTTTAAATCTGCGGCTCCTCTCCCGCTTTTAAATCTCAGGCTCCTCTCCCGCTTTTAAATCTCCGGCTCCTCTCCCGCTTTTAAATCTATGGCTCCTCTCCCGCTTTTAAATCTCTGGGTCCTCTCCCACTTTTAAATCTCTTGGTCCTCTCCCGTTTTTAAATCTCGGCTCCTCTCCCGCTTTTAAATCTCCGGCTCCTCTCCCGCTTTTAAATCTCCGGCTCCTCTCCCGCTTTTAAATCTCAGGCTCCTCTCCCGCTTTTAAATCTCGGCTCCTCTCCCGCTTTTATATCTCCGGCTCCTCTCCCGCTTTTAAATCTCCGGCTCCTCTCCCGCGCTTTTAAATCTCAGGCTCCTCTCCCGCTTTGAAATCGTTGGGTCCTCTCCCGTTTTTAAATCTCGGCTCCTCTCCCGCTTTTAAATCTCTGGCTCCTCTCCTACTTTTAAATCTCCGGCTCCTCTCCCGCTTTTAATTCTCTGTGACCTCTGCCGCGCTTTGAAATCTCTGGGTCCTCTCCCGTTTTTAAATCTCGGCTCCTCTCCCACTTTTAAATCTCTGGGTCCACACCCGCGCTTTTAGATCTCTGTGTCCTCTCCCGCTTTTAAATCTCCGGCTCCTGTCCCATTTTAAATATCCGGCTCCTCACACGCTTTTAAATCTCCAGCTCCTCTCCCGCTTTAAAATCTCAGGCTACTCTCCCGCTTTTAAATCTCTGGGTCCTCTCCCGCTTTCAAATCTCTGTGTCCTCTCCCGCGCTTTTAAATCTCAGGCTCCTCTCCTGCTTTTAAATCTCTGGGCCCTCTCACGTTTTTAAATCTCGGCTCCTATCCCACTTTTAAATCTCTGGGTCCACTCCAGCGCTTTTAGATCTCTGTGTCCTCTCCCGCTTTTAAATCTCCGGCTCCTCTCCCGCTTTTAAATCTCAGGCTCCTCTCCCGCTTTTAAATCTCAGGTTCCTCTCAAGCTTTTAAATCTCTGGGTCCTCTCCCGCTTTTAAATCTCCTGTTCCTCTCCCGCTTTTAAATCTCCGTTTCCTCTCCCGCTTTTAGATCTCCGGTTGCTCTTCCGCGTTTAAATCTCCGGTTGCTCGCCCTCTTTTAAATCTCGGCTCCTCTCCCACTTTTAAATTTCTGGGTCCCCTCCAGCGCTTTTAGATCTCTGTGTCCTCTCCCGCTTTTAAATCTCCTGCTCCTCTCCCGCTTTTAAATCTCCGGCTTCTCTCGCGCTTTTAAATCTCTGGGACCTCTCCCGCTTTTAAATCTCCGGCTTCTCTCCCGCTTTTAAATCTCAGGCTCCTCTCCCGCTTTTAAATCTCAGGCTCCTCTCCCGCTTTTAAATCTCAGGTTCCTCTCCCGCTTTTAAATCTCAGGCTCCTCTCCCGCTTTTAAATCACAGGTTCCTCTCCCCGCTTTTAAATCTCCAGCCCCTCTCCCGCTTTTAAATCTCTGGGACCTCTCCCGCTTTTAAATCTCCGGCTCCTCTCCCGCTTTTAAATCTCAGGTTCCTCGACCGCTTTTAAATCTCCGGCTCCTCTCCCGCTTTTAAATCTCCGGCTCCTCTCCCGCTTTTAAATCTCGGCTCCTCTCCCACTTTTAAATCTCTGGGTCCTCTCCCGCTTTTAAATCTCCGGCTCGTCTCCCGCTTTTAAATCTCCGGCTCCTCTCCCGCTTTTAAAACTCCGGCTCCTCTCCCGGTTTTTAATCTCAGGCTCCTCTCCCGCTTTTAAATCACCGGCTCCTCTCCCGCTTTTAAATCTGCGGCTCCTCTTCCGCTTTTAAATCTCAGGCTCCTCTCCCGCTTTTTAATCTACGGCTCCTCTCCCGCTTTTAAATCTCTGCGTCCTCTCCCGCTTCTAAAACACCGGCTCCTCTCCCGGTTTTAAATCTCAGGCTCCTCTCCCGCTTTTAAATCACCGGCTCCTCTCCCGCTTTTAAATCTCCGGCTCCTCTCCCGCTTTTAAATCGTTGGGTCCTCTCCCGTTTTTAAATCTCGGCTCCTCTCCCGCTTTTAAATCTCTGGCTCCTCTCCTACTTTTAAATCTCCGGCTCCTCTCCCGCTTTTAATTCTCTGTGACCTCTGCCGCGCTTTGAAATCTCTGGGTCCTCTCCCGTTTTTAAATCTCGGCTCCTCTCCTGCTTTTAAATCTCAGGCACCTCTCCCGCTTTTAAATCTTCTGCTCCTCTTCCGCTTTTAAATCTCAGGCTCCTATCCCGCTTTTTAATCTACGGCTCCTCTCCCGCTTTTAAATCTCTGGGTCCTCTCCCGCTTTTAAATCTGCGGCTCCTCTCCCGCTTTAAAATCTCCGGCTCCTCTCCCGCTTTTAAATCTCCGGCTCCTCTCCCGCTTTTAAATCTCAGGCTCCTCTCCCGCTTTTAAATCTCCGCCTCCTCTCCCGCTTTTAAATCTGCGGCTCCTCTCCCGCTTTTAAATCTCAGGCTCCTCTCCCGCTTTTAAATCTCCGGCTCCTCTCCCGCTTTTAAATCTATGGCTCCTCTCCCGCTTTTAAATCTCTGGGTCCTCTCCCACTTTTAAATCTCTTGGTCCTCTCCCGTTTTTAAATCTCGGCTCCTCTCCCGCTTTTAAATCTCCGGCTCCTCTCCCGCTTTTAAATCTCCGGCTCCTCTCCCGCTTTTAAATCTCAGGCTCCTCTCCCGCTTTTAAATCTCGGCTCCTCTCCCGCTTTTATATCTCCGGCTCCTCTCCCGCTTTTAAATCTCCGGCTCCTCTCCCGCGCTTTTAAATCTCAGGCTCCTCTCCCGCTTTGAAATCGTTGGGTCCTCTCCCGTTTTTAAATCTCGGCTCCTCTCCCGCTTTTAAATCTCTGGCTCCTCTCCTACTTTTAAATCTCCGGCTCCTCTCCCGCTTTTAATTCTCTGTGACCTATGCCGCGCTTTGAAATCTCTGGGTCCTCTCCCGTTTTTAAATCTCGGCTCCTCTCCCACTTTTAAATCTCTGGGTCCACACCCGCGCTTTTAGATCTCTGTGTCCTCTCCCGCTTTTAAATCTCCGGCTCCTGTCCCATTTTAAATATCCGGCTCCTCACACGCTTTTAAATCTCCAGCTCCTCTCCCGCTTTAAAATCTCAGGCTACTCTCCCGCTTTTAAATCTCTGGGTCCTCTCCCGCTTTCAAATCTCTGTGTCCTCTCCCGCGCTTTTAAATCTCAGGCTCCTCTCCTGCTTTTAAATCTCTGGGCCCTCTCACGTTTTTAAATCTCGGCTCCTATCCCACTTTTAAATCTCTGGGTCCACTCCAGCGCTTTTAGATCTCTGTGTCCTCTCCCGCTTTTAAATCTCCGGCTCCTCTCCCGCTTTTAAATCTCAGGCTCCTCTCCCGCTTTTAAATCTCAGGTTCCTCTCCCGCTTTTAAATCTCTGGGTCCTCTCCCGCTTTTAAATCTCCTGTTCCTCTCCCGCTTTTAAATCTCCGTTTCCTCTCCCGCTTTTAGATCTCCGGTTGCTCTTCCGCGTTTAAATCTCCGGTTGCTCGCCCTCTTTTAAATCTCGGCTCCTCTCCCACTTTTAAATTTCTGGGTCCCCTCCAGCGCTTTTAGATCTCTGTGTCCTCTCCCGCTTTTAAATCTCCTGCTCCTCTCCCGCTTTTAAATCTCCGGCTTCTCTCGCGCTTTTAAATCTCTGGGACCTCTCCCGCTTTTAAATCTCCGGCTTCTCTCCCGCTTTTAAATCTCAGGCTCCTCTCCCGCTTTTAAATCTCAGGCTCCTCTCCCGCTTTTAAATCTCAGGTTCCTCTCCCGCTTTTAAATCTCAGGCTCCTCTCCCGCTTTTAAATCACAGGTTCCTCTCCCCGCTTTTAAATCTCCAGCCCCTCTCCCGCTTTTAAATCTCTGGGACCTCTCCCGCTTTTAAATCTCCGGCTCCTCTCCCGCTTTTAAATCTCAGGTTCCTCGACCGCTTTTAAATCTCCGGCTCCTCTCCCGCTTTTAAATCTCCGGCTCCTCTCCCGCTTTTAAATCTCGGCTCCTCTCCCACTTTTAAATCTCTGGGTCCTCTCCCGCTTTTAAATCTCCGGCTCGTCTCCCGCTTTTAAATCTCCGGCTCCTCTCCCGCTTTTAAAACTCCGGCTCCTCTCCCGGTTTTTAATCTCAGGCTCCTCTCCCGCTTTTAAATCACCGGCTCCTCTCCCGCTTTTAAATCTGCGGCTCCTCTTCCGCTTTTAAATCTCAGGCTCCTCTCCCGCTTTTTAATCTACGGCTCCTCTCCCGCTTTTAAATCTCTGCGTCCTCTCCCGCTTCTAAAACACCGGCTCCTCTCCCGGTTTTAAATCTCAGGCTCCTCTCCCGCTTTTAAATCACCGGCTCCTCTCCCGCTTTTAAATCTCCGGCTCCTCTCCCGCTTTTAAATCGTTGGGTCCTCTCCCGTTTTTAAATCTCGGCTCCTCTCCCGCTTTTAAATCTCTGGCTCCTCTCCTACTTTTAAATCTCCGGCTCCTCTCCCGCTTTTAATTCTCTGTGACCTCTGCCGCGCTTTGAAATCTCTGGGTCCTCTCCCGTTTTTAAATCTCGGCTCCTCTCCCACTTTTAAATCTCTGGGTCCACACCCGCGCTTTTAGATCTCTGTGTCCTCTCCCGCTTTTAAATCTCCGGCTCCTGTCCCATTTTAAATATCCGGCTCCTCACACGCTTTTAAATCTCCACCTCCTCTCCCGCTTTAAAATCTCAGGCTACTCTCCCGCTTTTAAATCTCTGGGTCCTCTCCCGCTTTCAAATCTCTGTGTCCTCTCCCGCGCTTTTAAATCTCAGGCTCCTCTCCCGCTTTTAAATCTCTGGGCCCTCTCACGTTTTTAAATCTCGGCTCCTCTCCCACTTTTAAATCTCTGGGTCCACTCCAGCGCTTTTAGATCTCTGTGTCCTCTCCTGCTTTTAAATCTCCGGCTCCTCTCCCGCTTTTAAATCTCAGGCTCCTCTCCCGCTTTTAAATCTCAGGCTCCTCTCCCGCTTTTAAATCTCTGGGTCCTCTCCCGCTTTTAAATCTCCTGTTCCTCTCCCGCTTTTAAATCTCCGTTTCCTCTCCCGCTTTTAGATCTCCGGTTGCTCTTCCGCTTTTAAATCTCCGGTTGCTCGCCCTCTTTTAAATCTCGGCTCCTCTCCCACTTTTAAATCTCTGGGTCCCCTCCAGCGCTTTTAGATCTCTGTGTCCTCTCCCGCTTTTAAATCTCCTGCTCCTCTCCCGCTTTTAAATCTCCGGCTTCTCTCCCGCTTTTAAATCTCAGGCTCCTCTCCCGCTTTTAAATCTCAGGCTCCTCTCCCGCTTTTAAATCTCAGGTTCCTCTCCCGCTTTTAAATCTCTGGCTCCTCTCCCGCTTTTCAATCACAGGTTCCTCTCCCCGCTTTTAAATCTCCAGCTCCTCTCCCGCTTTTAAATCTCTGGGACCTCTCCCGCTTTTAAATCTCCGGCTCCTCTCCCGCTTTTAAATCTCAGGTTCCTCGACCGCTTTTAAATCTCCGGCTCCTCTCCCGCTTTTAAATCTCCGGCTGCTCTCCCGCTTTTAAATCTCGGCTCCTCTCCCACTTTTAAATCTCTGGGTCCTCTCCCGCTTTTAAATCTCCGGCTCCTCCCCCGCTTTTAAATCTCCGGCTCCTCTCCCGCTTTTAAATCTCTGGGTCCTCTCCCGCTTTTAAAACTCCGGCTCGTCTCCCGGTTTTTAATCTCAGGCTCCTCTCCCGCTTTTAAATCACCGGCTCCTCTCCCGCTTTTAAATCTCCGGCTCCTCTCCCGCTTTTAAATCTGCGGCTCCTCTTCCGCTTTTAAATCTCAGGCTCCTCTCCCGCTTTTTAATCTACGGCTCCTCTCCCGCTTTTAAATCTCTGCGTCCTCTCCCGCTTCTAAAACACCGGCTCCTCTCCCGGTTTTAAATCTCAGGCTCCTCTCCCGCTTTGTGGTGATACACCACTGTACCTCCCTACCATTGTACATAGTATATAATAGTTGTGCGTAACGTGGCCCTGTAATACTGTGTATTGTACTGTAACTCAGCAGAGGTTCGGTCACTGGTAGGTAACCCGACCTGGCCACGGAGAGCTCCGCCTTAGCTACTCCCCCGGGAGTCAGTATAAGAACCTCTTCTGGGACAGCCCCCATTCTTTCTGGGGTCGTCTGTGTCGGGTAAGCCTCCCATGTAGTATATTAAAGCCTGAGTTAAAGTCTCACATGTCTTTGTGGTTCTTGACGCTTAGCGCATCAATTTGAAATCCGCCTACCACCAGCTCCCTATCCGCCCGGAGGACCGTAACTTCACGGCCTTCGAGGCGGACGGCCGCCTCTACCACTTCCTTAGGGTACCCTTTGGCATCACCAATGGAGTCTCGGTCTTCCAACGGCAGATGGACCGAATGGTGGACCAGAACAGACTGCGGCCTACCTTCCCATATCTGGACAACGTCACCATCTGCGGCCACAACCAGCAGGACCATGACGTCAACCTCACGAAATTCCTCCAAACTGCCAAATGCCTCAACCTCACGTACAACGAGGCAAAATGTGTTTTCGGCACCACCCGCCTCGCCATACTCGGCTACGTGGTGGAGAACGGTGTCCTCAGCCCCGATCCCGACCGTCTGCGCCCCCTTCTCGAACTCCCTATTCCCACCTGCCCCAAAGAACTGAGGCGATGCCTCGGACTCTTTGCCTACTATGCCCAATGGGTGCCCGAGTACGCTGACAAGGCCCGACCCCTCCTCCGTTCCCCCTCATTCCCCCTCCCGCCCGAGGCCTGCCAGGCCTTCCACCTCCTAAAAACTACTATCGCCAGAGCCGCCATGCATGCGGTAGACGAGTCTGCACCATTCCAAGTCGAGAGCGATGCTTCCGACTTTGCCCTGGGTGCCACCCTCAACCAGGCGGGCAGGCCCATCGCCTTCTTTTCCCGCACACTCCAAGGCCCCGAGATCAGCCACTCCTCTGTTGAGAAGGAGGCACAAGCCATAGTGGAAGCCGTCCGGCACTGGAGGCACTACCTGGCCGGAAAACCATTTACCCTCGTTACTGACCAACGATCAGTTGCGTTCATGTTCGACAACAAACAACGAGGTAAAATCAAAAATGATAAGATATTACGGTGGAGGATCGAACTCTCCACCTACAATTATAGTATCTTATACCGGCCAGGTAAGCTCAATGATCCTCCTGATGCCCTGTCCCGTAGTACTTGTGCCAACGCACAGAATGACCGGCTGCGGGCACTACATAATGCCCTCTGTCACCCGGGCGTCAGGCGGCTCTACCACTACATCAAGGGCCACAACCTACCCTTCTCAGTCGAGGAGGTCAAGGCCATGACTAGGGACTGCCAAGTCTGTGCGGAGTGCAAGCCGCAATTCTACAAGCCAGACAAGGCGCACCTAATCAAGGCCACCCGCCCCTTTGAACGTCTCAGCATTGACTTCAAAGGGCCCCTCCCCACCCACAACCGCAACACGTACTTCCTCAACGTCATCGACGAGTACTCGCGGTTCCCCTTCGCCATTCCCTGCCCCGACACGACCTCCGCCACCGTCATCAAAGCGTTGCACGACCTCTTCATGCTGTTCGGTTATCCCAATTACGTTCACAGTGACCGGGGCTCCTCCTTCATGAGCGAGGAGCTGCATCGGTACCTGCTCGCCAGGGGCGTTGCCTCGAGCAGGACGACCAGCTACAACCCCCGGGTGAACGGACAGGTGGAGAGGGAGAACGCGACTGTTTGGAAGGCCGTGCTGCTAGCCCTCAAGTCCAAAGGCCTACCAGTCTCCCGTTGGCAGGAGGCCCTCCCTGCCGCACTCCACTCCATCCGGTCCCTTTTGTGTACTGCAACGAATGCTACCCCTCATGAGCGGATGTTTCTCTTCTCCAGGAGATCGGCATCCGTGACATCGCTTCCATCCTGGCTCCTGTCCCCGGGAGACGTCCTGCTCCGCAAGCACGTGCGGACCTCTAAGGCGGAGCCCCTGGTGGAGAGAGTCCGTATCCTCCACGCCAACCCACAGTACGCGTACATAGCGTACCCCGACGGGCGTGAGAAGACCGTCTCCATCAAGGACCTGGCCCCCTCTGGGGCCCCTGCCGCCCTCGCCCCGCAACCTCCACCCCACTCCCTCTCTGCTCCCGTCGATCCCTCGGCCTGTTACTACTCCGTGCCAGCCGCTGTCATCCCGCAGTTTCGCCTCGAGCCAGCCGAAGCGGTGGGGGAAGTCATGCCGCCTCGCGAACCAGCACCACCGACCGCACGGATACCGCCGGACACTACCTCAGCGCCGCAGCTCCGACGTTCAAAGAGATCGACCAAACCCATCGTTCGTCTCGACCTTTGACGACACGGAACCTCCTGATGGACTCTGTTCACTGCTCCAAATTTTCACCCCGGACTTCCTTCTAAACAAGGGGTGAATGTGGTGATACACCACTGTACCTCCCTACCATTGTACATAGTATATAATAGTTGTGCGTAACGTGGCCCTGTAATACTGTGTATTGTACTGTAACTCTGCAGAGGTTCGGTCACTGGTAGGTAACCCGACCTGGCCACGGAGAGCTCCGCCTTAGCCACTCCCCCGGGAGTCAGTATAAGAACCTCTTCTGGGACAGCCCCCATTCTTTCTGGGGTTGTCTGTGTCGGGTAAGCCTCCCATGTAGTATATTAAAGCCTGAGTTAAAGCCTCACATGTCTTTGTGGTTCTTGACGCTTAGCGCATCACGCTTTTAAATCACCGGCTCCTCTCCCGCTTTTAAATCTCCGGCTCCTCTCCCGCTTTTAAATCGTTGGGTCCTCTCCCGTTTTTAAATCTCGGCTCCTCTCCCGCTTTTAAATCTCTGGCTCCTCTCCTACTTTTAAATCTCCGGCTCCTCTCCCGCTTTTAATTCTCTGTGACCTCTGCCGCGCTTTGAAATCTCTGGGTCCTCTCCCGTTTTTAAATCTCGGCTCCTCTCCCACTTTTAAATCTCTGGGTCCACTCCCGCGCTTTTAGATCTCTGTGTCCTCTCCCGCTTTTAAATCGTTGGGTCCTCACACGATTTTAAATCTCCAGCTCCTCTCCCGCTTTAAAATCTCAGGCTACTCTCCCGCTTTTAAATCTCTGGGTCCTCTCCCGCTTTCAAATCTCTGTGTCCTCTCCCGCGCTTTTAAATCTCAGGCTCCTCTCCCGCTTTTAAATCTCTGGGCCCTCTCACGTTTTTAAATCTCGGCTCCTCTCCCACTTTTAAATCTCTGGGTCCACTCCAGCGCTTTTAGATCTCTGTGTCCTCTCCCGCTTTTAAATCTCCGGCTCCTCTCCCGCTTTTAAATCTCAGGCTCCTCTCCCGCTTTTAAATCTCAGGCTCCTCTCCCGCTTTTAAATCTCTGGGTCCTCTCCCGCTTTTAAATCTCTGGCTCCTCTCCCGCTTTTAAATCTCCGGCTCCTCTCCCGCTTTCAAATCTCAGGTTACTCTCCCGCCTTTAAATCTCCTGTTCCTCTCCCGCTTTTAAATCTCCGTTTCCTCTCCCGCTTTTAGATCTCCGGTTGCTCTTCCGCTTTTAAATCTCCGGTTGCTCGCCCTCTTTTAAATCTCGGCTCCTCTCCCACTTTTAAATCTCTGGGTCCCCTCCAGCGCTTTTAGATCTCTGTGTTCTCTCCCGCTTTTAAATCTCCTGCTCCTCTCCCGCTTTTAAATCTCCGGCTTCTCTCCCGCTTTTAAATCTCAGGCTCCTCTCCCGCTTTTAAATCTCAGGCTCCTCTCCCGCTTTTAAATCTCAGGTTCCTCTCCCGCTTTTAAATCTCAGGCTCCTCTCCCGCTTTTAAATCACAGGTTCCTCTCCCCGCTTTTAAATCTCCAGCTCCTCTCCCGCTTTTAAATCTCTGGGACCTCTCCCGCTTTTAAATCTCCGGCTCCTCTCCCGCTTTTAAATCTCAGGTTCCTCGACCGCTTTTAAATCTCCGGCTCCTCTCCCACTTTTAAATCTCCGGCTCCTCTCCCGTTTTTAAATCTCGGCTCCTCTCCCACTTTTAAATCTCTGGGTCCTCTCCCGCTTTTAAATCTCCGGCTCCTCCCACGCTTTTAAATCTCCGGCTCCACTCCCGCGTTTAAATCTCAGGCTCCTCTCCCGCTTTTAAATCTCCGGCTCCTCTCCCGCTTTTAAATCTCAGGCTCCTCTCCCGCTTTTAAATCTGCGGCTCCTCTTCCGCTTTTAAATCTACGGCTCCTCTCCCGCTTTTAAATCTCTGCGTCCTCTCCCGCTTTTAAAACTCCGGCTCCTCTCCCGGTTTTTAATCTCAGGCTCCTCTCCCGCTTTTAAATCACCGGCTCCTCTCCCGCTTTTAAATCTCCGGCTCCTCTCCCGCACTTAAATCTCCAGCTCCTCTCCCGCTTTAAAATTTCAGGCTACTCTCCCGCTTTTAAATCTCTGGGTCCTCTCCCGCTTTCAAATCTCTGTGTCCTCTCCCGCGCTTTTAAATCTCAGGCTCCTCTCCCGCTTTTAAATCTCTGGGCCCTCTCACGTTTTTAAATCTCGGCTCCTCTCCCACTTTTAAATCTCTGGGTCCACTCCAGCGCTTTTAGATCCCTGTGTCCTCTCCCGCTTTTAAATCTCCGGCTCCTCTCCCGCTTTTAAATCTCAGGCTCCTCTCCCGCTTTTAAATCTCAGGCTCCTCTCCCGCTTTTAAATCTCTGGGTCCTCTCCCGCTTTTAAATCTCTGGCTCCTCTCCCGCTTTTAAATCTCCGGCTCCTCTCCCGCTTTCAAATCTCAGGTTACTCTCCCGCCTTTAAATCTCCTGTTCCTCTCCCGCTTTTAAATCTCCGTTTCCTCTCCCGCTTTTAGATCTCCGGTTGCTCTTCCGCTTTTAAATCTCCGGTTGCTCGCCCTCTTTTAAATCTCGGCTCCTCTCCCACTTTTAAATCTCTGGGTCCCCTCCAGCGCTTTTAGATCTCTGTGTTCTCTCCCGCTTTTAAATCTCCTGCTCCTCTCCCGCTTTTAAATCTCCGGCTTCTCTCCCGCTTTTAAATCTCAGGCTCCTCTCCCGCTTTTAAATCTCAGGCTCCTCTCCCGCTTTTAAATCTCAGGTTCCTCTCCCGCTTTTAAATCTCAGGCTCCTCTCCCGCTTTTAAATCACAGGTTCCTCTCCCCGCTTTTAAATCTCCAGCTCCTCTCCCGCTTTTAAACCTCTGGGACCTCTCCCGCTTTTAAATCTCCGGCTCCTCTCCCGCTTTTAAATCTCAGGTTCCTCGACCGCTTTTAAATCTCCGGCTCCTCTCCCACTTTTAAATCTCCGGCTCCTCTCCCGCTTTTAAATCTCCGGCTCCTCTCCCGCTTTTAAATCTCAGGCTCCTCTCCCGCTTTTAAATCTGCGGCTCCTCTTCCGCTTTTAAATCTACGGCTCCTCTCCCGCTTTTAAATCTCTGCGTCCTCTCCCGCTTTTAAAACTCCGGCTCCTCTCCCGGTTTTTAATCTCAGGCTCCTCTCCCGCTTTTAAATCACCGGCTCCTCTCCCGCTTTTAAATCTCCGGCTCCTCTCCCGCATTTAAATCTGCGGCTCCTCTTCCGCTTTTAAATCTCAGGCTCCTCTCCCGCTTTTTAATCTACGGCTCCTCTCCCGCTTTTTAATATCTGCGTCCTCTCCCGCTTTTAAAACACCGGCTCCTCTCCCGGTTTTAAATCTCAGGCTCCTCTCCCGCTTTTAAAGCACCGGCTCCTCTCCCGCTTTTAAATCTCCGGCTCCTCTCCCGCTTTTAAATCGTTGGGTCCTCTCCCGTTTTTAAATCGCGGCTCCTCTCCTGCTTTTAAATCTCTGGCTCCTCTCCTACTTTTAAATCTCCGGCTCCTCTCCCGCTTTTAATTCTCTGTGACCTCTGCCGCGCTTTGAAATATCTGGGTTCTCTCCCGTTTTTAAATCTCGGCTCCTCTCCCACTTTTAAATCTCTGGGTCCACTCCCGCGATTTTAGATCTCTGTGTCCTCTCCCACTTTTAAATCTCCGGCTCCTCTCCCATTTTAAATATCCGGCTCCTCACACGCTTTTAAATCTCCAGCTCCTCTCCCGCTTTAAAATCTCAGGCTACTCTCCCGCTTTTAAATCTCAGGCTCCTCTCTCGCTTTTAAAACTCTGGGTCCTCTCCCGCTTTTAAATCTCGGTCTCCTCTCCCGCTTTTAAGTCTCAGGCTCCTCTCCCGCTTTTAAATCTCGGCTCCTCTCCCACTTTTAAATCTCTGGGTCCTCTCCCGCGCTTTTAAATCTCTGGTTCCTCTCCCGCTTTTAAATCCCCGGTTCCTCTCCCGCATTTAAATCTCAGGCTCCTCTCCCGCTTTTAAATCTCAGGCTCCTCTCCTGCGCTTTTAAATCTCCGGCTCCTCTCCCGCTTTTAAATCTCAGGCTCCTCTCCCGCTTTTAAATCTCAGGCTCCTCTCCTGCGCTTTTAAATCTCTGGCTCCTCTCCCGCTTTTAAATCTCAGGCTCCTCTCCCGCTATTAAATCTCCGGCTCCTCTCCCACTTTTAAATCTCTGGTTCCTCTTTAGCGCTTTTCAATCTCTGAATCCTCTCCCGCTTTTAAATCTCCGGCTCCTCTCCCGCTTTTAAATCTCCGGCTCCTCTTCCGCTTTTAAATCTCCGGCTCCTCTCACGCTTTTAAATCTCCGGCTCCTCTTCCGCTTTTAAATCTCCGGCTCCTCTCACGCTTTTAAATCTCAGGCTCCTCTCCCGCTTTTAAATCTCTGGTTCCTCTCCCGCTTTTAAATCTCTGGCTCCGCTCCCGCTTTTAAATCTCCGGCTCCTCTCCCACTTTTAAATCTCTGGGTCCTCTCCCGCTTTTAAATCTCCGGCTCCTCTCCCGCTTTTAAATCTCCGGCTCCTCTCCCGCTTTTAAATCTCCGGCTCCTCTCCCGCATATAAATCTCAGGCTCCTCTCCTGCTTTTAAATCTCAGGCACCTCTCCCGCTTTTAAATCTTCTGCTCCTCTTCCGCTTTTAAATCTCAGGCTCCTATCCCGCTTTTTAATCTACGGCTCCTCTCCCGCTTTTCAATCTCTGGGTCCTCTCCCGCTTTTAAATCTGCGGCTCCTCTCCCGCTTTAAAATCTCCGGCTCCTCTCCCGCTTTTAAATCTCCGGCTCCTCTCCCGCTTTTAAATCTCAGGCTCCTCTCCCGCTTTTAAATCTCCGCCTCCTCTCCCGCTTTTAAATCTGCGGCTCCTCTCCCGCTTTTAAATCTCAGGCTCCTCTCCCGCTTTTAAATCTCAGGCTCCTCTCCCGCTTTTAAATCTGCGGCTCCTCTTCCGCTTTTAAATCTACGGCTCCTCTCCCGCTTTTAAATCTCTGCGTCCTCTCCCGCTTTTAAAACTCCGGCTCCTCTCCCGGTTTTTAATCTCAGGCTCCTCTCCCGCTTTTAAATCACCGGCTCCTCTCCCGCTTTTAAATCTCCGGCTCCTCTCCCGCATTTAAATCTGCGGCTCCTCTTCCGCTTTTAAATCTCAGGCTCCTCTCCCGCTTTTTAATCTACGGCTCCTCTCCCGCTTTTTAATATCTGCGTCCTCTCCCGCTTTTAAAACACCGGCTCCTCTCCCGGTTTTAAATCTCAGGCTCCTCTCCCGCTTTTAAAGCACCGGCTCCTCTCCCGCTTTTAAATCTCCGGCTCCTCTCCCGCTTTTAAATCGTTGGGTCCTCTCCCGTTTTTAAATCGCGGCTCCTCTCCTGCTTTTAAATCTCTGGCTCCTCTCCTACTTTTAAATCTCTGGCTCCTCTCCCGCTTTTAATTCTCTGTGACCTCTGCCGCGCTTTGAAATATCTGGGTTCTCTCCCGTTTTTAAATCTCGGCTCCTCTCCCACTTTTAAATCTCTGGGTCCACTCCCGCGATTTTAGATCTCTGTGTCCTCTCCCACTTTTAAATCTCCGGCTCCTCTCCCATTTTAAATATCCGGCTCCTCACACGCTTTTAAATCTCCAGCTCCTCTCCCGCTTTAAAATCTCAGGCTACTCTCCCGCTTTTAAATCTCAGGCTCCTCTCTCGCTTTTAAAACTCTGGGTCCTCTCCCGCTTTTAAATCTCGGTCTCCTCTCCCGCTTTTAAGTCTCAGGCTCCTCTCCCGCTTTTAAATCTCGGCTCCTCTCCCACTTTTAAATCTCTGGGTCCTCTCCCGCGCTTTTAAATCTCTGGTTCCTCTCCCGCTTTTAAATCCCCGGTTCCTCTCCCGCTTTTAAATCTCAGGCTCCTCTCCCGCTTTTAAATCTCAGGCTCCTCTCCTGCGCTTTTAAATCTCCGGCTCCTCTCCCGCTTTTAAATCTCAGGCTCCTCTCCCGCTTTTAAATCTCAGGCTCCTCTCCTGCGCTTTTAAATCTCCGGCTCCTCTCCCGCTTTTAAATCTCAGACTCCTCTCCCGCTATTAAATCTCCGGCTCCTCTCCCACTTTTAAATCTCTGGTTCCTCTTTAGCGCTTTTCAATCTCTGAATCCTCTCCCGCTTTTAAATCTCCGGCTCCTCTCCCGCTTTTAAATCTCCGGCTCCTCTTCCGCTTTTAAATCTCCGGCTCCTCTCACGCTTTTAAATCTCCGGCTCCTCTTCCGCTTTTAAATCTCCGGCTCCTCTCACGCTTTTAAATCTCAGGCTCCTCTCCCGCTTTTAAATCTCTGGTTCCTCTCCCGCTTTTAAATCTCTGGCTCCGCTCCCGCTTTTAAATCTCCGGCTCCTCTCCCACTTTTAAATCTCTGGGTCCTCTCCCGCTTTTAAATCTCCGGCTCCTCTCCCGCTTTTAAATCTCCGGCTCCTCTCCCGCTTTTAAATCTCCGGCTCCTCTCCCGCATATAAATCTCAGGCTCCTCTCCTGCTTTTAAATCTCAGGCACCTCTCCCGCTTTTAAATCTTCTGCTCCTCTTCCGCTTTTAAATCTCAGGCTCCTATCCCGCTTTTTAATCTACGGCTCCTCTCCCGCTTTTCAATCTCTGGGTCCTCTCCCGCTTTTAAATCTGCGGCTCCTCTCCCGCTTTAAAATCTCCGGCTCCTCTCCCGCTTTTAAATCTCCGGCTCCTCTCCCGCTTTTAAATCTCAGGCTCCTCTCCCGCTTTTAAATCTCCGCCTCCTCTCCCGCTTTTAAATCTGCGGCTCCTCTCCCGCTTTTAAATCTCAGGCTCCTCTCCCGCTTTTAAATCTCCGGCTCCTCTCCCGCTTTTAAATCTATGGCTCCTCTCCCGCTTTTAAATCTCTGGGTCCTCTCCCACTTTGAAATCTCTGGGTCCTCTCCCGTTTTTAAATCTCGGCTCCTCTCCCACTTTTAAATCTCTGGGTCCACTCCCGCGCTTTTAGATCTCTGTGTCCTCTCCCGCTTTTAAATCGTTGGGTCCTCACACGATTTTAAATCTCCAGCTCCTCTCCCGCTTTAAAATCTCAGGCTACTCTCCCGCTTTTAAATCTCTGGGTCCTCTCCCGCTTTCAAATCTCTGTGTCCTCTCCCGCGCTTTTAAATCTCAGGCTCCTCTCCCGCTTTTAAATCTCTGGGCCCTCTCACGTTTTTAAATCTCGGCTCCTCTCCCACTTTTAAATCTCTGGGTCCACTCCAGCGCTTTTAGATCTCTGTGTCCTCTCCCGCTTTTAAATCTCCGGCTCCTCTCCCGCTTTTAAATCTCAGGCTCCTCTCCCGCTTTTAAATCTCAGGCTCCTCTCCCGCTTTTAAATCTCTGGGTCCTCTCCCGCTTTTAAATCTCTGGCTCCTCTCCCGCTTTTAAATCTCCGGCTCCTCTCCCGCTTTCAAATCTCAGGTTACTCTCCCGCCTTTAAATCTCCTGTTCCTCTCCCGCTTTTAAATCTCCGTTTCCTCTCCCGCTTTTAGATCTCCGGTTGCTCTTCCGCTTTTAAATCTCCGGTTGCTCGCCCTCTTTTAAATCTCGGCTCCTCTCCCACTTTTAAATCTCTGGGTCCCCTCCAGCGCTTTTAGATCTCTGTGTTCTCTCCCGCTTTTAAATCTCCTGCTCCTCTCCCGCTTTTAAATCTCCGGCTTCTCTCCCGCTTTTAAATCTCAGGCTCCTCTCCCGCTTTTAAATCTCAGGCTCCTCTCCCGCTTTTAAATCTCAGGTTCCTCTCCCGCTTTTAAATCTCAGGCTCCTCTCCCGCTTTTAAATCACAGGTTCCTCTCCCCGCTTTTAAATCTCCAGCTCCTCTCCCGCTTTTAAATCTCTGGGACCTCTCCCGCTTTTAAATCTCCGGCTCCTCTCCCGTTTTTAAATCTCGGCTCCTCTCCCACTTTTAAATCTCTGGGTCCTCTCCCGCTTTTAAATCTCCGGCTCCTCCCACGCTTTTAAATCTCCGGCTCCACTCCCGCGTTTAAATCTCAGGCTCCTCTCCCGCTTTTAAATCTCCGGCTCCTCTCCCGCTTTTAAATCTCAGGCTCCTCTCCCGCTTTTAAATCTGCGGCTCCTCTTCCGCTTTTAAATCTACGGCTCCTCTCCCGCTTTTAAATCTCTGCGTCCTCTCCCGCTTTTAAAACTCCGGCTCCTCTCCCGGTTTTTAATCTCAGGCTCCTCTCCCGCTTTTAAATCACCGGCTCCTCTCCCGCTTTTAAATCTCCGGCTCCTCTCCCGCACTTAAATCTCCAGCTCCTCTCCCGCTTTAAAATTTCAGGCTACTCTCCCGCTTTTAAATCTCTGGGTCCTCTCCCGCTTTCAAATCTCTGTGTCCTCTCCCGCGCTTTTAAATCTCAGGCTCCTCTCCCGCTTTTAAATCTCTGGGCCCTCTCACGTTTTTAAATCTCGGCTCCTCTCCCACTTTTAAATCTCTGGGTCCACTCCAGCGCTTTTAGATCCCTGTGTCCTCTCCCGCTTTTAAATCTCCGGCTCCTCTCCCGCTTTTAAATCTCAGGCTCCTCTCCCGCTTTTAAATCTCAGGCTCCTCTCCCGCTTTTAAATCTCTGGGTCCTCTCCCGCTTTTAAATCTCTGGCTCCTCTCCCGCTTTTAAATCTCCGGCTCCTCTCCCGCTTTCAAATCTCAGGTTACTCTCCCGCCTTTAAATCTCCTGTTCCTCTCCCGCTTTTAAATCTCCGTTTCCTCTCCCGCTTTTAGATCTCCGGTTGCTCTTCCGCTTTTAAATCTCCGGTTGCTCGCCTTCTTTTAAATCTCGGCTCCTCTCCCACTTTTAAATCTCTGGGTCCCCTCCAGCGCTTTTAGATCTCTGTGTTCTCTCCCGCTTTTAAATCTCCTGCTCCTCTCCCGCTTTTAAATCTCCGGCTTCTCTCCCGCTTTTAAATCTCAGGCTCCTCTCCCGCTTTTAAATCTCAGGCTCCTCTCCCGCTTTTAAATCTCAGGTTCCTCTCCCGCTTTTAAATCTCAGGCTCCTCTCCCGCTTTTAAATCACAGGTTCCTCTCCCCGCTTTTAAATCTCCAGCTCCTCTCCCGCTTTTAAACCTCTGGGACCTCTCCCGCTTTTAAATCTCCGGCTCCTCTCCCGCTTTTAAATCTCAGGTTCCTCGACCGCTTTTAAATCTCCGGCTCCTCTCCCACTTTTAAATCTCCGGCTCCTCTCCCGCTTTTAAATCTCCGGCTCCTCTCCCGCTTTTAAATCTCAGGCTCCTCTCCCGCTTTTAAATCTGCGGCTCCTCTTCCGCTTTTAAATCTACGGCTCCTCTCCCGCTTTTAACTCTCTGCGTCCTCTCCCGCTTTTAAAACTCCGGCTCCTCTCCCGGTTTTTAATCTCAGGCTCCTCTCCCGCTTTTAAATCACCGGCTCCTCTCCCGCTTTTAAATCTCCGGCTCCTCTCCCGCATTTAAATCTGCGGCTCCTCTTCCGCTTTTAAATCTCAGGCTCCTCTCCCGCTTTTTAATCTACGGCTCCTCTCCCGCTTTTTAATATCTGCGTCCTCTCCCGCTTTTAAAACACCGGCTCCTCTCCCGGTTTTAAATCTCAGGCTCCTCTCCCGCTTTTAAAGCACCGGCTCCTCTCCCGCTTTTAAATCTCCGGCTCCTCTCCCGCTTTTAAATCGTTGGGTCCTCTCCCGTTTTTAAATCGCGGCTCCTCTCCTGCTTTTAAATCTCTGGCTCCTCTCCTACTTTTAAATCTCCGGCTCCTCTCCCGCTTTTAATTCTCTGTGACCTCTGCCGCGCTTTGAAATATCTGGGTTCTCTCCCGTTTTTAAATCTCGGCTCCTCTCCCACTTTTAAATCTCTGGGTCCACTCCCGCGATTTTAGATCTCTGTGTCCTCTCCCACTTTTAAATCTCCGGCTCCTCTCCCATTTTAAATATCCGGCTCCTCACACGCTTTTAAATCTCCAGCTCCTCTCCCGCTTTAAAATCTCAGGCTACTCTCCCGCTTTTAAATCTCAGGCTCCTCTCTCGCTTTTAAAACTCTGGGTCCTCTCCCGCTTTTAAATCTCGGTCTCCTCTCCCGCTTTTAAGTCTCAGGCTCCTCTCCCGCTTTTAAATCTCGGCTCCTCTCCCACTTTTAAATCTCTGGGTCCTCTCCCGCGCTTTTAAATCTCTGGTTCCTCTCCCGCTTTTAAATCCCCGGTTCCTCTCCCGCTTTTAAATCTCAGGCTCCTCTCCCGCTTTTAAATCTCAGGCTCCTCTCCTGCGCTTTTAAATCTCCGGCTCCTCTCCCGCTTTTAAATCTCAGGCTCCTCTCCCGCTTTTAAATCTCAGGCTCCTCTCCTGCGCTTTTAAATCTCTGGCTCCTCTCCCGCTTTTAAATCTCAGGCTCCTCTCCCGCTATTAAATCTCCGGCTCCTCTCCCACTTTTAAATCTCTGGTTCCTCTTTAGCGCTTTTCAATCTCTGAATCCTCTCCCGCTTTTAAATCTCCGGCTCCTCTCCCGCTTTTAAATCTCCGGCTCCTCTTCCGCTTTTAAATCTCCGGCTCCTCTCACGCTTTTAAATCTCCGGCTCCTCTTCCGCTTTTAAATCTCCGGCTCCTCTCACGCTTTTAAATCTCAGGCTCCTCTCCCGCTTTTAAATCTCTGGTTCCTCTCCCGCTTTTAAATCTCTGGCTCCGCTCCCGCTTTTAAATCTCCGGCTCCTCTCCCACTTTTAAATCTCTGGGTCCTCTCCCGCTTTTAAATCTCCGGCTCCTCTCCCGCTTTTAAATCTCCGGCTCCTCTCCCGCTTTTAAATCTCCGGCTCCTCTCCCGCATATAAATCTCAGGCTCCTCTCCTGCTTTTAAATCTCAGGCACCTCTCCCGCTTTTAAATCTTCTGCTCCTCTTCCGCTTTTAAATCTCAGGCTCCTATCCCGCTTTTTAATCTACGGCTCCTCTCCCGCTTTTCAATCTCTGGGTCCTCTCCCGCTTTTAAATCTGCGGCTCCTCTCCCGCTTTAAAATCTCCGGCTCCTCTCCCGCTTTTAAATCTCCGGCTCCTCTCCCGCTTTTAAATCTCAGGCTCCTCTCCCGCTTTTAAATCTCCGCCTCCTCTCCCGCTTTTAAATCTGCGGCTCCTCTCCCGCTTTTAAATCTCAGGCTCCTCTCCCGCTTTTAAATCTCAGGCTCCTCTCCCGCTTTTAAATCTGCGGCTCCTCTTCCGCTTTTAAATCTACGGCTCCTCTCCCGCTTTTAAATCTCTGCGTCCTCTCCCGCTTTTAAAACTCCGGCTCCTCTCCCGGTTTTTAATCTCAGGCTCCTCTCCCGCTTTTAAATCACCGGCTCCTCTCCCGCTTTTAAATCTCCGGCTCCTCTCCCGCATTTAAATCTGCGGCTCCTCTTCCGCTTTTAAATCTCAGGCTCCTCTCCCGCTTTTTAATCTACGGCTCCTCTCCCGCTTTTTAATATCTGCGTCCTCTCCCGCTTTTAAAACACCGGCTCCTCTCCCGGTTTTAAATCTCAGGCTCCTCTCCCGCTTTTAAAGCACCGGCTCCTCTCCCGCTTTTAAATCTCCGGCTCCTCTCCCGCTTTTAAATCGTTGGGTCCTCTCCCGTTTTTAAATCGCGGCTCCTCTCCTGCTTTTAAATCTCTGGCTCCTCTCCTACTTTTAAATCTCCGGCTCCTCTCCCGCTTTTAATTCTCTGTGACCTCTGCCGCGCTTTGAAATATCTGGGTTCTCTCCCGTTTTTAAATCTCGGCTCCTCTCCCACTTTTAAATCTCTGGGTCCACTCCCGCGATTTTAGATCTCTGTGTCCTCTCCCACTTTTAAATCTCCGGCTCCTCTCCCATTTTAAATATCCGGCTCCTCACACGCTTTTAAATCTCCAGCTCCTCTCCCGCTTTAAAATCTCAGGCTACTCTCCCGCTTTTAAATCTCAGGCTCCTCTCTCGCTTTTAAAACTCTGGGTCCTCTCCCGCTTTTAAATCTCGGTCTCCTCTCCCGCTTTTAAGTCTCAGGCTCCTCTCCCGCTTTTAAATCTCGGCTCCTCTCCCACTTTTAAATCTCTGGGTCCTCTCCCGCGCTTTTAAATCTCTGGTTCCTCTCCCGCTTTTAAATCCCCGGTTCCTCTCCCGCTTTTAAATCTCAGGCTCCTCTCCCGCTTTTAAATCTCAGGCTCCTCTCCTGCGCTTTTAAATCTCCGGCTCCTCTCCCGCTTTTAAATCTCAGGCTCCTCTCCCGCTTTTAAATCTCAGGCTCCTCTCCTGCGCTTTTAAATCTCCGGCTCCTCTCCCGCTTTTAAATCTCAGACTCCTCTCCCGCTATTAAATCTCCGGCTCCTCTCCCACTTTTAAATCTCTGGTTCCTCTTTAGCGCTTTTCAATCTCTGAATCCTCTCCCGCTTTTAAATCTCCGGCTCCTCTCCCGCTTTTAAATCTCCGGCTCCTCTTCCGCTTTTAAATCTCCGGCTCCTCTCACGCTTTTAAATCTCCGGCTCCTCTTCCGCTTTTAAATCTCCGGCTCCTCTCACGCTTTTAAATCTCAGGCTCCTCTCCCGCTTTTAAATCTCTGGTTCCTCTCCCGCTTTTAAATCTCTGGCTCCGCTCCCGCTTTTAAATCTCCGGCTCCTCTCCCACTTTTAAATCTCTGGGTCCTCTCCCGCTTTTAAATCTCCGGCTCCTCTCCCGCTTTTAAATCTCCGGCTCCTCTCCCGCTTTTAAATCTCCGGCTCCTCTCCCGCATATAAATCTCAGGCTCCTCTCCTGCTTTTAAATCTCAGGCACCTCTCCCGCTTTTAAATCTTCTGCTCCTCTTCCGCTTTTAAATCTCAGGCTCCTATCCCGCTTTTTAATCTACGGCTCCTCTCCCGCTTTTCAATCTCTGGGTCCTCTCCCGCTTTTAAATCTGCGGCTCCTCTCCCGCTTTAAAATCTCCGGCTCCTCTCCCGCTTTTAAATCTCCGGCTCCTCTCCCGCTTTTAAATCTCAGGCTCCTCTCCCGCTTTTAAATCTCCGCCTCCTCTCCCGCTTTTAAATCTGCGGCTCCTCTCCCGCTTTTAAATCTCAGGCTCCTCTCCCGCTTTTAAATCTCCGGCTCCTCTCCCGCTTTTAAATCTATGGCTCCTCTCCCGCTTTTAAATCTCTGGGTCCTCTCCCACTTTTAAATCTCTTGGTCCTCTCCCGTTTTTAAATCTCGGCTCCTCTCCCGCTTTTAAATCTCCGGCTCCTCTCCCGCTTTTAAATCTCCGGCTCCTCTCCCGCTTTTAAATCTCAGGCTCCTCTCCCGCTTTTAAATCTCGGCTCCTCTCCCGCTTTTATATCTCCGGCTCCTCTCCCGCTTTTAAATCTCCGGCTCCTCTCCCGCGCTTTTAAATCTCAGGCTCCTCTCCCGCTTTGAAATCTCAGGCTCCTCTCCCGCTTTTATATCTCCGGCTCCTCTCCCACTTTTACATTTCCGGCTCCTCTCGCGCTTTTAAATCTCAGGCTCCTCTCCCGCTTTAAAATCTCAGGCTCCTCTCCCGCTTTTAAATCTCAGGCTCCTCTCCCGCTTTTAAATCTCAGGTTCCTCTCCCGCTTTTAAATCTCAGGCTCCTCTCCCGCTTTTAAATTTCCGGCTCCTCTCCCGCTTTTAAATCTCTGGGTCCTCTCCCCCGCTTTTAAATCTCCGGCTCCTCTCCCGCTTTTAAACCTCCGGCTCCTCTCCCGCTTTTAAATCTCCGGCTCCTCTCCCGCTTTTAAATCTCGGCTCCTCTCCCACTTTTAAATCTCTGGTTCCTGTCCCGCTTTTAAATCTCCGGCTCCTCTCCCGCTTTTAAATCTCGGCTCCTCTCCCACTTTTAAATCTCAGGTTCCTCGACCGCTTTTAAATCTCCGGCTCCTCTCCCACTTTTAAATCTCCGGCTCCTCTCCCGTTTTTAAATCTCGGCTCCTCTCCCACTTTTAAATCTCTGGGTCCTCTCCCGCTTTTAAATCTCCGGCTCCTCCCACGCTTTTTAATCTCCGGCTCCACTCCCGCGTTTAAATCTCAGGCTCCTCTCCCGCTTTTAAATCTCCGGCTCCTCTCCCGCTTTTAAATCTCAGGCTCCTCTCCCGCTTTTAAATCTGCGGCTCCTCTTCCGCTTTTAAATCTACGGCTCCTCTCCCGCTTTTAAATCTCTGCGTCCTCTCCCGCTTTTAAAACTCCGGCTCCTCTCCCGGTTTTTAATCTCAGGCTCCTCTCCCGCTTTTAAATCACCGGCTCCTCTCCCGCTTTTAAATCTCCGGCTCCTCTCCCGCATTTAAATCTCCAGCTCCTCTCCCGCTTTAAAATTTCAGGCTACTCTCCCGCTTTTAAATCTCTGGGTCCTCTCCCGCTTTCAAATCTCTGTGTCCTCTCCCGCGCTTTTAAATCTCAGGCTCCTCTCCCGCTTTTAAATCTCTGGGCCCTCTCACGTTTTTAAATCTCGGCTCCTCTCCCACTTTTAAATCTCTGGGTCCACTCCAGCGCTTTTAGATCTCTGTGTCCTCTCCCGCTTTTAAATCTCCGGCTCCTCTCCCGCTTTTAAATCTCAGGCTCCTCTCCCGCTTTTAAATCTCAGGCTCCTCTCCCGCTTTTAAATCTCTGGGTCCTCTCCCGCTTTTAAATCTCTGGCTCCTCTCCCGCTTTTAAATCTCCGGCTCCTCTCCCGCTTTCAAATCTCAGGTTACTCTCCCGCCTTTAAATCTCCTGTTCCTCTCCCGCTTTTAAATCTCCGTTTCCTCTCCCGCTTTTAGATCTCCGGTTGCTCTTCCGCTTTTAAATCTCCGGTTGCTCGCCCTCTTTTAAATCTCGGCTCCTCTCCCACTTTTAAATCTCTGGGTCCCCTCCAGCGCTTTTAGATCTCTGTGTTCTCTCCCGCTTTTAAATCTCCTGCTCCTCTCCCGCTTTTAAATCTCCGGCTTCTCTCCCGCTTTTAAATCTCAGGCTCCTCTCCCGCTTTTAAATCTCAGGCTCCTCTCCCGCTTTTAAATCTCAGGTTCCTCTCCCGCTTTTAAATCTCAGGCTCCTCTCCCGCTTTTAAATCACAGGTTCCTCTCCCCGCTTTTAAATCTCCAGCTCCTCTCCCGCTTTTAAATCTCTGGGACCTCTCCCGCTTTTAAATCTCCGGCTCCTCTCCCGCTTTTAAATCTCAGGTTCCTCGACCGCTTTTAAATCTCCGGCTCCTCTCCCACTTTTAAATCTCCGGCTCCTCTCCCGCTTTTAAATCTCCGGCTCCTCTCCCGCTTTTAAATCTCAGGCTCCTCTCCCGCTTTTAAATCTGCGGCTCCTCTTCCGCTTTTAAATCTACGGCTCCTCTCCCGCTTTTAAATCTCTGCGTCCTCTCCCGCTTTTAAAACTCCGGCTCCTCTCCCGGTTTTTAATCTCAGGCTCCTCTCCCGCTTTTAAATCACCGGCTCCTCTCCCGCTTTTAAATCTCCGGCTCCTCTCCCGCATTTAAATCTGCGGCTCCTCTTCCGCTTTTAAATCTCAGGCTCCTCTCCCGCTTTTTAATCTACGGCTCCTCTCCCGCTTTTTAATATCTGCGTCCTCTCCCGCTTTTAAAACACCGGCTCCTCTCCCGGTTTTAAATCTCAGGCTCCTCTCCCGCTTTTAAAGCACCGGCTCCTCTCCCGCTTTTAAATCTCCGGCTCCTCTCCCGCTTTTAAATCGTTGGGTCCTCTCCCGTTTTTAAATCGCGGCTCCTCTCCTGCTTTTAAATCTCTGGCTCCTCTCCTACTTTTAAATCTCCGGCTCCTCTACCGCTTTTAATTCTCTGTGACCTCTGCCGCGCTTTGAAATATCTGGGTTCTCTCCCGTTTTTAAATCTCGGCTCCTCTCCCACTTTTAAATCTCTGGGTCCACTCCCGCGATTTTAGATCTCTGTGTCCTCTCCCACTTTTAAATCTCCGGCTCCTCTCCCATTTTAAATATCCGGCTCCTCACACGCTTTTAAATCTCCAGCTCCTCTCCCGCTTTAAAATCTCAGGCTACTCTCCCGCTTTTAAATCTCAGGCTCCTCTCTCGCTTTTAAAACTCTGGGTCCTCTCCCGCTTTTAAATCTCGGTCTCCTCTCCCGCTTTTAAGTCTCAGGCTCCTCTCCCGCTTTTAAATCTCGGCTCCTCTCCCACTTTTAAATCTCTGGGTCCTCTCCCGCGCTTTTAAATCTCTGGTTCCTCTCCCGCTTTTAAATCCCCGGTTCCTCTCCCGCTTTTAAATCTCAGGCTCCTCTCCCGCTTTTAAATCTCAGGCTCCTCTCCTGCGCTTTTAAATCTCCGGCTCCTCTCCCGCTTTTAAATCTCAGGCTCCTCTCCCGCTTTTAAATCTCAGGCTCCTCTCCTGCGCTTTTAAATCTCCGGCTCCTCTCCCGCTTTTAAATCTCAGGCTCCTCTCCCGCTATTAAATCTCCGGCTCCTCTCCCACTTTTAAATCTCTGGTTCCTCTTTAGCGCTTTTCAATCTCTGAATCCTCTCCCGCTTTTAAATCTCCGGCTCCTCTCCCGCTTTTAAATCTCCGGCTCCTCTTCCGCTTTTAAATCTCCGGCTCCTCTCACGCTTTTAAATCTCCGGCTCCTCTTCCGCTTTTAAATCTCCGGCTCCTCTCACGCTTTTAAATCTCAGGCTCCTCTCCCGCTTTTAAATCTCTGGTTCCTCTCCCGCTTTTAAATCTCTGGCTCCGCTCCCGCTTTTAAATCTCCGGCTCCTCTCCCACTTTTAAATCTCTGGGTCCTCTCCCGCTTTTAAATCTCCGGCTCCTCTCCCGCTTTTAAATCTCCGGCTCCTCTCCCGCTTTTAAATCTCCGGCTCCTCTCCCGCATATAAATCTCAGGCTCCTCTCCTGCTTTTAAATCTCAGGCACCTCTCCCGCTTTTAAATCTTCTGCTCCTCTTCCGCTTTTAAATCTCAGGCTCCTATCCCGCTTTTTAATCTACGGCTCCTCTCCCGCTTTTAAATCTCTGGGTCCTCTCCCGCTTTTAAATCTGCGGCTCCTCTCCCGCTTTAAAATCTCCGGCTCCTCTCCCGCTTTTAAATCTCCGGCTCCTCTCCCGCTTTTAAATCTCAGGCTCCTCTCCCGCTTTTAAATCTCCGCCTCCTCTCCCGCTTTTAAATCTCAGGCTCCTCTCCCGCTTTTAAATCTCAGGCTCCTCTCCCGCTTTTAAATCTCCGGCTCCTCTCCCGCTTTTAAATCTATGGCTCCTCTCCCGCTTTTAAATCTCTGGGTCCTCTCCCACTTTTAAATCTCTTGGTCCTCTCCCGTTTTTAAATCTCGGCTCCTCTCCCGCTTTTAAATCTCCGGCTCCTCTCCCGCTTTTAAATCTCCGGCTCCTCTCCCGCTTTTAAATCTCAGGCTCCTCTCCCGCTTTTAAATCTCGGCTCCTCTCCCGCTTTTATATCTCCGGCTCCTCTCCCGCTTTTAAATCTCCGGCTCCTCTCCCGCGCTTTTAAATCTCAGGCTCCTCTCCCGCTTTGAAATCTCAGGCTCCTCTCCCGCTTTTATATCTCCGGCTCCTCTCCCACTTTTACATTTCCGGCTCCTCTCCCGCTTTTAAATCTCAGGCTCCTCTCCCGCTTTAAAATCTCAGGCTCCTCTCCCGCTTTTAAATCTCAGGCTCCTCTCCCGCTTTTAAATCTCAGGTTCCTCTCCCGCTTTTAAATCTCAGGCTCCTCTCCCGCTTTTAAATTTCCGGCTCCTCTCCCGCTTTTAAATCTCTGGGTCCTCTCCCCCGCTTTTAAATCTCCGGCTCCTCTCCCGCTTTTAAACCTCCGGCTCCTCTCCCGCTTTTAAATCTCCGGCTCCTCTCCCGCTTTTAAATCTCGGCTCCTCTCCCACTTTTAAATCTCTGGTTCCTGTCCCGCTTTTAAATCTCCGGCTCCTCTCCCGCTTTTAAATCTCGGCTCCTCTCCCACTTTTAAATCTCTGGGTCCTCTCACGCTTTTAAATCTCCGGCTCCTCTCCCGCTTTTAAATCTCCGGCTCCTCTCCCGCGTTTAAATCTCAGGCTCCTCTCCCGCTTTTAAATCTCCGGCTCCTCTCCCGCTTTTAAATCTCTGGGTCCTCTCCCGCTTTTAAATCTCCGGCTCCTCTCCCGCTTTTAAATCTCGGCTCCTCTCCCACTTTTAAATCTCTGGTTCCTGTCCCGCTTTTAAATCTCCGGCTCCTCTCCCGTTTTTAAATCTCGGCTCCTCTCCCACTTTTAAATCTCTGGGTCCTCTCACGCTTTTAAATCTCCGGCTCCTCTCCCGCTTTTAAATCTCCGGCTCCTCTCCCGCGTTTAAATCTCAGGCTCCTCTCCCGCTTTTAAATCTCCGGCTCCTCTCCCGCTTTTAAATCTCAGGCTCCTCTCCTGCTTTTAAATCTCAGGCACCTCTCCCGCTTTTAAATCTTCGGCTCCTCTTCCGCTTTTAAATCTCAGAGTCCTCTCCCGCTTTTTATTCAACGGCTCCTCTCCCGCTTTTAAATCTCTGGGTCCTCTCCACCTTTTAAATCTCCGGCTCCTCTCCCGGATTTAAATTTCAGGCTCCTCTCCCGCTTTTAAACCTCCGGCTCCTCTCCCGCTTTTAAATCACCGGCTCCTCTCCCGCTTTTAAATCTCCGGCTCCTCTCCCGCTTTTAAATCGCTGGGTCCTCTCCCGTTTTTAAATCTCGGCTCCTCTCCCGCTTTTAAATCTCATGCTCCTCTCCCGCTTTTAAATCTCAGGCTCCTCTCCCGCTTTTAAATCTCAGGTTCCTGTGGTAGTATGCATTAGGGGTCATGTGGGACTGTGAAGCCGTGATGTCATTGGCTGACAGGTCCCGGGTCCTGGTTGGCTGTTGACCTCTAGCTCCGCCCTGAAGGCGGAGTGTAAGAACCTGGAGTTCTCCCCTGCAGGCCAGTCAGCTACTGAACTGCGGGGAACAAGTCACGCTTAATAAAGCCTCATCGACTTCATTTCTATTCGTCTCTCGTGAGTCTTTGTGCGCTACAATTTATTAAGCGTGCTTAAAAGAACTATGGAGCTCAGGATCATCCCGGAATGCCTGAGGATCAGCCCCAACGCAGTGAACTCAGCAGCAGTTTTCAAACACTGGCAGACTTGTTTCGAGGCCTACCTCAGAACCGCCCCCGGCCGGGTCACAGAAGACCAGAAACTACAGGTCCTGCACTCGAGGGTAAGCCCGGAAATTTTCCCTCTCATCGAAGACGCAGAGGATTACCAGACGGCGTTCGCAGCACTAAAAAGCATCTCTGTTCGCCCAGTGAACCAGATCTACGCACGCTACCAACTCGCAACGAGACGGCACAGTCCCGGAGAATCGATAGATGATTTCTACGCCGCGCTACAAATTTTGGGACGGGCCTGCAGCTGCCCGCCGGTAAACGCGATGGAACACACGGACATGTTGATGCGTGATGCTTTTGTGGCTGGTATGAACTCTTCCCAAATCCGCCAAAGACTTTTAGAAAAAGAGTCGCTAGGACTCTCAGAGGCACGGGCCCTTGCAGCCTCACTAGATGTGGCCGCGCGAAACGCCCGCGCCTACGGCCCCGACCGCGCGGCAGCCCCTTGGGCTCCGTGGACCCCCGTCGCGACAAACCCCCCCTCCCCCCACCCCACAGGCTTGCGCGGTTCAGACGCCAAGTCGTCCCGGGGGAGCCCGCTTCTATTTCTGCGGCCAGGCGAAATACCCCCGGCAGCGCTGCCCGGCCCGCGCAGCGACTTGTAAGAGCTGCGGGAAAAAGGGCCATTTCGCGGCTGTGTGTCGGTCCCGGGAGGTCGCCGCGGTCACCGGCGAACAAGGATTCCTGCGCGCTTCTAACGCTCCCCAACCCCCCCAGCGCCCCATGTACGACCCGCAGGCGCAACCAGTTTGGGTCCCGGCCACCGCTGTCCAGCGCCCCATGTACGACCCGCAGGCGCAACCAGTTTGGGTCCCGACTACCGCTGTCCCCGGAGAACAAGGCGATCTGCGCGTTTCTGACGCTCCCCAACCCCCCCAGCGCCCCATGTGCGACCCGCAGGCGCCGCCATTTTGGGTCCCGGCCACCACGAGGGGAGGAGGGGCGCCGCCATCTTGGGATTCCCCCAGACCTGTGCGACGCATGGGGACGGCCATTTTGTCCACCCCGCCGCCATCTTGTGACCCCACAGCCATGTGCGATGCATGGGGGCGGCCATTTTGTTCACCCCCGCCGCCATCTTGGACGGCAACAACGGACCCCAGTGTCGACGGCTCCACGGGGTTCGAGGAAGACGCTCAAACACTACGATCACGTCTGGCCTCAATGACGCTGGACCAAGCACGGCCCCGGACGCTCCAGACGACGACAACAACGGTGCTGATAAACGGGCACGAGACACCATGCCTGGTCGACTCCGGGAGCATGGAAAGCTTCATCCACCCCGACACGACAAGACGCTGTTTTTTGACCATCCGTCCCAGTGCGCAAAAGATTTCCCTAGCTGCAGGATCCCACTCCGTACAGATTTAAGGCTTCTGCATAGTGACCCTAACGGTGAAGGGAGGGAGTTTAAAAACTACAGGCTCTACGTCCTTCCCCAACTCTGCGCCCCCACATTACTGGGATTAGATTTCCAGTGCAACCTGCAGAGCCTAACGTTTCAATTCGGCGGCCCAATACCCCCACTCACTATCTGCGGCCTCGCAACCCTCAAGGTTGAGCCCCCATCCTTGTTTGCAAACCTCACCCCGGATTGCAAACCCGTCGCCACTAGGAGCAGACGGTACAGCGCCCAGGACCGGACATTCATTCGGTCCGAAGTCCAGCGGCTACTGAAAGAAGGCATAATCCAGGCCAGCAACAGTCCCTGGAGAGCACAAGTGGTAGTAGTAAAGACAGGGGAAAAGCAAAGGATGGTCATAGACTATAGCCAGACCAGCAACAGGTACACACAACTAGATGCGTACCCTCTCCCCCGCATATCCGACATGGTCAATCGGATTGCCCAATATAAGGTCTTCTCCACCGTGGACCTCAAGTCCGCCTACCATCAGCTCCTCATCCGACCAAGTGACCGCAAGTACACAGCCTTCGAGGCAGACGGGCGATTATACCACTTCCTAAGGGTCCCATTTGGCGTCACAAACGGGGTCTCGGTCTTCCAACGAGAGATGGACCGAATGGTTGATCAACACGGGTTACAGGCCACGTTCCCGTACCTCGACAACGTGACCATCTGCGGCCACGATCAGCAGGACCACGACGCCAACCTCCAAAAATTCCTCCAGACCGCTAAAGCCTTGAACCTCACATACAACGAGGACAAGTGCATTTTTAGCACAAACCAGCTAGCCATCTTGGGATATGTAGTGCGCAATGGGATAATAGGCCCCGACCCCGAACGTATGCGCCCCCTCATGGAATTTCCCCTCCCTCACTGCTCAAAAGCCCTAAAACGCTGCCTGGGTTTTTTTTCATATTACGCCCAGTGGGTCCCCCAGTACGCAGACAAGGCCCGCCCCCTAATACAGACCACGATATTCCCCCTGTCGACAGAGGCTTGCCAGGCCTTCAGCCGCATCAAAGCGGATATCGCAAAGGCCACGATGCGCGCCATCGACGAGTCCCTCCCCTTCCAGGTCGAGAGCGACGCCTCCGATGTAGCTCTAGTGGCCACCCTTAACCAAGCGGGCAGGCCCGTGGCCTTTTTCTCCCGAACCCTCCACGCTTCAGAAATCCGCCACTCCTCAGTGGTAAAGGAAGCCCAAGCCATAGTGGAAGCTGTGCGACATTGGAGGCATTACCTGGCCGGCAGGAGATTCACTCTCCTCACTGACCAACGGTCGGTTGCCTTTATGTTCGATAATGCACAGCAGTGCAAAATCAAGAATGACAAGATCTTGAGTTGGGGGATTGAGCTCTCCACCTATAACTATGAGATCTTGTATCGTCCCGGAAAGCTGAAGGAGCCGTCCGACGCCCTATCCTGCGGCACATGTGCCAACGCACAAATTAACCGCCTCCAAACCCTCCACGAGGACCTCTGCCACCCGGGGGTCACTCGGTTCTACCACTTTATAAAGTCCCGCAACCTCCCCTACTCTGTGGAGGAGGTCCGTACAGTCACAAGGAACTGCCACATCTGCGCAGAGTGCAAACCGCACTTTTTCAGGCCGATGGTGCGCACCTGATCAAGGCTTCCCGTCCCTTTGAACGCCTTGGCCTGGATTTCAAAGGGCCCCTCCCCTCCACCGACCGCAACATATACTTCCTGAACGTGGTGGACGAGTACTCCCGTTTCCCCTTCGCCATCCCCTGCCCTGACATGACAGCGGCCACAGTCATTAAAGCCCTTAACACCATATTCACACTGTTCGGTTACCCCGCATACGTCCACAGCGACAGGGGGTCCTCCTTTATGAGTGACGAGCTGCGCCAGTTCCTGCTCAGCAACGGTATAGCCTCGAGCAGGACGACCAGCTACAACCCCCGGGGGACCGGGCAAGTAGAGAGGGAGAACGGCACGGTCTGGAAGACCGTCCTACTGGCCCTACGGTCCAGGGACCTCCCAGTTTCACGGTGACAGGAGGTCCTCCCGGACGCTCTCCACTCCATCTGGTCGCTACTGTGTACTAGCACTAACCAAACGCCTCATGAGCGCCTCCTTGTCTTCCCCAGGAAGTCCTCCTCTGGAACGTCGCTGCCGACCTGGCTGGCGGTCCCAGGACCCATCCTGCTCCGAAAACATGTGCGGGCGCACAAGTCGGACCCGTTGGTCGAGAGGGTTCGGCTCCTCCACGCGAACCCGCAGTACGCTTACGTGGAGTACCCCGACGGCCGACAGGACACGGTCTCCCTGCGAGATCTGGCGCCCGCCGGCAACACGCACACCCCCCCGACACCAATCATCCCCTCCCTGCCACCGGCGCACCCCGCGAGCGCCCCCTTTCTGGGGGGATCGGTCCTCCTCCCAGGTCCGACCAGAAGTGAAGCGGAAGCAGAAACCGTAAGGCTCCCGGAGACGACAACACGGGAACAAGCACCACCACCGGGGCCGAGGCGATCGACAAGGACGACCAGACCGCCCGACCGACTTGTGGCATCAATGTAACACTACTATATTGTGGACTGTAACGAGAACGTTTTCCTTTTCCCCCTTTTACTGTAAATAGTTCAAAACAAAAGAAAAAACCCTCTGTACATGCAAAAGTTTTCCTCCCAGGACCAGCATTGTAAACCCTTACCACCATACGAAGCACCACCCCGCCGGGTTCATTTTTAACAAGGGGTGAATGTGGTAGTATGCATTAGCGGTCATGTGGGACTGTGAAGCCGTGATGTCATTGGCTGACAGATCCCAGGTCCTGGTTGGCTGTTGACCTCTAGCTCCGCCCTGAAGGCGGAGTATAAGAACCTGGAGTTCTCCCCCGCAGGCCAGTCAGCTACTGAACTGCGGGGAACAAGTCACGCTTAATAAAGCCTCATCGACTTCATCTCTATTCGTCTCTCGTGAGTCTTTGTGCGCTACAGTTCCTCTCCCGCTTTTAAATCTCCGGCTCCTCTCCCGCTTTTAAATCTTCGGCTCCTCTCCCGCTTTTAAATCTCAGGCTCCTCTCCCGCTTTTAAATCACAGGTTCCTCTCCCCCGCTTTTAAATCTCCGGTTCCTCTCCCGCTTTTAAATCTCTGGGTCCTCTCCCGCTTTTAAATCTCCGGCTCCTCTCCCGCTTTTAAATCTCAGGTTCCTCTACCGCTTTTAAATCTCCGGCTCCTCTCCCGCTTTTAAATCTCCGGCTCCTCTCCCGCTTTTAAATCTCGGCTCCTCTCCCGCTTTTAAATCTCTGGGTCCTCTCCCGCTTTTAAATCTCCGGCTCCTCTCCTGCTTTTAAATCTCCGGCTCCTCTCCCGCGTTTAAATCTCCGGCTCCTCTCCCGCTTTTAAATCTCCGGCTCCTCTCCCGTTTTTAAATCTCAGGCTCCTCTCCCGCTTTTAAATCTCCGGCTCCTCTCCCGCTTTTAAATCTCAGGCTCCTCTACCGCTTTTAAATCTCCGGCTCCTCTCCCGCTTTTAAATCTCCGGCTCCTCTCCCGCTTTTAAATCTCGGCTCCTCTCCCGCTTTTAAATCTCTGGGTCCTCTCCCACTTTTAAATCTCCGGCTCCTCTCCCGCATTTAAATCTCCGGCTCCTCTCCCGCGTTTAAATCTCCGGCTCCTCTCCCGCTTTTAAATCTCCGGCTCCTCTCCCGTTTTTAAATCTCAGGCTCCTCTCCCGCTTTGAAATCTCCGGCTCCTCTCCCGCTTTTAAATCTCAGGCTCCTCTCCTGCTTTTAAATCTCAGGCACCTCTCCCGCTTTTAAATCTTCGGCTCCTCTCCCACTTTAAAATCTCAGGCTACTCTCCCGCTTTTAAATCTCTGGGTCCTCTCCCGCTTTTAAATCTCAGGGTCCTCTCCCGCTTTTAAATCTCCAGCTCCTCTCCCGCTTTTAAATCTCAGGCTCCTCTCCCGCGCTTATAAATCTGAGGCTCCTCTCCCGCTTTTAAACCTCTGGGCCCTCTCCCGTTTTTAAATCTCGGCTCCTCTCCCACTTTTAAATCTCTGGGTCCACTCCAGCGCTTTTAGATCTCTGTGTCCTCTCCCGCTTTTAAATCTCCGGCTCCTCTCCCGCGTTTAAATCTCCGGCTCCTCTCCCGATTTTAAATCTCAGGCTCCTCTCCCGCTTTTAAATCTCAGGCTCCTCTCCCGCTTTTAAATCTCTGGCTCCTCTCCCGCTTTTAAATCTCCGGCTCCTCTCCCGCTTTAAAATCTCCGGCTCCTCTCCCGCTTTTAAATCTCGGCTCCTCTCCCACTTTAAAAGCTCTGGGTCCACTCGAGCGCTTTTAGATCTCTGTGTCCTCTCCCGCTTTTAAATCTCCGGCTCCTCTCCCGCTTTTAAATCTCCGGCTCCTCTCCCGCTTTTAAATCTCAGGCTCCTCTCCCGCTTTTAAATCTCCGGCTCCTCTCCCGCTTTTAAATCTCAGGCTCCTCTCCCGCATTTAAATCTCTGGGTCCTCTCCCACTTTTAAATCTCTGGCTCCTCTCCCGCTTTTAAATCTCCGGTTGCTCTCCCGCTTTTAAATCTCCGGTTCCTCTCCCGCTTTTAAATCTCCGGTTGCTGTCCCGCTTTTAAATCTCAGGTTCCTCTCCCGCTTTTAAAGCTCTGGGTCCTCTCCCGCTTTTAAATCTCCGACTCCTTTCCGTGCTTTTAAATCTCAGGCTCCTCTCCCGCTTTTAAATCCCCGGTTCCTCTCCCGCTTTTAAATCTCAGGCTCCTCTCCCGCTTTTAAATCTCAGGCTCCTCTCCCACTTTTAAATCTCTGGGTCCTCTCCCGTGCTTTTAAATCTCTGGTTCCTCTCCCGCTTTTAAATCCCCGGTTCCTCTCCCGCTTTTAAATCTCAGGCTCCTCTCCCGCTTTTAAATCTCAGGCTCCTCTCCCGCGCTTTTAAATCTCAGGCTCCTCTCCCGCTTTTAAATCTCCGGCTCCTCTCCCACTTTTAAATCTCTGGGTCCTCTCCCGCGCTTTTAAATTTCTGGGTCCTCTCCCGCTTTTAAATCTCCGGCTCCTCTTCCGCTTTTTAATCTCCGGCTCCTCTCCCGCCTTTAAATCTCAGGCTCCTCTCCCGCTTTTAAATCTCTGGTTCCTCTCCCGCTTTTAAATCTCTGGTTCCTCTCCCGGTTTTAAATCTCTGGCTCCGCTCCCGCTTTTAAATCTTCGGCTCCTCTCCCGCTTGTAAATCTCCGGCTCCTCTCCCGCTTTAAAATCTCAGGCTCCTCTCCCACTTTTAAATCTCTGGGTCCTCTCCCACTTTTAAATCTCCGGCTCCTTTCCTGCTTTTAAATCTCCGGCTCCTCTCCCGCTTTTAAATCTCGGCTCCTCTCCCACTTTTAAATCTCTGAGTCCTCTCCCGCTTTTAAATCTCCGGCTCCTCTCCCGCTTTTAATTCTCTGTGACCTCTCCCGCGCTTTGAAATCTCTGGGTCCTCTCCCGTTTTTAAATCTTGGCTCCTCTCCCACTTTTAAATCTCTGGGTCCACTCCCGCACTTTTAGATCTTTGTGTCCTCTCCCGCTTTTAAATCTCCGGCTCCTCTCCCGCCTTAAAATCTCAGGCTACTCTCCCGCTTTTAAATCTCTGGGTCCTCTCCCGCTTTTTAATCTCCGGCTCCTCCCCCGCTTTTAAATCTCAGGCTCCTCTCCCGCGCTTTTAAATCTCAGGCTCCTCTCCCGCTTTTAAATCTCTGGGCCCTCTCCCGTTTTTAAATCTCGGCTCCTCTCCCACTTTTAAATCTCTGGGTCCACTCCAGCGCTTTTAGATCTCTGTGTCCTCTCCCGCTTTTAAATCTCCGGCTCCTCTCCCGCTTTTAAATCTCCGGCTCCTCTCCCGCTTTTAAATCTCCGGCTCCTCTCCCGCTTTTAAATCTCCGGCTCCTCTCCCGCTTTTAAATCTCGACTCCTCTCCCGCTTTTAAATCTCTGAGTCCTCTCCCGCTTTTAAATCTCCGGCTCCTCTCCCGCTTTTAATTCTCTGTGACCTCTCCCGCGCTTTGAAATCTCTGGGTCCTCTCCCGTTTTTAAATCTTGGCTCCTCTCCCACTTTTAAATCTCTGGGTACACTCCCGCGCTTTTAGATCTTTGTGTCCTCTCCCGCTTTTAAATCTCCGGCTCCTCGCCCATTTTAAATATTTCGCTCCTCTCCCGCTTTTAAATCTCCGGCTCCTCTCCCGCTTTAAAATATCAGGCTACTCTCCCGCTTTTAAATCTCTGGCTCCTCTCCCGCTTTTAAATCTCAGGCTCCTCTCCTGCTTTTAAATCTCTGGGCCCTCTCCCGTTTTTAAATCTCGGCTCCTCTCCCACTTTTAAATCTCTGGGTCCACTCCAGCACTTTTAGATCTCTGTGTCCTCTCCCGCTTTTAAATCTCCGGCTCCTCTCCCGCTTTTAAATCTCCGGCTCCTCTCCCGCTTTTAAATCTCAGGCTCCTCTCCCGCTTTTAAATCTCAGGCTCCTCTCCCGCTTTTTAATCTCGGCTCCTCTCCCGCTTTTAAATCTCAGGCACCTCTCTCGCTTTTAAATCTCAGGCTCCTCTCCCGCTTTTAAATCTCGGCTCCTCTCCCGCTTTTAAATCTCTGGCTCCTCTCCCGCTATTAAATCTCCGGCTCCTCTCCCGCTTTTAAATCTCAGGTTACTCTACCGATTTTAAATCTCAGTCTCCTCTCCCGCGCTTATAAATCTCAGGCTCCTCTCCCGCTTTGAAATCTCTGGGTCCTCTCCCGTTTTTAAATCTCGGCTCCTCTCCCACTTTTAAATCTCTGGGTCCACTCCAGCGCTTTTAGATCTCTGTGTCCTCTCCCGCTTTTAAATCTCCGGCTCCTCTCCCGCTTTTAAATCTCAGGCTCCTCTCCCGCTTTTAAATCTCAGGCTCCTCTCCCGCTTTTAAATCTCTGGGTCCTCTCCCGCTTTTAAATCTCCGGCTTCTCTCCCACTTTTAAATCTCCGGCTCCTCTCCCGCTTTTAAATCTCCGGCTCCTCTCCCGCTTTTAAATCTCCAGCTCCTCTCCCGCTTTTAAATCTCAGGCTTCTCCCCAGCTTTTAAATCTCCGGCTCCTCTCCCACTTTTAAATCTCCGGCTTCTCTCCCGCTTTTAAATCTCTGGCTTCTCCCCAGCTTTTAAATCTCTGACTTCTCCCCCGCTGTTAAATCTCCGACTCCCCAACCGCGTATTCAAATCTCCGTCTCCTCTTCCGTGCCTTTAAATTCCTGGCTCCTCTCCCGCTCTCCTAAATCTCCGGTTCCTCTCCCATGCTTTTAAATCTCCGACTCCTCTCCTGCTTTTAAATCTCCGACTCCTCTCCTGCTTTTAAATCTCTGGCTCCTCTCCCCCTTTTATATCTCTGGCACCTCTCCCGCTTTTAAAACTCCGGCTCCTCTCCCACGCTTTAAAATTTCAGGCTCCTCTCCCGTGCTTTTATATCTCTGGCTCCTCTCCCGCATTTACATCTCAGGCTCCTCTCCTGCGCTTTAAAATCTCCTCCTCCTCTCCCACACTTTTAAATCTCCGGCTCCTCTCCCACGCTTTTAACTCTCCGGCTCCTCTCCCGCTTTTAAATCTCCGGCTCCTCTCCCACGCTTTTAAATCTCCAGCTCCTCTCCCGCTTTTAAATCTCCGGCTCCTCTCCCGCTTTTAAACCTCGGCTCCTCTCCCACACATTTAAATCTCAGCTCCTCTCCCGCGCTTTTAAATCTCCGGCAAACATCCTGACCGCTCCCAAGGAACCTACCACATACGTGCATGAACCTTTTCTTGTGGTTGCACACCAGAGGCTCATTATTGTTAAAATATCCTTTGCAGTTAATGTAAACTCACAGTTGATATGGTGGTGCTTGAATTTCCATGTGTGTGCAATTGATGGCATGCTGCATCTGTGGTGAATCTGCCAGAAAGAGTATTAGCTCATTCTAGCAATTTTAATCACAGTAGAAGTTAATGTAACTCTCAGCCCTGCAAACAATCTATGCCACCTGACTTGTGCATTAGTGTCCATTGGACTGAGAGACTTTTGATGCATCTCTGGCAGTGCCCTAGAAGGAAGCAGAAATAAATACTAAACAAGGACAATGGTGAGTAGGTTGCAGGACCAACAATAAGCTATTTTCTTCCAAGTGGGCTGTCGCTACCTGGGGTGGCAAACTGAGCCCATTGATTTTCATGATCCCCTTGTTCCCAATGCATCCATTCTTGCCTCAGTCACTATCAGGCACGGTGACAACAAATCAGCTCGTGCCAGTCTAGTGCGAGACCTGTCTAAGTTGTTTCTCACTGGAATGATTCAAAGAATGTTTATGTCTCCGGGCTCTGTCTTTCATCATGTAGTTTTATCTTCACAATATCCAGGCTCGTTCTTTTTCTATCCCCAGCTCTATCCACACAATCTGTCTTTTGGTTACCTCATCAAGACTGACATGTGCACTTTGATATTACTCCTGAGATATCACAAACAACTTTCTTTTCTGCTTCCAATTCTACCCAAATACAATTTTATGGGGGTTCAAGTTCAAGTAACAAGACAAAAATCCATTGCTGCTCCTGTGAATCTACCATAATCTATCAGTGTTGAATGAGGCAGACTTTGAACTGTGTGAGAACAAGGGAATAACACTATTTATGTTTTGCAAGAAGTTGAAGATGTTTTCCCCTTTGATCCTGTTTTGAGAACTTTAGTTTATTTGTTAATAGCACAAATTATAATAATTATGTTTGTCCTGACTAATTTTTTAAGAAATCAGCAACACGGTAGCTATTGTCAAAATGCAGCCAGGAAGTCTAGACTTGAGATTTCTAGAATATAAATTGTACATCAGCATTCAAGTTAGTCTAAATTTATCCTTGCAATTTGACAGTCACCTCTATTTTGCTCAAAGATACTATCTCAATTTTCAAGACTGAGATCCCTGTGGCTAGCAGCGTATGAACCTATGGCAGGTACAGCACCAATTAACAGTCTGTAACAATATCCAGCTCCCCCTCCTGAGGCTATCCAGAAATCACAGCATTGAGACAACTATAGCATTCGTCTTCAAGAAGTGTATTTGATTTAACTAATACTGCTCCACACAATTGTAACAAATTTGAATCTTCATTAAACCCCCTGACATTTTCATTTCATTTTTTTTTAAAGGAATGCTATTGAAGACCAGAATTTTAAAAGGGACTGAATTCTAGCTACTCCAAAAACATAAAGACAAAATATAAATTGCTTTTTTTTCAATGAGTGCTCAGCTACTTAAAGAGCCAAAATATTTTTGGAAAATTGCACCTGCCTCTGGCACAAATGCTAGAAAACAATCAATTGTCCCATTTAAATTATGCCTGTCTCCGTTGCAACTGAAAGTTAGAAGCAAATTGCACGACAAAATTGTCTTTCCTTAAACTATAATTGAGCCATATCTCACTACAATTGTTGTAATTCTGTTTTTGTGTACAACCCTGTGATGTTGAAGGAAGCCTGTGCAATGTACATGGGACAGGAGCAGACAAGAAACAAGCTCTACCTGTCCAGACCTTTTTAAAATTCCCACAGCAGGTAGGTAGCTTTTTTGATTCTTGTCAAATGTTATACCTAAAGCATTCTAGTATGGATACTACATTACAACACATCAGTTTTAATGAATTCCTAAGATTTCTAATAGTATTGCATTGATGGTTGTCTTCATATATTGCAGCTTTACAATTTGGTCATTCGGCATTTCTTTACAACCACTTGTGATTTTTTAAGTGCATTCAGCAAAGTAGATAAATATTTGAAGCAAAGGGGGAGAATAGGGTCATGTGGAGAAAGCAAGCAGGGCACAGAGATTCGTTTTAGATTGTTCGAACAAAGAGACACGACATTTCTACATGCTGTAACTATAGCCTCCGAAAAGTTCCAGAGATGTAGAGGAAAGGATTGCAAAGATGCTTCTGGATAGGAGCGAATGCAACAGGGTAGTTGTTATGGGGGACTATAACTTTTCAAATATTGACTCGAAACGCTATAGTTTGAGTACTTTAAATGGGTCCGTTTTTGTCCAGTGTGTGCAGGAGGGTTTCCTGACACAGTATGCAGATAGGCCAATGAGAGGCGAGGCCATATTGGATTTGGTACTGGGTAATGAACCAGGACAGGTGTTAGATTTGGAGGTAGGTGAGCACATTGGTGATAGTGACCACAATTCGATTATGTTTACTTTAGTGATGGAAAGGGATAGGTATATACCGCATAGCAAGAGTTATATCTGGGGGAAAGGCAATTATGATGCGATGAGGCAAGACTTAGGATGCATCGGATGGAGAGGAAAACTGCAGGGGATGGGCACAATGGAAATGTGGAGCTTGTTCAAGCAACAGCTACTGCGTGTCCTTGATAAGTATGTACCTGTCAGGCGGGGAGGAAGTGGTAGAGCAAGGGAACCGTGGTTTACTAAAGCAGTCGAAACACTTGTTAAGAGGAAGAAGGAGGCTTATGTAAAGGTGAGACATGAAGGTTCAGTTAGGGTGCTCAAGAGTTACAAGTTAGCTAGGAAGGACCTAAAGAGAGAGCTAAGACGAGCCAGGGGGGGACATGAGAAATCTTTGGCAGGTAGGATCAAGGATAACCCTAAATCTTTCTATAGATATGTCAGGAATAAAAGAATGACGAGGGTAAGAGCAGGGCCAGTCAAGGACAGTAGTGGGAAGTTGTGCTTGGAGTCCGAGGAGATAGGAGAGGTGCTAAATGAATATTTTTCATCAGTATTCACACAGGAAAAAGACAATGTTGTCGAGGAGAATACTGAGATTCAGGCTACTAGACTGGAAGGGCTTGAGGTTCATAAGGAGGAGGTGTTAGCAATTCTGGAAAGTGTGAAAATAGATAAGTCCCCTGGGCCGGATGGGATTCATCCTAGGATTCTCTGGGAAGCTAGGGAGGAGATTGCTGAGCGTTTGGCTTTGATCTTTATGTCGTCTTTGTCTACAGGAATAGTGCCAGAAGACTGTCATTTTTATAAATGACCTGGAGGAGGGTGTAGAAGGATGGGTGAGTAAATTTGCCGATGACACTAAAGTCGGTGGAGTTGTGGACAGTGCGGAATGATGTTACAAGTTACAGAGGGACATAGATAAGCTGCAGAGCTGGGCTGAGAGGTGGCAAATGGAGTTTAATGCAGAAAAGTGTGAGGTGATTCATTTTGGAAGGAATACCAGGAAGACAGAGTACTGGGCTAATGGTAAGATTCTTGGCAGTGTGGATGAGCAGAGAGATCTTGGAGTCCATGTACATAGATCCCTGAAAGTTGCCACCCAGGTTGAGAGGGTTGTTAAGAAGGCGTATGGTGTGTTAGCTTTTATTGGTAGAGGGATTGAGTTTCGGAGCCATAGGTCATGTTGCAGCTGTACAAAACTCTGGTGCTGCCGCATTTGGAATATTGCGTGCAATTCTGGTCGCCGCATTATAGGAAGGATGTGGAAGCATTGGAAAGGGTGCAGAGGAGATTTACCAGAATGTTGCCTGGTATGGAGGGAAGATCTTATGAGGAAAGGCTGAGGGACTTGAGGCTGTTTTCGTTAGAGAGAAGAAGGTTAAGAGGCGACTTAATTGAGGCATACAAGATGATCAGAGGAATGGATAGGGTGGACAGTGAGAGCCTTTTTCCTCGGATGGTGATGTCTAGCACGAGGGGACATAGCTTTAAATTGAGGGGAGATAGATATAAGACAGATTTCAGAGGTAGGTTCTTTACTCAGAGAGTAGTAAGGGCATGGAATGCCCTGCCTGTAACAGTAGTGGACTCGCCAACACTAAGAGCATTCAAATGGTCATTGAATAGACATATGGACGATAAGGGAATAGTGCAGATGGGCTTTAGCGTGGTTTCGCAAGTCAGCGCAACATCGAGGGCCGGAGGGCCTGTACTGCGCTATAATGTTCCATGTTCTATGTTCTAAGGGAATAGTGTAGATGGGCTTTAGCGTGGTTTTGCAGGTTGGCGCAACATCGCGGGCCGAAGGGCCTGTACTGCGCTGTAATGTTCTATGTTCTATGTTTCTATAAATTTCTTTACGCAAAGAGTAGTGAGGCCGTGGAATGCCCTACCTGCTACAGTAGTGAACTCGCCAACATTGAGGGCATTTAAAAGTTTATTGGATAAACATATGGATGATAATGGTATAGTGTAGGTTAGATGGCTTTTGTTTCGGTGCAACATTGTGGGCCGAAGGGCCTGTACTGCGCTGTATTGTTCTATGTTTTATGTTCTATGTTCTATGTAACCCGAGATGATTCTGTGGACTATTGGGTCTCAGAGAAGACACACGCCACATAATTAACATACATGAGCTCATGGCATGACAAGTAAAATACAAATACAGAAAATACAGAAGAGATGCAAAGCTACATGCAATAGGGGCCATGACATGTTTCATTGATGTAATAATACACAGAACCACAGATTATAAGCCCCATCTGAGGGAAATATTTCTGTACAAGCACAGAATGAAAGATGTTGACTGAGTCAGCCCAGATCAGTAGCCGCACACAGACACCTCTTCCTCGCTGGTTCCACACATTGAAATAGCAGAAAACAGGGGCGGGAGACATTTAGCTTCCTTTCATCGTGCCAACAGAATGATGTACAGGGCGGATGCAATCTAATGCAATGACAAAAATCGACTGAGGTTGAAAAATCATCCGAAATAAAATAATATATAAGAAATTGGAAATCTATCGTGTGTACACTGACATGCCTCCCTTGTACAAATAGTTAAGATTTCTTCAAAAGCAGCCTGTAAAGGTCAGTCTGTAGGTTATCAGGGAATTTTTATGGAGGTTGAAATCAAAATAATTTATTACGCTAAAATTCAAGGGTCATTTCTACCTTGACTGTAATACATGATTGTGTCTCTAATTGAAGTGCTTCTAGAACAATTCCACATTAATATACTATTCAGGAAAGCTCTTCTTTGATTGTATTTCTCAGTCAGCACCTGTGTCAGTTATCTCGTTAATGAACTGCTTCAAAAGCTAATGCCACATCTGGCTTATTTTGTTGTCACAGTTCTGTTGGAGTTATTTGGACAAAGATTTCAATTTATGCACAGCACTGTTTAATATCTATAAGAGCCTGTGTTGACAGTAAGATGGTAATCTATCTTATGCGGTGGAGCCAATTTTAACTGTCCCCAGCGGTTCCCAGCTGCTGACTTTCCCGCTTGGCAGCCAAACTGCTTTCAATCGGGTGGGCTGCTTAGCAGGGAACAGAGTAAAACAATTCAGCAGGACCTCCGTCTTCCCTGTATTTTCAGTTTCCTGGCCATTGGTAGGCATGCCTGCTTCATCTGCACATGCACATAAATATTACATTCAATAACTGTGGAGACAGATGCAAAAAAAGGTTATTTTTCAATGGTGTGTTTAACGTAATAAAAAATGTTCAATGGAATACTATGCTTAAACTGTTTAGATCCAAAAGATTTTCTGGTGAATAATTTAACAATCTAATGGAGATGTCATCATGTACAAATTTGCCTAATATGGTCACGCAATTTGATACAAAAACATAATTTCATATATGCCCAAGATTTTGACATTCATTCTGCAGTTTATTGCCGAATATGTTCAAGTGGAGTATGCAGGGCTTTAGTGTCTCATTTAGAATCAAAATGGTTCTTGGATTGATCAGATGAAGCCAAGACAGTGGACTTCAGCCTAAGGTTATGCATCAATTATATAATTAAAGCATATGACTAAGTCTTCAGGTATGGTTTCATGTCCGGAGTGTGTCAGAGCGCGAACAACAATGAGTCAGAATACTGGAGGGAGATAGAGAACCTAGTGGAGTGGTGTAACAACAAGAATCTTTCCCTCAATGTCAGCTGGTCATTGCTTCAGGAAGCAAAGTATCGCGAACACCCCTGCCTGCATCAATGAGGTCGAGGTGGAGATAATTGACAGCTTCAAATTCCTAGGTGTGCACATCACCAACAATCTGTCCTGGTCCACCCACGGCGATGCTACGACCAAGAAAGCACAAAAGCGTCTATACTTTCTCAGGAAACTAAGGAAATTCTGCATGTCCACATTGACGCTTACCAATTTTTACAGATGCACCACAGAAAGCATCCTATCTGGCTGCATCACAGCCTGGTATGGCAACTGCTCAGCCCAAAACCGTAAGAAACTACAGAGAGTCATGAACACTGCCCAGTCCATCACACGACTGCCTTCTATCCACTGACTCTATCTACACTTCCCACTGCTTTGGGAAAGCGGGCAGCATAATCAAATGCCCCTTCCACCCACCTTATTCATTCTTCCAACTTCTTCCATCATGGATGAGATACAAAAGTCTGAGAACACGCACTAACAGGTTCAAAAACCAGGGGTGAAATTCTCCCGAAACGGCGCAATGTCCGCCGACTGGCGCCCAAAACGGCGCCAATCAGACGGGCATCACGCCGCCCCAAAGGTGCGGAATGCTCCGCACCTTTGGGGGCCGAGCCCCAACATTGAGGGGCTAGGCCGGCGCCGGAGGAAGTTCCGCCCCGCCAGCTGGCGGAAACAGCTTTTGTTGCCCCGCCAGCTGGTGCGGAAATGACATCCCCGGGCGGCGAATGCGCGGGAGCGTCAGCGGCCACTGACAGTTTCCTACGCATGCGCAGTGGAGGGAGTCTCTTCCACCTCCGCCATGGTGGAGACCGTGGCGGAGGCGGAAGGGAAAGAGTGCCCCCACGGCATAGGCGCACCTGCGGATCGGTGGGCCCCAATCGCGGGCCAGGCCACCGTGGGGGGACCCCCCGGGGCCAGATCGCCCCGCGCCCCCCCCCCCAGGACCCCGGAGCCCGCCCATGCTGCCTTGTCCCGCCGTTCAAAAGGTGGTTTAATCCACGCCGGCGGGACAGGCAATTTATCGGCGGGACTTTGGCCCATCCGGGCCGGAGAATCGAGCGGGGGGGGTGGGGGCCCGCCAACAGGCGCGGCGCCATTCCCGCCCCCGCCGAATCTCCGGTGCCGGAGACTTCGGCAACCGGCGGGGGTGGGATTCGCGCCAGCCCCCGGCGATTCTCCGACCCAGCGGGGGGTCGGAGAATGACACCCCAGCTTGTTCCCCGCATTTACCAGACTCCTAAATGACTCTCTTACAGACTGCTCTGGGGCGGGTTTTCTCCGACACCCCCGCCGGTTATTTGGGGTGGGAGAGGGCGAGTGCCGGGGAGTGGGAAGCAAGTGCAGGGGAGGGGGCGGAGGGCCGGGGAGAGGGGGGCCCGGGGGGAGTGCTGGGGAGGGGGAGGGGGGGGTGCCGGGGAGTGGGGGGGGGTGAGTGCCGGGGAGGGAGAGGGCGAGTGCTGGGGAGGGGGGGGGGGGGGGCGACTGCTGGGGTGGAGGGTGGAGTGCCGGGGGGGGGGGGGTGCGAGTGCCGGGGGGGGGGGGGGGGGGGGGGAAGAGTGCTGGGGAGGGGGGGGGGCGAGTGCCGGGGAGGGGGGGGGAGTGCCGGGGAGGGAGAGGGCACGTGTTGGGGGAGGGAGAGGGCGAGTGTTGGGGAGGGAGAGGGCGAGTGTTGGGGAGGGAGAGGGCAAGTGCCGAGAGGGGGGGGAGGGAGAGGGCGAGTGTTGGGGAGGGAGGTGGGGCGAGTGCCAGGAGAGGGGGAGGGAGAGGGGCGAGTGTTGGGGAGGGAGAGGGCGAGTGCCGGGGGAGGGAGAGAGCGAGAGTTGGGGAGGGAGAGGGGCGAGCGCCAGGAGCGGGGGGGAGGAAGAGGGCGAGTGTTGGGGAGGGAGAGGGCGAGATGCCAGGAGCGGGGGCGATAGCCGGGGAGGGAAACGGTGAGTGCTGGGGAGGGAGGGGTGCGGAAGTGCCGGGGACGGGGGGGGAGCGAGTGCCGGGGAGGGAAAGGGCGAGTGCCGGGGAGGGGGAGAGCGACTGCCGGGGAGGGGGAGAGCGACTGCCGGGGAGGGAGAGGGTGAGTGTTGGGGTGGGAGAGGGCGAGTGTTGAGGAGGGAGAGGGCGAGTGTTGGGAGGAGGGGTGCGTGTGTTGGGGAGGGAGAGGGCGAGTGTTGGGAAGTGAGAGGGCGAGTGCTGGGGAGGGGGGCGGCGAGTACCGGGGGGGGGAGTGGAGAGAGTTGGGGAGGAGGGGGGCGAGTGTTGGGGAGGAGGGGGGGGAGAGTGTTGGGGGGGGAGAGTGTTGGGGAGGGAGAGGGCGAGTGTTGGGGAGGAGGCGGGTGAGTGTTGGGGAGGGAGAGGGCGAGTGTTGGGGAGGGAGAGGGCGAGTGTTGGGGAGGGAGAGGGCGAGTGTTGGGGAGGGAGAGGGCGAGTGTTGGGGAGGGAGAGGGCGAGTGTTAGGGAGGGAGGAGGCGAGTGTTGGGGAGGGAGAGGGCGAGTGTTAGGGAGGGAGAGGGCGAGTGTTAGGGAGGGAGAGGACGAGTGTTGGGGAGGGGGAAGTGAGTGCTGGGGAGGGGGGGAGGAGTGCTGGGGAGGGGGAGGGGAGTGTCGGGGGTGGGGGGGGGAGTGACGGGGAGGGTTGGGCGACTGCCGGGGAGGGGAGGGTGAGTGCCGGGGAGGGGGGGGTGGGGCGAGTGCTGGGGAGGGGGGGTGAGTCCTGGGAAGGTGGGGGAATGGCGGGTAGGGAGAGGGCGAGTGTTGGGGAGGGGGGGGGGGGCGACTGCTGGGGAGGGGGGTGGAATGCCGGGGGGGGGGGTGCGAGTGCCGGGGAGGGGGGGGGGAAGAGTGCTGGGGAGGGGGGGCGAGTGCCGGGGAGGGGGGGGAGTGCCGGGGAGGGAGAGGGCACGTGTTGGGGAGGGAGAGGGCGAGTGTTGGGGAGGGAGAGGGCGAGTGTTGGGGAGGGAGAGGGCAAGTGCCGAGAGGGGGGGAGGGAGAGGGCGAGTGTTGGGGAGGGAGAGGGCAAGTGCCGAGAGGGGGGGGAGGGAGAGGGCGAGTGTTGGGGAGGGAGAGAGCGAGAGTTGGGGAGGGAGAGGGCGAGCGCCAGGAGCGGGGGAGGAAGAGGGCTAGTGTTGGGGAGGGAGAGGGCGAGATGCCAGGAGCGGGGGAGGAAGAGGGCGAGTGTTGGGGAGGGAGAGGGCGAGTGCCGGGGAGGGAGAGAGCGAGAGTTGGGGAGGGAGAGGGCGAGCGCCAGGAGCGGGGGGAGGAAGAGGGCGAGTGTTGGGGAGGGAGAGGGCGAGATGCCAGGAGCGGGGAGGAAGAGGGCGAGTGTTGGGGAGGGAGAGAGCGAGATGCCAGGAGCGGGGGAGGGAGAGGGCGAGTGTTGGGGAGGGAGAGGGCGATAGCCGGGGAGGGAAACGGTGAGTGCTGGGGAGGGAGGGGTGCGGAAGTGCCGGGGACGGGGGGGGAGCGAGTGCCGGGGAGGGAAAGGGCGAGTGCCGGGGAGGGGGAGAGCGACTGCCGGGGAGGGGGAGACTGCCGGGGAGGGAGAGGGTGAGTGTTGGGGTGGGAGAGGGCGAGTGTTGAGGAGGGAGAGGGCGAGTATTGGGAGGAGGGGTGCGTGTGTTGGGGAGGGAGAGGGCGAGTGTTGGGAAGGGAGAGGGCGAGTGCTGGGGAGGGGGGCGGCGAGTACCGGGGGGGGGGAGTGGAGAGAGTTGGGGAGGAGGGGGGCGAGTGTTGGGAGGAGGGGGGGAGAGTGTTGGGGAGGGAGAGGGCGAGTGTTGGGGAGGAGGCGGGTGAGTGTTGGGGAGGGAGAGGGCGAGTGTTGGGGAGGGAGAGGGCGAGTGTTGGGGAGGGAGAGGGCGAGTGTTGGGGAGGGAGAGGGCGAGTGTTGGGGAGGGAGAGGGCGAGTGTTAGGGAGGGAGAAGGCGAGTGTTGGGGAGGGAGAGGGCGAGTGTTAGGGAGGGAGAGGGCGAGTGTTAGGGAGGGAGAGGGCGAGTGTTGGGGAGGGGGAGGGGAGTGTCGGGGGAGGGGGGGGAGTGACGGGGAGGGTTGGGCGACTGCCGGGGAGGGAGAGGGCGAGTGCCGGGGAGGGGGGTGGGGTGGGGCGAGTGCTGGGGAGGGGGGGGTGAGTCCTGGGAAGGTGGGGGAATGCCGGGTAGGGAGAGGGCGAGTGTTGGGGAGGGAGAAGGCGAGTGTTGGAGAGGGAGAGCGCGAGTGTTGGGGAGGGAGAGGGCGAGTGCCAGGTGTGGGGGAGGGAGAGGGCGAGTGTTGGGGAGGGAGAGGGCGAGTGCCGGAGAGGGCGAGTGTTGGGGAGGGAGAGGGCGAGTGTTGGGGAGGGAGAGGGCGAATGCCGGGAGGTGGGGAGGGAGAGGGCGAGTGTTGGGGAGGGAGAGGGCGAGTGCCGGGGAGGGAGAGTGTTGGGGAGGGAGAGGGCAAGTGCCAGGAGGTGGGGAGGGAGAGGGCGAGTGTTGGGGAGCGGGAGGGCGAGTGCCGGGGAGGTGGGTGGTGAGTGTTGGGGAGGGAGAGGACAAGAGCCGGGGAGGGTGGGGCGGAGTGCCGTGGAGGTGGGGCTAGTGCCGGGTAGGGAGGGGGCGAGTGCCGTGGGGGGAGAGGGTGAGTGCCGGGGAGGGGGGAGGGGGTGTGAGTGCTGAGGAGAGGTGGGGAGTGCCGGGGTGGGGGGGGGAGTGCCGGGGAGGGAGAGGGCACGTGTTGGGGAGGGAGAGGGCGAGTGTTGGGGAGGGAGAGGGCGAGTGCCGGAGAGGGCGAGTGTTGGGGAGGGAGAGGGCGAGTGTTGGGGAGGGAGAGCGCGAGTGCCAGGAGGGGGGGAGGGAGAGGGCGAGTGTTGGAGAGGGAGAGGGCGATAGCCGGGAAGGGGAAGTGTGAGTGCTGGGTGTAGCACCATCGATCACACGAGGCGAGACGTAAAGAACTTCAATCGAGGCTTTATTGAGCAGACTTGTTCAGACACCTTCCCCAGCAGCTCACTCACAGAATGCAGCTGCAGGGATTACCCAGGTTCTTATATCCCTCCTATCTGGGTGGAGCCCAGTAGGTGGAGGATCCAATTGGGATCCAGCATCTGTCCTCCAATAGCTGCTCGGCATTCCTGGTGTACCGTATTACCCCTAATACATACCACCACATTCTCCCCTTGTTAAAAAAGAACCCTGCTGGGTGGTGGATGGTATGGTGGTAGGGGTTTACAGGGTCAGTACCTTAACCATTGAACTATATACAATCATGCCGCTTTTACTGGGCCACCGAATTATTCACATTTTACCCGATTTGTAGCGTTAACGATTTACAACAATGCCGCTTTGCTGGGCCACTGAATTATATACGATTAAGTCGATTCGATGAGTCGAGATGGTGCTCTGGTCGCCCTTTCCGATCGTCTCAGCCCGGGTGGTGGTGGTGGTGCTGGCTCGGGTCCGGTCGACTCTGGGAGCATCGCGCTGTCCCCTTCTGTTTCCTTACTCCTGGACGGGCCTGGGAGGAGGACCGATCCCCCCGGGAAGGGGGTGGCGGTGGGGTGCACCGGCGGGAGTGAGGGCGAGGTGATTTGTGTTGGGGGGGGGGTGGGGAGCTCCGGCGGGCGCCAGGTCCCACAGAGAGACCGTGTCCTGTCGGCCGTCTGGGTACGCCACGTAGGCGTACTGCGGGTTTGCGTGGAGTAGATGTACCTTTTCCACCAGCGGGTCTGATTTGTGCGCCCGCACATGTTTCCGGAGCAGGATGGGTCCCAGGGCCGCCAGCCATTTCGGCAGCGACGTTCCGGAGGAGGACTTCCTGGGGAAGATAAGGAGGCGCTCGTGAGGCGTTTGGTTAGTGGTGGTACACAGCAGGGACCGGATAGAATGAAGTGCGTCCGGGAGGACTTCCTGCCAGCGGGAAGTTGGGAGACTCCTAGACCGTAGGGCCAGTAGGACGGTCTTCCAGACCGTTCCGTTCTCCCTCTCTACCTGCCCATTCCCCCGGGGGTTGTAGCTGGTCGTCCTGCTCGAGGCTATGCCCTTGCTGAGCAGGAATTGACGCAGCTCGTCACTCATGAAGGAGGACCCCCTGTCGCTATGGATGTAGGCGGGGAAACCGAACAGGGTAAAGGTGGTGCCGAGGGCTTTAATGATCGTGGCCGCGATCATGTCGGGGCAGGGGATGGCGAAGGGGAAGCGGGAGTATTCGTCAACGACGTTAAGAAAGTACGTGTTGCGATCGGTGGAGTGGAGGGGGCCTTTGAAATCCAAACTGAGGCATTCAAAGGGACGGGAAGCCTTTATCAGGTGCGCTCTATCTGGCCTGAAAAAATGCGGTTTGTATTCTGTGCAGATTTGGCAGTTCCTGGTGACTGTTCGGACGTCCTCGACGGAGTAAGGGAGGTTGCGAGCCTTTATGAAGTGGTAGATACGAGTGACCCCCGGGTGGCAGAGGTCCTCGTGGAGGGCTTGGAGACGGTCCACTTGTGCGTTGGCACAAGTGCCGCGAGATAGGGCATCGGACGGCTCGTTCAGCTTTCCGGGACGGTACAAGATCTCGTAGTTGTAGGTGGAGAGTTCGATCCTCCACCTCAAGATCTTGTCGTTCTTTATCTTGCCCCGCTGCGCATTATCGAACATGAAGGCTACCGACCGTTGGTCAGTGAGGAGAGTGAATCTCCTGCCGGCCAGGTAATGCCTCCAATGTCGCACAGCTTCCACTATGGCTTGGGCCTCCTTTTCTACTGAGGAGTGGCGATTTTCTGAAGCGTGTAGGTTCCGGGAGAAAAAGGCCACGGGTCGGCCCGCTTGGTTGAGCGTGGCCGCCAGAGCGACGTCGAACGCGTCGCTCTCGACTTGGAAGGGGAAGGACTCGTCGATGGCGCGCATTGTGGCCTTTGCGATATCCGTTTTGATGCGGCTGAAGGCCTGGCGGGCCTCTGACGACAGGGGAAAAGTAGTGGACTGGATTAGTGGGCGGGCCTTGTCTGCGTACTGGGGGACCCACTGGGCGTAATAAGAAAAGAAGCCCAGGCAGCGTTTCAGGGCTTTGGTACAGTGGGGGAGAGGGAACTCCATGAGTGGGCGCATGCGTTCGGGGTCGGGGCCTATCACTCCATTACGCACTACGTAGCCCAGGATGGCTAGACGGTCGGTGCTAAACACGCATTTTTCCTCGTTGTAGGTGAGGTTGAGGGCGTTAGCAGTCTGGAGGAATTTGCGGAGGTTGGCGTCGTGGTCCTGCTGGTCGTGGCCGCAGATGGTGACGTTGTCGAGGTATGGGAACGTGGCCCGTAAACCGTGCTGGTCGACCATTCGGTCCATCTCTCGTCGGAAGACCGAGACTCCGTTCATGACGCTGAATGGAACCCTTAAGAAGTGGTATAGCCGCCCGTCTGCTTCGAAGGCAGTGTACTTGCGGTCACCCGGGCGAATGGGGAGCTGGTGGTAGGCGGACTTAAGGTCCACGGTGGAGAAGACCTTGTACTGTGCAATCCGATTGACCATGTCGGATATGCGGGGAAGAGGGTACGCATCTAGCTGCGTGTACCTGTTGATGGTCTGGCTGTAGTCTATGACCATCCTTTGCTTCTCCCCGGTCTTCACCACTACCACCTGGGCTCTCCAGGGACTATTGCTGGCCTGGATTATGCCTTCCTTCAGCAACCGCTGGACTTCGGACCTGATAAACGTCCGGTCCTGGGTGCTGTACCGTCTGCTCCTAGTGGCGACGGGTTTGCAATCCGGGGTGAGGTTCGCAAACAGGGAGGGCGGTTCGACCTTGAGTGTCGCGAGGCCGCAGATAGTCAATGGGGGTATAGGGCCGCCAAATTTGAATGTTAAGCTCTGGAGTTTGCATTGGAAGTCCAACCCCAGGAGGGTGGGAGCGCAGAGGTGGGGAAGGACGTACAGCCGGTAATTTCTGAACTCTCTCCCCTGCACCGTTAGGTTTGCGATGCAGAACCCTTTGATTTCAATGGAGTGGGACTCCGCCGCCAGGAAGATTTTTTTGGGTGCTTGGCCGAATTACAAGGGAACAGCGTCTTACCGTGTCCGGGTGAATAAAACTCTCCGTGCTCCCCGAGTCGATCAAACACGGCGTTTCGTGGCCATTCACCAGCACCTTTGTCGTTGTCGTCTGGAGCGTCCGGGGCCGCGACTGGTCGAGGGTCACCGATGCCAAACGTGGTTGGTGTATCAGACCGTTGTCTTCAGGCAGTGTGGAGCCGGCCACACCGGGGTCCTTGCCTGTCAGCCAAGATGGCGGCGTCCATGGATCGCACGCGGTTTGGGGTGGACAAAATGGCCGCTCCAGGGCGGGGGTCCACGGAGCCCAAGGGGCTGCAGCGCGGTCGGGGGCATAGGCGCGGGCGTGCGGAGGGGTTGGGGTTGCCGGGGGTCGGTCGCGGCGGGGTTCCATGGAGCCCAAGGGGCTGCAGCGCGGTCGGGGGCATAGGCGCGGGCGTTTTGGGAGGCCACGTCGAGGGAGGCTGCGAGGGCCCGTACCTCTGTGAGTCCAAGAGAGTCTTTCTCTAAAAGTCTCTGGCGAATTTGCGACGATGCCAAACCTGCTACGTAAGTGTCTCTGATCAGGAGGTCCGTATGTTCGTTCGCCGTAACCGCTGGGCAGTTGCAGTTTCGTCCCAGGATCGTTAGAGCGTTGAAGAAATCGTCTAGCGATTCCCCGGGGATTTGTCGTCTCGTCGCGAGCTGGTAGCGTGCGTAGACCTGGTTGACGGGCTTAATGTAGATCTCCTTCAGCAAGTTGAGCGCCTCTGGGAATTCTTCCGCGTCCTCGATGAGTGAGTAGATTTCGGGACTCACCCTGGAATGCAGGACCTGCATCTTCTGGTCTTCTGTTGGTCTGCCGGGGGCTGTTCGGAGGTACCCCTCAAAGCACACCAGCCAGTGTTTAAACGCCGATGTTGCGTTTGCTGCGTGGGGGCTGATTCGCAGGCACTCCGGGGTGATCCGGAGCTCCATATTCCTTTTTAAGTCTGCTCAATAAATTGTAGCACCATCAATCACACACGAGGCGAGACGTAAAGAACTTCAATCGTGGCTTTATTGAGCAGACTTGTTCAGACACGTTCCCCAGCAGCTCACTCACAGAATGCAGCTGCAGGGATTACCCAGGTTCTTATATCCCTCCTATCTGGGTGGAGCCCAGTAGGTGGAGGATCCAATCGGGATCCAGCATCTGTCCTCCAATAGCTGCTCGGCATTCCTGGTGTACCGTATTACCCCTAATACATACCACCACACTGGGAGGGGGGGGTGTGCGGAAGTGCCGGGGAGGGAGGGGGGGGGGGAGCGAGTGCCGGGGAGGGAAAGGGCGAGTGCTGGGGAGGGGGAGAGCGAGTGCCGGGGAGGGGGAGAGCGAGTGCCGGGGAGGAGGATGGTGAGTGTTGGGGAGGGAGAGGGCAAGAGCCGGGGATGGTGGGGGGGAGTGCCGGGGGGGGGGGGGGGGGGGGGCGAGTGCCGGGGAGGGAGAAGGCGAGTGTTGGGGAGGAGAGGGCAAGTGTTGGGAGGAGGGGTGCGCGCGTTGCGGAGGGAGAGGGCGAGTGTTGGGAAGGGAGAGGGCGAGTGCTGGGGAGGGAGAGGGCGAGTGTTGGGGAGGGAGAGGGCGAGTGTTGGGGAGGGAGAGGGCGAGTGTTGGGGAGGGAGAGGGCGAGTGTTGGGGAGGGAGAGGGCGAGTGCCGGGGAGGGAGAGAGCGAGTGCTGGGGAGGGAGAGAGCGAGTGTTGGGGAGGGAGAGGGCGAGTGTTTGGGAGTGCGAGGGCGAGTGTTGGGGAGGGAGAGGGCGAGTGTTGGGGAGGGAGAGGGCAAGTGTTGGGGAGGGAGAGGGCGAGTGTTGGGGAGGGAGAGGGCGAGTGCCGGGGAGGGAGAGAGCGAGTGCTGGGGAGGGAGAGAGCGAGTGTTGGGGAGGGACAGGGCGAGTGCCGGGGAGTGGGAGGGGTGCGGAGTGCCGGGGTGGGGGAGGGGTGGGGAGTGCCGGGGTGGGGAGGGGTGGGGAGTGCCGGGGTGGGGGAGAGGTGGGGAGTGCCGGGGTGGGGAGGGATGGGGAGTGCCGGGGTGGTGGGGGGGGAGTGCCGGGGGTGGGGGGGGGAGTGGTGGGGGGGGGAGTGGTGGGGGCTGGGGGCGGGGAGTGCCGGGGAGGGAGAGCCGGGGAGGGAGAGGGCGAGTGTTGGGGGGGGGAGCGGGCAAGTGTTGGGGAGGGAGAGGGCGAGTGTTGGGGAGGGAGAGGGCGAGTGCCGGGGAGGGAGAGGACGAGTGTTGGGGAGGGGGGCGGCGAGTACCGGGGGGGGCAGTGGAGAGTGTTGGGGAGGAGGGGGGGCGAGTGTTGGGGAGGGAGAGGGCGAGTGTTGCGGAGGAGGGGGGGTGAGTGTTGGGGAGGGGGAAGCGAGTGCCGGGGAGGGGGGGAGTGCTGGGGATGGGGAGGGGAGTGGCGGGGAGGGGGGGAGTGACGGGGAGGGGGGGGCTACTGCCGGGGAGGGAGAGGGCGAGTGCCGGGTCGAGGGAGGGGGGCAAGTGCTAGGGAGTGGGGGGGGGGAGTCCTGGGAAGGGGGGGAATGCTGGGTAGGGAGAGGGCACGTGTTGGGGAGGGAAAGGGCGAGTATTGGAGAGGGAGAGGGCGAGTGTTGGGGAGGGAGAGGGCGAGTGCCAGGAACGGGGGTTTGAGAGGGCGAATGTTGGGAGGGAAAGGGCGAGTATTGGGGAGGGAGAGGGTGTGGTGGTATGTATTAGGGGTAATACGGTACACCACGTGTCGACAGGCTATTGGTGGAGGGATGCCAGGTCTTGATAGGATCTGCCACCTAATGGACTCCACCCAGAAATGCCGGTATAAGAACCCAGTTTTTCCCTCCATTTCCCTCAGCAGCTGCATTCTGTAACCACGCTGCTGGGGATAAAGTTCTGCTTAATAAAGCCTTCAATTGACATTACCTCAACCTGCCTCGCGTCATATTGACGGTGCTACAATTTATTAAGCAGAATTTAAATTGAAGAAAACGACGTGGGAACATGGAGCTCCGAATCACCCCGGAGTGCCTGCGCATCGCACCCCAAGCAGCTAACTCGGCCTCTATCTTCAAACACTGGATGGCATGCTTTGAGGGCTACCTCCGAACGGCCCCCGGCACACCGACTGACGAACAGAAGATGCAGGTCCTCTATTCCAGGGTGAGTCCTGACGTCTACTCCCTTATCGAGGACGAGGACGGTTTCACCGGTGCCATCGCTGCGCTGAAGGATATCTCCATCCGGCCTGCCAACCAGGTTTTTGCTCGCTACCAGCTCGCCACACGACGGCAATTTCCGGGGGAATCGCTGGACGAGTTTTATAACGCCCTGCAGATCCTGGGTCGAAACTGCAACTGCCCGGCGGTAACAGCTAATGAACACACAGAGCTCCTGGTCCGCGATGCGTATGTGGCAGGTTTGGCCTCTTCCCAGATCTGCCAGAGGCTTCTGGAGAAAGAATCTCTGGGACTTACAGAACCTTGGGCCCTGGCGGCATCCCTCGATGTAGCCTCGCGTACCGCCCGCGCCTACGCCCCCGACCGCACTACAGCCCCTTGGGCTCCATGGACCCCCGCTGCGGTCGACTCTGGGACACCCCCCCATCCCCGCAAACCTGCGCGGCCAAAACACCAGACCAACTGGGGGGGGCCCCGCTGCTATTTGTGCGGCCAGCCGAAACACTCTCGGCAGCGATGCCCGGCCCGCGCGGCTACCTGCAAAAGCTGCGGGAAGAAGGGCCACTACGCGACGGTGTGCAAGTCCCGCGGGGTCGTCGCTATCTCCGGGGAAGAAACGGGACCACAGACCCAGCCCCCCCAGCGATCCACATGCGACCAACGGACGCCGCCATTTTGGACCCCGGACGCCACGAGGGAGAGATGGGCGCCGCCATTTTGTCCACCCCCCGACCACGCTCGATCCGTGGACGCCGCCATCTTGGCTGAAGGGCCCCGACACAGACGGCCACATACTGCCTGATTACGATGCTCAACTTCAACAACCACGTCTGGCTTCGACGACCCTCGACCAGTCGTGACCCCGGACGCTCCAGACTGCAACCACTACAGTCCTAGTGAATGGCTACGAGACGCCGTGTCTTATCAACTCTGGGAGCACGGAGAGCTTCATTCATCCGGACACGGTAAAGCACTGTTCCCTCGTAATTCGGCCAAGCACCCAGAAAATTTTCCTGGCGGCGGGATCCCACTCCGTTCAGATCACGGGGTTCTGCATCGCTAACCTAACGGTGCAGGGGAGGGAGTTCCGAAATTACCGGCTGTATGTCCTCCCCCATCTCTGTGCACCCACACTCCTAGGGTTGGACTTCCAATGCAACCTCCAGAGTTTAACATTTAAATTTGGCGGCCCTATACCCCCATTGACTGTCTGCGGCCTCGCGACCCTCAAGGTTGAACCGCCTTCCTTGTTTGCGAACCTCACCCCGGATTGCAAACCCGTCGCCACAAGGAGCAGACGGTACAGCGCCCAGGACCGAGCATTTATCCGGTCCGAAGTCCAGAGGCTGCTGAAGGAAGGCATCATCCAGGCTAGCAACAGTCCCTGGAGAGCCCAGGTGGTAGTCGTTAAGACCGGGGAGAAACAGAGGATGGCCATCGACTATAGTCAGACCATCAACAGGTACACTCAGCTAGATGCGCACCCTCTCCCCCGCATATCCGACATGGTCAATCGGATTGCACAGTACAAGGTCTTTTCCACCGTGGACCTCAAGTCCGCTTACCACCAGCTCCCCATCCATCCCAGTGACAGCAACTATACTGCCTTCGAAGCAGACGGGCGGTTATACCACTTTTTAAGGGTTCCATTCGGCGTCACGAACGGAGTCTCGGTCTTCCAACGAGAGATGGACCGAATGGTTGACCAGCACGGTTTACGGGCCACGTTCCCGTATCTCGACAACGTCACCATCTGCGGCCACGACCAGCAGGACCACGACGCCAATCTCCAAAAATTCCTCCAGACCGCTCACGCCCTGAACCTCACTTACAACAAAGAAAAATGCGTGTTCCGCACCGATCGTCTAGCCATCCTGGCCCACGTAGTGCGTAATGGAGTGATAGGCCGCGACCCTGAACGCATGCGCCCCCTCATGGAGTTCCCTCTCCCCCACTGTGCCAAAGCCCTGAAACGTTGCCTGGGCTTCTTTTCTTATTATGCCCAGTGGGTCCCCCAGTATGCAGACAAGGTCCATGCACTAATCCAGTCCACTACTTTTCCCCTGACGACAGAGGCATGCCAGGCCTTTAGCCGCACCAAAACGGATATTCCAAAGGCCACGATGCGGGCCATCGACGAGTCCCTCCCCTTCCAGGTCGAGAGCGACGCATCGGATGTAGCTCTGGCGGCCACGCTCAACCAAGCAGGCAGACCCGTGGCCTTCTTCTCCCGAACCCTCCACGCTTCAGATATCCATCACTCCTCAGTGGAAAAGGAGGCACATGCAATAGTGGAAGCTGTGCGACACTGGAGGCGTTACCTGGCCGGTAGGAGATTCACTCTCCTCACTGACAAACGGTCGGTTGCCTTCATGTTCGATAATGCACAGCGGGGCAAGATCAAGAACGACAAGATCTTGCGGTGGAGGATCGAACTCTCCACCTTCAATTATGAGATCTTGTATCGTCCCGGAAAGCTGAACGAGCCGTCCGATGCCCTATCTCGCGGCACTTGTGCCAACGCACAAGTGGACCGTCTCCAAGCCCTCCACGAGGACCTCTGCCACCCGGGGGTCACTCGTTTCTACCACTTCATAAAGGCTCGCAACCTCCCTTACTCCGTCGAGGACGTCCGAACAGTCACCAGGAACTGCCAAATCTGCGCAGAATGCAAACCGCATTTTTTCAGGCCAGATAGAGCGCACCTGATAAAGGCTTCCCGTCCCTTTGAACGCCTCAGTTTGGATTTCAAAGGCCCTCTCCCCTCCGCCGATCGCAACACATACTTTCTTAACGTCGTTGACGAATACTCCCGCTTCCCCTTCGCCATCCCCTGCCCCGACATGACCGCGGCCACGATCATTAAAGCCCTCGGCACCATCTTTACCCTGTTCGGTTTCCCCGCCTACATCCATAGCGACAGGGGGTCCTCCTTCATGAGTGACGAGCTGCGTCAATTACTGCTCAGCAAGGGCATAGCCTCGAGCAGGACGACCAGTTACAACCCCCGGGGGAATGGGCAGGTAGAAAGGGAGAATGGAACGGTCTGGAAGGCCATCCTGCTGGCCCTCCGGTCTAGGAGCCTCTCAATTTCCCGCTGGCAGGAAGTCCTCCCGGATGCCCTTCACTCTATCCGGTCCATGCTGTGCACCACCACGAATCAAATGCCTCACGAGTGCCTCCTCCTCTTTCCTAGGAAGTCCTCCTCTGGAACGCCACTTCCGACCTGGCTAGCAGCTCCGGGACACATTCTGCTCCAGAAACATGTGCCGGCGCACAAGTCAGATCTGTTGGTGGAACGGGTGCATCTCCTTCACGCCAACCCGCAATACGCCTATGTGGAGTACCCCGATGGCCGACAGGACACGGTCTCCCTGCGAGATCTGGCGCCCGCCGGAGCTACCCACACCCCCCCAACGCCAATCACCACCTCCTTACTCCCGCCAGTTCATCCCGCAGCCACCCCCTTCCCGGGGGGTTCGGTTCTCCTCCCAGGCCCGCCCAGGAGTAAGGACACAGGGGACAGCGCTACGCTCCCAGAGTCGACGGGACTCGAGCCAGCGCCATCACCACCACGCCCGAGATGATCGGAAAGGACGACCAGGGCGCCCATCCGGCTCATCGAATCACTTTAACTCTCAACATTTTCAGTTACTGTGTCTTGTTATAGTTATGGCATCATGCCGACCCTTTTTGGCCCGTTGGCCCAGTTGAAGCGATAATTTTGTGTTTTGTTCAAAGTTACGGCACGGTACCGATTCTGTAAACCCCTACCACCATGCGAACCACCATCCTGCCGGGTTTTCTTTCAACAAGGGGTGAATGTGCCGGTATGTATTAGGGGTAATACGGTACACCATGTGTCGACAGGCTATTGGTGGAGGGATGCCAGGTCCTGATAGGATCTGCCACCTACTGGACTCCACCCAGAAATGCCGGTATAAGAACCCGGTTTTTCCCTCCATTTCCCTCAGCAGCTGCTTTCTGTAACCACGCTGCTGGGGATAAAAGTTCTGCTTAATAAAGCCTTCAATTGACATTACCTCAACCTGCCTCGCGTCATATTGACGGAGCTACAGAGGGCGAGTGTTGGGGAGGGGGGGATTGAGAGGGCGAATGTTGGGGAGGGAGTGGGCGAGTGTTTGGGAGGGAGAGGGTGAGTGCCGGGGAGGGAGAGGGCACGTGTTGGGGTGGGAGAGGGTGAGTGTTGGGGAGGGAGAGGGTGAGTATTGGGGAGGGAGAGGGCGAATGTTGGGGAGGGAGAGGGCGAGTGTTGGGGAGGGAGAGGGTGAGTGCCAGGAGGGGGGGAGGGAGAGGGCGAGTGTTGGGGAGGGAGAGGGCGAGTGCCGGGGAGGGAGAGGGCGAGTGCCGGGGAGGGAGAGGGCGAGTGCCAGGGAGGGGGGTGGTGAGTGTTGGGGAGGGAGAGGGCAAGAGCCGGGGAGGGTGGGGGGGAGTGCCGGGGATGGGGGGCTAGTGCCGGGGAGGAGGGGGGCGAGTGCCGGAGAGGAGGGGCCGAGTGCCGGGGAGGGGGGGGGGGCGAGTGCCGGGGAGGGAGAGGGTGAGTTTTGGAGAGGGAGAGGGCGAGTGCTGGGGAGGGGGGCGGCGAATGTTAGGGAGGGAGAGGGCGAGTGTTGGGAAGGAGGGGGGGGTCGAGTGTTGGCGAGGGAGAGGGCGAGTGTTGGGAGGGAGAGGGCGAGTGCCGGGGAGGGGGAGGTGCGTGCTGGGGAGGGAGAGGGCGAGTGCCAGGAAGGGGGGGAGGGAGAGGGTGGGTGCCGGGAAGGGGAGGGAGAAGGAGAGTGTTGGGGTGGGAGAGGGCGAGTGCTGGGGGTGGGGGGGGGGGGGTGGGGGGGGCGGGGGGTGGGGGGGGGAGTGCCCGGGAAGGGGGGGCGAGTGCCGGTGAGGGAGGGGGCAAGTGGCGGGGAGGGAGAGGGAGCGTGTTGGGGAGGGTGGGTGAGTGATGGGGAGGGAGAGGGCGAGTGTTGGGGAGGGAGAGGGCGAGTGCCTAGGTGGGAGAGTGTTGGGGAGGGAGAGTGTTGGGGAGGGGGAGTGTTGGGGAGGGAGAGGGCGAGTGCCGGTGAGGGAGAGTGTTGGGGAGGGAGAGTGTTGGGGAGGGAGAGGGCGAGTGTTGGGGAGGGAGAGGGTTGGGGAGGGAGAGGGCGCACGTTGGGGAGGGAGAGGGCGATAGCCGGGGAGGGAGAGGGCGAGTGTTGGGGAGGGAGAGGGCGAGTGCCGGGGAGGGAGAGGGCGAATGTTGAGGAGGGAGAGGGCGAGTGCCGGGGAGGGAGAGGGCGCGTATTGGGGAGGGAGAGGGCGAGTGCCGGGGAGGGAGAGGGCGCGTATTGGGGAGGGAGAGGGCGAGTGTCGGGGAGGGAGAGGGCGAGTGTTGTGGAGGGAGAGGGCGAGTGCCGGGGAGGGAGAGGGCGAGTGTTGGGGAGGGAGAGGGCGAGTGCCGGGGAGGGAGAGGGCGAGTGTTGAGGAGGGAGAGGGCGAGTGCCGGGGAGGGAGAGGGCGCGTATTGGGGAGGGAGAGGGCGAGTGCCGGGGAGGGAGAGGGCGAGTGTTGTGGAGGGAGAGGGCGAGTGCCGGGGAGGGAGAGGGCGAGTGCCGGGGAGGGAGAGGGCGAGTGCCGTGGAAGTGGGGAGGCGAGTGCCGGGGAGGGGACGGGGACGGGGGGGCTGTGGTGAACCACGTATTGCTGCTCTTTATACATTTTTCGTTATTCGTCCGACTGTTATCCACCACTGTATATATGTTCACTGTTTTTCTTATTCACTGTTACTTACTGTTGTTGTGTTGATGCTTCTGTTGGCTCCGCCTGTGGCCCCGCCCCTTGGGGGAGGTATATAATTGGCAGACCTGTGGCCAGCTCTCAGTGCGGGAGCAGCTGCAGGCTGGCATATTTCGTATCTTATTAAAACCACTGTTATCTTCTACAACTCGACTCGTGTGAATTGATGGTCCATCAATTTAATAAGCTAAGATATCACAATGGACGCCGCTCTTAAGCCTGACCGAATTGAACTCGACCCGCAGGCAGCTGAAGCCACTGCAATCTTTGAGCATTGGCTAAGTTGTTTCGAGGCCTCGACTCCTCGACCGACGACGTCTCCGGGGCGCACAAGCTGCGTGTCCTCAACGCTCGGGTGAGCCACAAAACTTTCCTATTAATCAGAGACGCGGCCTCGTACGAAGAGGCGGTTGCACTGTTGAAAGGACAGTTCGTGAGGCCAGTGAATGAGGTGTTCGCTCGACATCTTCTTACCGAGCGGCGTCAGCGCCCTGGTGAATCGCTGGCAGAATTCCTGCGTGACCTGAAGGTACTCGCCAGGAATTGTAACTGCCAGGCAGTTACGGCAGTGCAACACACGGAACTCATGATCCGGGACACCTGTGTGGCCGGAGTCCGGTTCTGTTATATCCGTGAACGACTACTCGAAAGGGGTGCCCTCGACCTCAAGGACACGGTACAGTTATCTACCTCGTTAGTTTGGATGCCTTCATACCTGACCATGCGGCATCCTCATGGACATCGGAGGCGCGGCCATCACCTGACCGGGTGTGTCCCATGCCTGTGCCGCGCGGCTGCCTGCCAGCTCCAGGGGGCAGTTCTGCTACTTCTACGGCCAGGGCCAGCAGCCCAGGCAGCATTGTCCAGCTCGGAACGCGACCTGCAACGAGTGCAGTAAGAAGGGGCATTTTGCCAAAGTCTTCCTGGCCCAACCTAAAGTTTCCAAATCGAAAGCCTCCCAGGCCCAACCTGAAGCTCACAGATCCCGTAGTGTGGCATCGTGCCTGCCGGTACCACCAACTTCTGACCCGTCACCTACCTCGTGCAGTCCGTGGGGGCCGCCATTTTGTCCTGCATCTTTAACGCCGCCCGCCACATGTGACCCGTGGTGGCCGCTATTTAGGCCGCCATCTTCAATGCTGCCCGTCATGTGTGACTCATGTGGCCGGAGTCCGGTCCAGTTATATCCGGCAACGACTGCTCGAAAGCGGTGCCCTCGACCTCAAGGACACGGTACAGCTAATTACCTCGTTAGAGGTAGAATTCCAGAGTTTGGATGCCCTCACGCCTGACCACGTGGCATCCTCGTGGACGGCGGAGGCGCGGCCATCACCCGACCCGGGCGTGTCCCATGCCTGTGCCGCGCGGCTGCCTGCCAGCTCCAGGAGGCCGTTCTTCTACTTCTACGGCCAGGACCAGCACCCCAGGCAGCATTGTCCAGCTCAGACGGAGCGTGACCTGCAACGAGTGTGGTAAGAAGGGGCATTTTGCCAAAGTCTGCCTGGCCCGACCTAAAGTTCCCAAATCGAAAGCCTCCCAGGCCCGACCTGAAGCTCACAGATCCCGCAGTGTGGCATTGTGCCTGCCGGAACCACCCACTTCTGACGTGTCACCTACCTCGTGCAGTCCGTGGGGGCCGCCATTTAGTTCGCCATCTTTAACGCCGTCCGCCACATGTGATCCGTGGGGGCCGCCATCTTGGCCACCATCTTCGACGCCGCCCTCACGTGCGACTCATGGAGGCTGCCATTTTGGGACCACCCCGCTACCGTCGGACGGACCAGTCATCCGCAGCTCGGCTCTGTTACACTCGACTAGACCCGGCCCCATCACCTTAAGAACTCTATGATGGCCGTCTGGGTCAATGGGCATGAGACGTCCTGCCTCTTCGACTCCGGGAGCACGGATAGCTTCGTCCATCCGGATACGATAAGGCGCTGCTCCCTCCGGATTTTCCCCGTGTCCCAAACAATCTCCCTTGCTTCCGGATCACATTCTGTGCAGATCCGGAGATACTGTGTCGCAAACCTTGTGATACAGGGCGTTAAGTACGCCAACTTTAAACTTTACGTCCTCCCCCATCTCTGCGCACCCCTCTTATTAGGACTGGATTTCCAGTGTAACCTCCGAAGCCTGACCTTGAAGTTCGGTGGACCCCTGCCCCTTCTCACTGTCTGTACCTCGTAACCCTTAAGGTCACTCCTCCCTCGCTCTTTGCAAACCTCAACCCGAGTGTAAGCCCATCGGCACCAGGAGCAGACGATACAGTGCTCGGGACAAGGCCTTTATCAGGTCGGAGGTCCAGCGACTCTTGCGGGAAGGGATCATTGAGGCCAGTAACAGCCCCTGGAGAGCCCAGGTGGTGGTCGTCAGGACCGGGGAGAAGAACCGGATGGTCGTCGACTACAGTCAGACGATCAACCGGTACACGCAACTCGATGCGTACCCTCGTCCCTGCATATTTGACATGGTCAACAAGATTGCAACTACTGAGTCTTCTCCACGGTAGACTTGAAGTCCGCGTACCATCAGCTCACTATCCGCCCGGAGGACCGCCACTACACTGCCTTTGAGGCAGACGGCCGCCTCGACCACTTCCTCAGGGTTCCCTTCGGCATCACCAATGGGGTCTCAGTCTTCCAACGAGCGATGGACCGAATGGTTGACCAGTACGGGCTGCGGTCCACGTTCCCATATTTGGATAATGTCACCATCTGCGGCCATGATCAGCAGGACCACGATGTTAACCTTAAGAAATTGCTCCACCCCGCCCAACTCCTTAATTTGACCTATAACAAAGAGAAATGCGTTTTCCGCACAACCCGAGTAGCCATCCTTGGTTATGTCATGGAAAACGGAGTCTCAGTGCCCGACCCCGATCGCATGCGCCCCCTCCTGCAACTTCCCCTCCCCCACTGCCCTAAGGCCCTGAAACGATGCCTGGGGTTATTTTCTTACTATGCCCAGTGAGTCCCCAATTATGCGGACAAGGCCTGTCCACTTATCAAATCCACCATTTTTCCCCTGATGGCTGAGGCCCGCCTGGCCTTGACCGCATCAAGACAGACATTGCCAAGGCCACGATGCACGCTGTAGACGAGTCCATTCTGTTCCAAGTGGAGAGCGATGCGTCGGACTTTGCCCTGGCCTCTCCCCTCAACCAGGCAGGAAGGCCCATGGCTTTCTTTTCCCGTACCCTCCATGCCTCTGAGATTCACCACTCCTCTTTCGAGAAGGAAGCTCAAGCCATTGTGGAAGGCCCTACACAGCATCTTCACCTTGTTCGGTTTCCCCACCTAAATCCACAGTGATCGGGGCTCCTCTTTTATGAGCGATGAGCTGCGTCAGTTCCTGTTTAGTAAGGGTATCGCCTCAAGCAGGAATACCAGTTACAACCCCCGGGGAAATGGGCAGGTGGAGAGGGAGAATGCGACGGTCTGGATGGCCATCCTTCTTGCCCTACGGTCTAGAAGTCTCCCAGTCTCCTGTTGGCAGGAGGTCCTTTCCGATGCGTTCCACTCCAACCGGTCGCTTCTCTGCACCGCCACTAACGAGACCCCTCACGAACGTTTGTTTGTCTTCCCCAGGAAGTCCATCTCCGGCGTCTCGCTTCCGTCCTGGCTGACAACATCAGGGCCTGTCCTCCTCTGAAAGCATGTGAGGAGCCATAAGTCCGACCCCCTGGTCGAGAGGGTTCAGCTCCTCCATGCAAACACTCCATATGCATACGTGGCACAACACGACGGACGGCAGGACACAGTCCCCCTTCGGGATTTGGCACCCGCAGATTCCCCAGCAACCATCACCAACGCGCCCACCCCTACACCGCCTATCACCATCACTCAAATGTGGCAGGACTTGGCCCTGGCAGCCCTCCCTGGGGCTCCCGCCCCTACACCGTCTCCCTCTCCGTCAACACATCGCGATGAAGCTGCAGATGACACGCTCCCGGAGTCGAAGGTCCCGACACCCGTGCCCACACTGCAGCTGGGGCTGAGGCGATCACGGCGGAAGATCAAGGCTCCCGTCAGACTGAACATGTGAGTCCACTTCACCCCCGCTGGACTTTTTTTTAACTGAAATGAAATGAAAACTGGGGCTGAATGTGGTGAACCATGTATTGCTACTATATATATATTTAGAATAGATAGAATAGCCCTAGCAGATCAAAAAGAAAGAGAAAGGGAGATACAGATCAGGGAAAAAGATAAAGAGAGAGAGTTTGAACTTCAGAAAATGGCCATGAAACATGACAGTCAGTTAAAATTGGCAGACGTAAAGGGAAACGTACAGTTGGATGATAGTGATGAGGATAGTGAGAGAGCGTCAAAGTTGAAGGCTTGGTGGGAATCTATTTAAATATGTCCAAGCATTGCCAAGGTTTGACAAGAAGGAAGTGGAAGCCTTTTAATTTCATTTGAGAAGGTAGCTAAACAAATGAAATGGCCACAGGACATGTGGGTATTACTGATTCAAACAAAGCTGGTAGGTAGAGCTAGTGAAGTGTTGGCATCACTACTCGAGGAGGTATCTGGGACAAATGAGGAGGTGACAAAATCCATCTTGGGTGCATCTGACCAAGTGCCTGAAGCTTACAGACAAAGGTGTAGAAATTTATGTAAAGAATTTGGTCAAACATACATGGAGTTTGAAAGGCTCAAACAGAGTAATTCTGATAGGTGGATAAGGGCTTTGAAAATAGACCAAACGTATGAAGCTCTCAGAGAAATTATAATTTTGGAGGAGTTTAAAAATTCAATTCCTGGTGTAGTGAGAACTCATGTGGAAGAGCAGAGGGTTAAAACTGTGAGGTTAGCAGCCAAAATGGCAGATGATTATGAATTAGTTAATAAATCAAAGCTTGGTTTCCGACATCAGTTTCAGCCCGTGATGGATAGAAACCGGGGATGTGAGAAATACTCAAGTGGTAAAGGTAAAGGTGATCTGATGGGAGATAATAAGGAGAGTGTACCTCAGATTAAAAAAGAAATCCAGGAGGGTGGAAAAGAAATGAAAAGTTTCAAATGTTTTCACTGTAATAAACTAGGCCATGTAAAGTCACAGTGTTGGTGGTTGAAGAAAAGCACTGGGAAGGCTGAGGTGGTAAAACAGGATAAGACAGTGGGGTTTGTTAAAGTGGAAAGGAAAGCCCAAGTGAAGCGAAGGAGGTGCGAAAGATCAAGAGGTGATTGATAAGAAGGTGCCAGATGTCTTTAAAGAATTTACTTGTGTGGGTAAAATTTACTCATGTGTATCAGGAGGAGCAGGTGAAGAAGTCACAATTTTAAGAGGTACGGGAGCTAGTCAATCTTTAATGGTAAGAGATGAGGAGTTATGTAGTTTGGGAAGAGTGTTGGCAGAAAAGGTGGTAATATGTGGAATTCAGGGTGAGAGGAGTAGCGTGCCATTATATAAGGTAAGGTTGGAAAGTCCGGTGAAGAGTGGTGAAGTGGTAGTAAGACTAATAGAGAAACTATCTTGTCCAGGCATACAGTTTATCTTGGGTAATGATATAGCTGGATCGCAAGTGGGAGTGATGCCTACTGTGGTTGATAAGCCAGTGGAAAATCAGACAACTGAAGTGTTGAAGGACGAATATCTGGGATTTTTCCGGATTGTGCAGTAACAAGGTCGCAAAGTCACAGGTTAAGGCAAGAGGAGAAATCAAAGAATGAAGATGACATTGAAGTGCAATTGTCAGAAACGATTTTTGATCAGATGGTTGAAAAAGAACAAGAACAGGTGGAGGATGAGGCGGATATTTTTAGTTCAGGAAAATTGGCGGAGTTACAACAAAAAGATATAGAAATTAAACGGATGTATAAGAAAGGATACACGGAAAAGGAGTCTGCGTGTATACCAGAGTGTTATTACCGTAAAAGTGATGTCTTGATGAGAAAATGGAGACCTTTACATATGCAGGTGGATGAAAAGTGGGCAGAAGTTCATCAAGTAGTATTGCCGGTAGGGAAAGGAGTTGTTGCGAGGTGCATATGAGGTACCAGTGGGAGGTCATTTGGGAATAAGGAAAACTCAAGCTAAAATCCAAAAACATTTCTATTGTCAATCATGTCACACATGTCAACTGATAGGGAAACCTCAAGCAGTGATAAAACCAGCGCCGTTAATACCCATTCCAGCATTTGAGGAACTTTTTACAAGGGTCCTAATTAATTGCGTAGAACCGCTTCCTAAAACAAAAAGTGGGAGTCAATGTCTTTTGACTAAAATGGATGTGTCTACTAGGTTTCCAGAGGCCATTCCAGTACGTAATATTACAGCTAAAAAGATTGTGGAGGAGTTACTTAAATTGTTTACTAGATATGGACTACCCACAGAAGTACAATCGGATCAGGGATCAAATGTTACCTCAAGGTTATTCAAATAAGTTATGGATAGTTTAGGAATAAATCAATTTAAATCAACTGCGTACCATCCAGAATCACAGGGAGCATTAGAAAGGTGGCATCAGACATTAAAGACAATGTTGAGGGCTTATTGTCAAGATTATCCAGAGGATTGGGATAAAGGAATTCCATTCGTACTGTTTGCAATTAGGGACGCACCTAATGAGTCAACCAAATTTAGTCCTTTTGAACTAATGTTTGGTCATGAGGTAAGAGGACCACTTAAATTGATTAAGGAAAAATTGGTGAGTGAGAAATCGGAAATTACATTATTGGATTATGTGTCACATTTTAAGGAACGAATAAATAGAGCATGTGAATTGGCTAGACAACATTTAGAAGGTGCACAAAATGTGATGAAACGGGTCACGGACAAGAAATCCAAAGTTTGTAGTTTTGCCAGTGGAGATAAAGTTTTAGTATTGTTACCAGTGGTAGTTGAACCTTTAAAAGCAAGGTTTTGTGGACCTTATCAGATTGAAAGGAAATTAAGTGAGGTGAATTATGTGGTAAAAACAACAGATAGAAGGAAGATTCACCGAGTGTGTCATGTGAATATGCGTAAAAGGTACATTGAAAGGGAAGGAGAGAAAAAGGGGAAGGTTTTAATGATTCTAACTCAAAGTGATGAACTAAATCCAGATGACTGTGAATTTGACATACCTCAAATTAAATTGGAAAATGAGGATGTTCTTAAAAATTGGGATAAATTGTTGAATTATCTTCCAGAGGAAAAACGAACTGACCTGAAAGAGTTATTAATATCACATGGGCAAATTTGTGGCGATAAATTGGGAAGTACTAAAATGGCTATACATGATGTAGATGTAGGAAATGCTGTTCCAATCAAACATCATCCATATAGACTTAGCCCTTTACATTGGCACAGGTTAACAAAGAGATTGAGAGTATGCTTAAAATGGCATAATTGAAGTGGGTTGCAGCCAATGGAGCTCACCCATTGTGATGGAACCAAAACCAGACGGTACCCGACGGCTGTGTGTGGACTATAGAAAGGTAAATGCAGTTACAAGACCGGACTCTTATCCTATCCCACGTTTGGAGGATTGCATTGAGAAAGTGGGGCAGCCCAGTTTTATTTCCAAATTGGATTTGCTTAAAGGTTACTGGCAAGTACCTTTATTGAAAGGGCATAGGAGATTTCAGCTTTTGTGACTCCAGATGGTATATGCCAATTCAAAGTCATGCCATTTGGCATGAAATACGCCCCAGCCACATTTCAACAGTTAACTAACAAAGTTGTTTCAGGATTACCCAATTGTGCGATATACATCGACGATCTGGTAATTTTCAGCCAGACATGGAAAGAATATTTAAAACATCTGATGGAGTTATTCGATTGACTTCAGGAGGCGAGTTTGGTGATAAACCTAGCCAAAAGTGAATTTGGAAAAGCCCAAGTCACTTTCCTTGGCCATACAATCAGACAGGGTCGAATGGTCCCACGGGATGTGAAAACGAAAGTTATTGGGGAGTTTCCGATTCCCTCGACATGATGGGAAATAATTCGATTTCTTGGTATGAGTGGATTTTACCGGAAATTTGTACCAAATTTTAGCAGTGTGGTCACTCCACTGATGGACTTGCTCAAGAAGCGTAACAAATTCCATTGGACAGCGGAGTGTCAACAGGCATTTGACGGCCTGAAGGCTGTGTTAACCACTGCTCCAGTGTTAGCTATCCCAAATTATACCAAACCATTCAAAGTGGCTGTTGATGCGAGCGATGTGGGCGTAGGTGCGGTGCTTCTACAAGACAATGACGAAGGGCTAGAGCGGCCTATTGGTTATTTTTCAAAGAAATTGAATTCTCACCAGAAAACGTATTGCACGATTGAGAAGGAGACTTTGAATTTGGTGCTGGCTTTGCAACATTTTCACATTTATGTAACCAGCAATCCGTCTCACACCGTTATATATACTGATCGTAATGCATTGACATTTTTGGAGCGATTCCGGAATAACAATGCAAGGCTGTTTCGCTGGAGTTTCCTGTTATAGCCATTTCATTTAAAAATAGTACATGTGGCAGGACGAGATAATGTGATAGCTGTGCTTTGTCATGAATGTGATGAACGGAAGCAATTTCAGTTGTAGGAAGAAGAACGGAAAAAATTGACTTTATTATTCTACCTGTTTGCGTGTGTTGTTTTTTTAAATGAACAAGTATATTTACTGTGTGCATTTCTTAAAGGATAGTGGAAAGGTGAAAAATGAAACCATCTTGAAGTTGATGGTTTTGTTTTTTTTCTTGGGGGGGAGGTGTCATGTGAGAGTACCCTTTAAGAAATGGGTGGTTAAGAAATGTACCTTTAAGTAATGGAGCTGCTCATGTTACTGGAGTGATGTCAGAGTATGGGTGGAGCTGAGTTCCACTTCTGCTTTTTAGATTCAGTTTGAGAAGGAGCTTGGGCGTGTCTGTGTTTTTCAGTGAGCTGAATCTGAAGTTAAAAGTGAGCTGCACTGCTGTGATCTCTGCCTTCCAAAGACTATCTATGGATCATTTGGTGAATTCAGAGAATTATAAATGTTTTCAGTCTTGAATGTAAACCCTAATGTGCTCCTGTTTGAAGGTTTGTTAAGCCTTTTGGATGTTAAAAGGACAGCATACAGATGACTTAGTGTTGTATTCTTTGGGGGGTGTATTTGATTTACTGGTTGCTAAGATATTCACTGTTTGCTTTAAAAAGGTTAACTTGAGTTCATAGATTAAACATTGTTTTGCTTTAAAAAAAAACACTGGTCCATGTCTGCTGTACCATACCTGTAGAGTGAGCAGTGTGCTCCCCATACCACAATCTATTAAATGGTGTGAGTCAGGTGAACTCCATGATACACTTTGGGATTCTCTAAACCCTGACCCATAACAATTGGGGGCTCGAGGGGGAAAAAAGTATATCTATTGGATTGGCTTAATGAACTTAAAGACAGTGAGGGGTGAGCATATTGTGGGTGCTTTTCAGGCTTACTTTAAGTGGGGAGTGTGTTGTGGACAATGGCTCTTTCAGAGGCTCAGAGGTTTTCGGGGGTGGAGACGGTCACAAACAGTACCTTACGGACAGAGACAAAAAGCAGACTGTTAGATTTGACAAAAACATTGCAGTTAACATTACCTGACAAAATGCGAAAAGATGAGGTAATTATGGCGGTGGCTAAGCATTTAAGGTTGCCTGAGATACAGTCTGACTCATTAATAATGGCAAAGATCCAGTTGCAGATTAAGCGGGATATGGGGGATATGGGGGAAGGGGGATATGGGGGAAGGGGATATGGGGAATAAGGGGATGGGGATATGGGGGAAGAGGATAAGGGGGATATGGTGGAAGGGGGATATGGGGGAAGGGGATAATCGGGATATTGGGGAAGGGGATATGGGGAATAAGGGGATGGGGATATGGGGGAAGGGGGATAAGGGGGATATGGCGGAAGGTGGTATGGGGATATGGGGGAAGGGAGATATGGGGGTAAGGAGGGTGGGGGATATGGGGGATATGGGGGAAAGGGGGATATGGGGGATAAGGGGGAAGGGCATAAGGGGGAAGGGGGATATGGGGAATAAGGGGGATTGGGGATATGGGGAAGGGGATGAGGGGGAAGGGGATATGGGGAAGGGGGATAAGGGGGATAAGGGGGAAGGGGATAAAGAGGAAGCGGGATATGGGGGAAGGGAGATATGGGGAAGGGGATATGGGGGATATGGGAGAAGGGGATATGGGGAATAAGGGGAAGGGGATAAGGGGGATATGGTGGAAAGGGGATATGGGGAAGGGGATAATGGGGAAGGGGGATATGAGGGAAGGTGGTATGGGGATATGGGGGAAAGGGGGATATGGGGGCTAAGGGTGAAGGGGGATAAGGGGGAAATAGGGATATGGGGAATAAGGGGAATGGGGATATGGGGGATGGGGATATGGCGGAATGGGGATACGGGGGATATGGGGGAAGGGGGATATGGGGTAAGGGGATATGGGGGTAAGGGGGTTGGGGATATGGGGGAAGGGGATATGGGGGAAGGGGTATATGGGGGAAGAGGGATATGGGGGATATGGGGAAGGGGATATGGGGAAGGGAGATATGGGAATATGGGGGAAGGGGGATATGGGGGAAGGGGATATGGGTGATATGGGGGATATGGGGAAGGGGATATGGGGAAGTGGATAAGGGGGATGGGGGATATGAGGGATATGGGGGAAGACAGATAAGGGAGATGGGGATATGGGGAAAGGGGGATTTGGGGGATGGGAGAAGGGGGATATGGGGAATAAGGGGGATATGGGGGAAGGGAGTTAAGGGGGATATGGGGGGAGTTATGGGGGATATGGGGGATAAGTGGGATGGGGATAAGGGGGATATGGGGGAAGGGGGATATGGGGAGATGGGGGAAGGGGGATATGGGGGATGGGGATATGGGGGATAAGGGGGATGTGGGACATGGGGGACATGGGGAAAGGGGGATATGGGAGATCAGGGGGAAGGGGGATAAGGGGGATATGGAGATAAGGGGGATATGGGGAAGGGGGATATGGGGGATAGGAGGGATGGGGATATGGGGTATATGGGGAAGGGGATATGGGGGATAATGAGGAAGGGGGATATGGGGGATAAGGGGGAAGGGGATATGGAGGATATGGGGGAAGGGGGACAGGGGGAATATGGGAGATATGAGGGAAGGGGGAAAAGGGGGCAGCAGTGGGGGGGGTCTCACTTGGTGGTGCGTCCCCGACCTCTGCATCCGCAACTTCCCTGTCCTCGGGTCCGCCAGCAAGTTCCAGGGCCCTCTCCTCATGGATGGCGAGAGGTCGCAGTTCCAGCGGCCTTCATTTCCGGGAGCGGGAGAGAGAGAGGGAGCCGGTGTGCAGCTTGAGAATCAGGTAAGTGTTTACACTTACCCCCAGGTTCCAGCGGCCTTTATTTCCGGGAGCGGGAGAGAGAGAGTGAGCCGGAGTGCAGCTTGGGAGTCAGGTAGGTTCTGTATATAACTTGGGCGGTTGCTAAACCCGAGACAGTACACTTGTAGTGTTCCCCACCCTTCCATCTCCTCTAACCTAAGGGTCTTGTTTTATCTAGAGGGGATGGCAGGGAAGGCAGTGTGCAATGCTCCTCCTGCAGAATGTTCGAGGTGAGGGACACCGTCAGTGTCCCTGCTGATTACATATGTGGGAAGTGCACCCGTCTCCAGCTCCTCAGAAACTGTGTTAGGGAACTGGAGCTGGAGTTGGATGAACTTCGGATCATTCGGGAGGCAGAGGTGGTCATAGATAGAAGCTTTAGGGATGTAGTTACTCCAAAGAATAAAGACAGATGGGTGACGGTGAGAGGAAGCAGTCAGTACAGGGACCCCCTGTGGTCGTTCCCCCGAATAACAAGTATACCGCTTTGGATACTGTTGGGGGGGATGACTTACCAGGGATAAGCCATGGGGTACAGGTCTCTGGCATAGAGTCTGTCCGTTACTCAGAAGGGAAGGGGGGAGAGGAGTAGAGCATTAGTCATTGGTGACTCTATAGTTAGGGGGATAGATAGGCGATTCTGTGGGAACGAGAGAGACTCGCGGTTGGTGTGTTGCCTCCCAGGTGCAAGGGTCCGCGATGTCTCGGATCGTGTTTTCGGGATCCTTAGGGGGAGGGGGAGCAGCCCCGAGTCATGGTCCACATAGGCACCAACGACATAGGTAGGAAAAGGGATCGGGATGTAAGGCAGGAATTCAGGGATCAAGGGTGGAAACTTAGATCTAGGACAAACAGAGTTATTATCTCTGGGTTGTTACCCATGCCACGTGCTAGCGAGACGAGGAATAGGGAGAGAGAGCAGTTGAACATGTGCAGGGATGGTGCAGGAGGGAGGGTTTCAGTTACCTGGATAATTGGGGCTCATTCTGTGGTAGGTGGGACCTCTACAAATGGGATGGTCTACACCTGGATCAGAGGGGTACCAATATCCTGGGGGGGGAAATTTGCTAATGCTCTTCGGGAGGGTTTAAACTAGTTCAGCAGGGGTCTTGGAAACTGAATTGTTGCTCCAATATACAGGAGGTTGAGAGTAGTGAGGTCAGGAGTAAGGTTTCAAAGTTGCAGGAGTGTACCGGCAGGCAGGAAAGTGGTTTAAAGTGTGTCTACTTTAATGCCAGGAGCATCCGAAATAAGGTGAGTGAACTTGCGGCATGGGTTGGTACCTGGGACTTCGATGTTGTGGCCATTTCGGAGACATAGATAGAGCAGGGACAGGAATGGTTGTTACATGTGCTGGGGTTTAGATATTTCAGTAGGCTCAGAGAAGGTGATATAAGAGGGGGAGGGGTGGCATTGTTAGTCAAGGACAGTGTTACGGTGGCAGAAAGGACGGTCGGTGAGGACTCGTCTACTGAGGTGGTATGGGCTGAGGTCAGAAACAAGAAAGGAGCGGTAACCCTGCTGGGAGTTTTCTATAGGCCTCCAAAAATTTCCAGAGATGTGGAGGAAAGGATTGCAAAGATGATTCTGGATAGGAACGAAAGTAACGGTAGTTGTTATGGGGGACTTTAACTTTCCAAATATTGACTGGAAACGCTATAGTTTGTGCACGTTAGATGGGTCCTTTTTGGTCCAATGTGTGCAGGAGGGTTTCCTGACACAGTATGTAGATAGGCCAACGAGAGGCGAGGTAATATTGGATTTGGTACTGGGAAATGAACTTGGACAGGTGTTAGATTTGGAGGTAGGTGAGCACTTTGGTGATAGTGACCACAATTCGATTACGTTTACTTTAGCGATGGAAAAGGATAGGTGTATACCGCAGGGCAAGAGTTATAGCTGGGGGAAAGGCAATTATGATGCGATAAGGCAAGACTTAGGATGCATAGGATGGGAGGGAAACTGCAGGGGATGGGCACAATTGAAACGTGGAACTAGTTCAAGAAACAGCTACTGCGTGTCCTTGATAAGTATGTCCCTGTCAGGTAGGGTGGAAGTGGTCGAGCGAGGGAACCATGGTTTACTAAAGTAGTTGAATCACTTGGTAAGAGGAAGAAGGAGGCTTATGTAAAGATGAGACGTGAAGGTTCAGTTAGGGTGCTCGAGAGTTACAAGTTAGCTAGGAAGGACCTAAAGAGAGAGCTAAGAAGAGCCAGGAGGGGACATGAGAAGTCTTTGGCAGGTGGGATCAAGGATAACCCTAAAGCTTTCTATAGGTATGTCAGGACTAAAAGAATGACTAGGGTAAGAGTAGGGCCAGTCAAGGACAGTAGTGGGAAGTTGTGCGTGGAGTCCGAGGAGATAGGAGAGGTGCTAAATGAATATTTTTCTTCAGTATTCACACAGGAAAAAGGCAATGATGTCGAGGAGAAAACTGAGATACAGGCTACTAGACTAGAAGGGCCTGATGTTCTTAAGGAGGAGGTGTTAGCAATTCTGGAAAGTGTGAAAATAGATAAATCCCCTGGGCCGGATGGGATTTATCCTAGGATTCTATGGGAAGCTAGGGAGCAGATTGCTGAGCCTTTGGCTTTGATCTTTATGTCATCATTGTCTACAGGAATAGTGCCAGAAGACTGGAGGATAGCAAATGTTGTCCCCTTGTTCAAGAAGGGGAGTCGAGACAATCCCGGTAACTATAGACCAGTGAGCCTTACTTCTGTTGTGGGCAAAGTCTTGGAAAGGTTGATAAAAGATAGGGGGCGGGATTCTCCACTCCCGCGCCGAAGTGGCCGCGCCGTCGTGAACACCGTCGAAGTTCACGACGGCGCGAAACGGCCCCGATCCCGACCGATTCAGGCCCTGACAATGGGCCAGGATCAGGGCCGCGTCATCTACACGTGCCAGGCCTTGTCGCCCGCGTAAAGGTGGCGCCGCATAGATGACGCGGCCGGCGCCGCATAACGGGCGTCATCCGGCATGCGCGGGTTGGCCCGCGCCAACCAGTGCATGCGTGGTTGCCGTCCTCTCTAAGTCCGCCTGCGGCCCGCGAAACTCGACCGGGCCGTTCCCGCCGCTTGGGAGAATCACGGGAGGGCATCGGACTGGCGTCCCGGGAAATTTTGGCGCCGCAGGGATTCTCCCAACCGGCGTGGGAGTGGAGAATCGCGCCCAGGATGTACAATCATCCTGAAAGGAATAATTTAATTAGCGATAGTCAACACGGTTTTGTGAAGGGTAGGTCGTGCCTCACAAACCTTATTGAGTTCTTTGAGAAGGTGACCAAACAGGTGGACGAGGGTAAAGCAGTTGATGTGGTGTATATGGATTTCAGCAAAGCATTTGATAAGGTTTCCCACGGTAGGCTTTTGCAGAAAATACAGAGTCATGGGATTCAGGGAGATTTAGCAGTTTGGATCAGAAATTGGCTAGCTGTAAGAAGGCAAAGGGTGGTGGTTGATGGGAAATGTTCAGACTGGAGTCCAGTTATTAGTGGTGTACCACAAGGATCTGTTTTGGGGCCACTGCTGTTTGTCATTTTTATAAATGACCTGGAGGATGGCGTAGAAGGATGGGTGAGTAAATTTGCCGATGATACGAAAGTTGGTGGAGTTGTGGACAGTGCGGAAGGATGTAACACGTTACAGAGGGACATAGATAAGCTGCAGAGCTGGGCTGAGAGGTGGCAAATGGAGTTTAATGCAGAAAAGTGTGAGGTGATTCATTTTGGAAGGAATAACAGGAAGACAGAGTACTGGGCAAATGGTAAGATTTTTGGTCGTGTGGATGAGCAGAGAGATCTTGGTGTCCATGTACATCGATCCCTGAAAGTTGCCACCCAGGTTGAGAGGCTTGTTAAGAAGGCGTACGGTGTGTTAGCTTTTATTGGTAGAGGGATTGAGTTTTGGAGCCATGAGGTCATGTTGCAGTTGTACAAAACTCTGGTGCGGCCGCATTTGGAGTATTGCGTGCAATTCTGGTCGCCGCATTGTAGGAAGGATGTGGAAGCATTGGAAAGGGTGCAGAGGAGATTTACCAGGATGTTGCCTGGTCTGGAGGGAAGATCTTATGAGGGAAGGCTGAGGGACTTGAGGTTATTTTCTTTAGAAAGAAGAAGGTTAAAAGGTGACTTAATTGAGGCACACAAGATGATCAGAGGATTAGATAGGGTGGACAGTGAGAGCCTTTTTCCTCGGATGGTGATGTCGAGCATGAGGGGACATAGCTTTAAATTGAGGGGTGATAGATATAGGATAGATGTCAGAGGTAGGTTCTTTACTCAGAGAGTAGTAAGGGTGTGGAATGCCCTGCCTGTAACAGTAGTGGATTCACCAACTTTAAGGGCATTTAAATGGTCATTGGATAAACATATGGATGATAAGCGAATAGTGTAGATGGGCTTTAGAGTGGTTTCACAGGTCGGCGCAACATCGAGGGCCGAAGGGTCTGTACTGCGCTGTAATGTTCTATGTTCTCGGTGGACCCCCTCCGGTCCTCTCATGCACCCGGTTGTTGTGAGCGCGCTTCTCCTGTGGGGGCGGGAGGGTGGCAGGGATAAAGGGCAACAGTGTTAGGCAGACATATACATGCGGACCAGCGGTTGTGTGTATGTTGGCAGAGGTTCACAACCCATCCTGCCTCTGCAGCCTGCATGGGTGGGTGCAGCCATGTCAGTTGCACCTAGGGCTGTGCCGCCCATCAGGGGTGCGGGACTCACCCTGGTTGCCCTGACATGGTCATTGATCTTCTTGTGACACTGGACGCCTGTCCTTGTTGTCACGGCCACGGCACTGACGGCCTCTGCCACCTCCCTCCACAGGCGCCGGCTGAGGCGTGGTGCGACATTACGGCTGTGTCCAGGGTACAGGGCCTCCCTCCTCAGCTCCACTGCGTCCAGGAGCGCCTTGATGTAGCGCTCCTGGAACCTCAGCGCTGCGCGGCTGGCGGCAATTTTAATGGGTTTCCGGGGGGGGGGGGGGGGACTTTGTGCTTTTTGTGCTGCGACGCCGCGCAGCGTCACTGACGGCACGCGTGTCCGTGACGGGTGATGCCGTCGCGAATGGCGCCACGCGGCTGCTGGCCTATTCCGGGCCGTAGAATTTGCGACATTTCGGGGGGCCCGATGTCGGAGTGATTTGCACATTTTATGGCGCCGGGTTCGGTCCATCGCGCCGATTATCGTAGAATCCCGCCCCTGATCTCTTCACACATCTTCTCTACTGAGTAATACTGCACTCCTGTATGCTTTGCCCGATGCCTGTGTCTAAGTATTTGCATTGTGTATTTTATGTTTGCCCTATGTATTTTCTTTTCCTGTATGGAATGATCTGTCTGAACTAAAGGCAGAACTATACTTTTGACTGTACCTCGGTACATGTGACAATAAACGAATCCAGTCTAATCCAAGTCAAAATGAGTACAGATAAAGGGCGCGATTCCCCGACCCCCCACCGGGTCGGAGAATCGCATGGGGGCTGGCGTGAATCCTGCCCCCACCGTGTCCTGAATTCTCCGCCACCAGAGATTCGGCAGGTCGGGAATCGCGCCGCGCCAATCGGCGGGAATCGCGCCGGTCGGCGGGCCAATCCCCGGCGATTCTCCGGCCCATGATGGGCCGAAGTCCCGCCACTGTCAACCCTCGCCCGCCGGTGTGGATTAAACCTCCTTTTGAAAGGCGGGACAGGGCGGCGCGGGCAGGCTCCGGGGTCCTGGTGGGGGGTGGGGGGAGGGCGCGGGATGATCTGGCCCCGGGGAATGCCCCCACGATGGCCTGGGCTGCGATCGGGGCCCACCAATCCGCGGGCGGGCCTGTGCTGTGGGGGCACCTTTTTTCTTCCACCTTCGCCATGGTCTTCACTATGGCGGAGGTGGAAGAGACCCCCTCCCCTGCGCATGCGCGGGTTTGCCGTGAGCGACCGCTGATGCTCCCGCGCATGCGTCGCCCGGCGAAGGCCATTCGGCGCCGGCTGGCGTGGCGCCAAAGGCCTTTCCTGCCAGCCGGCGGAGCGGAAACCACTCCGGCGTGGGCCTAGCCCCTCAAGGTGAGGACTTGGACCCTAAAGGTGCGGAGAATTCCGCACCTTTGGGGCGGCCCGACGCCGGAGTGGTTCCTGCCACTCCATTACGCAGGAACCCCCCGCCCCGCTAGGTAGGGTAGAATCCCGCCCAAGGTCAGTGAAATATGGCGGTTTTCTGTAATTGTGAATTAATATGGATTGGGATGGAGTCCCTGGAGTGAGAGAATGCGACAGCCAAATGTGACAATTGAGACAATTTGTTATTTTTTTTTGGATACACAGCTCTGGGTGATTTGATACAGTGTCATTTTGACTTCAATTTTTTGAAGTATAATTGATAACATTACATTTTTCTGTCATATGGACCAGAAGCTTACCATATGTGTGTGGCATCTGAGTCATTGTCATATTATTTTTCATGTGATTCCTTTTGATATTTCTTTACTACAGGATTTAGATCGTTTGGAGACTTGGTAATGCATTTTGGAAGGCCTAATACAGGCAGGGAATATACAATGAATGGCAGAACCCTCAAGAGTATTGAAAGTCAGAGAGATCTAGGTATACAGGTCCACAGGTCACTGAAATGGGCAACACAGGTGGAGAAGGTAGTCAAGAAGACATACAGCATGCTTGCCTTCATTGGCCGGGGCATTGAGTATAAAAATTGGCAAGTCATGTTGCAGCTGTACAGAACCTTAGTTAGGCCACACTTGGAGTATAGTGTTCAATTCTGGTCGCCACACTACCAGAAGGATGTGGAGGCTTTAGAGAGGGTGCAGAAGAGATTTACCAGGATGTTACCTGGTATGGAGGGCATTAGCTATGAGGAGCGGTTGAATAAACTAGGTTTGTTCTCACTGAAACGACGGAGGTTGAGGGGTACCTGATAGAGGTTAGTCAAGAAGACATACGGCATGCTTGCCTTCATTGGCCGGGGCATTGAGTATAAAAATTGGCAAGTTATGTTGCAGCTGTACAGAACCTTAGTTAGGCCACACTTGGGGTATAGTGTTCAATTCTGGTCGCCACACTACCAGAAGGATGTGGAGGCTTCAGAGAGGGTGGAGAAGAAATTTACCAGAATGTTGCCTGGTATGGAGGGCATTAGCTATGAGGAGAGGTTTAATAAACTCGGTTTGTTCTCACTGGAACGACAGAGGTTGAGGGGGGACCTGATAGAGGTCTACAAGATTATGAGGGGCATAGACAGAGTGGATAGTCAGAGACTTTTTCCAAGGGTAGAGGGGGCAACTACTAGGGGGCATGGGTTTAAGGTGCGAGGGGCAAGGTTTAGAGGAGATGTACGAGGCAGGTTTTTTTACACAGAGGGTAGTGGATGCCTGGAACTTACTGCTGCAGGAGGTGGTGGAAGCAGGGACGATAGTGACGTCGGCATATCATTAACGGGCCCACCCTAGTATTCCCCGGGACTCCCCGCATGCTTCGGGTCCTCCAGGAGGAATTGCCAACAGTGAGGTTCACTTGGGGTTTTTAATATCAGGACAAAGGCACCACGGCCGCTGAGGGAGAGAGAGGAGGTAAGACATGTACCCAGAGGCACGGCATGGGCTGCCGGTCCTGCTGCCGGCAGGGCTGGCTAGGGTAGGGGTGACTGCCAGGGCTGGGAGGAGTAGCGGGGGGGGGGGGAGCGGGGTTGACCAGGGGATGGGCCAGAGTGCTGGGTGCCCCCCCCTCATCCCCGGGAGAGGGGCATCCAGGCATGGACTACCAATGTGCAACAGCAAGGCAGCCATGCTGTTGTGCAATGCACTGACTGCCAATGATGACCCGTGGTTGCACAGAGCGACACTGGCTTTATGGATGCCCCCACCCACCTTTGCCTTTCCATCGCAGCCCTGGCAGATGCACTGACGCTGTACGAGCAGGAGCTACTCAGGGAGGGACCTGCAGCAGCGCAGCCTGCCCATGAGGAAAAGGAGCCAGCCAGTGCGGATGGAGAGCTGGCCGCCCAACAGATCGAAGAGTAGGTGGGCAGGAGGCGCCGCATTAGACCTCATGTGTACCAGCAGCGCCTGTCATTCAAGCACCTGCCGGAACACGCTCTGGGGGCTCCCCGCCACCTGGCACTGCCAGTCCTGGAGGCCCACTCCATCTCGACCAGGGTCTTAATGCTTGCGGCCATGGAGCACAGGGACTGTGCCATGTCTCTTTGGGTTTGGCTCAGGTTAGCCAGCACCCATTGAGGACCCCAGCCATGACCCATTGTGATTGGACCAAGCTCTGGAGCGCCACTGCAATGTCCAGGTGGCCCTGGTACATGGCTGCCTGTGACAGGGACACAATGTCATTGCCTCGGCCACCATCCGCCCACAGTATCTCAGACCTTGGACATCTTGACCCATGGCCGATACCTTCGCACCCAAGGCCTCCACGGTGGATGTCACCTGTTCAGTGTTCCCTTTCCACAAACATTCATAAATTTCACCACCGACGAATAGTGGCAGCCATGTGTGCCATCCACAAGGTGCTCTGCTGTAACTCGCCAAAGTTCGTTCGATAGCATCTTCCAAACCCATGACCACTACCAGCTAGAAGGACAAGAGCAGCAAAAACCTGGGAACCCCACCACCTGGAGCTTCCTTCACTGTCGCTGGGGCAAAATCCTGGAACTCCCTCCCTAACAGCACAGTGGGTGTACCTACACCTCATGGACTGCAGCGGTTCAAGAAGGCGGTCTCCCCTCACATTCTGAAGGGCAACTAAATGCTGGCCGAACCAGCAACGCCCACATCCTGTAAATGAATAAAACAGAAAAAAAAATAATCTCACTCTTTCTTTAATCCAGAAAGCCTGGTCAAATTGGTTCCTTTTAAAACATAAATGCATTGGGGCTGGGAAGAGGTATCCTCAAGGGTAGGGATCCTTTTTGAAGTAATCTTGTTGCAACCACAACTAAGGGGTTGAATAAAGACAGGGATTCAGTTCTTACCTCCTCATATAGGAAAATAAAACTTTGGGGGTATCCCGTCCAGAATTTAATAAATTGGGGCTCGTGCTGAGAAAGTTCCCACAGAGAGAACAAGGGTAACAAATATAAGGGACTTGCTCGGGGACTAGCTGTATAATGCTGCAGAAAAGTACAAGACGTTTCAGTGAGACTGGGGGTGAAATTTACCAGCTGTTCACACGATCGGGATAGTCCTGTCCCTCCAACAGCGCACGGGTTTCCCAGCGACACGGGGTGCAGTCAACGGGAAATTCCATTGACAACGACGGGATGAGAAAATCTCGCTGGCGGGCCGCCTCCAGCACCAGAAAACACGTGGCTGGTTTGTGGGAAAATTCCGCCCGGAAATATTACTCCTTTGTGATGAAGATCTGCCAGGTAGTAACACTTCTCATCGTGATCAGAGAAGAAATCTGTAAAGTCTACTCTGCATGGTCGGACGAGATCATGGATGGAGACAGGGATAGTGCAATTAAGAGTCATCAGGGATTCAAATAGATGGAACCTGAATGCTGCATGGAAAACCAAGGAGACCTGTAGATCAATAGTGTCATGACAACATTAGACGGTCCCCAAAGGCTCATGAGAACTGGAACTGCAGGGAGAAGCATAATGCTCCACAATAGGGGGCCTTGCTCTGCCTTTGGGAACACATATAGCAAGTACAACAAACCAACCCCTGTGCAGAAAAGTGTGTGAAGGAGGACTGCCTGCACATAGAAATACAATTCCAGCAATAGATGAAGAACCAAGGACAATTGAAGTATTTAGCATCGATGTGGTCAGTTCTAACTATTTATCATTTCAATGTTTTTATTCTTTCACAGGATGTGGGCCTTTCTGGCTAGGCCAGCATTTATTGCCCATCCCTAATTGCCCTTGAGAAGGTGGTGGCAATCCGCCTTCTTGAAGCACTGCAGTCCACATGGTGTAAGTACATCAAAGTGCTTTTCCCCGGAGGGGGTTTGAGGATTTTGACTCAGCAACATTGAAGGGTGGTGATATATTTCCAGGCTAGGATGGTGTATGGATTGGAGGGGAACCTCCAAGTAGTTTTCCCATGTGTCTGCTGCCCTTGTCCTTCTAGACATTTCAGGTTTCATAAGTACTGTCAAAGGAACCTTGAGTTGCTGCAGTGCATCTTGTAGATGGTACACACAGCTGCCACTGTGTGACAGTGGTGAAGGCAGTGAATTTTTAAACTGATAGATGAGGTGCCAATCAAGTGGGTTGCTTTGTCTGGGTTGGTGACCGAGCTTCATGAGTGGTGTTTGAGCTGCACTCATCCAGGCTCGTGGAGAGGATTTCATCACACTGCTGAGTTGTACATTGTAGATGTTGGATAGGCTTTGGGAAATCATGAGGTGAGAATTTAGAGTCTCTGACCTGCTCATGTGCACAATTGACACCAATATGCACCATGATGTAAGACAATATAATTCTGTTTCACTTGTATCAAAAAAGTAAAAAGAGGTTTGTAGCTTGCAAAGATTGAGGGCGCGATTCACCGGCCTGGTTACGCTCTCGCTCAAGCAAAACAAGGCCAGTGAATAGCGGGAGAGGCCAAAAATGAAAACCATGCCAGGCACCAAATAGTTTGCGATGCAACCAACCCTCTCGGGATCTCACCGGAGAATGGCGAGAAACCAATTATCACCACTTAAGCCCCATTTCCATACAATTAACGAGAGCCACCCCATATCCAACGGCCTCCCGTCATTCAGCGGCCTCCCCAGTAAGTGGTCACGCTGGCGCCGATTAGTACTCCTTTTGAAAAACGTGAACCTGGCGGAAGGCTTCTGTGGGGAGCCGAGGAGGTGAGTTTCCATCTTTACTCACAGGCCCGGGGAATGCTGGGTGGGAGGGTGGGGGACTCTCGGCTGGGGGTGGGGGACCCTCCGCAGGGATAGGCCACCATGGGAAGTGGGGGTGGTGCTGGGGTATCAACCGGGGGGCAATCGCTCATAGCACCACCATTCCAACCCCTGGATCTTGTGTACCCATTCCTGGGGCAACCCTTGTCCCTGCCTGTCTGCCCCACCAATCACGCATAACCCCAACTGACTGCCGAGGCCTCTGCCCGTGCGGCTGAAGGCAATTGCAATAGGGAATTGGCAATCGTGGTTAAGTGAGCATTTCACACAACCCAAGTGGATTCCCGTGGGTGGGCAGGCAGCACAGGGGCTGTTTAGCACAGGGCTAAATCGCTGGCTTTGAAAGCAGACCAAGGCAGGCCAGCAGCACGGTTAAATTCCCGTACCAGCCTCCCCGAACAGGCGCCGGAATGTGGCGACTCGGGGCTTTTCACAGTAACTTCATTTGAAGCCTACTTGTGACAATAAGCGATTTTCATTTAATTTTCATTTTCATTTCATTTCATGTAGCATGTGGGAGTCATTGCCTAGCATCCCAATGAAACCTTGGTGCCTGGACACTGTACTTGAACACTGTGGGAGACAACACCACAAACGCAGCAGCCAACATCGAAACACCCAGTAGATGGGATACAGCTCCGGGGACGTGTCCACAGCTGGAGGTGGGTGGGTGCCACGGGAAGGAGGTAATGCCTGGAGAGGTGGGCCAAAGGTTCGGGGGTCAGCCTGCATTGCTGAAGAAGACGTCAGAGGCATCCCTCTGAATGTCCCGGCCGCTCTCCAACATTTCCATCAGTTCCTCAGGCTAAGCATCAGGCTGGGACCCAGATGGGTCCTGGGTCCAGCAGACCTCTGACTGCTGTTTCGCCTGAGGGTTCCTGCCTCCACCTGATGCGGATCAGCAGCAGTGTGGTGCTCACCAGATTGTGCCCCAGAAGCCTGACCACTAACATTTCCCACAGACGTGTGTGTATCTGCGCTGGTGGAGGTTGGGGATGACAGCTGTGCCGTGACTATTACGGTGGTATCCTCGGAGCTCTCCTCCAAGGTGGTCTCCTGGGAGCCTGGCGAGGGAAGGGTCAGTCAGTAAAGTAATAACAACTCACGTTTGAAAGGTCCTTTGATGAGGCCTGGTGGTTCCTCACCTCTGCTGTGTCCACCAGTCGCCACGTTGGTGACCGCACTGTCCTCGGCCACACCAGTCACCTCCAGGGCACGCTCCTCGAAGGTGGTGAGAATTCTGATGTGTGGCACCCCTTTGCCAGTTCTGGGCCCTCTCCTGATAATTGTGGGAGGCCTTTATCTGAAGAGACACAGGGAGGGCAACTTTAGCCACACGCGTGGTTCACAATGGTGTGGGGGGGGGGTGAAGGAATGGATGGAGGGTTAAAGGGGGAGATAGTGTAGATGCACCTGTGGTGGGGAAGGGAGGTCTTTGGGGAGGGCTGGGGCGGGGGGGGGGGGGTTGTGTCTACTCACCCATTCTGCCCGGTGTAGGTCATTGACCTTTTTCCTGCATTGGAGGCCAGTCCTCCTGGTCACACTCCCCAAGTTCACTGCTGCTCATCCATGGCAGCACTGACTGTTCTGTGGCTTTCCCTCTTAGATGCTGGGGGGAACAGGACATCCCTCCTGTCCTCCACAGCATTTAGCAGCCTCTCCACGTCAGTGTCCCCGAATCTTGGGGCCAGTCTCCTTGGCACCATTGCTGCGAGCTGGCCGGGGTTAGCTGAGCAAGTGCAGCTTAAGTGCTGCTCGACCTTGTTAGCAGGGGGCTGGCGAGCGCGGTGCCAGCGAATCAGCTGGTGAGGCTTCATTTGCGGCGAGAAGCCCGTGGAGCCTGGTTAAGTGGACCAATTAACATTGAACAGCGTTGCCTCGCTTGGCCGAGCGTCGGGAAGCCCGCAGCAATTCCTGCTTGCTACCACACTTCGAAATCTGTCCCGGGAATCGCACCCTGAATCATTTAAGATCAAAATTGTGGCTTATATTGGTTTTAATCTCCTCATCGGAGGGCAAGTACTAAATTATGGTTCAATGCGATAATGATAAGAGTTAACTAGATTGTAAACTTGTTGATAGTATGAGCCTCATTTGTGTAGAAAGGCCTATCTTTGCATGAAAATAATTAACTACAATGATCATGGTGAAATGAGCAGTAGCTCCAGTAACAGTATGCATAATCAAAGCTTTCAAGCCACTGTGGTAGTACCAGGTATTGCGGTACCTGAGAGGTGGATGACCATTGGTTAGACCCAGGAATCTACCATTGGCCGATGTACATAGCTCCGCCCTGAGAGGTGGAGTATAAGAACCGGTGCCGTCCTAGCAGCCTTCACTTTCTGTATCGAAGCTGCTGGGGAAGAGTTCTAGCAGATTAAAGCCTTCAGTTATGAATCACTTTATCTTGAGAGTAATTGATTGTGCATCAGCCACGAACTAAGAAGTAATGGTATAAGACACATTTATGGTGTATGACAAGTTGATGGAGGGTAACGAGTCAGGCTCAACAAGGCAGTGCAGCCAGTTCAACATGTCCTGCAGTGTCTTTAAGGGGTAGGCTAATGAAACCCTGAATAGTTTGATCAGACAGGGCAGCCTCATTTCTGTCGCAACAGCAACTTCATGGATAAGTTCAAAGGTAGTTTTACCTAAATATGGCAATCCATGCTTGGACTGCTTAGATCCTAAAGTTTAAACAAGGCTATCAAGAGAATGCATTATCCTCTGCCTAGATCTGCACACTTAATATAGTGTTGACATCTTCACGATTCTGACCATCCGTAAATGGTTTTGCACCTGTGTCTCGATGGACAATTTTTGTACTTAACTGCATTCCACATACCTTTTGGATAACACTGCCGGAGACATGTAGCAATTTGGGAACAGCTCAGTACCAGAAGCATTCTAATGCAAAATGTATCAGCTGGTGGAAGGACTGCAAGAGATATAGGTAATTCCAGGTGATTTAGAGACAATTATTTGGCGTAATACTTGCGGTAACAATTTGAGATTCTGCTAAATATCTGGAAGCTTTTCTACATTGATGCCATAAGCATGGAAGGTCCAAGAGAAATTGCCATTCCAAGGACAGCTACTCATAGTACCAGCTGCATTGTGTAAAACATTGAACTGGTAGCCTGTTCAACACCTAGCAGTGTGGAAGGTTGAATCCATTAAGACCACAGTGGTATCTATTGACACAGGATGTCAACAGAACTTAAACAATAAAATTGTGACATGAGAAATCATTACTACCGCACAAGATTGAGGCTAGGCCTTGATTGGAAGTTGGAGCTGCCCTATGTGTGCTACGTATTGTAAGTGCTCACTGCGTGTGACTAGCACAGTAACTTTATTGAAGTAACCATCCTCACTTGAGATACGCCACACAGCACTCTGAGAGAAATCAAAGAAATGTTTGTGAGATTTGAACTACAAGACAACCTAGTATCAGATTATGGGGCGTCATTCTCCGACCTCCCAGTGGGTTGGAGACTGGCCGTTGGCCGGCGTGAATCCCGCCCCCGCCGGTTGCCGAAGTCTCCGGTACCGGATATTGGGCGGGGGTGGGAATCGGGCCATGCCGGTTGGCGGGCCCCCCCGCTCGATTCTCCGGCCCGGATGGGCCGAAGTCCCGCCGAGAAATTGCCTGTCCCGCCGGCGTAAATTAGAGTAGCTATTTACCGGCGGGACAAGGCGGCGTGGGCGGGCTCTGGGGTCCTGGGGGGGGGCGCGGGGCGATCTGGCCCCGGGGGGGTGCCCCCACGGTGGCCTGGCCCACGATCGGGGCCCACCGATCCGCGGGTGGGCCTGTGCCGTGGGGGCACTCTTTCCCTTCCGCCTCCGCAACGGTCTCCACCATGGCGGAGGTGGAAGAGACTCTCCCCACTGCGCATGCGCGGGAAACTGTCAGCGGCCGCTGATGCTCCCGCGCATGCGCCGCCCCGACATGTCATTTCCGCGCCAGCTGGCGGGGCAACAAACGCCGTTTCCGCCAACTGGCGGGGCGGAAATCTCTCCGGCGCCGGCCTAGCCCCTCAATGTTGGGGCTCGGCCCCCAAAGATGCAGAGTATTCCGCACCTTTGGGGCGGCACGATGCCCGTCTGATTGGCGCCGTTTTGGGCGCCAGTCGGCAGACATCACGCCGTTTGGGGAGAATTTCGCCCATGGTCTCCAATTCACATAACAGAATTTGCAAGAGTGAGGGAATTAAACATAGTGAGGTCATTATTAAACATAGTGAGGTCATTACCTCACACTTGCAGTCCGATGGTAAAATTATGAATGCTGGCAAGACCATCAAATAATTTTTACGAAAAGAAAAATGTCTGGTCATTCAAAGTTATTAGACTCGTGCAACACATCACGTGAAGATGTAAGTACAAGCCCTGAACAGACACTCATGGATCATAGATGCAATACACTATAGGTCGAGTATCCTTTATCCATAAATCTGAAAACTGAACACATCCAAAAACCACATTTCTTTTGCACTTCGCTGACCTTTTGTGTGGGAAGTCTAATTGTTTGTTTGCATGTTTATCTTGCAATTTTTGTGGTGACTATGTCAAAAAGAAACATATTACAGGTACACTGTATTTATTTTTCAGTGATACATAATTTTTCTAGCCATTTTATTTACCTAAAAGAATATGGGCGCAATCAAAGGGCCTTGTTGCACCTGACTTGGTGACACGACAAGGCTGTTAAATTTCTTAAGACATTGTGACTTGCTTAAATATGTTAGAGCCCGATTCTCCTGAGGCCCAGGAACGAATGCCCTCATGTGGGAGATCTCACCATGCTCCTGTTTAGCCCTGATCTGCACAAACATGGGCCAGGTGTAATGGCACCTGGGGGGGTCTCCAAGTTTTGTAAAGGCCCCGAAGAATCCAGCACGAGTTTTAAGGATACAAAATAATAAAGTTTATTTACTATAACAATATATACATAGTAGTAGCAGTAACTTCCCTTGCTACCTTCTCCTTCCTCCTGGTTCCTGGACTGGCCAGCTTATTTATAGTAGGAGTTTCTCCGCCCCCCTCATTGGGGAAGTTCATACTCCCATAGGATTGTGGGATAATCATTAGTCCCCAGCCAATCGTCAGTAGGCAGGTTATAACACCAAGGTAATAGGAGGCCCCAGGGTGGGCAGGCCCTGGGCAGGCAGTACCCTGACACTCCCATTGGCACCCTGGCAACTTGGCACAGCCAGTGTGGTAAACCACTGTTGTACTTATATTAGAGGTTGTACGGTAGAACCTGCACTACAGGTTTGCCTGTGGCCCCTGCCTGCTGGCTCCGCCCAGGAGGCGGGGTATAAATATGCGTGTCCTCCAGCTCGCAGTCATTTTGCCAGCTGCTGTGGGAGACCACACATCTGATGCCAATAAAGCCTCAGTTTGGAGTCAACTTTCGTCTGTAAGTCAAATTGATCGTGCCTCAATTTATTGGTATCAGTTTCGAAGGATGGACCTCCATATTAAACCAGATCGCCTGTAGCTGGATCAGCACTCAAGCGACGCCAGAAAGGACTTCCAGCACTGGCTAGCTTGCTTTGAAGCGTATATCCATAAGACATAGGAGCGGAAGTAAGGCCATTCGGCCCATCGAGTCCACTCCACCATTCAATCATGGCTGATTTCAACTCCATTTACCCGCTCTCTCTCCATAGCCCTTAATTCCTCGAGAAATCAAGAATTTATCAACTTCTGTCTTAAAGACACTCAACGTCCCGGCCTCCACCGCCCTCTGTGGCAATGAATTCCACAGACCCACCACTCTCTGGCTGAAGAAATTTCTCCTCATCTCTGTTCTAAAGTGACTCCCTTTTATTCTAAGGCTGTGCCCCAGGGTCCTAGTCTCCCCTGCTAATGGAAACAACTTCCCTACATCCACCCTATCTAAGCCATTCATTATCTTGTAAGTTTCTATTAGATCTCCCCTCAACCTCCTAAACTCCAATTAATATAATCCCAGGATCCTCAGACGTTCATCGTATGTTAGGCCTACCATTCCTGGGATCATCCATGTGAATCTCCGCTGGACCCGCTCCAGTGCCAGTATGTCCTTCCTGAGGTGTGGGGCCCAAAATTGCTCACAGTATTCTAAATGGGGCCAAACTAATGCTTTATAAAGCTTCAGAAGTACATCCCTGCTTTTATATTCGAAGCCTCTTGAGATGAATGACAACATTGCATGGGCTTTCTTAATTACGGACTCAACCTGCAAGTTTACCTTTAGAGAATCCTGGACTAGGACTCCCAAGTCCCTTTGCACTTCAGCATTATGAATTTTGTCACCGTTTAGAAAATAGTCCATGCCTCTATTCTTTTTTCCAAAGTGCAAGACTTCGCACTTGCCCACGTTGAATTTCATCAGCCATTTCTTGGACCACTCTCCTAAACTGTCTAAATCTTTCTGCAGCCTCCCCACCTCCTCCATACTACCTGCCCCTCCACCTATCTTTGTATCATCGGCAAACTTAGCCAGAATGCCCCCAGTCCCGTCATCTAGATCGTTAATATATAAAGAGAACAGCTGTGGCCCCAACACTGAACCCTGCGGGACACCACTCGTCACCGGTTGCCATTCCGAAAAAGAACCTTTTATCCCAACTCTCTGCCTTCTGCCTGACAGCCAATCATCAATCCATGTTAGTACCTTGCCTCGAATACCATGGGCCCTTATTTTACTCAGCAGTCTCCCGTGAGTCACCTTATCAAAGGCCTTTTGGAAGTCAAGATAGATAACATCCATTGGCTCTCCTTGGTCTAACCTATTTGTTATCTCTTCAAAGATCTCTAACAGGTTTGTCAGGCACGACCTCCCCTTACTAAATCCATGCTGACTTGTCCTAATCTGACCCTGCACTTCCAAGAATTTAGAAATCTCATCCTTAACAATGGATTCTAGAATCTTGCCAACAACCGAGGTTAGGCTAATTGGCCTATAATTTTCCATCTTTTTCCTTGTTCCCTTCTTGAACAGGGGGTTACAACAGCGATTTTCCAATCCTCTGGGACTTTCCCTGGCTCCAGTGACTTTTGAAAGATCATAACTAAGTTGATATGATCTTTTGAACGATCATATCAACGCGGTGCCGACCCCTGTTCCAGAGGCTCAGAAGATCCAGATCTTATATTCCAGGCTCAGCTCCAAAGTCTTCCCGCTGATCCAGGATGCGCCAAACTACGCCGAAGCCATGACTCGACTCAAGGACAATTGCGAGCAGAAGACAAACACGCTCTTCGCCAGGCACGTGCTCGTTCTCAACTACCGGGTGAGTCCAGAGAAGACTTCTGGAGGGCCCTAATCCCACTAGTCCGGGACTGTGACTGCCAGGACATTGCAGCTAAGGAACACTCAGACCTCCTTATGAGGGACATCTTTGTGACCAGAATCGAGTCAGACATCGTACGGCAGCGGCTCTTAGAAGGGACCACGCGCGACCTCGCAGAGATTAAAACGCTAGCGATCTCCATGACGGTCACCCTGCGCAACGTCCAGTCCTACGCCCCCAGCCACGCGGCCCACCCCTCCTACGCTTCATGGATCTCACAGGCAGCCGCCCCAGCGGGGGCACTGCCCACCCAATACGCCTGCACTACACGCCAGCCAGCAAACACCGGGGGGCCCCGATGATACTTTTGCGGCCAGCAAAAGCACGCCCGCCAACGCTGCCCGGCCCGCATTGCTCTTTGCAAAGCCTGCGGGAAGAAGAGCCACTTCGCCGCAGTGTGCCAGGCCCACTCAGTGGCCGCGATCGCCCCCATCCCCCCACCCAATCACAGACAATGGGCGCCGCCATCTTCTCCCCCCCGACCATGTACGATCAGTGGACGCCGCCATCTTCCCCTCCGCGCAACACGTGCATTTCATGGGCGCCGCCATCTTGCTCCACCCGTGCAACGTGCATTCCATGGGCGCCGCCATTTTGTAACCCCCAAGATCTCCGGGCGCCGCCATCTTGTCTACCCCTCAGCACATGGACACCACGAGCATTCCAAGAACCAAATTTAATGGCCGTCCCATTACCCAACGACCAACCAAGGCTCGCCTCCATGTTACTCGAGCAGCCTCGCCCGCTTAACTTGACCAACCCATCCACCAGCGTGAATGTCGACGGCCATGTGACCTCTTGCCTGCTGGACTCCAGGAGCACCGAGAGCTTTATACACCCGGATACAGTAAGGTGCTGCTCCCTCACGATACACCCCGCCAATCAAAAAATCCCCCTGGCCTCCGGATCCCATTGCGTAGCAATCTGGGGGTACTGTACAGTCCCGCTCATGGTCCAGGGCGTAGATTTCCACGGCTTCCGCCTCTACATTCACCCTAACCTCTGCGCTGCACTTATCCTTGGCCTGGATTTTCAGTGCAACCTCCAGAGCCTAACCCTTAAATTCGGCGGGCCCTTACCACCCCTAACTGTGTGCGGTCTCGCGACCCTAAAGATCGACCCACCTTCCTTCTTTGCTCATCTAACTCCAGATTGCAAACTGTATAGCACGCAGGATAAGACCTTCATCAGGTCCGAGGTCCAGCGGTTGCTTCGGGAAGGCATCATCGAGGCCAGCAACAGCCCCTGGAGAGCTCAAGTGGAAGTGGTTAAATCTGGGGAGAAACACCGAATGGTCATTGACTACAGCCAGACCATCAACAGGTACACGCAGCTCGACGCGTACCCCCTCCCACGCATATCTGACATGGTTTACCAGATTGCACAGTACCGGGTCTTCTCAACGGTGGACCTGAAATCCGCCTACCACCACCTCCCCATCCGTAAATCGGACCATCCATACACCGCCTTCGAGGCAGATGGACGTCTATATCACTTCCTTAGGGTCCCCTTCAGCGTCACTAACGGGGTCTCGGTCTTCCAAAGGGAGATGGACCGAATGGTCGACCAGTACGGTTTGCGGGCCACGTTTCCGTACCTAGATAATGTCACCATCTGCGGCCATGATCAGCAGGACCACGACGCCAACCTTGCTAAATTTCTCCGCACCGCTACTCTCCTAAACGTCACTTACAACAAGGAGAAGTGTGTGTTCAGCACAAACCGCTGAGCCATCCTCGGCTATGTGATCCAGAACGGAGTTCTGGGGCCCGATCCCGACGGCATGCGCCCCCTCATGGAGCTCCCCCTCCCCCACTGCCCCAAGGCCCTCAAACGCTGCCTGCGGTTCTTTTCATATTACGCGCAGTGGCTCCCAAACTATGCAGACAAGGCCCACCCACTCATACAGTCCACCCAGTTCCCTCTGACGGCCAAGGCCCAACAGGCCTTCGCCCGGATCAGAGCTGATATTGCCAAGGCCACAATGCATGCTGTAGATGAAACACTGCCCTTCCAAGTGGGCAGCGATGCATCAGACGTCGCCCTTGCCGCCCCCTCAATCAGGCAGGCAGGCCCGTGGCATTCTTTTCCCGCACCCTTCATGCCTCTGAAATTCGGCACTCATCCGTCGAAAAAGAGGCCCAAGCTATCGTTGAAGCTGTGCGGCTTTGGAGGCATTACCTGGCCAGCAGGAGATTTACTCTCCTCAGTTACCAACGGTCGGTAGCCTTTATGTTCAACAACACACAGCGGGGCAAGATCAAAAATGATAAAATCTTGCAGTGGGGAATCGAGCTCTCCATCTATAACTACGAGATTAGGTATCGCCCTGGCAAACTCAACGAGCCCCAGACGCCCTATCCCGAGGTACATGTACCAGCGCAGAGGTAGACCGACTCTGGACCCTGCCGACAGCCTTTGTCACCCGGGGGTCACACGGTTGTACCACTTCATTAAGGCACAAAATTTGCCCTACTCCGTCGAGGAAGTAAGGACAATCACCAGGGACTGCCAGGTCTGTGCGGAGTGCAAGCCGCACTTCTACCGGCCGGACCGCGCGCGCCTGGTGAAGGCCTCCCTCCCCTTTGAATGCCTCAGCATGGACTTCAAAGGCCCCCTCCCCTCCACCGATCGTCACACATATTTCCTCAGTGTGATCGATGAATACTCCAGGTTCCCCATCGCCATCTCTTGCCCCGACATGACGTCTGCCACCGTCATTAAGGCCCTCAATTCGATCTTCACTCTGTTCGGTTTCCCCGCCTACATCCACAGTGACAGGGGATCCTCATTCATGAGTGATGAGCTGCGCCAGTTCCTGCTCAGCAGGGGTATCGCCTCCAGCAGAACGACAAGCTACAACCCCCGGGGAAACGGACAGGTAGAAAGGGAGAATGGGACGGTATGGAGGGCCGTCCAGCTGGCCCTACAGTCCAGAAATCTCCTGCCCGCCCGCTGGCAAGAGGTCCTTCCCGATGCACTACATTCCATTCGCTCATTACTCTGCACTGTGTGGTAGTATGCATTAGGGGTCATGTGGGACTGTGAAGCCGTGATGTCATTGGCTGACAGATCCCGGGTCCTGGTTGGCTGCTGATCTCTAGCTCCGCCCTGAAGGCGGAGTAGAAGAACCAGGAGTTCTCCCCCGCAGGCCAGTCTGTTGCTGAACTGCGGGGAACAAGTCACGCTTAATAAAGCCTCATCGACTTCATCTCTATTCGTCTCTCGTGAGTCTTTGTGCGCTACAATTTATTAAGCGTGCTTAAAGGACTATGGAGCTCAGGATCATCCCGGAATGCCTGAGGACCAGCCCCCACGCAGTGAACTCAGCAGCAGTTTTTAAACACTGGCAGACTTGTTTCGAAGCATACCTCCGAACGGCCCCCGGCCGGATCACAGAAGACCAGAAACTACAGGTACTGCACTCGAGGGTAAGCCCGGAAATTTTCCATCTCATAGAAGACGCAGAGGATTTCCAGACGGCGTTCGCAGCACTAAAAAGCATCTATGTTCGCCCAGTGAACCAGATCTACGCACGCTACCAACTCGCAACGAGACGGCACAGTCCCGGAGAATCGCTAGACGAATTCTACGCCGCGCTGCTAATTTTGGGACGGGCCTGCAGCTGCCCGCCGGTAAACACGATTGAACACACGGACATGTTAATTCGCGATGCGTTCGTGGCTGGTATGAACTCTCCCCAAATCCGCCAAAGACTTTTAGAAAAAGAGTCGCTAGGACTCTCAGAGGCACGGGCCCTTGCAGCCGCACTAGATGTGGCCGCGCGAAACGCCCGCGCGGACGGCCCCGACCGCGCGGCAGCCCCTTGGGCTCCGTGGACCCCCGTCGCGACAAACCCCCCCCCCCACCCCACAGGCTTGCGCGGTTCAGACCGCCAAGTCGTCCTGGGGGAGCCCGCTGCTATTTCTGCGGCCAGGCGAAACACCCCCGGCAGCGCTGCCCGGCCCGCGCAGCGATTTGCAAGAGCTGCGGGAAAAAGGGCCATTTCGCGGCTGTGTGCCGGTCACGGGAGGTCGCCGCTGTCCCCGGAGAAGAAGGAGTCCTGCGCGTTTCTAACGCTCCCCAACTCCCCCAGCACCCCATGTACGACCCGCAGGCGCAGCTATTTTGGTTCCGGCCACCGCTGTCCCCGGAGAACAAGGAGTCCTGTGCGTTTCAAACGCTCCCCAACCCCCCCAGCGCCCCATGTGCGACCCGCAGGCGCCGCCATTTTGGGTCCCGGCCACCACGAGGGGAGGAGGGGCGCCGCCATCTTGGGACGCCCCAGCCCTGTGCGACGCATGGGGGCGGCCATTTTGTCCACCCCCGCCGCCATCCTGTGACCCCCAGCCATGTGCGATGCATGGGGACGGCCATTTTGTTCACCCCCGCCGCCATCTTGGACGGCAACAATGGACCCCAGCATCGACGGCTCCACGGGGTTCGAGGAAGACGCTGAAGCACTACGACCACGTCTGGCCTCAATGACGCTGGACCAAGCACGGCCCCGGACCCTCCAGACGACGACAACAACGGTGCTGATCAACGGGCACGAGACACCATGCCTGGTCGACTCCGGGAGCACAGAAAGCTTCATCCACCCCGACACGGTAAGACGCTGTTTTTTGACCATCCGTCCCAGTGCGCAAAAGATTTCCCTAGCTGCAGGATCCCACTCCGTACAGATCAAAGGCTTCTGCATAGTGACCCTAACGGTGCAAGGGAGGGAGTTTAAAAACTACAGGCTCTACGTCCTTCCCCAACTCTGCGCGCCCACATTACTGGGATTAGACTTCCAGTGCAATCTGCAGAGCCTAACCTTCCAATTCGGCGGCCCAATACCCCCACTCACTATCTGCGGCCTCGCAACCCTCAAGGTTGAGCCCCCATCCTTGTTTGCAAACCTCACCCCGGATTGCAAACCCGTCGCCACTAGGAGCAGACAGTACAGCGCCCAGGACCGGACATTCATACGGTCCGAAGTCCAGCGGCTACTGAAGGAAGGCATAATCCAGGCCAGCAATAGTCCCTGGAGAGCACAGGTGGTAGTAGTAAAGACAGGGGAGAAGCAAAGGATGGTCATAGACTATAGCCAGACCATCAACAGGTACACACAGCTAGATGCGTACCCTCTCCCCCGCATATCCGACATGGTCAATCGGATTGCCCAATATAAGGTCTTCTCCACCGTGGACCTCAAGTCCGCCTACCATCAGCTCCCCATCCGCCCAAGTGACCGCAAGTACACAGCCTTCGAGGCAGACGGGCGATTATACCACTTCCTAAGTGTCCCATTTGGCGTCACAAACGGGATCTCGGTTTTCCAACGAGAGATGGACCGAATGGTTGATCAACACAGGTTGCAGGCCACGTTCCCGTATCTCGACAACGTAACCATCTGCGGCCATGATCAGCAGGACCACGACGCCAACCTCCAAAAATTCCTCCAGACCGCTAAAGCCTTGAACCTCACATACAACGAGGACAAGTGTATTTTTAGCACAAACCAGCTAGCCATCTTGGGATATGTAGTGCGCAATGGGATAATAGGCCCCGACCCCGAACGTATGCGCCCCCTCATGGAATTTCCCCTCCCTCACTGCTCAAAAGCCCTAAAACGCTGCCTGGGGTTCTTTTCATATTACGCCCAGTGGGTCCCCCAGTACGCAGACAAGGCCCGCCCCCTAATACAGACCACGACCTTCCCTCTGTCGACAGAGGCTGGCCAGGCCTTCAGCCGCATCAAAGCGGATATCGCAAAGGCCACGATGCGCGCCATCGACGAGTCCCTCCCCTTCCAGGTCGAGAGCGACGCCTCCGATGTAGCTCTAGCGGCCACCCTTAACCAAGCGGGCAGACCCGTGGCCTTTTTCTCCTGAACCCTCCACGCCTCAGAAATCCGCCACTCCTCAGTGGAAAAGGAAGCCCAAGCCATAGTGGAAGCTGTGCGACATTGGAGGCATTACCTGGCCGGCAGGAGATTCACTCTCCTCACTGACCAACGGTCAGTAGCTTTCATGTTCGATAATGCACAGCGGGGCAAAATTAAAAATGACAAGATCTTAAGGTGGAGGATCGAGCTCTCCACCTTCAACTATGAGATCTTGTACCGTCCCGGAAACCTTAACGAGCCGTCCGATGCCCTATCCCGCGGCACATGTGCCAACGCACAAATTAACCGTCTCCAAACCCTCCACGAAGACCTCTGCCACCCGGGGGTCACTCGGTTCTACCATTTTATAAAGTCCCGCAACCTCCCCTACTCCGTGGAGGAGGTCCGTACAGTCACAAGGAACTGCCACATCTGCGCAGAGTGCAAACCGCATTTTTTCAGGCCGGATAGTGCGCACCTGATCAAGGCCTCCCGTCCCTTTGAACGCCTCAGTCTGGATTTCAAAGGGCCTCTCCCCTCCACCGACCGCAACACATACTTCCTGAAATTGGTGGACGAGTACTCCCGTTTCCCCTTCGCCATCCCCTGCCCTGACATGACAGCGGCCACAGTCATTAAAGCCATTAACACCATATTCACACTGTTCGGTTGCCCCGCATACGTCCATAGCGACAGGGGGTCCTCCTTCATGAGTGACAAGCTGCGCCAGTTCCTGCTCAGCAAGGGTATAGCCTCGAGCAGGACGACCAGCTACAACCCCCGGGGGAACGGGCAAGTAGAGAGGGAGAACGGCACGGTCTGGAAGACCGTCCAACTGGCCCTACGGCCCAGGGATCTCCCAGTTTCACGGTGGCAGGAGGCCCTCCCGGATGCCCTCCACTCCATCCGGTCGCTACTGTGTATCACCACTAACCAAACGCCTCATGAGCGCCTCCTTGTCTTCCCCAGGAAGTCCTCCTCTGGAACGTCGCTGCCGACCTGGCTGGCGGCCCCAGGACCCATCTTGCTCCGGAAACATGTGCGGGTGCACAAGTCGGACCCGTTGGTCGAGAGGGTTCACCTCCTCCACGCGAACCCGCAGTACGCCTACGTGGAGTACCCCGACGGCCGACAGGACACGGTCTCCCTGCGAGATCTGGCGCCCGCCGGCAACACGCACACCCTCTCGACACCAATCACCCCCTCCCTGCCACCGGCGCACCCCGCGACAGCCCCCTTCCCAGGAGGATCGGTCCTTCTCCCAGGTCCGACCAGAAGTGAAGCTGAAGCAGAAACCGTAAAGCTCCCGGAGACGACAACACTGGAACAAGCACCACCACCACCGGGGCTGAGGCGATCGACAAGGACGACCAGACCGCCTGACCGACTTGTGGCATCGGTGTAACACTAGAATGTTGTGGACTTTAATGAGAATTTTTTTTCCCTTTTTCCCTCTTACGAATACTGTAAATAGTTCAAAACAAAAAACCCTGTACATAGCCCAGTGTAGGGCACTGTGATGACATGCAAAAGTTTTTCCTCCCAGGACCAGCCTTGTAAACCCCTACCACCATGCGAAGCACCACCCCGCCGGGTTCATTTTTAACAAGGGGTGAATGTGGTAGTATGCATTAGGGGTCATGTGGGACTGTGAAGCCGTGATATCATTGGCTGACAGATCCCGGGTCCTGGTTGGCTGTTGATCTCTAGCTCCGCCCTGAAGGCGGAGTATAAGAACCAGGAGTTCTCCCCCGCAGGCCAGTCTGTTGCTGAACTGCGGGGAACAAGTCACGCTTAATAAAGCCTCATCGACTTCATCTCTATTCGTCTCTCGTGAGTCTTTGTGCGCTACACACTGCCACTAACAATACACCGCATGACCGTCTTTTTGCCTTCCCCAGGAAGTCCACATCCAGGGTGTCTCTCCCGACTTGGCTCACAGCTCCAGGAACCGTGCTTCTCCGTAAACATGTGCAACTCCACAAGGCGGACCCGTTGGTGGAAAGGGTACACTTGCTCCACGCAAACCCCCAATACGCCTACGTGGCGTTCCCCGACGGCTGCCAGGATACTGTCTCCCTCAGGGACCTGAGGTTCCACCCCCATACCACCCCCGTCGCCCCCAGCCTCTCCCTCCCCTCCCCCGTCGCTCGCAGCACCCCCCACCCCCCACGCCCCAGGACCGTCCATCCTCCCCCTGCCCATGCCCATCGATGAAGAGGATTTTGGCACGCTCCCGGAGTCACCCTCAACCAGGTGGGCACCAACATCGCCGTCACCACTTCGTCGCTCTCAAAGAACCATCAAGGCCCCGGACTGGCTGAAACTCTGACCGGCCCACCGGATGCCAAGAGACATTTGTTTTGCTCTGCAAATATTAAAATCATGATTGTATATAGTTATCCACCAACCCTGCCGGACTCATTTTTAACAGGGGGTGAATGTGGTAAACCACTGTTGTACTTATATTAGAGGTTGTACGGTAGAACATGCACGACAGGTTCGCCTATGGCCCCTGCCTGCTAACTCCGACCAGGAGGCGGGGTATAAATATGCGTGTCCTCCAGCTCTCAGCCATTTTGCCAGCTGCTGTGGGAGGCCACACATCTGATACCAATAAAGCCTCAGTTTGGATTCAACTTTCATCTTTAAGTCAAATTGATCGTGCCTTAGCCGGCATGGCATCTTGGCACTGCCACCTGTACACCCTGGTAATGCCACCCTGGCAGTGCCTGGGTGGTACTTCTAGGCTGTCAGGGGCACTGCCTGGGTGCCAGGTTGCCCGTACCAGCGATCGGGCCCAGGGGGTGCCCTGCCATTAAAAGATGGGGTATGGGGGGGGGGGGGATTTGAGGAGCCCCTTAGAAGTACGTTGGGGCATTGAGGGGTTCCGGTTGTCATGGTGGGAAGTCCGAGGGGGGTCGAGAGATTGGGGTGGCATTTACAAATGGTGCTCTGATCTCTTCCTGCATTGACGACAGGAAGTTAGGTAAATGCGGCCTTGTCGAGGAATTCTTAACAGAGGCCAAAAAAAAAGTCCTGTTTGATAATGGTTTCTTATATCACAGTTTTATTGTTTAAGCTCTAATCGTTTAATAGAGGGGCAAAAATACCCTGCTATCCACACCCAAAATGGGACTCTGTTTCTTGGGTGTTAAATAGCGCTCTGTAGTAGCCTCGGCATGGGCTATTGTAATGTAAGTTAGATTGGATGTGTTTATTATCACATGGACCGAGGTGCCAGTGAAAAGTATTTTTCTGTGTGCAGCTCAAACAGATCATGTAGCACATGAAACAAAAAGAAAATACTTAATAGGGTAACACAAGGTACACAATGTAAATACCTAGTCACCGGCATCGGGTGAAGCATACAAAAGTGTAGTCTTAATCAGGTCAGTCCATAAGAGGGTCCTTTCGGAGTCTGGTAACAGCGGGGAAGAAGCTGTTTTTGAATCTGTTTGTGCGTGTTCTCAGACTTTTGTATCTCCTGCCCGGTGGAAGAAGTTGGAAGAGTGAGTAAGCCGTGTGGGAGGGATCTTTGATTATACTGCCCGCTTTCCCAAGGCAGCGGGAGGTGCAGATAGAGTCAATGGATGGGAGGTGGGTTTGTGTGATGGATTGGGCGGTGTTCATGACTCTCTGAAGTTTCTTACGGTTGCCATACCAGGCTGTGATGCAGCCAGAGAGGATGCTTTCTATGGTACACCTGTAAAAGTTGGTAAGTCAGTGTGGATATGCCTAATTTCCTTAGTTTCCTGAGGAAATACAGGTGCTGTTGTGCTTTCTTGGTGGTAGCGTCAACGTGGGTGGACCAGGACAGATTTTTTATCTGTGGCATCTGAAAATCGCATTTACCTGAAGTCCGAAATGAAATCGGCATGGAAGGTTCAGATAAAGGGTACACAACCTGAGCATCTAATAGCGAGAATACTCTGAATACCTCGATATACTAGGCTTTAAACTAGTACGATGAGTGGGGTTTGGGGAGGGTGGTTGGGGGAATGGTATCTACAAGAAACATAGGCAACCTAAATATAAACAGAACAGGGAAGGAAAACATTGGAAAGAAGAAAGTAAGGCAGCACATTGACTGCAAGGGAATAGAACAGGAGTCTAAAATAATGTTTCAACATAATGCGAGCCGATATATTATTACAAACGAGTTAAAATATCTATAGAGCAATGCAAACTATGTCTGTGATAAAACCTGGGTGCTGGAGGCAATCATGCATTGGGAGAAGCCAGACACTATGGGGATTACTGCGACATAGCTACAGAAAATCAGGACTGGGATTTAAACATTGCAGGGTTTAATATATTTAGAAAGAAAAAGAAGGAAAAAGGGGATATGGAGTAACTGTTCTTTACAGGAATAATAAAATGGCAATAGAAAATAGGGATACAGTTATCAGCAAGCTGAATGTAGAATCAGCATGGATAGAGATAAAAGAGATAAAGGATCAATCACACTAATAAACACCGAATATAGACCAGCTAATAATGCAAAGGACGTGAAGGAAGAAATATGCAGACAAATTAGGTAAATGAGTAAAAAACACAGGATAATAATCATGGGGGATTTGAACTACCTTGATACTAATTGAATAGCAGAGTTAAATAAATTGGGCAAGTGAATGGAGTTCCTGAAATGTGTATATTCTAATTTGATATATAAAAAAACCCAATCAGAGAATATTCGCTATTGGATTTTGTAATGGAGTATGATGCAGAGCGGATATGAGAAGTAAAATTAGGGAACATAACAATAATCTTTATTAGTGTCATAAGTAGGTTTACATACCTTCAATAAATTATCTTTTTAAAAAATGATCTGCAAGCAGGGACAGAGTGCAAGCACACAAAGTGGCAAAGATTAGTGGGAGACTAGAGGACTGGGAAATCTTTAGGGGGCAACAAAAAGCTACTAAAAAAGCTATAAAGAAGAGTAAGATAGATTATGAGAGTAAACTTGCTCAGAATATAAAAACAGACATTAAAAGTTTCTACAAATATATAAAACAAAAAACAGTGGCTAAGGTAAATATTGGTCCTTCAAAGGGTGAGAAGGGAGATTTAATAATGGGAGATGAGAAAATGGCTGAGGAACTGAACAGTTTTTTTGGGTCGGTCTTCACAGTGGAAGACACAAATAACATGCCAGTGTCTGATGGAAATGAGGCTATCCCAGGTGAGGACCTTGAGATGATTGTTATCACTAAGGAAGTAGTGATGAGCAAGCTAATGGGCTAAAGGTAGACAAGTCTCTTGGCCCTGATGGAATGCATCCCAAAGTGCTAAAAGAGATGGCTAGGGAAATTTCAAATGCACTAGTGATAATTTACCAAAATTCACTAGACTCTGGGGTGGTCACGGCAGATTGGAAATTAGCAAACGTGACACCACTGTTTAAAAAAGGAGGTAGGCAGAAAGCGGATAATTATAGGCCAGTTAGCATTAGGAAAGATGCTGGAATCTATCATCAAGGAAGAAATAGCGAGGCATCTGGATGGAAATTGTCCCATTGGGCAGACGCAGCATGGGTTCATAAAGGGTAGGTCATGTCTAACTAATTTAGTTGAATTTTCTAGGGCATTACCATTGCGGTAGATAATGGGGAGCCAATGGATATGGTATATCTGGATTTCCAGAAAGCTTTTGACAAGGTGCCACACAAAAGATTGCTGCATAAGATAAAGATGCATGGCATTAAGGGTAAAGTAGTAGCATGGATAGAGGATTGGTTAATTACTGGAAAGCAAAGATTCGGGATTAATGGGTGTTTCTCTGGTTGGCAATCAGTAGTTAGTGGTGTCCCTCAGGGTTCAGTGTTGGGTCCACAATTGTTCACAATTTACATAGATGATTTGGAGTTGGGGACCAAGTGCAATGTGCCCAAGTTTGCAGACGACACTAAGATGAGTGGTAAAGCAAAAAGTGCAGAGGATACCGGAAGTCTGCAGAGGGATTTAGATAGGTTAAGTGAATGGGCTAGGGTCTGGCAGATGGAATACAATGTTGACAAATGTGAGGTTATCCATTTTGGTAGGAATAATAGCAAAAGGGATTATTATTTAAATGATAAAATATTAAAACATGCTGCTGTGCAGAGAGACCTGGGTGTGCCAGTGCATGAGTCGCATAAAGTTTGTTTACAGGTGCAACGGGTGATTAAGAAGGCAAATGGAGTTTTGTCCTTCATTGCTAGAGGGATGGAGTTTAAGACTCGGGAGTTTATGCTGCAATTGTATAAGGTGTTAGTGAGGCCACACCTGGAGTATTGTGTTCAGTTTTGGTCTCCTTACCTGAGAAAGAATGTACTGGCGCTGGAGGGTGTGCAGAGGAAATTCACGAGGTTAATCCCAGAGCTGAAGGGGTTGGATTAGGAGGAGAGGTTGAGTAGACTGGTACTATACTCGTTGGAATTTAGAAGGATGCGGGGGGGGGGGATCTTATAGAAACGTATAAAATTATGAAGGGAATAGATAGGATAGATGTGGGCAGGTTGTTTCCATTGGCGGGTGAAAGCAGAACTAGGGGGCATAGCCTCAAAATAAGGGGAAGTAGATTTAGGACTGAGCTTAGGAGGAACTTCTTCACCCAAAGGGTTGTGAATCTATGGAATTCCTTGCCCAGAGAAGCAGTTGAGGCTCCTTCATTAAATGTTTTTAAGATAAAGATAGATAGTTTTTTGAAGAATAAAGGGATTAAGTGTTATGGTATTCGGGCCGGAAAATGGAGCTGAGTCCAAAATAGATCAGCCATGATCTCATTGAATGGCGGAGCAGGCTCGAGGGGCCAGAAGGCCTACTCCCGCTCCTAGTTCTTATGTTCTTATGTAACATAGCAGAATTTGCGGATGACACTAAAATAGGTGGGAAACCAGCAGTGAAGAGGAAATAAAGATTTTACAGACGGATATGGATAGACTCAGAGATTGGTCCAAAATTTGGCAGCTGGAGTTTAATGTGGATAAGTGTGAGGTTATCCATTTTGGCAGAAAGAATAGTCAGGCAAATTATTCTGTAAATGGAAAGCAGATTCAAAATGCGTCTGGGCAGAGGGATCTGGGTGTTTTGTTCATGAATTGCAGAAATAATGATATTAATAAGAATAAGAATCTTTTATTGGCACAAGTATGAAGTTACTGTGAAAAGACCCTAATCTTTATTTTCTTAATATTATCTTTATTAGTGTCACAAATTGGCTTACATTAACACTGCAATGAAGTTACTGTGAAAATCCCCTAGTAGCCACACTCTGGCGCCTGTTCGGGTACACTGAGGGAGAACTCAGAATGTCCAATTCACCTAACAAGCATGTCTTTCGGGACTTGTGGGAGGAAACCGGAGCACCCGGATGAAACCCCCGCAAACACGGGGAGAACGTGCGGACTCTGCACAGACAGTGACCCAAGCCAGGATTCAAACCTGGGTCCCTGGCGCTGTGAAACAACAGTGTTAACCACTGTGCTACTGTGCCGCCCGTCTCGGCAATTGTCACCATAATATAATATACTTTAAGATGGTGATAAAGAAAGAACTGAACATGATGAAAACCAGGTCAATAAAGTGGAGAAAAAGTTGCTTTTGAGGGGCTAGGAATAGAACTTGGGAAAATAAAAATGGGCAGTAACATTGGCAGATAATGATATAGAGCAACAAACAACAATGGGAAATGTTTAAAACAGTGTTCAACTGAGTGCAGAGAGAATATGTATCACTAAAAGGAAAGAACAAGCGAAAAACTAATGGGACTCAATAGCTGGATAAAGACATAAGAGTTGACAAAGACATTGAAGTTTAGGAAAGAGGCAGACATTAAGTACAATGATAGCAGAGGAGTGACTGCTATGAGACAATATGAAGAGATTAGGAAAGAAGTAAAATAAGGTAGGAAGGCACAGAGGAACAAGGACCAAAAAAAAAGTAAAATATTTTGCAGCCACTCCAATTAAAAAAGGAAGGGTATTATGTGAATAGACAGGATCACACCACAGGTAATATTAAAGAGTTGGCAGAAATATTTAAGCATTATTTTGCTTCATTGTTTACCAAGGAGATGGAACATGATGGAAATAAGGGATACAGACCCTGGAAGTTCAGAAGGTTTTAGTTTAGACAGTCATCATGATCAGCGCAGGCTTGGAGGGCTGAAGGGCCTGTTCCTGTGCTGTACTGTTCTTTGTTCTTTGATGACATTGAATGATGAGATGATCAATGAGATAAATGTATTTAAAATAAAAAAAGGAAGTACTTAATAAACTAATCCAACCCAAAGAAGATAAAATCTTTGTTCTGCATGGATTGTATTCATATATTTTGAAAGAGTTTACAGAAGAGATACAGAGGCAATACCTTACATTTTGAGAAGATATTTTTTCAAAAAGGTGCAGTGTGCCAGAGGACTGATGAAAAGCTAATTAATTCCTATATATTAAGAAGGGGGACAGAACATGTCCAGGGAAATATAGGCCAAAAGCTTAACATTAGTGATGGGAAAATTATAGAATCCCAACAAAAAGAGAGCATCGAAGAGCATCTAGAAAAGAAAAATACAATAATAAATAGTCGATTACAAAAGGGCAAATGTTACTTGGTCAGGCTTATTGATTTTTTGAGTATGTAACAGAGAGGGCAGACAATGGTAATGTAGTGCATGTAATTTATCTGGCTTTTCAATAGGCCTTTGATAAGGCACTCATTATATACTCATGAATAAGACATGAGAATGTGGAGTCAGGGGACAAGTGGCAGAATGGATTGCTAGCTGGCTTCAGGATAGAAAGCAGGAAGCGGGAATTAAGGGTAGCTATTGTTGTATGTTGGCTATGATTGGCTAAGGGATGATTGCTAAGACAAAGTTATGTCTGAACTATAACTGGCTTTTGGATAAACATAATTATATACAGGTATACATGACTAGGTGTCACTCAGTCTAAGCCATGAGCACTCTCTCTCTCAACTCTTGGTCCTGTGGGTGGTACTGTTTCTCCAGTCCTGCACATTAACCTTTTCAAGCCTGACCATCCTGGCATTACAGTTATTCAGACTTTAGGAGATGGGAAGTGATGCTGCACAAGGATCAGTGCAGGGAACACTGCAACCGCAATTTACATTAACAATTTAGAATTTACAATCAAGACCACTATTTCTACATTTGCAGATTACATCAAATTAGGGGTGCAATCAATCGTGAGAAGGGCTGCAACGAATTACAGGAGGATTTTAATAAACTTGCAGAATGGGCAAATAATTGACAAATGAAGTTCAGCATAGATAAATGTGAGGTGATACATTTTGGTAGGAATAATAGGGGAAATATTACTTGCAAGGGCAAGTCTGGGTGACTAAAAGTTGTGCCACAGGTTAGGAAGACAATTTTTTAAAAAGCAAACGAAGCACAAGGCTTTATTTTTAAAGGGCTAGAATTGAAAGGTAAGCAAGTTTTTTAAACCTTTATCGTATCTTGATTAGACCACATTCAGGGCTGAATTTACAGGAAAAAGGTGCATTGCTCAGCCTCTGAAAGTTGGTCGGAAACCGGCCTGACTAAATAAGGTCACGTTGCAGTGTTAACACTGGCCTTAATAAGCCAAAGTGTGGGCTTCTGCCTCTCACTAGAAGCAAACCCTGCCCTGAAGAACAGCAGCAACAGAAGAAAGTAGTGGGTGCTGCTGGAACTGCAAAGAGGCCTATGAAAAAGTATCATGAAGACAGGTAAGTCTTCTTAAAAGCCCCATGCTTTTTGGACAGGGAGGGAACAGGCACCCACCCTGTTGAGACGAGATTAGGGGTGGGAGATGAGGGGGAGGGGAGAGAATGAATGGGGATGGGTTTTGAGGACCAGGCAACCAGGCAGGGAAGCACAGAATGGAGGGTACAATCTCAGGCAGGGGGAGAGGGTTCCCAAATCTACATATGGCACTCTCAGAAGGAGAAAACCCCCTTCCTTCCCACCTTGTCACCAACTTTAGTGAAATAAAAAGCCTTCTCATTTTCTCCACCCAGTGTATTATGGCAGTAGGAGCAGAATTAGTGCCTTAAGTGGTGGGCAACAGAGTGGGTGCTTTACCCAGCCTGCATAGTATGGGGACTGGGTTGGGCGGTGGGTGGAAAGGTGGTAGACTGCGCGCCCAACGTGGCACCCACTGCCAAAAATACATCCTTTGGAGGGCCGTACAATCCAGTCCTCAAAGTATTGTGTGCAGTCCTAGTCATTATCTTATTTAAAGGATATAGGCATTGGAGTGGGTGCAGAGAAAATGTAAAACAGTAATCCCAGAAATGTTTGGGATTACGGAATGGGAATGGATTGACAGGTTGTGTCTCTTTTCTTTGAAAAAAAAGCTAAGGGTGATCCAATAGAGGTTTTTAAAAGCTATGACATAGTGAACATAATCAGAATTTAATGCCAGGAGCTCTTGAATCACTAGCACTCAAGGATCCAGATCACTGCTTTTTCTTTCCAAGAATTGACACGTGGTGCATCCTGTGTCTGAGCCAGCAAGTGTATTGTCCATAAGACCATAAGATATAGGAGCAGAATTAGGCCACTCGGCCCATCGAGTCTGCTCCACCATTCAATCATGGCTGATATTGTTCATCCCGATTCTCCTGCCTTCCTCCCATAACCCCTGATCCCCTTATTGTTCAAGAATCTATCTATTTCTGTCTTAAACACACTCAGTGATTTGGCTTCCACAGCATTCTGCGTTAAGAGTTCCACAGATTCATCACCCTCAGGCTGAAGAAATTCCTCCTCATCTCTGTTTTAAAGGATCGTCCCTTTAGACTGAGTATGTGTCCTCTGCTTCTAGTTTTTCCGACAAGTGGAAACATCCTCTCCATGTCCACTCTTTCCAGGCCTCACAGTATCCTGTAAGTTTCAATAAGATCCCGCTCATCCTTCTAAACTCCAATGAGTACAGACCTAGAAGCCTCAACTGTTCCTCATACGCAAAGCTGTTCATTCCAGGGATCATTCTTGTGAATCTCCTTTGGACCCTTTCCAAGGCCAGCACATGCTTCCTTAGATACGGGGCCCAAAACACCTCACAATACTCCAAAAGGGGTCTGACCAGAGCCTTATACAGCCTCAGAAGTAAATAATAATAATCGCTTATTGTCACAAAGGCTTCAATGAAGTTACTGTGAAAAACTCCAAGTCGTCACATACCGACGCCTGTTCGGGGAGGCCGGTACGGGAATTGAACCTGTGCTGTGTGGTAGTCTGCGTAGAGGTATTACGGTACCTGGTAATGCTGGAACACCATTGGTAGATATTGTATGTTTCCTATTGGTCAAGCTGTATGGTAGCTCCGCCCTGCAAGGCGGGGTATAAGAGCCCGTGCCACCCCAGCAGCCTTCTTTCTGTGCCTGAGCTGCTGAGGGCAACATCTAGCTTATTAAAGCCTTCAGTTTGCCTACAACCTCACTTTAGTGGTCATTGATCGTGCATCAATTTAATAAGCCAGATTTTAAAGGATGGAGCTCCGAATCAAGCCGGAGTGTCGGCAACCCAGCCCCCACGCGGCAAATTCTGCGGCAACCTTCAAGCACTGGCTGGCGTGTTTTAACGGATATCTCGGAACGGCCGAAAACACACACACTGCAGACAGTGAGAGGGGGTATAGGGCCGTCGAATTTGAAAGTTAGACTTTGGAGATTGCACTGGGAGTATAACCCTAGGAGTGTGGCCGCGCAGAGGTGGGGAAGGATGTAGAGCTGGTAATTTTTAAACTCCCTTCCCTGGACCGTGAACAGAAATTGAAAGTCCTGCACTCGAGGGTGAGCCCGGAAATTTGCACCCTCATCGAGGGTGCGGACGACTTCGATGCAGCAATGGAGCTGCTAAAAGGACATTATATTCGCCCGGTAAACTAGGTCTATGCCCGACATCTGCTAGCAACGAGGCGGCAAATCCCTGGGGAATCGCTGGAAGAATTCCACCATGCGCTCCTGGTGTTGGGGAGAAACTATAGCTGCCCGCAAGTTTTGGCGAGCGACTACACAAAACCTTTGATCTGGGGCGCTTTTGTTGCAGGTATGCTGTCCTCCCAAATCTGCCAGCAATTGCTGGAGAAAGACACCCTAGGCCTCAAGGAGGCATGGGCCGTTGCAGGGTCCCTGAATGTGGCCTCCAGAAACGGCAACGCTTACGTCCCCGACCGCTCGGCAGCCCCCTGGGCAGCGTGGAACTCCTCCGCAGCCGACCCCGAGACATCTCCCATCCCCGCCACAAGCTTGTGCTGCAAGGCGGCCTGGCCCCACTGCTACTTTTGCGGACAGGCCAAGCACCCCCGGCAGCGCTGTCCCGCCCGCGCATCCACCTGCAAGGGATGCGGTAAAAAGGGCCACTTTGCGGTGGTATGCCAGGCCCGTGCAGTCGCCGCGGTCTCCGGTGGCGAATGCGGACCGCCACCACAACCGCATCTCCACGGTCGCTGTGCTGCCAGCGGGCGCCGCCATCTTCCTCCTCCAGGGCCACGTGCGGTCCCCGGGCGCCGCCATCTTGTCCTGCGGCGCCACGTGCGATGGATGGGCGTCGCCATTTTGTGCACCCTCAGCCATGTGCGACCAATGGTGCCGCCATCTTGGATGGACTCCCAGGACCCCAACTCGGCTGACCACACACCGCCCGAACGAGAACCCTCAACTGCTACAAAAACAGTACTAATCAATGGGCACGAGACGTCCTGCTTAATAGACTCTGGGAGCACGGAGAGCTTCATACGTCCCAACACGGTAAGACGCTGTTCTCTCCCCGTCCACCCCGTCAATCAAAAAATCTCCCTGGCCTCTGGTTCCCACTCAGTAGAGATAAAGGTGTTTTGTGTAGCATACCTCACGGTCCAGGGAAGTGAGTTTAAAAATTACCGGCTCTACATCCTTCCCCACCTCTGCGCGGCTACATCCCTAGGGTTAGGCTTCCAGTGCAATCTCCAAAGTCTAACTTTCAAATTCGGCGGCCCTATACTCCCTCTCACTGTCTGCAGCCTCGCGACCCTCAAGGTCGATCCGCTTTCCCTGTTTGCGAACCTCACCCCGGATTGCAAACCCGTCGCCACCAGGAGCAGACGGTACAGTGCCCAGGATCGGATTTTTATTAGATTAGAGGTCCAAAGGCTACTGAGGGAAGGAGTCATTGAAGCTAGCAACAGTTCCTGGAGAGCTCAAGTAGTGGTGGTAAAGACCAGGGAGAAGCATAGAATGGTCATCGACTACAGTCAGACCATCAACAGGTTTACGCAGCTGAACGCGTACCCTCTCCCCCGCATATCCGACCTGGTAAACAGGATCGCGCATTACAAGGTAGTGCGAAATGGAGTTAAGGGCCTGACTCTGAACGCATGCGCCCCCTTATGGAGTTCCCCCTCCCTCACTGCTCCCGGACCCATCCTGCTCCGAAAACACGTGCGGGCGCACAAGTTGGACCCATTGGTAGAGAGGGTCCATCTTCTCCACGCTAACACCCAGTACGCCTACGTGGCGTACCCCGACGGCCGGCAAGATACGGTCTCCCTACGAGACCAGGCGCCCGCCAGATCCCCACGCACACCCCAGCCACCAGTCCCACCCTCCCTTGGTGCACCTTACAGCCACCCCCTTCCCAGGAGGATCGGTCCTTCCACACACACCCCAACACCCCAACACCCCCCCCCCCCCCCACCCAACGACACACCCCGCAGATGCTCCCTTCCCAGGTCAACCGGTTTCCCCACCAGCGCCATCTAGGGATGTTGAAGCTGCCACAGAGATCGAGGCCACGCTCCCGGAGTCACAGACGCCCGAGCCTCCACCGGTGCCACCACCAGAGCTTCGACGATCACAGAGGACGACCACGGCCCCCGATCGACTGTTTGCTTCATTTTAAAGTGTATATAGTTAATTGTGAATCTGTAAATAGTTACGATAGTAAGAACAAAACGCTGTATGGTGGTATTACGGTACCTCCGTAACTATAATTTCTACCACGCTACCATGTTGTATTATCAAGCCACCACCCCCGCCGGACTCTTTTTTAACAGGGGGTGAATGTGGTAGTCTGTGTAGAGGTATTACGGTACCTGGTAATGCTGGAACACCATTGGTAGATATTGTATGTTTCCTTTTGGTTAAGCTGTATGGTAGCTCCGCGCTGCAAGGCGGGGTATAAGAGCCCATGCCGCCCCAGCAGCCTTCTTCGTGTACCTGTGCTGCTGGGGGAAACATCTAGCTTATTAAAGCCTTCAGTTGGACTACAACCTCGCTTTAGTTGTCATTGATTGTGCATCACGCTGCTGGCCTTATTCTGCATTATAAGCCAGCTGTTTAGCCCACTGTGCTATATCCCTGGTCTTGTATTCTAGCCCGTTTGACATGAATGTTAACCTTGCATTTGCCTTCCTAACTGCCGACTGAACCTGCATGTTAATATTAAGAGAATCGTGAACAAAGACTCCCAAGTCCTTTTGTGCTTCTGATTTCCAAAGCATCTCCAGGAGCTACGACACTAATTTATTTCACTGTCTAGACTGCTCCCCAGCTTCCAGACAGGGGTCTCTTTTCTGGGGGCCGTCCAGACAGAGGTCTCTTTCTGGGGGGTTTCCTGACAGGTTTCTCTTTTCTTACAGGGGTATCTTTTCTGGGGGGTTCGTCCTATTTAAGAGTCTATTTTATGTGGCGGGGTCCCCTTATTTAGGGGCTCTTTTTGTGGGGTCCCCCTATTTATGGAGTCTCTGTTGGGGACGGGTCAGGTCACTCCCCATACTTGGTGGACGTGGTGGGGACAGGGGGGGGGGGGCAGAAAATTTGGGGGTTGAGCTGATTTGTGAACTGGGGTGGGGGGCTGATTGGTGATGCGGGTGCAGGGGGGCAGATGCTGGACCTCACTATCGGCCACCTGCTCAAAATGACGGCCCGATAGCTGGATTACCCGAAGAATCCCTTATATTCCACACCATACAAAAATGAGCATGGGCATGGAATTCTAAATTGCTTGCAGTTTTGTGCTCCCAGGGGGATCACCAACTGGTTGTAATTCGCCTCCAGCGGGAGAACAACTAGTCTCCCAAACAGAGAAGAATGTTGCCCACTGTCTCTGAAGCAAGCAACAGTAACTAACTGCAGTAGCAACTAACTGCAATCACCAAAAGCAGATCCTGAAGACAACAGCAGCACCCATCTCAACTGAAGGACTTTGTCATGTCTGCTTGTGATTTTTTTTCTTTTTGAATCATTTTATAATTCCTTTTGTGTGTGTGTGTTTTGAAGATTAAAGAAGTTAATATCTTTCTTCTATCGAGTGGAAAATGGAAAACATTTGTGTGGTTCTGAGTCATTGTCATGCCTTTTCTGTCTCTCCTCTCCTGTGGTGTGCATGTGCACATTGTGTTGTGAGGTTCCTGCAAGTCCTCTAGGTTAACTTTTGATTTATTCTTAATAGGATGTTGATATTCTTTCAAACAGCTCATAGCCTCGTCTGTTATTCAAAGAGCTAGCAACACAATTCCATGATTTTATTACAATGCTGGATCCGTACAGGGTAGCCCATTTGTTTTCTAATCTAACTAAAGCAGTTCTAGTATGGATTTACAATCAAATGATTTACCGGTGCTCCTTCAATTCTGGACTTTCGAATAGTCCTGATGTTAATTTCTCTACAATTGGCAGCTCTGGAATTCCCTCCCTATTTCTCTGCCTTGCTATCTCCCTTTAAAAATCTCTCTTTTAAAACCTATCTCTTTGACTGAGCTTTTGATCAGCTACTCTAATATCACTTCATACAACTAGTGTCAGATTTTGCTCAATAACACTCCCATGAAGCACCTTGCAACATTCTATGTTAAAGACACTGCATAAAGACAGACTGCTGTTGTTAAATAGTGATTCCTGCATGCTGTGTTCTTAAGGACGTCGTGAACACAGAAAAAGGCACTGTGCTGTAACAACAAATCTACTTTCTGAAAACTATTTTAATACATTACCTTTAAGTTGGTCATGAGACCAAGAAGTAATTTCTGTGACAATTATGCTGATATGTTTGTCCTATTCTGAGAATGTCAAACATCTTAGCTGACACTTTACCTATCTTAGCCAACACATTACCTACATCAAGGGTGCAATCGAATGGCCTCATCGCACCCAACTCGCGAGAGGCTTCTTGTGAGATTTGAAACGCTCGGAATGACCTGATCTCATTGGGTGATATCCAGATTTACATATTTAAGTGAGCCATTAGCCTCATTTAAATATGTCAGCATCCGATTCTCCCGAGGCCCGGGAACGAATGGCCGTGCCTGGGACACCTCGCGATGGCGCCACTTAGCACTGGTCCACACAAACGTGTACCAGGCAAAACAGCACCGGGGGGGGGGCGAGGGGGGGAGATGGGGGGGGGGGGGGGGGGGAGGGGGGTGCTCCCGGGTGATCAGAGGCCCCGAGTGGTAAGGTTCTAGGCAGGTTGGTACCCTGGAACTCCCACTGCCAGCCTGGCACCTTGGCAGTACCACCCTGGCACTGCCAGGGTGCCTGGGTGGCACAGGCAGGGTGCCAGGCTGCCCATGTCAGGGATTGGGCCCAGGGGTGCCTGCCCTTAAGAGGTGGGGTTAGGGCGAACCCGAGGACCCCCTAAGAAGTCAGTTGGGATGTTGGGGTGGGGGGAGGTCTGGTGGTTGCGATGGGGAGTCTGAGGGGATCGAGAGATTGGGGTGGCATTTAAAAATGGCACTCCGCTATCTTCCTGTACTGACGACCTGAGCACAGCTGGATATGAATAGTTATGCTGCCCTAGTTTACAGCAGGTGAATATACAGATCAATCATCATGATCTGCCACATTTAGTTCAATCAGTGCAATGTGTCTTAGTGCAATAATATAAATTAATACACATATTTTTATGCTCCACACAAGCAAACATGCTGTTTAACCGAAAGAAAAATCTAAATTTGGTGGTGGGGTGCCTGTATTTGTGGAGCTACAGGTGCAATTTGGGGTCAAATATTGTTCCAACTACATGTGTGAGTATTTCTATGTGGGCTGCATCAGGTGACATTTTGTGTAACTCATTTTGTGCACTGGAAGAACGTGCTGGAAGTATACAAAGTAAGCAGGTTATGATAGCAGTCAACATGTAAAGCTGATTTGACACCATCCATGCCATTTTTGACTTTACTGCCTAAGCTAACACCTCTTGACCTTGCACCACTGAACATGTGTACAGAAGAAAGTATGATCCACTCAGCGGTGCTATTTTAAGGCAGGCATTTGCAAAGTCAGGGTACGCGGGTGTGTGTCGGGAGTGCCGTGTTATTCACCCTGGGGTAACACGGATTGCAACAGGATGCAGATGAACTGTAAGGCATACACCAAACGTAGGCGTTGGTTCAATACGATTTATTGAACTTCTGTAACAATACACACAGCTGGCTGTGGGTTGACACTCTGCTACTCTAAGTGTACTAACTCTAACTTACTAGACCAGGCTAGCTCTGATCCACGTGTAGAAGGTGCTGACTGATATATACACCCTGACTGTCACTACAGTTGTCACCAGTGAAAAGAGGCGGAGTGCTGATGCCTCGTGTGTTTTATAGTTGGAAGCCCCCCTCTGGTGTTCTGTCTGGTGATTGATTGTGTTCTGTCCTGTATGTTGATTGGCTAACTTGGGTGTCTGTCACTGCCTGTCTTTACCTCATGATGCGCATGGGTGCATATTATGGCATCCCCCCTTTTAAAAAAAAATTGTCGGTTGCTTAGAGCATACACAACATATTTACAGATATAACATTTTACAGCAAATGGCGAGTGAATGCACATGTACATGTAAGGTGTTTAGCGTGCAGATACAGAACAATATGTACAAAGGAAATATTTATAAATCCAATCTCTGGGGCTGGTGTCGGATCCTTGTCGACCGCCTGAGAGGCGGAGGAGGGGACGACGGCGCCTTGACAGGCGGGTTTGCAGCCAGATTGGTGGCCTCGTGGAGCGAGGTGTCCAGAAAAGGCATTACGACAGCTGGGAACGTGAGATCCGGTGGTGGGCAGGCAAGTTTGCCTAGTGCCCTTCTGTTGCGCCTGACAATGGATCCATCAGCCATGCGAACCACGAACGACCTGGGAGCAGCCTGTCGAGCAACAACAGCTGGAGCTGACCAGCCTCCACCAGGCAATTTGATGCGAACAGCATCTTCCGGAGAGAGCACAGGCAATTCAGTAGCATGAGCATCGTACGTCAGCTTTCGCCAGTTTCTGAGTTGCTGCACCTTTTGCAGCACTGGGAGGTGATCCAGGTCAGGTAAATGAATGGCAGGAACAGTAGTCCTCTGGATCCGTGGTGTTACCAGGTTCCGAATCCAGCAGCCCTTGCTGCACACTTCGAACGCGTTTGCATTGGAACTGGGATCGCTGGCCCACGATCGGAGGTAAAGACTTGCACAAGGCTGCATAATGGCCAGGCTCCCCACAATTTAAACATCGCCTGCCTCTTGCAGGGCATTGCTGCTTTAAGTGGGCGGTGCCACAGTTCGGGCACGTCATGACATTGACGTCGTAATGCTCCGTGCGTCGTTGCACATGCGCAATACGGTCAGTCACCGCTCGCACCTGCGCAGTGTGGTCTTCGGCTGCTTCGTTCTCCCGTCTGTGGTGCGCATGCGTGGGACCCAGGGAAAAGCGTGCAAAATGGCCACCTTCATCGATGTTAAGGCGCCGCATTCGGGTGATGGCCTGTAGACTCTGCCTCGTGGGAGGCAAGTTGGTCCTGTTCTGCCGATTTAAGACGGGAGCATCGACTTTTTGCCTGTTCATACACTTTACACGTCTCGATAGCTACTGGCGGGGTCATGTTTCTTATTTTTAAGAGCTGCTCCTGCAGGGCGTTGGAGTGGACCCCAAACACGATCTGATCCCTGATGAGGGAATCAGCGGTGTCACCGTAGTTGCAGGATTGCGCTAATATGCATAGATGAGTTAGAAAGGATTGGAAAGGCTCATCCTTACCCTGAAGGTGTTGCTGGAAGACATAGCGCTCAAAGCTCTCATTCATTTCGACTTCACAGTGACTGTCGAATATGGCTAACACGGTCTGGAAATTGGTCTTGTCCTCGCTGTCGGCAAAAGTGAGCGAATTGAAGATTTGGATGGCTTGGTCCCCCGCAGTTGATAGGAGCAGCGCAATATTTCTGGCATCGGATGCATCCTCGTGGCCCAAGGCCTCAATGTATAGACTGAATTTCTGCTTGAAGACCCGCCAGTTGGCACCGAGATTTCCGGAGATCCGGAGCTGTGGAGAGGCCTGGATCTTCTCCATGCCGCTGGAAGTCACTTGCTGGTCGTCACTGAATTATTCAAGGTAAATTACTTAGATGAAGTAGACTCCTGGTATCATGTCATGTTATTCACCCTGGGGTAACACGGACTGCAACAGGATGCAGATGAACGGTAAAGCATACACCAAACGTAGGCGTTGGTTCAATACGATTTATTGAACTTCTGTAACAATGCACACAGCTGGCTGTGGGTTGACACTCTACTACTCTAAGTGTACTAACTCTAACTTACCAGACCAGGCTAGCTCTGATCCACGTGTAGAAGGTGCTGACTGATATATACACTCTGACTGTCACTACAGTTGCCACCAGTGGAAAGAGGCAGAGTGCTGTTGCCTCGTGTGTTTTATAGTTGGAAGTCCCCCTCTGGTGTTCTGTCTGGTGATTGGTTGTGTTTTGTCCTGTATGTTGATTGGCTAACCTGGGTGTCTGTCACTGCCTGTTTCTACCTCATGATGGGCATGGGTGCATATTATGACAGGGAGGGTCGCGGAGCTGTCCGTCGCGGCATTCCCGATTGCGCAAATTCAATATGCAGGCTGTGAGCGGCCTTCAAAAAAGCCACGACCTTGTAAATAAAATGCGGCCACACTACGCATGCGTGCCCACTCATCGGTGCGCATGTGCATATATTTGCGCGTTCGCACCGATGAGTGGGCACGCAGGCGCAGTGTGGCCGCATTTTTTTTATATGGTCGCGGCCTTTTTGAAGGCCGCTCACAGCCGGCACTGTTAAAAGCCAGCTGCTGCGTGCGAATTTGCGCAATCAGGAGCGCCGCGACGGACGGAGAGGCTTAAAGGAAGTGAGAGAGAGAGTTAAAGAGGCAGAGTGGTTTAAGAAAGATATTCCAGAGTTTAGGGCAATAGCAGCAGACAGTACAGCCGCCAATTGTGGAGCAAAGGAAATAATGCACAAGAGGCCAGAATTGGGAATACAATAAAAGAAGGTTAAAAGCTGCTGCTGCGGCTGTTGCCCACATATTTGCGCAATCGGAGATGCAGAAGATTTTTTTAAAAATTCTATGTAATCTTCCTGCCTGAAGGGAGGCAGAGAACAGGTCACGCCCACCGAACATTGACATCACCCGCTTTGGGCTCGATTGCGATTCCTCCATTTTGTCAGCAGCAAACAAGGTAAGAGAAAATGGTGGGTCGCGAAGGTCGGTCGGTGTGGGTCACAAAGTTCGGCTGGCGTGAGCCGCAAAGGTCGGTCGCATGGGTCACAAAGGTCGGCCGGCGTGGGCCACGAAGGTCGGCCGGCGTGGGCCGCAAAGATCGGCCGGCGTGGGCCACGAAGGTCGGCCGGCGTGGGCCGCAAAGATCGGCCGGCGTGGGCCACGAATGTCGGCCGGCGTGGGCCGCAAAGATCGGCCGGCGTGGGCCGCAAAGATCGGCCGGCGTGGGCCACGAAGGTCGGCCGGCGTGGGCCGCGAAGGTCGGCCGGCGTGGGCCGCAAAGGTCGGCCGGCGTGGGCCGCAAAGATCGGCCGGCGTGGGCCGCGAAGGTCGGCCGGCGTGGGCCGCAAAGGTCGGCCGGTTGGTAAAAAAAGTTTGAAAAACACTGTTTTAAGGGACCGTCAACCACTTTAAGGTTAATTGCTCCTTGTTGTCTTTTGACTATTGCTGACTTAGTTAGAAGTGTTGGAGATTTGTGATGATACTTGGTGTATTGAAGTCTACAGAAAGTGGTGCAGCATGTAACAAACACTTTGGTTCTCACTTCAAGGGTTCTACTTGGACCACTTGCTTCCAATCAATGTCAAGCAATAATGCAACAAAAGGAGGCTATTTGGCCCATCTAGTCCAGTCTGGCTCTGTGTGGACAATCCAGTCAGTCTCATTCTCCCACTCTATTCCCATAACACTGAAAGTGTATTTCCTTCAAGTTCTGGTCCATTTTACTTTTGGAATCATTAATTGTTTCCATTTCCACCATTCTTAAAGGCAGGAATTTCCAGGTCATTACCGCATTCTGATGAAGAGATGTTCTCCCTCACATCCCCCTGTCTCCTTTGCCTTAAATCTGTTTCCCTTAGTCCTAGGACTGGCAACCACAAGGCACTTAGCTCGCCAGTGGTAGGCCTTCCTTGGGGATCAAGGACCCCAGGAATGGATGTCCTACCCACCTAGAGCTGCAGGCCAATCATTGCTCGCCATTGTCACTGGGGACGAGTACTACAACCATCAAAGGTCTAGGACTCGGGCACTGGTTGGTGACGGCATGAGGGGAAGCGCTGTGGGGTGGTCAAGGGGACAGGGGAGGGATTCAGCACAAGATCAAATTGGATGGCTGCCAGTGGGCTCCCCCTGTTCCTAATACTGGGTCCTTCAATCTAGCACTGAGTGCCTAACAGTGCGACAGCTTTCTGCAGGGCAGGTTCCGCATTGGCTGCAGCTTTAAATGGTGACGGGACAGGAAGCTGTTCATGGGTGTTTCTGTCACCGACTTAATTCAGAGAAGTGGCAGTAAGGTAGTGGGGTCTTGTGACCTTCCCAATGAATTAAATGCCCCCACCACCAAACATGCCATGGGGAAGGGCAATAAATTCCATCTCAAGGTGCTAATGAGAGTGAGGAACTTAAGGTAATTAATGTCAACAAAGCAAGAATAGTTGAAGGTAGTTAAGAGATTAATAGCTGACAAATGCCGAGGACCTGATATCCTTGATTCAGCTTCTTAGAGCATAGAAGGAATGTAACATCACCATAGTCCCAGATGACATTAGGCTGCTTTCCCCTTTGAGGGAGAGAGTAGAAAAATAAACAAATCAAAATTTGTGCAGGGACCCGCACTCCATCACTCTAACCATGGGTCTGTTCCAGCAGTGGCGGGGCGAGACGGGAATGGGGCACACAAACCTTCCTTCAGGTACCCATCCTCCTCAAAAAGTCATGGAAGGGAACTCAAGAACCCAAAGGGAGCAGGAGTGACAACCAGACACATTGGGGACATCCACCCAGTGTCCTGCTGCTTCAAACCCCCTCGTTCTGTCATCCCATCAACTCCAGCAGGTCAGGCCGAAGAGGATGAAGCTGCCCTGGAGCAGGAGAACCTTAGAAGGCTGGGGTCCTCGAAATCAAAGTAATCTCAGACAACAGGGCAGAGCAGTCAGCAAGCTGCAGATGCCAGGGCTGTGTCTTGACATAATGGTAGAGTTGGGGAAATGAAGAAGTTTTGAATGTACAATGGTGGCACAAATGCTCGCTCACTGTGCATAATCTATTATTGTAAAGACATATCACACTTATCCCTCTCCCTGTCTCGGGTATTGAATATCTAACCCATGTGATGCAAGGTCCAACTTTCATTCAGCGGTACAAAGTGACACTTCCCCCAGCACCTCCCCTCCCCCACCCACCCACCCACCCCCGCCCACTCAATTATTTCCTGCCTGGTCCCTCAATTCCATTGAATTTCACTCAGTCTCATCACAGTGAATCACCGAATGTTCCACATCAGTAACGTGACAAAGGGGTATGATAATGATGCCGCGAAAACACACATATGCCCCTTGCATCTGAGGCATACATCATGTGACCTCATGAGAATTGTCCATCAAGGTTAATGATTCTGATTCCACCGCACTGATGTCTGTGGTTTGTGGATGATATAAGTAGCTATCAAGACCAATGTTGGAGCCTTTTCAATCAAGTGTCCTTTGTAATGACCTTTGTTTTATGACGGTGAAGTTTTGGTAAATGTATTATTCAACGTCGAGAACCATAACCTTTTATGCCTCCCTGCAGGGTTATTTCATTCCCATTTTAGCCTCCCTGCAGGGTTATTTCATTCCCATTTTAAAGCTGAACATTGCTCTTTTATACATTCCCACTCTTCCTATGCAGTATACTGAGCGATGGAACTTGATTCCACTTGGTGACATTTGAAATGTCTGTGAGGCAGGAATGTGTGTGTGATGTCAGAGGTATGTGCGCTCATCCTGATGAAGCTGCCTACTTACTTGTGAGGATGTTACTTTGCTCCTGAAGGGCTGCCCAGCAATGCTTCACGGAATTCCTCTGTGAAGTCACAGAATAACAATCAATACGGAATTCATTGCTTGACTGTGCAATCAGTGACTTGAAGTTCATACAAAGATTGCCCTTTCTGAGATGGACAATGTTGAGGTTGTAATGGGATGAAAGTGATGCTCCAGCACATCTCCAGAGTGCTTATCAGTATCTATGAATGGAATAAGTTATCATTGACCGCTGTGTCAAAACTGGGCCGCATGGATAGGGTGGACAGTGAGTGCCTTCTCCCGCGGATGGAAATGGCTGGCACGAGGGGACATAACTTTAAACTGAGGGGTAATAGATATAGGACAGAGGTCAGAGGTAGGTTCTTTACGCAAAGAGTAGTGAGGCCGTGGAATGCCCTACCTGCTACAGTAGTGAACTCGCCAACATTGAGGGCATTTAAAAGTTTATTGGATAAACATATGGATAATAATGGTATAGTGTAGGTTAGATGGCTTTTTATTTCGGTGCAACATCGTGGACCGAAGGGCCTGTACTGCGCTGTATTGTTCTATGTTCTATGTTCTATGTTCTATCTCTCCAAAATGTCACGGTAATGCAGCGCATAAATATGGCAGGCTTCCGTAGAATGTTAGGATTCATCTGGAGTACTGTGTCCAGTTCTGGTTACCATGGGCGGGAAATCCAGTGTGACGGCATTTCCGCGATTCTCCGTGGACCCGCCAGTCCCGTGCGCATGGTCGATGCTGTTGGAACAGGCCCCTGCGGCGATTCTCCGCGGTCGACCGACTGAACTCCCGCCGGCGTGGTTTACATGTGGTACCACCCGGTGAGAGCTGGGACCCACGGCCACGGTGGCGGTCCTGGTGAGGGGCGCGGGGTATCTGACTCCGGGGGAGCCTCAGCGGTGACCAGGCCTGCGATCAGGGGCCACTCATCAGCGGGCCATCGCGATCTGGGAGGGACCTACACCCTTCGCGCAGGCCCGCTGTGTGGCTCCGCCATGTCAGCGGTGCCCTCGGCGAGGTGGGCCACCGCGCGCATGTCGGACCCTCTTGCGGCCGCCGTGCACATGCGTGGCCGTGCGGTCTGGCTAGCAGGGCCCCGCCGGCAGCCAGAGCTGCGGAACGCACGATGGGGCTTTGCTAGCCCCCTGGAAAATGGAGAATCACCCGGACCTTCGAGGAAAAAGTCTGGAGAGATTCTCACCCGTTTTCCGGCGGGCGTGGGGACTTAGTCCCCAGAAGGGAGAATCTCATCCCTGACTTGAGGAAGGATGGGAAGGCATTTGAGAGAGTAGAGGAGATTCACAAAAATGATTCCAGGGACAAAAAACTGAAGCTGTGAGGATAGATTGGAGAGATGAGATTAGGAACATTTTCCTTGGAGAAAGAAGAATGAGAAGAGACTTGATAAAAGTATTCAAGATCCTGAGGGGTATGGACAAGGCAAACAGTGAAAAACTGTTTGCACTCAAGAGAGCATCAATAATTAGAGAGGGTAGATTCAAAATAATTGGCAAAAGGAGCAAAAGTGATGTGAGGAATACAACTTTCACCCAGAGGACGCTTGGAATCTGAAAGGAACTTCCTGAGAAGCTAATGGAGGCAGGTTCAATCGAAGTATTGAAACGGAACGTGGATTGCTATCTGAAAAAGGGGAATGTGCAAGTTTAAGGCAAGAAGTCAAGTGAGTGGAATTAGGTTGAATGTTCTTTCAAAGGACCAATGCAGACTCAATGGACCGAATTGCCTCCTTCTGCACTGTAAAGATTCTGTGATTCTGTGACTGCAGGACAATGAGTGTTTGTCAATAATCATACGATGATCCTGCTGAGCACAATGTTAACATAACTCTGGTGTGTGCTATCGTGTTACAGACCACTCCAACCTGATGTCTGATGGCCTCTTGGGGTTCAGTATTGAGGTACCCTCAATAATGATGCTTAGAGATTAAACAGTAAAGAAGGCTTTACTAGGCTAATAACTATGCTACAGATTTGGACGAGAGCTGACTGCTATACAGACAATGAGGCAGGCCTTTATGTGTGGCTCCCAGATGGGCGGAGCCAGAGGCGGAGTCCCCAGGGTTCCAAGCCTGGTCTTAAAGGGGATATCACCTTACATGATGATAAGGCAGTAACCGTTCATCACATTCACCCCCTGTTTAAAAAGGAGTCCGGCGAGGGTGAAGTGCCATCATAGGTCCATCCGTCTCGGCGGCCGGATCGTCCTACTCGATCTCCTCAGTTCGGGCGGTGGTGCGGCGGGCACGGACGTCTCGGTTGGGGGCACATCCGGGAGCACAGCGGTCGGAGCTTCGGTCCGAGTCGGGGCAAAGGAACTAAGCAGGGCCGGGGGTAGCGGAGCCGGCGCCGGCAGGGTGTGTAAAGGGGGGGCGCACGGTAGGAGCTCACCAACGGGTGGTAGGGCCGGAAGGGGGTGTGTTGTAGGGGGCGACGGGTCCTGCAGGGGAGCGGCGCGGGAAGGGGCGTCTGTGGTGGAGGATCCAGCGGGCGCCAGATCCCGGAGGGAAACCGTATCTTGCCTGCCGTCGGAGTACTCCACATAGGCGTAACTGGGGTTGGCGTGGAGCAGTCGGACCTTTTCAACTAGCGGGTCCGTTTTATGGCTCCTCGCGTGCCTCCAGAGAAGAACAGGTCCCGGAGCCTTCAGCCAAGGTGGAAGCGAGACCCCGGAGGTAGACTTCCTGGGGAAGAGAAACAATCGCTCATGAGGGGTCTCATTTGTGGCCGTGCAGAGGAGTGACCTAATGGAGTGTAGGGCATCGGGTAGGACCTCCTGCCAGCGGGTGGTTGGGAGATTTCTCGACCGCAGGGCCAGAAGGACAGCCTTCCACACGGTCGCGTTCTCCCTCTCCACCTGCCCGTTTCCCCGTGGGTTATAGCTGGTCGTTCTGCTCGAGGCGATGCCTTTGCTGAGCAGATACTGACGCAGTTCATCGCTCAGGAATGATGTACCCCGGTCGATGTGGATATAAGCAGGGAAACCGAACAGGGTGAAGATGCTGTGCAGTGCCTTAATCACCGTGGCTGAGGTCATGTCGGTGCAGGGAATGGCGAATGGGAAACGGGAGAACTCATCGATCACGGTGAGGAAATAGGCATAACGGTTGGTGGACGGGAGGGGCCCCTTGAAGTCCACGCTCAGTCGCTCAAAGGGGCCCGAGGCCTTCACGAGCCGAACCTTGTCTGGCCGATAGAAGTGCGGTTTGCACTCCGCACAGACCTGGCAGGCCCTGACCATGGCCTTGACCTCCTTGGTTGAGTAAGGTAGGTTGCGGGACTTGATGAAATGGACGAGCCGGGTAACCCCCGGGTGGCAGAGGTCATTGTGGATGGCTTGCAGGCGGTCCTCCTGCGCGTTGGCGCATGTGCCGTGGGACAGGGCATCTGGGGGCTCGTTGAGCTCCCCTGGACGATACTTGATATTGTACGAGTAGGTGGAGAGTTCGATCCTCCACCTCAAAATTTTATCGTTTTTTATTATGCCCCGTTGCGTGTTATCGAACATATAGGCGACCGACCGTTGGTCGGTGACGAGGGTAAACCTCCTACCGGCGAGGTAGTGTCTCCAGCACCGCACAGCCTCCACAATGGCTTGTGCCTCCTTTTCGACTGCAGAGTGTCGAATCTCGGAGGCGGTGAGGGTTCGGGAGAAGAACGCTACTGGTCTGCCTCCTTGATTGAGGGTAGCAGCCAGGGCGATGTCTGATGCATCGCTCTCTACCTGGAAAGGGATGGTTTCGTCCACCGCGTGCATGGCGGCCTTGATGATGTCGGCCTTGATGCGGTTGAAGGCCAATTGAGCCTCAGCCGAGAGGGGAAAAGTGGTGGTCGTTAGGAGTGGGTGGGCTTTGTCCGCATACTTGGGGACCCACTGGGCGTAATAGGAGAAAAGCCCCAAGCACCGTTTGAGGGCCTTGAGGCTACGGGGGAGAGGGAGTTCCTTAAGGGGGCGCATGCGGTCGGGGTCGGGACCTAGGACCCCGTCTTCCACGACATAGCCGAGGATGGCCAGCCGGGTGGTGTGGAAAACGCATTTGCCCTCGTTATAGGTCAGGTTAAGGGCTCGGGCGGTCTGGAGGAACTTTTTGAGGTTAGCGTCATGGTCCTGCTGATCATGGCCGCAGATGGTGACATTGTCCAAGTACAGGTATGTAGCCCGCAAACCGTACTGGTCCACCATTTGGTCCATCGCCCTTTGAAAGACGGAGACCCCATTTGTGACACCAAAGGGGACCCTGAGGAAGTGGAAGAGCCGGCCGGCTGCTTCGAAGGCAGTATAGAGGCGGTCTTTTGGTCGGATGGGGAGCTGGTGGTAGGCAGATTTGAGGTTGACCGTGGAAAAGACTCGGTATTGGGCGATCCGATTTACCATTTCCGCGATGCGAGGAAGGGGGTACGCATCAAGCTGCGTGAATCGGTTTATGGTCTGGCTATAATCCACGACCATCCGTTTCTTCTCCCTGGACCGGACTACCACCACTTGCGCTCTCCAAAGGCTGTTGCTAGCCTCGATGACCCCCTCTCCCAGTAAACGCTGGACCTCTGACTTGATAAAAGCCATATCTTGGGCACTGTAGCACCGGCTCCTGGTGGCGACAGGCTTACAGTCGGGAGTGAGGTTAGCGAATAGCGAGGGGGGTGTGACTTTCAGTGTCGCAAGGCAGCACACAGTGAGGGGGGGCAAGGGTCCGCCGAACTTCAATGTCAGGCTTCGGTGGCTGCACTGGAAATCCAGTCCGAGCAGCAGGAGGGCCAGAGGTGAGGGAGGATATAAAATTTGAAACGGGTGTATTTGGCACCCTGGATCGAGAGATCCACAATACAGTACCCCGTGATTTGTACCGAGTGGGACCCAGATGCGAGGGCTATGGTTTGGGATGTGGGATGGGTGCGTAGGGAGCAGCGCCTTACCGTTTCAGGGTGGATAAAGCTCTCCGTGCTCCCGGATTCGAAGAGGCATGCAGTGTCGTGCCCGTTGACCTGGACCTGCATCATGGAGTTCTGCAGGTGTTTTGGCCGAGTTTGATCGAGGGTGATCGCACCCAGTCGCGGGTAGCCGGAGTCGTAAAATGGCCGCTGCCGTTGGTCGCACGTGTCGGGTCGAGAAGATGGCTGCCGACCAGATGGCCGCTCCCATGATTCGCACGAGGCTGATGACGCGTCAGAAGAGGACGTGTTGGGTCGGTGCGCAGCAGCATTGCGAGGCCTGCGGGCCTGAGAGCCTGATTTTCGGGCCGGCTGTTCTTTGTTTTTCTGGCCCCTGGGTCTGGCCAGGCAGACCCTCGCAAAGTGCCCTTTCTTCCCGCAGTCGCTGCAGATCGCGGAGTGGGCTGGGCAGCGTGGGCGTGGGTGCTGGCCCTGCCCGCATAAGTAGCAAGGTGTGCCCCCATGGTGAGCGGGTCGCCGCGTGGCGCAGGCCTGTAATACGGGCGAGTCTGACGAAGTCCGGGGGGGGCTGGCAGAGTCCACGGGGTACGTACCAAAGTTATGTCGGGCCACCTCCAGCGAGGAGGCGAGCGTTAGCGTCTCCTGGAGGTCTTTTGCCCCGTTTTCGAGCAGTCGCTGCCGGATGTAGGTTGAGCGGATGCCGGACACGAAAGAATCTCTGATGTGCAGGTTCATATGGATTTCCCCTGCCACATCCTGATGGTCACAGTCCCTGGCCAGCGCGGTGAGTTTCTCAACAAACTCGTCGAGCGATTCCCCCGAGCGCTGCCGGCAGGTAGAGAGCAGATGCCGGGCGTGCACCTCATTGACGGGTTTGACAAACCGCTTGCGGAGCAACTCAATCGCTTCCTCATAAATCGTCGCCTTTTCGAGCGTGGCGGAGATTCTGTGACTCACCCGGGCGTGGAGTAGACGCAGCTTGCGTGGCCCCAGGATGGGAGTCTCTGCGGAGTCCAGGTAGGCCTCGAAGCACCGCAGCCAGTATTTAAAAATTTCCTTAGCCTCCGGCGTTCGTGCTTCCAGATTGAGCTTCTCTGGTTTTAGGCCTGCGTCCATCCTGAATCTAGTTTAGCCTAATAAATTGAGGTACCCTCAATATTGATGCTTAGAGGTTAAACAGTAAAGAAGGCTTTATTAGGCTAATAACTATGCTACAGATTTGGACGAGAGCTGACTGCTATACAGACCATGAGGCAGGCCTTTATGTATGGCTCCCAGATGAGTGGAGCGAGAGGCGGAGTCCCCAGGGTTCCAAGCCTGGTCTTAAAGGGGACATCACCTTACATGATGATAAGGCAGTAACCGTTCATCACAAGTATCAAGGTGTGACCTCTATGTTAATTGTGCATGAAAGCTGGTTTGGAGAGATGGTGCTGTCTGGATGTAGCTCTGTCTTGAGGGGGCTAAGTGCAAACCATTGCCAAATTTTTTCCTTTTAGGGCCACCTTGCTAAATGTGATAAGTCCACAGAGGTAGAAGTCCCTTCACCAGAATCCCATTTATTAACAAAACCAACAGCAGTACAACAATGTACATTCCACTTGCTGCCAACACTGGAAGTGCACTGACACTCCCTGTTATATACAAAGAAGAGGTTCCCTGATTGGCCCACTAATCAGGGAACTCGTATTCCAATTGGCCAATCTCAAATGCCTGGTCTATGCCATTACACTAAACTGCTTTCACAGTGATTCATTTACATGTGCAATAGCATTCCAGCCTCTTACAGGATGCCATGACCACTGACATTTTGGCACCGTAGTTGAAAGAACTGCATTATGCTGCTGTTGTTTACGGATGTGCACCAGTGGAGTGCTTATCCCATTTCACAGTGGCCACATGGTACTTAGGCTACTGTGCCTTCCCAGGATGACCCCAACATTAGAGTTGAAGGTGTCTTATGCATTCTCCCTGATAATTGTGTGATTGATGACCTTTTGTGGGATGTTGAAAATGACATTGAAGGTGTTTTTGTCTCCCTGTATCGAATTGTGAAAATATCTGTGCTTGTTGATGTGTTGGGTACTCTGGATCTGTGGAGACTGTGTTTACCTTAGCAGTAACATAGACAGGCTGCCAACACTTGTAATAGCTGTTAAACATACTTGCACTGTGGGTCGACACTATGTTAGATTGACTGAAGACCTATGCCTAACCTGACCAGCCTATACTGCTAGCACATGGTGGATGTTTGTGCTACTGACTGCGGGCTCTGTCTGTCTCAGAGGCTGCATCCCGAATGAGCGGGAAAACTAGTGCCCTCTGTCTTTATAGCGACCGTGCCCGAACTGGTGATTGGCTGCTGTGTTGTGTGTGTTGATTGGTCTTGCAGTGTGTCAGTCAGTGTGTGTCTCTGCACCATCATATACTGATGTGTATATTATGACACTTGTAACAACTTATCTTCACCTCATTCCTCCTGGAATCTTGTAGCTATGAGGTGGCTCATCTGAATCCTTGCCCTCTTCAGATTCATCCCCTTCAATGTCTTCCTCAAATGAGGAGATGTGCAGGTCCTCCATGTTACCCTATAGAAAAACCTTTGTTCGGTTGTGCAGGGCTCAGCAAACAACAATGTTGCGGCGCACACTCTGTGGAGAGTTTGGAGAGCTGTGCCTGATTGATTCAAACATCTAAAATGCATCTTCAAGAGGCCAATAATCTGCTATATCAAAGACCTTGTGGCTGGATGTGCAACATTGTATCTCTCCTCAAACGCACTCTGTGGATGACAAGGGATGCCATTGGCCACGTCTTTAGGGGTTCACTCTTATCAACGAGCAGCCAATCCTCTATGCGCTGAGCTCCTTCAAATAGTTCCGGTACTTGGGAATGACTCAAAATTTATGAACCTTGTGAGCTCCCTGGACACCATGCACAATATGCTGGATCACAAATTAACTGAAGGTTCAGAGAGCAAAGTCATTTTCTATTAATGATTCTTAGAGGCTGGTGCCAGTGAGTTCTCAAGGCCACATGTGTGTAGTCAATGGAACTCTGCATTTGCCGGAAGCCAGAGATCATAGCGAATCCCACAACTTAGGCAAACTAATTTGTTTCACCCACGCGGAACTACACATAACCTTCAGAGCAACGACCATTGCAGCGTGGATTCCTCACAGAGAATGTGACAAATGTCAGCCACCACAGCCCTCGACAAGTGAATGCGTCTGTGGCACTGTCTTTTGCTCATCACCATGTATGAGCTGCATCCTCTGTAGATCCTTGGTCACAGCAAATGTCTTCATGGATTTAGCCCCTCCTCGTCAGTTTCTGGGACTTTCTGGGGTCCCCCTGATTCTTGTTCCTCATGACAGTGGTCTTTACTGAACTGTACCAATAGGTGATGGGCCATCCTTCTCCTAATGCCCATCAAAGCTATTAAGAAGATAGCATTGCCTGCAGCCTGTATTCTCCACTCCTTGTTTTTATGACTAGATACAATTGAGCAATCAGTGTTGTAATAATTAGCTCCTGTAGAATTGTTTTCCTCTATCTACAAAGCAGCTATGCATTGTCCAGCTCTTGGCTTTCCTTTAGTCTGTAGATGACACACCAAGGCCACCTTTTGCAGGATGATATCATCTTGGAGATGAGGGGTGGCTGATCTGTCCCCTCAGACTTGACTGCGCATTCACAACGAGGGTGTTCATTAGAGTCAAAACACCAAAGTCCTGGGAACCACACACAGCCTTGCATTGGTTTACCTCGAATGGCCTTTACAATAACTATGGATAACCAATCCTTGCATTAATCTCCTGACTGTAAGCATGATGCCTTGAATACCATGACCAGTGCTCTGGGAACATGGAGGCTTAAAGAGTTCATGCTGCTTCTGCGCAGCAGACATGGACATTGATTCCTGGGGCATGAGTCCATTCTGATATGCCTGTAAAAGGATCAGGGGCGAGATTCTCCGACCCCACGCCGGGTGGGAGAATCGCCGGGGGCTGGCGTGAATCCCACCCCCGCCGGTTGCCGAATTCTCCGGGAATCGCGCCGTGCCGGTTGGCGCCATGGCGGAGGCGGAAGAGACCCCCTCCACAGCGCATGCGTGGGAATGCCGTGAGCGGCCGCTAACGCTCCGTGCATGCACCGCCCGGAGATGTCATTTCCGCGCCAGCTGGCGGGGCACCAAAGGCCTTTTCCGCCAGCTGGCGGGGTGGAAATTCATCTGACGCGGGCCTAGCCCCTTAAGGTTGGGGCTTGGCCCCCCAAGATGCGGAGCATTCCGCACCTTTGGGGCGGCGCGATGCCCGACTGATTTGCGCCGTTTTGGGCGCCAGTCAGCGGACATCGCGCCGATACCGGAGAATTTCGCCCCTGATGTCATTTAAGACCATATGCTTTCCACCACCTAACTTTAATGAATTCTCACCTCAACGTGCACCATTAAAAAATAAATCAAGCACATTCATTGTGCATGTGACGCTTGAGTCCACCACTTAGCTGAGTCATGCTCTCCATCGTTTGAGCAGGACAGTTTTAGGGTGCCCCTTCAATCAGCCAAGATTTGCTGTTCTGAACTTCTCCCATATGGCCCTGGGACATGCACAGCCCGTTCTTTCGAGTTTTTTTTCATACTGCGTTATTCTTCGGTGACTGCAAGAATGGTGCAGTTGACTATTTTGAGGGGACCAGCTTCTAATCTCCCTTTATCGTCCATCAAATTCTTCCCATCCTCCTCCATCTTAACTGTCGCATAATTTGCATTCCTCTGATTACTGTCCAGCTTCCCCTTGTTACCTTTGAACCCATCATTATCCCTGCCCTCCCACCAAACCCGTAATTGTTAATTTCCCCATGTCCTTGTCAACCTGACCCCTTCACATGCACCCTAACTTTCCGGAACCACCCCCTCCGCCACCACAAACCAGTGAGACAATCCAATAGCCCACAAGACATTTCAGCTACTGACTTACAGAATTCAGATGCCTCCCCAGAATGTTGCTTGGCCGTCTATCTCACGGAACCATGTCTCAAACACCCAGGACCAAATGCCTTAGAAGACTGACCACGCCCAGGACATCACCTTTGCATGACCATCACGACCCAAGATCAGGACCACAATGTGACTGCCCTAGGACAGTCTGTTCAATATCCCCTGACAGCGAGGCCTCAGCCCCAGGGCAGTCTTTTAATATGTCCTCGACAGCATGGCCTCAACCCCGGAGTAGTCTGTTCAATGTTCCCCAACAGCGTGGCTTCAGCAATGGGGTAGCCTTTTCAATATGTCCCTGACACCACAGCCACACCTCATGACAGTGTCTGAAATATACCGCCAACTGCGTGGCCTCAACCCCAGGAAATTCTCTGACTCATAGTTGGACAATCTTATAACTTGGCCCTGGATAGTCTTTCACAACTGCACTCTGTTCCTTAACTTGCAAACCCCCCAACCCTGCCTCCATCTTCCTTCTCCCCGTAGGTCTTGTCTCACATGCCCAGATTTGGCACAGGACTTCTGATACAAGCACCCAAAATCTCACAGCTACACTGTTAAAGGTAGATGAAGCAATGTCTATATACCTAAAAGTCATTAATGAAGTGAAGCTTGTCGGGTGCACAACATTTATATACAGTCGGGAAACAAACCTTTCTCATTATTCACTGGGAGAGCAACCTAATTCCGGCAAGTTGGCCTTTTAATGTGCATTCATGAGATTCAAACAAATGCAAATATGGTTCCCGACATAGGTCAGTGGGAAAACCAACTCATCTTTTACTCGGCATCAAACTCAGGAGAATCAGCAAGAAACTGGCTTTTTCCGTCATGCCAAATTTAGTCCCCTTGCCAGCCATAATTCCCGCCACTGATGGGAGTGGAGGTTTCTGTACAAGTAGTTTGCAAAGAGGCATATGATCAAATGAGTGGGCACAAATTTGGGTAGACAGAGTATAATGTGGGATAACGTGAACTTGTTCATATTGGGTCTGCCTTAAAAATATTCCAAGTCTCTGCTTCCACCCCGTTTGGAGAAGAGAGTTCATAAAATCATAGAATCATAGAATTTACAGTGCAGAAGGAGGCCATTTGACCCATCGAGTCAGCACTGGCCCTTGGAAAGAACACCCGACCTAAGCCCACACCTCCACCCTATCCCCGTAACCCAGTAACTCCACCTAACCTTTTTGGACACTCAGGGCAATTTAGCATGGCCAATCCACCTAACCTGCACAGTCTTTGTACTGTGGGAGGAAACCGGAGCACCCGGAGGAAACCCACGCAGACATGGGGAGAACGTGCAGACCCTGCACAGACAAATGACCCAAGCCGTAAATCGAACTTGGGACTCCAGAGTTGTGAAGCAACAGTGATAACTACTTTACTGCCTAAGTTTTCCAAAGAGGAAACATTCTCTCCACATCCACCCTGCCAAGACTCCTCAAGATCTTATATGTTTTAATCAAGTTGCCTCTCACTCTTCTAAACTCCAGCGGATACAAGCTTAGCTTGTCCAACATTTCCTCATAAGACAACCTTGATATTGCAGGTTTTATTCTGATAAAACTTCTTTGAACTGCTTCCAACACACTTACATCCTTACTTAAATGAGGAGATGTATATTGTACACAATGCTCCAGATGTGGTCTCACTGGTGCCCTGTATAATGAAGTGGAGATGCCAGCGTTGGACTGGGGTGAGCACAGTAAGAAGTCGTACAACACCAGGTTAAAGTCCGACAGACTGTTGGACTTTAACCTGGTGTTGTGACACTTCTTACTGAATAATGAAGCATAACCTCAATACTTTTATATTCATTTCTCCTCACAGTAAACAATAGCATTCTATTAGTTTTCCTAATTACTTATGTACCTGATCGCCAACATTTTACGATCCATGCACTAAGACACCCAAATTCCTGTGCATTTCAGAACTCTATAGTCTTTCATTATTTAGATAATGTGCCTCTTTTTTCCCTTCCTTCCAAAATAGACAGTATCACATTTTCCCACATTCTGCTCCATTTTCCAGATCTTTGACCACTCATTTAACCTATCTCTATCTGTTTGTAGCCTCCTTTTGTCCCTTTCATAGCTGACATTCCTGTCTACCTTTCTGTTATCATCAAACCTAGTAACCATCCCTTCATCCAAGTCATTAATATAAATTGTAAAAAGTTGAGGCTCAACACTGATCCCTGTCATACACCACTCGTTACAACTTGCCAACCAAGAAATTACCCATTTATGCCTGATTTCTATTTCCGGTTAGATAGTCAATCTTTCCATCCATGCCAATATGTTAACACTGACACCATGAACTTTCATTTTCCACAATAATCTTTGATTGGACCTTATCAAATCCTTTTGTAAATCTAAGTACAGTGCATCCACTGGTCCCCCTTAATCCACAACACATGTTTCTTCTTCAAAGAAACCAATAACTCGCTTAAACATGATTTCCCATTCACAAAGCTATTGTTGACTCCCCCTGATTCCCTTGAATTTTTCCAAGTACCCTGCTTTGACATTATTATTAATAGCTTCTAACATTATTTTCCCTGTGACAAATGCTGAGCCAACTGGCCTGTAGTTTCTTGCTTTCTGTATCCCTCCCTTTTAAACAAAAGTTACATTTGTTATTTTCCAATCAAATGGAACTTTGCCCAAATCCAGGGAAATTTGGAAAATTAAAACAACACATCAACTATCTCACTAGCCGCTTCTTTTAAGACCCGAGGATGAAGTGCATCAGGACCGGGAACTTGGCAGCCCACAGCTACAACAATTTGCTCGGTATCATTTCCTTGGTAATTGTAATTTTCTTGAGTTCCTTCCTCCCATTTCCTGATTTACAGCTATTTCTGGAATGTTACTTGTATCCCCTGTGCAGTGAAGACTGATGTAAAACACCTGTTCAATTCATCTGCCATCTCCTTATTTTCCATTATTAATACCCTAAGGTACGCTTTCTATAGGCTAAATGCTCACTTTGTTCACGCTTTTATTTGTTAAATAGCAATAGAAACTCTTACTGTCGTCTTTATATTTCTTTTTTAAAATTTTCCAATTAAGGGGCAATTTAGTGTGGCCAATCCACCAATGCTGCACATCTTTTGGGTTGATGGGATGAGACCCACGTAGAAACGGGGAGAATGTGCAAACTCCACATGGACAGTGACCCGGGGCCAGGATTGAACCCAGTCCTTGGTGCCGGGAGGCAGCGCTGCTAACCACTGTGCCACCATCTTTATATTTCTAGCTAGCTTTCTCTCGTACTCTAATTTTTCTCTTCCTGTCAATCTTTTTGTCATTCGTCCTTGTTTTTAATGTTCTTCACAATCCAATCCACCTGCTATTTATATCCTTTTTTGTTATGTTTGACACTGGAATGATTTTTCAGCCCTGGAGTGGTTGATCCCCCATCGTCGCGGGTGTGATAGATAATGCTGTAAATACTCAAAAGGTCAGGCAGCACCTGATAAGAGAGAATCAGAATGAACATTTCAGATCAATACCCTTTAATCAGAACTGGGAAAAGTTAGAAATCTAAAACTTTTGTAAGAAATGGAAGGGTGGTGTATCCTGAGCCTCCATTGAAAACTTTGTGTCAGTTCATGACCAAATGAAGATTTGGTTACTGTCCGGCTAAACACCGCCATTGAGTTCATGAGGATGACCCTGAGTTTCAAGTTAACCTTCAATTTAATTTTGCCTTTGCCTTGTCCTAACCAGTTGATGCACTCAGCACATGGTGAACGTCTGTGCTGCAGGCTGTGAGCTCTGCGCTCCTAGGTAGCTGCTACTCGAACAAGCGGGAACTCTGATGCCCCCTGTCTTTATAGTGCGTGTGCTCTCACTGGTGAGTGGCTGCGGTGTTGTGTATGTTGATTGGTCCCACTGTGTGTCCATCAGTATGTGTCTGCACCATGATATACTGGTGATATACTGGTATGAATTATGACATTCCCCCCTTTTATATTAAAAAAATGTGCCTGGGTGACAATAAATAGTGTGTGGTGAGTGTTCCTGACTACGTGTGTGCAAAATATTTACAGGACTATGTATATAAAACTAAGCTATTTACATGGGAAGGTGCCTGGTGCAGAAAAAACAGTGTGTCACACAAATAACTAGATAAACATTATATACAAACCACTTGAACGATTAAACGGAAGAACAGAACAGACCAGAGAGTCCATTAGTGCACAAAGTTCACAAATTAAGTCTCTGAGGTGGGCGACGAATTCTGGTTGACCGCCTCAAGGGTGGGTCAGGAGCCACCAGCTGAGGAGTGGGCTGGACTGCGTCAGAGTGAGGAGGATGCAGAGTAACCGGAATCTCTGCATAGTCCAGGTCAGGAACAACAGGAGGGCGTGGCACTGCCGGAGGATCACGTAGCGAGCATGGAACGTGATGAAGGGCACGCCAATTACGGTGCAGAATGGAACCATCCAGTAGACGAACCAGGAACGAGCGGGGAGCCACCTGCCGAAGAACCACAGCAGTTGCAGACCAGCCACCATCTGGAAGATGGATACGGACGTTGTCAACTGGAGCCAGAGCAGGGAGATCAGCTGCACGGGAGTCAAGAGCGGCCTTGTGCTATGCACGAGACAGTTGCATTCGTTGAAGGACCGAAACGTGGTCGAGGTCTGGGACGTGAAGGGATGGCACCGTCGTCCTCAGGGTGCAACCCATGAGCAGCTGGGCTGGCGACAGGCCAGTGGACAGTGGGGCCGAGCGATAGGCCAGCAGGGCGAGGTAGAAGACGGATCCCGCATCGGCAGCCTTGCAGAGGAGCCGTTTGACGATGTGGACGCCCTTCTCCGCTTTGCCATTGGATTGGGGGTACAGGGGACGGGATGTCACATGCACAAAGCTGTACCTCCTGGCAAAGTTGGACCATTCCTGGCTTGCAAAGCAGGGGCCATTGTCCGATATCACAGTGAGTGGGATGCCGTGACGAGCAAAGGTGTCCTTACAGGCATGGATAACTGCAGATGATGTGATGTCGTGCAAACATACCACCTCCGGGTAGTTTGAAAAATAGTCTACAATCAGAACATAGTCCCTGCCCAGCGTGTGGAACCGATCGATGCTGACCTTGGACCAAGGGGACGTGACTAACTCATGGGGCTGTAGGGTCTCACGTGGCTGGGCCGGCTGGAACCGCTGACAGGTGGGGCAGTTGAGCACTGTGTTGGCGATGTTGTCATTGATGCCGGGCCAGTACACAGCCTCTCGGGCCCGTCAGCGACACTTCTCCATGCCAAGATGGCCCTCGTGTAGCTGTTCCAAGACAAGCTGGCGCATGCTGTGCGGGATAACAATACGGTCCAGCTTCAGGAGGACACCATCGACTATCGCCAGCTCGTCTCTGATGTTATAGAACTGCGGGCATTGGCCCTTGAGCCACCCGTCTGTTAGATGGCGCATGGCATGCTGTAGCAGGCGGTCAGCCGCAGTATCGCGGTGAATTTGGACGAGGCGTTCATCCATGGCCGGTAGATTGGAGGCCACGAAGGCCACATGGGCGTCAACCTGGCAGACGAATCCCGCTGGGTCACAAGGGATGTTGACTGCCCTGGGCAGAGCGTCGGCCAAGATCAGGTCTTTGCCCGGGGTGTATACCAGCTGGAAGTCGTATGGCCGGAGTTTGAGCAGAATGCGCTGGAGGCAAGGCGTCATGTCATCCAAGTCTTTTTGTATTATATTGACCAGCGGGCGATGGTCGGTCTCGACGGTGAATTGGGGAAGGCCGTACACATAATCATGAAGCTTGACGACACCGGTCAAAAGGCCCAGGCACTCCTTTTCTATCTGCGCGTAGCGCTGTTCCGTGGGGGTCATGGCGGGTGACGCATATGCAAAGGGGGCCCATGATGAGGCCTCATCGCGTTGCAGGAGCACTGACCCAATGCCAAATTGGCTGGCATTGGTCAAAATATTTGTCTCTTTCGTTGGATCAAAAAAGGCCAATACCGGGGCTGTGGTAAGTTTGGTTTTAAGTTCTCTCCATTCGCGCTCGTGGGCAGGAAGCCATTGGAAGTCTGTCATCTTCCTGACCAGGTTCCTGAGAGCTGTGGTATGAGAGATGAGGTTAGGGATGAACTTCCCTAGGAAGTTGACCATGCCCAGAAATCGGAGGACCGCCTTCTTGTCCTCTGGTTTTTTCATGGCGGCGGTGGCAGCCACCTTGACCGCATCCGGCCGCTCACCCAACTGGGAGATGTGATCCCCGCGGAACTTGAGTTCCGTCTGTCCAAAGGAGCATTTGGCTCTGTTGAGGCGTAGGCCTTGCTCCCGTATGCGTTTGAACACGTGCTGGAGGCGACTGATATGCTCTTGCATGGAGTCGGAGGTGGACCAAATGATTATGTCGTCGACAGAGACTCGAACACCTTCAATACCTTCCATCATTTGTTCCATGATCCTGTGCAACATTTCTGATGCTGATATGATCCCAAACGGCATCCTGTTGTAACAATATCTGCCAAAAGGGGTGTTAAAGGTACACAGTTTCCTGCTGGATCTGTCTACTTGAATTTGCCAGAATCCTTTTGAGGCGTCAAGTTTGGTGAAGATCTTGGCGCGAGCCATCTCGCATGTGATCTCTTCGCGCTTGGGGATTGGGTAATGCTCCCTCATTATGTTGCGATTCAGATCCTTTGGATCAATGCAGATTCTGAGCTCGCCGGAAGGCTTTTTTACACACACCATGGGACTGACCCAGTCGGTTGGTTCCGTAACTCTGGAGATCACTCCTTGATCTTGGAGCTCCTGCAGCTGCTGCTTGCGGCGGTCCTTGAGGGGCGCTGGGACTCTGCGAGGTGCATGCACCACAGGCGTGGCGTTCTGTTTGAGTAGGATCTTGTAAGTATATGGGAGCGTGCCCATGCCTTCGAAGATGTCGCGGTGCTAGTCGATGATGGCGTTGAGTTGCGCCCTGAAGTCTGCATCCTGGAAGGCAGACGCGTCATCAGGAGAGAGAGAGTGCACTCTCTGAACTAGGTTTAGCAGCTTACATGCCTGTCCGCCAAGCAGAGAGTCCTTCAAGGAGCCCACGATCTCGAAAGGAAGGATGGCTTTTCGTGACTTGTGTGTCACTTCGAGTTGGCATGAGCAGGTAGCAGGAAAGATGCTGCCATTGTAGTCCAATAGCTGGCAGGCCGATGGAAGAATGGTTGGTTTGACACAAAGGCTTTGGAAAGCAGACCACGCCATGAGATTGGCGGAGGCACCAGTGTCCAGGCGGAATTGTATTTGGGACCGGTTGACCATCAGGGTGGCACACCACTCATCGTCTGGATCGATGTTGTATACCGACAGCGGCTGGTGTCTTTGCTTCGGGAACAGCCTGTGTTTCGTTACGACACCGAGTCCAAAAGGCCCCTTCGGGTCCGCGCTGTCACTGCTGTGTGGGAGGTCGGAATCGGACTCGGTGACCGTGGGTTGAATTGCCCGAACAATCTTGCGAGGCTGGCTGAAGCGAATTGGATGGCTGAGCTGCTCGACAGCAGGCAGCATAGTGGCCAAGTCTTCCACATCGTAGGCATTGTCGAGATTTTGTGGGGCATTACCGCTTTAAATGGGCGGAGCCACAGTTGCCGCACGTCGTGACGTCAGCACGTTCGCTGTGCCACCTCACATGCGCGGTGCGGTCATGCGTGGTGCGTGGTGTGTGCCTGCGCATTACGTTCCTCCACGTCGCCGTCCCCTCGTTTGGTGCATACAAGCGTGGGAGTCTACGAAAGGCGTGCAAAATGGCCACCCTCATCCAGGCTGAGGCCCTGGAGGTGCTCAATCACTTGGACCCGTTCCGCCTCGTGGGGACCTTGCCGCGCCGTTTCAGCTCTTGTACATGGGAGTACTGACTGGTGGCATTTTCATATAGGGCACAGGTCTCGATGGCAGTCGCTAGGGTGAGTTGCTTTACTTTGAGGAGCTGCTGACATAGGGGGTCCGACTGAACACCGAAAACTATCTGGTCGCGTATCATGGAGTCGGAGGTGGGCCCGTAGCTGCAAGACTGTGCAAGGATGCGGAGGTGCGTTAGAAAGGATTGGAAAGGTTCGTCCTTACCCTGCAAACGCTGCTGGAACACGTAGCATTCGAAACTTTCATTCACCTCTACACTGCAGTGAGTTTCAAATTTGAAGAGAACCGTCTTGAACTTCGTCTTGTCGTCGTCATCTGCAAAGGTGAGAGAGTTGAAAATGTGGATGGCATGGTCCCCGGCCGTGGAGAGGAGAAGAGCAATCTTTCTGGTGTCCGAGGCGCCCTCCCTGTCCGTGGCTTCGAGGAAGAGCTGGAAGCGTTGTTTGAAAATCTTCCAGTTGGCCCCGAGGTTGCCGGCGATGCAGAGTGGCGGCGGCAGGCTGATGTTGTACATGTTGCAGGATGATGGAATGCTGGCGGAAGGTAGATCACTTGCAGGTATGTCTAAGAAGTGCTAGTTTGCAACCACACCTGGTATCATGATGTGTTAGGTGTTCTGGAACACACACTGGTCACCAACACTCGAAGTAGTGCAACACTATTTTATTAAAAGGTTAACTATTTAAACATACTTGAACTGTGGGTAAATACGATACTAACTTTAACTAAAGACCTTTGCCTTGTCCTAACCAGTTGATGCACTCAGCACATGGTGAATGTCTGTGTTGCAGGCTGTGAGCTCTGTGCTCCTAGCTAGCTGCTACTCGAATGAGCAGGAATTCTGATGCCCCCTGTCTTTCTCATGCGTGTGCCCTCACTGGTGATTGGCTGCGGTGTTGTGTATGTTGATTGGTCCCACTGTGTGTCCATCAGTGTGTGGCTGCACCATGATATACTGGTGTATATTATGACATCCACCTTTCCACTTGTTCCACTCCTTTTAGATTTCTAAATTCTCCCAGTTCTGATGAAAGGTTGTTTACCTGAAGTGATCATTCTGTTTCTCTCTCCACAGATGCTGCTGATCTTTTTGAGTATTTCCAGTGTTAACTATATTTACTATCTCTGAAAAAGCTTTGCTTTAAAATGTCAACATTTACAGCTAACTGTTTTCCAAATCTTTTTTGTGTCAAAAAGTCGTCAAAAAGTTCAAAACGAGACAGTGCTTTTATATCAGTTAAATGATGCATCATTAATCTTTAATTTGGAGTGCTTTAAAGTGCATTTCATTTTGCAGTATTAGTTTGCGTTTTAGCACAGATGGCTGGTTGGTGTTTATATGTGGGCTGTGGAGCACTGTGGTAAGCAGCTAAGTCACCCACTAGGATGAGACACCCTTTCTGAAGATTATAAGAAGTGAAGAACGCGGGAGGTAACAAGTTTCACAGTTCTAAGATCCTGAGAAAAATAAGAGTAAGAGATGATGCCAGTTTAGTGTGAGCATGTGAAAAAATTGGAGAGTGCAAACAAGTAAAATATGACACGAAGCGAGTATTGTGGGTTGAAGCATTTTTTGAGTGTATGTTACATTGTAAAGCTCCTGTGAGGATCACGCAGCAGCTTTGCAAAGTATAATATTTTTTCAACTGGACCCAGATGTAAATCTATATATTGCTAGGAATGATCTGGTGGGAAAGAAAAGTGACAATATAGTATGTGTGATTTTTTCTTTTGGAAATTGAAATTTGCCTTATATATCATAACACTGGTTCTAAAGAAAATATTCTGCTCAAATGATTAACTTAAATCCTGCTTTAAAAGGGTAATGTGATCTAATTTTAACTTAGACGTTTTGTCCAATGTTTTTCAAATTTTTAAAAGAATGAATATTCAAAATACAACATATTAATTCATATAACAAATTAATATAATAAAAATCTTTAATTATAATAATATGGAAGGTACTCAGCATTGAGACGTACCAGTCATAGTTTCAATGTTAAGCAGAGCATTGTTTACATAAATTAGGTCATGATTGTCAAATTATATTTTCAAAAATTACTCATGATCAATTTTTATTTTGTTTATAACTTGACAAAATGATTTTAGTTTTAATAATAATAATTGCTTATTGTCACAAGTAGGCTTCAATGAAGTTACTGTGAAAAGCCCCTAGTTGCCACATTCCAGTGCCTGTTCAGGGAGGCCGGTACGGGAATTGAACCTGTGCTGCTGCCTTGTTCTGCAATACAAGCCAGCTGTTTAGCCCACTGTGCTAAACCAGACCTTATTTTTAGGATGAAATTAATGCTTCAATCCTGAACACTAAAATAAATGGCATCTAAATAGTGGACTGGATTCTCCAATAATGGGGCTATGTCCCTCATGCCAGCATAAAAACGCTGGTGTTTCACTCTGGACTTTCCTTAAGAACATCCTGAGTGATTCTCCCATCTGCAGGGGGCTAGCAAGGCTCCGGAGTGCTTCTCGCTGCTCTGGCTGCGGATACAGGGCCCTGCACTTCCGGTCAGGAGTCCACGCATGTGCACGGCGGCGGCCTGCATAAGAACATAAGACCATAAGAACTAGGAGCAGGAGTAGGCCATCTGGCCCCTCGAGCCTGCTCCGCCATTCAATGAGATCATGGCTGATCTTTTGTGGACTCAGCTCCACTTTCCGGCCCGAACACCATAACCCTTAATCCCTTTATTCTTCAAAAAACTATCTATCGTTATCTTAAAGACATTTAATGAAGGAGCCTCTACTACTTCACTGGGCAAGGAATTTCATAGAGTCACAACCCTTTGGGTGAAGAAGTTCCCCCTAAACTCAGTCCTAAATCTACTTCCCCTTATTTTGTGGCTATGCCCCCTAGTTCTGCTTTCACCCGCCAGTGGAAACAACCTGCCCGCATCGATCCTACCTATTCCCTTCATAATTTTATATGTTTCTATAAGATCACCCCTCATCCTTCTAAATTCTAACGAGCACAGTCCCAGTCTACTTAACCTCTCCTCGTAATCCAACCCATTCAGCTCTGGGATTAACCTAGTGAATCTCTTCTGCACACCCTCCAGCGCCAGTATGGCCTTTCTCAGATAAGGAGACCAAAACTGAATACAATACCCCAGGTGTGGCCTCATTAACACCTTATACAATTGCAGCATAACCTCCCTAGTCTTAAACTCCATCCCTCTGGCAATGAAGGACAAAATTCCATTTGCCTTCTTAATCACCTGTTGCACCTGTAAACCAATTTTTTGCGACCCATGCACTTGCACACCCAGGTCTCTCTGCACAGCAGTAAGTTTTAATATTTTATCATTTAAATAATAATCTCTTTGCTGTTATTCCTACCAAAATGGATAACCTCACATTTGTCAACATTGTATTCCATCTGCCAGACCCTAGCCCATTGACTTAACCTCTCGAAAGCCCTCTGCAGACTTCCGGTATCCTCTGCATTTTTTGCTTTACCACTCATCTTAGTGTCGTCTGCAAACTTGGACACATAGCCCTTTGTCCACAACTCCAAATCATCTATGGAAATTGTGAACAATTGTGGGCCCAACATTGATCTCTGAGGGACACCACTAGCTACTGATTGCCAACCAGAGAAACACCCATTAATCCCCACTCTTTGCTTTCTATTAATTAACCAATCCTCCATCCATGCTACTACTTTACCCTTAATGCCATGCATCTTTATCTTACGCAGCAACCTTTTGTGTGGCACCTTGTCAAAGGCTTTCTGGAAATCCAGGTATACCACATCCATTGGCTCCCCGTTATCTACCGCACTGTTAATGTCCTCAAAAAATTCCACTAAATTAGTTAGGCATGACCTGCCCTTTATGAACCCATGCTGCGTCTGCACAATGGGACAATTTCCATCCAGATGCCTCGCTATTTCTTCCTAATGAGTGATTCCAGCATCTTGCCTACTACCGAAGTTAAGCTCACTGGCCTATAATTACCCGCTTTCTGCCTACCTCCTTTTTTAAACAGTGGTGTCACGTTTGCTCATTTCCAATCCGCCGGGACCACCCCAGAGTCTAGCGAATTTTGGTAAATTATCACGAGTGCATTTGCAATTTCCCTAGCCATCTCTTTTAGCACTCTGGGATGCATTCCATCAGGGCCAGGAGACTTGTCTACCTTTAGCCCATTAGCTTGCACATCACTACTTCCTTAGTAATAACAATCATCTCAAGGTCCTCACCTGGGATAGCCTCATTTCCATCAGTCACTGGCCTGTTATTTGTGTCTTCCACTGTGAAGGCCGACCCAAAAAACCTGTTCAGTTCCTCAGCCATTTTCTCATCTCCCATTATTAAATCTCTCTTCTCATCCTCTAAAGGACCAATATTTACCTTAGCCACTCTTTTTTGTTTTATATATTTTTAGAAACTTTTACTATCTGTTTTTATATTCTGAGCAAGTTTACTCTCATAATCTATCTTACTCTTCTTCATAGCTTTTTTAGTAGCTTTCTGTTGCCCCCTTAAGATTTCCCAGTTCTCTAGTCTCCCACTAAGCTTTGCCACTTTGTATGCATTTTCCTTCAATTTGATACTTTCCCTTATTTCCTTAGATATCCACGGTCGAATTTCCCTCTTTCTACCGTCCTTCCTTTTTGTTGGTATAAACCTTTGCTGAGCATTGTGAAAAATCGCTTGGAAGGTTCTCCACTGTTCCTCAACTGTTTCACCATCAAGTCTTTGCTTCCAGTCTACCTTAGCTAGTTCTTCTCTCATCCCATTGTAATCTCCTTTGTTTAAATACAAAACACTAGTGTTTGATTTTACCTTCTCGCCCTCCATCTGTATTTTAAATTCCATCATATTGTGATCGCTCTTTCCGAGAGGATCCCTTACAATTGATCATTAGTCAATCCTGTCTCATTACACAGGACCAGATCTAGGACCGCTTGTTCCCTCGTAGGTTCCATTACATACCGTTCTAGGAAACTATCGCGGATACATTCTATAAACACCTCCTCAAGGCTGCCTTGACCGACCTGGTTAAACCAATCGACATGTAGATTAAAATCCCCCATGATAACTGCTGTACCATTTCTCCATGTAACCGTTATTTCTTTGTTTATTGCCTGCCCCACCATAATGTTACTATTTGGTGGCCTATAGACTACTCCTATCAATGACTTTTTCGCCTTACTATTCCTGATTTCCACCCAAATGGATTCAATCTTATCCTCCATAGCACCGATGTCATCCCTTACTATTGCCCGGATGTCATCCTTAAATAACAGAGCTACACCACCTCACTTACCATCCACTCTGCCCTTCCGAATAGTTTGATACCCTTGGGTATTTAACTCCCAGTCGTGACCATTCTTTAACCATGTTTCAGTAATGGCCACTAAATCATAGTCATTCACGATGATTTGCGCCATCAACTCATTTACCTTATTCCGAATACTACGAGCATTCAGGTAAAGCACACTTATGTTGGCTTTTATACCTCTGTTTTGAATCTTAACACCTTGATCAGTAACCTCTCCTAAGTTGTTTTTCCTCTTAAATTTTCTCCTAATTTTCCTTGTCGTTGAACCCATATCTTCATGTAACAACCTGCCGCGTCGCTTACCATTTATGTTTTTACTTCCCGTTTTATTCCTTTTAGTATTCCTGTGCCAATTCACTGAGCTCCCCTCAGTCACTATGTCTTGTACTGTCGCCCTTTTTGATTTTTGACTATGGCTTCTCTGCCTTACACTTTCCCCCTTACTGCCTTTTGTTTCTGTCCCTGTTTTACTACCTTCCGACTTCCTGCATCGGTTCCCATCCCCCTGCCACATTAGTTTAAACACTCCCCAACCGCTCTAGCAAATAGCCCCCCTAGGACACCAGTTCCACTCCTGCCCAGGTGTAACCCGTCAAGTTTGTACAGGTCGCACCTCCCCCAGAACCGGTCCCAATGCCCCAGGAATCTGAAACCCTTCCCCTGACAACATCCCTTCAGCCACGTGTTCATCCTATATATCCTGTCATTTCTACTCTGACTAGCACGTGGCACCGGTAGTAATCCTGAGATCACTACCTTCGAGGTCCGATTTCTTAACTTCCTTCCTAACTCCCTGTATTCTGCTTTTAGGACCTCATCCCTTTTTTTACCTATGTTGTTTGTACCGATGTATACCATGACCACTGGCTGTTCACCCTCCCCCTCCAGAATGTCCTGTACCCGCTCCGAGACATCCTTGACCCGAGCACCAGGGAGGCAACACACCATTCTGGAGTCTCATTTGCGGCCACAGAAATGCCTGGCTATTCCCCTTACAATTGAATCCTCTATAACTATCGCACTGTCACACTTACCACCCCTCCCGTCTGCAGCAGAACCAACCCTGGTGCCACGAGTTTGGCTGTTGCTGTTTTCCCCCGAGAGACCATTCCCCTCAACAGTATCCAAAGCGGTATATCTGTTCTGCAGGGGAATGGCCACAGGAGATTCCTGCACTACATGCCTCACTCTCTTGCTCTGACTGGTGGTCACCCATTCCCTTCCTGCCTGCGGAGTCTGTGCCTGCGGCGTGACCACCTCTCTATACGTGCTATCCACGATGCTCTCCGACTTGCGGGTGCTCCACAGTGTCTCCAGCCCTGAAACCCGAGCTTCCAGGAGCTGCAACTGCAGTCACTTCCTGCACACATGCTGACCCTGGGGACTGGAACTGTCCCCAGCCTGCAACATGGAGCAAGAGGAGCAGACCACGCCTTGGAGCTGTCCTGCCATGAAATATTCCCTGCAGCGGCCGCTCTGTGGGATATGGCGGACTCGGACTGCGGAGTGGCACCAAAAGTGTAGGCTCCCCTCCCCCCCAAGATCGCGCGTGCCCACGGGTCTGTGACATCCGATCGCTTCACTGGCTGTCCATGAGGCCCCCCCCCCCGGTGAACGATCCCCCCTGCCCCAACCAAGGCGAATGCAGACTGAATCCGCAGCCGCCACCCGATGTTCCCGACGGCCGATAGATGGTTAGAACCACGCCATCGAGAACTCGGACAGTTTTGTGCAGAGAATCATGGGGGGGGGGCCTCCATCAGTGGTCCCCTACCCACGCCGTGTAGTTCGTGTGGGAGAGACTCCCGAGCGATTCTCCGGGGACCGCGATTTTGGCAATTTCGATTTCGGCGAATGCGATTTCGGCTCGGAAGCTCAGAGAATCCAGCCCCACGTGTTTTTACAACCACCAGACATAGAGTTATAGAGGTTTACAACATGGAAACAGGCCCTTCGACCCATGTTGTCAATGCCGCCCAGGTGTTACCACTCACATCCTTACAGCCAACAAAGTGCTTTTGAAGTATAGTCATTATTGCAATTTAACAAAGACAACAGCCAATTTGTGCACCTCATGCTCCCACAAACAGCACTGTGATAATGACCATGATGCTGATTGGGCGATAAATATTAGCCAGGGCACAAGGGTTAATTCCCCATGCTCTTCTTCCTCAAAATAATTCCAAGGGATCTTTTACATCCATCCGAGTGGCAGATAGAGCCTTGATTTAATGTCTCCTGTGATGGATGCGGCACTCTCTCAACGGTGCGTCGGATTATCAGCCTTGGCTTTGGTGCTCAAAACTCTGGAGTGGGAATTGAACCGAGAACCTTCTGACTCACAGATGAAAGTGCGACTGACTGAACCACAGCTGACATTAAGCTGGGAAAGATTTAAAACAGAAATTATCATTGGTACATTTCGTGTGAATGCAATAATAATAGCTTCTTGTCACAAGTAGGCTTCAATGAAGTTACTGTGAAAAGCCCCTAGTTGCCATATTACGGCGCCTGTTCAGGGAGGCCGATGCGGGAATTGAACCGTGCTGCTGGCCTTGGCATTACAAGCCAGCTGTTTAGCCCACTGTGCTAAACCAGCCCCAGTATGTCTAACCAGAATGTCTAATGCCATGTGGGGAATGCAATGCAAATGCTCTTGTTCAATAGCAATGAAGTAAATGATAAAACAAAATTGAATCCACTTAACACTATAGACAAATCTACTTAGCTTGAGGTTGAAGCAAGTTGTTTTACAAGTTTGCTCATTTTTAAGTATGGTGGAGTGAATTAATCTTTTGGGGCCTGAAGTCATATTTCACTTTTGTCCTGAGGAGAAACAGATTAAAACACATACATTAATTTAAACTCTATTTACAATTTCTCCCAGCTTCCTTTCTTCAGGCAGCTGTTTTGAGTTCAATCCACAGACTTTGGAACCTATAGGGAAATATTTCCTTGCAATCAAACCTGCCTTGCAACCTTCATTTTATTCTCTTCTTCCTTTTCAAAATATCACATAAAAGGAGTCGCTAAGGGGATTCCGATATTACTGCAGATCGAGTGCAAAGCAGGCAGGGCCAGGATGTCCAACAGAGAGGTATGTCGGCAGCTCATTACCTAGTAAAACTCCAAATCCCTTTTGCCTTTTTCAAGGATTTTTCGATCTGCATTTCTGCCTTGAAATATTGGTGCACAGTATCTAACTCTCTTGAAACATTTGTTTTTCTACTCTGTTAAGAATCTTGTTGTTTTGGATTTACTGCCTTTTCCAAAAAGCATTTCTTCATATTTTGTAATATCCAGTAGCATTGACCACTTCCCTGTCCATTCCACTTATGCTTTGTCTTCCAGCAATCCCTTCCTTTCCTCCGCATTTGCTCTGCCTCTAAACTGGGTGTCGTTGCAGTAATTTCAATATTTTTACTCGAGCACCTATTTCCAAAATGGTTCTGTAAATTTTTTTTTTAAATGTCTTAGCACCATTCTGTCGGGCTCTCCATCACAAAGAGCCCACCAATCTGAAAGACTGCATTTTCCCCAATTAGCACGTTTCACTTTCAAAGCAATACCTATTTTTCCTTTTAGTCTGCTTTAATTTATCCAGGAAACTAAATACTTTTTCACACCATGGGCTGGATTTTACATAGCATGCGTGTATTTGGCAGGGGTGGCATGTAAAATAAGCCAAGTTGCTGGCCCACCATCTTCCACCCAATCCGAGCTGATCTCCACAATAGGTTAGGTGGACGGGCACTAAAATCAGCAGCCCACTTGTAAATAAATTAACTGGCTGCCAATTAAGCTTGTTAGCAAGCCTATTGAAAGTTACAGAACACTGAGAGGCCTAGATAGAGTGAATGTGGAGAGGATGTTTCCACTAGTAGTAAAAACCCAAGGACACAGGCTCAGCCTGATGGGACGATCCTTTAAAACTGAGATGAGGAGAAATTTCTTAGAATCATAGGGCGGGATTCTCCTGCAATTGGCGGGATGGCCAGATGCCGGCGCCAAGAACGTCGCGAACCACTCCGGCATCAGGCCAACCAAAAGTTGCGGAGTCCTCCGCACTTCCAGGGGCTAGGCCGGCGCTGGAGGGGTTGGCTACGTGCCAAGCGGTGTCGAAGGGCCGGGGCGAGTTAGCGCATGCGCAGAACCACCGGCGGGGTTCCGTGCATGCGCAGACTGGCCGGCGTGTTCTTGTGCATGTGCAGGGAGGTTCTTCTCCGCGCCGGCTATGGCGGAGCCCTACTGAGGCCGGCGTGGAAGGAGTGTCCCCACGGTATAGGCCCGCCCGCAGATCGGTGGGCTCCGATCGCAGGCCAGACCATCGTGGGGTCCCCCCCCCCCCCCCCCCCCCGGGCCCATATCGCCCCCCCCCCCGAGGACTCCACTAGATGGCCTACCAGCCAGGTCCCGCCATGTGGGACCATGTCCATTTCACGCCGGTGGGTCTGGCCAGGAACTAGACAGGAACTGATGGGCGCTCGGCCCATTGGGGCCCGGAGAATTGCCGGGGGGGGAGGGGCGCTGCTAATGGCCCCCGACTGGTGTGGCGGAAACCCCGCCCCTGCCCGAAAACCGGTGCCAGAGAATACGGCAACAGGAGTCGGAGCGGCGAGGTGGGATTCACGCTACCCCCCGGGGATTCTCCGACCCGGCGGGCGGTGCAGAAGGAGGCCATTCGGCTCATCGAGTGTGCATCGGCCCTTGGAAAGAGCACCCTACTTAAGTCCACGCCTCCACTCTATCCCGTGGAAGCGGTTCCACTTGATGAACATGCAGCTGGTGTGTGATCATTGGCTGCACATCATGCGCCTCTGCAGGAAGTGTGCTCGACCCCTTCATCCTGTCACACTCAACACTTCCTGACACCTTTTTAAAAAATAAATTTAGAGTACCCACTTCATTTTTTCTAATTAAAGGGCAATTTAACGAGGCCAATCCGCCTACCCTGCACATCTTTGGGTTGTGGGGGCGAAACCCAAGCAAACACGGGGAAAACGTGCAAATTCCACACGGACAGTGACCCAGAGCTGGGATCGAACCTGGGACCTCGGCGCCATGAGGCTGCAATGCTAACCACTGCACCACCCTGGCACCCAGGGATTGGGTCCTGTGCGACAGGGCTCATGCACTGTGTTTGTGGATGATGAAGCCTATCAGGAGGCCACAGACCAATGCGGAGACCCGCTACAACAATGCCTATACATCGACCAGCGGCTTGATCAAATTGTGCTTCAGCATCCTGAAGATGTGGTTCAGGTGCCTGGAGCCTGCAGTAATAGCTCTAGGAGAGTCCCATATCATGGTGGCCTGCTGTGTCCTCCACAACATCACGCAGCAAAGGGGTGACTATTTGGAGCAGGGGCTTGAACGGCAGGCTGCGTCCGATGAGGAGGATGTGGGTGAGGGCCAGGATTGGCAGGGCATGGGGCCCAGACAGACAAAGGCAGTCGCACATGTGTGCACCAGGGCCATCGTGCATGGGAAGCTCTAATTGCCTCGGGATTCCTCGACTAGGGGGTGTGGTCAGCGGCACGAATATCCCCTCTCACCCCCCACACCACCCCACCCTGGCCGGCCAGACCATCTCATGACCACCCTCCCTGCACCAACTCTGCCCTCACCCTCTCGTTACTGTAACCCCTCCATGATTCCAACCTGCCTCACTACGGGGTGTGGGCCCCTGGTTGGCAGTAACAGCGGGTCTGGTCCATGGGATGGAGGATGATGATGACCCACTCTGTGATGAGCTCTGGTGCTGCGTGTCATTTGAAAACGCCTGACTCCTGCCCACAGAAGCACTTTTCACCGTCCACCTGGGTGATCCCTGCATGGGAACTGGCCAATCCAACAGACTCTCTGAACACTTGGGGTGGCGGAGGTGGGGGCGTGGTTGGGGTTGAGGGAGGGGTGGAGTACCGGAACCATGTGCGGTGTCCGGCCTCTGGGTCCCGGTCAATGCCCACCTCCAACAGCCGCCCCCCTCGAACTCCCTCTGCAGCCAGCCCAGTCATGCCCATCCCTCACACCGTTCTGAGAGCATCGAGGAAGATTAGAACATAAGAACTAGGAGCAGGAGTAGGCCATTTGACCCCTCGAGCCTGCTCCACCATTCAATGAGATCATGGCTGATCTTTTGTGGACTCAGCTCCACTTTCCGGCCCGAACACCATAACCCTTAATCCCTTTATTCTTCAAAAAACTATCTATTTTTATCTTAAAAACATTTAATGAAGGAGCCTCTACTGCTTCACTGGGCAAGGAATTCCATAGATTCACAACCCTTTGGGTGAAGAAGTTCCTCCTAAACTCAGTCCTAAATCTACTTCCCCTTATTTTGAGGCTATGCCGCCTAGTTCTGCTTTCACCCGCCAGTGGAAACAACCTGCCCGCATCTATCCTATCTATTCCCTTCATAATCTTATTTTCATAGAAGATTTCATAGAATTTACAGTGCAGAAGGAGGCCATTCGGCCCATCGGGTCTGCACCGGCTCTTGGAAAGAGCACCCTACCCAAGGTCCACACCTCAACCCTATCCCCATAACCCAGTAACCCCACCCGACACTAAGGGCAATTTATCATGGCCAATCCACCTAACCTGCACATCTTTGGACTGTGGGAGGAAACAGGAGCACCCGGAGGAAACCCACACACACACGGGGAGGATGTGCAGACTCCGCACAGACAGTGACCCAAGCCGGAATCGAACCTGGGATCCTGGAGCTGTGAAGCAATTGTGCTATCCACAATGCTACCGTGCATCCCTGTATATGTTTCTATAAGATCCCCCCTCATCCTTCTAAATTCCAACGAGTACAGTCCCAGTCTACTCAACATCTCCTCGTAATCCAACCCCTTCAGCTCTGGGATTAACCTAGTGAATCTCCTCTGCACACCCTCCAGTGCCAGTACGTCCTTTCTCAAGTAAGGAGACCAAAACTGAACACACTACTCCAGGTTATGCTACACCTTATACAATTGCAGCATAACCTCCCTAGTCTTAAACTCCATCCCTCTAGCAATGAAGGCCAAAATTCCATTTGCCTTCTTAATCACCTGTTGCACCTGAAAACCAACTTTTTGCGACTCATGCACTAACACACCCAGGTCTCTCTGCACAGCAGCATGTTTTAATATTTTATCATTTAAATAATAATCCCTTTTGCTGTTATTCCTACTAAAATGGATAACCTCACATTTGTCAACATTGTATTTCATCTGCCAGACCCTAGCCCATTCACTTAGCCTATCCAAATCCCTCTGCAGACTTCCAGTATCCTCTGCACTTTTTGCTTTACCACTCATCTTAGTGTCGTCTGCAAACTTGGACACATTGCCCTTGGTCCCCAACTCCAAATCATCTATGTAAATTGTGAACAGTTGTGGGCCCAACACTGATCCCTGAGGGACACCACTAGCTACTGATTGCCAACCAGAGAAACACCCATTAATCCCCACTCTTTGCTTTCTATTAATTAACCAATCCTCTATCCATGCTACTACTTTCCCCTTAATGCCATGCATCTTTATCTTATGCAACAACCTTTTGTGTGGCACCTTGTCAAAGGCATTCTGGAAATCCAGATATACCACATCCATTGGCTCCCCGTTATCTACCGCACTGTTAATGTCCTCAAAAAATTCCACTAAATTAGTTAGGCACGACCTGCCCTTTATGAACCCATGCTGCATCTGCCCAATGGGACAATTTCTATCCAGAAGCCTCGCTATTTCTTCCTTGGTGATAGATTCCAGCATCTTCCCTACTACCGAAGTTAAGCTCACTGGCCTATAATTACCCGCTTTCTGCCTACCTCCTTTTTTAAACAGTGGTGTCACGTTTGCTAATTTCCAATCTGCCGGGACCACTCCAGAGTCTAGTGAATTTTGGTAAATTATCACTAGTGCATTTGCAATTTCCCTAGCCATCTCTTTTAGCACTCTGGGATGCATTCCATCAGGGCCAGGAGACTTGTCTACCTTTAGCCCCATTAGCTTGCCCATCACTACCTCCTTGGTGATAACAATCATCTCAAGGTCCTCACCTGTCATAGCCTCATTTCCATCAGTCACTGGCATGTTATTTGTGTCTTCCACTGTGAAGACCGACCCAAAAAACCTGTTCAGTTCCTCAGCCATTTCCTCATCTCCCATTATTAAATCTCCCTTCTCATCCTCTAAAGGACCAATATTTACCTTAGCCACACTTTTTTGTTTTATGTATTTGTAGAAACTTTTACTATCTGTTTTTATATTCTGAGCAAGTTTACTCTCATAATCTATCTTACTCTTTATAGCTTTTTTAGTAGCTTTCTGTTGCCCCCTAAAGATTTCCCAGTCCTCTAGTCTCCCACTGATCTTTGCTACTTTGTATGTTTTTTCCTTCAATTTGATACTCTCCCTTATTTCCTTAGATATCCACGGTCGATTTTCCCTCTTTTTACCGTCCTTCCTTTTTGTTGGTATAAACCTTTGCTGAGCACTGTGAAAAATCACTTGGAAGGTTCTCCACTGTTCCTCAACTGTTTCACTATAAAGTCTTTGCTCCCAGTCTACCTTAGCTAGTTCTTCTCTCATCCCATTGTAATCTCCTTTGTTTAACCACAAAACACTGGTGTTTGATTTTACCTTGTCATCCTCCAACTGTATTTTACATTCCACCATATTGTGATCGCTCCTTCCGAGAGGATCCCTAACTATGAGATCCTGAATCAATCCTGTCTCATTACACAGGACCAGATCTAGGACCGTTTGTTCCCTCGTAGGTTCCATTACATACTGTTCTCGGAAACTATTGCGGATACATTCTATAAACTCCTCCTCAAGGCTGCCTTGACCGACCTGGTTAAACCAATCAACATGTAACCTTTGTGCACCAATGTTTATTGTGAAAAGGTCTGTGCCCTGGTCCCTAATGCTATCCTATGTGATGCACCTGTGCCAACCTAACTGGTGTCTACCTTTCTGGCCTTACGGGCCCTAACGTTGCATCTGGGTGGATGCCCAGGTGGTACATCAGGGGTGGATGCAGCCTGCTGCGAATCCCACCCTGTGACATGGGTCCACTTTGCCGGCCGTCCTCTGGAGCAACCGTGCCTGAATGGGCCTAGCAGTTGCTTAGGTGTGCCAAGTTGTGTAGTGGCACCCTGTTCCACCCGGTGCCCATTAGATGCACCAGGGACAGAAAGGGAGGGGGGCAGTGAGTACAAGGTGCTGTGGTGTTCTGCACCTCCCCTATGGGAGTCTCCGAAATGGGCCCCATCACCTCCTCCTCGCTTGGGGTGCCCGAAGGCGCCAAGGCTACTCCGTGGGACAGATTGCAATTCCTGGGGCTCCCCCACTACCTGGCAGTGCCAGTCCTGGAGGTCACTCTCGTCTCGTCTCCATGCTTGCGACCATGAAGCACAGGGACTGGGCCTCCTCCCTCTGGGACTGTGCCACATCACGCAATGACTGTGCCACCACCCTCCGGGACTGGCTCAGGTCAGCCAGTGCCTGGGCAATACCAGCGAGGTACTGCAGCATGTGTGTGGTGCACGCCAGATAGTGCCTTAGGAGCTTCTTCACTAACATGCCCAACTGAGGTGAGTATCACTGGGATGGTGGAGGGTGTTGGAGACAGCTGTGACTTGAAGTCAGGGTCGTCCCCGGACTTGTGCTCGAGTTGGCTTTTGAGGGCTCCCTCCGCTCTCCATCGCCTCCTCGTTGCTGTAATCTACTTTGGGTTGGGGTCGGAGGACACCAGAAGGGCTCGCCTCATCATCTGGTAATCCTGCAAGACACAAGACATGACGCATGATTAGATCACGGGTTGGGGTGGTGGTGAGAGGGTGGCAAGGGGTGGGGTGGGGATGGGATGGAGATTGTGCCACGCATGCCATGGGGAACCACAATGCAGCGGGGTCTCATTTGGTTGACTGATGCTGACATCCACCTTGGCGACTGCCCTCTACCGGGCACACCGACCAGGTTCAGTGCCGGCCGCTCTGCTGCGGTGAGGGGCCGCAGGTCTGGCAGTCCACCTCCATTCTTCCCGCTCTCCATGTGCCACTTTTTCCGGACGGTAGGGGGTGAGAATGAAAGCACACAGTGTTAGACAGTTGAACGTGGGCAGTACAGGGTTGGGCAGCTGGTAGCCTTCGTGGCCAGGGCACTTGGCCTTGGCGGCCTGTCTGTGTGCTGGCATGTGATGTAGGGCGGGGAGCGCGCACACTGCCGGCGGATGGGGTTTGGTCGCCCTCCGGCTGGTGGGGCAGGGGGGGTTATCGTTGTGTGGGACGAGGGTTGGTGCCAGGGTCACCGTGCTGCCTACTCACCCTGAGGAGGTTGTGCAGCTTCTTTCGACACTACTGTCCAGTACTGGCGGTGGGACCCACAGCGCGCACGGCCTCTGCCACCTGCCCCCAGGCCCGGTGTACGGCAGCCTTCTTCCCACCCCAGGGAACAGGGTGGCCTGCCTCTCCTCCATGGCGTCCAGTAAGGTCTCCAGCTCAGCATCCGCAAAATGGGATGCCGCTCTCCGTGCAGCTATCTTGTGGGCTGGGATGAGTGTGGGGAGTGGAGTGCTAATATGTGACTGCAGCTTGTCAGCATCTCGAGTGGCAATCCTGACCCCAGTGAATCGGACACCATTTTTCATTGGGGTTGATCATGATCCATGTGGCGCCTGTGCTAGATCATTAACAGATCCTGAATTACTCCGGGACTGGCGCCAATTTATTTGTCGTAGAAGTCAAACTGATTAGTACAGTAATGCTTAAGCAGCGACGTGGTATGGTTAGAATATCAAAAATGGTACCTTGAAGATTTAGACAATGATTTCTATCTTTGGAATGCTAACTAGATGTGTGGGAACAGAGTACATGGCGCCATCATTTCAAATAAGATGTTCAATAAAACAGACATTTAGCCGTATTGTTTTTGGTACTTTTCAGGGAATAGAGCACATGATATGAGGCAGGTTTACAGTTCACACCAGGCAGACCATGACATAAACCATATGCAATGCGGTGAGTGGGATTAAAGTGGAGAATAGAATCAAACAAAAGGCACGTACTTAAAATAAATACGTCTGGCACATTGCCAAGGTACAAGGTATGATCAGGATCAATTTATTGTCATAATCCATCAAGTTCCTGATCTCTCTTATTGCACTTTCCACCACAAGACCCACAAAGTACTATTCACAGTGGTAACATTCTAGCCTGCTACTTTTCAGAGATAATTAGATGGGATCTCACTGACCAGTGTAATTCCCTAGTGTGTCAGTAAGTTGCAAAGGAAATTTTTAAATTGCTACAATAATGTAATTATATTGAATATTTTCAAAACATCAATTCCATGGTCTATGCTGAACAACAAAATGAGCTTGTAATCATATAGACTCATATTGAAAAGAGCAGAACCTCTCCAGGCATTTCACAGGAGTGTTATTCAACAAATTTGACACAGGGCCACAAAAGGAGGTATGAGGACAGATGGTCAAACGCTTGGACATAGGCAAAGGTTTTGAAGAGCGTTTGAAAGGAAGAAACCGGTAGAGAGGTGGCAAAAATTAATGGAGGGAATTCCAAAGCCTATAGGGCCTTGGCAACCTAAGGCACAGCCATTAAAAGTGAGGATCCTCAGGAGGTCAGATTTAGACCAGCTTTGCTATCTCATAGAAGATAATGGAAAAAGACAGGGGTGAAGCCATGGGGGATTTGAAAACAAGGGTGCAAATTTTAAAATCGAGGCATGACTTAGCCAGGAGCTAATATGGGTCAGTGGGCCCAGGGGTGATGAGTGAATGGGCTGAAATTTAAACAAAATTATTTTTATTTTCCGCTGGTATTAAGGAAATAATGTAATTAAATTAGCAACATTCAGCCTAAATGAGTCTTTAAAAAAAATTTTTTTTTCGATGCAATTACAACACATTATTTGGCCATAATTAGTATTACTTTTGATACAGTTTCCACACCAGGGATTCAGACTTAGCATTTTATTCAAAAAACTGTTAATTACAAACAATTATGTCTAATCATCATAATTAAAGTACAATACACAATACTTCAGGAATTATATTTCTTCTTTTAAAAAAATTAAATGCAACTTCTGAATTATTGAGAAATTCTTTTTCCTAATTAACATTGTTTGGATGTATAAATCAAGACAGCTCAATTAATTAGCTAGTCTATTATCTCTAATAGCTTGATTATCAGACCTATCAATTCTGCAATTATAGGATTTATCAGTGGACATACAAGAATATTTACACCGATCGCAGTTCCCTCATACTTTTGAAGAAAAAATATTTTATAGAATATATTTCACAAAAGAAATGGAGGTAATTTAAAAATGTAAATCATAAAGTCATAGAATCCCTACAATGCAGAAAGAGGCCACTCGGCCCATTGACATTTCGAAAGACCACCCTACATAGGCCGAATCCCCCGCCCTGTAACCTCACCATGAGGGGCAATTTAGCCTGACCAATCCATCTAACCTGCACATCTTTGGACTGCGGGAGGAAACCGGAGCACCTGGAGGAAACCCACGCACACACGGGGAGGATATGCAATCTCCACAGACAGTTAACTGAGGTCGGAATCAAACCCAGGTCCCTGGTGCTGTGAGGCAGAAGTGCTTACCATTGTGCCACCGTGACACATTTCAAAAATATTCCATCACAGATCAGAAGTGGTACAGTGGAACTTAATAACGTTTGGTTGTGTTGTTCAGGATACACTAAGAAAAAGCCAAGCGATTCATTTAAGGATGATTCCACAGATAGAAAGAATAGGGAAATAAGACTGAAGTTCTACAATAGCAACTTTAGTAGTCGGAGAGGCTAAGGAATAGAAAGTCACATTAGAAATGCACAAACGAGGAGTCTACTTTATACATGACTTTACAGAAAACAAATAAGTGAAAGAACATCTCCAAAAGTTAAACTTGTCTGCAAAATCATCAAAGTTGCAGCACAGAAGGAAACCATTGAGCTCACTGAAGTACTAACTCCTTAATTTATCTAACGCCAGTTTCCTGTTCTCATGATTTACATTCCTCCTTTTCAAATACTTATGCAAATTCCATTTTAAATAATGTTCCAGTCTTTGCCTCGTTGTCACTTATGGTTGCCTGTCCCAGTTCTGATCATCTGCTGCGAAAATAAAACACGTTTTAGCATTTCTCTTCAACATTCTCGGAATAATGCTGAATCTATTTCCTCATGCAACCAATCTACCAACCAATATCATAGAATCATAAAATTTACAGTGCAGAAGAAGGCCATTCAGCCCATCAAGTCTGCACCGGCCCTTGGAAATAGCACCTCACTTAAGCCCGTGCCGCCACCATATCCCCATAACCCAGAAACCCGACCTAACATTTATTGGACACTAAGGGACAATTTATCATGGCCAATCCACCTAACGTGCACATCTTTGGACTGTAGGAGGAAACCGGAGCACCAGGAGGAAACCCACGCAGGCATGAGGAGAAAGTGCAGACTCCACAATGTTGGGTGTTTATTACAGGCCCCCCCAACTGCCAACAAGAGATAGAGGAGCAGATAGATAGAGAGATTTTGGATTGGTGCAAAGGTAACAGGGTTGTTGTGGTCGGGGATTTTAACTTCCCCTATATTGACCGGGACTCACTTAGTGCTAGGGATTTGGATGGGGCAGAGTTCGTAAGGTGTATCCAGGAAGCCTTCTTGATGCAATATGTAGATAGTCCAACTAGGGAAGGGGCAGTACTGGACCTGATATTGGGGAATGAGCCTGGACAGGTGATTGAGGTTTTAGTAGGGGAACATTTTGGGAGTAGTGACCATAATTCCATACGTTTTAGGGTACTTTTGGACAGGGATGAGGGTAACCCTTGCGTTAAGGTGCTAAACTAGGGAAAGGCAAATTACGATACCATTAGACAGGAATTGAAGAATTTGGATTGGGTGCAGCTGTTGGATAATAAATCGACATTTGACATGTGGGAGTCTTTCAAGTGACAGTTGATTAGGATTCAGGAAAGTCACGTTCCTGAGAGAATGAAGGATAAGTATGGGAAGTTTAGGGAGCCTTGGATAACGAGGGATATTGTGAACCTCGTCAAGAAGAAAAAGGAGACTTTTGTATGGTCTAGATGGGTGGGAACAGTCGAAACCCTTGAGGAGTATAAAGAAAGTAGGAAGGTACTGAAGCGGGAAGTTAGGAGGGCTAGCGGGGTCATGAAAAGTCCTTGGCAAATAGGATTAAGGTGAATCCCAAAGCTTTTTATTCATGTATAAAAAGCAAGAGGGTGGCCAGGGAAAGGATTGGACCACTTAAGGACAATTGGGGGAATCTATGAGTTGAGCCAGAGGAAATGGGCGAGGTACTAAATGAGTACTTTGCATCAGTGTTCACTAAAGAAAGGGAATTTGTGGAAGTTGATTCTTGGGTAGGGTGTGTGGACAGTCTGAATCGTGTTAACATCGAAAAGGAGGAGGTATTGGGTCTTTTAAAAGATATTAAGGTAGATAAGTCTCCTGGGCCAGATGGGATTTATCCCAGAATACTGACGGAAGCAAGGGAAGAAATTGCTGGGACCTTGACTGACATCTTTGTATCCTCATTGACTACAGGTGAGATCCCAGATGACTGGAGAATAGCTAATGTGGTACCGCTGTTTAGGAAAGGTAGCAGGGATAATCCTGGAATCTATAGGCCGGTGAGCCTCACTTCGGTAGTAGGTAAATTATTGGAGAGAATTCTCAGGGACAGGATTTATACCCATTTGGAAACAAATGGACTAATAAGTGATAGACATCATGGTTTTGTGAAGGGGAGGTCGTGCCTCACTAACTTGATCGAGTTTTTTGAGGAGGTGACAAAGATGATTAATGAGGGGAGGGTGGTGGATGTTGTTTACATGAACTTCAGTAAAGCCTTTGATAGGGTGCCTCATGGCAGACTGGTACAAAATCACATGATCAGAGGTGAGGTGGTAATATGGATACAGAACTGGCTCGGTCACAGGAAGCAAAGGGTAGCAGTAGAAGGGTGCTTTTCTGAATGGAAGGTTGTGACCAGTGATGTTCCACAGGGATCAGTGCTGGGGCCACTGTTGTTTGTGTTGTACATTAACAATTTGGAGGAAATTGTAGCCGGTCTGATTAGTAAGTTCACTGATGACACCAAGGTTGGTGGAGTGGCAGATAGTGTTGAGGATTGTCAGAAGATACAGCAGGACATAGATAGGTTGGAGACTTGGACAGAGAAATGGCAAATGGTGTTTAGTCCAGACAAATGTGAGGTAATGCATTTTGGTAGGTTTAACATGGAGGAGAAATATATCATAAATAGTAAAACTCTTAGGAATATAGAAAGACAGAGATCTGGGCGCGCAGGTCCACAGATCTTTGAAGGTGGCAACACAAGTGAACAAGGTAATCCAGAAAGCATACGGAATGCTTGCTTCATTGGACGGGGCACCAAGTATAAAAACTGGCAAATCATGCTGCAGTTGTAAAGAACCTTGGTTAGGCCGCACTTGGAATATTGCACAGAATTCTGGTCGCCACACTACCAGAAGGGTGTGGAGGCTTTGGAGAGGATGCAGAGGAGGTTTACTAGGATGTTGCCTGGTCTGGAGGGTGTTAGCTATGTGGAGAGGCTGAATAGACTCGGACTGTTTGTGTTAGAAAGACGGAGGTTGAGGGGTGACCTGATAGAGGTCTACAAGATTATGAGGGGCATGGATAGGGTGGATGGGCAGGCACTCTTTCCCACGGTGGAAGAGTCAGTCACCAGGGGGCATAGGTTTAAGGTCCGTGGGGCAAATTTCGAGGAAATGTGCGAGGCAGGTTTTTTTACGCAGAGGATGGTGAGTGCCTGGAACTCACCAGGGAAGGTTGTGGAAGCAGATACATTAACGGCGTTCAAAAGGCATCTTGACAAACACATGGATAGGATGGGTATCGAGGGATACGGCACAAGGGAGTGCTGAGGGTTTTGGCAAAGGTTGGTATCACGACCGGTACAGGCTTCAGGGGGCCGAAGGACCTGTTTCTGCGCTGTATTGTTCTTTGTTCTTACACACAGTTATCTACTTTTTCAAAATTTTGAAATTTACTATTAATCCCTTAACCTTCCATATCAGTGTACATTACCTCTATTTTTAAAATTATAGCATCTCTAATATCACTCTAGCAAACTTTATTGTGGCCTTTCCATGCTACTCGTATTCTTCTTATTAAGGGGTACCGAGAAATGCTCTCAGTGGGGCCTAACTATTATTTTGTACAAATATAGCTTCATTTTCAAGTTTCAATATTTGATGCTCCATGTGTAAAGCCAAAAGCTCCAGAAATTTGAACATGTCTATTTTTGCGGTGGGTCAGTGGGTGGGGAGAGGGGTGGAGATGGGGATGGGTGAGTAGGAGTTTTGTGGCAGGGGCAGCATGAGTGCAGGGCCCATTCATTGCTTCAGAATGTTGAGACCTCAGGCTTCCCTATACTGGATCTCCAGCTGCACTATAATGGAGCCAGTGCAATAAAACAGCCCAAGCAGTACTGAGCCATCTGACTGCTGTTGTTTGGTGCAGGACAGAGAGTGGTGGTGTGGGGAACATGTAACACTGAGAGGGGAATCAGGAGTGACACAAATCAGAGTCAGGATTAGGCCAATTATGGGACCGGAGTAAGATTGTTGGCAGTTGGGTGATCAGGTCAGGACCTGGAGAGGTCAGAGTTTGAGACTGGCAGTAATGTGGACAATAGCAGTAATCAGTTTATATAATGTGTGGTCAGGAGGAGCACTTTTTCTTGATTAGGATGGGGTGTTTCCAAATTGTCAAGCTGTATCAAGTGAAACACTGCAATGACCAGTGCCAGGGACCTCAGCTATTTACAATATAACGACGTAGATGACGAGACTGAGCATGATGCAAAATAAAAACAAAAAGTGCTGGAAATATTCAGTGGTGGCGGTGTCCGTGGAGAAAGAAATTGAATTAGCTTTTCAAGTCAAATGTGACTCTTGAAGTCTCATTTATGTGTGAGATGAGAAAAATATATTCGCTCAAAGGGTTGCGAATCTTTGAAATTCTCTACTACAGAGGATTGTGAGCTCTCCACCGGTGAATATATTTAAAGCTGAGATAGACAGATTTTAATTCTCTCAGGAAGCAAATGGACATGGGGAGGTTGCAGGAAAGTGGGTAGAGATACCGGATTAACTATAATCTGAATGATGGAACAGTTTTGACTGGCCATGTGGTTTACTCCTGTTCCAATTTCTTATGTTTTTATTCCATACTGCATTCTTAAAAACCTGTCTTTTTGACTGAATATTTGGTTAATTTCACTAATGTCCCCTTCTTTGGATTACTATATTAAAAGAACATTATAAATGCAAGTGAATTTTGTTGATACGGATTAACTCAAATTCCCATATTATAGATTCCAGTTCGCCGAGAAATAAAGTAAGATTCATTGACCTGCAATTTTCTGAAAGGGGCCAGTTAGCACATAGAGTCATAGAGTTCAACAGCACAGAAAGAGGCTATTCGGCCCATTGTGTCTGCACCGGCCATCAAACACCTATATATTCTAGCTCAGTTGGCTACATGGCCAGTGTGTAGTTCAAAATAACACCAACATTGTGGGTTCAATTCCTGTTTCAGTTGAGGTAAACCTGGCAACCCCCCCCAACTACTGAGAAAAGCTTCCACGAAAAATGACCCAGGATGAAGCATCACCAGACAATAAGCCAAAGACCTGCCTTCAGACAGAGCATGGATAACATAATTTTCTGAAATATCCCGGGCTCTATCTTTGAAGTGGGCTACTATATTTTCTCTTATCCATTTTCTCAGAAACATAACAAAATAAGCAACACATTCAGTCAATTGTATACCTTTAATGTCATCACTATTTTAGTGTCATTTCTCTTTAAATAATAACTTCCAATAATTGTTCGACACTCACCACTAAACTGGTTCTAAACTTTCAATATCCAATTCTTCTATGAAACCCAAGGCAAAGTATTTATTTAGCCATTCTCGCAACAATAACAGCAACAACTTACATTTTATAGCGTTTTTATCATTGCAGGGCCATTAACAAGAGAGAGATCAATAAAACTATATATATTTTTTAATTTAATGTTCATTTTTTCCAAATTAGGTGGCAATTTAGGGTGGACAATCCACCTCCCCTGCATATCTTTGAGTTGTGGGGGCGAAACCCACGCAAACACGGGGAGAAAGTGCAAACTTCACACGGACAGTGACCCAGAGCCGGGATCGAACCTGGGACCTCGGTGCCGTGTGGCAGCAATGCTAACCACTGTGCCACCGTGCTGCCCCAATAAAAATATTTTTGATGCCATGACACAGAAGGATATATCAGAACAAATAACCAAAAAGCTTGGCTAAAGAGGGAGGTTTGAGGGAATATCTGAAAGGAGGTGGGAAAGGTAGACAGGCACAGATATTTCGGAAGATAATTCCTGGGCTTAGGGTCAAGACAGCTGTTATTGCTCCACTATTCACAATCAGTTTACTTTTTTCATTTCTTAGTCGACAAAACTGCAAACACTTCAAAAGGTAACAAAGTAACACTAACGTAAAACAAAGATACCTCCTAAAGCCTTCCAGCATTTTACCTGAGAGCAGCTGAGGGTTCCTTTAAAGCTTTTGCCTCCTGGCTTGTACTGCCGCTGGTCAGTGAGTAAAATCAGAAACTGATGGCAAGGAGAACAGAAGCAAATTTGCATTGGGTATTGTAACTTATGTCACCAGATCCCAGTTTGTATTTCTTAATGAAGTCACCACGCATTTTTTATATGTGAGAACTCCAGCTTCTGAGATCAAGGACTACCCAAAAATCAGAATAGGTAGACCACCAACAGCTTGCATTTCAGTCAACTCCTGGACTCGGTCCCGGTATTGCCCTGTTTTTAGGATCAAATAAATGAGTGTAACCTCCACCACCCCATAACCGCTTGAGTGCAGGAAGAGATTTAATGACCGTACAACCTTGACAAGATAAGTGAAGGGTCTACTCCTCATGCACATTCCTGTCAGAATAATGCAGACATGCTCACCTCTTTACCTCTCATGCCCTCTCAGTGTCATTACCCGGGTGACAGGACAACTGACCTATCTATGAAAAGAATATTGCATCATGTTAACTCCTCAGCACTGTGAGAACTCATCATTACCTGCCACAATACCTCTTGCTAGTCATGGAGGGAGGCTGCACCTGCAAGTTTGATAAGAATGGTATGCATACGGACAAACTCAATTTCCTTGCTGTAAAAGAAAAGAGCAAAAGTATTGCACTTAGAGGAGGAATAGCATTTTGGGGGTTTTGATCATTTTTAAATTCAGCCTGACAAAATTTGAAATGAGTAAGGTTTAAATGTTGTATTTTAAAACAAAGTGAATGCACATCGGCTTTTTAAAAAAAAAAAGCTGCAAGCATTCAAGATGTGTATTAAAACCAGATGGGCCAATTTGAGAAATGTCATGATTCGCAATCTACTTCAAACTGATGCAGTAAAGTACAGTTCCAGGCCCATCAGCCAGATGGCTGCCATTCATTTTGAGAGCAGCAGGAGATGCCTTCCTCCAACCCACAATCCAAAGGAGGGATAAAGATAGCCGGATTTTATTGAACAGCCTAATGGCAAATCACTAGTGGGTCGGAAGTTAGCGCCACAGCCCTCCTCCTGACTGGGAACAGATACAAGACCACGCGGGCAGATTTTGAAGAGAGAGCTGTGAAACACAGCCCTTAAACTAGAACTGAAAGCTACCGGGAGTTGCAGTTAGAAGTTGTCTGAGAGAAAGGTAACACGATAAACAAGCAAGTCAGCCCACGAAAGCAACAGCATGTGGTTTGTTATTTTTACCATGTGTTCAAAAAGAGAAGTAAAGTTGACCTAATTAAGTGGAATTATCATTGGCAGAAGATGTATTGAATTTCCTCAGTGTCAGTGACTTCATTCACCAGCAGAGGGAGTTACATACAAGTTTCCTGGTATAAACAAATTGAAATATTTTGGTGCAGTTCTGAGGTAATTTAGTGCAGAAACTAGATTTCACTGACACACACGCACACACTCATACATATACACACACTTCAGGAGACTTCTGCGATAAATTTTTAAAAGCACTCTCTAAATGTTCAGGTCCTGCATAACAATGACCGAAAGAAAGGTAAGAAGCAAATTACCTAACAACATTGCTCAATCACAATGTCAGTCTGTCTTGGCACTATTATGTCCAGTTAGATATTGGTTGTGCCCATTGGGTACCAGGTCAGGTCCTCAGGAAAGATCTCTGATGAAAAGCTCCAATGCCTCATCCAAGAGCTGCACAAGTGGAAATTTAGATCTCTTTTTTTAGCTTCCAGTATTGCAGCCTAGATTCTCTAGTTTTTACGCTACCTTATGCATGCTAACCTTAGATGTGCAGCAGAGTATACAAGAGTAAATTTATTGTAAATAAATAAATAAATAATCTTTATTGTCACAAGTAGGCTTATATTAACACTGCAATGAAGTTACTGTGAAAAGCCCCTAGTCCCTACATTCCGGCACCTGTTCGGGTACACAGAGGGAGAATTCAGGATTCTCAGCTGGTACGGGAATTGAACCCACGCTGCTGGCCTTGTTCTGCTTTACAAACCAGCTGTCTAACCCACTGAGCTAAACCAGCCAATTGTGGCCAATTGGTACATACCCTTGAACCTTCGTTCCATGAAAACTACCACCCTCATTAAATCTCCTTTTTCCTCTCCAAAGTCACTTCCAAATCCATGCCCATCTTTCCTTGCGCTCCAATTCTGGATGCTTCCATTCAGGTTTCTGACTAACCACAGTACCAAAATTGCTCTTATCAAACTATTCCTCCCTATCCTTCTTGACCCGTCTGAAGGATTTTTTAAAACTCTTGAACAGGGGGTCTAAGGTTCAGACCCCATACCCTGGGTATGATTGACACAAAACAAAGTTTGTATACAATGTCTCTTTTATGTGGTGCACGTTTATTAAACTATCAAATGGCTGTACATACTCACAGTACCAGTTGCCTTGTAACCTTGCAGGCTAGAGACCATTCCCAGGTGGTTGGGCTAACGAAAAATGTCCTGCTTGTCTTCCTGTGACTGATTGAGTCAATCTCCTATGGCTGCAGCAGTGATGTCATGTTGGGCTCTGATTTTTATAGCCTTTTCTGACTCTGACTTCTTATCATAATAAAGTAAAATCCCAAATCAGGTCATCCAATTGATCATTGCACTTCACCAAACCCCATTCCCCTAATAACCATCCCCACCCGAATCCCCACTCTCCAAACCACCGAACATATCACAATTTCCTGCTCCCAACAGTGGGGAGATCTTTGAAACAGTTGACCAAACCTTCCTCCTCCAATACCTCTCCAATATCATCCAACTTGGTGGGAATGCTCTCACCTGGTTCCATTCTTATCTGTCCAGTCACAACCAGAGAATTACATGCACTGCCTTCTTTACTTGATCTTGCACCACTATCTCTGAAGTAAGCCATGGAGCTATCTCGGTCCTATTCTATTTCTCATCTACCTTCTGCCTGGGAAAATCAGTGTCCACATGTAAGCTGATGACACCCAGCTCTACCTCACCACTACCTCACTCAACTCCTTCACTGTCTCTAAATTGTTACACTGTTTGGCTCATCCTGTACTGGTTGAACAGAAATTTCCTCCAACTAAATTTTGGGGAAACTGAAGTCAGGGTCTTCGATCCCCTACATTCCCTGCACCAGTCACTCCATCCCTCTCTCTGGTTGCTGTCTATGGGAGAACAAGACTGTTCACAACCTTGGTGTCATATGTGACCCAAAAGAGGGCTTTTGACCATGTATTCACACCATCACCAAGATCGTTTACTTCCACCACCTTAATATCACCTGACTGCCCTTGTCTCACCTCCTCTGCTGCTGAAGCTCTCATCTATGCTTTTGTTACCACTAGCCTTGACAATTCCAATGCATTCCTAGCCAGCCTCCTATTTTCTCGGCTTTTGTAAATCTTCAATCATCCAAACCCCTATTACCCCCCCCCGTCCTACCACCTGAGTTATGTTCACCCATACCCTTTTGTTTGCTAACCTACATTGGCTCAACAAACACAACTAGATAGTTTTTTGAAGAATAAAGGAATAAAGGTTGTGGTGTTCGGCCTGGAAAGTGGAGCTGAGTCCACAAAAGATCAGCCATGATCTCATTGAATGGCAGAGCAGGCTCGAAGGGCCAGATGGCCGACTCCTGCTCCTAGTGCTTATGTTCTTATGTTGTTTTTATGCAGCACCTATAGGGTAATAATATGTCTTAAAATTCTTGACACTGAGTCACATAAGGAGATATTAGGACAGATGATCAAAAGTCTGAAAAAGAGAGTGGGTCTTGATGAATGTCTTAAAGGAAGAAAGTGAGCTAGAGAGGTGAAGAGATTTAGGGAAGAGGTTCCAGAGCTCAGGGCCGAAGTAGCAGAAGGTGTAGCAATTAAAATCAGAGATGTTTCAGAGGCCATAATTAGAGGAGTCCAGGTATCTCAGAGGGTTGTAAGGCTGGAATAGATTACAGATATAGGGAGTTGCAAGACCTTGGAGGGATTTGAAAACAAGGAAGAGAATTTTAAAGTCAGTGCCTTGATTAACAATGAGCCAGTACAAGTCACTGAGAAAAGGGACTGAGGGATGAATTGGATTTGGTGCAAGTTAGCACAGGGGTAAAAGAGTTTTGGATGACCTCAAGTTTATGAAGGGTAGAAAATGATAGGCTGGCGAGGAATGTGAGGTAATAGTCAAATCTACAAGTAACAAAGGGATGATGAGGGTTTCAACTGCAGAACGGCTGAGGCAAGGGGCAGCTAGAGTCAATGTTACGGACGTGGAAATAGGCAGCCAGGTCAGCTGTTGAGTTCGGGAGTGAGAGCTGGGACCTTAGAATCAGCGCGGGAATTTTGAAAAAGCGCAGGGGCTGCGAGGCAGAGGGGACCATTTAAAAGGTCGCTGTCTGTGGTGAGGTGAGTACAGATTAACTTGCTTACCTTGCAGGTCAGCTGTTGAGTTCGGGAGTGAGAGCTGGGACCTTAGAATCAGCGCGGGAATTTTGAAAAAGCGCGGGGGCTGCGAGGCAGAGGGGACCATTTAAAAGGTCGCTGTCTGTGGTGAGGTGAGTACAGATTAACTTGCTTACCTTGCAGGTCAGCTGTTGAGTTCGGGAGTGAGAGCTGGGACCTTAGAATCAGCGCGGGAATTTTGAAAAAGCGCGGGGGCTGCGAGGCAGAGGGGACCATTTAAAAGGTCGCTGTCTGTGGTGAGGTGAGTACAGATTAACAACTTACTTACCTTGCAGGCCAAGTCGATTTCAGCAGGAGCGGAGCAGGCTAGTCCATTTCAGCGGGGGCAGTGCGGAAGTGATTTCTGGGAGGTAAGTTTCTCCTTTAAATTTTTTTTTAAAAAAATTCTAGTGTTTAAGGTGGGAACAGGAAGTCGACCCGCGGACTTCTGGGAAGACCCTCACCAATAAATTCTGGTGGAGAGGAAACCCGAGACACTACACGTGTAGTGTCTCCCACCCGCCCTCCTCCTCTAACCTAATAATAAAACCCTTTGGTGTGAGGTAAGTACCATATTTTATTATTGTTATTAATAATTTTTTATTTTTTTTAATATAAAAAATTTAATTTAGTTGTCAGCCAGATCTTGGTAGAAAGTTAGAGGAATGGCAGGGAAGGGAGTGCAATGTTCCTCCTGCAGGATGTTTGAGGTGAGGGATGCCGTTAGTGTCCCTGCTGATTTTACCTGCAGGAAGTGCTGCCATCTCCAGCTCCTCCAAGACCGAGTTAGGGAACTGGAGCTGGAGTTGGAAGAACTTTGGATCATTCGGGAGGCAGAGGGGGTCATAGATAGCAGCTTCAGGGAATTAGTTACACCAAAGATTGGAGATAGATGGGTAACTGTAAGAGGGACGGGGAAAAAACAGTCAGTGCAGGGATCCCCTGCGGTCGTTCCCCTGAGAAACAAGTATACCGCTTTGGATACTTGTGGGGGGGACGACTTACCAGGGGTAAGCCATGGGGTACGGGCCTCTGGCTCAGAGTCTGTCCCTGTTGCTCAGAAGGGAAGGGGGGAGAGGAGCAGAGCATTAGTAATTGGGGACTCTATAGTCAGGGGCACAGATAGGAGATTTTGTGGGAGCGTGAGAGACTCACGTTTGGTATGTTGCCTCCCAGGTGCAAGGGTACGTGATGTCTCGGATCGTGTTTTCCGGGTCCTTAAGGGGTAGGGGGAGCAGCCCCAAGTCGTGGTCCACATTGGCACTAACGACATAGGTAGGAAAGGGGATAAGGATGTCAGGCAGGCTTTCAGGGAGCTAGGATGGAAGCTCAGAACTAGAACAAACAGAGTTGTTATCTCTGGGTTGTTGCCTGTGCCACGTGATAGTGAGATGAGGAATAGGGAGAGAGAACAATTAAACACGTGGCTACAGGGATGGTGCAGGCGGGAGGGATTCAGATTTCTGGATAACTGGGGCTCTTTCTGGGGAAGGTGGGACCTCTACAGACAGGATGGTCTATATCTGAACCTGCGGGGCACAAATATCCTGGGGGGGGAGATTTGTTAGTGCTCTTTGGGGGGGTTTGAAATAATGCAGCAGGGGCATGGGAACCTGGATTGTAGTTTTAGGGTAAGGGAGAATGAGAGTATAGAGGTCAGGAGCTCAGATTTGACGTCGCAGGAGGGGGCCAGTGTTCAGGTAGGTGGTTTGAAGTGTGTCTACTTCAATGCCAGGAGTATACGAAATAAGGTAGGGGAACTGGCAGCATGGGTTGGTACCTGGGACTTCGATGTTGTGGCCATTTCGGAGACATGGATAGAGCAGGGACAGGAATGGATGTTGCAGGTTCCGGGGTTTAGGTGTTTTAGTAAGCTCAGAGAAGGAGGCAAAAGAGGGGGAGGTGTGGCGCTGCTAGTGAAGAGCAGTATTACGGTGGCGGAGAGGATGCTAGATGGGGACTCATCTTCCGAGGTAGTATGGGCTGAGGTTATAAACATGAAAGGAGAGGTCACACTGTTGGGAGTCTTCTATAGGCCTCCAAATAGTTCTAGGGATGTAGAGGAAAGGATGGCGAGGATGGTCCTGGATAAGAGCGAAAGTAACAGGGTAGTTATTATGGGAGACTTTAACTTTCCAAATATTGACTGGAAAAGATATAGTTCGAGTACATTAGATGGGTCGTTTTTTGTACAGTGTGTGCAGGAGGGTTTCCTGACACAGTTTGTTGACAACAAGAGGCGAGGACACATTGGATTTGGTTTTGGGTAATGAACCAGGCCAGGTGTTGGATTTGGAGGTAGGTGAGCACTTTGGGGACAGTGACCACAATTCGGTGACGTTTACGTTAAGGATGGAAAGGGATAAGTATACACCGCAGGGCAAGAGTTATAGCTGGGGGAAGGGAAATTATGATGCCATTAGACGTGACTTGGGGGGGATAAGGTGGAGAAGTAGGCTGCAAGTGTTGGACACACTGGATAAGTGGAGTTTGTTCAAGGATCAGCTACTGCGTGTTCTTGATAAGTATGTACCGGTCAGGCAGGGAGGAAGGTGCCGAGCGAGGGAACCGTGGTTTACCAAAGAAGTGGAATCTCTTGTTAAGAGGAAGAAGGAGGCCTATGTGAAGATGAGGTGTGAAGTTTCAGTTGGGGCGATGGATAGTTACAAGGTAGCGAGGAAGGATCTAAAGAGAGAGCTAAGACGAGCAAGGAGGGGACATGAGAAGTATTTGGCAGGAAGGATCAAGGAAAACCCAAAAGCTTTCTATAGGTATGTCAGGAATAAGCGAATGACCAGGGAAAGAGTAGGACCAGTCAAGGACAGGGATGGGAAGTTGTGTGTAGAGTCTGAAGAGATAGGCGAGATACTAAATGAATATTTTTCGTCAGTATTCATTCAGGAAAAAGATAATGTTGTGGAGGAGAATGATGAGCTCCAGGTAAATAGATTAGATGGCATTGAGGTACGTAGGGAAGAGGTGTTGGCAATCCTGGACAGGCTGAAAATAGATAAGTCCCCGGGAACTGATGGGATTTATCCTAGGATTCTCTGGGAGGCCAGGGAAGAGATTGCTGGACCATTGGCTTTGATTTTTATGTCATCATTGGATACAGGAATAGTGCCAGAGGACTGGAGGATAGCAAATGTGGTCCCTTTGTTCAAAAAGGGGAGCAGAGACAACCCCGGCAACTATAGACCGGTGAGCCTCACGTCTGTAGTGGGTAAAGTCTTGGAGGGGATTATAAGAGACAAGATTTATAATCATCTAGATAGGAATAATATGATCAGGGATAGTCAGCATGGCTTTGTGAAGGGTAGGTCATGCCTCACAAACCTTATCGAGTTCTTTGAGAAGGTGACTGAACAGGTAGACGAGGGTAGAGCAGTTGATGTGGTGTATATGGATTTCAGCAAAGCGTTTGATAAGGTTCCCCACGGTAGGCTATTGCAGAAAATACGGAGGCTGGGGATTGAGGGTGATTTAGAGATGTGGATCAGAAATTGGCTAGCTGAAAGAAGACAGAGGGTGGTGGTTGATGGGAAATGTTCAGAATGGAGTTCTGTCACAAGTGGAGTACCAAAAGGATCTGTTCTGGGGCCGTTGCTGTTTGTCATTTTTATCAATGACCTAGAGGAAGGCGCAGAAGGGTGGGTGAGTAAATTTGCAGACGATACTAAAGTCGGTGGTGTTGTCGATAGTGTGGAAGGAAGTAGCAGGTTACAGAGGGATATAGGTAAGCTGCAGTGCTGGGCTGAGAGGTGGCAAATGGAGTTTAATGTAGAGAAGTGTGAGGTGATTCACTTTGGAAGGAAAAACAGGAATGTGGAATATTTGGCTAATGGAAAAGTTCTTGAAAGTGTGGATGAGCAGAGGGATCTAGGTGTCCATGTACATAGATCCCTGAAAGTTGCCACCCAGGTTGATAGGGTGGTGAAGAAGGCCTATGGAGTGTTGGCCTTTATTGGTAGAGGGATTGAGTTCCGGAGTCAGGCGGTCATGTTGCAGCTGTACAGAACTCTGGTACGGCCGCATTTGGAGTATTGCGTACAGTTCTGGTCACCGCATTATAGGAAGGACGTGGAGGCTTTGGAACGGGTGCAGAGGAGATTTACCAGGATGTTGCCTGGTATGGAGGGAAAATCTTATGAGGAAAGGCTGATGGACTTGAGGCTGTTTTCGTTAGAGAGAAGAAGGTTAAGAGGAGACTTAATAGAGGCATACAAAATGATCAGTGGGTTAGATAGGGTGGACAGTGAGAGCCTTCTCCCGCGGATGGAAATGGCTAGCACGAGGGGACATAGCCTTAAACTGAGGGGTAATAGATATAGGACAGAGGTCAGGGGTAGGTTCTTTACGTAAAGAGTAGTGAGGCCGTGGAATGCCTTACCTGCTACAGTAGTGAACTCGCCAACATTGAGGGCATTTAAAAGTTTATTGGATAAACATATGGATGATAATGGTATAGTGTAGGTTAGATGGCTTTTGTTTCGGTGCAACATCGTGGGCCGAAGGGCCTGTACTGCGCTGTATTGTTCTATGTTCTATGTTCTATAAGAACGTAAAAACTAGGAACAGGAGTAGGCCATCTGGCCCCTTGAGCCTGCTCTGCCATTTAATGAGATCATGGCTGATCTTTGTGGACTCAGCTCCACTCTCCGGCCCGTACACCATATCCCCGAATCCCTTTATTCTTTAGAAAGGCATCTATCTTTTTCTTAAAAACGTTTAAAGAAGGAGCCTCAACTGCATCACTGGGCAAGGAATTCCAGAGATTCACAACCCTTTGGGTGAAGAAGTTCCTCCTACACTCCGTCCTAAATCTACCTCCCCTTATTTTGAGGCTATGCCCCCTAGTTCTGCTTTCCCCGACCAGTGGAAACAACCTGCCCGCATCTATCCTATCTATTCCCTTCATAATTTTATATGTCTCAATAAGTTCCCCCCCGCATCCTTCTAAACTCCAATGAGTACAGTCCCAGTCTACTCAACCTCTTGTCATAATCTAATCCCCTCAACTCTGGGATCAACCTAGTGAATCTCCTCTGCACTCTGCACCAGCACACCCAGGTCCCTCTGCACAGCAGCATGTTTTAACATCTTACCGTTTAAATAATAATCCATTCTGCTGTTATTCCTCCCAAAATGGATAGCCTCACACTTGGCAACATTGAATTGCATCTGCCAGACCCTAGCCCATTCACCTAACCTATCCAAATCCTTCTGCAGACTTCCGGTATCCTCTGCACTTTTTGCTTTACCACTCATCTTAGTGTCGTCTGCAAACTTTGACACATTGCACTTGGTCCCCAACTCCAAATCGTCGATGTAAATTGTGAACAACTGCGGGCCCAACACTGATCCTTGAGGGACCCCACTAGTTACAGGTTGCCAACCAGAGAAACACCCATTCATCCCCACTCTCTGCTTTCTGTTAGTTAACCAATCCTCTACCCATGCTATCACTTTACTCTCAATGCCATGCATCTTTAGTTTAAGCAGCAACCTTTTGTGTGGCACCTTGTCAAAAGCTTTCTGGAAATCCAGATATACCACATCCATTGGCTCCCCGTTATCTACTGCACTGGTAACGCCCTCAAAAAATTCTACCAAATTAGTCAGACACGACCTACGCTTTGTGAACCCATGCTGCGTCTGCCCAATGGGACAATTTCCCTCCAGGTGCCCCGCTATTTCCTCCTTAATGATAGATTCCAGCATTTTCCCTACAACCAAAGTTAAGCTTACCGGCCTATAATTACCCGCTTTCTGCCCACCTCCTTTTTTAAACAGTGGTGTCACGTTTGCTACTTTCCAATCCTCTGGGACCACTCCAGAGTCTAGTGAATGTTGATAAATTATCACTCGTGCATTTACAATTTCCCTAGCTATCTCTTTTAACACTCTGGGATGCATCCCATCAGGGCCAGGAGACTTGTCTACCTTTAGCCCCATTAGCTTGCCCAATACTGCCTCCTTAGTGATTACAATCATCTCAAGGTCCTCTCCTATCATATCTTTATTTCCATCAGTCACTGGCATGTTATTTGTGTCCTCCACTGTGAAGACTGACCCAAAAAACCTGTTCAGCTCCTCAGCCATTTCCCCGTCTCCTATTATTAAATCTCCCTTCTCATCTTCCAAAGGACCAATATTTACCTTAGCCACTCTTTTTTGTCTTATATATTTGTAGAAGCTTTTACTATCTGCTTTTATGTTCTGAGCCAGTTGACTTTCATGGTCTACCTTACTCTTCTTTATGGCTTTTTTAGTAGCTTTCTGTTGTCCCCTAAAGACTTCCCAGTCCTCTAGTCTCCCACTAATTTTTGCCACTTTGTATGTTTTTTCCTTCAATTTGATACTCTCCCTCACCTCCTTAGATATCCACGGTCGATTTTTCCCCTTTCTACCGTCTTTCTTTTTTGTCGGTATGAACCTTTTCTGAACACTGTGAAAGATCGCTTGGAAGGTTCTCCACTGTTCCTCAACTGCTTCACCATGAAGTCTTTGCTCCCAGTCTACCTTAGCTAGTTCTTCTCTCATCCCATTGTAATCGCCTTTGTTTAAGCACAAAACACTAGTGTTTGATTTTACCTTGTCATCCTCCAACTTTATTTTAAATTCCACCATATTGTGGTCGCTCCTTCCAAGAGGATCCCGAACTATGAGATCATTAATCAATCCTGACTCATTACACAGGACCAGATCTAGGACTGCTTGTTCCCTTGTAGGTTCCATTACATACTGTTCCAGGAAATTATCCCGGGCACATTCTATGAACTCCTCCTCAAGGCTGCCTTTACCAACCTGGTTAAACCAATCGAGATGCAGATTAAAATCTCCCATGATAACCGCTGCACCATTTCTACATGCATCCGTTATATCTTTGCTTATTGCCTGCCCTACCATCCTGTTACTATTTGGTGGCATATAGATTACTCCTATCAGTGACCTTTTCGCCTTACTATTCCTGATTTCCACCCCAATTGATTCAACCTTGTCCTCCATAGCACCAATATCATTCCTTACTATTGCCCGGATGCCATCCTTAAACAACAAAGCTACCCCACCGCCCTTACCGTCCATTCTATCCTTTCGTAGTCTGATACCCTTGGATATTTAACTCCCAGTCGTGACCATCTTTTAACCATGTTTCAGTAATGGCCACTAAATCATAGTCATTCACGATGATTTGCGCCATCAACTCATTTACCTTATTTCGTATACTACGAGCATTCAGGTAAAGTACACTTATGCTGTTTTTTATGTCTTTGTTATGAATCCTCACACCTTGATCAGTAACTTTTCGCAATTTATTTTTCCTCTTACCCTTTCTCCTAATTTTCCTTGTCTTTGAACCCATATCTCTACATAATAACCTGTCACGTAACCTGCTGCCTTGATCTCCATTAACCATTATACTGTCCATAGCTTTACACTTCCCTTCCCCCCAACTTGCTAGTTTAAAGTCCTTGTGACCAACCTATTTATCCTATTCGCTAGAACACTGGTCCCAGAATGGTTCAGGTGAAGACCGTCCCAACGGTACAGGTCCCTCCTGCCCCAGTACTGATGCCAATGCCCCATGAAATGGAATCCCTCTTTCCCGCACCACTCCTTTAGCCACGTGTTAACTTCTCTAATTTTCTCAACCCTTCGTTTGCACTGAGTGCTGAATTTGGTGCATTTGAGTGCGATAGTGAGAGTTTGGTGACCGAGGTAGTATAAGGCTTCATTTTTATCTAAAGTTTAGTCTTTCTTTTATTTAGTTAATTAACTTAAAAGTTGCTGTTTGGTTTAGAAGAAGGTGAATTTTCAATAAGCTTTAAACAAGCTTCTACTTGTAGGCACTTGCAGCTGGAGCTTGTTAATTAGTTAATTGGATTAGTCCGTTTTCAGAGGCTAGATTCACAGTATAAAAGTGATCCCCTACAGTGCAGACTTTGTTTGCACTGAGTGCTGAATTTGGTGCATTTGAGTGCGATAGTGAGAGTTTGGTGACTTGGGAGTGCTGAATTTGGGTGCATTTGAGTGCTATAGTGAGAGTTTGGTGACCGAGAGAGTTAGGTGAGGAGGGAGTAAGGTGCTCCTTTCATTTTGTTTCCGACATTTCCGCAAAGAATGCGAAGAGAGCCAGGAGTTTACAGAAAGTGTAGCTGACTGGGAGCAGGGTCGGAGGGCGGAGATCTAGTTAGTCCACAGGGCAGCTATATTCTGTCAGGTAAGAGGGGATGGAGGCTAGGCCAGTTACATGCTCCTCCTGTAGGATGTGGGTGGTGAGGGATACCACCGGTGTCCCCACTGACTATACCTGCGGGAAGTGCACCCAACTTCAGCTCCTCAAAGACTGTGTTAGGGAACTGGAGCTGAAGCTGGATGAACTTCGGATCATCCGGGAGGCAGAGGGGGTGATTGAGAAGAGTTACAAGGAGGTAACCACACCCAAGGTACAGGACAAGAATATCTGGGTTACAGTCAGGGGGAAAAAAACAAACAGGCAGACAGTGCAGGGATCCCTCGTGGCCGTTCCCCTTCAAAACAAGTATACCGTTTTGGATGCTGTTGGGGGAGATGACCTACTGGGGGAAGGCCCTAGCGGCCAGGTCTCTGGCACTGAGTCTGGCTCTGGGGCTCAGAAGGGAAGGGGGGAGAATAGAAAAGCAATAGTTGTAGGAGATTCAATGGTTAGGGGAATAGATAGGAGATTCTGTGGTCGCGATCGAGACTCCCGGAAGGTATATTGCCTCCCGGGTGCCAGGGCCAGGGATGTCTCGGATCGTGTCTTCAGGATCCTTAAGGGGGAGGGGGAGCAGCCAGAAGTCGTGGTGCACATTGGTACCAACGACATAGGTAGGAAAAGGGGTGTGGAGGTAATAAACAAGTTTAGGGAGTTAGGCTGGAAGTTAAAAGCCAGGACAGACAGAGTTGTCATCTCTGGTTTGTTGCCGGTGCCACGTGATAGCGAGGCTAGGAATAGGGAGAGAGTGCAGTTGAACACGTGGCTGCAGGAATGGTGTAGGAGGGAGCGCTTCAGGTATTTGGATAATTGGAGCGCATTCTGGGGAAGGTGGGACCTGTACAAGCAGGACGGGTTGCATCTGAACCAGAGGGGCACCAATATCCTGGGAGGGAGGTTTTCTAGTACTCTTCGGGAGGGTTTAAACTAATTTGGCAGGGGAATGGGAACCGGATTTGTAGTCCAGCAACTAAGGTAGCAAGGTAGCCGATATTCAGGACGCCAAAGCGTGTAATGAGGCAGTGGGGAAGGGAACACTGACAAAGGAGAGTACTTGCAGGCACGGAAATGGGTTGAAGTGTGTATACTTCAACGCAAGAAGCATCAGGAATAAGGTGGGTGAACTTAAGGCATGGATCGGTACTTGGGACTACGATGTGGTGGCCATCACGGAAACTTGGATAGAAGAGGGGCAGAAATGGTTGTTGGAGGTCCCTGGTCATAGATGTTTCAATAAGATTAGGGAGGGTGGTAAAAGAGGTGGGGGGGTGGCATTATTAATTAGAGATAGTATAACAGCTGCAGAAAGGCAGTTCGAGGAGTATCACCCTATTGAGGTAGTATGGGTTGAAGTCAGAAATAGGAAAGGAGCAGTCACCTTGTTAGGAGTTTTCTATAGGCCCCCCAATAGCAGCAGAGATGTGGAGGAACAGATTGGGAAACAGATTTTGGAAAGGTGCAGAAGTCATAGGGTAGTAGTCATGGGCGACTTTAACTTCCCAAATATTGAGTGGAAACTCTTTAGATCAAATAGTTTGGATGGGGTGGTGTTTGTGCAGTGTGTCCAGGAAGCTTTTCTAACACAGTATGTAAATTGTCCGACCAGAGGAGGGGCAATATTGGATTTAGTACTGGGTAATGAACCAGGGCAAGTGATAGATTTGTTAGTGGGGGAGCATTTTGGAGATAGTGACCACAATTCTGTGACTTTCACTTTAGTAATGGAGAGGGATAGGTACGTGCAACAGGGCAAGGTTTACAATTGGGGGAAGGGTAAATACGATGTTGTCAGACAAGAATTGAAGTGCATAAGTTGGGAACATAGGCTGGCAGGGAAGGACACAAGTGAAATGTGGAACTTGTTCAAGGAACAGGTGCTACGTGTCCTTGATATGTATGTCCCTGTCAGGCAGGGAAGAGATGGTCGAGTGAGGGAACCATGGTTGACAAGAGAGGTTGAATGTCTTGTTAAGAGGAAAAAGGTGACTTATGTAAGGCTGAGGAAACAAGGTTCAGACAGGGCATTGGAGGGATACAAGATAGCCAGGAGGGAACTGAAGAAAGGGATTAGGAGAGCTAAGAGAGGGCATGAACAATCTTTGGCGGGTAGGATCAAGGAAAACCCCAAGGCCTTTTACACATATGTGAGAAATATGAGAATGACGAGAGCGAGGGTAGGTCCGATCAAGGACAGTAGCGGGAGATTGTGTATTGAGTCTGAAGAGATAGGAGAGGTCTTGAACGAGTACTTTTCTTCTGTATTTACAAATGAGAGGGGCGATATTGTTGGAGAGGACAGTGTGAAACAGATTGGTAAGCTCGAGGAAATACTTGTTAGGAAGGAAGATGTGTTGGGCATTTTGAAAAACTTGAGGATAGACAAGTCCCCCGGGCCTGACGGGATATATCCAAGGATTCTATGGGAAGCAAGAGATGAAATTGCAGAGCCGTTGGCAATGATCTTTTCGTCCTCACTGTCAACAGGGGTGGTACCAGGGGATTGGAGAGTGGCGAATGCCGTGCCCCTGTTCAAAAAAGGGACTAGGGATAACCCTGGGAATTACAGGCCAGTTAGTCTTACTTCGGTGGTAGGCAAAGTAATGGAAAGGGTACTGAAGGATAGGATTTCTGAGCATCTGGAAAGACACTGCTTGATTAGGGATAGTCAGCACGGATTTGTGAGGGGTAGGTCTTGCCTTACAAGTCTTATTGAATTCTTTGAGGAGGTGACCAAGCATGTGGATGAAGGTAAAGCAGTGGATGTAGTGTACATGGATTTTAGTAAGGCATTTGATAAAGTTCCCCATGGTAGGCTTATGCAGAAACTAAGGAGGCATGGGATAGTGGGAAATTTGGCCAGTTGGATAACGAACTGGCTAACCGATAGAAGTCAGAGAGTGGTGGTGGATGGCAAATATTCAGCCTGGATCCCAGTTACCAGTGGCGTACCGCAGGGATCAATTCTGGGTCCTCTGCTGTTTTGTGATTTTCATTAATGACTTGGATGAGGGAGTTGAAGGGTGGGTCAGTAAATTTGCAGACGATACGAAGATTGGTGAAGTTGTGGATAGTAAGGAGGGCTGTTGTCGGCTGCAAAGAGACACAGATAGGATGCAGAGCTGGGCTGAGAAGTGGCAGATGGAGTTTAACCCTGAAAAGTGTGAGGTTGTCCATTTTGGAAGGACAAATATGAATGCGGAATACAGGGTTAACGGTAGAGTTCTTGGCAATGTGGAGGAGTAGAGAGATCTTGGGGTCTATGTTCATACATCTTTGAAAGTTGCCACTCAAGTGGATAGAGCTGTGAAGAAGGCCTATGGTGTGCTCACGTTCATTAACAGAGGGATTGAATTTAAGAGCCGTGAGGTGATGATGCAGCTGTACAAAACTTTGGTAAGGCCACATTTGGAGTACTGTGTACAGTTTTGGTCGCCTCATTTTAGGAAGGATGTGGAAGCTTTGGAAAAGGTGCAAAGAAGATTTACCAGGAAGTTGCCTGGAATGGAGAGTAGGTCTTACGAGGAAAGGTTGAGGGTGCTAGGCCTTTTCTCATTAGAACGGAGATGGATGAGGGGCGACTTGATAGAGGTTTATAAGATGTTCAGGGGAATAGATAGAGTAGACAGTCAGAGACTTTTTCCCCGGGTGGAACAAACCATTACAAGGGGACATAAATTTAAGGTGAAAGGTGGAAGATATAGGAGGGATATCAGAGGTAGGTTCTTTACCCAGAGAGTAGTGGGGGCATGGAATGCACTGCCTGTGGAAGTAGTTGAGTCGGAAACATTAGGGACCTTCAAGCAGCTATTGGATAGGTACATGGATTACGGTAAAATGATATGGTGTAGATTTATTTGTTCTCAAGGGCAGCACGGTAGCATTGTGGATAGCACAATTGCTTCACAGCTCCAGGGTCCCAGGTTCGATTCCGGCTTGGGTCACTGTCTGTGCGGAGTCTGCACGTCCTCCCCGTGTCTGCGTGGGTTTCATCCGGGTGCTCCGGTTTCCTCCCACAGTCCAAAGATGTGCGGGTTGGGTGAATTGGCCAATGATAAATTGCCCTTAATGTCCAAATTGCCCTTGGTGTTGGGTGGAGGTGTTGAGTTTGGGTGGGGTGCTCTTTCCAGGAGCCGGTGCAGACTCAAGGGGCCGAATGGCCTCCTTCTGCACTGTAAATTCAATGATAATCTATGATTAATCTAGGACAAAGGTTCGGCACAACATCGTGGGCCGAAGGGCCTGTTCTGTGCTGTATTTTCTATGTTCTATGTTCTATGCCAATTGGCACGTGGCACGGGTAGTAATCCAGAGATTATAACCCTGGAGGACCTGTTCTTTAATTTAGTCCCTAGTGTTTGACAATCCCCAAACAGGTCCTCTTTCCTAGTCTTACCTATGTTGTTAGTCCCAACGTGGACCACAACAACTGGATCCTCCCCCTCCCTCTCCAAAATCATTTCAAGCCGATCAGAGATGTCCCTCACCCTGACACCGGGCAGGCAACATACCATGCGGGACTCTCGATCTGGCTTACAAAGGATGCCATCAATCCCCCTAATTATAGAATCCCCTACAACTACCACTTGTCTTTTTGCTCCCCCCTCTTGAATGGCTTCCTGTACCACGGTGCAGTGGTCAGTCAATGCATCCTCCCTACAGCCCTCTTCCTCATCCACACAGGGAGCAAGTACCTCATACCTGTTGGACAAGGTCAAGGGCTGAGGCTCCTCAACTCCTAAACTCAGGATCCCCCTACCTGCCTCCCTTGCAGTCACACCACTCTGCCCCTGACCACTGTCCGAATTAACAGTACTTGTTCTACCGGGTGTGACTGCCTCCTGAAACAAAGCGTCCAGGTAATGTTCCCCCTCCCTGATGTGCCGCAGTGTGTGCAGCTCGGTCTCCAGCTCATCAATTCTGAGCCAAAGTTCCTCGAGCAGCCAACACTTGCTGCAGATGTGGTCACTGACGGTCTCAATGGGATCCACCAGTTTCATCATCATACAGCAACAGCACATCACCTGTCCAGCCATATTCAACTAGTTAATTAATATAAATATTTTTTAAAAAAAATTTCTTCATAGAACCTCAAGGATAAACCCGAACACCAACAAAAACACAGCCCTCTCTCGCCACGAACCCAAACTCAGTCACTCACCTAAACTCAGATGCACTCTGTTCCAATCAGCACTCAGTCACTCACCTAAACTCAGATGCACTCTGTTCCAATCAGCACTCAGTCACTCACTTAAACTCAGATGCACTCTGTTCTAATCAGCACTCAGTCACTCACCTAAACTCAGATGCACTCTGTTCCAATCAGCACTCCGCACTCAGTCACTCACCTAAACTCAGATGCACTCTGTTCCAATCAGCACTCCGTGACTAAAGGCACTCCTGCCACACCTTTTGTGCACTCACCTCTCCCAGCACTGTCCCGGCTCTCTCCTCCCGCGCTTTTTAAATCTCCCGGCTCTTCCTCCGGCGCTGTTTTCGCTGTCCCGGCTCTCTCCTCCCGCGCTTTTAAAATCTCCCGGCTCTCTGCTCCGGCGCTGTTTTCGCTGTCCCGGCTCTCTCCTCCCGCGCTTTTTTAATCTCCCGGCTCTCTCCTCCGGCGCTGGTTTCGCTGTCCCGGCTCTCTCCTCCCGCGCTTTTTAAATCTCCCGGCTCTCTCCTCCGGCGGTGTTTTCGCAATCACAATATGTGATTGAAATCTTTGATTGCGATCAAAATGACGCAGAGCTTTCCAGCAGTTATGTTTCAGCCTTAGATAATTGCCAGGGACAGGGTTGGAGTTGGTCGTGAGGGAGCAAAGTTTTGAATATGGACCAAAGACAATGGGCAGAATTTTCTGGCTGTTCACGTTGGTGGACTCTTCCGGTCCAGTCAACGGTGCGCACCCGCTGTGGGTTTCATGGCAGCGAGGGGGTCTTTGAACAGGAAATGCCGTTGACAATAGCAGGACCAGGAGATCCCGCCACTGGCGAACGACAGGCTGCCTCCAGCACCTCAATACATGTAGTGGGTTGCTTGGAAAATCCCACCCAATGGTTTCAGTCTTCATAAGAACATAGAATTTAGCAGCAGATGTAGGCAATTCAGCCCTTCAAGCCTGCTCCGCCATCCAATCAGATGATGGCTGATCTCTTCCTGGTCTCAAATCCACCTCCTCACCTGTTCCCCATGTCCCTTTAACCCATTTAAAAAAATCTGAAATATATCTATCTCCTTCTTGAAACCATTTAATGATTCGAAGTCCACCGCACTATGGGGCAGCGAGTTCCATAAATTTGCCACCCTCTGTGAGAAGTAGCTCCTCCTCATCTCAGTTTTAAATCTACCGCCCCTCAACGTAAATCTCTGATCTCTCGTTCTAGGTTGCCCCATAAGGGGGAGCATTTGGTCTACTTTACTTTATCAGTCCCTTTTAGTATTTTATATACGTCGATCAGATCCCCTCTCATTTTTCTCAACTCCAGCAAATATAGAACAAACAAAGAACCAAGAAATGTACAGCACAGGAACAGGCCCTTCAGCCCTCCAAGCCCGTGCCGACCATGCTGCCCGATTAAACTACAATCTTCTACACTTCCTGGGTCCGTATCCCTCTATTCCCATCCAATTCATGTAAATATAAGTCCAAACTGTTTAATCTCTCCTCATACGTCAACCCCTTCATCCGCAGAGTGAATCTGGTGAACCTCCTCTGAACTGCTGGCAATGCCACCACATCCTTCCTCAAATAAGGAGACCAAAACTGGACACAATACTCCAGATGTGGTCTCACCAACACCCTGTACAATTGGAACAACACTTCTCTACTTTTATACTCCAGTCCTTTTGCAATAAATGCTAACATTCCATTTGCGTTTCATATCACATTTTGTACCGACATACCGACTGGAGTTCTCCCCGTGTCTGCGTGGGTTTCCTCCAGGTGCTCTGGTTTCCTCCCACAGGTCCCAAAATACGTGCTTGATAGGTGAATTGGACATCCTGAATTCTCCCTCAGTGTACCCGAACAGGCGCTAGGTGTGGCTACAAGGGGATTCTCACAGTAGCTTAATTGCAGTGTTAATGTAAGCCAACTTGTGACACTAATAAAGATAATATTAAGAAAATAAAGATTAGGGGCTTTTCACAGTAACTTCATACTTGTGCCAATAAAAGATTATTATTCTTATTAATATCATTATTTCTGCAATTCATGAACAAAACACCCAGATCCCTCTGCCCAGACGCATTTTGAATCTGCTTTCCATTTAGAGAATAATTTGCCTGACTATTCTTTCTGCCAAAATGGATAACCTCACACTTATCCACATTAAACTCCAGCTGCCAAATTTTGGACCAATCTCTGAGTCTATCTGTATCCGTCTGTAAAATCTTTATTTCCTCTTCACTGCTGGTTTCCCACCGATTTTAGTGTCAACCGCAAATTCTGCTATGTTACACTCTGTCCCTGCTTGCAGATCATTTTTTAAAAAAAGATAATTTATTGAAGGTTTATCCAGAGAATACAAAAAATACAAAAACAGGAACAGTCCATAACACAAAACAATATCGAACACTGTATAACATATTCACAATGCATGTAACATTATAGCAATATAACACAGCAGGAACCCTCAGATATACAAGTACATCAGCTACACCCTCAAATAAACTTTTAAAAAACAAAATAGAGTACCCCCCACCCAACAACCAATAGTTACTGTACCCCATCACCCTCCCCCACTTCCTCCCCTCCCTGTTGATGTTCTAATACGTCTTGAAAAAGTCGATGAACAGCTTCCACCTCACGAAGAACCCCTCATCCATACCTCTAATGGCGAACTTCATTCTCTCCAAATGAAGAAACTTAGCAAGGTCCTGCACCTATGACCCAATACTTGGTGGAATCGAGGGCCACCAGTTAAGCAAAATTCTCCTTTGGGCTAATTGGGAAGCGAAAGCCACAACATCGGCTTCCTTCCCGTCCATTTCCACCACTTGGGACAATACACCCGGAACACCCTCCCAGAACCCCGCCAATTTTGGACAAGACCAGAAGATGTGAACATGATTCGCAGGTGATCTGGCTTATCGTGCACACTAATCGACCACTTCTGGGAAGAATCGGCTCAGCCTTGCCGGCATCATATATGCTCTGTGCACAACTTTAAGCTGAATAAGTCTAAGTCCAGCACACAACGAGGATGCATTAATCCCAGCAGTGCTTCCTTCCAAATCCAACCCCGCACTGTGCCTCCCAATTCCTCCTCCCATTTGTGCCGCACTGCCACCATCAAAACTTCCTCCCTCTTGGCCAATTCAGCATTTACATGAGAGAACTTGCCCCCCCCAATATCATCCCCCGAGAGGAGCCTGTTCTGCAGACCCAAGACGGCAACATTGGAAACAAACCCACCTCTTTACTCAAAAATGCCCTTATCTGGAGCAATCTAAACTCATTGCCGCTGGGCAATTGGTAGGACTCCATCAGCCTCATTTAGATCCGCAAACGTCCCACCCAAAAACAGGTCCTCAAAGCATTTAATCCCCAAACAGTTCCATTCTTTAAACCTGGCATCCAGTTTCGCTGAGGCAAACCTGTGGTTACCACTAATCAGGGCCTTTCTGGACATGCCCTCTAGGCCAAAATGTAGGCAGCACTGATTCCACACTCTCAGAGTGGAAACTATCACTGGATTTGATGAATACCTACTTGGTGAGAATGGAAGAAGAGCTGAGGCCAATGCCCTTAAGGAGGTCTCTCTACACAAGGCCTCCTCCACCCTGTACCATATTGACCCTTCATCAAACACCCATTTCCGGACATGACAATATTAGCAGCCCAGTATTAACTTTGAAAATTGGGGAGGGCCAGGCCACCACCCCGTCTACTCCTCTCCAGACAAACTCTTTTAACACTGGGAATCCTCCCTGCCCACTTAAAGCCCAGAATAATCCTATTGCTCTTTCTGAAAAAAGATTTGGGCAGAAAGATTGAGAGATTCTGGAATGCCAAAAGGAACCTTGGCAAGATCACCACCTTTATTGTCTGGACTCTCTCGGACAAAGATAACGGCAGACTGTCCCATCTTTTAAATTTCTCATTCATCCCTTCTACTAAGCTTGCCAGATTTAACTTGTGAAGCTGGGCCCAGTCCCGTGCCACCTGAATGTCCAGATAGCGAAAGCTCTTTCTATTAGGCAAAACGGGAGCCCACACAAACACCCCTCCTGCCTCCTGGAGCCAATCAGAAACATCTCACTCTTTGCCGCATTAAACTTGTATCCGGAGATGGAGCTAAACTTCCCAGAATCTTATCAAATGACTCCATGGTGTTAGAAACGTACACTAGGAGGTCATCCGCCTACAAAGAGAGCCAATGCTCCACTCCCCCTCCCCCCCACTCAATACCCCTCCACTCCCCCGACGCCCAAAGAGCCATTACCAATGGCTTGATCACAAGGGCGAACAACAGAGGAGAGTGGGCACCCATGCCTCATCCTGCGCTGCAAAGTGAAGGACTTGGAGTTAACCCCATTAGTGGAGATGCTTGCTTTCGGGACTTTATACAACAGCTTAACCACTCCACAAATCCCTGTCCGAACCCAGACCGCTCCAAAATGTCAAACCGGTACGTCCATTCCATTTGGTCAAATGCATTCTCGGCATCCATTGACACCACAACCTCCGCCTCACTTCCTCCTGGGGGCAGCATGATTATATCCAATAACCTCCATATATTGGGCACTAACAATCTGCCTTTTACGAACCTCATCCCTCTATATGGGTAGCCAAGATCTTAACCAGAAGCTTTGCATTTACATTCAGGAGTGAAATCAGACGATAAGATCAGCATTGTTCAGGATCTTTAACCTTTTTTTCGATGAGGGAAATGGAAGCCTGTGATAACATGGGGGAGGGGGTTGTGAGTCCCTCTCCAGCACTTCATTGTATATCTGCACCATTAATGGACCCAGCAACACACCAAAACGTTTATAAAATTCAGCTGGGAAGCCATCCAGACCCGGAGCCTTCCCTGACTGTATTGAACATACACATCCCAGCACCTCCTGCAGACTGACTGGGGACCCCAACACCTGTGCGCTCGCCTGATCCACCCTCGGAAACTCCAACCCATCCAAGAATCTTCAGTTCGTCACCTGGTGGTGATTCCAATTGGTATAGCCTCTGATAGAAGGACTCAAAAATGTTATTAATCCCTGCCAGACTCGTTGCCATCTCGCCCCCCTTGCTCCTCAGCCTATTTCCCTAGCAGCCTTCTGCTTCCTCAGTTTATGGGCTAGCATCCTACCAGACTTCTCCCCACATTCGTACACGAACACCTTAGCTCTGCGCAATTTTCTCACCGCCTTATCTGAGGTGACCAAATTAAATCGCATCTGCAGCCTATGGCCCTCATAGAACATAGAACATAGAACGATACAGCGCAGTACAGGCCCTTCGGCCCACAAAGTTGCACCGAAACAAAAGCCATCTAATCTACACTATGCCATTATCATCCATATGCTTATCCAATAAACTTTTAAATGCCCTCAATGTTGGCGAGTTCACTACTGTTGCAGGTAGGGCATTCCACGGCCTCACTACTCTTTGCGTAAAGAACCTACCTCTGACCTCTGTCCTATATCTATTAGCCCTCAGTTTAAAGCTATGTCCCCTCGTGCCAGCCATTTCCATCCACGGGAGAAGGCTCTCACTGTCCACCCTATCTAACCCCCTGATCATTTTGTATGCCTCTATTAAGTCTCCTCTTAACCTTCTTCTCTCTAACGAAAACAACCTCAAGTCCATCAGCCTTTCCTCATAAGATTTTCCCTCCATACCAGGCAACATCCTGGTAAATCTCCTCTGCACCCGCTCCAAAGCCTCCACGTCCTTCCTATAATACGGAACTGTACGCAATACTCCAAATGCGGCCGTACCAGAGTTTTGTACAGCTGCAACATGACCTCCTGACTCCGGAACTCAATCCCTCTACCAATAAAGGCCAACACTCCATAGGCCTTCTTCACAACCCTATCAACCTAGGTGGCAACTTTCAGGGATCTATGTACATGGACGCCTAGATCCCTCTGCTCATCCACACTTCAAAGAACTTTACCATTAGCCAAATATTCCGCATTCCTGTTGTTCCTTCTAAAGTGAATCACCTCACACTTCTCTACATTAAACTCCATTTGCCACCTCTCAGCCCAGCTCTGCAGCTTATCTATGTCCCTCTGTAACCTGCTACATCCTTCCACACTGTCGACAACACCACCGACTTTAGTGTCGTCTGCAAATTTACTCACCCACCCTTCTGCGCCTTCCTCTAGGTCATTGATAAAAATGACAAATAGCAACGGCCCCAGAACAGATCCTTGTGGTGCGCCACTTGTAACTGAACTCCATTCTGAACATTTCCCATCAACCACCACCCTCTGTCTCCTTTCAGCTAGCCAATTTCTGATCCACATCTCTAAATCTCCCTCAATCCCCAGCCTCCGTATTTTCTGCAATAGCCTACCGTGGGGAACCTTATCAAACGCTTTACTGAAATCCATATACACCACATCAACTGCTCTACCCTCGTCGACCTGTTCAGTCACCTTCTCAAAGAACTCAATAAGGTTTGTGAGGCATGACCTACCCTTCACAAAGCTATGCTGACTATCCCTGATCATATTATTCCTATCTAGATGATTATAAATCTTGTCTCTTATAATCCCCTCCAAGACTTTACCCACTACAGACGTGAGGCTCACCGGTCTATAGTTGCCGGGGTTGTCTCTGCTCCCCTTTTTGAACAAAGGGACCACATTTGCTATCCTCCAGTCCTCTGGCACTATTCCTGTATCCAATGATGACATAAAAATCAAAGCCAAAGGTCCAGCAATCTCTTCCCTGGCCTCCCAGAGAATCCTAGGATAAATCCCATCAGGCCCCGGGGACTTATCTATTTTCAGCCTGTCCAGAATTGCCAACACCTTTTCCCTACGTACCTCAATGCAATCTATTCTAATAGCCTGGGTCTCAGCATTCTCCTCCACAACATTATCTTTTTCCTGAGTGAATACTGACAAAAAATATTCATTTAGTATCTCGCCTATCTCTTCAGACTCCACACACAACTTCCCATCCCTGTCCTTGACTGGTCCTACTCTTTCCCTAGTCATTCGCTTATTCCTGACATACCTATAGAAAGCTTTTGGGTTTTCCTTGATCCTACCTGCCAAATACTTCTCATGTCCCCTCCTTGCTCGTCTTAGCTCTCTCTTTAGATCCTTCCTCGCTACCTTGTAACTATCCATCGCCCCAACTGAAACTTCACACCTCATCTTCACATAGGCCTCCTTCTTCCTCTTAACAAAAGATTCCACTTCTTTGGTAAACCACGGTTCCCTCGCTCTACGCCTTCCTCCCTGCCTGACCGGTACATACTTATCAAGAACACGCAGTAGCTGATCCTTGAACAAGCTCCACTTATCCAGTGTGCCCAACACTTGCAGCCTACTTCTCCAACCTATCCCCCCAAGTCACGTCTAATGGCATCATAATTGCCCTTCCCCCAGCTATAACTCTTGCCCTGCGGTGTATACTTATCCCTTGCCATCATTAATGTAAACGTCACCGAATTGTGGTCACTGTCCCCAAAGTGCTCTCCTACCTCCAAATCCAACACCTAGCCTGGTTCATTACCCAAAACCAAATCCAACGTGGCCTCGCCTCTTGTTGGCCTGTCAACATAGTGTCAGGAAACCCTCCTGCACACACTGTACAAAAAACGACCCATCTAATGTACTCAAACTATATCTTTTCCAGTCAATATTTGGAAAGTTAAAGTCTCCCATAATAACTACCCTGTTACTTTCGCTCTTATCCAGGATCATCCTCGCTATCCTTTCCTCTACACCCCTAGAACTATTTGGAGGCCTATAGAAGACTCCCAACAGGGTGACCTCTCCTTTCCTGTTTCTAACCTCAGCCCATACTACCTCGGAAGATGAGTCCCCATCTAGCATCCTCTCCGCCACAGTAATACTGCTCTTGACTAGCAGCGCCACACCTCCCCCTCTTCTGCCTCCTTCTCTGAGCTTACTAAAACACCTAAACCCCGGAACCTGCAACATCCATTGCTGTCCCTGCTCTATCCATGTCTCCGAAATGGCCACAACATCGAAGTCCCAGGTACCAACTCATGCTGCCAGTTCCCCTACCTTATTTCGTATACTCCTGGCATTGAAGTAGACACACTTCAAACCACCTACCTGAACACTGGCCCCCTCCTGCAACGTCAAATCTGTGCTCCTGACCTCTATACTCTCATTCTCCCTTACCCGAAAACTACAATCCAGGTTCCCATGCCCCTGCTGCATTAGTTTAAACCCCCCAAAGAGCACTAACAAATCTCCCCCCCCATGATATTTGTGCCCCTCAGGTTCAGATGTAGACCATCCTGTCTGTAGAGGTCCCACCTTCCCCAGAAAGAGCCCCAGTTATCCAGAAATCTGAATCCCTCCCGCCTGCACCATCCCTGTAGCCACGTGTTTAATTGCTCTCTCTCCCTATTCCTCATCTCACTATCACGTGGCACGGGCAACAACCCAGAGATAACAACTCTGTTTGTTCTAGTTCTGAGCTTCCATCCTAGCTCCCTGAAAGCCTGCCTGACATCCTTGTCCCCTTTCCTACCTACGTCGTTAGTGCCAATGTGGACCACAACTTGGGGCTGCTCCCCCTCCCCCTTAAGGACCCGAAAAACACGATCCGAGACATCACGTACCCTTGCACCTGGGAGGCAACATCCCAAACGTGAGTCTCTCACGCTCCCACAAAATCTCCTATCTGTGCCCCTGACTATCGAGTCCCCAATTACTAATGCTCTGCTCCTCTCCCCCCTTCCCTTCTGAGCAACAGGGACAGACTCCGTGCCAGAGGCCCGTACCCATGGCTTACCCCTGGTAAGTCCCCCCCCCCCACAAGTATCCAAAGCAGTATACTTGTTTCTCAGGGGAACGACCGCAGGGGATCCCTGCACTGACTGCTTCTTCCTAGTCCCTCTTACAGTTACCCATCTATCTCCAATCTTTGGAGTCCTCCTTCAATAGTGCTTCATCATGTGATTCCAAGTATCTGCGATCAACTGGTAGGATTGCCTCCACCAATTTTGTCTGCTCCTCTCGCTCCACCCTTAGTCTGTGCTTCCAGATCAAAATGTGTTCTCCTCTAACCACAGCTTTCCGTGCTTCCCACAGCACCCTGGCAGAGACGTTCCCGGTGTTGTTCTGATCCACATAATTACAAATGATCCCTTCCAACCTCTCACATATTCCCTTATCCACAAGGAGACGAACGTCCAGTCTCCACTGGGTCTGCAAGGGGATGGCTTTTCCGCCCGCACGTCCACCCAGTGTGGGGTGTGGTCAGACACCAAGATCGCCGAGTACTCTTTCCCTGCAACTCTAGAAATCAACGTCTTATCTAAAACAAAAAAAATCTATTAGAGAATTACACTTGTGAACGTGTGAAAAGAAAGAAAACTCCCTCGGCCTAGACCTCCCAAAATGCCATGGATCCATGCCGTCCATAAGCTGCATGAATCTCGACAGGTCCCCAGCATCGTTGACATCCTCCCAGATCTAGGGCATGATCGATCCAACTCCAGGTTGAGGACTGTATTGAAGTCTCCCTCCTCGGATGAGTCTGTGTGAATCTAGGTCCGGGTTCGGGGACAGAACCCGCCTCACAAAGTCCACATCATCCCAACTTAGGGCATACAGCACAGTACCACTGGAGAGCCCTCCAACCACCCACTCACTAACACAAACCTTCCACTTGGATCAGCAATGAACCTCTTCATTGAGAAAGACACCCTCCTACTTATTAACACGGCCACTCCTCTCATCCTCATATCCAGTCCAGAGTGGTAAACCTGACCAATCCACATCCTTCTCAGTCTTATCTGGTCAGCCACCTTCAAATGCGTCTCCTGGAGCAACATCAAGTCCTCCCCCAGTTTCTTCAGATGAAAATATGCGCTACCTTTTCACAGGACCATTCAGGCCTCGACATTCCAAGTTACTCAATCGAGTGAGGGGGCACCTACCCCCTTCCCCTTGATTACCAGCCATATTTTCACTTGAGCCAAACACACCAGGTCATCAAGCCGCACCCTCAGGGGCCCCTGCAAGGTATACTGCCACCGACCTCTATATCTCAGTACCCTAACATTACCCACACCGTCAGCTTCTCCATACCACCCTCTCCCAATTTCTCCCAACCCCACCCCCCTCACGATGAACCAAAAAGAAGAAATGTTCAAAACCCTGCCCTCCTCGCACCACTTTGTCTCCCATATCAAAGAATAAAGAAAATTACAGCACAGGAACAGGCCCTTCGGGCCTTCCAGCCTGCGCCGATCCAGATCCTCTATCTAAACCTGTCGCCTATTTTCCAAGGATCTATTTCCCTCTGTTCCCCACCTGTTCATATATCTGTCTTAAATGACGCTATCGTGCCCGCCTCTACCACCTCCACCGGCAAAGTGTTCCAGGCACCCGCCACCCTCTGCGTTGAAAACTTTCCACGCACATTTCCCTTAAACATTCCCCCTCTCACCTTGAAATCGTGACCACTTGTAATTGACACCCCCACTCTTGGAAAAAGCATGTTGCTATCCACCCTGTCCATACCGCTCATAATTTTGTAGACCTCAATTTAGCATGGCCAAACCACCTAACCTGCACATCTTTGGACTGAGAGGGGAAACCGGAGCACCCGGAGGAAACCCACACAGACACGGGGAGAATGTGCAAACTCCACACAGACAGTCATCGAGATCGGAATCGAACCCGTGTCCCTGGTGCTGTGAGGCAGCAGTGGTAACCACTGTGTCATCGTGCTGCCCCTCACTTTATGTCCGGACCACTTCAGTCATATTGGTAGGAAATTGGTAGAATGTGGCAACCCTGAGGTTGGGTAACGGTCAACAAAATGTCTTATGGGCTGCACTCAGAACCCAGATGGGCCGCATATGGCCCCTGGGCTGCAGATTCATAGAATCATAGAATTTACAGTGCAGAAAGAAACCATTCAGCCATTGAGTCTGTAACGGCCCTTGGATAGAGCACCATACCCAAGCCCGCACCTCCACCCTATCCCTATAACCCAGTAACCCCACCTAACCGTTTTGGACACTAAGGACAATTTATCATGACCAATCCACCTAATCTGCACATCTTTGGACTCGTTTCCGTTCACTGTATGGTGGCCCTTGCAAGAGACCTGCGACTTCCCTGAACCTGCCATAACACCCAAATTGATCACCATCAAATAAAAAGAACGCAACTAAATAAATAACCTCTGTCCCACCCTCCACATCTCCGCAGCCCTCGAACATCAGACCCACCTCATTAAAATGAAAAATAGGAAGGAGAGTGATAGATAGAAGAATATAACAACGATAGAAAAATGCACAGCAATCAAACTAACAACACAATCCTCAACGACCCAGGACAACAACATTGCAACATTTTCACGTATTTACAGATTCCCAATCCCCTGGTCCCGTATAGCTTGTCCAGCCCCTCCAGCGTGTCTAAAAAGTACTCCTGTTTAAGGAAGGTGACCCACAGACGGGCCGGATACAGCATTCCAAATCTCACACGTTCCTTGTGGAGGACCGCCTTGGCTTTGTTGAATCAGGTGCGGCATTTAGCCAGCTCCGTACCCTGATCGGGGTATATCCTGATTATGCTCCCCTCCCATGAGCATTTCTTCGCCTGCCTGGCCCACCTTAGAAATTTTACCTGGTCGAGGAAATGATGCAATCGCACCAGCATTGCCCTTGGCTGCTTACCCATCTTTGGTTCTCTCCACAGCGCTCTGTGTGCATGATCTTTCTTGCCTACCAGATTCTGCAGCATCTGTGCCACATACTCCAAGGGTTGCGAGCCCTCCAACCTCTCCGGGAGACTCACTATCCAGATTTTTTTGCCACCGCTCTTGATTTTCCAACTCTTCCACTCTATCCCTTACCTTTTTGAAACTGCTGGGGCAATCGAGGAAAGCCCTGCTTCCATCGAGGCCAGCTGGTCGTCATGGTCAGCGACAGACTCCTCCATTCTTTTGGAGCGAGGCACCCTGGGCCTCTAGACACTGCTCAACTCTCTCCACTGCCACCTTAATCGGGTTAATGGCCCTCACAAGATCTTCAGAGGTTTCCAACCTCTGCTTCTGGAATGAGCAGTTGAAAAGTCTACTAACTGTGCAGTAAACCATTGGGGTGGAAGTGCCGAATCCAGGCCTGCCACCATCGAGTCTTCAACTGTGCTCTCCAGTGCCTCACGGTCTGCCTGCAGCTGCTTTTTCTTACCCCATTGTTCTTCGTCGCATGCATTTCGGACCGTGCTCCAAGTAAAGCCGACACCTTCACCAGCAAGAATCGGGACGTCGGGACTGCATTCAAAAGTCTGATCTGGACTTATGGGCCAGAAAACATTTCCCCACGTGGGAGCCACCAAGTACACAACCGTTTACCGCATGGCCGCCACCAGAAGTCCCGCAGATCATTGATATAAATTGTAAACTGTTGCGGTCCGAGGACTGAATCCTGTGTCGCCCCACTAGTTACAGTTTGTCCAATGTTTAGTTGGACAAACCTTCTGCTAAGCCAGTACTGGATGTTGGACAGCAATCTTTAATTGAGAGTGGAGATTTGAAAGAGGTGCTGAATTAAAGCTGGTTGCCATCAGTGTACATGTGATATTGATGTGTTTTGGAATGATGGTATCAAAGGGCACGTAGAAAAGAAAAAGCAGGAACACAGGATAGGGCCTTGGGGGCCACCAGGAATAACTGTGTGGGAGTAAGAAGAGAAGAGTTTGGAAATCCATTGATCTACAGACTCCTTAAGTCTCTGTGAGTATAGTAACATTTTAAGGTACAGCATGTTCTAACACTGGTACTGTGATTTCTGCTTTGTTTCCCCTTAGGGTGCAACCTGCTGTGAGTGTGTTGATAGGTTCCTCAGCTCGATTCAATGGTCAATGACGAGCAGATTAGGAATCAGTCAGAGTTCCAAGTAGCAAGTGTGCTGTGAGTTTGTTGCGCAACTGGGATTCAGGAGGAAGCCCAGGAATTGATTGGTGGTTTTGTGAAAAACATTAGGGTTAGAAGAAACCCTAGGAGCTGCTAACAGTTAATGTGAACTAACTATTCACATTAAAGTGAAGGCAGACGGTCTGATCTCTACAATAAGCAATCTTGCAAAATGTTTGATGAGGAACTGCATTTAAGGAACCCATGTATTTGCTCTGAAAATAGTGAGCAATAGTGATTTTGGATTTCAGATTTATTGGACATTCGATATATCTGATTAACCTCAGAACAATGCAGAGATGACACTATTTCTAATGCTACCAAAGTGTTATTTATAGTATTTTATACTATCTCAGCAAACACAGGATTTCTACAGACATGTACACAACTCGGGCTTATCAGTCAAGTGAACATAGATCAGCCAACCGAATAACATAATCAAACATAGGTCAATTGAACCATTGAACACCATTGGTTATTCGTGACTTTGATGGGAACAGTTTCAGCCCTCTGGTAAAGGTGGAAACCAGATTGGTGTGATACAAACATGGTGTTTTGATAAACGTGGAAACGAATTTGCAGGCAACAACATAATCAAGGAATTTAGAAAGGAAAGGGAGGATTGCAATTGGGCAGTAATTTTCAAGGATGGATGGGATCAACATTTGTTTTTTTTCTGCGGAGATTATGTTCTGCTGCAAGACTTTGAGGATTAGGGTCCAAATTAAAATAATCAAATAATCATCCGATGCCCTCTTGAATGCCTCGATTGAACCTGCTTCCACCACACTTCAAGGCAATGCATTCCAGACTGAAACCCATTGTATGAAAACGTTTTTTCTCATATCATATTTGCTTTCTTTGCAAATGTGATGTGAGAACATATTTTTTACACGGTGACGTAATTTGGAAAATCAATATTCTAGGGTACACAATATTTTGAAAATACAGGCAGAATGGAAAAGGAAGAGGGGCAGCCAGTGAAACCACATCCCTTGAATGAATTTACAAAAATAAACAGTTGGAGATTTTTAAAGAATCAATCCACAGTATTTAACAAAAATATATTCTACTGTAAAGCAAAAACTCAGTAAGATCGATCCACCCACGGCTAAGAGGATTTAGGATATTATTCAATTGAAAAAAGAGGCATATAATGTTGCGAAGCATAATAGTATGAGGATTGGGAGTGTATTCGAAACCAGTGAAGGACCATCAAAAAATTGTTACCAAAAAGGAAGGTTGGTTAATACCTTAAAGATTCTAATGAAGCTGAGCCTCAATTATATTCACAATTTTAAATTCAACTATGGACGATCAGGTTTTCTGAGCATCAGAACCTGCGACTGACCCTTTCTCGGGATAGACCCAACCCCTTCCCAGGATTGCAACCACATCCCCAATTGAGCCCCCACATCTCACTGACCTAATCCTGTGTCTGAATGGAAGCCCAGACTGACTATTGGGTGGCGTACCCATCACACCCGCACTGTGGAGTTTTGTGGGGTTAGCCCTATCCCCGAGCTTGCAGCACTCCACTGACCCTCTCCCATTCAGGGTGGGTGAGGTAAGTTAAAAGCCATCCAGCGGTGTCTATCCGCAAAACCGCCTGGCCCCCTTAAAGCTCTCTCCTTTTTCCACCTCCTGCAGCAAGACATCCTCTAACACATCAGAGTACACTGCAGCAGACTCTCAGCCCTGTTGTACCATTTGCACTACCCTTCCTGCTCAGAGACCCTTCTCCAGCCACCTCCGGCAGCTGTTCCAACCAGAGTGCACCTAGCTTTTAAGAAGCACTTAAGCAGTCTTTAAGTGTAGCTGAGCTTTAAGTAATGCTCGCCTCATATAAACTTGGGCCCACGGGTGAGGCATGCAGCGACTCAGCAATATATATTTTTTCTTAAAATTTAGAGTACCCAATTATTTTTTCCAGTTAAGGGGCAATTTAGCGTGGCCAATCCACCTATCCTGCACATCTTTTGGGTTGTGGGGGTGAAACCCACGCAGACACAGGGAGAATGTGCAAACTCCACACGGACAGTGACCCAGGGCCGGGACTCGAACCCGGGTCCTCAGCGCCATAGGCAGCAATGCTAACCACTGCTCCACCGTGCTGCCCTCAGCAATATTCTTAACACTGAACTGCACACATACCATTTAAATTGGCAAACAGCATGAAGTACATCACAACAAACGGACAAATATGATTCCAACGCCTGTTTCCGGGCCTAATCCAATTTGTCGCCCACATTTCTTTTAGGTCAGACGCACTGATGAGTCAGATCTTCTTCAAAAAGTGCACTGGAACAATAAATAATGTCATCCTGACCTAATTTGTCTTAACTATATTCAGGAGTCCTCCAAAATGTGTTTCTAATAGATAACAGACAGGAGACTTTGTTATGGCTTCTGCAATGTTTTCCAGATTGTGATTATTTGATATACAATGCTTGAGCGGTTGCTAAATTTTTACATTGAGCAAACTATTTTAAAATGGTTTTGAGACTGAAACAATGGAGCATTGTCTACTTTAAAGCAAGCGGTTGAAGTAATTGGGATATTTGCATACTGCCTGTTACCTGAATAAAGTGCCTCGTATACCAGCATAGCTGTGATGTGAAGACAAATAGTTAAACAATGGTGCCTTATTCACACCCACTGGCTATATTATTTCTTTCCAGATAATGTTTGTTATCTGACCTCATTTTATGGAGGTGGGTCTGATACAAGTGATATTTGCCCAGTTTGTACTCCATTTGGGTTGAATTCAAGGTACTATTCTAACACAATTGCATATCAGTTCATATCCTAGAAACAGTGGGGGCTAAACATTCAATTGCAGATGCCGGGTGCATATGTCGCTACCAGGGGTTACAGCTATTCTGACAAAGAGTGATCCAGACTCAAAACATCAGCTCCGTACTCTCTCCACAGGTGCTGTCAAACCTGCTGGGATTGTCCAGCATTTTTGGGTTTTTTTTCCAGATTCCAGCATCCGCAATAATTTGCTTTTGTATTTCAGCTATTCTGCACAACTCAAAGGCCATACCGCATCTTTTAAATGCAATTGCATTTTGGCTGCAGCAGTTGTTGGAATTGCATCAAAACGAGTTTCTCACATGGAAAGAAAAGTGCACCAATGGAGTAGCAGGACATAGGAAGAGCTCTCAACTTCTCTGATGTTGCATTGGAGGGGGGCATACTCAATATTTGTTTTGGGAGCTAGGAGGCCTCTAGATACGCACTGCAAAAGGAAAGGAAGCAGGTCACTGATGTGTTCAGTAAGTTGGTTCAACGTTGACTGCAACTGGATGCAGTGAAACTCGAAACAGGTTTCTGACACAGGAGATGGTCCAACACTGTTTTATTGAACTTCCTGATTGCTGTACATAGTCTGCTGTGAGTTGACACTCTATCAATCTAACTGATAACCTCCTACTGGCTTGACCAGACTAACTCTCTACCTCATGGTGATAGTGCTCACTGGCTTGTGCACTCTTACTATCTCAGTAGCTGTGTCCGGTAGAGAGAGGGAGAGTCTTAATGCCATGTGTGCTTTATAGTGGTGGTGTCCTGTCTGGTGATTGGTTGTTATGTGTCGTGTGTTCATTGGTTATCCTGTGTGTCAATCACTGCCTCTCTGCATCTCATTATATACATGAGTGGATATTATGACATCTCCCCTTTTTGAAGTAAATTTTGGAACGTGGCGATATATATACATGCAAGATTATATACAAGTGATGAGTGAATGAACATATGTACATGGGAAGATGTCTATCGTGCAGATACAGAGCAAACTGAACAAAATTTACAAGATTTAAGTCTATAGATTCAGTTTTGTGGCGGGCGACAAATTCTTGTCGATCGCCTCAGAGGTGGAGGGGGGGACGCCGGCACTTGGACAGGCGGGATCGCTGCCAGATCGGTGGCCTCGTGGTGCGAAATGTCCGGAGGAGGCATGATGACATGCGGAGAAGTGCGGCCAGGCGGTGGGCAGGGAACTTTTATTGCGCCTTCCTATTGCGCTATGGAGCCATCAGCCATTTGGACAACGAAGGACCTGGGGGAAGCCTGCCTGACGACAATAGCTGGGGCTGACCAACCTCCCTCAGGCAACTGGACGCGAACAACATCTTCTGGAGCCAGCACAGGTAGGTCCTTGGCATGAGCATCATACGTGATCTTCTGCTGGTCCCTGGATCGCTGCACTTTCTGCAGTATCTTGAGGCGGTCAAGGTCTGGAACATGGATGGCTGGAACAGTCGTCTTCAGGTTGCGGTTCATGAGCAGCTGCGCCGGAGACAAACCAGTCGACAGAGGGGGTGCCCTGTATGCCAACAGCGCCAGGTTGAAGTCCGAGACTGAGCCTGCAGCCTTGCACAGCAACCGCTTGACAATATGGACCCCTTTTTCGGCCTTCCCGTTTGATTGCGGGTAATGGGGACTGGATGTGATGTGACAGAAGTGGTAGGATCGTGCAGAGTCGGACCACTCTTGGCTGTAGATACAGGGGCCGTTGTCACTCATTACTGTGAGTGGTATGCCGTGCCTGGCAAACGTCTCTTTGCAGGCTTTAATCATTGACTTGGACGTGAGGTCCGACAGTTTCACCACTTCTGGGTATCTGGAGAAGTAGTCGACCATGAGCATGTAATCACGCCCATTTGCGTTAAAGAGGTCTATCCCCTCCTTGGACCACGGAGAAGTCACAATCTCGTGTTGTTCCAGTGTTTCCTTGGGCTGAGCTGGTTGAAACTTCTGGGATGTTGTGCAGTTGAGGACTGTGTTGGCAATGGCCTGGCTGATGCCAGGCCAGTAGACTGCCTGCCGAGCTCTGCGTCGATATTTTTCGATCCTGAGGTGACCCTCATTGATCTGTCTGAGCACCATGGCTTGCATGCTTTGGGGAATGACGATTCTATCCAGCTTAAGAAGGATCCCCTCGACAACCGTTAACTCGTCCTTAATGTTGAAGAACTGGGGGCACTGCCCCTTTTGCCAGCTATGGGCAAGGTGTTGCATCACGCGCTGCAGTATAGGATCTTTGGCAGTTTCTTCGCGTATCTGGTCAACTCGTTCATCAGTGGCTGGGAGGTTGCTGGCACACAACTGCACCTGTGCCTCGATGTGGCGAATGAAGTCGCCCGGTTCACACGGCATGGTGATGGATCGGGATAGGGCATCCGCGATGATGAGCTCCTTGCCCGGTGTATAGACGAGTTCGAAGTCATATCGGCGGAGACAAAGACGAATTTGCTGCAGCCGAGGTGTCATGTCATTTAAATCCTTCTGGATTATGTGGACAAGAGGCCTGTGTCTGTTTCCACCGTGAACTTTGGCAGACCGTATACGTAATCATGAAACTTGACTATTCCTATAAGGAGACCCAGACACTCCTTTTCGATCTGGGCATACCGTTGTTCGGTCGGAGTCATGGCTCTGGAGGCATATGCCACTGGAGCCCAGGACGAGAAATCGTCTCGCTGGAGGAGCACCGCCCAATGCCGTCCTGGCTTGCGTCTGTGGATATCTTGGTATCCTTGGTTGGGTCAAAGAACGCCAGTACTGGGGCTGTGGTGAGCTTCGCCTTCAGCTCAAGCCACTCCGCTTGATGTGCGGGAAGCCACTGGAACACTGGCGACTATTTAACGAGATGCCGGTGGGCCGTGGTGTGGGATGCCATGTTGGGAACGAATTTTCCGAGAAAATTTACCATCCCGAGGAAGCGGAGGACCGCCTTTTTGTCCTCTGGTGTCTTCATGGCATTGATTGCCAGCACCTTGTCGGCGTCAGGTTGCACACCTTGCTGTGAAATGTGGTCACCTAAAAACTTGATAGCGGACCGCCCAAACGAGCATTTAGCCCTGTTGAGTAGGCCATTTTCATGAATCCTCTGGAAAACTTGTTTGAGGCGAGCAATGCGATCCTCGGGCGTCGTGGACCAGATGATCACATCGTCCACATAGACTCGCACCCCCTCGATGCCCTCCATCATTTGCTCCATTATGCAATTAAATACTTCGGAAGCTGATATGATACCAAAAGGCATGCGGTTGGAGCAATACCTGCCGAATGGAGTGTTAAAAGTGCACAGATTCCGACTGGACTCGTCCAGCTGAATTTTCCAGAAGCCACGGGAGGCGTCCAGCTTGGTAAAGAATTTGGTGTGAGTCATCTCACAGGTCAATTCTTCACACTTCGGGATCGGGTAATGCTCTTGCATGATGTTGCGATTCAGGTCTTTGGGATCAATGCAAATACGGAATTTGCCAGAGGGTTTCTTGACGCAGACCATGGAGCTGACACAGTCTGTGGGTTCCGTGACCTTTGAGATGATGCCCTGGTCTTGGAGCTCTCGTAGTTGCGTTTTCAGACAATCCTTGAGAGGAGCCGGCACCCGGCGTGGTGCATGGATGACTGGGGTGACATTCGGCTTGAGCAATATCTTGTAGCGATATGGGAGCATGCCCACCCCATCAAACACATTGTGGTATTGTGTGAGAGTATCGTCTATCTCAGCCTGGAGATTCGCATTGGGCGAGGCCGTCGCTGGTGTCGAGGACGTGGCATGAACTCGCTGTACCAGATTTAGGAGTTTGCATGCACGAGCACCGAGCAGGGATGCCTTGTCAGGCCAGAAGATCTCGAATCTCAACGTCGCCTTGATTGCCTTGTGAGAGACACCTAGCTGATACGACCCACTGGCAGCTATGGCATTACCATTGTAGTCAAGGAGCTGGCAGGCTGGTGGAAGAAAGCTAGGTTGGTGTCGGATGCAGTTGAGGTACGACTGTGATATGAGGTTCGCAGACGCGCCAGTGTCCAATTTAAATCGGATGCGAGACTGGTTGACCGTGATGACGGCACACCACTCGACGCCAGGATCCACACTGAGGATCGAAAGGCGGTTGGCAGACATGGTAGAGACCAACTCGCGTGTGGTGATGATGCTCACCCGATATGGAGACTCGAGGCAGTCAGCATCGGGGTCCATTGGGCTGTCTGGATCAGAATCCTGCATGCCTTGTTGTATGCAGCGGATGCGTCTGTGCTGCAGCTGGGATCGCTGGCTGTTGTTCGGTGGAGCGGACCTGCAGAAGGCCGCGTAGTGGTCAGGCTTTCCACACTGTAGATATAGCCTGCCTTTGGCTGGACCTTGCCGCTTTAAATGGGCGGAGCCACAATTCGGACATGTCATGACGTTGGCGTCAACGCGTTCTGTGCGCCATCGCGCATGCGCAGTGCGTTTGGCCGACGTTCGCGCATGCACCTCAGGGTCTTCGGCCTCATCGTCCACCCGGTCGTGGCGCGCATGCGTGGGGACCCGAGAAAAGCGCGCGAAACGGCCACTCTCCTCGATGCTTAGGCCTTGTATTTTTGCTATGGCCTGCACCCTTTCTGCCTCATGGGAGGCCAGTTTTGCAGTTTCTGCCGCCCTGATGCGGGAGTAGCGATTTCAGGCATGCTCATGGACAATGCACGTTTCGATGGCGACGGAAAGTGTCAACTGTTTGATTTTGAGGAGCTGCTCCCACAGGGAGTCGGACTGGACCCCGAAAACGATCTGATCCCGGATAACCTCCTACTGGCTTGACCAGACTAACTCTCTACCTCATGGTGATAGTGCTCACTGGCTTGTGCACTCTTACTATCTCAGTAGCTGTGTCCGGTAGAGAGAGGGAGAGTCTTAATGCCCTGTGTGCTTTCTAGTGGTGGTGTCCTGTCTGGTGATTGGTTGTTATGTGTCGTGTGTGTTCATTGGTTATCCTGTGTGTCAATCACTGCCTCTCTGCATCTCATTATATACATGAGTGGATATTATGACATCTCCATTGTTACTTACTGTTGTTGTTGTTGTTGCTTCTGTTAGCTCCGCCCCTCGGGCTATGTATATAGTTGGCTGATCTGTGCCCTGCCCCCAGTGAGGGATCAGCAGCAGGCAGGCTCACATCTCAGTGTATTAAAGCCACAATTTAGTTCTATAACTCGCTTCCTCTATTATTGATGGTCCATCAATTTAATAAACAGAGATATTACAATGGATGACGCTCATAAGCCTGACCGACTTGAACTTGACCTGTAGGGAGCCGACGCCACTGCGATCTTCGAGCACTGGCTAAGCTGTTCCGAGGTTTACCTCGGCTCATCGTCCGACGCCGTCACCGAGGTGCACAAGCTGCGTCTCCTCAACACCCGGGTGAGCCCCAAAATCATTCTGCTGATCAGAGACACGGCCTCATATGCAGGGGCAATCGCACTGCTTTCAGGACAGTTCGTGAGGGCAGTGAATGAGGTGTTCGCTCGACATCTCCTTGTCACGAGGCGTCAGCGCCCTGGTGAATCACTGGCCGAATTCCTGCGTGACCTGCAAGTACTTGCCCGGAATTGTAACTGCCCTGAGCTCCTAATCAGGGACGCCTATGTGGCCGGAGTCCGGTCTAATTATATCTGACAAAGCTTGCTCAAAGGGGGTACCCTCGACCTCAAGGACACTGTGCAGCTCTCTAACTCTTTGGAAGTAGTGTTCCAGAACATCGATGCCTTCACGTCCGACCACGCGGCACCCTCGTGGACGTCGGAGGCGCGGCCATCACCCGGCCCGGGCGCGTCACAAGCCTGTGCCGTGCAGCAGCCCGCCAACTCTTGGGGGCCCTACTGCTACTACTGCGGCCAGGGCCAGCACCCAGACAGTGTTGTCCTGCTCGGAACATGACCTGCAACGAGTGCGATAAGAAGGGGCACTTTGCCAAGGTCTGTCAAGCCCGACCTCAAGCTCCCAGACCCAAAGTCTGCCAGGCCTGACCCGAAGCTCACAAGTCCCACAGCCTGGCATCTTGCCTGCTGGGACCGCCCCCTTCTGACGCGTCATCCGTCTCGTGCGGCTAGTCAGGGAAGTCATTTTGGACGCGTCCCAGACTATCTCCCTAGCTTCCGGATCACACTCCGTTCAGGTCCGGGGCTACTGTGTCGCAAACCTTGCGGTACAGGGCGTAGAGTACGCTAATTTCAAACTCTAGGTCCTCCCCCATCTCTGCGCTGCCCTGTTACTAGGACTGGATTTCCAGTGTAACCTCCGAAGCCTGACTTTGAAGTTCGATGGACCCTTGCCCCCTCTCACCGTCAGTAGCCTCGTGACCCTTAAGGTCGCCCCTCCCTCGCTCTTCGCCAACCTCACCCCCGACTGTAAGCCCGTCGCCACCAGGAGCAGTCGATACAGCGCCCGGGACAAGGCCTTTATCAGGTCGGAGGTCCAGCGACTCCTGTGGGAAGGAATCATTGAGGCTAGTAACAGCCCCTGGAGAGCCCAAGTGGTGGTCGTCAGGACTGGGGAGAAACCCCGGATGGTCGTCGATGACAGTCAGACGATCAACTGGTGCACGCAGCTCGATTCGTACCCTCTTCCCCGCATATCTGACATGATCAACCAGTTGCGCAGTACCGGGTCTTCTCCACAGTAGACTTGAAGTCCGCGTACCACCAGCTTCCTATCCGCCCGGGGGACCACCAATACACTGCCTTCGAAGCAGATGACTGCCACTACCACTTTCTCCGGGTCCTTTTCGGCATCACAAATGGGGTCTCGGTCTTCCAGTGAGCGTTGGACCGAATGGTTGACCAGTACGGGCTGCGGGCCACGTTCCCGTATCTGGATAATATCACCATCTGCGGCCATGACCAGTAGGACCACAACGCTAACCTGCAAAAATTCCTGCACACGGCCCAGCTCCTTAAATTAACCTATAATAAGGAGAAATGTGTTTTCCACACAACTCGCCGAGCCATCCTTGGCTACGTCGTGGAAAAAGGAGTCCTAGGGCCCGACCCCAACCGCATGAGCCCCCTTCTGCAACTTCCCCTCCCCCACTGCCCCAAGGCCCTGAAGAGATGCCTGGGGTTTTTCTCCTATTATGCCCAGTGGGTCCCCAATTATGCGGACAAGGCCTGCCCACTTATCAAATCCACCATTTTCCCCCTGACGGCTGAGGCCCGCTTGGCCTTCAACCGTATCAAGGCAGATATTGCCAAGGCCACGATGCACGCAGTAGACGAGCCCATCCCGTTCCAGGTGGAGAGCGATGCATCTGACTTTGCTCTGGCCGCTACTCTCAACCAGGCGGGCAGGCCCGTGGCTTTCTTCTCCCGTACCCTCCAGGGCTCCGAAATTCGACACTCCTCCGTCGAAAAGGAAGCCCAAGCCATTGTGGAAGCTGTGCGACATTGGAGGCATTACCTGGCCGGTAGGCGATTCACTCTCCTCACTGACCAACGGTCGGTTGCCTTCATGTTGAACAACACACAGCGGGGCAAGATCAAGAACGACAAGGTGGAGGATCAAACTCTCCACCTATAACTACGGCTTCTTGTATCGGCCTGGGAAACTCAATGAGCCTCCAGATGTCCTATCCCGCGGTACATGTGTCGGTGCACAAGTAGACCGACTTCGGGCCCTCCACAATGACCTCTGTCACCCGGGGTTCACCCGGCTCCTCCATTTCATCAAGGCCCGCAACCTGCCTTACTCCATCAAGGAGGTCAGGACCATGACCAGACACTGCCAAGTCTGCGCTGAGTGCAAACCGTACTTCTATCGGCCAGACAAAGCTCACCTGGTGAAGGCCTCCCGCCCCTTTGAACGCCTCAGTGTCAATTTCAAAGGGCCCCTCCCCTTGACTGACCATAACGTGTACTTCCTCAACATTGTTGTCGAGTACTCCCGTTTTCCCTTTGCCATCCCATGCCCTGACACGACCTCTGCCACCGTCATCAAGGCTCTGCACAGTCTCTTCACCTTGTTCAGTTTCCTCACCTATATCCATAGTGATCGGGGCTCCTCTTTTATGAGTGATGAGCTGCGTCAGTTCCTGCTTAGCAAGGGCATCGCCTCAAGCAGGACGGCCAGCTACAACCCCCGGGAAAACGGACAGGTGGAGAGGGAGAACGCGATGATCTGTAAGGCCGTCCTTCTTGCTCTATGGTCTAGAAGTCTCCCAGTCTCCCGCTGGCAGGAGGTCCTTCCCAATGTGCTCCACTCCATCCGGTCGCTTCTGTGTCCTGTCACCTATGAGACCCCTCACAAACGTTTGTTTGTCTTCCCTAGGAAGTCCACCTCAAGGGTCTCGCTCCCGTCCTGGCTGACAGTCCGGAAGCATGCGAGGAGCCATAAGTCAGATCCCCTAGTCGAGAGGGTTCTGCTCCTCCATGCAAACCCACAGTATGCCTACGTGGCACATCATTACGGGTGGCAGGACACAGTCTCCCTCAGGGACTTGGCACCCGCAGGTTCCCTAGCGACTATCACCAACACACCCGCCCCTACACCGTCTCCCTCTCCGTCGGCTCATCGGGATGAAGAAGAAGACGACACGCTCCCAGAGTCGAAGGTCTCGACACCCGTGCCCACACCACAGCCGGGACTGAGGCGATCACGGCAGAAGGTTAAAGCTCCTGTCAAACACAATCTGTGAGTCCACTTCACCCCCACTGGACTTTTTTTTTTAACAGGGGTGAATGTGGTGAACCACGTTCCACTGTTACTCACTGCTGTATATATATTCACTGTTATTGTTTGTTCCATTGTTACTTACTGTTGTTGTTGTTGCTTCTGTTGGCTCCGCCTGTGGCTCCGCCCCTCGGGCTTTGTATATAGTTGGCTGATCTATGGCCCTGCCCCCAGTGAGGGATCAGCAGCAGGCAGGCACACATCTCAGTGTATTAAAGCCACAATTTAGTTCTATAACTCACTTCGTCTATTATTGATGGTCCATCATGGTGCTGAAGGTCTGAAGTAAAAGCAGTAAGTGCTGGAAAAACTCAACAAGTCTGGCAGCATATGTGAAGGGAGTAATCAAGTTAATGCTTCAAGCAGGACGAAGAGAAAACCTATGTCAATGTCAATAAGTAGAGAATGGGCAGGCTCTTACCGAGGAGCTCATTCGTTCTGTGGTGGGCAACTCCATAACAGTGCTTGTCGGATCCAGATGTGGTGCAACACCCAGATAGCCAATTTCCCAGCCTTCATTGCATCATAGGCGGAACCCACCCATGCCTGAGTACTGCAGTGGAAGCTAAGACTGAGGTGATGAAATCCATCCTTGTTGACTTGAAAGGCAAACGTGGTGTCACACAGATTCAGATTGCTACAATCATGGCTTCAGATCTCAGAGCTTGGAAGTGATTTGAAGGCTAACATAACAGTCCAGCAATCTGTGGTCCAGCAGATTATGAGAATTGCTGAGGTGTTTCCTCATGTGACAGTGGCTCCGTGGTGTGAGAACCCAGTTTTTTCTCTCAGGACTGCTACCACTGTCACTCCTCCGGTGCCGCTGTAGATGCCTCTCAGAAAGCCAGCACAGACTGTTGCTGCCCATGCTGAGAAAGTGCAGTCAAAAGACAGGTCCTTAAGGTTATCCTGCACGACTATCCACTGAAAGGCAGCAGCCTTCCTCCCCATCACCTGTGCTGCAGCCACTAAGGTAGCGCTGTGTAGGAGCAATAAGCCCACAAATGCACACAAAGGCAAACATTAAGAGATTGCACAAAGGTGACAAGTTCAGATTTATATGTATTATTGGAAGTGTTTTAGAAAAGCTGTTATGGAATGTTTTTTTGTGGTGTACTTTTCTTCAGGATTTTGGCCAAGAGGATGCTGTACTGATCAATAGCAGATGAATTGAAAGGTGGGGAATTGTGGTGCAAAAATTAAATGGGGATGTTTTCAGCAGAACTGTCGTTTCGTTATTTTCTCACAGACTGACTGTCCAGAGCAGTGGTGTCCAGGATGCCTCCTCCCTTCCTCCTCCTCTTGAGATGTTTGTTGAAATCGTGATGTCAAGCATTGTGATCACGAGAGCCAGGTTGTGTAGGGCGCACCAGATTGTTATTAAAATGAAACATGCTTTGCTGAGTATTGTTTGCAGGGGGCCTCAAATAAACTAAAGGGGACTTAAGCCATGAGTACCAACAGCCTGAGCTGGAATATAAGTCAAGAAAGTTTGTTACCAGAAATATCCATGAAAGCATGTTCCAATTTTGCATGTCTGCATCGACTCTCGCAAACTTCTACAGATGTGCGATAGAGAGCATCACAGCCTGGTATAGCAACTGCTCAGTCCAAGATTGCAAGAAACTACAGACTGTGGTGAACTCAGCCCAACGCATCACAAAAACTTGCTACCCCCATATTGATTCTGTATACACCTCTCGCTGCTTCAGGAAGGCAGACAGCATTATCAGAGACCATTCCCACCCAGGCATTGCCTTCTTTCAGACCCTTCCAACAGGCAGAAGGTACAGAGGTCTGAAGACTCGCACATCCAGACACAGGAACAGCGTCTCCCCACAGCTACAAGACTCCTCAACGACTCCCCCTCGGACTGATCTGTTCCCTGTAAGAACACTATTCACGACGCCCTATGCTGATCTTGCTCATGTATTTGCTTTGTTGGCTTTGTTTGGCCTCTTGTTCCACACTGTAACCAATCACTGTTTTGTCGATGTACCATTTGTCAATATTCCCTGTTGATTATTCTTGTGTCTACTATGTACGTACTGTGTACGTTCCTCAGCCGCAGAAAAATGCTTTTCACTGTACTTCGGTACATGTGACAATAAATCAAATCAAATATACAAGGTTGCCCTTTGGTATTTTATCGACCTGTGCTATATTTCAGAGGACAATGGAGAGCTTTTTGCAGGGAATTATGAAGGTTAATAATAATAAGCGCTTATTGTCACAAGTGGGCTTCAATGAAGTTACTGTGAAAAGCCCCTAGTTGCCACATTCTGGCACCTGTTCGGGGAGGCCGGTATGGGAATTGAACCCACACTGCTGCCTTGTTCTGCATTACAAGCCAGCTGTTTAGCCCACTATGCTCCTACAGGTTATTATGTATCTGGATGATACCTTGTGACGGGGGCAATGGTGGAGGAACACAGAGCAAATTTGAAAGAAGTTCTCAAGAGGTTTAAGGAAGCCAGTATTCAACCAAAGTGAGAGAATTGCATGTTTCAGGTTGATGAGGTCACGTATTTAGGTTTCAGAGTTGATGCAAAGGGAACCGAGGAATACGTCGGAATTCAATCACTTTATATGAATGGTCAATTATTACGGCCACTTTTTACCCAACCTGTCTACTATTTTGGTACCCCTGCATCAACTGCTGAAGAAACACCAACTTTGGAAGTGGGAAGATTCCCAGAGGAAATCTTTCAATCAGGTCAAACAGGCCCTGCAATTGTTGGCCTTGTTAGTCCATTTCAAACTAGATAAACCCACCATAGTCACGTGTGATGCATCACCTTATGACATCAGTGCAATGCTCTCAGACAAAATGGAAGATGGTGTGGAAAGGCCGGCTGTTACCCTGTATTGATACTTTTGGGCCCACGGCCCTTTACTCAGTATGAGGCAAGGCTTCTATCCATCTCTAGGAGCTGCCAGCCAATCGGTGCCACAACAGAATCGGGGGCCATTGCTGGTATTGCTGGCGTCCTGGGCTGAAGAGGAATGATGGGTGCTTCTTCAATAATAATAATCTTTATTAGTGTCACAAGTAGGCTTACATTAACATTGCAGTGAAGTTACTGTGAAAATCCCCTACTCGCCACACTACGGCGCCTGTTCGGGTACACTGAGGGAGAATTCAGAATGTCCAATTCACTTAACAAGTACGTCTTTCAGGACTTGTGGGAGGAAACTGGAACACCCAGAGGAAATCTACGCAGACACGGGGAGAACGTGCAGACTGCACAGACAGTGACCCAAGCTGGGAATCGAACCTGGGACCCTGGAGCTGTGAAGCAACCACTGTGCCGTCCATTTTCACAGATGTATATTGACAGAGTATCCTGGTATTTTTTAAATACATTTGGCCTTTATCAATTAAAGATTCTGGGGTAGAAACTCAACATAAGGCCAATCATTTGGTGGTCAGGAATTGTTAGATGGGATGGAAAGCACATTGGTCACGTGATAAGACCATAGACCAGAAGATATAGGAGCAAAATTAGGCCACTCGGCCCATCGAGTCTGCTCTGCCATTCAATCATGGCTAATATTTTCCAATTCCCATTCTCCTGCCTTCTCCCCATAACCCCGAATCCCCTTATTAATCAGAAACCTATCTATCTCTATCTTAAAGACACTCAATGATTTGGCCTCCACAGCCTTCTGCGGTAAAGAGTTCCACAGATTCACCACCCTCTGGCTGAAGAAATTCCTCCTCATCTCAGTTTTAAAGGATCGTCCCTTTAGTCTGAGATGGTGTCCTCTGGTTCTAGTTTTTCCTACAAGTGGAAACATCCTCTCCACGTCCACTCTATCCAGGCCTCGCAGTATCCTGTAAGTTTCAATAAGATCCCCCCTCATCCTTCTAAACTGCAACGAGTACAGACCCAGAATCTTCAACCGTTCCTCATATGACATGTTCTTCATTCCAGGGATCACACTTGTGAACCTCCTCTGGACCCTTTCCAAGGCCAGCACATCCTTCGTTAGATACGGGGCCCAAAACTGCTCACAATACTCCAAATGGGGTCTGACCATGGCCTTATAAAACCTCAATAGTACATCCCTGGTCTTGCATTCTAGCCCTCTTGACATGAATGAAAACATTGCATTTGCCTTCCTACCTGTCGACTGAACCTGCACATTAACCTGAAGAGAATTGTGAACAAGGACTCCCAAGTCCCTTTGTGCTTCTGATTTCCTAAGCATTTCCTCATTTAGAAAATAGTCTATGCCTAAATTCCTCCTTCCAAAGTGCATAACCTCTCACTTTTCCACATTGTATTTAATTTGCTACTTCATTTCCCACTCTCCTAGCTTGTCCAACTACTTCTGCAGCCCCCTTGCTTCCTCAATACTACCTGCCCCTCTACAGGTCTTTGTATCATCTGCAAACCTAGCAACAGTTCCTTCAGTTCCTTCCTCCAGATGATTTATGTATATTGTGAAAAGTTGTGGTCCCAGCACCGACCCCTGAGGTACACCACTAGTCACGGCTGCCATCCTGAAAAATACCCCTTTATCCCCATTCTGCCTTCTGCCAGTCAGCCAATCCTCTATCCATGCCAGGATCTTACCCTTAGCACCATGGACTTTTAACTTATTTAACAGCCTCCTCTGCGGCACCTTGTCAAAGGCTTTTTGGAAATGTAAATAAATCACGTCCACTGGTTCTCGTTTGTCTAACTTTCTTGTTACCTCCTCAAAGAACGCTAACAGATTTGTCAGACACGACCTCCCTTTGACAAAGCCATGCTGACTCAGTCCTATTTTACCATGCACTTTGCGATCTCATCTTTAATAACAGACACTAAAATCTTACCAATGACCGAAGTCAGGCTAACCGGCCTATAATTTCCTATCTTCTGCCTCCCTCCCTTCTTAAACAGTGGTGTTACATTAGCCACTTTCCAGTCCTCTGGGACGGTTCCTGCCTCCAGTGATTACTGAAAGATCATCACCAATGCCTCCACAATTTCCTCAGCTATCTCTTTTAGCGCCCAGGGGTGTAGTCCATCTGGTCCAGGTGACTTATCCACCTTCAGACCTTTCAGTTTCCCCAGAACCTTCTCCTTAGTGATGGTCACTGCACTCACCTCTGCCCCCTGGTTCTCCTGGAGCTCTGGCATCCCACTGGTGTGAGCTCTGGCATCCCACTGGTGTCTTCCACTGTGAAGACTGATGCAAAGTAACTATTCAGTTCGTCTGCCATTTCTCTGTTTCCTATTATTACTTCTCCAGCCACATTTTCCAGTGGTCCAATGTCTATTTCTGCCTCTCTCTTACCTTTTATATATGAAAAAACGTTTCCTCTCTTCCTTTCTATTACTAGCTAGCTTGCACTCATACCTCATCTTCTCCCCCCTTATTGCTTTTTTAGTTGTCCTCTGCCCACTTTTAAAGGCTTCCCAATCCTCTAGCTTCCCACAAATACTCGCCACTTTGTATGCTTTTTCTTTAGCTTTTATGCTGTCCTTGAGATCCCTCATCAGCCATGGATGCCTTGTCCTCCCCTTAGCATATTTCCTCCTCCTTGAGATGAATTTCTGTTGTGCCTCCTGAATAACCCCCAAAATCCCCTACCATTGCTGTTCCACTATCTTCCCTGCTAGGCTCCTTTTCCAATCAACTCTGGCCAGCTCCTCCCTCATGTCTTTGTAGTTACCCTTATTTATTTGTAATACTGTTACATTTGATTGCAGCTTCTCCCTCTCAAACTGCAGGGTAAATTTTATCATGTTGTGGTCACTGATCCCTAAGGGTTCCTTCAATTTAAGTTCCCGAATCAAGTCTGCCTCATTACACATCACCAAATCCAGAATTGCCTGCTCCCTGGTAGGCTCTGTTACAAGCTGCTCGAAAAATACATCTCTTAGACATTCCACAAATTCCTTTACTTGGGATCCCCTATCAACCTGATTTTCCCAGTCTACCTGCATATTGAAGTCTCCCACGATAACTGTAATGTTGGCTTTTTTTTACATGCCTTTTCTATCTCCTGATTTATTTTCTGCCCCACATCCTGACTACTGCTAGGGGGCCTGTACATGATTCCCATCAGGGTCTGTTTACCTTTGCGATTCCTCAACTCTACCCACAGAGATTCTATGCCTTCTGATCCTATATCGTTCCTTGCTATCAATTTAACTTCATTCCTAACTAACAATGCAACCATTCCCCCTTTGCCCATCTGCTTGTCCTTTCGATAGGACATATATCCTTGGAGATTTAGATCCCAGCCCTGATCCCCTTGCAGCCACGTCTCTGTGAGGCCCACAATATCGTACCGGCCAATTTCAATGTGCGCAACAAGCTTATTTACCTTGTTCCGTATACTGCACGCATTTAGGTACAACACCCTCATCCTGCATTGGCCACCTCCCTTTTCACACGCTCCTCAGTCACTGTACCCTGTACTGTGGCCCTTTTTGATTTTTGACTTGGCTTCTCTGCCTTACACTTTCCCCCTTACAGCTTTTTGTTTCTGGCCCCGTTTTACTTCCCTCCAGTTTCCTGCATCGGTTCCCATCCCCCCGACACATTAGTTTAAACCCTCCCCAACAGCACTCACAAACACCCCCTCTAAGACATCGGTTCCAGTCTTGCCTAGGCGCAGACCACCCGGTTTGTACTGGTCCCACCTCCCCCAGAACCGGTTCCAATACCCCAGGAATTTGAATCCCTCCCTCTTGTACCATCTCTCGAGTCATGCATTCATCCTATCTATCCTGGCATTCTTACTCTGACTAGCTCGTGCCACTGGTAGCAATCCTGAGATTACTACCTTTGAGGTCCTACTCTTTAATTTAATCCCTAACTCCCTGAATTATGATTGTAGGACCTCATCCTGTTTTTTACCTTCATCGTTGGTGCCTATGTGCACCACGCCAGCTAGCTGTTTACCCTCCCCTCGCAGAATATCCTGCAGCTGCTCTGAGACATCCTTGACCCTTGCACTAGGGAGGCAACATACCATCCTGGAGTCTCGATTGCATCCGCAGAACCGCCTGTCTATTCCCCTTAAGATTGAATCCCCCTATCACTTTTCCTGGTGAGCCAATTCCCTCAACAGTATCCAAAGCGGTATACCTGTTTTGCAGGGAGTTGACCGCAGGGGACACCTGCACTGCCTTCCTACTCTTGCTCTGTGTTTTCTATCTCCCTCAGTAATTTTCACCTGCAGTGTGACCAACTCGCTAAACGTGCTATCCACGACTTCCTCAGCATCGTGGATGCTCCAAAGTGAGTCCATCCGCAGCTCCAGAGCCATCAAGCGGTCCAACAGGAGCTGCAGCTGGACACACATCTTGCCGTGAAGGAGCCAGGGTCAGTGGACGTGTCCCTGAGCTCCCACATCGCACACGAGGATCAAGACACAGGTCTGGGATCTCCTGCCATGTCTGAAACCTTAGGTTAAATTATACAACTACAGTTCCAAAAAACAAAAGTAAATAAAAGTAAATAAATAAATAGACAAATAAAAAGAAAAACTACTTACCAGTCACTTACCAGTGAGAAAAAGCTTCTCATCCCCACCCAGCTTCGAATTCCCACCTAGCTTCAAATTCCCAAACTCACTCTTCGCTGTGCCTCAATCTGGCTGTGTCTTCTCTGGCTCACTGGGAGAACTCACTGGGAGTGAGTTACAAGTTGCTCTTTTAAAATTGGTAATTGATGCCTATAGCCCACCTGCTGCCATTTTTAGACCAGCTAGAAACAGGTGAGCAGCCCAATGATGTGAAAATTCATAAGGTGATTTTACACTGCAAATTCACAGAATAATAATAATCTTTATTAGTGTCACAAGTAGAATTACATTAACACTGCAATGAAGTTACTGTGAAAATCCCCTAGACACCACATTCCGGCGCCTGTTCGGGTACACTGACAGAGCATGCAGAATGTCCAATTCACCTAACAAGCACGTCTTTCAGGACTTGTGGGAGGAAACCGGAGCACCCGGAGGAAACCCATGAAGACACGAGGAGAACGTGCAGACTCCACACAGACAGTGACCCAAGCGGGGAATCAACCCCAGGTCCCTAGTGCTGTGAAGCAACAGTGCTAACCACTGAGCTACCGTGCCGCCCATATAGGACCCCGATGTAAAATTCAGTTTCAAATGCTGGTTCAGGTGGCTTGAACAAGGTAGGTTCCATTAAGTTGCACCGTGTCTTGAGCGGCCTAACAGCAATCCTGAAGTGATATCGAAGATCACACAAAAGCAGCCACAACATTTTTTCGAACTTACATTTTGTGGAGCCATGAGTGTTGGTTCTGCATGTACTACACATACTACTGTGAGTTACTGCCAGCCTGGGCCTGCCCCATCAGCATCCCCTCCATCTGGCCCGACCTCACTACTCACCTCATTTCCTCCACTGTATTTATCTGCGAGCAAACTCCAGTGTACTGACAAATTGCCCAAGCCCTGATTGGCAAGCTGCATTGGGCCTCAATTGCCAACGTAGTTCATATGTAGATGTGGATTTAATTACCGTTCACTTTGTGTTGGTTCCAGCACTAGGCCAATTCGCTCAAGAGTACAAAAGAGAAATAAATCATAACAGCTACGGAACAAATGAGTTATGCTGCTTCTTAACTATACATAGGAAATTATGTTTATTTTATGCCCCTTTCATATTTCTTTAGCTGCAGCAATATTTTATCTTTTTTTCCTTTCAGTCTAAATTCACGCTGTTACATTAAGGTGTTAACAATGCGGTGGAACTGATTGATCAGGTTCAAACGCTTTGTGCAACGTTACCTCATTCATGTGATGCTAAAAATAATGAAGACGAACATTTCCATGTAGTAACTGGATATATTTGGCTTATTCTGTCCTTTGTCATTTGAATACCCATGAATGGTTAATAGGAGGAAATATATTAAAATCACAATTGACAGTCTACAGAAGGAGCTGAAATCTGCATGAAGAGAGGGCATCATGCTGGCTGGTTTCTCATTAGCCAATATTGATGTTGGAAATTTTTGAAATCAAAGGAGACAAAATTTGATGGCCCTTGGAAAATAGGGAGATAGCCGCCAGAAAACATGCTACCTGCTAATTTAAAAGAATAGAGCATGGATGCCAGTGATAAAGGCACTGCTAAGTTGCTGCCCACTTCAGCAAGTGATCTACTTTTATGTCAGGCTAACATCAGGTAAAGGGGAGGTGCAATCTAGTTGGACCAGGTGCTGGAAGTGGCTGGCAAAGAGAGACTGAATGGTGCAACAAAGCAGAGAGCTAGCTCCAAGGCTGTCGTACACAGCACTGGAGTTCTTGGTGCGGAAGGTAAACAGGAGCAGAGATGTCCTCTAACCAGAGGGTGCAAAGGGACCCTCTAGGCAAACACTGTGTAGGTTATAGGGACAGTTAGACACAGAGGTCGGTGCAAGTAGTGTTGCCTCACGATATGGATGCAGTGCTGCAAGAAGTTCAACTACCTCACATGAGTTGTTAATGCCACGGAATGCAATCCCCAAATTCCCAAATCTCAACCAGCTGAGGCCTCAGACATGGCTCAATTAAACACCTGGGGCGAAATTCTACGTTATCGGCACAAAGTCCGCCGATCGGCGCCAAAAACGGCGCAAATCCGACCTTCATCACGCCGCCCCAAACGTCGCAAAGTCTCCGTACCCAGAATGGGCTAGCAGCCACATGACGGGATCCGCGCTTGCTCACGTGCTTCACGCCGTGTGGCGTGTATGACAGCCCATCAGGACGCTCTGCTCCCCCCCCACCCGACCGGAACACCCGACCGGAACACTCGACCGGATGGCCGCCCGCCGCTCAGCCCCGAGGTTCCAGTCACGGGATGTGGAGGCGCTCCTGGACGCAGTGGAGCAGAGGAGGGAGGCCCTGTATCCCGGACACGGCCGCAGAGTTGCCCCACGCCACAGCCGGCGTCTGTGGAGGGAGGTGGCAGAGGCCACCGCTGTGGCCCTGACACCATGGACAGGCACCCAATGCCACAAGACGGTGAACGACCTTGTCAGAGCAGCCAGGGTGAGCCTCCCCTGCCCGATATCCATATCCCCCATATCCCCCTCCCCCATATCCCCTCTCCCCCATATCCCCCTCCCCATATCCCCCATAGCCCCCCTCCCCATATCCCCCCTCCCCCATATCCCCCATACCCCCCTCCCTCATATCCCCCCTCCCCCATATCCCCCATATCCCCCTCCCCATATCCCCCATATACCCCGTCCCCATATCCCCCATATCCACCCTCCCCCATATCCCCCATATCCACCCTCCCCATATCCCCCCTCCCCATATCCCCCCTCCCACATATTCCCCCTCCCTATATCCCCCCTCCCCCATATCCCCCCTCCCCCATATCCCCTTCCCCATATCACCCATATCCCCCTCCCCATATCCCCCCTCCCCCATATCCCCCATATCCCCCCTCCCCCATATCCCCCATATCCTCCCTCCCCCATATCCCCCAAATCCCCTCTCCCCCATATCCCCCCTCCCTATATCCCCCTCCCATATCCACCATATCCCCCCTCCCCATATCCCCCCTCCTCATATCCCCCCATATCCCCCTCCCCATATCCCCCTCCCCATATCCCCAATATCCCCCCTCCTCCATATCCCCCATATCCCCCCTCCCCCATATCCCCCATATTCCCCCCCCATATCCCCCCTCCCCCATATCCCCCCTCCCCCATATCCCCCTCCCCATATCTCCCATATCACCCCTCCCCTATATCCCCCATATCCCTCATATCCCCCTCCCCATATCCCCCATATCGCCCCTCCCCCATATCCCCCATATCCCCCCTCTCCCATACCCCCCCTCGCCCATATCCCCCATATCCCCCCTCCCCCATATCCCCCCTCCCCCATATCCCCCCTCCACCATATCCCCCATATCCCCCCTCCCCCATATCTGCCTTCCCCCATTTCCCCAAGTGAATCCAGCCCTAACCTTAACCTCTGCAATACATGCGTAACCGATGGCGTGCATTCATATACCTGTCTAACACTGTTGCCTTTTACCCCTGCCACCACCCCGCACATGAGAAGTGCGCACACAACACCAGGGAGCATGTGAGGACTTGAGGAAGCCCCGCTGATGAGAGGCCACTGACCGAACACGAGGAAAGGGCCCTGGAACTGGCTGGCGGACCTGAGGACCGGGAGGTTGCTGATGCAGAGGTCGGGGGCGTACTAGCAAGTGAGCCACCGACACCCCGTCCCCATATCCCCCCTCCCCTATATCCCCTATATCATCTGATCACTGCCTGCGTGTCTAACCATGCATGCTTCACTGTGTATCGCAGGAGCAAACATCGAGGCACCCATCCCCGCAGATGCAGACCGCCCGCATGATGCCCCTCGGAGGCCACGGGAGACGGAGATACCCGGACCCTCCGGCATGCGACGTCCGCATGTTGCCCCTCGGAGGCCACGGGACACGGAGAGACCCGGACCCTCCGGCATGCGACGCCCGCAGGATGCCCCTCGCACACCACGGGAGACGGAGAGACCCGGACCCTCCGGCATGCGACGCCCGCATGATGCCCCTCGGAGGCCACGGGAGACGGAGAGACCCGGACCCTCCGGCATGCGTCGCCCGCAGGATGTCCCTTGGAGACCACTGGAGACGGAGAGACCTGGAGCAACAGGGAGACGACGCCCCCGTCTCGTGCGTGTGCCACCCAGCGATGAGAGGGGCAGCCACAGGTCCCCATCACAGCCGAGCCAGGACACCACTCCCCAGGACACCACTACCCAGGACACCACTACCCAGGACAGCACTACCCAGGAAAACAAAATACCGGACAGTGACACAGAGTGGATGGGTGAGACGAACCCCCACCCCAAAGTGCCATGGACGAAGAGTGGACGAAGAGCACGACACAACGCCACTGCTGTCACCAACACCCTCCAGCATCGCAGAAACACTCACCTCGGTTGGGCACTTTAGTGATGAGGCGTCTGGTACACTCACTGGTGCGCACAACACAGCCGTCCCGGTACAGCAGGTGGAGGTAGGAGCAGCAGAGGGGCCGGGCGGTCGGAGGGCAGCCCAGCCCAAGCGAACATCTGCCGCCCAGATGCACCCCGGGTTCCTGGAGTTTCCACACCCACCCATAGATCCGATGCAACCACCGAACCGGAGACCAGCGAAGAGGGTGATGGCCGGCTTGCGGCGGCTGCAGTCGCAGGTGGAGGAGTCCACCCGCGTCCAGGAGTAGGGAGTGGTGCCGGTCATGCGTGCCACCCAGGCCGACACCGCACGGGTGGCGTCCGCGGTGGAGGCAATGGGTGCGACGGTGTCAGACATGGGGAACGGTTTGCGAGGCCTGGGGCGTTCCGTGCAGGTGGCGTCTGTGGCCCAGGACATGGCTGCCCTCTCACAGGAGGCCATGAGCCAGTGCCAGCGCCAGATGGCAGAGGTGCTCAACACCATGGCCCAGTCTCAGCAGTCCATAGCCCAGTCTCTGCAGGCCATGGCCCAGTCTCAGCAGGCCATGGCCCAGTCTCAGCAGGCCATCGCTGAGGGCATCGGCGCCATTGGCCATGTGCGAGCCGGCATCGCACAGTCACAGACAGGGTTTGCCAATCCCCTGAGCTCCATGGCTGCAAACCTGCAGACCCCTGTCGATACCAGCACGGGCCTCCAGGACTGGCAGCGCCAGATGTCGGGGGGGGCGTTGGATGGCCAGTCCGTTCGCATCCCCCACCCATGTAGAGGCCTGGGGGCCATCGGGCACCCCGAGGGAGGAGGAGGTGCTGTGGTCCGTCCCGGGTCCCCCTGTAGGGGAGGTCCCGGAACACCACGACACCTCGGACTCCCCCCCTTCCGTCCCAGGTGCATCGGGTGGGCAACGGGCAGGACAGGCTGGCCGCTCGCCATCCCAGTCGCCCGGGCCGCAGCCTGGCCCATCTAGGCCAGGACGCCCCTGGAAACGGCCGCCAAAGGGATCCCGTGTCAGAGGGCAGGAATCACAGGAGTCCACCTCCAGTTCTGCTGTGCCGTCTGGGGAACCACGTAGACGTAGTCAAAGGGCCCGTAAGGCCAAACAATTAGACACTGAGTAAGTTGGCATGGGTGCAGGGCACAGATGAGTTTTAGGGGCTAGGTCACGTGCATGGACTCCTTTGGTTATTAAAGTCAATGTTACACCTACAGAAGCTGCCTTAGTGCTCTTTCCAAAGCGTGCGGGGGTGTCATGTACGTTGAGCGCAAGTGTGTGTGTGTGAGGGGTGGTCTTACCTCAGCCCCAGGTGAGTCTGCCCCCTTCCCCCTGGGCCGCCATCAACTTCCCCCCGGGCAGATGACGGGACCGTGCGCTGCAGTGTCACAGCCGCATGCAGGGATGGTCCGGGTGGATGGTGGTACTTTGGCCATGGATCAGACATAGTCCAACGATGTGGAGCCAGGAGCTCATCGCAGGGCGGGTTGTCATCATCCTCCATGGCCTGCAATAGACACGCGTCCACCCGCAACTGTGTGACCCCGGCCGTTGTGCCGCAGGTGGTTCGGCAATGGGGGGGGGGGTGGTGTGCATGCGGGTGGGGTGGGTGGGGTTGGGGAGGAGGGTGAGGGTGCTGGGTGGGTGGATGGGTGGGGGGTGTGGGTGGTTGGCTGTTGCCATGGTGTGCGGTCTGTGGCCATACTACCCGATTCCCACACCCATCTAGTCAGTGAAGCAGGCGGCTATCAGCCTGTCCCGTGCCCGCTGGCCCAGCCGGTAACGGTGGACAGCCACCCGCCCATGTCTAGCCCGTCTGCCCTGACCATTGCCCCCATCCCCCTCATCTGGGGAGGACTGCGCCTCTTCCTGCTGCTCCTCCACTCCGCCCTCCTCTGCCTGCGGCACATCGCCCCTCTGCTGGGCTATATTGTGCAGAACGCAGCACACCACAATGATGCGGCCGACCCTATCTGACCGATACTGGAGGGCGCCCCCAGAGAGGTCCAGGCACCTGAAACGAATCTTCAGCAGGCCAAAGCACCTCTCTATCACTCCCCTTGTCGCTACATGGGCATCATTGTAACGGTTCTCCGCCTCATTGCGTGGCCTCCGTACAGGCGTCATCAGCCACGATCGCAATGGGTAGCCCCTGTCGCCCAGCAACCAGCCCCTCAGCCGGGGATGGCGTCCCTCGTACATGCCGGTGATATATGACCGCGACAACACGTATGAGTCGTGTACACTGCCCGGGTAACGGGCGCAGACGTGCAGGATCATCATGCGGTGGTCGCAGACCACCTGTATGTTCAGCGAATAGGTCCCCTTCCTATTGGTGAACACGGCCCTGTTATCTGCAGGTGGCCGCACGGCGACGTGCATTCCATCAATCGCGCCCTGGACCATGGGGAACCCGGCCACGGCAGAGAAGCCCAAGGCCTGGGCATCTTGGCTGGCCTGGTCCACAGGGAAGCGGATGTAGCGGTGCGCCATGGCATATAGGGCGTCTGTCACTGCCCGGATGCACCGGTGCACCGATGTCTGCGATATGCTAGACAGGTCCCCACTCGGTGCCTGGAATGACCCCGTTGCATAAAAGTTCAGGGCCACCGTAACCTTGACAGACACGGGGAGAGGGTGTCCCCCGCCAGTGCCACGCGGTGACAGGTGTGCCAGCAGGTGGCAGATGTGTGCCACGGATTCCCGCCTCATCCGGAGTCTCCTCCTGCATTCCCGGTCCATGAGGTCCTGGTATGACTGCCGAGGCTGGTACACACGGGGTGCCCTCGGGTGCCTCCGTTGCCGTGGGGCCGCAACGTCCTCCTCCCCCTCCTCGTCCTGTCGGTCAGGTGTCCGTCCAGCCTGGGCGGCTGCCGCCTGCCCCTCTGCGGCAGCCTGCGCCGCCTCTCTGGCACGCTCCTCCTCCTCCTCCTCCTCCTCATCCAGGGCAACATAGACATTAGCGGCTGCCGCCACGGCGGCCAACATCGCTGGCTGATCGGAAAACATGACGGTCTGGTGGGGGGGATGGGGAACGACGACATGTCATCATTGCCCATACCCCCTCCTCCCCCCAGCCAGGTGGCATGGACCGCATGGGTCCAACTGTTGGAGGCTGGCACCTGGCCAGGTGGACCAACTCACTTGCCCTCGCAACCTCCCTCCCCGGCACGGACCCCATGCTCCTCCTCCCCGGCACGGACCCCCCCATCCTCCTCCCCAGCACGGACCCCCCCATTCCCCCCTCCCCGGCACGGACCCCGTCCTCCTTCCCGGCACGGACCCCCCATCCTCCTTCCCGGCACGGACCCCCCCATCCCCCCTCCCGGCACGGACCCCCCCATCCTCCTCCCCAGCACGGAGCTCCCCATCCTCCTCCCTGGCACGGACCCCCCCCATCCTCCTCCCCGGCACGGACCACCCCATCCCCCCTCACCGGCACGGACCCCCCCATCCCCCCTCCCTGCACTCCCCCGGAGCCCAGCCCACTCTAAACCCCCCCCCCGCCGCGCACACACACACAAAACCCTACACACACCTCTCCCCCACACATTCAGACTGCGGCCATGCCATCGTCTGTCCAGCGGCCAACCCCCCAGGCCGTCACCCACCTCCACGCTGGTCAGCGTAAACCTTGAGCACAGGTTGATGCCGATTAAAAGGAGGTTTGATTTACGCCGACGTGACCCGTCATCACGTCGACGGGACTTCGGCCCATCCGGACGGGAGAATATCGACGGGCCCAAAATCGATTGCCTTGCGTCCACCCGTGCCATTCTCCGAGGTCTGCGACGCCATTGACGCTCCGCCGACTTTTCTCCCTTCGGAGACTTTGGCGGGCGGCGGGGGCAGAATTCACGGTGGCCAACGGCCATTCTCCGACCCGCTGTGGGGTCGGAGAATGACGCCCCTGCTCTTCATTCATCACTAACATTCTTTGCCAATCATAATTATATTGATACTGCGCCTTTAATGCATTAAAACATCCTATTGTCCTTCTTAGGAGCATTATAAAACATCATGTGACACAAAACCAGATAGAGGGTATGACTATGAATGAGGCAAGTCGAGGGATCCAGGAGGTAGTGTTGCAGGAGCTCAAACCTTGTCCTTGTCCAACAGGTTTGAGATTCTTGCTCCCTGTGTGGATGAGAGCAGGGACTGCCGAGAGGATGAGCAAACTGATACAGCACCGTGGTACAGGGAGCCATTCAAGTGAGGGGAAGAGAAGAGAAATGTAGCCATAATTGGGGATAGTTGGGGGCATGGACACTGTTCTCTGTGACCAGGATCGAGAGTCCAGAAGGTTGTGTGCCTCTGTTCAGGATATCTCATCAGGGCTTCAGAGGAACTTGGAGGGGGGAAAGGGCCAGTTGACATGGTTCACGTAGGTATCAACGACTTAGGTAGAATGATGATAAAGGTTCTGCTGAGGGAATATGAGCATCTATGGGCTAAATTAAAAAGCAGAACCAAAAAGGTAATAATCTCCAGATTACTACCTGAACCGCAAACTAATTGGCACAGAGTCAATAAGATTAAAGAGATAAAAGTGTGGCTCAAAGGTTGGTGTGGGAGAAACGAGTTTCAATTCATGGGACATTGCCACCAGTACTGGAGATAGCGGGAATTGTTCTGATAGGACACTCTTCACCTGAATCATGCTGGGTTCAGAGGCCTGGCGAATCACATAACTAGGGCTGTTGGTAGGCCTTTAAACTGAATAGTGAGGGGGAGGGTTCAGTTGCATGGAAAATTAGAAAATCAAATTTAAAGGAGAAATTAGGAGTGTACATTAGTGATGAGGTGGATTTTTACCAGAAAATAAAAGATTACTGAGACATGATTACAAAAAGACCAGGTCAGGGAGTTGAATACCCAAGGCTACTTAGTATTTTGGAAGGATAGACAGAAAGGAAAAGGAGGTGGTGCAGCTTTGCTAGTAAAGGAAGGATCAGTGCTGTAATAAGGAATATTATGTAGTCACTTGAGGTCAAGACATGGAATCAGTCTGGGTAGAAATAAGAAATAGCAAAGGAAAGAAATCCCTGGGTGGGAATAATCTATCAGTCCCCAAACAGTAGTTCAGCTGGGGCACAGTATAAACCAGGAAATACTGGGGGCTTGTCAGAAAGGTGCAACAATAATCATGGGTGATTTTAATGTGTATTTAGAGTGAATTAATCAAATTGGCAAGGATATCCATGAGTGAGAGTTCATTGATTAATTAATGACCTCATAGTTAAGGATCCTCCAGAGAAGAGTGATCATAGCATGATAGAATTTCAAATTCAGTGAGAGGGCAGGAAACTGGAGTTCCACACCAACCCTCTGGATTTCAATGAAGGTAATTACATAGGCATGAGGACAGATTTGGCCCTAGTGGACTGGGCAGGAAGACAAAAAGGCAGAACAGTTGAGGAGCAGCGGCAGTTGTTTATGGAAGCATTCAATTCTTCCCAACTAAAATATATTCCATAGAGGAAGAAAGATTGTAAGAAGGGGAAAATATCTGTGGCTCAGCAAGGAAGTTAAAGATGACATAAATACAAAAACTAAAGCATACCATATTGCTAAAGCTAGTGGAAGATTAAGACATTTTTAAAGAGCAATAAAAGATTAATAAAAAATATATAAAAAGAGAAAAAGTAAATTATGAAAGAAAACTACAGCAAAATATAAAAAAGGATAGCAAAAGCTATAAGTATATAAAAGGGAAGAGTGTAGCTAAAGTGAATGTTGGTCCCTTGGAGGATGGGACCAATGGGAAACACAGAAATGGCACTGATGCTAAATCAATATTTTGCCTCAGTTTTCACGGTGGAGGATGCTAGTACCATCCCAATATTAACAGGTAATGAAGAGGTAATAGAAAGAGAGGAACTTAGAACAATCATCAATAGGGAAAAGTAAACAAACTTTTGGGATTGAAGACAGACAAGTCCCCAGGGTCTGATAGCCTACATCCTAGGGTAGAGAAAGTGACAGTGTAGTGGATTCATTGGTCAAAATATTCCAAACTTTCCTGGATGTGGGAAAGATTCCAGTGGATTGGAAAAAATGCTAATGTAACACCCTTATTCAAAAAGGAAGGGAGACAGAAAGTAGGAAACTAAAGACTGGTTAGTTTAACATCTGTCATTGGGAAATTGTTAAAATCCATTATTAAGGAAGTAATAACAGGACATTTGGAAAGTCAAAATACAATCCATCTGAGTCAGCATGGTTTTTTGAAGGGTAAATTATGTTTGACTATTTTGCTAGAGCCCTTTAAAGATGTAACACGGCAAGTGAATAATCGGGATCCTACAGGTGTAGGAAATCTGGACTTCCAGAAAGCATTTGATAAGGTGCCACACAAAAGGTCAATACACAAGGTAAGATCATTTGGGGTTAGGGGTAATTTATTAGCTTGGATGGAAGACTGGCTAACCGACAAAAGGCGGAAAGTTGGGATAAATGGGTCTTTTCTGGATGGCAAGATGTAACTAGTGGGGTGCCACAGGGTTCAGTCCTGGGGCCCGCAAGCACGGGAGAATGTGTAAACTCCACACAGACAGTGACCCAGAGCCGGGATCAAACCTGGGACCTCGGCGCCGTGAGGCAGCAGGGCTAACCCACTGTGCCACCATGCTGCCCGCAGGAAACTATTATGCAGGTACAGCAAGTAATAAGGAAAGAAAATGGAATTTTGTCAGTTTAGCCAAAGGAATAGAATATAAAAGTAGGGACGTGTTGCTGCAATGGCACAAGGCATTGGTGAGACCGCAGCTGGAGTACTACGTACAGTTTTGGTCTCCTGATTTGAGGAGGGATGTAATTGCATTCGAGGCAGTTCAGAAGAGGTTCACTTGATTTGAGCCAGAGATGAGGGGTTTGTCTTATGAAGAGAGATTGAGCAGTTTAAGCCTCTGCTCATTCGAGTTTAGAAGAATGAGAGGAGATAAATAAGGTATATAAGATGATAAAAGTATTGACAATGTATACACAGAGTGGATGCTTCCTTTTGTGGGGCAATCGAGAACAAGAGGTCATAGTTTTAGGATAAGGGGTAGCAAATTTAAAGCAGAGGTGAGGAGAATTACTTCTCTCAAAGGGTCATGAATCTGTGGAATTTACTACCCCAGAGTGCAGTGGATGCTGGGACATTGAGTAAATTAAAGGCGGCGATTGCCAGATTATTAATTAGTAATGGGGTGAAGGGTTATGGAGAATGGGCAGGAAAGTGGAGTTGAAGCTGAGATGAGTTAGCCATGATCAGATTGAATAACGGAATGGGTTTGAGGGGCTGAATTGCCTAATCCTGCTCCTAGTTCTTATGTTTTTTTCACGAGAGATTAGGCCAAGTGATCAAAAGCCTGGTCAAAAAGGTGGTTTGAAGGGGTGTGTTAAAGGAGGAATGTGAAACAGAAAGCTGCAGGGGGGGGGATTTCAGAGCTTGAGGCCTAGGCAATTGAAAGTGAGGTCGCTAATGGTGGAGTGATTAAAATCAGGAATGATCAAGGGGTCAGAATTAGATGAAAGCAAATATCCCAAGAGGATTGTGGGGCTGAAGGAAAGTACAGAGATGGGGAGGGATGAGGTCATGGAGTGATCGGAAAACAAGGAAGACAAGTTGAAAATCAAGGCGTTGCTTAACCAGGAGCAAATGTAGGTCAACAGGCACTGGGTTGATAAGGGACCAGGACTGCAGATCTTTGGACGACCTCAAGTTTACAGAAGGTAGATTGTGGGAACTCAGCCAAGAGTATATTAGAATAGTCAAGTCAGGATGTAATGAGGGCATAAATGAGAGCTCTAACGGCAGATGAGCTGAGACAGGGGTGACGTTGGGTGATATTATTGGTGTGGAAATAGGTAGTCTTAGTAAATATGTACTTAAGTGCTCATCTCTGGGTCAAATATGACATGTGGATTGCAAACGGACTGGTTTCAGTCTCAGACTGTTGCCAGGGATAGTGGATGGAGTCAGTGACTAGGGAACAGAGTTTGGAATGGAGACTGCTGACAGGCCGAGAAGGCCAAGGAGGAATCTTTGTCACAGTCACAGAGGATGTCATTTGATACTCATACATCACATTTATTACTTCACCTCGCCTTCACAAACTTAGCAATGTTCCAAGGATCACACCCACATCTCACAGCTTGCACACACTGCCAGCTATTCAATCATGACAAGCACATCATCCAAACAGATTGCACCACAATTACTGACACATTTCCCTCTCTCTTGCGCGACAAATTGGCACATAAACAGATGCAGCAGGAGCTATGACAGACACATGACTTTATGCTGCATGTTTTTAACCTCAGGGAGGAGACGGTGCTCGAGATTATTGGAACGGCCAGGATAGGGGCTGTGGGCAGCAGTGAGGCTGAAATGAATTGAAGTATCCATATACGTAATCTTCCTTCTCACATCTCAACTCCCTCAACACACAATCTCTTCTGATTCATGAGCTGCAGATCATCTAAGCATTCACCTCTTGCTTTCCCTAAATGTCTACCCACCCGACCACTCAATGCAGCACAACCATACCCTTAGGTGGAATTTATCCAGTCCATCATGGTGGGAAACATGGTGGCCAGACACATTAATTGCGGGAAAGACCGAGGGCAGGTTCTCTGTCACGTGACACCAGATTCGCGAAACGCAATTAGGTGGAAAATTGAGGCCAATGCCAGATGCCCGACGGAATGCCATGCTCTGGTGTCTCGACATCAGCGTCACACATATAGTAAGCGCCATTGACATATCATTAGTGGGCCTGACCCTGTATTCGCCCGGGCCACCGCGATGCTCTGCCTCCGTTAGGTGGAATTACCGACGGCGGGTTTCACTTGTGGTTTTATAAATTGACAAACAGAGCGAGGGACAGAGAAGACATAAGACATGTCCCCAGAGGCGCGGCTGTGGCCTGACGATCCTGCCATTGGCAGGGCTGGCTGGGAAGGGGCAGGGTCTGTCAGGGCCGGGGTAGGGGAGCAGTGGGGGAGGTGATGAAGGGATGGATGATGGGGTTAGGGTGACCCTCCTGGGACTGGGGTATCAAGGCACAGACCACCATTGCCACAACCTGCAAGGCGCACATCCCAGTGACTGTCCACTGTGGCCCTGGGTACGCAGAGTGACACTGGACATGTGGGTGCCCCCACCCCACCCCACCAACATCAACCCCCACCACCCCCCCCCCCCACTGCCACACCCTGCCTACACACCCAGACCCCCCACACCCCCACCCCAGATTTCCCATTGAAGACATCCCACGCCACCGGGAAACCAACAGGCGAGGGTGCGCTGCCAGCAGGAAAGGAGAATCCTGACAACCTGAGAACTCAGGCCTAAGTGCCATTTTAGGCAGGTTTGAGGGTGTTTCCCGCCGGCTTTTTGGGCGAGACGTTGATTCTCCCACACTGAGGGCGCAGTTTAACTAAAAAAAACAGAGGGCTAGATTTTCCGATTCTGGGGCTACGTCCCACTCCGGCGTGGGAATGGTGGCATTTTACGCCAGAAAAACTGGTGTAAAACAGCGACCGATTCCCCGTTTTGCTGGGGGCTAGCAGCAAGGCAATGTTAAGCACCCGCCTCTAGATGCCGATGTGGCGGCTGAGCCACATGATGGCAGCCGCTTGCGGACCCGGCCTGTGAAATAGTCCCCCCCCCCTTCGGTCGGCTTCCACGCCCCAGACCACCCCCACAGTGCCCCCAGCCTCTGATGAGGTCCGCCCCCTGCCCGCGGATTGGCCCTCCCCTGACTGTGGCAGCCTGGACTGAGTCCACAGCCGCCACGCCGAGTTCCCGACGGATGAGACCACACGTGTCCCGTGCCTTCGGGAAGTCGGTTGGTCGCGGACGAGCATCTGAGGGCAGGCCTCATGGAATATCCTGAGGCCGTCGATACGTGGCGCAGCGTACACGGAGAGTATACCGCTTTGGAGGGAGCGGAGCATTGCGAAAGCGCACCGCCCCTCGATTCGGTTGGGAACTTTGATTCTCCGGCTAATCACCGAACGCGATTTTGGCATTGGCGACCGGAGAATCCAGCCCAGAGTCATTTTTGTGCAGGATTAGCAAGGTGGTCCCCGCTATCTAATGGCACTTTGTTTTTTCGAATCCCGGTGGGATGTGTCCCGCCGAGGCCGCACTTAGCCACATATCCTGCACTGAGGCGTTTCAGCGAGTGGAGCTCCCCAGTGCAGGAAGAGCTCGGGTCGCCATTTTTAAATTACACTCAATCTCCCAACCCTCCGAAGTGTCGTCTGGACTCCCCAATGTCCCAATTCACCTATAAGGGGGTCCTTGGGCAGAGCACCCAATGGCCCAATCCCATACGCTGGCAAAATGCTAAGCTTAGCACTCTGGCCATGCCACTCTAAAACCCTGGCAGTGCCCGTTCCAGCCTGGCAGTGCTATCAAGGCACCCTTCAAAGTTCCTCTTCATCCCCCCCCCTTTCATGGGAAAGGCCCCTCCTAATGTTCCGAACTGGCACCTGGCAGGTTGGCGTTGCCAGAGTGCCAGGTTGGCATTGCCAATGTGCCCTGGTGTCTGGTGGAGTGCCAGGGAACTGCCCTGACTCCAACCACCCGGGGGGCTCCAATGATCTGCAGGATCCCTGGCCATAATAACTAGTCTCTGGGCAGCACGGTGGCACAAGTGGTTAACATGGTTGCCTCATGGCGCTGAGGTCCCAGGCTTGATCCCGGCTCTGGGTCACTGTCTGTGTGGAGTTTGCACATTCTCCCCGTGTTTGCGTGGGTTTCGCCCCCACAACCCAAAAGATGTGCAGGATAGGTGGATTGGCCACACTAAATTGCCCCTGAATTGAAAAAAGTGAATTGGATACTCTAAATTAAAAAAAAAAAACTAGTCTTCACTTGTGGAGACCAATGTTAATTGGCGCCTGGTTGAGGTCTCGCTGGTGTAGCCGGTGACCTCCGGGCATCGGGAGAATGCAACCTCAAAAAGGCCGCACAAATTTAAATGAGCTTAATGGAACTGCTATGGTGCCTGAGTGCCAGGTGAAGTGCCAGCACACTGCCCTACCTCCAACCACCCAAAGGTCTCTGAGACCCCCGGAGTGATCATCATGCCTGGTCTCCGCTTGTGGAGACCAATACTAATCGTTGCTGGTTGAGGCCTTGCCAGTGCGGCCAGTGACTTCCAGGCCTTGGGAGAATGCGGCCTCAAGTATCATTACCAGGATCACATCCAGTGAGTGCATGATCCAGACTGCACCGGTTTTGCACACAATGCAAAGCTAGATTTGGCCTCTCCCACATTGCTCCAACGAGAGTGGCACTTGGCACAACGGGGTGCCAGAATCATGCCTTATATATGATATAATCAGTTCTGATGAAGGGCCATTTGAATTGACTTATTGGGCTTGAATTTAAAGCCTTACTGGGGCTGGAAACAGAGACCAAAATGTGCCACTAGCTTCAATCCCATTTCCCCCACTTCATCCCATCTTAAGTCCATTTTGCAGGATGCAAAATGGGGGAAGGATAGTACTCAGGTAGGCTACAGCCTCAAAGACCTGTGCGATTGTAGGCACACAGCCCGGTGTAGATATGTGCTCTCACAAGTGTTCTCTTCGCATGTGTCCTCCACCACTGAAGGTGGAAGGAAGTAATGCTTTGGACCATGTTTGCAAATTTGTTCGTCTGTTAACAATAGCATCTCAAAAACTATTGGATGAATTTCAACAAAACTTGGTACACAGATTTCATATATGGGCAAGGAGGCTTTTGTCAAAAATGTGGATCTGAATCCACATCCTGGAGTTTTTTACAGGATCTATTAACTTTGGGATAAAGGGTGAATTAACCTTTTATTTCCCGTAAGTTCTGGATTGTTTGATTTAGAATGTTGTTGATTGTTTTGGAATGTTATAGATGTCTCAGATACTGATGGAATTTGTCACAGTTGTCAAAATGCGCGCAGAGTTTTTGGAGCTGGTTATTGGATATAGACTGACCTGAAGTCTCCTCAGTGAGATGGAAACATCTGCTAAAAAAATAGCTTTTTTATTTGATCGTTACACCATCCAGGCAGGGGAAAAAAGGCCTCAAGAAAGAGTTGCATCATTGTAATAAGATTGAAGTCCTGCAGCCTGGCAGAGGTGTGTGCTGTACTGAGTGCCCTTTCACTTTTTACCTTCATCCCTCTCTCTCCACAGTTGCTGCCTGACCTGAGTATTTCTAACATTTTCAGTTTTTATTTCAGATTTCCAGTGACTGCAGTATTTTCCTTATGTATCATTAATATTATCATAGTAATGGCTGTTAATTGGAGGATAGTAATATATTGCAACTTTTCCAACTTATTTACTGTGTGAAAATGTTACGAAATGGGCGCCATGGTAGCACAGTTGTTAGCACTGTTGCTTCACAGCTCCAGGGTCCCAGGTTTGATTCCTGGCTGAGTCACTGTCTAAGCGGAGTCTGCATATTCTCCCCATGTCTATGTGGGTTTCCTCCGGGTGCTCCGGTTTCCTCCCACAGTCCAAAGATGTGCAGCATAGGTGGATTGGCCATGCTAAATTGTCCCTTAGTATCCACAAAGGTTAGGTCAGTTATGGGGATAGGGTGGAAGTGTGGGCTTAAGTAGGATGCTCTTTCCAAGGGCCGGTGCAGATTCAATGGGCTGAATGGCCACCTTCTGCACAGTAAATTCTATGATTCTATTACGAGGGTTCACTCACAGAGCCGAACATATTTATACTGGAGAAGAAATGACAGAATGAGGACTATGATCCTGGCAGATTTTTACAACACTTGGAGATATCACAAAGCAGATCATTTCTCAGTGCTGCCTGTGCTCTGAGGGTGTTACATTGCAAGACATGCAGTGGAAGCTGCTTTTCTGGCATAAACAAGGGGCTGGATTCTCCGTTTAGGAGAATAAGCTCCCACGCCGGTGTGAAAACGGTGGTCTTTTACGGCAGCCAACGATTCCTCATTTTGCTGGGGGCTAGCAGGGAGGCAGCGTCGTGCTCCGATACGGCCCTGAGCACTTCCGGTTCCGTGGCCGCTCATGTGCACGGTGTCAGCCAGCAGCGGCCGCGTCCTGCTCCATGGTGGACTCAGCCTGCGGACGCAGACCGCAAAAGTAGTGCCCCCCTTCGGCCGCTCACCCACAGTGTCCCCGGCCCCAAATTAAGGTCCCTATGCCCGCGGATCGGCCCTCCCACGGCTGGCGGCCCCGGACTGAGTCCACTGCTGCCACGCGAGGTTCCTAGATGGTGTGAGCACACGCAACCCGTGGATAATCGGCGTGTCATACTCCTAGAGTACGGCGCTTTTCAGGGGGTGGAGAAAACAAAAACCGGTGCCGCTCACGATATTGATGTCAAAACGGATTCGTCGCCCAGTCGCCGAACGCGGTTTCGGCGTCGGGGAGCAGAGAATCCAGCCTAAAGAATCTACTGTATTTCTGCTGATGTAAGGCTGCAGGATTGGGAGCATTGGGAGCAGGTCCAAGGACTTTCCTATCCATGAATGTAAACAGATATTTGACTTGGTATGAGCTTTCACTTATTCTCATCTTTTGACTGGAAAATTTAGGTAATTTTCCCTAGGAATAAATCCTTGTAAACAGTGAAGGTGCATGAAATCGGCATGTGTTAGAAATAGGGTTAGAATATCCTGAGAGAATAAATACAACAGTTCAAGGAAATTCCATAGCTTAGCACATTCCAATTCCATTTGATTTTAAACAACATTTATTACATTGTAATTGCACGGAACTATTAATGAGAAATTGTTGGTGTTTCATCAATGATACTGAAAGGGCTTAAGCTCAGAATCAGGAAGGATGACAGGAGAATGCATTACAGTTGGACTTTGTCTTGTTACAATGATACACCTGGGTGTTTATTGATATCCTATTTAGAGGTATGAACAATGCTTAATATAAAAGCTGGTTTTAAATGACTGGAATACCTGAAAAACTACTTTCATAGGTTTCATAGAATTTACGGTGCAGGAGGAGGCCATTCAGCCCATCAAGTCTGCACCGGACCCTTGGAAAGAGCACCCTACTTAAGCCCACACCTCCACCCTGTCCCCATAACCCAGTAAACTCTACATTTCTGGACACTAAGAGCAATTTAGCATGGCCAATCCACCTAACCTGCACATCTTTGGACTGTGGGAGGAAACTCCCGGAGCACTCAGAGGAAACCCACGCAGACACGGGGAGAACGTGCAAACCCCACACAATTACCCGAGGCCAGAATGGAACCTGGGACCCTGCAGCTGTGAGCAGCAGTGCTAACCACTGTGCCACCTTGCTGCCGTAACTAAGACAGAAAACCCGCTGAGATTCCTTGATACTCTGAATTCTCTCCAAACTATATCGTTTAGAAGGTACAATGTTAAAAACTGCCCCCAGTATTCCAAATATTGTCTTTTCGATTATCTACATGAAATAAAGCTAATTTCCTTTGAGTTGCAATCAAATATACTTCTGATTCAATCTCATAATTACTTAGGCTTATGATCAGATAAATGATACAAATAGCAGATTGATGTTTTGATGTCAAGACCCTTAGAACTGTGAGCAAAGTTCCAATCAATTGTGACTTCTAAATTTCTCGTTAACTTCCAGGAGTTGTATCATCGATCAGAAATTTGTGCTGGATTGAATTCAGCATTGCCACAGCGGAGATCAGCCAGAAATTCCACATGTTGGTATCTTGGCCACACATCCGTGCCTCATTACTCTATGCTACTGATTTGCTCATCTTCATGGAATTGATTCGAGCAACGAATTTGGAATATTTATTTAAATGAAGAGAAAAACAACTTTGTAAATTCTTTGTAAATTCTAGATACATAAACTAGAATATGACTTGCGTCATCCTATTTCGACAAACGACGTTAATGGATTTTGCACTATCAAGGAAAAGGGAAAATTAAATGTGTATATTGTATTGCAAAGAAATTTGGTGATAATTACCTCACTGCTCAAAACAGAGGTAATGCTTCTCAATAGTGGCAGGTAAACTTATGTAATTAGGTGTTCACCTGTAGCCCAACAGTGCATCTCACCTCCAAACAAAATCAGGGGCGGGACTCTCCGTCGGCCGACGCCGAAATTGGGAAAGGCGTTGGGTTGAGAATCGGTTGTGAAGCCAGAATGCCGTGCTCCGACAGCAGCGTCAATGCGTTTTACACCACACGTATAGTAAACGCTGATAACATATTATTTGAGGGTATTCTCCAGGGCTTCCGCGATGCTCCGCCTCATCCTCCGCCAGGAGGAATTACAGGCGGCGTGTTTCACTTGAGATGAAATATGGATTCAAAAATCGGGCGCCGTGGCCGATGAGGGAGAGAGATGAGGTAGGACTTGCAGAGGCGCGACCCTGGGCAGCTGCACCTGCCAGTGGCAGGGCTGGGATGTGGGATGAATGTCAGGCATGCCCCGGGAGGGGGTGGGGGGGGGGGAATCAGTGGGGGGTAACCAGGGGATGGGCCATAGGTGGCCCTCCACCGGATCGGGGCACTCAGGCACGGACTTCCATCTTGCTGCATACCCCACTGACCGCCCATCATGACCCGCGATTATGTGGAGCGACATCGGATGTATGGGTGCACCCACCCCACCGTCCCCCACCATCCCAGCCCCCACCCTCCACCCCCACAACTTTCCCTCACCCAAGCAGCACCCATCCGCCGGCAGGACAGCACTTAGTCCACCCAATGGCAGCGGCCACAGTAGCCCCTCCAGGAAGGCGACGTGGACATAGATAGCACCAATCTATGGTACGCCTGGCAGCAGGGATGGGCACCAGGGCTAGAGGCCTCCAAGGTGCCGGCCAGCAATGAGGCCAGGGGTGCGGAGGGCAGAGTACTGGGGAAAAGACCGGGTGTGGGTGTGGGGATCGGGAAGGAGAGAGGGTTAGAGGGGGATATATAATGGCAGGAGCTTCAGTGCAGACCGGAGCTACCGTGTAGCCCTTTGAACTTGGTTGGGCACATGGGTACGCACCATGCTAACATGGCTGACTTTCACACCCTGCAGACAATGGACTTCCGAATCCACCCAGGAATGGTAACCTTCATCCTAGACGCCTAGTCATCCTAGTTGGGGAATGCACTGAGGCTGGGCGAGCAGGAGCTGGTCGGGGAGGACCCTGAGGCAGTGGAGCCTGCCGCAGAGGAACAAGAGGCAGCCGGTGAGGATGGAGAGCCGGCCGCCCAACAGGCTGAGGAGGAAGTGGGAAGGAGGCACTGCACCAGTCTCGTGTGTACCACAGAATCTATCATTCGAGGACCTGCCAGACCAGGCATGCCATCGAAGACTCCCGCTGAGCAGGGAGCAGCGAGACATATCTGCCAGATCGTGGCGCACCTGGAACCGCAGGGGAATAAGGGAGGATACCCGCTCCCGGTGTCCATCAAGGTGACAGTCGCCCTGAACCTTTACGCCTCACGTCCTTCTCGGTACCAATTGGGGACCTGTCCGGACTCTCACAGACCTCAGTGCACAGGTGCATCCGTGTCATCACGGAGGCCCTATATGCCCGGTCGGCACAATATATCAAATTCAATGTGGACCAAACCCACCAGGAGGCTCAGGCAGCAGGGTTCGCCGCCATTGCTAAGATGCCCCAGGTCCAGGGGGTGATCATTGGAACGCATGTCCCCCTACGAGCACTGGCCCATGATTGGCTAGTCTTCACAAACTGAAAGAGGTTCCACACGCTGAATGTGCAGCTGGTGTGTGACCATGAGCTCCACATCTGCACCCTATACCCAGGCAGTGTGCACGACACCTTCATCCTGGCACACTCGACAGTTCCTGACCTCTTCGAGGTTGGCTCTTGGACAACAGGGGCTATCCGCTGCGGTTGTAGTTGATGAAGCCTATCCGAGGCCACAGACTGATGCAGAGACCCACTACAATGACACCCTTGCCATGACCAGGGGTGTGATCGAGTGGTGCTTCGGCATCCTGAAGATGTGGTTCAGGTGCCTGGACTGCTCTGGAGGGGCCCTCCAGTATAACACGAGGAGTCGTCCACATCGTGGTGGCCTGCTGCGTCCTCCACAACATCACGCAGCAGAGGGGCGACGAGCTGGAGGAGGTGGATGAACGCCAGGCCTCGTCCAATGAGAAGGATGCTGGGGAGGGCAAGGATGGGCAAGACATGGGGCCCGGGCAGGCACACAACATGTGCGCTTGGGTCGACATGCATGGATGATCTAATCGCCTGCAGATTCACTGACTAGGGGGCCTGACCAGTGGTACAGATATCCCATTCCACCCCGCCCTGGCCAACCAACCCATCTCATGAACACCCCCTCCTGCACCACCATCGCCCCCCCTCCCCCCACCCCCACCCCCACCCCCACCCCTCGCCCCACCCCCCAACCCCCTTGCAAACTCCTCTGTGATTTTTATCTGCTTCACTACAGGATGCAGGCCCTGGGTTGGCAGCAACAGCCAGTCTGGTCCATGGGATAGAGGATGGTTATAACCTTCTCTGCTATGAGCACTGGTGCTCCGCACCATTTGACAACATCTGACTGCTGCCTAGGTCTGAGGTGCTGTGTTGTTCTGGCACCTCCCCCACGCATCACCTCCTCCTCCCTCAGGGTGCCCGATGGCTCCCGGGATACTTCATGGGATAGGTGTGTGAGCGGAGCTAGCCCCTGAGGCTCCACCACCACCTGCCGCTGCCAGTCCTGGAGGCCTGTTCCCATCCCGGCCAGGGTCTTGATGTTTGCAGCCATGGAGCAAAGGGAGTGGACCACCTCCCTCTGGGACTGCGCCACATCACGCTGAAAATGTGCCAACGCCTTCTGGGTCTTTGCCATGTCCTGCAGTGCCCAGGCAATACCGGCAACGCCCCCAGCCATGACTCACTGTGACTGGGCTCTGGAGCACCGCTGCAATGTCCAGATGACCCTGGTACATGGCTGCCTGAGTCAGGCAGCCCTGTCCTGGGCCCCGGCCACCACCGGCACTGTGTGCCCCAGGCCTTGGACATCTTGACCCATGGCCGATACCTTTACCCTCAAGGCTTCCACCATGGATGCCACCCGCACGTTGTTGACCTGAGTGGCATGCATGGTCGGAACCACCTCCTGTTCCTGCAAGTGGTTGGACTCCTCCAACTGCACCTGCCGGTGCTAGATGGTTGCTGACACACCCTCATCCAATCCCTGGCTCTGTGACTGCAGCTGCACTTTCCAGAAGCCTGAACCCCATCTGGACGGCAGCTCGTCCCTGGGGCCGGGCCACCCTCCTACTGTCTACCACTTCCTACCTCCACTTGCTGTAACATGGCACATGTGCAGTGCGCACCAGATAGTGCCCCAGCAGCCCCTTCATTAAAGTGCCAACCAAGGTGAGTGTTTCTGGGATGGTGGAGGGTATTGGAGACAGCGGTGCTGGGAAGTCGGTGTCTGGTGCACAGGGGCATCTCGGGCTGCGGGTTGAGGGTTCCCGTCGCTGCCTGTGTCCTCGTCCTCACTGCTATCCACTTGAGGTTGAAGTTGGGGTCAGGGGCGGGAGACACGGGTGGGACCCGCTTCATCACCAGGAGATCCTGCATGAGACAAGACACATGATTGGATCATGGGTTGTGGATGGAGGGGGTGGGGGTGGTAGAGGGGGGTTGGTGTTGGGGGGGTGGTAGTGGTGGATGGAGAGTATAGGGGTGGTGGTGGCGACACACGTGCCATGAGGAAGCGCAACTCAGCGGGTCTCACATACTCACCGATGATGACCTCCACCTGCCGAATGCCCTCTCTCTGGGCCCACCAACTAGGCCCAATGCCCGCTGTTCTGCTGCGGCGAAGGGCCACATGTCTGGCGGTCCCCCTCAGTAATTTCCCTCTCCCGGCAGTTGTGGGCCGCCTTCTCCGTGGGGCGGAGGGGAGGGGGGTTGTACACAGAAAACACACAGGGCTGGATTCTCAGTCCTGCCGGATTTATAGTTCAGCACAATGGTTTCCCATTGTGGGACAACCCCACGCCATCAGGAATCCCCCGGGTTGCCGGCAAAACGGAGCGTCCCACCGGCGGAGAATTCAGCCCACAGTGTTACACAGTCTTGATTAATAAGGGGATCAGGGGTTATGGGGCGAAGGCAGGAGAATGGGGATGAGAAAAATATCAGCCATGATTGAATGGTGGAGCAGACTCAATGGGGTGAGTGGCCTAATTCTGCTTCTATGTCTTATGGTCTTATAGTCAGACGCATGCAGCACAGGGGTGGGTAGTTGGTGGTCTTCGTGGCCAGGGCACCCAGTCATGGCAGCCGGTACGCGTTTTGGCATGTGTGCAAGGTGGTGGTTCTGTCACCCTTCAAATGTGGATGGGGGGGGGGGGGGGAGTGGGGTTACTGGTATGTAGGACGGGGGCAGGGGGATGGAGTTGGTGCCAGGGCACAGTGCTGCCTACTCACCCTGGCCACCTGAGGAGGCTGTGTCGTGTTTTCCAGCACTGCTGTCCGGTCCTGACGGTGTGGCCCACGATAGTCATGGCCTCTGCCACCTGCCTCTGCCTCTTCCTACCCAAGGGTACAGGGTAGCCCAACTCTTCTCCATGACGTGTAGCAGGGTTTTGAGTTCAATGTTCGCGAACCGGGTTGCCGCTCTCCGTACTGCCATCTTGTTGGCTGGGATGAGTGTGTGTGGGGAGTGGAGTGCTAATATGCGGCTGCAGCCTGTCAACCTCTCGCGTGTCAATCCCGACCCCAGCAATCCAACACCATTTTTCATTGGAATCGAACGTGTTCTATGTGGCGCTGGTGCTAGCCCATTAACGGTTGATGAATTGATCCGGGGGCGACACCAATTTTGCTGTCGTAGAAGTCTACCGATTCTGTCCCGGCGTCAACACTTGAGACTCTGAAACTGAGAATCCCTTCCCAAGTTTTTGCAGATAATTTTAATTACTTGTGATGGTGAGAGAATAGTTTACAGTACATGGCTGAGTATAGCTCAACTTGCAATGAAAGCAGCCACTGAAATTTCTTTTTCCTATAGCAGACGCATTTAATTTCCTCTCATAATTGTTTTGATTATACTTGAAGTACATTCATCTTAGAATCCTTGGTCTTGGAGTCTCTGCTTTCTGAGGTCCTGTTGGCACGTAGATACATCTTAAATGCTTCAATCCAAATTGAGACAGCAGTAAGTTCTGAATTCACCAGGAAGGTAAACATTTTTCCATTTCCTTTCTGAATCGTGCAGTATCATATTGTTGTAATAAAAGCTGAAAATTCTGGTAAGACACAGCAGGTCAGTCATCATCGCTAAAAAGAACAGACAGATTAATGTTTCAGAAGTGCCTCTCATCAAAATCTTCTGGTTATGTCGATTGTCATTGGATCTAAAGATAAAACTGAGAATGTTTTAATCGATCTATGGTTTCCAGAATGTCTCACTTTTTCACAAAAGTGAAAAGCAAGAGATCAAACATCAACGTTTTAGCTGCTTCCTGCTTTTTGTGTGTTGTACCACCATATTAAGTGAACCAGAACAAGAACAAAGAACAAAGAAAAGTACAGCACAGGAACAGGCCCTGCGGCCCTCCAAGCCCGACTAAACTAAAATCTTCTACACTTCCTGGGTCCGTATCCCTCTATTCCCATCCTATTCATGTATTTGTCAAGGTGCCCCTTAAATGTCACTATCGTCCCTGCTTCCACCACCTCCTCCGGCAGCGAGTTCCAGGCACCCACTACCCTCTGTGTAAAATACTTGCCTCGTACATCTCCTCTAAACATTGCCCCTGCACCTTAAACCTATGCCCCCTAGTAATTGACCCCTCTACCCTGGGGAAAAGCCTCTGACTATCCACTCTGTCTATGCCCCTCATAATTTTGTAGATCTCTATCAGGTCGCCCCTCAACCTCCGTCGTTCCAGTGAGAACAAACCGAGTTTATTCAACCGCTCCTCATAGCTAATGCCCTCCGTACCAGGCAACATCCTGATAAATCTCTTCTGCACCCTCTCTAAAGCCTCCACATCCTTCTGGTAGTGTGGCAACCAGAATTGAACACTATACTCCAAGTGTGGCCTAACTAAGGTTCGATACAGCTGCAACATGACTTGTCAATTCTTATACTCAAACCAGCTGTTAAGTATGGAGGTTGCTTTGCCTGTGCAATATGCCAATGCAATATTAGCAATCACATTGTGTAATAATCACTGTCAGACAAAACTAAAGGTAAGGTTGGCCTTTTACTGATTGTTTTAATGGAGCAAATAATTAATCATGGACTAAGCTCAAATTTACATACAAAAGAATCCTAACAACAATGCAAAACGCACCTTTAGTAAAATGCAAGTGGAAAATGTGTGCACGATTAAAGTATTTCTCACCATATTTCTAAATCAGCACTGAGGATTCTGGATGATTTATCTTACAGTGAGAAGCATCTTTTCTCTATAAACTGAAGTTGAATAAATAATACAAAAGTTAATGCATCAGATGAAATTGGTTAGCGGATGAACTTTCCAGAGAAAATGAATGAGAAAACAATAATATGCGAACAATATGTACTGATTGCAGACAGGAAAGATGTTTGGGAAGGTAGATAAGACAATTCTGAAACAAAGATTGAAAATCAATAAAGGGAAAATGAAGTCTATGTTTATTTCAAAGAATAAGGATCACTTAAAATTGTTTTGAAGTGAATAAGATGGAATGGAGCAGCTTTCCGAGCCTCTAAAAGCACTTTACAGCTGATGAAGTACTTTTGAAGTGGAGTCACTGTTATAATGTAAGAAAGACAGCATCCATTTTGCACACAGTGGGTGGGATCGAATGGCCACAGTGCCCAAAAAGCAGGGCTTTGTGGCGCAAAGTGGCTGATAGAAGCTGGGAGACCCCGCGCCCGGGATCTACTCAACTTGCAACACCCTGCAAAATTTTACACGGTCTCACGAGATGTTGCAATGTGAGTCACTTTTTGGAAAATCTGCATATGAGAGCAGATTAAAGTGAGAGTCTCACTTTAATATGCAGTTTCCCAAGGCACCCTAGACATTGGTATCTATACTCTTCGCCTTGGAGACCACAAACGGGGACCAGATGGAATGGCACTCATGGGGGGTCTCCCAGGGGATTGGATGCCTCCAGGTGCTTCCCCTCTGGGCAGGGTGGTACTCTGGCACTGCTTGTACCACTGGGGCATCCTGGCAGTGCCTCCTGGGTGCCAGCTTGGCACTGCCAATGTGCCCACTTGGCATAACCATCTGCCAGGGGCACTGCCAGGGGCACTGCCAGGGTACCTGGCTGGCACTAACAAGGTGCCAAGCTGTAATTTTCCGCATGGTGGCAATTGGGCCAAGAGTGCCCTGTGCTTGTGTTGGGGGCTGTAGGAGAGCCCGGGAACCCTCTGACTGTGAGATGGGGCTTGGGGGGGTCAGGGGTCGCGTCAGGGACTCCAGAGATCAGGGCGTCAACGCTGAGGAGTTCCGGTGAGCGGAGCTCCTCAGTGCAGAAAATGGGGCTGTGTGCGGCTTCTACAACGCATTCACCAGTGAGGTCCTATGTGTAACATGAGTGACTTTTGATAGCGTTGTGTTCCTCGGCTCTGAGAGCACTGGGAAACACGCAGCTAAACCAGCTCACCGTGGGACTTTGTTCCCAGTTAGTTGAATCGCGCCCAGTAAGTTTTCACAAACAGCAACTTATAAATAACTAGAATTTTTTATTTGTGATATTTGTTGAGAGATACAATGTAGCGTTCCTTGGTTCTCTAATATGCTATCGTGGGATCTTTCACATCCACCCGAATAAGAAGAAGGAGCTTTGCTTTAATATCTCATCCAACCTTTGCATCCTTTCAAACTATTTGGCTGCCCCAATTCATTAACTTTAAATTCTGAGTCTTCATCTTCAAATCTTTGCAAGGCTTCACTGCTCTCCACCTTTTCAAATTATTCCAGCTTTATTTCCCTTATTCCAGCTATATTTCCCCTCTTCCATTTTTGGCTCCTCTGAATCCAGCCTTACGTGTATTCTATCCTTAAAAACACATTTAGATAACACCTATCACAACAACTGGATGCCCCAGTGCACTTCAGCAAATGGGCTCTATTTGAAGTGTTTTTACAGTTTAAAAAACAATATTTTATTCTCCTTTTTCACATTTTCTCCCAAATTTACACCCAACAATAAACAATAATCACTAACGAATGTAATGTCAATCCCCATATTAATAACAACATTCCCATCCTCCCACTAAACTCCCAAACATTGGCCTGCAAGTTAACATAAACAAATAACAAAGAGGAATCAGGAATCACCCATAGTCACCATTAACACATACAATCCCCCTCCCCCCAACCCTCCAAGACTCCAACCCTACTAATGTTCGATGTAATCCAATTCTCGAAACTGCATAATGAATAATGCCCATGAATTGTAGAACCCCTCCATCCTTCCCCTCAGTTCAAATTTGACCTTCTCAAGAGTTAAGAATTCCAGCAGGTCCCCCCGCCACTCCAGGGCACAGGGTGGAGAGGTTGCTTCTCAACCCATCAGGATCCGCCTTCGGGTGATCAACGAGGCGAAGGCGACAACATCTGCCTCCGTGCCCGTTTCCAACCACGGCTGGTCCGACACCCCGAATATGGCCTCCCGAGGGCCCGGGTCCAGTTTCACGTGCACCACTTTGGAGATTACCCTAAAAAACCTTCTTCCAGTAATCCTCCAACTTTGGACAGGACCAAAACATATGAACGTGGTTTTCGCCCCCCCCTGCAATGTTCACACACATCTTCTACCCCCTCAAAGAGCCAGCTCCTCATCACCATTGTGAGGTGTGCTCTATATACCACCTTCAGCTGTATCAGCTCCAACCTCATGCATGAGGTGGAGGCGTTCACCCTCGGGAGCACCTCACACCAAAACCCCTCCTCCATACCCTCTCCCAATTCTTCCTCCCACTTTGCCTTGATCCCTTCCAGCAGTGCCTTCCGCTCTTACAAAATAGCTCCGTAAACCGCCAACACTACCCCCTTCTCCAGTCTCCCTGTCGTCAGCACCTCCTCCAGCAATGTGGGAGCCGGCTCCACTGGGAAGCTTTGTATCTCCTTTCTGACAAAATCTCGAACCTGCATGTAGCTAAACATTTCCCCCTGCTCCAGCCCATACTTCGCTCCAAGCTCCTTCAATTCTGCAAACTGACACGCAAGAAACAAATATTTTAGTCTCCTAATTCCTTTCTTCTCCCACCTCCGAAAATTACCATCCCACATCCCTGGCTCAAATCTATGGTTCCCCCAAATCGGCATTTTCCTTGACCCTGCCCCCAACCCGAAGTGCTGGCAAAACTGCCTCCAAAACTGCCTCTCAATGAAGCTATTACTACCGGACTCCCTGAGTATTACCTTGGGGCCATCGGGAGTGGCACTGTGGCTAGTGCCTTCAATCCCGACCCCCTACAAAAACTCTCCTCCATTCTGACCCACTGGGAGTCAACCCCTCTGAGCCAGCTCCGCATCTTCTCCACATCCTGCACCCCCCCCAACCTCCCCCGGTCGAGACACCACAAAATATTCACTCTTGTCTAGATTTAATTTGTACTCCGAGATTGACCCAAACACCCGAAGCAGCTCCAATGTTCTCCCTTTCGACACATTTGGTTCTAATACGTATAATAGCAAGTCCTCGGCATATAAGGACATCGTATGCTCTATCCCACCCGCACTATCCCTTTCCATATCTCCGAACTTCTTAACGTGATGGCCAATGGCTCAATCGAGAGTGCAAACAGCAGGGGGGTCATAGGACATCCCTGCCTAGTCCCACGGTGGAGAGAAAAGTATTCCGAGCTGATGTTATTTGTGCGGACACTCGCCCTCAGCTCCTTATACAGTAGCTTTATCCAGTCCACAAATCTTGGTCCAATCCCAAACCGCTCCAGAACTGCCATCAAGTCCACCCATTCTACCCGGTCAAATGCTTTCTCGGCGTCCAATGCCACAACCACCTCTGTCTCCTTCCCTACGCTGGTGCCACAACCACATTCAATACTCTCCTAACGTTCAAAAAGAGCTGCCTCCCTCTCACAAACCCCGTCTGATCTTCACTTATCACCTTCGGGAGGCACTCCTCCAGCCTACCTGCCAATACCTTCGCCAATATCTTTGAGTCCATGTTTAAAAGTGATATGGGCCTATACGACCCGCACTCCGCCGGGTTTATCTCTTTTAAGCAACAGGGAAATTGATGCCTGCCCCAAAGTTTGTGGTAACACCCCCTTCCCTATTGCCTCCTCAAACATCCCCAAAAGTGTTTTCACAGTTGTAGTGCAGCAACCATGGCAGCCAAAATACCCACAAACAGCAAATGATCACGATCAAGTAATTTGTATTCTGATTGAGGGATGCGTGTTGGACAGGACACCAAAGACAACGCCCCCACACTTTTTCAAAATAGTGCCATGTGATCCACCAGAGCGGGCAGACAAAGTCCGAGTTTAACATTTCATCCGAAAGAGTGCTTGAATCTTGAATCTTGAACGAGGCACGGAAGGATTGCTGACATGTATTGAACTATACCTCAGAATGAGTTGCTCGCTAGAGGAAAGGAGAGAAAGACGGAAAAAACTGAGCAAGGCAACAAGTTATAATGTTTACTTTAAAGTTTGAAGAAGCTTTTCCACTACCACCATTTCATCTGAGGCTGAACACCCACCATGACCACCCCCCCCCCACTGCAACGCCCCCCCCACCCACGCCAGCACCAATAACAGCATCATGAATTGCAATGCCTAAAAGAAGCACTAAGTCGTTAAGTTTAAATGACAGTCAAGCCTTATTCTGCAGTAAGAAAAGTAAAATGGATTAAAATAGATTGCTGCAGCCTGCTAGTTTATTGAACATAAACAACAACCATATGTGAAAGAACACTAATTCTAACTGCTACCACACATCTGGATAAGAATCCGACTGCATTCCTTACTACATGGGTTCCAGCCTCCAAACAGAGATTTTGGATTTGAAGTAATCGGTTTATTAACCTATTAGACTCCATGATTGTAGCTTTCTCTTCATTATTCCCTTCTTCCTTATCTGCCTGTTTTCATTTATGATATTTTCCTGACTTTCATACTCCCAGCAAGAATGATGAGAGAACAAATGATGTCCATCCATACAGGAAGGCTATGCCAACTTATCAATGCTGGAGATGAAATTCAGCTAAAGAAAATGTACAGCATTGTCTATTTTCAGAGCTGTCAACATCAAAAAAACATTGAGTGAGATTTATGATCAAAAAGAGTGAGACAGCTTGCAGCCCCATTTAAACATATGGAGCTGTATTTATTTTTTATGACTGACATACATCAAAGTGTTTTTTTCTTTTATTTTTTTTCCAATTTTCTTTCTTGGATATCATTTTTAAACAAAAGTAAGTGACTGTCACTCCCAATGAATGAGAGTTGACAGTTCTATGTGATTTGTAACAGACATACGTGTAAAGCATCTGAAAAAGAAAACTAAAGTTATGCTGATCATGCCAGATAATCATCATCTTTTGACCAATTTTAACTGCTTTTGGGGATTGGCCGGATGGTGGACAGGGAACGCACTCTTACCAGCGAAGTGTGAACCATTGCGCCAAACGGGTGCCCTGCTGCATCTCTTGGGCACTGGCAGCTGGTCAACTGTCAGATCCAGTGGTGTGTACATTTCTTGGTAGATCATTGTCCTCACCAAACAATTAATTTATTTCCTGGGTTATTATGTGATGACTTCCAGCAGTTGCTGGATAGATTGTTCAAGGTTGGACACACCAATTATTTGTTTCTCAAAATTAAAATGAGGATACTCTATGCATCATAGGATTCTAATTCGGCATAAATTAATGAGGCACTCACTTGATTGAGGTGGGTACCTGGGCCAACCATTGTTGCGAACTTTGGTTGGCGCTTAATTCATTGCTCGTTGTGTCTTTACTTAATTTGCTCTGGTTCTATAATCTTTGCTCTAGAGTCGCCAGGTATCTTTATGATACCGCCACGAGGTTCAAGTTCAAGTGCTGATCAATAACTCAACACAACATGTAGCGCAACAATTACTCACTCAAGTCGAGAAGAGATTAAATCAATCGAGGCTTTATTAAGCAAGACTTGTTCCCCAGCAGCTCAGTTACAGAATGCGGCTGCTGGGAGAACTCAAGCTCTTATACTCCATCTTCAGGGCGGAGCCAGAAGGTGGCAGATCCGACCAGGACCCAGGACCTGTCAGCCAATAGCCTCTCGGCTTCACAGGTACCGTATTACCCCTAATACATACCACCACCCACCAATTAGTAAGATTCAAATCAAAACACATTTATTATACACAGTCAATCACTACTCCTGCATAAAACTCTACTTACTAGAATATCTCTAACACTAAAAGGCCTATACTTAGCTTCAGAACTGGCCCACCAGGTCAGGGGAACAAATGGCCTTTCGTTTGATTCTGAGTCTGCAGGATTCAAAGCTGGTATAGACTGGTAGCTAGGAGCGCCTATCTCGTAGCGTGCGTTGACTGGAGACTTACTTGGTTGATGCGGCAGCTTGGACAGGTCACTGTCAAGGGTTGTTTCGAGCTGCTGAGTGACCCTGCCAAGAAGGATGAATTGAACTTGGGACTCTACTTTATAGTCCCCAGGGGCTTCGCGCCGTTCAGGGCGGACCCCGTATCTGGTTCCAAGTGATTGGACTAGGTTCCGATCACTAGGATCGATTTCTCAAATACTGGAGCTGTTCCCTGATCGCTGGGTGGTCCCTAAGTGTCCGTTGGTCTTCCTTTGTCTTGGCTCCTGCTGGCGCTGAGGAGTCTGGCTTGGTCTTATTCACCTTAAATGTTTCAACTGTTCCCGGGGATCGCTCATTAATACGAAGATGGCTGTTGGCTTCAGTGCTGTCTGGGTTTCTGCAAGTTTTAATACACAGGAAACTTTGCACCTGCTAGTTTTTCCTGGCTTGACTGAATTTCCCTGCATTCTTTGCGGATCTCCAATTTAAGTCGGGAAGTGGCCAACCCAGGTGGCTACACTCCCTCCTTGTGGTCCCTAACGCGACGCGTGAAGGATCACAGAACTGCATCGTCTTCACTTCCTGACCCAGTGAGCACTCTTCCATGGCCTCTACACTGACCATAACTATGCAATAAATTTTTAACTGACAAAAAAAAATGGTACCTCTAACTATCTTCGATAAACTACACTCACTTAAACATCCAATCATACTAACTTCCTAACAATACAAAAATAATAGCAGCATTCACATTTTCCTCTGACTTGGCGGTCAAGCTCAGAGTTGTACAATCTCTCAGTTGTCTTTATTCACAAAATGACGCCGAACGAATGTCCTTTATTGTAGATCAAGGGGTTCGGGGGCCTGGTGAAAACCAAAAATAGGGGATCTCATCCTGTATACCGGGGTGCGAGAGCGGTAGGCTCTCCTTCGCCATTTTCTCATGCGGATAGTCTGCACGATGCTGCAGAATGTCGTCAATACTAAAAGGGATTCAATTACGTATGAAAGGGAGTGCCATGTTATAAACCTATCACACCATGATGGTGCATTGTTACTTGTCACTGGGCTCTGGGTGCTATGGGGAAGTGAATCATTGATGGCCGGGGGGTTTGGGATCAGGGGGTTGGCGTCCGCGCGTAACCGAATAGAAATTATCATGGTAACGAAAAACACGTATGACATCTTCATTGTTCTCTTCTTTCTTCTCTTCTCTTCCTTTGCATCTCGTCTCTCTTCCTGGACCTTCAGGAATTCTGTAAATCAAGCATAGTTTCTGTTACTGTCTTATTCAATATCTTTGTACGTTAGCATGTCTGTCTTTTAGTGCCAATTTCCCTTTATAATTGGTCACCATGTGTGACTCCCTCATTTTTTTTAAAAACCAAATATTTGGAGTAGACATCTAAGAGAATACTGCTGTACTGCGAGCCGTCTCGCAGCCTGTGTGATTTACCATCCGAGTGTTTGAGGATGTAAATAGCATAGGGAAGTAATCCTAAGGGTTGCTAAGCCAAACAAAATAATTTTGAACGTAATCGAGCCAAAATGTCCAGCTGGGAATGGGACATGTCTCCCAGCGAGTTCGACATTCTACCAAGGCGTTCAGCCATGGCTGTCATTGACTTAGCCACTCCTTGGACACCTTCACTCATGGTGCCAACATCGTGCACCACACTGTCCACTGCGGCCGCCAACCTAGCAGTGTTGGCCTCGGTGCTGTTCATTGCCGGCGCCATCTCCTGCCCCCTCCAAATGGCTATGGATCTGCTGGAGTGTCACTGACATCCCCGTCTGAATCTCACGGCTGCATCCTATCGATTGCATCAGCTCCAGGTAAACCTGGTCCAGAGGCTCAGCACCTAACTGGGACCCAGCTGGGCCCTGGGATCCAGCAGACCTTTGACTGTTATTTTTGCCTGATGTGCATTAGCAACTGTGTGATGCTCACCAGAATGTGCCCCATAAGCCTATCCGTTACTGTCGGCCTCTGAGTTGTATGTCTCTGCGCTGGTGCAAGTTGGGGATGACAGCTGGGCTGTGAATTTGGTGGTCTCCTCGGAGATCCCCTCTGAGGTGTTCTCTTGGGAGGTGCGGGGGGGGGGGGGGTGGGGGGGGGGGGGGGCGGTGGGGGGGGTGGGGGGGGGGGCGGTGGGGGGGGGGCGGTGGGGGGGGGGGGAACTACCCAGGATGGGTCGACACCGTCGGATGAAGATCCTGCGGGATAATGGACATGTGGTCAGTGGGAGTGAAGGATCATTTTGTTTGGTATTAACAATTCACGTGCGACAAGTCATCTGGGTGGCGGCCAGTGTATCTTCACCTCTGCGCCGAACACCAACCTCTATGTCGGTGAAAGATCTGTCCTCGGCCACCCACAAAACCTCCAGGACCCATTTTACATTGGGGGTTAGGACTCTGGGGCGTCATTCTCCGACCCCCCGCCGGGTCGGAGAATGGCCGTTGGCCGCCGTGAATCCCGCCCCCGCCCCCGCCGAAGTCTCTGAAGGGAGAAAAGTCGGCGGGGGCGTTAATGGCGCCGCTGCCGCGGAGAATGTCACGGGTCTGCGCAAGGCAGCCGATTTCCGGCCTGCCGATATTCTCCCTTCCGGATGGGCCGAAGTCCCGTTGACGTGATGACCGTTCACGTCGACGTGAATCAAACCTCCTTTTCATCGGCGTGACCCGGTGCTCCAGGCTCACGCCGATCAGCGTGGAGGTGAGTGACGGCCTGGGAGGTTGGCTCTGGGCAGGAAATGGCGTGGCCGCAGACTGATTGCGTGAGGAGAGGTGTGTCTCAGCTTGTGTGTGTGTGTGTGTGCGGCGGGGGGGGGCGGGTGGTTAGATAGGCTGGGCTCCGGGGGAGTGCCGGGATGGGGTCTGTGCCGGGGTGGAGGCTGGGGGTTGGGGAGGGGGTCCGTGCCGGGGTGGAGGTTGGGGGTTGGGGGGGTCCGTGCCGGGGTGGAGGTTGGGGGTTGGAGGGGGTCCGTGCTGGGGTGGAGGTTGGGGGTTGGGGGGGGTCTGTGCTGGGGTGGAGGTTGGGGGTTGGGGGGGGTCTGTGCTGGGGTGGAGGTTGGGGAGGGGGTCCGTGCCGGGGTGGAGGTTGGGGGTTGGGAGGGGGTCCATGCTGGGGTGGAGGCTGGGGGTTGGGGAGGGGGTCCGTGCCGGGGTGGAGGTTGGGGGTTGGGGGGGGTCCGTGCCGGGGTGGAGGTTGGGGGTTGGAGGGGGTCCGTGCTGGGGTGGAGGTTGGGGGTTGGGGGGGGTCCGTGCTGGGGTGGAGGTTGGGGGTTGGTTGGGGGTTGGAGGGGGTCCGTGCTGGGGTGGAGGTTGGGGGTTGGGGGGGGGGGTCCGTGCCGGGGTGGATGTTGGGGGTTGGAGGGGGTCCGTGCTGGGGTGGAGGTTGGGGGTTGGGGGGGTCCGTGCTGGGGTGGAGGTTGTGAGGGGGTCCGTGCCGGGGTGGAGGTTGGGGGGGGTCCGTGCCGGGGTGGAGGTTGGGGGGGGGGGGTCCGTGCTGGGGTGGAGGTTGGGGGTTGGGGGGGGTCCGTGCTGGGGTGGAGGTTGGGGAGGGGGTCCGTGCCGGGGTGGAGGTTGGGGGTTGGGAGGGGGTCCGTGCTGGGGTGGAGGTTGGGGAGGGGGTCCGTGCTGGGGTGGAGGTTGGGGAGGGGGTCCGTGCTGGGGTGGAGGTTGGGGGTTGGAGGGGTCCGTGCTGGGGTGGAGGTTGGGGAGGGGGTCTGTGCCGGGGTGGAGGTTGGGGGTTGGAGGGGGTCCGTGCTGGGGTGGAGGTTGGGGGTTGGGGGGGGTCCGTGCCGGGGTGGAGGTTGGGGGTTGGAGGGGGTCCGTGCCGGTGTGGAGGTTGGGGGTTGGAGGGGGTCCGTGCTGGGGTGGAGGTTGGGGGTTGGGGGGGTCCGTGCCGGGGTGGAGGTTGGGGGTTGGAGGGGGTCTGTGCTGGGGTGGAGGTTGGGGGTTGGGGGGGTCCGTGCTGGGGTGGAGGTTGGGGAGGGGGTCCGTGCCGGGGTGGAGGTTGGGGGTTGGGAGGGGGTCCGTGCTGGTGTGGAGGTTGGGGAGGGGGTCCGTGCTGGGGTGGAGGTTGGGGAAGGGGTCCGTGCCGGGGTGGAGGTTGGGGGGGGGGGTCCGTGCTGGGCTGGAGGTTGGGGGTTGGGGGGCGTCCGTTCTGGGGTGGAGGTTGGGGAGGGGGTCCGTGCTGGGGTGGAGGTTGGGGGGGGGTCCGTGCTGGGGTGGAGGTTGCGGGTTGGGGGGGGTCTGTGCTGGGGTGGAGGTTGGGGAGGGGGTCCGTGCCGGGGTGGAGGTTGGGGGGGGTCCGTGCCGGGGTGGAGGTTGGGGGGGGGTCCGTGCTGGGGTGGAGGTTGGGGGTTGGGGGTGTCCGTGCTGGGGTGGAGGTTGGGGAGGGGGTCCGTGCCGGGGTGGAGGTTGGGGGTTGGGAGGGGGTCCGTGCTGGGGTGGAGGTTGGGGAGGGGGTCCGTGCTGAGGTGGAGGTTGGGGAGGGGGTCCGTGCCGGGGTGGAGGTTGGGGGGGGGGTCCGTGCTGGGGTGGAGGTTGGGGGTTGGGGGTGGTCCATGCTGGGGTGGAGGTTGGGGAGGGGGTCCGTGCCGGGGTTGAGGTTGGGGGGGGGGGGTCCGTGCTGGGGTGGAGGTTGGGGGTTGGGTGTGTCCGTGCCTGGGTGGAGGTTGGGGAGGGGGTCCGTGCCGGGGTGGAGGTTGGGGGTTGGGAGGGGGTCCGTGCTGGGGTGGAGGTTGGGGAGGGGGTCCGTGCTGAGGTGGAGGTTGGGGAGGGGGTCCGTGCCGGGGTGGAGGTTGGGGGGGGGTCCGTGCTGGGGTGGAGGTTGGGGGTTGGGGGTGGTCCATGCTGGGGTGGAGGATGGGGAGGGGGTCCGTGCCGGGGTGGAGGTTGGGGGGGGGGTCCGTGCTGGGGTGGAGGTTGGGGGTTGGGGGGGGTCCGTGCTGGGGTGGAGGTTGGGGAGGGGGTCCGTGCCGGGGTGGAGGTTGGGGGGGGGTCCGTGCCGGGGTGGAGGTTGGGGGGGGGGGGTCCGTGCTGGGGTGGAGGTTGGGGGTTGGGGGTGTCCGTGCTGGGGTGGAGGTTGGGGAGGGGGTCCGTGCCGGGGTGGAGGTTGGGGGTTGGGAGGGGGTCCGTGCTGTTGTGGAGGTTGGGGAGGGGGTCCGTGCTGAGGTGGAGGTTGGGGAGGGGGTCCGTGCCGGGGTGGAGGTTGGGTGGGGGGGTCCGTGCCGGGGTGGAGGTTGGGGGGGGGCGTCCGTGCAGGGGTGGAGGTTGGGGGGGGTGTCCGTGCCGGGGTGGAGGTTGGGGGGGGGTCCGTGCTGAGGTGGAGGTTGGGGGTTGGGGGGGGTCCGTGCTGGGGTGGAGGTTGGGGAGGGGGTCCGTGCCGGGGTGGAGTTTGGGGGTTGGGAGGGGGTCCGTGCCGGGGTGGAGGTTGGGGAGGAGGTCCGTGCTGAGGAGGGTGATGGGAGGGCAAATGAGTTGGTCCACCTGGCCAGGTGCCAGCCTCCAACAGTTGGAACCATGCGGTCCATGCCCCCTGGCTGGGGTGAGGAGGGGATATGGGCAATGATGACATGTCGTCGTTCCCCTCCCCCCCACCAGGCCGTCATGTTTTCAGACCATCCAGCGATGTTGGCCGCCGTGGTGGCAGCCGCTCATGTCTATGTTGCCCTGGATGAGGAGGAGGAGGAGGAGGAGCGTGCCAGAGAGGCGGCGCAGGCTGCCGCAGAGGGGCAGGCGGCAGCCGTCCAGGCTGGAGGGACACCTGACCGACAGGACGAGGAGGGGGAGGAGGACGTCGCGGCCCCACGGCAACGGAGGCACCCGAGGGCGCCCCGTGTGTACCGGCCCCGGCAGTCATACCAGGACCTCACGGACCGGGAATGCAGGAGGAGACTCCGGATGAGCCGGGAAACCGTGGCACACATCTGCCACCTGCTGGCACACCTGTCACCGCGTGGCACTGGCGGGGGACACCCTCTCCCCGTGTCCGTCAAGGTTACGGTGGCCCTGAACTTTTATGCAACGGGGTCATTCCAGGCACCGAGTGGGGACCTGTCCGGCATATCGCAGACATCGGTGCACCGGTGCATCCGGGCAGTGACAGATGCCCTTTATGCCATGGCGCACCGCTACATCCGCTTCCCCGTGGACCGGGCCAGCCAAGATGCCCGGGCCGTGGGCTTCTCTGCCGTTGCCAGGTTCCCCATGGTCCAGGGCGCGATCGATGGGATGCACGTCGCCGTGCGGCCACCTGCAGATAACAGGGCCGTGTTCACTAATAGGAAGGGGACCTATTCGATGAACGTACAGGTGGTCTGCGACCACCGCATGATGATCCTGCACGTCTGCGCCCGTCACCCAGGCAGTGCACACGACTCATTCGTGTTGTCGCGGTCATCCATCCCCGGCATTTACGAGGGACGCCATCCCCGGCTGAGGGGCTGGTTGCTGGGCGACAGGGGCTACCCATTGCGATCGTGGCTGATGACGCCTATACGGAGGCCACGCAATGAGGCAGATAACCGCTACAATGATGCCCATGTAGCGACAAGGGGAGTGATCGAGAGGTGCTTTGGCGTGCTGAAGATGCGTTTCAGGTGCCTGGACCTCTCTGGGGGCGCCCTCCAGTATCGGTCAGATAGGGTCGGCCGCATCATTGTGGTGTGCTGCGTCCTGCACAACATAGCCCAGCAGAGGGGCGATGTGCCGCAGGCAGAGGAGGGCGGAGTGGAGGAGCAGCAGGAAGAGGCGCAGTCCTCCCCAGATGAGGGGGATGGGGGCAATGGTCAGGGCAGACGGGATAGACACAGGCGGGTGGCTGTCCACCGTTACCGGCTGGCCCAGCGGGCACGGGACAGACTGATAGCCGCCCGCTTCACTGACTAGATGGGCGTGGGAATCGGGTAGTATGGCCACAGACCGCACACCATGGCAACAGCCGACCACCCACACCCCCCACCCATCCACCCACCCAGCACCCTCACCCCCCTCACCAACCCCACACACCCCACCCGCATGCACCCCCAATTGCCGATCCACCGGCGGCACAACGGGCCGGGCTCACCCAGTTGCGGGTGGACGCGTGTCTATCGCAGGCCATGGAGGATGATGACAACCCGCCCTGCGATGAGCTCCTGGCTCTCCATCGTTGGACTATGTCTGACCCATGGCCACGGTACCACCATCCACCCGGACCATCCCTGCATGCGGCTGTGACACTGCAGCGCACGGTCCCGTCCTCTGCCCGGGGGATGTTGATGGCGGCCCAGGGGGAAGGGGGCAAACTCACCTGGGGCTGAGGTAAGACCACCCGTCACACACACACTTGCGCTCAACGTACATGACACGCCCGCACACTTTGGACAGAGCACAAAGGCAGCTTCGGTAGGTGTAACATTGACTTTAATAACCAAACGAGTTCATGCACGTGCCCTAGCCCCTAAAACTCATCTGTGCCCTGCACCCGTGCCAACTTACTCAGTGTCTAATTGTTTGGCCTTACGGGCCCTTTGACTACGTCTACGTGGTTCCCCAGACGGTACAGCAGAACTGGAGGTGGACTCCTGTGATTCCTGCCCTCTGACACTGGATCCCTTTGGCGGCCGTTTCCTGGGGCGTCCTGGCCTAGATGGGCCAGGCTGCGGCCCGGGTGACTGGGATAGCGAGCTGCCAGCCTGTCCCTGCCCGTTGCCCACCCGATGCACCTGGGACGGAAGGGGGGGAGTCCGAGGTGTCGCGGTGTACCGGGACCTCCCCTACAGAGGGAGCCGGGACGGACCACACCACCTCCTCCTCCCTCGGGTTGCCCGATGGCCCCCAGGCCTCTACATGGGTGGGGGATGCGAACGGACTGGCCATCCGACGCCCCCCCGACATCTGGCGCTGCCAGTCCTGGAGGCCCGTGCTGGTATCGACAGGGGTCTGCAGGTTTGCAGCCATGGAGCCCAGGGGGTTGTCAAACCCTGTCTGTGACAGTGCGACGCCGGCTCGCACATGGCCACTGGCGCCGATGCCCTCAGCGATGGCCTGCTGAGACTGGGCCATGGCCTGCTGAGACTGGGCCATGGCCTGCTGAGACTGGGCCATGTCCTGCAGAGACTGGGCCATGGCCTGCAGAGACTGGGCTATGGCCTGCTGGCACTGGCTCATGGCCTCCTGTGAGAGGGCAGCCATTTCCTGGGCCACAGACGCCGCCTGCACGGAAAGCCCCAGGCCTCGCAAACCGTTCCCCAAGTCTGACACCGTTGCACCCATTGCCTCCATCGCGGACGCCACCCGTGCGGTGTCGGCCTGGGTGGCACGTATGACCGGCACCACTTCCAGCTCCTGGACGCGGGTGGACTCCTCCACCTGCGACCGCAGCCGCCGCAAGCCACCCGTCACCCTATTCTTTCGTCTCCGGGTCGGTGGTTGCATCGGATCTATGTGTTGGTGTGGTAACTCCAGGAACCCGGGATCCATCTGGGCGGCAGATGTTCGCTTGGGCTGGGCTGCCCTCCGACCGCCCGGTCCCTCTGCTGCTCCTACCTCCACCTGCTGTACCGGGACGGCTGTGTTGTGCGCACCAGTGAGTGTACCAGACGCCTCATCACTAAAGTGCCCAACCGTGGTGAGTGTTTCTGCGATGGTGGAGGGTGTCGGTGACAGCAGTGGCGTTGTTGTCGTGCTCTTCGTCCCACTCTGAGTCCATGGCACTTTGGGGTGGGGGTTCGTCTCCACCCATCCACTCTGAGTCACTGTCCGGTATTTCGTCTTCCTGGGTAGTGCTGTCCCGGGTAGGGGTGTCCTGGGTAGTGGTGTCCTGGGTAGTGGTGCCCTGGGTAGTGGTGCCCTGGGTAGTGGTGTCCTGGCTCGGATGTGACGGGGGCCTGTGGCTGCCCCCCTCGTCGCTGGGTGGTCGCTCCCGCACGTGACGGGGGTGTCATCTCCCTGTTGCTCCAGGTCTCTCCGTCTCCCGTGGTGTGCGAGGGGCATCCTGCGGGCGTCGCATGCTGGAGGGTCCGGGTGTCTCTGTCTCCCATGGCCTCCGAGGGGCATCCTGCGGGCGTCGCATGCTGGAGGGTCCGGGTCTCTCTGTCTCCCGTGGCCTCCGAGGGGCATCCTGCGGGCGTCGCATGCTGGAGGGTCCGGGTCTCTCTGTCTCCCATGGCCTCCGAGGGGCATCCTGCGGGCATCGCATGCTGGAGGGTCCGGGTCTCTCCGTCTCCCGTGGCCTCCGAGGGGCATCCTGCGGGCGGTCTGCATCTGCGGGGATGTGTGCCTGGACGTTTGGTCCTGCGATACACAATGAAGCATGCATGGTTAGACATCAGGCAGTGATCAGGTGATATGGGGGGGCAGGGGGGTATATGGGGACGGGCTGTCGGTGGCTCACTTGCTGGTGGGCCCCCGACCTCTGGATCAGCAACCTCCCGGTCGTCAGGTCCGCCGGCCAGTTCCAGGGCCCATTCCTCGTGTTCGGTCAATGGCCTCTCATCGGCGGGGCCTCCTCCAGTCCTCACATGCTCCCTATTGTTGTGTGCGCGCTTCTCCTGTGGGGGGGGGGGGGTGGTGGCAGGGGTAAAAGGCAACACTGTTAGGCAGGTATATGAATGCACGCCATCGGTTGCGCGTGCATTGCAGAGGTTAAGGTTAGGGCTGGATTCACTTGGGGATATGGGGGAGGGGGGATATGGGGGAGGGGAGTTATGGGGCATATGGGGGAGCGGGATATTGGGGAGGGGGTATATGGGGGAGGGGGATATTGGGGAGGGGGGATATGGGGGATATGGGGGAGGGGGTATGGGGGAGGGGGGATATGGGGGAGGGGGGATATGGGGGGATATGGGGAGGGGGGATATGGGGGAGGGGGATATGGGGGAGGGGGGATATGGGGGAGAGGGAGGTATGGGGGTTATGGGGGAGGGGGGATAGGGGAGGGGGGATATGGGGAGGGGGGATATGGAGGATATGGGGGAGGGGGGATATGGGGGAGGGGGGATATGGGGGAGGGGGGATATGGGGGAGGGGGGATATGGGGAGGGGGGATATGGGGGGGATATGGGGAGGGGGATATGGGGAGGGGGGATATGGGGGAGGGGGATATGGGGGAGGGGGATATGGGGGAGGGGGATATGGGGGATATGGGGGAGGGGGGAAATGGGGGAGGGGGGGATATGGGGGATGGGGGATATTGGGGAGGGGGATATGGGGAGGCGGATATGGGGAGGGGGGATATGGGGAGGGGGGATATGGGGGGGATATGGGGAGGGGGATATGGGGAGGGGGATATGGGGAGGGGGGATATGGGGGAGGGGGGATATGGGGGATATGGGGGAGGGGGCATATGGGGAGGGGGATATGGGGAGGGGGGATATGGGGGAAGGGGGATATGGGGGAGGGGGGATATGGGGGAGTGGGGGATATGGGGGAGGGGGGATATGGGGAGGGGGGATATGGGGAGGGGGAGTTATGGGGGGATATGGGGGAGGGGGGATATGGGGGAGGGGGATATGGGGGAGGGGGGATATGGGGAGGGGGGATATGGGGAGGGGGGATATGGGGAGGGGGGATATGGGGGAGGGGGGATATGGGGGAGGGGGAATATGGGGGAGGGGGGATATGGGGGAGGGCGGATATGGGGAGGGGGGATATGGGGGAGGGGGATATTGGGGAGGGTGGATATGGGGAGGGGGATATGGGGGAGGGGGATATGGGGAGGGGGGGTATGGGGGAGGGGGATATGAGGGATATGGGGGAGGGGGATATGGGGAGGGGGGATATGGGGGAGGGGGGATATGGGGGAGGGGGGTATATGGGGGAGGGGGGATATGGGGGAGGGGTATATGGGGAGGGGGATATGGGGGAGGGGGGTATGGGGGAGGCTCACCCTGCCTGCTCTGACGAGGTCGTTCACCTTCTTGTGGCACTGGGTGCCTGTCCGTGGTGTCAGGGCCGCAGCGGTGACAGCCTCTGCCACTTCCCTCCACAGACGCCGGCTGTGGCGTGGGGCAACTCTGCGGCCGTGCCCGGGATACAGGGCGTCCCTCCTCTGCTCCACTGCATCCAGGAGCGCCTCCACATCCCGTGACTCGAACCTCGGGGCTGAGCGGCGGCCAGCCATCCAGTCAGGTGTTCCGGTCGGGTGTTCCGGTCGGGTGGGGGGGAGCAGCGCGGCCTTATGAGCCGTCACGCCGTGCAGCGCGTATGACGCTGCACGGCGTGAACCACGTGCGCAAGCGCGGATCCCGTTACGTCGCTGCTAGCCCATTTCGGGCCGGAGACTTTCGACCCATTTTTCCGACGTGACGCAAGTCGGATTTGTGCCGTTTTTTGCGCCGATCGGCGGACTTTGCGCCGATAACGGAGAATTTCGCCCCTGATTTCCAATTATGAATGCTGGGACACATACACCAAGTAGAGCAAACAATTGTCTTCATGGCAGTTGAAAAAATAAACGATTGAACCGGGCAAATAGTGTGGTGACAGCAGTTATGCAGGGCATAGATATAGTGGGAGAATTTCTCACAAGGGTACCCCGTTCTATTATGAATGATGGCTTCCAATAACTAAGTTTGCACAGCTTTGACTTTTTTGGATAATGCTTGTGAATAGATGTAAAAAGAAGTTCATCGATCTCACACAGACTCAGATCCATATTCAGACAATCTTTGGACCTTAGAGAACATAGAACATAGAATATACAGTGCAGAAGGAGGCCATTCGGCCCATCGAATCTGCACCGACCCACTTAAGCCCTCACTTCCACCCTATGCCTGTAACCCAATAACCCCTCCTAACCTTTTTGGTCACTAAGGCCAATTTATCATGGCCAATCCACCTAACCTGCACATCTTTGGACTGTGGGAGGAAACCGGAGCACCCGGAGGAAACCCACGCACACACGGGGAGAACGTGCAGACTCCGCACAGACAGTGACCCAGTGG